>NW_023425344.1:120130856-121330856 GCF_014108415.1 Molossus molossus | reverse complement strand
TATGCTTGGTATCACTACTCAACAATTAACTCATTTATTTAATACTCACAAAGATAATCCAATACTAAATTTACCTAAAGCTCTATCTATAGTGGTGCAGCGAGAACTTAGAGAAATAACTACTCAAATACAAACCCAACAAGCTCATCATCGGTCATTAAAGGACCCTATTTAACTATTTATATATCCAACTGTGCTATACCCTACAGCATTAATAGAACAATTAACTCCTAAAGTAAAATATCTTAAATAAATCTTTCTCCCAGCTACCCCATTTAAAACAATAACTCCATTTGTCAAACAGTTAGCAAATCTAATAGCTAAAGGTGAAATAAACAACACAAGAACTGACAGGGTATGACCCTTAGATTCTACATTTGCCTCTTACTCAGGAACAATTTACCACTTTAATTTCCCAGACAATAGACTTTCAAATAGCTCTAGCAAATTTCATTGGGGAAATTAATTACTCTTTTCCAGCAAAAAATTCTTACAAAATATTCCTCAATTATACCTTAAGTTGGTGCAAAAAATCAATAAAACCCCATTACTCAGGGCTAGAACTATATTAATTGATGGATCAAATAAATCTCACAAAACAAAAATAACCTGGAAAGAAAATTATAAAAAAAAAAAAAAATTAAGAGCCTTGAGCCTGGATCAACTCAGCATACTAAATTATGGGCTGCAATATTAGCTCTTCAGCAATTTAGAGAAGAACCCTTAAATATAATTAGTGATTCATAATAAGTAAAGTGTTACAAAAAAATAAAACAAGTTAAACCTTTAGCTAATCAACATCTATTAACCTTATTCTTGTCTCTCCAAACTTTAATAAACCAAAGAAATCATCCTATTTTTATTACCCACATTCTATCTCATTCCACACTCTCCAGATCTTTAATACTAGGAAATCAACAAGTGGATGCCATTGTAGCAACAACTCTTGCATTTCAGCGCATGCAAAGTTCACATGCCTTTTTTCACCAAAATGCTCAAGCACTCATGAAAACCTTTCATTTGACCTCAAGATATTATTAAGGCTTGCCCAGATTGCCAACTTTCAGGAGGGACTTCAACATCAACAGGAATCAATTCCCGGGGTTTAACCCCTGATGCCTTATGGCAAACAGATGTAATACATAGTCCATCATTTGGTCGATTTCAGTGAATACATGTTACTATAGATACCCATTCCAATTTTCTACATGCAACCATCACTACCGGGGAAAAAGCCAAAGATGTTAAGCATCACTGGCTGTCCTGTTTTGCACATATGGGGGTGCCACTGGAAATCAAAACAGATAGTAGGCCAGCCTATACATCTCAAAGCATTAAATTATTTCTCCAATAATAAAACATTGGACATAAAACTGGTATGCCCTATAACCCTACAGGACAAACTATTGTTGAACGTGCTCATACTACTTTAAAATTATTAATTACAAAACAAAAAGGGGGGATTATGGGTGAACCTCCTATAAATCAACTTTCTCTGGCAATCTATATTCTTAATTTTTAAAATCAAAATCACTTTGGCACTACAGCTGCAGAGCAACATTTTCAACAAAAAGCTGCCATAGGGCCCAAGCCTTTAGTCCGGCACAGAGATCCACAGTAAGGGGGCCTGAGTGACAAGGTCCTACAGAGTTATTGGCTTGGGGGCAGGAGTAGGCTTGTGTTTTATCTCCTACAGGTCCCAAGTGGCTGGTTGCTTAATGGATAAAACCTTACTATGAACAGGACGGACCTGCCCTTCAACCCAATTTCTGAGATGGCACAGCTGACCTTGGATGCTAATCATAATACCCACTTATTAGCTAAAACATTTCATGCATAATTTAAGCTATGTTATTGTTGCTACTGCAGCTGTTTCAGTCATGGCCTTAACAAAATCAGTCCAAACGGCACATACAGTGGCTGAAGTAATGACCAGTGTTACTAGTGACATGACTTCCCAGACAGAAATTGATCCAGGTATTCTAGCTCAATTAAATGCTTTAGAGGCAGCTATATTATAGATAGGAGAGCATGAAGAGGCCCTAGCCACTCTCTCTATGATTGAAAATTACACTATGATTGAAAATTTAGTCATAGTATGTGTGTAACTGCATCACCTTGGAATGCCACCTTCCACAATTGGGCAGTAATCAAACAACACTTACAAGGAGCTTTTGCTGGCAACCTTGGACGGCAAATAGCTAATCTAAAACAAAAACAAAAACAAAAAAAACCTCTGAAAACACAGTTAACAGATATACAACAACTTGCTCAACAAAATGTTTTAAAGACAATCTCAAATTATGTCCAATGGCTCAATCCAAAACATTAGTTTAAGGGTTTCAATCTTAAAATCTAGATTTTTACTGCTATTGGTTATTTTCTTGTTTGTGTAGGTCTCATAGTACTTTGAGAACTCTGGCAAATGGTGTCCTCTATTTAGAAGACTGAAAGGCAAGTAATGACACTCCTGACCACCACAGCCATGGCAATTCCTCAATTACAAAAAAAAAAAAAAAGGGAGAGATGTAGGATTGGGGGTTTGGTGCATGAACAAAATATAACATTGAGATATGCATTCTTACAACCTGGCCAGCCAAGAATCAGTGTGAATAGATAAGGTTTGCCTGGAGGGTGGGAATGCCACCCTGTCTAAACTGAATGTATTGTTTACATGTGAATAGATTAGGTTTGCATGTCAAACGGCAGGAACATCACCCCAAAAGTGACAATGGACAAGAAAGCCCAGGCATGAATGTTTTTTGTTTTTTGTTTGTATCTCCTTTGATGTTTTTCTGCTGAAAAAACTGAGAGACAGGGCTTGACTGTATGTCAGCAGAGATTCCATCTCAAGGAAAGAATAACCTAAAATAACCATGTAGGACTCTAAAACCCCTGGGGACCCACTTTGCAAATAAATTGGGCTGCATCCAGAGATCAGGAGCATTGGCTCTTTTGTGATGCTCCCCCTCACTCCAAGCAGTGTCTGTTTGTGGTTCACTACATTGCACTGACCCCCAGCAGGCCAAAATATATGGCATGACATTGTTTTGATATTGTACTATACTTATGTCAAATGTCACCATTGATGGAAATATAATGAAGGTCACAAGGAACCTCTCTCTCTGCACTATCTTTGAAATCTCCTCTGAATCTATAATGCTTTAATATTAAAGGTTAAAATACATAAAACTAAAAAAAATTGCTTTAAACAAAAGCATTAAGTAAAAAATAATACAGTTGTTCCTTGCCACATCGTGCTTCGACTTTCGCAGCTTCACTCTATCGTGGTTTCTTCAAATATATTCATTGAAAAGTTGAGTGAAAAAGTAAAAATGATACAGCATGTGCTCAGTTGTCTGAGTTAATTATACACCTCTGTATTAAAATTAAAATTACTGTACGTATAAACTGTAGGCCTATGTATTTGGGCATCCCTGCAAATCCTTCAATGCCAGGTGCAACCACTTGACCACTTCGTGTGTGTGGGCAATAACTTTTTTCCACAAAATTGGGTGTGGTGAAACTGAGCAAGTCAGAGCGTGCTGTTCCCTGATTAGCTATCCTATTCTCTTCCTATTCTGGATGCTGATTGGCTCAGCCTCATGCAAGTTTATTTCTCTCACGCACGCTTCTACGTTGCTACGCATCAGAAACATCTTTGCTCTTGTAAATGTTTGCAATTTCTGAGAACTTCTATCTAAGCCCCATGATAGCTTCTAAATGTGCTGCTTCTTCTAAGCTTTCTGACAATGAAACTATGTACTGGAGGAAGATGCTTACCATCTAAAAGAAGGTGAAACTCTTGGATATGATCAAAGATAGCAAGAAAATCATGGAGGTTACCCACCGTTATGACTTGAATAAGTCTACTGTTTGCTCCATCCATAAGGATGAAAAGGACATTTGTGCAATGGCTACTGTCTCTTTCAACAAGGAGGCAAAGTGTGTCATGACAAGTCATAATAAGTTTATAGTGAAAATGGAGTCTCCCCTAGCCATTTGGATCAGTGACAGCTGCAAAAAAAACCATTCCGTTGGATTCGCTGGTCATCTGGGAAAAGGCAAGGCAGCTCTATCAGTGCTTTATGGCAAACACCTCAACCAGGACCCTCTTCTGCAATGTTCATGGATTTTATGGCAAGCAAGTGTTGGTTTGAGAAGTTCCAGAAGAGGTATCATCTGAAGAGTGTTCTTCACAGAGAAGCTGCCTCTGCTAACCAGCCTGCAGCAGAGGACTACGTAAAAAACATGTTCCAGAAGACCCTTGCGGAGGGTGAGTATTATACAGAACAGGTGTTTAATATGAATGAAACATGACTGTCTGGAAAAGAATGCCTTTCCAGACATTCATTTTTAAGGATGAGGCCAAGGTTCATGGTTTCAAGGTTTATAAGGATCACGTGACTATCATTATGTGTGGAAATGCTAAGAGATTTCTGCTCAAGCCTGCTCTTATCTACAAGGCCAAGAACTCAGGCCCTGAAGAATAAAAACAAGAACCTGCTGCCAGTGCATTGGATGCACAATGACAAGGGCTGGATCACAAAGCAGCTGTCATCAAACTGGTTCCACAAGTGCTTTATCCCTCAAGTAAAGCTGTATCTCATGGAGAAGGGACTCAAGTTTAATGTCGTTCTCCTCATAGACAATGCTGGAGGTCATGTGCAAGACTCATCCTCTGACGGTGTGCGGATCGAGTTCCTTCCTCCCAACACCACTTCGCTAATCCAGCCCATGGATCAAAACGTTATTTGTGCGTTCAAGGCCCTTTACACGTGAAACACCTTGCAGCACCTTGTTAAAGGCATGAACCTTGAGGAGAACTCCTTGGTGAAGAAATATTGGTGGCTGTATAGCATTGCAACCTGTCTGAAGAACATCCAGGCTATGTTAAAGGACATAAAGATAGAGACCATGAAGGCCAGCTGGAAGATGTTGTGGTCCAAAATTGTTTATGACTACAGAGGATTCACCCCAGAGGATATAAGCAACTCGGCAGTGGATAAGAAAGTTAGGCTAGCCCGGATGCTGGGAGGGGAAGGTTTCAGGGATATGACCTGCAATGATGTGGAGGAGCTGCTGGAGAAACATTCAGATCCCTTAACTAATGCGGATCTGGTGGAGATGACTAAGTCTGCAAGTGAAGAGGAGGAAGAGCAGCCAGAGGTTCCTGGGGGTCAGGAGGAGGAAGTTGCCTTACACTTGAGCATCTCTTGCAAGTCGTGAGAACTATTAATGTAGTACAGGACATAACTGGTGAATGGGACCCACAGATGATGCATGCATTGCAGTTCCGGAATGCACCTGATGGAGGGATAGAACCCTACAAAAGCCTGCTCATGCATATGAAAAGACAGCACTAGCAACTGCCTATCATGATGTTCTTTAGCCACACACCCAGACACCCACTGCCTACTCCTAGTACTCTTCAGCAGAAGAAGACAAAGATGCACCTGCTGCCCCACCTGAAGACTCTTCTACTGAGGTTATGACTTCAGAGGAGCAGTAACCTTGCTCTTCTTTGCTGTGCAGTACATCTGTTCATCACTTTATCATTGAACAAGTTGCACTATTTTCATAGGTTAGTGGTTGTAAGAACTATGTGTGGTGTGTGTGTAATTAAATGTGCAATAATAACAATATGATATTTGTAATGTCTAATATGTCTTATTTTCTCTTATTTTGTCTAATATATTGGGTAATACAAGTGTAATGGTAACTAAAGGGTGTTGTTTCATGTCTTGAGGTTTCTAATAATGTTAAAAAAAAACATTTAGAAGGTTGTAAACAGGTTTTTGATGCTCTGTGAAATTATTCAATTAATAAAGAATCTTCATGGAAATTCATTTATTGTGGTAGCGTCTGGAACTGATTAACCATGATAAACGAGGGCCAACTGTACTTGATAGTATGTAGGTCTGGCAAAAATTTTGACATAGAAAACAAATGAGCATCTCTAATCTGTCCAATGCATAATCGCCTCCACCATACCCTGCTCTAGGCCAGGCCACCTTCAGGATCCTGGGGCTTTCCATTCTTCTTGAGGTGGGGTTTCCAGATAAACTACAGTGAAATTTAGATTTCTGATAAATAAGAAATAACTTGTTTAAATATAAGTATGTCCCTCACATTAATTTGGAAATAATTACACTAAAAAATTTTGTTCTCTAAATTCTTTAATATATCAACTTAGTTATTTTTTAAACTGTTGTCTGCTAATTTTATTATCTGAGTCATTTATGGGTCTGAATGTTTTGACTGGCTTTTCTCTTAATTTTAGAATACATATTCTTCACATATGTAGTAAATATTTTTTGATATGCTGAACACTGTGAACATGAATTATAGAGATTTGAATTATGTTATTTACCTCTAAATAGTGTTGAGTTTTGTCTTGGCAGGCAATTAAATCACTGATGGATTAACTTGATCATGTATATCAAGGTTTTGTTTTAGGTTTAGCTGGCGTGTGTCTTTTTCCATTTTGCCCTTTATTTTTTGGTACATGTCCCTAGCGGGAACCAAACCCGGACTCTCTGGTCTGCAGGCCGATGCTCCAACCACTGAACAAAACTGGCCAGGGCTATTTTGTCCTTTTTTGTAAGGGAATCTTTCTTACTTCCAAAGCATGGCCTTCTAGGCCCTCATGTAAATATCCAGAATGTTCATCAAGGCCTCTCCACTCTGGCTGGGTCAGAATTCCAATGTTTCTCCAGAATTCTGTGTCCTCTAAAATATGTTTGACTTTCAGCTCCCAGAAGCTGGTCTCTGCTAGGCATTGCAGAGTCTCAATCTTCACATCCATTGCTTAGGACTTGACTGGGGACCTGAGAACTTCTATAATATATCTGGAGCTTTTTCTCTATAACTCTATTCTTTCTGCTACTCTACCACACAAATTTTAGCATTCCTGAACTCCAATGTCTATTTTCTTAATCAAGCAGGATCAATGCTGTACTTGAAGCAGGATCAATGCTGTACTTGAACTCCCTTCTGCTTCTCTGTGTCATTATTTGGGGCTTGGAAATGCCCCTTCCCCAGGCAGAATTATGTGAAACTCATTTCAGGTGAATCCTTTCCCTCAGAGACTGTAACCTTGCACTGACTATTGCTCAGCGTCTAAAGACAATATCTTCACACATTTTTTCCCCAGTTTATTAGTTTTATAATAGTAGGCTGTAATCAATACAGGTTCTCCATCATGGTCACAATCAGAAGTGCTACTATTATTTATTCTATTTTAAAAGTAGAGAAGACCAAGACCAACAATTCTAAAAAAAAATGGGAAAGATATATGAAAGTTCAAAGAAAAATGCAAATGCTCCTGACATATATAAAAACATGTTCAACCTCACTGATAAGATATTAATTAAAACTACATGGAGCAACTTCCACTTGTGACTTTAATGGAGTAACAGGGACCAAGTTTACCTTTCCCCTAAAAACCAAAAAAAGAAAAACTGCATAAAGATTATATATATATATATATATATATATATATATATATATATATATAAACAGTTTTTAGACAATGGACAATAGGTAGAACAGAACTGGGATGGCTAAAAGAAAAATAACCTTAAAATTTTTTCAGTTTAATGCTGGACAAAATTTAAAAGTTGCAACACAAAAAGGGAGCGCTAAACAAGGCCCTGCTGTCCTGTTGAGTTGAGGAGGTAGAGATCAGTTTAGGAAGATCAGGCAGAGAGAATTTGTGAGGCAGAGTATGAGAGAGAGAGAGGGGATGATGAAGCACATTTTGGAAAATTGCCAGAATATTCTTTTAGTCAGCACTCAGTACTGACATATGCTGACACATACATGTGTGAGAGGAGATGAAAAGTGTGAGGGAAAATCACCAGAAAACAGAAGAGCAAACAATTTCCAGAACTTATAAGAGACTAGAAATAATTCCTATATTCACTAGTCAGAATAGAAACATCCCCCAATACACAGGACATTGAATAGAAAGAATCTTTAGAAAATGATTGCCTTAACAGTGAGGTTCAAATAGTACTAGATTATAGGCTGCTCTGAAACTGTCCTAACAAAGCTTGAAAGCCATTAATAGATCCAATCTATTTCAAGTAATTTAAATGGTTCTGGTACAAAGTCCAAAACTATTTAATAGAAAATGACAAAATCCAGCATCCACAACATAAAAATCACAATGTCTATCACTTAGTCAAAAATTACTACAACAACAAAAAAATAGTATCTATAGCCAGGAGAAAAATCAATAAATGGAAATAGACCTTTAATGACAGCAATGATGTACAGAACCTTTACCACGGTTTTGCTTTCTTTGGTTTCAGTTACAGTTTGTCTTAGCATATGTATGCTATGTCCATGTTGTATACACTACTGGCCTGTTAATCACTTAGTAGCTGTCTAGGTTATCAGATTTACTGTTGGAATTTTGCAGTTCTGTATGTATTCAAGTCACCTGTATTTACTTAATAATGGCCCCAGCAAGAGTAGTGATATTGACAATTCAGATATGCCTGAGAAGGCAAGCCAGACACAAACAATCCTTTTATCTCACAGTGTAAAGATCCCCACCCCTGGCTTTTGTAAGAAGGCAAGCCAGGTGCAGCCCCTTAGGCAATGCAGACCTCACCCCAGACTTTTGTAATTACCATATATCCTCCAACCCCTTAAACTACAGTGGAACTAGAAGATCCCCAAATGCCTGGAGGCTCATCATGTATAAAAGTGGCTGGAACCCAGGCTCAGGGCTCAGCCTTTGCAGTTGACTCCACTGGGACAGCACTGGTGCACATTAAACAGTCCTTTTCTAATCCCCTGACTGCGTTGTGTCTGTCTCTTCCCGTCGACACAATTTCTGCTGCAATATGCCAAAGAGAAGGCAAAAAGTGCTTCCTTTAAGTGAAAAGGGGAGTACAGTACAATGAGATATCTTGAGAGGACCACATTCACATAACTTTTATTACAGTATAATGTTATAATTGTCCTATTATATTATTAGTTATTGTTGTCAGTCTCTTACTGTGCCTAATTTATAAATTAAGCTTTATTATTGATATGTAAAAGGAAAAAAAAACACAGCATATATCTGGGTTTCAGGCATCTCCTGAGGTTCTTGGAACATATCCCCTATGGATAAGTGGGGACTAATGTAATTAGCAGATCAGGACATTTAAAAACAGCAGTTATAAATATGTTTCATATGTTCAAGAAAGTAGAGAAAAACCTTAACATGATGAAAAGAGATAAATGGAAGATATTTAATTTAATGCATGAGATTAACAGCAGATTAGTCACCACAGGTGTGTGTTGTGGGGGAAGGAACCCTGAAGACAATAAACTTGAATAAAAGCTATCAAAAATGAAAAAAGAAAAAAAGACTGAAAAAAAAGAAAACATTAGTGATTTGTGATTCAATGTCAACTTGTCTTACATACATGTAATTGGAATTCCAGAAAATAGAAGAAAAAGGAGAAAAAAATCCAAAGAAAGTATGCTCCTCAAAGTTCCAAATGCGATGAAAACTAATTCCAAAGATCCAAGATCCTCAACAAACCCGGCAAAGATGAAAATCACACCAAGGCATATCATCAAAAATTGCATTTAAAAAAGTGATAAAGAAAAATATCTTCAAAGAAGGTAGAGAGTAAAGGCCTATTATGCACAGAAGAAGGAAGATGGAATAAAATTTCCCCTCAGAAACAATGTAAATGATGAAAATGGGCTATATTTAATGTGCTGAATGAAAAAAAGACATCCTCCTAGAATTCTACATTCAGAAAAATCTTTTAGAAATAAAGTCTTTTGACACAAACACAAACAAAAACTGAGGTAATTAATCTCCAGCAGACCTGCATATAAGCAATGTTAAAAGAAGTTCTTTAGTCAGAAGAAAAATGCTACCAGATGGAAATTTAAATGGACACAAAGGGATAAAGAGCATTGAAATGATAGATGAGGATAAATATAAAAGACAATATTTTCTTTGAAAGAATTTTTTTCTCTATTGAATTTAGAGAGAGAGGAAGGGAGAGAGATATAGAAACATCAATGAGAGAGAACATTGATTGGCTGCCTCCTGCAGGCCCTCCACTGATGATTCGGCCCACAGGGAATTAAACTGGTGATCTCTTGGTGCATGGGTCAATGCTCAATCACTAAGCCACACCAGCTGGGCAATATTTTCTTTCTTTTTACATTGATTTTAGACATACAGGAAAGGAGAGGGAGAGAAATATTGATGTGAGGGAGGAACATCAATCAGTTGCCTCTCAAACGCACCCCCACCAGAATGGACCTGTAACCTAGGAATGTGCTCTGACTGGGAATTGAACCTGCCACCTTTCTACATCAGACGACACTCCAACCAACTGAGCCACACCTACCAAGGCAATGTTTTCTCATTTTTGATCTCTATAAAGATATTGACAATCACACTGGCTTGTTTGACTCAGCAGTTAGAGTGCTGGTTTGTGAACAAGAGAAACCTGGATTTGGTTCTCACTAAGAGCACGACCTTGGTTGCAGTTTGTCCCGGGCCCCTGTTGGGGTTGTGTGGGTGGCAACCAGTCAATGTGTCTTTCTCACATTGATGTTTTTCTTTCTCTCCCTCCCTCTCTATCTAAAAATAAATGCAAAAATTTCCTCGGGTGAGAATTAAAAAAAAGAGATAAAAATATTGACAATCTAAAGTAAAAATAATAATATATTAGAAGTTTTATAACACCTGGAGAAGTAAAATGATGACAAAGGAAGGGGGTCTGGCAGATGATGAAAGTACATTGTTGTGAGGCAGCATTTACTGTTCAGGGTGGCAAAAATCTTTGTAGTTGCACCTGAAGTGTTGGATTGTTCCTGGCAATGGCAATGGGGAGGGGCCAGTTTCCAAGTCTTCCACTTGGCCCTTCTCCTTTTTTTTTTTTTAGGTACGTGCCCCTAGCGGGAACCAAACCTGGGATTCTCTGGTCCGCAGGCCAATGCTCCAACTGCTGAGCCAAACCGGCCAGAGCCTTCTTATTTTTTTTTAAACTTATATTTATTGTTGACTATATTACAGATGTTCCTCCTTTTTCCCCTATTGATCCCCTCCTCCCTACTCCTGCCCCTCTCCTGTCTTTCTCCACACTATTGTCTGTGTCCATGGGTTATGCATGTATGCATATAAGTTCTTGGTTTATTTTTTCCCACCCCCCTATCCCCCTTCCCTTTGAGGTTTGTCAGTCTAACAACCAATTTGTAATTCTCAATCCCTTCACCTTTTTCACCCATTCCCCCAACCCCCCTCCCATCTGGCAACCAACAAAATGTTCTCTGTATCTATAAAAATGTTTCTGTTCTGCTTGTTCATTTTGTTTGTAGATACAATTGTCAATAGATATGTATTCATTGCCATTTTGTTTGTTCATATTTTTTATCTTTTTCTTCAATAAGACCCTTCAACATTTCATATAATAATGGTTTCGTGGTGATGAACTCCTTTAGCTTTTTCTTGTCTGGGAAATTCTTTATATGGCCATTGATTTTAAATGACAGCTTTGCAGGATAAAGTAATCTTGGTTGTATGTAGGTTCTTGCTTTTCATCATTCTAAATATTTCTTGCCACTCCCTTCTGGCCTGCAAAGTTTCTTTTGAGAAATCAGCTGACAGTCTAATGGGAACTTCCTTGTAGGTAACTAACTGCTTTTCTCTTGCTGTTTTTAAGATTCTTTCTTTGTCTTGAACCTTTTGCATTTTGATGATGATGTATCTTGGTGTGGGCCTCTTGAGGTTTATCTAGTTTGGGACTCTCTCTGCTTCCTGGACTTGTATGTCTGTTTCCTTCACTAAATCAGGGAAGTTTTCTGTCATTATTGTTTCAAATAAATTTTTATTTTCTTGTTCTCTCTCTTCTTCTTCTGGCACCTCCAAGATGCGAATGTTGGTACACTTAAAGTTGTCCCAGAGGCTCCTTACACTATCCTCATTTTTTTTGGATTTTTTCTCTCTTTTTGCTATTCTGATTGGGTGTTTTTGGCTTGCTTATATTCCAAATCGATGGTTTGCCTCTTGGCTTTACCTACCCTACTATTGAGTCTGTGTAAATTATTCTTTATTTCAGTTAGTACCTCCTTCATTTCTAAATGGTCCTTTTTTATGCTCTTGAGCCTCTCACTGAGTTCACTGAAGTTCTCACTAAGTTCGTTGAGCATCCTTATAAGCAGTGTTTTGAACTCTGCATTTGTTAGGTTGCTTATCTCCATTTCACTTCATTCTTTTCCTGAAGTTTTGTTCTGTTCTTTCATTTGGGACCTGTTTTTTTTTGTTTGTTTGTTTGTTTTTTGTCTCCCCATTTTGGCTGCCTGCCTGTGTTTGTTTCAATGTATCAGGTAGAGTTGCTAGGTCTCCTGGACTTTCTAGGGTGGCCTATTGTAGTAGGTGTTCTGTAGGTCCAGTGGCACAGCCTCCCTGATCTTCCAGCTGGGCCCTTGAGGTGCACCCCTCATGTGGACTTTATACCCTTCTGTTGTAATTGACTCTTGATTGGTGTTGACACATCAATGAGAAGGTTTTTTTTTTTTAATATTAAATGTATTTAATTAGTTTTAGAAAGTATGGAAAATAAAGACTTTCTCTAACTGCAGAAGAAATATACATTCCTTTCATATAATAGATTTGACTATGTCCTCAGAGTAGTTGTAGCATTGTTTTTATTTTTTATTTGCACATGACCTTGTAAGAAATGTCTTATAATAAGGATAAATTTCCATGTTTCTAATCTAGAAAATATGCACTTTTTAATTAATTAATTTTTGTTACAGATGTTTCTCCTTTTCCTCCACTGATTCCCCCCTCCCCCTCCCTCCCTGCCCTGTCCCCAGCTTTGTTGTCCATGTCCACTGTTCATGCCTACATGCATATAAGTTCTGTGGTTTAGCTCTCCCCCACCACCCTTTCTGTACCCCCACTTCCACGTCTCTGAGACTACCCCATTCCTCAGACTGTTATGTTCACTATATGCCACAAATAAGTGAGATCATAATGATACTTATCTTTCTCTGTTTGGCTTGTTTCACTTAGGATAACACTTTCCAGGTCCCTCCATGTTATCTCAAAGGATAAGAGCTCTCTCTTTCTTAGTACTTCATTGTGTATATGTACCACAGCTTTTTTATCCATTTGTCTACTGATGGACATTTGGGCTGTTTCCAAATCTTAGCTATTGTAAATAGTGCTGCTATGAACATGGGGGTACATATATTCTTTCTGATTGGTGTTTCAGGCTTTGTAGGGTGTATTCCAAGATTACTGGTATCAAATGGGAGTTCAATTTTTAATTTTGTGAGGTAACACCATATTGTTTTCCGTAGTGGCTGCACCAGTCTGCATTCCCACCAACAGTGTACTAGAGTCCCCTTTTCTCCACACCCCCGCCAACACTTGTTGTTTGATGATTTGTTGATGGCAGCCATTCTGACAGGTGTGAGGTGATACCTCATTGTTGTTTTAATTTGCATCTCTCTGATGATTAGTGGTGTTGAGCATTTCTTCATATGTCTCTTAGCCATTTGTATGTACTGTTTGGAGAGGTGTCTATTTAGTTCCTCTGCCCATTTTTTAATTGGGTTCTTTTTCTTCCTTTTGATGAGTTGTATGAGAACTCTATACATATTGGAAATTAACCCCTTATCTGATATATCATTGGCAATTATGCTCTCCCATACAGTGGGTTGCCTTTCCATTTTGATGATTGTATCTTTTGCTGTGCAGAAGCTTTTGAATTTGATGTAGTCCCATGTGTTCATTTTCTTTATTTCTGTTGACTTAGGTGATGTATCAGTAAAAATTCTGCTGCGTATGATGTCTGAAATTTTGTTGCCTATAGTTTCTTTTAGAATTTTTATGGATTCATGAGTCACATTTAAGTCTTTTATCCATTTTGAGTTTATTCTCGTGTAGGGTGTAAGTTGATGGTTTAGTTTCATTTTTCTGCAAGTAGCTGTCCAATTTTCCCAGCACCATTTATTAAAGAGGCTGTTCTTACTTCACTGTATGCTCTTGCCACCTTTGTCAAATATTAATTGAGCATATTGCCTTGGGTCCCTTTCTGGGTTCTCTGTTCTGTTCCACAGGTCTATATGCCTGTTCCTGTGCCAGTACCAGGTTGTTCTGATTACAGTGGCTTTGTAGTATGACCTGAAATCTGGTAATGTGATCCCTCCAACTTTGTTCTTCCTTTTCAAGATTGCTGTGGCTATTCGAGGTCTTTTGTGGTTCCATATGAACTTTTAAATTATCTCTTCTAGTTCTGTGAAGTATGTCATTGGTATTTTGATGGGGATTGCATTAAATCTATAGATTGCTTTGGGTAATGTGGATATTTTAATGATGTTAACTCTTCCAATCCATGAACAAGGTATGCGCTTCCACTTTTTTATATTTTGCTCTATTTCTTTTTTCAATCACCTGCAGTTTTCTGCGAATACGTCCTTTGTTTCTTTGGTTAACTTTATTCCTAGGTATCTTAATTTTATTGCCACAATGGTAAATGGGATTGTTTTTGTTTTGTTTTTTATCCTCACCCGAGGATATTTTTCCAGTTTTTGTACAGATAGAGTGGGAGGGAGAGAGAGGAAGGGAGAGAGAGAGAGAAACATCGACATGAAGGGACACATCGAGTGGCTGCCACCCGCACGACCAACCAGGGCCAGGGACAAACTGCAACCGAAGTACATGCCCTTAGCGGGAACCGAACCCGGGTCTCTCCGGACCGCAGGCCGATGCTCTAACCGCTGAGCCAAACTGGCCAGGGCAATGGGATTGTTTTTTTAGTTTCTCTTTCTGTGAGTTCATCATTGGTGTATAAGAATGCCATCGAGCCTTTGCCACGTTGGCTCAGCGGTTCGAATGTCAGCCTGCGGTCCAGAGAGACTTGGGTTCGGTTCTTGCTAAGGGCGCGTACCTTGGTTGCGGTTTATCCCCGGCCATGGTTGGTCATGTGGGTGGCAGCCACTCGATGTGTCCCTTTCACGTCAATGTTTCTCTCTCTCTCTCTCTCTCTCTCTCTCTCTCTCTCTCTCTCTCTCTCTCTCTCTCTCCTCCTCTCTCTCCCTTCCACTCTATCAGAACAAAAAATGGAAAAATGTCCTTGGGTAAGGATAATTAAAAAAAAAAAAAAGAATGCTGTCAATTTCTTGACGTTAATTTTTTATCCTGCTACTTTGCCAAATTCATTTATTAAGTCTAGTAAATTTTTGATGAAGTCTTTGGGGTTTTCTACGTATAGTATCATGTCATCTGTGAATAGTGATCGTTTCACTTCCTCCTTTCCCATTTAATTACCTTTTATTTTTTCCTCCTGTCTAATTGCTGTGGCTAAGACTTCCAGTACTATGTTAAATAAGAGTGGCAAAAGTGGGCATCCTTGCCTTGTTCCTGTTCTTAAAGGAAAAGCTTTTAATTTTTTCCCATTGAGTATGATGTTGGCTGTGGGTCTTTCATATATGGCCTTTATTATGTTGAGATATGATCCCTCTATTCCCAGATTGCTGAGCGTTTTTATCAGAAATGGATGCTGGATTTTGTCAAATGCCTTTTCAGCGTCTATTGATATGATCATGTGATGTTTATATTTCATTTTGTTTATGTGGTGTATCACATTTATTGATTTGCGAATATTGTACCAGCCTTGCATCCCTGGGATGAATCCCATTTGGTCATGGTGAATAATTTTTTGAATGTACTGCTGGAATTGATTTGCTAATATTTTGTTGAGGATTTTGGCAGCTATGTTCATCAGGGATATTGGCCTGTAGTTTTTCTTTGTAGTGTCTTTATCTGGTTTTGGAATAAGAATTATGCTGGCCTCATAAAACGGGTTTGGAAGTCTTCCTTCTTCTTGATTTTTTTGAAATAGTTTGAGAATGGGTGTTAGTTCTTCTTTGAATGTTCGGTAAAACTCCCCTGTGAAGCCATCCGGGCCTGGGCTTTTGTTTGCTGGGAGAGTCTTGATTACATCTTCAATTTCTTCTGTTGTTATTTTTCCGTTCAAGTTTTCTCTCTTTTTCCGGTTCAGTTTTGGGAGACTGTGTGTTTCTAGAAATTGGTCCATTTCACTTAGATTTGTTGCTGTATGATTGTTCATAATATTTGTTAAAATCCGTTGTATTTCTGTGGTGTCAGTTGTTGCTTCTCTTCTTTCATTTCTGATTTTGTGTATTTGGGTTCTCTCTCTTTGTTTCTTGGTGAGTCTAGCTAAGGGTCCATCAATCTTGCTTATCTTTTCAAAGAACCAACTCTTTGTTTCATTGATCCTTTGAACTGTTTTTTTGGTCTCCATGTCATTTATTTCTGGTCTGATCATTACTATTTTCTTCCTTCTACTTACTCTGGGGTCTTCTTTTTGTTTGTTTTCTAGTTCCTTTAAGTTGTGAGGTTAGATCTTCTGTTAGAAATTTTTCTTGCTTCTTGAGGTAGATCTGTAGTGCTATGAACTCCCCTCTCAGAACTGCTTTTGCTGCACCCCATAGATTTTGTGTTGTGTGTTCATTTTCATTGGTTTCCAGGAAGTTTTTAATATCTTCCTTGATCTCCATGGTAACCCATTCATTGTTCAAAAACATGCTATTTAGCCTCCATGTTTTCAAATGTCTTTGCATGTTCTTGTTGCAGTTGATTTCTAGTTGCATGCCATTGTGATCTGAGAAGATGCTTGATATGATTTCCATCTTCTTGAACTTGTAGAGACTTAGTTTGTGTCCTAACATGTGGTCTGTCTTTGAGAATGTCCCATGTTTCCCTGGCCGGTTTGGCTCAGTGGTTGGAGCATCAGCCTGTGGACCTGAGAGTTCTGGGTTCAGTTCCCGCTAGTGGCACGTATAAAATAAAATATAAAATAAAATAAAAATTTACTTTAAAAAACAAAGAAAGAGAGAGAGAGAGAATGTCCCATGTCCACTTGAGAATGTGAATTCTGCAGTTTGGGGGTGTAATTCTCTGTAGATATGTATTAAATCCATTTGATCTAGTGCTTCATTTAGAGTCTGTGTTTTCTTGTTAATTTTTTGTCTAGAAGATCTATCCAGTGATGTCAGCGGGGTGTTGAAGTCTCCTACTATGATTGTATTGCTGTCAATTTCTTCTTTGAAGTCTTCCAAAAATTTTTAAATATATGTTGGTGCTCTTATATTGGGTACATATATGTTTACCAAGGTTATATCTTCCTGTTGGATAGTCCTTTCAATATTATGTAGTGGCCTTTTTTGTAGTTATGGTCTTCATTTTGAAATCTACTTTATCAGATATGAGTATTGCTACCCCAGCTTTTTTTTGCTTTCCATTTGCTTGAATAATTTTTTTTCCATCCCTTCACTTTCAACCTATGTGAGTTTTTTGTTGTGAGGTGGGTCTCTTGCAAACAACACATATGTGAGTCATGCTTTCTTATTTAGTCAACTACCCTCTGTCTTTTTTTTTTTTTTTTTTATCCTCACCCGAGGACATTTTTCCATTCTTTGCTCAGATAGAGTGGGGTGGGGAGAGTGAGAGAAACATAGATGTGAAAGGGACACATTGAGTGGCTGCCACCCACACGACCCAATTAGTGCCGGGTATAACCTGCAACCGAGGTATGTGCCCTTAGCGGAAACTGAACCTGGGTCTCTCTGGACTGCAGGCCTACGCTCTAACCGCTGAGCCAAACTGGCCAGCGCTACTCTGTGTCTTTTTATCAGAGCATTGAAACCATTCACATTTAAGGTGATAATTGATATGTACTTATTTATTGCCATTTTTGTTTAGTGTGGTTCTATTTTTCTTCCTTTTCCTTCTACAAATTACAGCAGTCCTTTTAGCATATCTTGCAGTGCTGGTTTGGAGTTAATATATTCCCTTAGCCTTTTTTTGTCTGGAAAGCTCTTTATTTGACCTTCTATTTTGAATGATAGCCTTGCTGAATAGAGTACTCTTAGATTCAGATCCTTGTTTTTCATGACCTTGATTACTTCATACCACTCCCTTCTGGCCTGTAGTGTTTCTGTTGAGAAGTCAGCTGAGAGCCTTATGGGGTGTCCTTTGTAGGTAACCTATTGCTTATCTCTTGCTGCTTTTAGGATTCTCTCTTTGTCTTTAATTTGTGGCATTTTAATTACTATGTGTCTTGGTGTGGGCCTGTTTGGGTTCTTTTTACTTGGGTTCTCTGTGCTTCTTGAACTTGAATGCCTTCTTCCTTCACCAAGTTGGGAAAGTTTTCTGTCATTATTTTTTCAAATATATTCTCTAACCCTTGCCCATTTTTTTCCTCTTTGGAGACTCCTATGATGCAAATGTTTTTACGTTTCCAGTTGTCCCACAGTTCTCTTAAGCTATCTTCCTATTAATTATTTTTTCCTTTTGGTTTTCTGATTGGTTGATTTTTCAATACACTGTCTTCTAATTCACTGATCTGGTCCTCAGCTTCTTCTACTCTGCTGTTTAGTCCTTCCAATGTGTTCTTAATTTCTGCTGTGTCATTCTTCATTTCCACTTTGCTGGTTTTCAGTGTTTTTATATCTTTACTCATGGTGCTGATGTCCTTACTCATGCTGTTGAGCTTCCTCAAGATCATGGCTCTGAACTCTACCTCTGATTATTTGCTTAGCTGTATTTCATTGATCTAATCTTTGATAATGTTCTCTTGTTCTTTCATTTTGGATTTATTTCTTTGTTTCATTATTTTGGCTATCTCTGTGGGTTTTGCAGCCTGTCAAATTTTCCCTGTGGGTGTTGGTGCTCTGCTGTTTGTGGCTCCCTCTACTGGGTTTGGATGAGCGTGGGAGGGCCCACATTAAACACCATTGTCAAGTCTTACCTTCTTGGGTAGATTTGCAAGCCCAGGAAGGTTCAGTTTTCCTCTATTTCTTTGCCTAGAGGCTATTAGTCTCAGTTACCCAGGGCCTTGGAATGTGGCCCTGGTATTCTGCATTAGAGAATTTCCAGAGGGTGTGACAGATGTTGGTTGTTAATCAGCCTCAATTTGCATTTTTTGTCTCACCTGGAAGGGGCTGAGTCTCTGAGGAAGAGGCTGCTGCTTTTCCCCACAGCTCTGGGAAGGAGCAAGCTGGCCATTGTCCTTTGTGGCCTTGACTCAGCAAAAAACTCTGAGCGACCCCCAAATCCTGGGTGTTCCTACAAGTTCCAGTCTAGTCTGCCCTCCCTCTGCCAGAGCCCCAGATGCGTGGCTGTAGCCAATCCAGGGCTTTGTCCCAGCCCTCTGCACTGTGGAGCAGGCTTGGTATTTTATCCCTGAGGGCACTGCTCACAGCTAAGACTTCTGCTGTTCATGGGCCCCCAGCCCACCACCCTCTCATGCCTCCGCAGATCCTATCAGTGTCCCTGGTTATAAAGTCTTGTCTCACATCTTTTCTGTTGCTTTTTTTAAAAATGATTTGTCTTTATTTTAGTTGTAAGTCCTGTTTGGTTCTGGGAGATCATCAGTGTAACTTCCATTTACTCTTCTGCCATTTTTTCATTTTACATTTCAATTCTTGATAGAAAAATTTAATCTTTTCATCAAATTTCTTAATCTTTTCCTTAATTATTTGTAACACACACATATATATTTTAATCCTCACCTGAGGATATTTTTACATTTATCTTCAGACAGAATGGGAGCGAGAGAGAGAGAAACATCAATGTGAGAGAGACTCATCGGTTGGTTTCCTCCTGCATGACCCCAATTGGGGCCAGAGAGGAACCTCAAATGAGGTACATGCCCTTGGCCAGAATTGAACCCGGGACTCTTTGATTCACAGGCCAACACTTTAACCACTGAGCCAAACTGGCCAGGGCATTAGTAACATTATTTATATTAGTTATTTTAATCTTCTTTTTTGGTAACTCCAGTATCTGGATCATATTTTCATATGCTTTTATTGCTTACTTTTTGTCTTCATTGATGGTCACAATTTTCTGCCTCTTCTCATCAGACCTTGTGTATAAAACAATTGTAAAAGTTTAAGCTCTATACGTTATTTGCCAGAAGGAAGGGTTTCCCCATGAATGGCTAATCACTTCAATCTAATCCAGGACAGAGCAATATCAAATTTGGGATGCAATTTTAGTTAAGACTCATTTCACTTTTGGTTCATTCCTGTTCCTTGGACATGACCCTTATAAGCCTTTGACTAAAAGCCTGGTAGATTTCTGTCTCGTTATTCCTGAAAAACTTTGGGAAATTTAGCTTTAGTGTTTTGCCCAGAAAGCTTTAAAATAGGTCAGATGTGCATATGTAATGAGATTCTTCCCTTATCAATATTTATCTCACAAATACAGCCAGATGGAGGAGATTTTACTGTTCCCTTCAGGTCTACCCCATCATTGTCCATTTACCCACATAAGTTCCACTGAGGTGGAAAACTGGCCACTTGCCGGTGGCTTCTCTGGTTTTTAAATAATCACATTGGCTCTGCGTGTCCATCAAATATTCTGCTGGTTTCTTTTTACTCCAGTCAAGTCCCTTTGTGATCTCATCTGATCCTGGAATCACACCTCAAATAAAATGTCCCTAGAGAAGAAAAGAGAGAGTGATTATCAGATCATCTAAAAAGGCTCATTTTTCTGGTACTTTAGCTTATCTAATTCTGATTTTCTCAACACCCTAGTATCTTTAAAAATGTGACTTTTAAAAATTATCTGTTGCAGTGTAAGCATTGTCCTTCAACAGTTTACTAACTCCTATTCAGAAGTGGAAGTTCCTCACACTTAACCTAAGCTTGTTTGTTCTTTCCTAAGGTTCTCCTAACACTGTAAGATCCTGTGCTTATCTTGTTCATAATACTTTTCTCATTTGGTAATAATAATCTTTTGTGTAATACAGTATATGCATGTGAGTGTGTGGGCGAGATGGGGTATTTGGTTGTTTACCTGTTATGTGTATTTGTCTCTGCTTCTAGATTGTAGGGTTTTTAGAGTCAATAGCCCCAGCATTGTGTCAGTGATGCATGAAAGGTGAAGAATATACATGAAATTAATCGATGATATTAAGGCACAGATTATTAAAAGTTTAGAATCATGTTTCACACTTTTACACCTTTTGGTCTCTATGGTCCCAATACAAGTTCTTATCAGTTGTTGCCTAAAATATTTAAAATAGTTTGTTGTAAAAGTATGACATTCTTCATACTAATGTATACTTTAGTGCCAAAGATGCAATATTGACCATGACAAGAGTTTGTCAGCTTAGTCTGGTAACTCTAACACTCCATTCTTTGCATCTTTTACAGAGTTTAGCAGAGTGCTTTTTTTTTAGTAGGCACTTAATGTTATATGTGAAGTGATTGCTAAGGTTTCTGTGTTCTTAAATTTTCAAGAATTAATTTTAATAACTAATTGGATAGCACTTATTACCTGGAGTATACTATTACGATGTCATTTGTGATTCTGAAGCACAAACTACTGTGTTCCATCTTCAAAGTAGGTACCTTCTTTTATCTCTTTACCATGTGGCAAAAGTAGAGAAAACAATATCAGCATTTAATATTTTAATTGCTTATATATACTGTTAAAAGTGCAGATTTATCTTGATTTAAAGCAAATTCTATAAGTACCTTTCTAGTGTTAACACCTAAATAAGGCTTTGTTTTTGGATTTTTTTTTCATATTGTATGAATCCTCAGTGGCCTATCCTTTTTTACACTTTTCCTTCTCATTTATAAATTCTCTATGATTGCCTGAACAATGTGCTAATGAAACTTTACTGTTCTTTACAGTTTATTTTAAGGCAAGACGCTATTACAATTTCTGGTAAGATTTTTTTTTTTCTGAACCTAATTAAAATTTAGTGCATCAATTCTAATGGCTGTAGATTGGATGTCTAAGGTTTATAAAGAGGAATAGAGTTTCATCTTAAAAACTTAAATGAAGCCCTGGCCAGTTTGGCTCAGCAGTTAGAGCGCCGGCCCACAAACCAGAGAGCCTTGGGTTCAGTTCTCGCTAAGGGCATGTACCTCAGTTGCAGTTTCTCCCTGGCTCAGTTGGGGTCGTGTGGGTGGCAACCACTTAGTGTTTCTCCTCACATCTATGTTTCTCTCTCTTTGTTCCTTCCTCTCTTCCTCCTGATCTATCTGAAGATAAATGCAAAAATGTCCTCATGTGAGGATAAAAAAACAAACAAAAAAACTTAAATGTAAAGTTGTCTTGATTGATGATCACAATTTTCTGCCTCTTCTCATCAGACCTTGTGTATAAAACCTTGTGTGTAAATTTGCATCTGAAGCTTCTTAAAATTTTCTCATGAATTGAAATTAGTTATATCTCACATATAAGTCAAGTTATACTTACCTTTTTTAAAAAAATTCTCTTGTTAATTTAAATAATTGAACTCATCACTAGTTATTTAGGGGCCAGTGAGTAATAATTCAATATTTTAAATTAGAAAGTCAAGTTCTGTAAATCTTCTTACTTTCTTCTTATTCCAATATTACCATGTTTTGAAATGATTTATTAGTTTATAAAATATGCTTTTAATATTTAATATAAATAAAATGTTTTCAAATGAAAAACACAAGTTAGAAATGGGAAATGGAAAACTATTTAAAATAGCACAATAATAGTGATTTGATTTTGCATTGATATGTTGTATTTTCATTATCATTTAAAATGTTATCAAATTTTTTTTTTTTAATCCTCACCCAAGGACATTTTTCCATTTTTTTGTTCAGATAGAGTGGGAGGGAGAGAGAGGAAGAGGGAGAAACATCGACATAAAAGGGACACATCATCAAGTGGCTGCCACCCGCACAACCCAACCAGGACCAGGGACAAACTGCAACCAAGGTACGTGCCTTTAGCGGAAACCAAACCCAGGTTTCTCCGGACCGCAAGCCAACGCTCTAACCACTGAGCCAAACAGGCCAGGGCTAAAATGTTATTAAATTTGCATTCTGATTTTTGGGGGGCCATGGATTATGTAAAAACATATTGCCTCTTTTTTTTTTTTTTTTTTTTCTGGTACATGCCCCTGGTAGGAACCAAACCCAGGACTCTGGTTCACAGGCTAATGCTCCAACTGCTGAGCCAAACCGGCCAGGGCATATTGCCTATTTTTATAAATTCAGCTTTTCTAGTAAAATTGTTCCTCTTATTCTTTTTTTTTTTTTTTTTGTGGAAAATATTAAACATCATTATTTTAAAGTTTCTGTTTGATTATCCCCATGTTTCAGTAAGATATGTCTGTCTTTATTTTTCTTTTCTTACTGTTGATTCTGTTTATAGAGCTACCAAGTAGCTTTTAATGCCAGAAATTGCACATAAAAGATTGTAGCATTTATGGATCCAAATTTTCATTCTTTAGTTAAAATCCACTTTATCCTAATGCAGGAAGCTAAAGTAGGCAAATTACCTCAACTCAATCAATGACTAAATTGTGTTGAGGTGAGTTTGTGGTTTTTGTAAATATTAAGTATGTCTGCTCCATATTCATACCTATATTTCCCCAGATCCTGACTGAGAGCCTGAGTCTTTGAGGGCCCCTCTGCTTTCGTGTCCTGAATCTTACTGGTCCTCAGAATTTGAAACTGCTGAAACTCTCCTCTGTGTTACAGTTGTTTTCTGCTTAGTTGATAGTTTATTCATCTGTACAGCTTTAGAATTTATTGTCACAGAACAAACTGTCAAATATTGGGTTACAATTTTTTGTGCCTCTATTTTCTCAGGAATTTTGGCTCCTCAAGAATTGGCTGTTTTTCTAGTCCCACTTTCCATTTTATCTTTTCCTCTTTTTTTTCTCTTTTATATATCTTTATTTGATTTAAAATCAATTCTTACATATTATATATATATTTTTTAAATTCTCACCCAAGGATATGTTTTTCATTGATTCTAGAGAGAGAGGGGAAGGGAGAATGAGAATGAGAGAGAAGCATTGATTGGCTGTGCTCCAACCAGGGATTAAACCTGCAACACTTTGATGCACTAGATGATGCTTTAACCAACTGAGCCACAGTGTCCAGAGCTCCATTTTTTTCTTACTTTAGCTTTGAGATTGCTGATAGCTCTCTGTCTTCATCCTTTTAGCAGCTATCTGCTACCTGGCTCCTTAGATTCTGTATCAAGAATAAGCAAATAAATGTTTGAAAAGGGCCCAGCTGGTGTGGCTCAGTGGATTGAGCACAGTTCCATGCACCAAAAGGTCACTAGTTCAATTCCCAGTCAGGGCACATGCCCAGATTGCAGGCTCCATTTCTAGTATGGGGTGTGCAGATTGATGTTTCTATTTCTTTCTCCCTCTCCCTTCCTCTCTCTCCAAAAAAAAAAAAAAAACCACTAAAAACACATTTTTTAAAAAAGTGCTTGGACAGCTGATCTTCCAAAGTAGTCAGTGAGCACAGCCACCTCTTGCAGCTGATCAGCCTGAGTAAATTTCTTCCATTGACGTGCAAACAGCAATCAAGACTCAATTACAACAGAAGGGTGTACTGTTCACACTGGGGGTGCCCCTTGAAGGCCCAGCTGGGGTGACCAGGGAAGCTGTGCCACTGGACCCTACAATAAACCTACTACCAAAGGCCACCTTAGGAAGCCTAGGAGACATAGCAACTCTATATAATACATAGAGACAAACACAGGGAGGCAGCCAAAATGAAAAGACAAATAAACATGTTCCAAATAAAAGAATAGAACAAAACTCAGGAAAAGGACAGAACAAAACTCAGGAAAAGGACTGAACAAAATGGAGATGAGCAATCTAAGAGATTTAGAGTTCAAAACACTGCTTATAAGGATGCTTAAGGTACTTAGTGAAAATTTCAAGAAACTTTCTGAGAATATCAAGGAACTTAGTGAGGACCTCAAGAGCATAAAAAAAGACCACTCAAAAATGAAGAATGCACTAACTAAAATAAAGAATAATTTACAGGGAATCAATAGTAGAGTAGGTGAAGCCAAGAAGCAAACCATTGACTTGGAATATAAGAAAGAAAAAAACACCCAATCAGAACAGCAAAAACAAATAAACAAATAAAAATCAAAATGAAGATAGTGTAATGAGTCTCTGGGACAATGTCAAGCATACTCACATTTGCTTCATGAGAGTGCCAGAAGGAGAAGAGAGAGGGCAAGAAATTGAAAACCTATTTGAAAAATTAATGACAGTAAGTTTCCCAAACTTAGTGAAAGAAACAGGCATACAAGTTTAGGAAGCATAGAGCGTTCCAAACAAGATGAATCTGAAGAGGTCCACACCAAGACACATCATCATCAAAATGTCAAAAGTTAAAGACAAAGAGAGAATCTTAAAAGCAGCAAAAGAAAAGCAGTTAGTTACCTACAAAGGAGCACACATAAGATTGTCAGCCAATTTCTCAAAAGAAACTTCGCAGGCCAGAAAGGAGTGGCAAGAGACAGTCAAAGTAATGAAAAGCAATGATCTGCAACCAAGATTACTCTATCCTGCAAAGCTATCATTTAGAATCAATGGCCATATAAAAAGTTTCCTAGACAAGAAAAAGCTAAAGGAGTTTATCACCATCAAACCAGTATTATATGAAATGTTGACAGTCTTCTTGAAGAGAAAGAAGATAAAAAATATGAACAATAAAATGGCAATAAATATATACCTATCAACAATTGAATCTACAAACAAAATGAGCAAATAGAACAGAAATAGACTCATAGACACAGATAACTTTTTGTTGGTTGCCAGATGGGAGGGGGTTGAGGGAATGGGTGAAATGGTGAAGGAATTAAGAAGTACAAATTGATTGTTAGACTGATGAACCTCAAAGGAAAGGGGGTGAGGGGGGCAGGAAGAGATGAATTACAGAACTTAAATGCATATATGCATAACCAATAGACACAGACTATAGTGTGGGAAGGCAAGAGGGTGGCAGGAGTGGGGAAGAGGGGGTCAATAGGGGCAAAAGGGGGAAGAGATATGTAATATCTCAATAATAAGAATAAGTTTAAAAAGAAAAAAATAGCCCTCGCCGGTTTGGCTCAGCAATTACAGCATCAGCCCACTGACCAAAGAGTCTCGGGTTTGATTCCAGTCAAGGGCATGTACCTTAGTTACAGTTTGATTTCTGGCCCTGGTTAGGGTTGTGGGGGAGGCAACCAATTGATGTGTCTCTCTCATGTCAATGTCTCTCTCCCTCCCTCCCTCCCTCCCTCCCTCCCATTCTATCTGAATATAAAGGGAAAAATATCCTTGGGTGAGGATTAAAAAAATAAATAAAATAAATGTTTGGAAAGGGAAAAGTAGTAGAATATTAGGCTCACTTTTAGTTGGTTTCTTTGTCTCCTAAAGTCTCCTTAGCAGCTCTATATTATCTTACTTGCTTTTTTAAAAATTTAAATTGATTGGGATGGCATTGGTTAATACAATCATATAGGTTTCATGTGTACATTCTGTAATACATGTTCTGTATATTGTATCACGTGCCCACCACCCAAAGTCAAATTATCTTTTGTCACCATATATTTGAGCCCTTCACCCTTTACTACTACTCCCCACCCCCTTTCCTCTGGTACCCACCATACTATTGTCTATGTCTATGAGTTTCAGTTTTATATCCCACATGTGAGTGAAATAATATGGTTCTTAGCTTTTTCTGACTGACTTGTTTTGTTTAGCATAATATTCTCAAGGTCCATTCATATTGTCACAAATGGCAGTATTTTATCTTTTCTAATAGCTGAACAGTATTCCATTGTATGTATGTACCACATCTTTATCCAATTCTCTATCGAAGGACAGGACACTTGGGTTGTTTTTATATCTTGGCCACTGTGAATAATGCTGCATTTAACATAGGGGTGTCTATATCTTTGTGAATTAATGTTTTCAAAATTTTGTGGTAGGTACCCAGAAAAGAGATTACTGGATTACATGGTAACTTTATTCTTAATTTTTTTTGAAGAACCTCCATACTGTTTTCTATAGTGGCTGTACCAGTTTATATTGCCACTAGCAGTGAGTGAGGGTTCTCTTTTTTCCACAACCTCTCCAACACTTGTTATTACTTGTCTTGTGGATAATAGCCATTCTACCAGGTGTGAGGTGGTATCTCATTGTAGTTTTGATTTGCACTTCCACTATAGCTAGTGAAGTTTAACATCTTTTCATGTATATATTGGCCAGTTGTATGTCTTTTTTATTTTAGAGTGAGTCACAGTTATTTTCTTTCTTAATTTTTTTCCATCACCATTTAATGTATGTCTTCTTGAGAGAAGTGTCTGTTCAGGTCCTCTGCCTATTTTTATTTATTTATTTGTTTACTTATTTACTTATTTTTTTTATTTTTACTTTATCCTCACTCAAGGACATTTTTGCATTTATCTTCAGATAGAGTGGGAGGGAGAGAGAAAGGAAGAGAGAGAGAAACATCTACGTGAGAGGGACACATCGAGTGGTTGACACCCACACGACCCCAGCTAGGGCCGGGGCCAAACTGCAACCGAGGTACATGCCCTTAGTGGGAACCAAACCCGGGACTCTCTGGTCCCTGGGCCGATGATCTAACCACTAAGCAAAACAAGCCAGGGCCCTCTGCCTATTTTTAAATTGGATTGTTTATTTGCTTGGTGTTGAGTTGTATGAGTTCTTTATATATTTTGAATATGTACCCCTTGTCAGAGCTATTGTTTGCAAATATTTTCTCCCATTTGGTAGGATGCCTTTTTTGTTTTGTTGGTGGTTTCTATTGCTGTGTAGAAGCTTTTTAGTTTGCTATAGTCCCATTCATTTACTTTTGCCTTTATTTCCCTTGCCTTGGGGTCAAATTTATAAAATCTTCTCTAAAACCAAAGTCCATAAGTTTAGTATTTATGGTTTTTTTCCCCTGTCATTTGTTGTTTCAGAGCCTCTTCAATAAATGGTGCTGAGAAAACTAAAAATGCCACATGCAAAAAAATGAAATAGATTATCTGCCTTTTCTAGTTGTTTTCTGTGGTAGTTTTAAGGTGCTACAAGCTATTCCATCATGGCATGAAACGAGAGAGAGAGAGAGAGAGAGAGAGAGAGAGATAGAGAATGTGTATATGTGTGTGTGTTTGTGTGTTTAATATGGTAATATTTGATATATTTTTCAGGAACAGGCTTTCTTCATTTAATATTTTAAAGAATCATTTCATGACTAAATCTGGGTGGATATACTGGTAGATAAATATCTTTCTCATTCTACTTTACTTATGGATTAGTATAATTATAGTACTATAATGAATTGGATCATTTATTGTTAGATGTGTAGATTGTTTTTTATGTGTTTTTTTAAACAATTAGAAATAATGTCTCATGAGTCATGAATATTGTGTTAATATGAATCTCTAGGAGATAACTGAGATAAAATTACTGGATTAGAAGATATGTACATTTAAAATTTTAATAGCTATAATCAAATTATTCTCTGTAAATGGTTTAGTATTTCACAAAATTTGCCACATTCCATCAATAGCAAATATAAACCCATTCTGATTTTTTAATATATTCAAGTCCATTGAGATTTTGCAAATATAATGAGAAAAATATGGTCTTTTTTTCTTATTTTTTATTTAGTAGATCCCTAATTACCAGTGAAATTGAGTATTACACCTATTTATTTGTCTGTTAGTCATTTGTATTTCTTCTTTTGAGAATGGCCTTTATATACTTTTCCAATGTGTTATATTTTCAGTTTGACTTTTGAGCATTATTTATATATTTTAGATATTATTCCTTTACATATTATACATATTGCAAATATTTTTTTCTTATCTTTTTAATTTTTTCTTGTGGTGTCTCATAGTATCTCATGGTCATACATCAATCATTTTGGTTGTTAATTTATAAATTTCTTTTAATACAGTTAAACCTTATGGCTTATTTAATTGCTTTCTTTTATTTACAAATTATTTGCGATTTTTATGTGTATGTCTCAATATATTGTTAACTTTAATAAACTTTCAATGGTTGTTTTAAAATAATATATATTTTTCCTGTTTTCTAAGAATTAAGTTTCTTTCTTCTTTCCATATTCATCCCTACTTCTCACTCAGCTCCTGCTAACTCTCTTCTAGACAATTGCCTTCCTCCACCTTCCTTCATCCCAAAGCCCTGCTGTGAGTGCATGTATATGTTAAAAATGTGAGGGAATCAGTCCTGGCCAGTTTGGCTTAGTGGTTAGAGTGTTGGCCCATGGACCAATGAGTCACGTGTTCGATTCTGTCCAAGGGTATGTACCTTGGTTGCAGTTCATTCCTGGCCCTGGTCGGGATTGTGCAGGAGGCAACCAGTTAATGTGGCTCTTTCATGTCGATGTTTCTCTCTCTCCCTCCAAATCTATCTGAAGATAAATAGAAAAATATCCTTGGGTGAGGATTTAAAAAAAAAAAAAGTGAGGGAATCATATATTAGATCAAGTTAACTTGTCATAATAATCCATTAGATTTACTCAAAATCTTCTTTCACTGTCTCTTGATACACAAAGTCCATATATTTGTTAACTTTCCTAACCAATGTCATCCATAGCTTTCCAATTATGTTTTAATTTCTGTCTAATGTGGGGACATAATGTAAACTCTCCAATTATGAGAGTAGTTTCACAGTTCTCCTTGCATTTCTAGCATTTTTTTCTGTTCTGTTGCATGTATTTTGAAACACTATTGTTAGTTAAATGTAGGTTAATATATTTTATATTTGCTGATTCAACCTTTTAGAAAAATGAAATATAACTTTTTACTTTAATGCCTACTGCCTTAAATATGTCTAATATTAATATTATCATTTATATTTATTTTCTATTATTTTACTTCTATTTTTATTTTTTCTGGTTTATTTTTAAGAGATGCTTCATGTAAACAGTATTTATCTGATTTAATTTTTAAACATAATCTAAAATATATATATCAAGAAGGGCTGTATTAACAAATAATTCCCATATTTCATTGGCTTAAGAACACATAGTTTATATTTATCTTATACATTTTATATGTCCATAAAAGTTTGCAGAGCACCACTTCTCATTGTAATTATTCAGGGACCCAGAATAAAAGGACCCACATCTTAAGCACTGCCAGTCACTGTGTCAGAGGAAAAACAATGTTCTAGAGGGTCTTACGTCAGCCATTGAATGCTTAATAAACATCACTTTCACTTTAAGATCATTGGTAAGAAGTAATATAGGATTCAACTAACCCAAGGTAGGGGTGGAGTGTTACTAGTTCAAAGAGCATGTGTCTGCCACCTCAAAATGTCAAAGTTTGGAGTAAGGAAAGGTTTTGATTGAGAAGGTGCCCACTGAGAAGGTGGGGATTCTAATCCTCAATCTATTTTAAGAAAGTACAAGATCAGTCTTCTTTTTATCAAGGTAAAGGAAAATGGGAGTGGCTGTTTTTGTAAAATCTCAAGCTCCAAGGAAATCCCTTTAATGATTAGCAAGTCTAAAACAAGAGCTATTATCCTGAAGGCCATGGGAACAATGCAGGCTTGAAGAAGATGGAGTCAGAGACATCGCATTTCACTCTGTTAAGGAATAAGGCAAGTACAGTTGACCCTCGTTTATCGCAGTTAATCAGTTCCAGACTCTACTACAGTAAATGAATTTCTACAAAGTAGGATTCTTTATTTATAAATCAAGTATTTTTACAGAGCATAGAAAACCTGTTTATGACTTCTAAATACATTTTAAACATTATTAGAGCCCTAGACATAAAATAACACCCTTTAATCACCATTACACTGGTATTACCCAATATATTAGAGAAAATAAGAGAAAATAAGACATATTAGACATTACAAATATTATATTATTATTATTGTTCATCTAATTACACACACAGGTCTTACACACAACCACTAACCTACGAAAACAGTGTTCAATGATGAAGCAATGAAGATGAAGAGATGTACTGCACAGCAAAGAAGAGCAAGGTTACTGCTCCTCTGAAGGCATGACCTCAGTAGAAGAGTCTTCAGGTGGGGCAGTATCTTCAGCAGGTGCATCTTTGTCTTCTTCTGCTGAAGGAGTAGGCAGTGGGTGTCTGGGTGTGTGGCTAAAGAACATCATGATAGGCAGTTGCTAGTGCTGTCTTTTCATATCCATGAGGAGGCTTTTGTAGAGTTCTATCACTCCATCAAGTGCATTCCGGAAGTGCAATGCATGCATCATCTGTGGGTCCCATTCACCAGTCATGTCCTGTACTACATTAATAGTTCTCACGACTTGCAAGAGATGCTCAAGTGTAAGGCCAACTTCCTCCTCCTGACCCCCAGGAACCTCTAGCTGCTCTTCCTCCTCTTCACTTGCAGACTTAGTCATCTCCACCAGATCCGCATTAGTTAAGGGATCTGAATGTTTCTCCAGCAGCTCCTCCACATCATCGCAGGTCAGATCCCTGAAACCTTCTCCTCCCAGCATCTGGGTTAGCCTAACTTTCTTATCCACTGCCGAGTTGCTTATATCCTCTGGGGTGAATCCTCTGTAGTCATGGACAATTTCAGGCCATAACATCTTCCAGCTGGCCTTCACAGTCTTCGTCTTTATGTCCTTTAGAAATAATCTTTTTTTTTTTTTGGTACGTGCCGCTAGCGGGAACCGAACCCAGGACTCACTGGTCCGCAGGGCAATGCTCCAACCGCTGAACCAAACCAGCCAGGGCTGTCTTTATGTCCTTTAATGAGTCCTGAATGTTTTCAGACAGGTCATGGTGATATACTGCTGCCAGTACTTCTTCAGCAAGAAGCTCTCCTCAAGGTCTATGCTTCTGACAAGGTGCTACAGGTTGTTTCACGTGTAGAGGGTTTTGAACATGTGAATAATATTTTGATCCATGGGCTTGATCAGCAAAGTGATATTGGGAGGAAGGAACTCGATCTGCACACCATCGTAGGCTAGGTCTTGCGCATGACTTCCAACATTGTCCATGAAAAGGAGGAAATTAAACTCGAGTCCCTTCTCCACAAGATACAGCTTGACTTGGGAGATGAAGCACTTGTGAAACCAGTTCGATGACAGCTACTTCGTGATCCGGCCCATGTTGTTGTGCATCCAATGCACTGGCAGCAGGTTCTTGTTTTTATTCTTCAGGGCCCTAGGGTTCCTGGCCTCATAGATAAGGCCAGGCTTGAGCAAAAATCCCTCAGAATTTCCATACATAATGATAGTCATGCAATTTTTATATGCCTTGAAGCCATGGACCTTGGCCTCATCCTTCAAAATGAATGTCCGGGAAGGCATTCTTTTCCAGAACAGTCGTGTTTCCTCTATATTGAACACCTGTTCTGGATGATACTCACCCTCCTCAAGGATATTCTGGAACATGTTTTTTACACAGTCCTCTGCTGCAGGCTGGTCGGCAGAGGCAGCTTCTCTGTGGTGAATGACACTCTTCAGATGATACCTCTTCTGGAACTTCTCAAACCAACCCTTGCTTACCATAAAATTCATAAACGTTGCAGAAGAGGGTCCTGGTTGAGGTTTGTCTGTTGTAAAGTGCTGATGGAGCTGCCTTGCCTTCTCCTGGATGACCAGCAAATTCAACAAAATGTTTTTCTTGCAGCTGTCGCTGATCCAAATGGCTAGGGAAAACTTTGTTTTCACTATGAACTTATTACAACTTGTCATGATGTGCTTTGCTTTCTTGTTGAAAGAGAGAGTAGCCATTGCACGAATGTTCTTTTCATTTCTACAGATGGAGCAAATGGTAGACTCATTCAAGTTGTAATGGTGGAAAACCTCCATGATTTTCTTTTTTTTTTTTTTTTTATCCTCACCCGAGGATATTTTTCCATTTTTTGTACAGATAGAGTGGGAGGGAGAGAGAGGAAGGGAGAGAGGGAGAGAAACATCGACGTGAAGGGACACATCGAGTGGCTGCCACCCACACGACCAACCAGGGCCGGGGACAAACTGCAACCGAAGTACGTGCCCTTAGCAGCAACTGAACCCGGGTCTCTCCGGACCGCAGGTCGACGCTCTAACTGCTGAGCCAAACTGGCCAGGGCTCCATGATTTTCTTGCCATCTTTGATTATATCTAAGAGTTTCACCTTCTCCTGGATGGTAAGCATCTTTCTCTATCGCTTAGTTTTATCGTCAGAAGGCTTAGAAGAAGCAGCACATTTAGGAACTATCGCAGGGCTTAGATAAAAGTTCTCAGAAATTGCAAACACTTACAAGAGCAAAGATACTTCTGATGCATAGTGATATAGAAACATGTATGAGAGAAATGAACTTGCATGAGGCTGAGCCAATTAGTGTCCAGGATAGGAAGAGGATAGATAGCCAATCAGTGAACAGCATGCTCTGATTGGCTTGGTTTTACCACACCTGATCTGTGGGAAAAAGTTATTGCCCACACACAAGGAGTGGTCGAGTGGTTGCACCTGGCATTGGAGGAGTTGCAGGGGTGCTCGAATACATAGGCCTACAATCCATACGTACAGTAATTTTAATTGTAATTGTAATACAGGGGTGTATAATTGACTCAGACAACTGAGTATGCACTGTATTATTTTCACTGTCTCAATCAACTTTTTAATGAATATATTTGAAAAAAAAACGTGATAGAGTGAAGCCACAAAAGTCAAAGCACGAAGTAGCGAGGGACGACTGTAATGAAATACTACTATGTATTTGGCTAGCAGAGAACTGGAAGTATTGGGTTAGCTATGTAAATGTTTACCAGAGAGGATCTCTGCTTTTATTTTAAAATTTAGCTCATTTACCTTGGTGTTGATGAATTATATTTATGGTGCTGTCACTGTTGTCTTATTTTATGTTTATGCAGCACATTTTCTTATAATTTGTTTTTACCTTTCTATCTCCTTTGATTAAATTGGGGTTGGTAATAATAGTGATCCTAATAACCACTGGCAAAAAATAGGTTGAGAATTTTAGATTTTTAAAAAGTAATCTGTAATCCAAATTTTTGAACTATAATAGTGCATGTTATTTAGCATAGAAAGTAACTACATATAAGATAGGCAAAAGGAACTAAGCTTATAAATTGGAAATGCCTAAACAATATTGTAAGGACGGAAAACAGGCTTTTCTTTTTGTTGTGATTTTTCCACAATTTATGAAAAGCATTTGGTAATTAAACCCTGAGATTGTTGGCTCCTATGACACAAACCCTCCTCTGTTCAACAGAACAGCAGGACCAGATAGGGCACCAAGGCTACACTCTTCCATCCCCTCCCCACTTCTGTTTAGCAAGAATTCCTTCTTATCACCTGCCCCCCCACCTTCCCTTTAGACAGGACTCTCCCTTTTGAACTCTTTTTTTTTTTTTATCCTCACCAGAGGACATTTTTTTTTTTTCATTTTTTTGTTCAGATAGAGTGGGAAGGAGAGAGAGAGAGAGAAACATCGATGTGAAAGGGACACACCGAGTGGCTGCCACCCGCACGACCCAACCAGGGCCGGGGACAAACTGCAACCGAGGTACATGCCCTTAGCGGGAACCGAACCCGGGTCTCTCAGGACCGCAGGCCGACGCTCTAACCGCTGAGCCAAACCGGCCAGGGCCCTTTTGAACTCTTTATAACTTTTTCTAAGCTTGTTTTACAGACATGGGTAAAATGCTGATAAAGACACCTCCTTAATGTATCTGCTGGACTGTCTCCTGAAGAACAAACTGCAACTCCTCAAGGCAATCCCCCCTCTCCCCACATCTGTTCAATTTCAACATGATCCCCTCCCTCACCCAAATTGCCCTTTACTCCCTAAAGCCTCCAATAAAAGAGCAACTCTTTCTTTCTTCCCTGCCCTTGTCTTGCCAGTCAATGCATGAGTCCTTTTCCTGACTGTAGAGAAAGTAATAAACCTTCTCCTTTTCCCTCCCTCTTCTCTCTGTTGTGAATTCTTTCACAAGCCTGCGTCACCAGCCAAAATCCTAACAAATATGAGTTCGAAAAGTACTTTTTAGTTATTAACATTGCTTGAAATGTAATCTTTAGGTAGATTAGCATTAATACCATAATATTTGGATATATTTGTATCTACCATGCTCTTTGAAAATACCATAAAAATATAAGCTCAATAAACATTTGTTGAGAAATGAATACTTGCATCAAAGTTGCATATTTTTACTTGTTATCATAGGCAGTTTTGTTTTGTTATTGATTTTTAGAGAGAGAGGAAGGGAGAGGGAGAGAGAGAAATAGAATCATCAATGAGAGAGACATATTGATTGGTTGTCCCCTGCACTACCCCAACCAGGGCCGGGGATGAACGGCAACCAAGGTACGTGACCTTGGCCAAAATCAAACCTGGGACTGTGTGTTCCATGGGCAGCTGCTCTAACCACTGAGCAACTGACCAGGTCTAATAGGCAGTTTTTAAAAACTACAGCTTAAATTATAATTTTACTTATTTCAAAGGTAAGATTATGGTTATTATGCCTGAAGATGGGTCTTAGTAGGGAGAAGCAGGCAGATAAATATGCTGTTGTATATAGTTATTCAAAATAAATATACAATACTGAAGAAGAAATAACTAAAGTTTTTTAGAACTTTTAATTTTGGATACATAAAATGCAATTGGTTCAGAAACTCTAATATTTAACCTAATATTTTAACTTATTTACTGTAAATATGTAATTGGTTCAACTAATATTAAGGAAGAAATTAATTACCTAGGTAAGCCTAGATGGGTAAGTCCCAACTGGTTTTAAAATGTGACATTACTTTGTAAATTTACCATTATCCAGGCCCTGACTCTTAGCTATTCTAGTTCAGAAATTTTATTTTCTAGCACACCAGTGGTGGAGAAAATTTATGGACAGACTCATGTTAACCAGGCTCAGGAGATTAATATATAAAGCTCAAATGTCAATTTACAATAACTATAATTGCTAAAGGTACCAAATAATGAAAGATTCCTGGGAAGCCTAATTATAAACAAAGTGCCAGTCTACTAATTTACAATAAGAAATACAACTCTAAGGGACCAGACACTCAAGTCTTCTAGTAAGCACAATCTCTCCCTAGGTGCCATGTGAGAAATTACATTATATTTGAAAGGTGGTTTGCTGAGCATCTAATCAGAAGTAGACAAATTAGTTATGTGATTTAAAATTTGACAGCCTCAAATGAAGATGCTGCTCAAGTAACATAGGGTATCTTATTCACTTTTATATTCTGATTATGTGGAACATGCTAGAGGTTAAAAAAAAAAAAAAGTCTGTTGAATGAATGTACACACTATACAAAAGGACATACGTATTCCAGATGCTAGGAGATATTTTATTTGCTGCATTGACAACCTTGCCATTAAAAGTATATTATTGCTAACAATTATAGCAAGGGGAAAATATCTGTAAAAATAGTAGCTAGTCAGTTTTATATAAAACCTCTTCAAAATGACATAATTATCTGAGGAAGAACTGCCCATGGCACATCTCCAGGAGCACCACTTAGATATAATAAAGTGTGTTCCCTGGAACTGCACATACTCAGTACTAACCTGTTAGGTTATTTTTACATTTTGAGATGAGTAATGAGAAATATAAAGTGGATTATTCAAAATATGTGAAACTATTATAGACTAGGTGTTGAAATTATATATTCACAATAGATAACTTATTAGAACAATATCAGCACACTATTTCAATGCACAGTTGTCAAAACAATGCCACTCAAAAAATAAATAAGTAAATAAAGCTAGAACACCAACTTACACCATACATGAGAATAAACTCAAAATGGATAAAAGACTTAAATGTAACTCGTGAATCCATAAAAAGTCTAGAAGAAAATGTAGGCAACAAAATTTCAGACATCATACACAGCAGAATTTTCACTGATACAACACCTAAGGCAACAGAAACAAAGAAAAAAATGAACACATGGGACTACATCAAACTCAAAAGCTTCTGCACAGCAAAAGAAACAACCATCAAAACGGAAAGGGATCCCACTATATGGAAAACCATAATCGCCAATGATGCATCAGATAAGAGGTTAATTTCCAAAATATATAGAGTGCTCATACAACACAACAAAACGAAGACAAAGAACCCGATTAAAAAATGGGCAGAGGAACTAAATAGACACCTCTCCAAACAGGACATTCAAATGACCAAGAGACATATGAAGAAATGCTCAACACCACTAATTATCAGAGAGATGCAAATTTAAACAACTCTGAGGTATTGCCTCACACCTCTCAGAATGGCCACCATCAACAAATCATCAAACAAATGTTGGTGAAGGTGTGGATAAAAGGGGAGTCTAGTACACTGCTGGTGGGAATGCAGACTGGTGCAGCCACTATGAAAAACAATATGGTGTTACCTCAGAAAATTAAAAATTGTACATTTGACCCAGTGATCCCACTTCTAGGAATATACCCTAATAAACCTGAAATACCAATCAGAAAGAATATATGTACCCCTATGTTCATAGCAGTGCTATTTACAATAGCTAAGATCTGGAAACAAGCCAAGTGCCCATCAGTAGATGAGTAGATTAAAAAGCTGTGGTATGCCCTGGCTGGTTTGGCTCAACAGTTAGAGCATTGGCCTGTGGACCAGAGTCTCGGGTTCGGTTCCCGCTAAGAATGCGCACCTCTGTTGCAATTTGTCTCCGGCCCCATGGGGTTGTGTGGATGGCAGCCAGTCGATGTGTCTCACTCACATCGATGTTTCTCTCTCTCTTCTTCCTCTCTCCTTTCTGCTCTATCTGAAAATAAATGTAAAAATATCCTTTGGTGAGGATAAAAAAAAGCTATGGTACATATACACAGTGGAATACTATGCAGCTGTAAGACAGATCTTTTATTCTTTGAGATGACGTGGAGGGACCAGGAGAGTATTATGCTAAGTGAAATAAGCCAGTCAGAGAAAGACAAGTGTCACATGATCTCACATATTTGTGGAATATAATGAACAAAATGAGTTGAGGAACAAAACAGACCCAGAGATATGGAAGTAGGGTGCAGACTGACAAACCTCAGAAGAGGTGGATGTAGGGGGAGGGAAGAGATATACCACAGAACCCATGTATGTGTAAACAAGGACATAGACAATAATGCTGGAGCAGGGCGGTATCGGGAGGAGGGTGTCAATGGGGAAAAAGGAGAAATATCTGTAACAAAAATAAATAAAATAAATTAATAAAAGAAAGAAGAAGTTAATAGTCTTTTCCTATATAAACCAAATGCTAGGATACATTTGAAGGAAGTAAGCAGAAACTAGGAGGAAAAAAAGGTGCTCAAAAACTTTCTGCGTATAATTTTGTATATTATGATAATTTTGAAAACATAAAAATATTCAACAAATTCGGGACAATTTTACACATTATTATTTCCACCTAGTGGATTAGTTTATTAGAATGTTGCTTATGGGGAGGTATTTATGTTGCAATGTAAAGTATGAAAAACAGAATTATAAATTGCATAGTAATTTTTTTAAATTATTTATTATTTTAAAATCTGTTTTTATTGATTGTTTTTAGAGAGAGAGGAAGAGAGAGATAAAAACATTGATGTGAGAGAGAAACATGGATCGGTTGCCTCCTGCACACCCCCCACTGGGGGCTGAGCTTGCAACCCAGGCATGTGCCCTGACTAGGAATAGAAATGAGACCTCTTAATCCACTGAGCCATACTGGCTGGGCAAATTATATAGTAATTTTAAAAAGCACGTACTAAAACCATATAAAAAATACAAAAGAATATTGGCAACAACTATGATTAGGTAAGTGGTACATTTTAAAATATATTTTTTTCTGCTATTCTATTTCACATGAACAGTTTTTAAAGTAAGCATTATTGTAAAATATGGAGTTTCCTCATTGAAAACAAATCTAAATTGTCAGTGAATATATTATATATAAATCCTATTCATAGCACCTGACGATTTCTGTGATGTAAATACTTTCACTGTGGCTGATTTCAAACAACCAGTTGAAAATTCTGAAAGTTAAAAAAAAAAAGAAAATTCTGAAAGTCTAACAATTGTTCTGTGAGCTAGTATGAGCAATTCTAGCATTTCAGTGATCTAATTAACCATCCTGAAAACTAGGTATATAAAAATCAAATATTTATAATTCTTTTTCAATTGAATTATCCCCTATATATTCAAATAGTTTATAAGAAGTATGTTCTTTCATAAAAATTTTTTTTATTGACTTTAGAAAGAGAGGAAAGAAAAGGGAGAGACATAAAAACATAAATGAGAGTGTACATCAATTAGTCGCCTCCTGCATGCCCCTCACTGGGGATTAGGCCCAAAACCTGGGCATGTGCCCTGACCGGGAATCAAACTGGCAACTTCTTGGTGCATGGGTTGATGCTCAACCAGTGAGCCACACCGACCGGGCAGAAGTATGTTCTTATAAATAATTATTTCAGCTATAAATGAATATAAAATGAATATAAAATTAACTATCACAACTTTTCTCTCTTCAATCAATTAATGGATCTGGACTTTGAGCATCAGTGGAAGGGACAGGGGAGACAGTCCACATTGGTAGACATTGTCCCTGCTGTTGTTTATTTAGTAGGGAAAAAAACAGCAACTTAAAAGATGTTTTTTAAGTGTGTTTCAGGTTAATCTGCATGTAATGCACTATAAATTAAAGTTATACATTTTATCATTCCTCCCAGTTTCTAATTCTGTTGCTAATACAGTACTATATTTTTTGGTCAGGTTTTATATTATAGACTCTGCAGGAACCCTAATTTTTTTTTTTTTATCCTCACCCGAGGACATTTTTTCCATTTTTTGTTCAGATAGAGCGGGAGGGAGAGAGAGGAAGAGAGAGAGAGAGAAACATCGATGTGAAGGGACACATCCAGTGGCTGCCACCCGCACGACCAACCAGGGCCGGGGACAAACTGCAACTGAGGTACGTGCCCTTAGCGGGAACCAAACCTGGGTCTCTCTATACTGCAGGCCGACACTCCAACCGCTGAGCCAAACCGGCCAGTGCAGGAACCCTAATTTTTATAGATGATTTGCCCTAGTTTCCTAAATAAATTCAAAATTATCGTCATCCCTTTACTACCCATAAATATATTATTTAAAATTTTTTTTACTTCATTTTAAAAAAAATTTTTTTTGATTGTCCCGATTTCAGTACTAAATAGTTAATTTTTTTTTAACCATCCATGAGTACTTTGTGTTGTCTTGTGTATGTGAATTTTGCCATTTCTCTGTATATACAACAGGCAACTTGGTGGGGAATAATGATCTTCACTCATGCATTTTTTTCCCCCACTAGAAATTTGAAGATAGGATTTCACAGTATCTGGCATTAAATATTCAGTGAGTTTGAATGTTTTCCTCCTTGAAGCTGACTTGCATTTTCTGCCTGTATACCTGAGAAATTCTTTATTATGAAACCCAATAGTTTAGCCAAAATTTGTGTCGTTTCTGAGTGTTCTGTTAAATTTCTTTCTGATGTATAATGTAATCTATTCAGATTCAGTTCTTCCTTTATGTCAAAGAAATGTTATTGTATTGTATTATATTTCTTAAAGTTTTTATTTCATTCACCAGATTTCTAATAAATAGTTATCCATATATTTGATCATCTTAGTGTGTCTTCTTATTATCACCTCTCAATAAGAATATTCAATATCTGTTTCTATTTTCTCTCAATTTCTAGGATTGCCTCTTAAATTTTTCTTCATGTCATTTGTTTAACTTTTTATTGTATTTATCAATTTTTTCTATTTCTTTTTCTTATTGTTGAAAGTATTACAGATATCCCCCTTTTTCCCCACACTCACCCCCCTCCCCCCCACTTCCACCCCACTCCTGCTTTCCCCAACCTAATATCTGTGTCCATTGGTTGTGTATATATGCATATACATTCTTTGGTTTATCTCTTTCCACACCTTGCATCCCCCATCCCTCTGAGGTTTGTCAGTCTCTGTTCACTACTTCCATGACTCTGGATCTATTTTGATTGACAACTTATTTTGTTCATGATGTTCCATAAATAAGTGAGATTATGTGGCACTTGTCTTTCTCTGACTGGCTTATTTCACTCAGCATAGTACTCTCCAGATCCCTCCATCTCATTTCAAAGGTAAGAGATCTTTCTTCCTTACAGCTGCATACTATTCCATTGTGTAAATGTACCACAGTTGGTTTTTTTTTTATCCTCACCCAAGGACATTTCTTTATTTTTGTTCACATAGAGTGGGAGGGAAAGAGAGAAAGAAAAATAGACGTGAAAAAAACACATCAACTGGTTGCTTTCCACAAGACCCCAACCAGGCCCAGGAATGAATCGTAATCGAGGTATGTGCCCTTGACTGGAATCAAACCCGAGACTCACTGATCCACGGGCCGAGGCTCTAACCACGGAGCAACCGGCCAGGGTTGTACCACGGTTTTGTTTATCCACTCATCTACTGATGGACATTTGGGCTGTTTCCAGATCTTAACTATTGTAAATAGCGCTGCTGTAAACATAGGGGTGCATATATTCTTTTTGATTGGTGTTTCAGGCTTCTTAGGATATATTCCTAGAAGTGGGATCACTGGGTTAAATGCCAATTCTATTTTTAATTATTGAGAAAGCACCATATTGTTTTCCATAGTCGCTACACCAGTCTGCATTCTCACGAGCAGTGTACTAGAGTCCCTTTTTCTCCACACTTTTGCCAATACTTGTTGTTTGAAGCTTTATTGATGGTTGCCATTCTGGCAGGTGTAACGTGATATCTCATAGTCATTTTAATTTTGCATTTCTCTGGTGCTTGGAGATGTTGAGCATTTTTTTCATATGTCTACTAGTCATTTGTATGTCTTGTTTGGAGAAGTATTCATTCAGGTCCTCTGCCCATTTAAGAAAAAAAATTTTTCATATATTAATTTTAGAGACAGAGGAAGGGAGAAGAAGAGAGTGATAGAAATATTGATGAGAGAGAACATCGATTGGCCACCTCCTGCATGCCTCCACTGGGGATCGGGCCCACAACCTGGGCATGTGCCCTGACCAGGAATCAAACCAGCCACCTCTTGGTGCATGGGTCAACCCTCAGCCACTGAGCCAAACTGGCCTGGCCCTCTGTCCATTTTTTAATTGAATTATTTGTCTTCCCTTTTGTTTTTCTTTTTTGTTGTTTGTTTGTTCTTTGTTTTGTTTGTTTGTTTGTTTGTTTTTTTAGTATGTGCCCCTAGTGGGAACCAAACCCAGGACTCTCTGGTCCACAGGTCGATGTCCCAACCACTGAGCCAAACCAGCCAGGGCTGTTCTTCTTTTATTGAGTTGAATAAGTACTCCATATATTTTGGGTATCAAACTCTTATCCAATATATCATTGGCAAATATGTTCTTCCAGAGAGTGGGTTCTCTTTTCATTTTGATGTTGGTTTCTTTGCAGTGCAGAAGATTTTTAGTTTGAGGCAGTCCATTTATTAATTTTCTCCTTTGTTTCTCTTGCCCTAGATAATGTATCTGTAAAAATTTTGATATGTATGATGTCTGAAATTTTGCTGCCTACATTTTCTTCTAGGATTTTTATGGTTTCTGAAGTTACATTTAGGTATTTTATCAAATTGAGTTTATTCTTGTTATGGTATAAGTTGGTGGTCTAGCTTCATTTCTTTTGCATTTGCTGGCCAATTTTCCCACACCATTTATTGAAGAGGCTGTCTTGACCCCACTTTATGCTCTTGATACCTTTCTCAAATATTAATTGAGTAGATTGTCTTAGGTCAATTTCTGGGTTCTCTGTCCTGTTCCATTTATCTATCTGCCTGTCCTTGTGCCAGTACCAGGCTGTTTTGATTACAGTGGTTTTGTAGTATAACCTGAAATCTGGTATTGTGATCCCTCTCATTTTATTCTTCTTTTTCAGATTACTGTGGCTATTTGGGGTCTTTTTTGGCTCCATATAAACTTTTAGAATATGTGTTCTAGATCTATAAAATATGCCGTTGGTACTTCAATAGGGAGTGCATTAAATCTGTAGACTGCTTTGGATAATATCAACATTTTATTAATGTTAATTCTTTCAACCCATGAACATGGTATATATTTCCACTATTTTTATACCTTCTTGTATTTATTTTTTTAATGTCCTGTAGTTTTCTGAGAACAGGTCTTATACCTCTTTGGTTAAATTTATTCTTAGGTATCTTATTTATTTTGTTGCAATGGTAAATGGGATTGTTTTTTTTTGGTTTTCCTTTTTGAGTGTTCATTATGGGTGTATAAGAATGCCATTGATTTCTGGATGTTAATTTTGTATCCTTCTACTTTACCAAATTCATGTATCAAATCTGGTAGGTTTTTGATGGAGTCTTTAGGGCTTTCTATGTACAATATCATGTCATCTGTGAATGATGACAGTTTCATTTCCTCCTTCCCAATTTGGACCCAACTTTTTTTTCCTTCATGTCTAATTGCTGTGGCCAAGACTTCCAGTACTATAATAAATAAGAGTGGGAAAAGTGGGCATCCCTGTATTGTTTCTGTTCTTAAGGGAAATGCTTTTAGTTTTTGTCAATTGAGTACGATGTTGGCTGTAGGTTTTTCATATATGGCCTTTATTATGTTTAGCTATGATCGCTCTATTCCCACTTTTGCTGTGTTGTTTTGTTTTGTTTTTTTATCAGAAATGGGTGCTGAATTTTGTCTAATGCTTTTTCAACATCTATTAACATTATCATACAATTCATTCTTTCATTTTGTTTATGTGTTGTATCACATTTACTGATTTGCAAATATTGTACCAACCTTGCATCCCTGGGATGAATCCTGCTTGGTCATGGTGAATACTTTTATTTATTTATTTATATTATTTATTTTATTTTTGTTACAGATGTTTCTCCTTTTTTACTCCATTGACACCCTCCTCTTCATCCCCCTGACCTTATTCCAGGCTTTGTTGTCCATATCCATTGGTTAGGCATACATGCACATAAGTTCTGTGGTTTATATCTCCCTTCCCCCCCCTCCACCTCTTCTGAGGGTTGTCAGTCTGTACCCTACTTCCACGTCTCTAAGTCTACCCTATTCCTCAGACTATTATGTTCATTAAATGCCACAAATAAGTGAGATCATGTGGTATTTGTCTTTTTCTGTTTGGCTTGTTTTGCTTAGGATAATACTTTCCAGGTCCCTCCGTGTTGTCTCAAAAAATAAGAGATCTTTTTTTATTACAGCTGCATAGTATTCCATTGTGTATATGTACCACAGCTTTTTGATCCATTCGTCTACTGATGGACACTTGGGCTGTTTCCAGATCTTAGCTATTGTAAATAGTGCTGCTATGAACATGGGGGTACATATATTCTTTCTTATTGGTGTTTCGGGCTTGTTAAGTTATATTCCTAGAAGTGGGATCACTGGGTCAAATAGCAATTAAATTTTTAATTTTCTGAGGTAACACCATAGTGTTTTCCATAGTGGCTGCACCAGTCTGCATTCCCACCAGCAGTGTACTAGAGTCCCCTTTTCTCCACACCCACGCCAACACTTGTTGTTTGATGATTTGTTGATGGTGGCCATTCTGACAGGTGTGAGGTGGTACCTTATTGTTATTTTAATTTATATCTCTCTGATGATTAGTGATGTTGAGCATTTCTTCATATGTTTCTTAGCCATTTCTATGTCCTGTTTGGAGAGGTGTCTATTCAGCTCCTCTGCTCATTTTTTAATTGGGCTCTTTGTCTTCCTTTTGTTGAGTTGAATGAGTACTCTATATATTTTGGAAATTAATCCCTTATCTGATGTATCATTGGCAATGATGTTCTCCCATACAGTGGATTGCCTTTCCATTATGATGGTTGTTTCTTTTGCAGTGCAGAAGCTTTTGAGTTTGGTGTAGACCTATGTGTTTTCTCCTTTGTTTCTGTTGCCTTAGGTGATGTATCAGTGAAAATTCTGCTGCGTATGATGTCCAAAATTTTGTTGCCTACATTTCCTTCTAGAATTTTTATGGATTCACAGGTGACATTTAAGTCTTTTATCCATTTTGAGTATATTTTTGTATATGGTGTAAGTTGATAGTCTAGTTTTATTTTTTGGCATGTAGCTGTCCAAATTTTTCAACACCATTTATTAAAGAGGCTGTCTTTACTCCATTGTATGTTCTTGCCTCCTTTGTCAAATATTAATTGAGCATAATGTCTTGGGTCCATTTCTGGGTTCTCTGTTCTGTTCCACTGGTCTATATGCCTGTTCTTGTGCCAATACCAGGCTGTTTTGATTACAGTAGCTTTGTAGTATATCCTGATACCTGGTATTATGATCTCACCTACTTTGTCCTTTTTTTTTTTTCAAGATTGCTGTAACTATTTGGGGGTTTTTTTGGTTTCATATGAACTTTTAAAGTATTTGTTCTAGTTCTGTGAAATATGTCATTGGTATTTTGATGGGGATTGCATTGAATCTGTAGATTGCTTTGGGTAATATGAACATTTTAATGATGTTGATTCTTCCAATCCATGAACAAGGTATATGCTTCCACTTTTTTATATCTTCCCCTCTTTCTTTTTTCAATGTCCTGTAGTTTTCTGCAAATAGGTCCTTTACTTCTTTGGATAAGTTTATTCCTAGGTATCTTAATTTTTTTGCCATGATGGTAAATGGATTTGTCTTTTCAGTTTCTCTTTCTGTGAGTTCATCATTGGTGTATAAGAATGCCATCGATTTCTTGACATTAATTTTGTATCCTGCTACTTTGCCAAATTCATTTATTAAGTCTAGTAGATTTTATTTATTTATTCTCACCTGAGGACTTTTTTGTTGTTGTTCAGATAGAGTGGGAGGGAGAGAGAGAGAGAGAGAGAGAAAGAAACATCGATGCGAAAGGGACACATCGAGTGGTTGCCACCCACATGACGCAACCAGGGCCGGGGACAAACTGCAACTGAGGTACATGCCTTTAGTGGGAACCGAACCCGGGTCTCTCCAGACCACAGACCAACTCTCTAACCACTGAGCCAAACTGGCCAGGGCAAGTCTAGTAGATTTTAGATGGAGTCTTTAGGGTTTTCTATGTATAATATTATGTCCTCTGCAAATAATGACAGTTTCACTTCCTCCTTTCCAATTTGCATCCCTTTTATTTTTTCTTCCTGTATGATTGCTGTGGCTAAGACTTCCAGTACTATGTTAAATAAGAGTGGTGAAAGTGGGCATCCTTGCCTTGTTCTTGTTCTTAAGGGAAATGCTTTTAGTTTTTGCCCATTGAGTATGATGTTGGCTGTAGGTCTTTCTTATATGGCCTTTATTATGTCGAGATATGATCCCTCTATTCCCACATTGCTGAGCGGTTTTATCAGAAATGGATGCTGGATTTTGTCTAAAGCTTTTACGGCATCTATTGATATGATCATGTGGTTTTTATTCTTCATTTTATTTATGTTGTGTATCACATTTATTGATTGGCGAATATTGTACCAGCCTTGCATCCCTGGGATGAATCCCACTTGGTCATGGTGGATAATTTTTTTGGTGTATTGCTGGATCCGATTTGCTAGTATTTTGTTCAGGATTTTGGTGTCTATGTTCATCAGGGATATTGGCCTGTAGTTTTTTTTCTTTGTAGTGTCTTTTTCTGGTTTTGGAATTAGAATTATGCTGGCCTCATAAAACGAGTTTGGAAGTCTTCCTTCTTCTTGAATATTTTGAAATAGTTTGAGGAGAATGGGTATTAGTTCTTCTTTGCATGTTCGGTAAAACTCCCCCATGAAGCCATCTGGGCCTGGGCTTTTGTTTGCTGGGAGAGTCTTGATTACATCGTCAATTTCTCCTGCTGACATTGGTCTGTTCAAGTTTTCTATCTTTTCCTGGTCCAGTTTTGGGAGACTATGTGTTTCTAGAAAATTGTCCATTTCGCTTAGATTTTCAAATTTGTTGGCATATAATTGTTCATAGTAGTTGTTAACAATCTTTTGTATTTCTGTGGTGTCAGTTGTTACTTCTCCTCTTTCATTTCTGATTTTGTGTATTTGGGTTCTCTCTCTTTGTTTCTTGGTGAGTCTAGCTAAGGGTCCATCAATCTTGTTTACCTTTTCAAAAAACCAGCTCTTTGTTTCATTGATCCTTTGAATTGTTTTTTTGGTCTCTATGTCGTTTATTTCTGCTCTGATCTTTACTATATCCTTCCTTCTACTTGCTCTGGGGTTTTCTTTTTGTTTGCTCTCTAGTTCTTTAAGTTGTGAGGTTAGATAGTCTATTAGAGATTGTTCTTGTTTTTTGAGGTAGGCCTGTAGTTCTATGAACTTCCCTCTCAGAACTGCTTTCGCTGCATTCCATAGATTTTGTGTTGTTGTGTCTTCATTTTCATTGGTTTCCAGGAAGTTTTCAATTTCTTCCTTGATCTCCTCGGTGACCCATTCATTGTTTAATAACATGCTATTTAGCTTCCATGAGTTCAAATGTCTTTGTATGTTCTTCTTGCAATTGATTTCTAGTTTCATGCCATTGTGATCTGAGAAGATGCTTGATATGATTTCAGTCTTCTTGAACTTGTAGAGACTTAGTTTGTGCCCTAACATGTGGTCTATCTTTGAGAATGTCCCATGTGCACTTGAGAAGAATGTAAATTCCTTAGATTTGGGGTGTAATTCTCTGTAGATATCCATTAAATCCATTTGGTTTAGTGCTTCATTTAGAGTCTCTGTTTTCTTGCTAATTTTTTGTCTAGAGGATCTATCCAGTAATGTCAGCAGGGTGTTGAAGTCCCCTGCTATGATTGTATTGCTATAGATTTCTCCTTGGAAGTCCTCCAGAAGAATTTTAATACATTTTGGTGCTCCTATATTGGGTGCATATATGTTTATCAAGGTTATATCTTCCTGTTGAATAGATCCTTTCAATATTATGTAGTGGCCTTCTTTGTCTCTAGTTATGGCCTTTATTTTGAAGTCTATTTTATCAGATATGAGTATTGCTACCCCAGTTTTTTTTCCTTTCCATTTGCTTGGAAGTCATGGTTTCTTATCCAATCAGCTACTCTGTGTCTTTTAAGGGAGCATTCAATCCATTTACATTTAAGGTGATTCTTGATATGTACTTATTTATTGCCATTTCTGTTTAGTGTGGTTCTATTTTTCTTCCCATTTCTCCTGCCAATTACAGCAGTCCTTTTAACATTTCTTGCAGTGCTGGTTTGGTGCTAATGTATTTCCTTAGCCTTTTTTTGTCTGGGAAGCTCTTTATTTCACCTTCTATTGTGAATGATAGCCTTGCTGGGTAGAGTAGTCTTGGATTCAGATCCTTGTTTTTCATGGCCTTGATTACTTCATGCTATTCCCTTCTGGCGTGTAGTGTTTCTTGTGAGAAGTCAGCTGAGAGCCTTATGGGGCTTCCTTTGTAGGTAACCTGTTGCTTATCTCTTGCTGCTTTTAGGATTCTCTCTTTGTCTTTAATTTTTGGCAGTTTAATTACTATGTGTCTTGGTGTGGGCCTGTTTGGGTTCTTCTTACTTGGGGCTCTGTGCTTCTTGAACTTGAATGCCTTCTTCCTTCACCAAATTAGGGAAGTTTTCTGTCACTATTTCTTTGAATATATTCTCTAACCCTTGCTCACTTTTTTCTTCTTCGGGGACTCCTATGATGCGAATATTATTATGTTTCCAGTTGTCTTACAGTTCTCTTAAGCTGTCTTCCTGTTTTTAAATCATTTTTTCTTTTGGGTTTTCTGTTGGTTGATTTTTTCTACCCTGTCTTCTAATTCACTGATCCGGTCCTCAGCTTCCTCTACTCTGCTTTTTAGACCCTCCAATGTGCTTTTCATTTCTGATATGTCATTTTTGTCTCTTCTTGGTGGTTTTTAATTTCCAATTGGCTTATTTTCAGCATCTCTATGTCCTTACACGTGCTTCCTCAAGATCATGGCTCTGAATTCTAGTTCTGTTAACTTGCTTAACTGCACCTTATTTATCTCATCTTCGGTAGAGGTCTCTTGATCTTTCATTTGGCTTTTGTTTCTGTTTTTCACCATTTTGGCTATCACAGTGAGCTTTGGAGTCTGCCCAATTTTCCCTGTGGGTGTTGGTGTTCTGTTGTTTGTGGCTCCCTCTCCTGGGTTTGGATGAGGCAGGGAGGACCCACTTTAAACACCACTGTCAAGTCTTAACGTTCTTGGTTAGAGTTGCTAGCTCAGGGAATGGTAGTTATCTTCTAGCTTTTTTTTTGCCTGGAGGCTATTAGTAGAGGTCACGTGAAGAACCTTGGTTTCTGAGTTGCCTGAAAAATTCCCTCAGTTGCTCAGTGTAAGAAGATTTCCCGAGGGTGGGGCAGATGCTGGTTGTTAATAGGCCTCAATTAGCATGTCAATGGCCACCAGGTGGGGTTGAATCTCTGAGGGAGGGGCTGCCCCCTCTCCCCAGGGCCCTGGGAAGGAGTAAGATGACCACAGTCCTGTGTGGCTGCACTCAGGAAAAGCTCTGAGCGCCCTCCAAATCCCGGGTGTCCCCACACAGTTCCAGTCCAGTCTGCCCTCCCTCTGCCAGGGCCCAAGGTGAGTGGCTGCTGCCAATTTAGCCTCTGTCCAGGCTCTGCGTCGTGGAGCCACCTGGGACTTTTAACCTGAGTGTGCTCCTCCCAGCTAAGGGCGGCCGAGTCTGTGACACCAGCCGAGGGCATAGCACTCAGCTGAGTTGACATTACTCAGCCATGGTTGCCGGCGCAGCCGAGGCGGCAGCAGCTTTTAGCCGAGTTCCCTGGTCCCAGCCGAATCCACTGGTCCCATCCAGGCCGCTGTGGACTGTGGGCTCCCGGCCCCCTCTCGCGTCCTCTCAAGCCTATCAGGATTGAGTCAGTGTCCCTGATTATGCAGTCCTCCAGGCTGCCTTTCGGTTGCCCCTTCCTGACGATTTGTCTTTATTTTAGTTGTAATTCCAGTTTGGTCCTGGGAGATGGTCTGTGTAGCTTCCATTCACTCCGCCGCCATTTTTTTCAAGTGAATGTTTCTTCTTGTCTGATGCTGGGGCTAGTACTTTCAGTACTGTGTTTAATAAGAGGGGTAAACGTAGACATCTCTGTCTTGTTCCTGATCTTAATGGAAAGAGTTTTTGTTTTTGCCCATCGAGTATAATGTTAGCTGTGGGTTTTGTCATATATGGCCTTTATTACTTTGAGTTATATTTCCTCTATTCTTACTTTGCTGACAGTTTTTATCATAAATGGGTATTAAATTTTATCAAATTATTTTTCTCTGTCTATTGATATCATGTGGTTTTTATTCTTCATTATTTTTTTTATCCTCATCTGAGGACATTTTTTCCATTCTCTGTTCAGATAGAGTGGAAGGGAGAGAGAGGAAGAGAGAGAAACATCGATGTGAAAGGGACACATCGAGTGGCTGCCACCCGCATGACCAACCAGGGCCGGGGACAAACAGTAACTGAAGTATGCACCCTTAGCGGGAACCAAACCCGGGTCTCTCTGGACCACAGGCTGACGCTCCAACTGCTGAGCCAATCCAGCCAGGTCATTCTTCATTATTTTTTATGTGGTACATCATCTTTATTGTTTTGTGTATATTGTACCAACCTTGCATCCTTGGAATAAATCCCATTTGATCATGATGTATAATCTTTTTAATGTATTGCTGGATTTGGTTGGCTAGTATTCTTTTGAGTATTTTAATATCTATATTCATTAGAGACATTAGCATATAATTTTCTTTCTTTTTAGTGTCTTTATCTGATTTGGGAACTAGGATAATACTGGCTTTGTAAAATGAGCTTGGGAGTGTTCCCTCCTCTTGAATTTTTTGAGTAGTCTGAGAATGTTAGGTTGTAGTTCTTATTTCAATGGTAAAATTCTCCTCTAAAGCCAGTCAGTCCAGGGCTTTTGTTTTTTTTTTGGATTTTGTTTTTGTTTTTGTTTGTTTTGGTATTTTTTACTGCTTTAATTTCATTAGTTGTAATCTGTCTATTTAGACTCTCTGATTATTCCTGATTTAGTTTTGTAAGTTTGTATATTTCTAGGAATTTGTTTATTTAGTCAAGGTTGTTTCATTTTTTGGCATATAGTTGCTTGTAATATTTTTGTAAAATCCTTTGTATTTCTTTGGTGTCAGTAGTTACTTCTTTCATTTCTGATTTTATGTATTGGTACCCTACATCTTTTTTTCTTGGTGAAAAAAAGGTTTGTCAACATTGTTTATCTTTTTAGAAAAGCAACACATGGTTTGCTTGACCTTTTGTTTTGTTTTGTTTTGTTTTGTTTTAGACTCTTTTATTTATTTCTGCTCTGATCTCTATTTTCTTCCTTCTATTAACTCTGAGATTTATTTATTTTTCTTTTTCAAGTTCCTTTAAGTGTAAAGTTAGATTGTTTATCTGAGCTTTTTCTTGTTTCTTGAGATAGACCCGTAATGCTATGAATTTTCCTCTTGGGATTGTTTTCCCTATGTCCCACAGATTTTGTTGTTTCTTCTGATTTTTACCTTGGTCTCATTGTTAAACCAATTCACTATTTAGAACATGATATTTAGCCTCCATGTCTTTGTGTGTTCTCCAGTGTTTCTCATGTGATTGATTTCAAGTTTCATAGCATTATGGTCAAAGAAGATGTTTGATATAATTTCAATTTTCTTAAATTTGTTGAGATGTGTTGTGTTCTAATGTGGTTTATCCTAGAAAACATTCCATGGGCACTTGGAAAGAATGTATATTTTGCTACTGTGGGGTGAAATGCCATGAAGATATCAATTAAATTCATATGATCTAGTGTGTCATTTAAGGCCACTGTCTCCTTGTTTATTTTCTGTCTGGAATATCTATTCAATGATGTCAATGGGGTTTTAAATCCCCTACTATGATTGTATTACTGTCAATCACTCCCTTTATGTCTATGAAAATTTGCTTTACAAATTTAGGTGCCCCTATGTTGGGTGCATAAATGTAAACAAGGGTTATGTTTTCTTTTTTGTTTTTGTTAATCCTCACCCTAGAATATTTTTTCCATTGATTTTTAGAGAGTGCAAAGAAAGAAGGGGGAGAGAGAGAGAGAGAGAGAGAGAGAGAGAGAGAGAGAGAGAAACATTAATGTGAGAGAAATACATTAAGTGGTTGTCTCCAACTCATGCCCTGACTTTGCCCAGAAATTGAACCTGCAACCCAGATATGAAACCCATGACAATTATCTGTGGGCCAATGCTCTAACCACTGAGAAAAACTGTCCAGGGAGAGGGGTTATATTCTCTTGTTAAACTGCTCATTTTATTATTATGTAGTGTTCTTCTATGTCTTTTATTACAAAAATGTTTTAAAAAATATTTATTGTTGAAAGTATTACAAATATCTCCCATTGATCTCTACCTCCCTCTTCAGCCTTCCCCACACTATTGTGTATCCACTGGTAATGCACATATGCGTATAAGTTCTTTGGTTTATATCTTTCACCCCCGCCCCCCCATCTCCTTTCTCTCTGAGGTTTGTTAGTCAGTTCCCTACATCTATGTCTTTGGATCTATTTTATTGTCAGTATATCTTCTTCATTATATTCCATATATAAGTGAGATCACGTGATATTAGTTTTTCTCTGACTGGCTTATTTCCCTTAGCATAATACTCTACAGGTCCCTCTATGTTGTCTCAAAGAGTAAGAGATCTTTCTTTCTTACAGTGGCATAGTATTCTATTGTGTAAAGGTATCACACCTTTTTAAATTCATTCATCTACTGATGGGTACTTGGGCTGTTTCCAGATCTTAGCTATTGTAAATAGTGCTGCTATGAACATAGGGGTACATATATTCTTTCTGAGTGTTGTTTCAGGCTTCTTAAGATATATTCCTAGAAGTGGAATCACTGGCTCAAATGGCAGTTTTGTTTTAATTTTTTGAGAAAACAGCATATTGTTCTTCATAGTGGTGGCACCAGCCTGCATTCCCACCAGCAGTGTACTAGAGTAACCTTTTTCTTCACAACCTCGCAAGCACTTATTTGATGATTTGTTGATGGCAGCCATTCTGGAAGGTATGAGGTAATACAGAATACTCATTTTAATTTGCATGTTTCTGATGATTAGTGACATTGAGCATTTTTTCATGTCTTTTGGGCATTTGTATGTCCTGTTTGGAGAAGTGTCCATTCAGGTCCTCTGCCTATATTTTAATTGGATTCTTTGTTTACCTTCTGTTGAGTTGTATGAGTACTCAATATTTTTGGATATTAACCCATTATCCAATATGCCATTGGTAAATATGTTTTCACAAACAGTGGGTTCCCTTTTTATTTTGATGCTTTTTTGTTGTTGTTGTTGTCATGCCCTAGGCATTTTTCAGTAAACATTCTGCTATTTTTCATGTCTGAGATTTTGCTTTCTACATTTTTGCTAGGATTTTTATGGTTTCACGAGTTACATTTAAGTATTTTATCCATTTTTAGTTTACTCTTGTATATGGTGTAAACTGGTGGTCCAATTTCACATTTTTTTATGTACCTGTCCAATTTTCCCAACACCATTTATTAAAGATACTGTCTTTTCTCCATTGTATGTTCTTGCCTCCTTTGTCAAATATTAATTGTGCATACCATTTAGGGTCAATTTCTGAGTTCTCTGTTCTGTTCCATTGATCTATATGCCCGTTCTTGTGCCAGTATCAGGCCTTTTGATTATGATGGCTTTGTAGTATAACTTGATATCTGGTATTGTGATCCCTACTACTTTGTTCTCCTTGTTGAAGATTGCTGTGGCTATTTGGGGTCTTTCTTGGTTCCACATAAACTTTTGGAGTATATGTTCTACATCTGTGATATATGCCATTGGTACTTTAATATGGATTGCATTGAATCAATAGACTGCTTTGGGTAGTATGAACATTTTAATAATGCTGATTCTTCAAATCTATGAACATGGTATATGCTTCCATATATTTGTATCTTTCTCTATTTTTTTTTTTCAATGTCCTGTAGTTTTTTGAGTACAGACCTTTTACCTCCTTGGTTTAGTTTATTCCCAAGAGTCTTAATTTTTGTTGTAATGGTAAATGGGATTGTTGTTTTAGTTTCGCTTTCTGGGTATTCATTATTGGTGTATAAGAATGACATCGATTTCTAGATGTTAATTTTGTATGCTGCTACTTTGCCAAACTTATTTATTAAATCTTTTTTTTTTTTTTTTTTATCCTCACCCGAGGACATTTTTCCATTTTGTTCAGGTAGAGTGGGAGGGAGAGAGGGGAACAGAGAGAGAGAGAAACATCGATGTGAAAGGAACACATCGAGTGGCTGCCACCCGCACGACCAACCATGGCCGGGGACAAACTGCAACCGAAGTACATGCCCTTAGCGGGAACCGAACCCGGGTCTCTCCAGACCGCAGGCCGACGCTCTAACCGCTGAGCCAAACTGGCCAGGGCTATTAAATCTTTTTTTGTAGTAGTCTTTTGATGTAGTGATTAGGTTTTTCTATGTACAATATCATGTCATCTGTGAATAATGACAGTTTTACTTCCTCCTTTTTATTTGGATGTCTTTTGTTTTTTTCTTTTTGTCTGATTGCTGTGGTCAAGACTTCAAGTTCTTTGTTGAATAAAGGGGGTGAAAGTGGACATCCCTGTTTTATTTCTGTTCTTAAGGGAAATGCTTTTAGTTTATGCCCATTGAGTATGATGTTAGCTGTAGGTTTTTCATATATGGCCCTTATTGTGTTGAGATATGATGCCTCTATTCCCATATTGCTGAGAGCTTTTATCAGAAATGAGTGCTGGATTTTGTCAAATGCTTTTTTGGCATCTATTGATATTATCATATAGTTTTTATCTTTTATTTTTTATGTGTTGTATCACATTTATTGATTTGTTAATATTGCACCAGCCTTGCTTCCCTGGGATAAAACCCACTTGATCACAGAGAATAATTTTTTTCTTTATTAATTTTAGAGAAAGAGAAAGTGAATGGGAAAGAGAGATAGAAATATTGACAAGAGAGAACATCGATTGGCTGCCTCCTACATGCCCCCTACTAAGGATTGGGCCCACAACCTAGGCATCTGTCCTGACCAGGAATCAAACCAGGGACCTCTTGGTGCATGGTTTGATGTTCAACCACTGAATCACAACAGCCAGATGACAGAGAATAATTTTAAAAATATATTTCCGGCCCTGGCCGGTTTTGTTCAGCGGTTGGAGCGTCTTGCCTGTGGTCCAGAGAGACCTGGGTTTGGTTCCCGCTAAGGGCACGTACCTCAGTTGCAGTTTGTCCCTGGCCCTGGTTGGTCGTGTGGGTGGTGGCCACTTGATGTGTCCCTTTCATGTCGATGTTTCTGTCTCTCTTCCTCCTACTCTATCTGAACAAAAATTGGAAAAAAAAATGTCTTTGGGTGAGGATAAAAATCTATATCTATATCTATATCTATATCTATATCTATATCTATATCTAATTTCTGGATCTGATTTTCTAATATTTTGTTGAGGATTTTGGTGCCTATTTTATTAGGGATATTATCTTATAATTTTCTTCTTTTGTAGTGTCTTTATCTTGTTTTGGAATTAGGATAATTCTAGCTTCATAAAAAGAGTTTGGATGTCTTCCTTCCTCTTGAATTTTTTTGGAATAGTTTGAGGAGAATAGGTGTTAATTCTTTTTTGAATGTTCAGTTAAACTCCCCTGTGAAGCTGTCTGGCCCCGGGCTAGGAGTTTACTTACTACCACTTCAATTTTCTTAGGCATTATTGATTTGTTTAGTTTTTTTTATAATTCCTGGTTGAGTTTTGAAAGACTGTACAATTCTAAGAATTTGTTCATTTTACCTAGGTTGTCCAGTTTTTTGGTGTATAATTGTTCATAGTATTTTCTTGTCTTTTTTTATACCCCAACATAGTCTGGTGTAACATCAACTAGGTGGACTACTTCTTCTTCTACTGATTCTTTTTTTAGAGAGAGAGAGAGAGACATTGATGAGAGAACATCAATTGGCCACCTCCTGCATGCCCCCCACTGAGAATTTGGTTCACAGTCTGGGCATGTGCCCTGACCAGGAATGGAACTGGTGACCTCTTGGTGTATGGGTTAACTCTCAACCACTGAGCAACACCAGCAAGGAGTTGATAGTATTTTCTAACAATCCTTTGTATTTTTGTTATGCCAGTTGTTACCTCTCCTCTTTCATGTCTGATTTTATTCATTTGGTTCTTCTGTCTTGTTTCTTAATGAGCCTGGCTAAAGGTTCATCAATATTTTTTATCTTTTCAAAGAACTTGCTCTTGATATCATTAATCTTTTGTATTTTTTAAAGTCTCTGTGTCATTTATATCCATTCTGACCTTTACTATTTCTTTCCTCTCAGGGTTTTTACTCAGGGTTTTTCTTTTTGTTCACTTTCTAGTTCTTTAAGTTGTAGGGTTAGATAATTTATTAAAATTTTTTCTTATTTCTTGAGGTAGACCTGTAATGCTATGAACTTCCCTCTCAGGACTACTTTCACTGTGTCCCAGATTTGGTGGTGTTGTGTGTTCATTTTCATTGATTTCCAGGAAGTTTTTATTTCTTTATTGATATCCTTGTGGCCCATTCTTTATTTAATAATATGCTATTTGACCTCCATGTTTTTCAATGTTTTTGAGTGTTTGATTGTAACTAATGTATAGTTTTATGCTATTGTGATCCAAGAAGATGCTTGATATGATTCAATCTTCTTAAACTTTAAAGACTTAGTTTGTATCCTAACATGTGATATGTCTTTGAGAATGTCCCAAGTGCACTTGAGAAGAATGTATATTCTGCAATTTGGGGATGTAATTCTCTATAAATATCAACTAAATCCAACTGATTTAGTGCATCATTTAGAGTGTCTGTTTCCTTGTTAATTTTTTGTCTAGCAGATCTATCCAGTAATGTTAATGGGGTGTTAAGTCCCCAACTATGACTGTATTGCTGTCAATCTCTCCCTTGAAATTCTCCAGAAGTTTTCCCAGTATATTTTGTTGCTTCTATATTGGATGCATATATGTTTACCATGTTATATCCTCTTGTTGGATCAATTATTTTAATATTATGTAGTGATTTGTTTTTGTCTCTTGTTATGGACTTTATTTTGAAATCTCTTTTATCAGATATGAATATTGCTACCACAGGATTTGTTTTTTTACATTTCCATTTGCCTGAAAAAATTTTTCCCATCTCTTCACTTTTATCCTGTGTGTATTTTTTTGTTCTGAGGTGGGTCTCTTGTAGACAGCATATCTTTATGTCATGCTTTATTATCCATTCAGCTGCTCTGTGTCTTTTGATTAGAGCATTTAATCCATTTAAATTTAAGGTTATTATTGACATGTACTTATTAATTAGCATTTTAATCAATTGTGCCTATGATTTTGTCTCTTTATTTCTTCTTATTATTACAGATTTTTTTTTTTTTTTTTAACATTTCTTGCAATACTGGTTTGGTGATAATAAATACCTTTAGCCTTTTTTTTTCTTTCTTTTTTTGGTCTGGGAAGCACTTTATTTCATCTTCTATTTTGAATGATAGTCTTGGATTCAGACCCTTGTTTTTCATTACCTTGACTGCTTCATGCTATTCCCTTCTGGCCTGTAGTGTTTCTGTTGAGAAATCAGCTCACAGCCTTATGGGAGCTCCTTTGTAGGTAACCCATTGCTTTTCTTTTGCTTTCTTTAAGATTCTCTCTTTGTCTTTTATTTTTGGCATTTTAATTATAGTGTGTCTTGCTGTAGGCCTTTTTGGGTTCTTCTTGTTGGGAATCTCTGTGCTTCCTAAACTTGTGTGACTTTTTTCTTAACTAAGTTAGGGAAGTTTTATGCCACCATTTTTTCAAGCAGGTTCTCTAACACTTGCTTACTTTCTTTTTCTTATGGTACTCCTATGATGCAGATATTGTTACATTTTATGTTGTCCCACAGCTCTCTTAAACTCTCTTCTTGTTTTTAAATTATTTTTTCTTTTTGGTTCTTTGATTGATTTTTATTTTACCCTGTCTTCTAATTTGCTGATCAGATCTTCAGTTTCCTCTAATTTGCTGTTTATTTCTTCCAATATATTCTTTATTTTGGCTCTGTTATTCTTGATTTCCACTTGGTTGTTTTTCATTTCCAGTTGGTTACTTATTTTAATCCTCACCCAAGGACATTTTTGCATTTGTCTTCAGATAGAGTGGGGGGGGGGAGATGGAGGAAGAGAGAGAGAAACATTGATGTGAGAGAGACACATCAACTGGTTGCCACCCACGTGATCCCAACCAGGGCCGGGGACAAACTGCAACTGAGGTACATGCTCTTAGTGGGAACCAAACCCAGGACTCTGGTCCACAGGCCGACGCTCTAACCACTGAGCAAAACTGGCCAGGCCAATTGGTAGCTTTTTATTGTTTCTATATCTTATCTCATGCTGTTGAACATCCTTATACTCATGACTCTGAACCTGTTAAAATGTTCCAGTGGATATTACTGTTCCACAGATTGTGCCTTCCTCTTCTGGATTTGGATGTGAATGGAAGGACTAAGCTAAACACCAATGTCTGGTGTTACTCTCCTGAGTAGGGTCACAGGCCAGGCAAAGACTCAAATATTCCAGAGATCTGCCTGTGTCTGCAGGCTGGCTGTTAGTCTCAGTCACTTAATGAGTCTCAATTTGTATTCCTCAGCTGGATGTAAACACCTCTTGGTTGGCAGGATAAGAGGATTTCCAGCAACTGGGGCAATTGCTTCCCCTTAGCCTAAAGCTGCTTGGAGAGAAAAACTCTGCCCGAGATAGATGGTTTCTGCAGCATGGGTTAGTGACTCAACACAGGGCCCCAGGTAGACACTTTCACAGCTTGGTCCCCAGAGCCACAAAACCTGACAACTGTGAGCCAGGTCCAAGGATCAAAGCACCAGAGACTCATCTCTGCTGTCAAGCTGGTTGTTAGTCTCTGGCAGTTAAAGAGCCTCAGTTTGCTGTTCTGTGCTTGGCATAAACTCCTCCCAGTGGGCAGAGTGAAATTCCAATGGGTAGGGCAGTTGCTCCTCCCCTCAGCTAAAGCCACTTGATGAGAAAAGTCTGCCTGAGAAAAATGGTTTCTGTTGCATGCAGAAATGTCTTTGCCTAGGGCTCCTGATGGCCTCCTTCCCAGCTCTCTCCCCAGTACCATGAATTCTTGTCTTTCCTTACAAAGCTCCACTCCAGTTAGCCCTCCCTCTGCCAGAGCCCAAGATAAGTTGCTGTACCTGATATTAAGTGCACTGGCCCTTCAGATGGGTGCCTGTGTTCCCAGAGCCTCTCCCTGCTGGAAAAAAACATCTGCTCTGGTGTTTTTCACAGCCAGGTGTTATGTGGGCACCTTTCCCCATTTTGCCTGGCTTAGGGTTTAAACTGCAGACTTCTCAAGGGAAACTTCTCACAGCTAAGATAGCTCTCAGCTGCTGCTTGTGGAAGCCCAGCCAGCCTCTGCATTGGTGCAGTTTCCTGATCACCTCAGCTGGGTGCTCTATGAATGTCCTTTGTGTGTGTCATGTGGGCCCTCCTCTTGTAATCGAGGCTTGATTGTCATTGGCATATTCATATATGGGATCAACCCTCAGGCTGGCTGAAAGTGAGGCTCAACCCCCAACATAGTGTGCAAGGTGCTATGCAGATACTGATCACAGGAAGTGGAATTCACCTTAACGAGTTTTAGTGCTTTTTAATATCTCCCTCTGGATATGTTGCTTTTGAAGTTTATTGTATCCTGCATGTTGTTGTCTGAAGTTGGCCACTGAGGGTGTTGGTTCTAGGCCTCTTTGGAGGGACTTTGGTGCAGGTCAATGTCAGTTGATATCTGTGATTTGTTATAGGCAACCTGTTTGGAGTTATCAGCAATCCATAGCTTGTGGCTCCCTCTACAGGGCCTGATTGCAAATGGAAAGGACCAAACTGCATACCAAGGTCTGCTTTTACCAGCACCAATCCTAGTGGCAGTTCAGCAAAATTCTCAAAGCCACCATAGATCCATCTTTGCCTACAAGGCTATCTGTTACTCTCAGTCACTTAAAGAGCTTTGGGCTATACTCCTCAGCAGGACAAAAGCTCCACAGGACAGGTCAAGATAAATTCCAATGGGTGGGGCTATTACTTCCCCCCAGGGGCTGATGCTGCATGCAGAAGAATGCTTTGCCTGAGAGCTGGCGTCTGCAGTAGCAGGGAATGACTCAGGAACAGGGATCCTGGTGGTTGACCTCTCACCCATCTCCCAGAACCACCAATCCCAGATTCTATTCACACAGGTCTAGCTCACTCTCCCCTCCCTCTGCCAGAGCCCAGGGTGATTGGCTGCCAACACCTTAGCCCTTTAAAAAAGTACCTGCATTTCTAGTCATCTCTCCCCAGTTGATAGAAACCCTGCTGCTTTTCACAGCCAGATGTTATGTGGGTGCCTTTTCCAGTTCTGGTGCTCCAGACTGGGAAGCCTGGTTTGGGGTTTAGTTTCCACACTTCTTAGGGGGAACGCCCTGCAGCTAATGAAGTTCCTCTGGAACTTCAGCTGCTCCCTGTGAGTGCCCAGTCAGCCCTCTCATGCCTCCTCACCTCCTATCAGTCTTGATGTGGCCTCCCCTATAAGTCCTGGGTTATAAGGCTTCTCTCCAGCTAGTCTTCAGTTTGTTACTCAGAATGATTTTTCTATACTTTAGTTGTAATTCCAGTTTGGTTCTGGGAGTGGGTGAGTATAGCTTCCACCTAATCTGCTACCATCTGTGGATCTACTCCAGACACATCTTCGTGTGAGAATTTCTAAGGAACCTTTTCTTAAACTATATGATTATGTATTTTTCTTTTGTTTCATACATGAAAACACTTGTTTGGTGATTTATAAAAGTATTTATAACGAAATAATAGCAACATTCAGCAGTATAATAAAAAACAAAAGGTTTTTTCTTATTAATTTTTTCCTTTTATTGATTTTAAAGAGAGAGGAAGTGAGAGGGACAGAGAGAGAGAGAAACACTGATGAGAGAGAACATCAACTGACTGCCTCCTGCATGCCCCACACTGAGGATTTGGCCCACAACCTGGGCATGTGTCCTGACCAGGAATTGAACTGGCAACCTTGTAGTGCATGGGTCAACACTCAACCACTGAGCCACACCAGCCAGACTTTTTTCTTTCTTTAATTTAGTTTAACATACATTTATTCCTTTAGTTGAATAAATTCTACACACAAAATAGATGATTTAAGATTTTTGAGTGGAAAAAAATTTAGGTCTTAAAAGATTTTATGAGTCTACTACATGTTTTCTGGAAATAAGAAAATTGGTTTAAAAAGAAAACGAGCAATTGGATTTTGTAACCAAACTACCTATTTACCTATTAAGTCAGCAAACCCAGAACTGGAAATTGCGGCCAATTACAAATTCACCCTGGGAAACAAAAGCTTCATCTACTGGAAAATTATGAGGCAAACAGAATGTGGTGGTATGCTTTAACATTAAGATGGACACAGTTGAAGGTCTGGAAGCTTTTGTAATGGTAAGGATTTTGAAGGTAATTTGAACAGGGATGAGAAAAATAACTGTAGAAAATGCATAAGGTTAGACAGGAAACCATAAACTTGTATTGATACCAACTACATGACTTTTCTCAGTAACCTTATGGGAATAATGACCCAAGATGACTTGTAAGATAAATGGACTAAGTAATGTTCTTTTTTATAACATCTTTATTGTTGAATGTATTACAGATGTCTCTCCTTTTTTCCCCAACTTCCCAATCCCACACCCCTCCTGCTTTCCCCACACTCTTGTCTGTGTCCATTGGTTATGCATATATTCATATAAATTCTTTGGATTATCTCATCCTGCCATCCCTCCCACCTTCCCTTTGAAGGTCAACAGTCTAACAACCAATTTGTACTTCTTAATTCCATCATCTTTTCACCCATTCCCCCAACCCCTTTCCATCTAGCAAGCAACAAAAAGTTGTCTGTGTCTATGTGTTCTGTTCTGCTTGCTCATTTTGTTTGTAGATTCAGTTGTTGATAGATATATATTAATTGCCATTTTATTGTTCATATTTTTGTTCTTCTCCTTCAAGAAGACCCTTCAATAATTCATATAATACAGTTTTGGTGGTGATGAAGTTCTTTAGCTTTTTTTGTCTGGGAAATTCTTGGTATGTCCGTTGATTCTAAATGATACCTTTGCAGAATAGAGTAATCTTGGGTGTAGGTTGTTGCTTTTCATCACCTAGAATATTTCTTGATACTCCTCTCTGGCCTGCAAAGTTTCTTTTGAGAAATTAGCTGACAGTCTTATAGGAGCTCCTTTGTAGGTAATGAACTGCTTCTCTCTTGCTGCTTTTAAGATTCTCTCTTTGTCTTTACCTTTTGGCATTTTAATGATCATGTGTCTTGGTGTGGACCCCTTTGGGTTCATCTTGTTTGGGACTCTCTGTGCTTCCTGGACTTGTGTGTCTGTTTTCTTCACCAAGTTAGGGAATTTTTCTGTCATTATGTTTTCAAATAGGTTTTCAATTTCTCTCTTTCCCTTCTCCTTCTGGCACTACCACAATAAGAATGTTGGCACCCTTGAAGTTTCCCCAGATTCTCCTTACACTATTCTTATTTTAAATTAATTTATTTATTTTTGTTATAGATATTTCTCCTTTTTCCCCCACTGATTCCCTGCTCCCGCACCCTCTCCGCCCTATCCCAGCTTTGTTGTCCATGTCTATTGTTCATGCATACATGCATATAACTTCTGTGGTTTATATGTCACCCACCACCCCATCTCCTGGGGATTGTCAGTCTGTACCCCACTTCCACGTCTCTGAGACTATCCCACTCCTCAGACTGTTATGTTCATTATATGCCACAAATAAGTGAGATCATATGATAATTATCTTTCTCTGTTTGTCTTGTTTTGCTTAGGATAATACTTTCCAGGTCCCTCCATGTTGTTTCAAAGGATAAGAGATCTTTCTTTCTTACAGCTGCATAGTACTCCATTGTGTATATGTACCACAGCTTTCTTATCCATTTGTCTACTGATGAACATTTGGACTGTTTCCAGATCTTAGCTATTGTAAATAGTGCTGCTACAAACATGGGGGTACATATATTCCTTCTGATTGGTGTTTCAGGCTTCTTAGGGTATATTCCTAGAAGTGGGATCACTGGGTCAAATGCACTTCAATTTTTAATTTTTTGAGGTAATGCCATATTGTTTTCCATAGTGGCTGCACCAGTGTGCATTCCCACCAGCAGTGTACTAGAGGTTCCTTTTCTTCACACCCTCACCAACACTTGTTTGATGATTTGTTGATGGTGGCCATTCTGACAGGTGTGAGGTGATACCTCATTGTTGTTTTAATTTGCATCTCTCTGATGACTAGTAATGTTGAACATTCTTCATATGCCTCTTAGCCATTTGTATGTCCTGTTTGAAGAGGTGTCTATTTAAGTCCTCTGCCCATTTTTTAATTGTGTTCTTTGTTTTCCTTTTGTTGAATTGTATGAGTATTCTATATATATTGGAAATTAACCCCTTATCTGATACATCATTGGCAATGATGTTCTCCCATACAGTGGGTTGCCATTCCATTTTGATGATTGTATCTTTTGCTGTGCAGAAGCTTTTGAGTTTGATGCAGTCTCATGTGTTCATTTTGTCCTTTGTTTCTGTTGCCTTAGGTGATGTATCAGTGAAAATTCTGCTGCGTATGATGTCTAAAATTTTGTTGCCTAGATTTCCTTTTAGGATTTTAATGGATTCATGAGTCACATTTAAGTCTTTATCCAGTTTGAGTTTATTCTTGTCTATGGTGTAGGTTGATGGTCTAGTTTCATTTTTTTGCATGTAGCTGTCTAATTTTCCCAACACCATTTATTAAAGAGGCTGTCTTAACTCCACTGTATGTTCTTGCCACCTTTGTCAAATATTAATGGAGCATATTGACTTGGGTCCATTTCTGGGTTCTCTGTTTTGTTCCACTGGTCTATGTGCCTGTTCCTGTGCCAGTACCAGGCTATTTGGATTACAGTGGCTTTGTAGTGTAACCTGAAATCTGGTAATGTGATCTCTCCAATTTTGTTTTTCTTTTTCAAGATTGCTGTGGCTATTCTAGGTCTTTTTTGGTTCCATATGAACTTTTGAAGTACTTGTTCTAGTTCTGTGAAGTATGTCATTGGTATTTTGATGGGGATTGCATTGAATCTATAGATTGCTTTGGGTAATATGGACATTTTAATGATGTTAATTCTTTCAATCCATGAACGAGGTATGTGCTTTCACTTCTTTATATCTTTCTCTATTTCTTTTCATAATGACCTGTAGTTTTCTGCGTATTGGTCCTTTATTTCTTTGGTTAAGTTTATTCCTAGGTATCTTAATTTTATTGCCACGATGGTAAATGAGATTTTTTTTTAGTTTGTCTTTCTATGAGTTCATCATTGATGTATAAGAATGCCATCAATTAATTGATGTTAATTTTGTATCCTGCTACTTTGCCAAATTCATTTATTAAGTCTAGTAAATTTTTGATGGAGTCTATGGGGTTTTCTATGTATAGTTTCATGTCATCTGCAAATAATGACAGTTTCATTTTCTCCTCTCCAATTTGGATCCCTTTTATTTTTTCTTCCTGTCTGATTGCTGTGGCTAAGACTTTTAGTACTATGTTAAATAAGAGTGGCGAAAGTGGGCATCCTTGTTTTGTTCCTGTTCTTAAAAAAGTTGCTTTTAATTTTTGTTCACTGAGTATGATGATGGCTGTAGGTCTTTTATATATGACCTTTATTATGTCAAGATATGATTCCTCTGTTCCCAGATTGTGAAGCGTTTTTATCAGAAATGGATGCTGGATTTTGTCGAATGCTTTTTCAGCATCTATTGATATGATCATATAATTTTTATCTTTCATTTTGTTCATGTTGTGTATCACATTTATTGATTTGTGAATATTGTACCAGCCTTGCATTCCTGGGATGAATCCCACTTGGTCACGGTGAATATTTTTTATGTATTTCTGGATTCGATTTGCTAGTATTTTGTTCAGGATTTTGGCATCAATGTTCATCAGAGAGATTGGTCTGTAGTTTTCTTTCCTTGTAGTGTCTTTTTCTTGTTTTGGAATTAGAATTAATGCTGGTCTCATAAAATGAGTCTGGAAGTCTTCCTTCTTCTTGATTTTTTTGAAATAGTTTGAGTAGAATGGGTATTAGTTCTTCTTTGAATGTTTGATAAAATTCCCCCCTAAAGCCATCCAGGCCTGGGCTTTTGATTGCTGGGAGAGTCTTGATTACATCTTCAATTTCTTTTGTTGTTGTTGGTCTGTTCAATTTTTGTATCTCTTCCCGGTTTAGTTTTGGGAGACTATGTGTTTTTAGAAATTGGTCCATTTCGTTTAGATTGTCAAATTTTTTACTGTAATATTTGAATATTCATAATATTTGTTAACAATCTTTTGTATTTCTGTGGTTCAGTTATTATTTGTCCTCTTTCATTTCTGATTTTGTTTATTTGGGTTCTCTCTCTTTGTTTCTTGGTGAGTCTAGCTAAGGGTCCATCAATCTTGTTTATCTCTTCAAAGAACCAGGTCTTTGTTTCATTGATCCTTTGAATTGTTTTTTGGTGTCCATGTCATTTATTTCTGCTCTGGTCTTTACTATTTCCTTCCTTCTACTTGCTCTGGGGTTTTCTTTTTGTTTGCTCTCTAGTTCTTTAAGTTGTGAGGTTAGATAGTCTATTAGAGATTGTTCTTGTTTTTTGAGGTAGGCCTGTAGTGCTATGAACTTCCCTCTCAGAACTGCTTTCGCTGCATCCCATAGATATTGTGTTGTTGTGTGTTCATTTTCATTGGTTTCCAGGAAGTTTTTGATGTCTTCCTTGATCTCCTCGGTGATCCATTCATTGTTTAATAACATGCTATTTAGCTTCCATGTGTTCAAATGTCTTTGTATGTTCTTCTTGCAATTGATTTCTAGTTTCATGCCATTGTGATCTGAGAAGATGCTTGATATGATTTTAATTTTCTTGAACTTGTAGAGACTTAGTTTGTGCCCTAACATGTGGTCTATCTTTGAGAATGTCCCATGCGCACTTTAGAAGAATGTGAATTCTGAGGTTTTGGGGTGTAATTCTCTGTAGATATTTATTAAATTCATTTGATCTAGCACTTCATTTAGAATCTCTGTTTCCTTGTTAATTTTTGTCTCGAAGATCTATCCAGTAATTTCAGTGGGGTATTGAAGTCCTCTGCTATGATTGTATTGCTGTTGATTTGTCCTTTGAAGTCCTCCAAAATTTTTTAAATATATGTTGGTGCTCCTATATTGGGTGCATATATGTTTATCAAAGTTATATATTCCTGCTGGATAGATCCTTTCCATATTATGTAGTGGCCTTCTTTGTCTCTAGTTATGGCCTTCATTTTGAAATCTATTTTGTCAGATATGAGTATTGCTACCCCAGCTTTTTTTTTTTTTTTTGCTTTCCATTTGCTTAAAAGATTTTTTTCTATCCCTTCACTTTCAACCTATGTGAGTCTCTTGTGTGAGGTGGGTTTCTTATAAACAACATATATGTGAGTCATGCTTTCTTATCCAGTTAGCTACTCTGTGTCTTTTTACCAGAGCATTCAAACCATTCACATTTAAGGTGATAATTGATATGTACTTATTTATTGCTATTTTTGTTTAGTGTGGTTCTATTTTTCTTCCTCTTTCTTCTAATTACAGCAGTCCTTTTAGCATATCTTGCAGTGCTGGTTTGGAGTTAATATATTTCCTTAGCCTTTTTTCTTTTCTTTTTTTTTTTTTTGTCCTGAAAGCTCTTTATTTGACCTTCTATTTTGAATGATAGCTTTGCTGGATAGAGTAGTCTTGGATTCAGATCCTTGTTTTTCATGACCTTGATTACTTCATACCACTCCCTTCTGGCCTATAGTGTTTCTGTTGAGAAGTCAGCTGAGAGTCTTAAGGGGTTTCCTTTGTAGGTAACTTGTTGCTTATCTCTTGCTGCCTTTAGGATTCTCTCTTTGTGTTTAATTTGGCATTTTAATTACTATGTGTCTTGGTGTGGGCCTGTTTGGGTTCTTCTGACTTGAGGCTCTCTGTGCTTCTTAAACTTGAATGCCTTCTTCCTTCACCAAGTTAGGAAAGTCTTCTGTCACTATTTCTTCAAATATATTCTCTAACCCTTGCCTATTTTCTTCCCTTCAGGGTAAAGGAATGTTTTTATGTTTCCAGTTTTCCCACAGTTCTCTTAAGCTGTCTTCCTATTTTTTAATTGTTTTCTGATTGGTGGATTTTATTCTACCCTTTCTTCTAATTCACTGATCCAGTCCTCAGCTTCCTCTACCCTGCTGTTTAGTCCTTCCAATGTGTTCTTAATTTCTGCTGTGTCATTCTTCATTTCCACTTGGTTGGTTTTCAATGTTTCTATATATTTACTCATGGTGCTGATCTCCTTACTCATGAGCTTCCTCAAGATCATGGCTCTGAACTCTATCTCTGATAATTTGCTTAGCTGCATTTCATTTATCTCATCTTTGATAGAGTGATCTTGTTCTTTCATATAGGATTTGTTTCTTTGTTTTACCATTTTGGCTATATCAGTGTGTTTTTGAGCCTGTCAAATTTTTCCTGTGGGTGTTGGTGTTCTGTTGTTTGTGGCTCCCTCTACTGTGTTTGGATGAGCCATTAAACACCACTGTCAAGTCTTACTTTCCTGGGTAGATTTGCAAGCCAAGGAATGGTTCAGTTATCCTCTAGTTTTTTCCTGGTGGCTAGTAGTCTCAGTTACTCAGTGCCTGTAATGTAGCCCTGGTGTTCTGTATAAGAGGATTTCCAGAGGGTAGGATAGATGCTGGTTATGAATGAGCCTCAATTTGCATTTCTTTGCCTCACCTGGAAAGGCTGAAACTCTGAGGGGGGAGGCTTCTGCTTTTCCCCACAGCTCTGGGAAGGAGCACACTGGCCTTCTTCCTTTGTGGCAAAAACTCTCACTTTCCTCCAAATCCTGGTTGTCCCCACAGAGTTCCAGCCCAGGTTGTCTCTTTCTGCTGTACTCCTATGTGAGTGGATGTGGCTATTTTAGCGCTCTATCCTGGCTCTCTGTGCTGTAGAGCAGGCTTGGTCTTAATTCCCCAAGGGTGCTGCTCACAGGTATGACTGCTACTGTCTGTGGACTCCCAGCCTGCCACCCTTCCACTCCTTCGCAGATCCTACCTGTGTTCCTGGTTATATGGTCCTGTCCTGCTGCTTTTATATTGCTTTTTTCCAAGGATTTGTCTTTACTTTAGTTGTAATTTCCATTTGGTCCTGGGAGATCGTCTGCATAGCTTCTATTCACTCCGCCTCCATTTTCACCTCCTTTAAGCCTATCTTGTGCACAGCTGGGTCACACAGGCCTTTATGGTGCCCCCACACCCTGCAGGTCCCACAGGAAATTCGATTTCACAGTCCCTTTGGGGACCCAGCTCTATGCCTATGTTATGGGCTGTTGGGTCGCACAGGCCTCTCTGGTGCTTCAGCACCCCACAGGCTCCATGGGTAACTAGATTGCACAGTCCCTGCTGGGTCACACAGGCCTCTCTGGTGCTTTAGCACCCCACAGGTCATGCAGGTAATTGGATGGCACAGTCCCTGCTGAGTCGCACAAGCCTCTCTGGTGCTTCAGCACCCCGCAGGTCCTGGGGGTAACTAGATTGCACAGACTCTACTGGGTTGCACATGGCTCTCTGGTGCCCCAACACCCTGCAGTTCCCCCGGGCAGGCAGCTGGATAGCACCAGTCTCTCTCAGGCTTCGGCTTCCCACTTCTCTTATGGGCTACTGGACCACACAGGCCTCTGTGGAGCCCCAGGTCCTGCCACTGATGGCTGAGGAGTGCTGCTGCCCCATGGGGCTCAACTCCTGCTCAGCTTTTGCTGTAGTTTTGGGGGATAGGTCTCAGCTGCTGGTCTGTGCTTCTGTCACCTGGGGATGGGTGTCTGCTCCCCAGCCTCTGTTCCTGGGGGTATATCTCAACTCTGATCAGGCTGCTACTATGGGGCCTGGTGCTGGGCTCCCAGCTGTTCACAGCTTCTGTGACCGGCACCTTGGGAGCTCCAGTACTGTGCACTGGTCTGTGTTGACACAGAATGTGCACTGGTCCGATGGTGCCAGGTGTTCTGGTGAGCTCAGGTTGCTGGGCCCTAGCTGCTCCCACTGCCTCCTCCCAGGGAAGGCCTGGGATCTTCCAAAATGGTGAGACCTCCCCACAGCACAGGGAGAAGCTCCCTGAGGGCCGCCTACCTCGGTAGCTAGCTGCTCCTATCCACAGCACAGGAACTTTCTGCTCCATGGCTCTGCACTGCTTGGGTTTGATCGTCCACCTTCATGTCCACTCACACTCTCTCACACACTCACCCTCCTTGGGGTCCTGCCCACCACCATCTTTTTCAACTTTCAGGGCAGTCATTTTAAACCTGAGATTTATCTCTCAGTTGGCCCCAGACATTAGGAGAAAGTTACAAAAACTGGAAAATAGCCCTCAAACCCCTAAACAGGAACTTCTAAATCTAGCCTTTAAGGTTTTTAATAATCATAAAGAGGCTAAACAGCAAAGAATAGCAGAATTCCAAATGCTTTTCTCTGCCATCAGAGGCCCCACTAATCAATGGGTCAGAAGACAGAAGAAGGGCATCCACAAAAATCAGCAGAATGGACCTCCAGGTTCCTGCTTTAAATGCAATCAGACTGGCCATTGGGCAAGACAGTATCCCAATTCCTGACCATGGCCCAAGCCATATTCTCAATATGGAGGACCCCACTGGAAGTCAGACCGCAGGCAGACTGCACAGAGTCAGTCCTCATCCCTTCCTTGGGCTGGCAGAATGAGCAATCCAGGTCTTGATCTGATTGGCCTTACAGCTGAAGAGTGAAGGTGCCAAGAAATGGACACCCGAAAATCATCTCAAACTTCAAACCTTTGGGAATTCTCATGGTAGCAGGGAGGACACTTTCATTTTTAATTGATACTGGGGCAATCTACTCTGCCCTCCCTGAGTTCAGGGGACCTCTTCAGTGCTCTGGGGTTTCTATTGTGGAAATTGATGGCCAAATATTGCAACCCAGGGCAACCTGACACTCACTTGTTCCTTAGGCCATTATATCTTTCTCCACTCTTCTTTAGTGTTACCAGCCTGCCCTACTCCCTTGTTAGGATGGGACATTCTATCTAAACTTCATGCTACTTCAACTTTTGCTCCTTCTCTCCCCACCAACCACTCTCATTCTTTACTTTTCCTCCTCCAAGAATCTACTTCCTCTTCTAACATAACCCTCCTACCATTACCTCCAGAACAAGTTAACCTTATAGCGTGGGACACATTCCTCCCTTCTGTAGCTAAGCACCATACACCAATCAAAATATCTCTCAAAGATCTCTCATTTTTCCTGTCCCAGAAACAATACCCTATCCCCCCAGGAGCCCAAAACGAACTAAAACCTGTCTTAAATCAACTCCTACAGAAAAATTTACTCAGCTCCACCAGTTCTCCTTATAATACTCCCATTTGCTTGTACCAAAGCCTGGTGAATCTTGCCATCTAGTATAGGACCTATGCATCATAAATCAGGCCAGAGAGTTAATACCCCCAGTTGTTCCTAACCCATATACACTTCTCTCCCAAATCCTGGCTAACACACAGTTCTTTATGGTCCTAGACCTTAAAGATGCTTTTCTTACTATTCCCTTACATCCAGGTTTTTGCTTTCACCTGGACTGACCCAGACACTGGGCAGTCCCAACAGCTAATCTGGACTGTTCTCCTTCAAGAATTTTGGGATAGTCCCCACCTCTTTGGGCAGGCCATAGCCAGTGACTTGCAGCAATTAACATAAAAGGGTCCTCTCTTCTTCAGTATGCAGATGACCTTCTCCTTTGTTGTCCCACCAGAGAAGATTCTGAAAATCATACCGCCTGTGTATTGAATTTTCTTAGAGAAAAAAGGTACAGGGTTTCCCCTTAAAAAGCTCAACTTTACAACTCCTTGAGTAACCTTCTTAGGGCTCACTCTTACTCCCCATTCCAGAGGGATGCCTGCAGGCTCAATCTCCCTCATCTCTGAAACCCCAGTCCCAGAGACTAAACAAGAGCTTCTTTCATGTTTAGGCTTAGCGGGTTACTTCAGGCTGTGGATTCCTAATTTCGTACCTTTAGCTACACCTCTCTATCAGGCCACCAAAGGGAGTCTTGATGAACCTTTAAATCCTATCACTCCCATTAAGGCTCTTTTTCAGAAATTACAGCAAACCCTTACCCAGACTCCTGCCCTCACTCTGCCAGACTTAACCAAGCCATTTATTTTATACATAGATGAAAGACAAGGAGTGGCAGTCAGACTCCTAGGGCAGGTAAAGGGGCCCACCCTCCAGTCTGTAGCATACCTTTCCAAACAGCTAGATAACACTGTTCTGGCATAGCCACCATGCCTTAGGGCTTTAGCAGCAGAGGCGGCTCTCACCCTAGAGAGCCTAAAAATTACCTTTCATAGCCCAGTCACTGTCCATCCCTCTCATAATTAAAAGGATATGCTATCTCAGCAACATTTACAAAATTTAATGTCACCTTATCGCATTCATCATCTACATACACTTTTCCTCCAAATGCCTCAGGCCTACCTCTTCCCTTAATCCAGTGACTTTACTTCCTTTACCATCTAAAGGAGGAAAAGAAGAGACACACTGCTATTTAGAAATTTTAGACTCCTGTTTATCTCCCTTTCCCCATATCAAAGATAGCCCTCTTCCAAAGGCAGACTGTACCTGGTTCATTGATGGCAGTGCCTACACTAAGCAGGGTGTTTCCTATGCTGGTTATGCAATTGTAACCCTTGAGCCTAAAGAGGTTATTGAGGCTGGTCCCCTTTTGAGGCACAACCTCTCAAAAAGCCTTAATCAGAGCTCTAACCCTAGCAAAGGGCCAGAGGGCAAACATCTATTCTGACTCTAAATATGCCTTCCATATCCTATATTCACATGTTTTTATCTGGGCTGAAAGGGGCTTTCTCTCAGCCCAGGGGACAGGCATTCTTGCACTTCATCTTATTTACTAGGGATGGGCAGCACCCAAACACCTTTATGTCACTTCCAATATAATGGCTACATGACAATCTTTAACACCTCCAACCCTATAAATGTTGTATTCAACCAAACATACAGAGCAGGCACCACGTATTATATCTCTCACTAAAACCTTACGAGGGGTACCTGTAATCTAACTATTCATGATGTGTATAACCCCTGCAGTTGGAGTTTATATGTGCAAGCTCAGAGGGACTTGATGTAATACCAAAAAAATTATACCATGGGCCCTGGCTGGTTTGGCTCAGCGGTTGGAGCATTGGCCTGAGGTCCAGAGGGACCTGGGTTCTGTTTCCGCTAAGGACATGTACCTCGGTTGCAGTTTGTCCCCGGCCCTGGTTGGGTTGTGTGGGGGTAGCCACTCGATGTGTCCCTTTCATGTCGATGTTTCTCTCTCTTTCTCTTCCTTCCACTCTATCCAAACAAAAAAAGAAAAAGAAAAAATGTTCTCGAGTGAGGATAAAAAAAATAATAATAATAAAAAAAAAAATTATACCATGGAAATTAGTCACTATCCTGGGTGCAGTTTTGCCAGTAGCACTCTCCCTATTGTGGTTTAATCATTCAAGCCTTACTGTGGGACTGATAGAGGAATTAAGTCACTATTTTAGAAAAAGCAAGCACCCTAGAGATAAACAGAGCCTTTTGCTTCCTAGAGATAACCGACCCTTTTCTCTTCCTGCTTCTGTAAGCTGCTTACTGCTCTCGCATCTAAAGAATGTCCTTCCAGCCCGCTATAAAGCTAGGCGCGCCCTACAATTCATGGCCCAGAATTTGAAAACTGCCTCCTCTGGGTCTCCATGTGTGAATAAGAAACCTCTTCACTTCCTTCGGTATTTGGTCTGAGTCTTTTCCATAACATTTTGGTTCCCTGACTGAAAATTGACTCACACGAGCAGGCAATTGCCACTGGTGAGGTGGCCCCCTGGGTGCTCCATGGAGCCCTGTGATGGAGGGAAGTGTGTGCCCCAGTTATTTTGGGTCCCTGCCCATTCCAGGCTCCACAGCCAGCTGCTGGCAAGGTTCACACCACACCCAGGCTACCAGGGGAAATGAACGAATCCAGTTTTGGGAATTATGCATCTTCAGGACTGGTGAGTGCCCCAGGGACCGAAGCCTGAGCACAGGCCCACCCTTGAGGTGGAAGGAGAGACTGACAGGAAGGAATGTTTAAACTCATTTGATTGTTGATGTGAGAGTGAGTGTGAATGTCTATGTGACTCCACTGGTGCAAACCTATGGAGTCTGAGTGGGCCCCAACCTGTGGATCTGTCGTGACCTCATACGGCTCAGGGCAGTATCAGGTTCTGGGGAACACAGTCCCTCCCTGCAAAACTGATCCGAGTCAGGGGCTTATACTGATGTGCCAAAGCTAAGAGGCACTAAAATCCCTGTGAGGGGAGTAGCCAGGCGGGCAAACCAAAAATCCCTACCCTTTGTCTGTCTATGCCATTACGGGAAGAGAAACCATAGGAGGGGGCCCATCAACAGTACTTGACTGCATGTTGCAAAACTTTGACCAGTTTTGGGGCCAGGATCCAAGCATGACCCCAAGCCAATTGGAAACCTTCTGTTTAGCTGAATGGCCTACTTTTGGATTATGCTGGCCCCCCGAGGGAACCCTCAATTTAGGAATTATATGGGTAATACACCTGATAGTAACACCCAGACCAGTACATTTACATAGATAGATGGCAGGAACTAGCTCAGGACATGCCTAGTTGTGCAGGGCAGAAATCAAAGTTGGCAGGGGTAACTGGAACAAAGAGAAAGACCTCACCTCACCAAATGCAGGCAATCCCTGCCCATGTCCTGTGGCTCAATCTAAGAAAGCACACTGACCCCCCACTCTCAAAGGCGACCCAGAGGAAGAACTACCCGTCCACTTACCCCCCCTCATATGCGCCCAAGATGGTCCCCTGGGCCCTCAAAATCAAAACTCCACCACCATCTGTCTCACCAGCACCAGCCCCAGACACACCCCCGGCCTCCCTGGTCTCAACAAGGCACCAGCAACAGCAGCCACTCCAGCTGCCTCTCAGGGAGACCCAGGCTCTGCCACAAATTGGGCCAATTGATACCAAGCAGCCAGGATGGACCACCATATATTACCAACCATTCACCACCACTGACCTCTTAAACGGGAAGCACCATACTCCGTCCTACTCAAAGAAACCCCAGGCCCTGGTTGACCTTATGGAGTCCACAATGCAGATGCATCGTCTCACCTGGTACAACTGCCAACAGCTACTCCTCACACTGTTCAATACCAAGGAACGAAGGTGCATTCTCCAGGAAGCCCACCAATATCTGGAGACCACGGTGCCCATGGGCACTTTAGACTCCAATGGGCAAGGGCAGTAACACCTGAGGCCCAATCTGACTGGGACCACCACTCAGAAGGAGGAAGGGCCATGCTTCAAGGATACAGGGATGCCCTTCTCTGCAGAATCTGGGCAGGAGCCTATCAGCCTTCTAACATGTCAAAGGTAGCTAATGTGACTCAGCAGCTTGAAGAGTACCCTGGGGATTTTTACAAACATCTGTGTGAGGCCTATCGGATATACACCCCGTTCGATCCTGAAGGGCCAGACAACCAGAGAATGGTCAACACAGCGTTCATCTCCCAATCAGCCTCGGACATCAGGAAGAAGCTTCAGAAACTCGAGGGCTTTGCCAGAATGAACATAAGCCAACTAATAGAGATTGCTAACAAGGTGTACAATAACAGAGGAGGTGAAGCGGGAGGCTTGGAAAAGAATGGAGAGAAAGGCAGCCCTCCCAGCAGCTGCGCTAGGAAAGCCCCTGCCACCCAGGAAAGGCCAGTGGCCAGAAGGGAAAAACAAGCCTACACACTGGAGTGTGGAACCAGACCAATGTGCATACTGCAAAGAAAGGGGGCACTGGAAAAGGGAGTGTCCCAACCGAAAGAAGAAAAGGCCGGCCAATAGGCAATCAGGACCTGAGACCCAGGTGCCTACCATCCTCAGCCTGGCAGGCCTAGACGCGGACTAGGGGAGACCAGGCTCACTACACCTTGGCTCCCATGAGCCCATGTTCCAAACGACAGTAGGGAGCCAAACCCTCTCCTTTATGGTAGATACTGGGACAGAACATTCAGTAGTAACGACCATGGTTGCACCTCCCTCAGGACACGATATCTCTATCATTGGCACCACTGGACAGCCTAGTGGCCACAGACAGTTTTGTCAAGCCTGAACTGTAGAACTCAGGGCCACCAGGTAAAGCACAAATTTCTGTACATGCCAGAGTGCCTGGTTCCACTCCTGGGACGCGACCTGCTTTCTAAGCTAGGAGCCCAGATCTCCTTTTGCCCATCGGGAGAGGCTCGATTACAAGTTGGCACCCCACACCTCATAGCAGTCTTAGTTCCCCAGGAAGAAGAATATCTACTATGTAAGGAAGCAGAGGAAGGCCAACAGGAGTCCACAGAGGGAAGGGGGATTGACCTTCAAAAGAGATACCCAAAGGTCTGGGCAGAAGACAACCCGCCAGGATTGGCAGGGAACCATCTACCTATAATTATAGAACTGAAGCCGAGAGCTGGACCGAAGCAGGTCCGCCAGTACCCCATCCCCAGGAAGGCCAGGCTGGGCATCGCAGAGGTCATCCAGCAGCATCTGAGGGAAGGTACACTTGTCCCAGGCCAGTCCCCCTGGAACGCTCCCTTGCTGCCTGTGAAGAAGCCAGGTGGGAGCGGACACAGGCCGGTACAGGACCCGCGAGCAGTGAATGAGGCAACAATCACACTGCACCTCATAGTACCAAACCCATACACGCTCCTTAGCCAGCTCCCGCCGGAGGCGGCCTGGTTCACCTGTTTGGACTTGAAGGACCCCTTTTTCTACCTCCGACTTGCAAACCACTCTTTGCTTTCGAGTGGGAAGACCCCCACACTGCAGTGAAGACCCAACTGACCTGGACCAGATTGCCACAAGGATTTAAGAATTCGTGCACTCTCTTTGGAGGGGCCCTGGCCAGAGACTTAAAACTGTTTACTGATACAGAAACAAACCTGGTGCTGCTACAATATGTAGACAATCTCCTACTAGCCGCCCCCACATTGGACCAGTGCTGGGAGGGCACCTGCCAGCTCCTTGAACTGCTAACAAAGGCAGGGTACTGGGCCTCATGGAAGAAAGCACAGATATGCCAGGCCCAGGTAAAATATCTGGGATTCCTCATTTCCCAAGGGAAACCGGTCCTGGGCCAGGAAAGGAAGCAGGTCATGATGGCCCTACCAACTCCAGCCACACAGAGGGAACTTCGAGAGTTCCTAGGGGCGGCCGGGTTCTGCCGAATCCTGATACTGGGGTATGCAGCATTAGCCAAACCACTTTACCAAGTGCTAAAAGGCCCAGACACAGCACCCCTCTTATGGGAAGCTGAGCAGGAGAAAGACTTCCAGGCCATAAAAGGTCATCTTGGGCACACATCCAGCTCTAGGGCTGCCAGACCCCAGTTGGCTTTTCAACCTCTACATGCATGAAAAGGAGAAAATAGCATTAGGGGTCCTTACACAACCAATGGAACCATGGCAATGGCCAATTGCATACCTGTCTAAGCAACTGGACAATGTGGCAGCAGGCTGGCCGCCCTGCCTGAGGGCCAGAGCTGCAGCTGTCACTCTCTTCCAGGAGGCAGACAAACTAACACTCGGGCAAGAGATCAACATATTTGTTCTCCACGCTGTCTCCAGCCTTCTGGCTGGACAGGGGCACAGATGGCTCTCCAACCCGAGACTGACTCAGTACCAGGGACGTCTCCATGAGAATCCCCGAGTGAAAGTCAGGACTGTCTGGCAAATAAACCCAGTTACGTTCCTCCTGCTGAGCTGGGAGAACCAGAGCATGACTGCCTCGAGACAGCTGCAGAGGTGCACGCGGGCCGGCCAGACCTGCGGGACCAGCCTCTGGACAAGCCAGACCTAACGCTCCGCACCTATGGGCGCAGGTACGTGACTGAGGGGAAACGAATGGTGGGTACACTGTGTGGACAATGAGAAATAATTGAAGCAAAGCCCCTGCCGGCTGGCTGGTCCGCCCGAAGGGCAGAACTCTGGGCATTAATTAGGGCACTAGAAATAGCAGAAAGAAAAAGGGTTAATATTTACCCAGACTCTAGGTATGCCTTCACCACCATACTTATCCATGGGGCAATCTACCGAGAGAGAGGACTCTTAACAGTTGAGGGGAAAGAAATTAAAAACAAGGCTGAAATACGTTGACTGCTAGAAGCAGTCTGGGCCCCTCGGGGAGGAGCAGTAATGCACTGCAGGGGCCACCAGAAGGAAGACAGAAGTAGCCCAAGGGAACAGAAGGGCAGATCAGGCAGCAAAGGCAGCAGCTACAGAAAGGGAGGCCCCGAAAAATACCCCAGCCAGAGAAGGTACCCTGTTAGAACTGAACCTCAATCAGCCAGACTACACCCCGGAGGAACAGAAATGGGCCACACGAGAAAACTGCCTCCGAACGCCCACTGGCACATGGAAACTGCCGAACGAATGACTCTACACACCCCAAGGCCAGGCCAGCAATCTCGTCAGGCAGTGCCATGCCCTCACACACCCGGGCAAACCTCTCTAGAGGCCTTGCTCGGGAGGTATGACTACTTCCCTAACATGTCTGGACTATGTGCAGCGGCAGCTCAATGCCTGGGCTGTGCCAGCAACAATGCAGCAGGTCACCCGAAAAGGCTTCCTGGAATACAACACAGGGGACAACAGCCTTTTGAAGACCTACAGATTGATTTTACTGAGATTAGGCCAAGCCAGGGATACAGATACTTACTCGTATTAGTCTGTACTTTCTCTGGATGGGTAGAAGCATTCCCCACCAGGACAGGAAAAAGCAGAGAGGTAGTCAAGACCCTCCTCAGGGAAATTATCCCCTGCTTTGGGTTGCCTATGACTATTGGCAGCGACAAGGGTCAGCATTTGTTGCAAAAGTTCTCCAGGAACTAGCAGCACAATTAAAAATTACTTGGCAGCTACACATTGCCTATTGCCCTCAGACCTCAGGAAAGGTAGAACACATGAACTGAACTCTAAAAGAAACTCTTGCAAAGTTTCATCAGGAGACAGACCTGCCCTGGCCAGACCTGTTACCCTTAGCATTATTCAGGGCATGAAAGGCCCCTAATGACACAGGGTATACACCATTTGAGTTAGTTTATGGGAGGCCACCAGCCATACTACCTCTACCTAGAGGAGAGCTTCAGATTATAGGGAAGCAGGGCAGACTAAGTACCTCCAGAAGCCAGGGGAGACACACAGCCAGATACATCAGGCCGGATTAGGCCAAGGACCCTTACCATGAGGGGTCCAGCCCACTCACATAAACCAGGAGACTATGTATGGATTACAGACTGGAAACAGGAACCCCTCCAACCCCCATGGACTGGGCCCCACCTTGTCATACTAACAACCCCTACTGCACTTAAAGTTGCAGGAATTATCCCCTGGATCCATCACAGCCAAGCCAAGAGAGCAATGGACCCAGCGGATTCTTGGAGGATGGATGGGGACCCAGAGGACCAGCCACCATGGTTGCCTACCCTGAAACTAAAAAGTAAACCAGACTTTGACGGAGGCTCAGAGGAATGGACAATTCCCCAGGATGGTACCTGACTGCAGTGGGAGGTTGTGCTATAATCTTAGGAATTGGACTGATGACTGTAGCCCCAAGAGAATGGAACACCTGGGAGTGACTGGCTCTTGAGGGAACATATCTTGGGCTTGTCTGTGCTTTTGGATACTTAGTATGCTTTGCTTAGCAGACCCTGCCCCAATTCAAGCCCCTGTATGTAAATGTAGCACGCCTGCAGAAAGGATATGACTTGCAGGAGAAGTAGCCAGCTATAAATTCCCTGCATCACCCTTCACATATAACACTGATATGCCCCCAGAATGTGTACAGCTGCAGACACCCTACTGTGTCTGGGACAACAAATTATACATGACAGAGGTAATGGCAGGGACTATTAAATACCAAAATTGCTATGCTTATGGACCCAGAGGCAGGCAAGTTTGTTGGACTACCCACCACCAGTTGAGTAATCTAAACCAAGAGGAGTGTGAGGCAGTTAGGAAAGAAGCTGTAAAAGAGATTGCTGGATGGCTAAAGAAACAGGAGGAATAGATAATATATAAGGGTGCCAACCTTACTACTTTCCATAGGGAGGCACTACAGTAAATCAGCCCCATAGTACAGGTTCAGGAACTAGTACAGACCATATACTCAACATAACAGAATACTAGCAACTCCACTCAGGAATGTTAGGTTTGCCTACCATTCCTAGAGAAAGGGTTCCTTGGAATTCCCATTCCACGTACCTGGAATCACACTGGGATGCCTCCTGGTCCCAATCAGACCCTAACCGAGGGGCCCATAACAACCAATGTATTCCTAGATACTAGAGGGTCAAATGTAACCTGCCTAGAGCCTGAAAAGGTCTCCCCAGAAGGAAACCCAGTAGGGTCTCTTAACCCAGAGCTTTGTACCAGTAGCCTCAGTATCCCCAATAATAGCAGTTTTTGTACTGAGCCAGGATTATTCCCCCTGTGTGGATTGGAGGCCTATAGGTGCCTCCCTGCCAATTGGACTGGGAGATGTCTAGAGGTCTTCCTTACCCCTAGCCTCAGCATCTGAACCTCCCAGGAAATATCGACCCTGCTCCTACTCTGACTGAGCCGAAAGGGACCTGCCCGAATCAAAAGGGGGGTAGGCATAGCAGTTGCAGCTGGAATTGGCATTGCAGTGAGGATAGGGACAGGAGTAGGGGGCCTAGGGTTCTCTGCCTCTACTTACTATAGGTTGTCTGCCAAACTTAATGCAGACATGACTACAGTAGCAGACTCCTTGACCACCATCCAATTACAGATTAATTCACTGGCAGAAGTAACCTTACAGAACCACCAGGCTGTAAACCTGCTAACAGCAGAAAAAAGAGGAACTTGCATGTTCTTAGGGGAAGAATGCTGCTACTTTGTAAACCAGTCTGGAATCATAACACAAAAGGTCAAAGAACTCAGAGAAGACATAAAACGCAGAGCCAAAGAATTAGAAAATTGGAATTGAGGAATAGGCTCACAGGGCTGGCTCTGATGGCTTCTTCCACTAATTGGACTGTTAGCCATCATTCTCCTAGGAGTAAGCCTTGAACCATGCATAATACAGACCATAATCCAAACTTTAGAGTCCACTGTAACCAGGCGAGCCACGGCCAAAATATCGGCCCTCCAACAGTATCAGTACAGATAATAACTCCTACAAAAGTCTGAAAACTCAGATTATAGAGATCTGCATCATGATGCAATTGGCAGCAATAGCAGCTAATAGAATCAAAAGGGGGGAAATGGTAGAGGAAGTAAGTTGCTATTTTAGAAAAAGCAAGCACTCTAGAGATAACCAGACTCTTTTGCTTCCTGCTTCTATAAGCTGCTTACCACTCTCACATCTAAACAATGTCCACCTAGCCCACTATAAAGCTAGGCACACCCTACAACTCAGGGCCCAGAATTTGAAGACTGCCTCCTCTGGGTCCACATGTGTGAATAAAGGAACCTCTTTCTTCCTCTGGTGGTTGGTCTGAGTCTTTTCTGTAACAGAAACACCTCCCTAGGCCCAAATATGACTGGACTAACTTTGCTTACCAGTGGGATTGATGTTTTCAGGTGCACTAAACATTTCTGCTCCCAGGAGGGGAATTGCTGTTCAGTGCCTAAACCCAGCAAAACAGGGTGGCTTATGGGCAGTAGGATATGCTACCCGAGTCAATATCTTAATCCATTCTTTCATCATGAGTTCAACCTCATCAAGCCCTGAGCCCAGAAGGGCAAAAAGAGGAGTCAGACTCCTCATAGCAGGAGATATAGCTGCAATTACCACTGTAGGCCTCATGGGAGGAATTACTTGTAATGCCATAACAGCAAGAAATGTAACCACCACCATGGCAAATATAGGTAGTTATACAAGTAAAAATTTCAAACTTCTTTCAAAATTCCTCAACTCTCTTGCCTGCATGGTAATAAATAATCACATTGCACTAGACTTTTTACTAGCCAAGGAAGGAGGTGTATGCATGATAGCAAATACATCTTGTTGCTTCTGTGTTAACTCAACTGGCCAGGTCAAGGAGAGGACACAACATATTCAGATAATACCCAGTGGCTAAAAGAATTCAGTCAGGATCACCTACCCCAATCTATCTGGACAAGTATAGAAGCAGTCTTGCCTAAACTAACCTGGCTACTTCCCTTTATAGGACCCCTAGTATTAGCCTTCTTATTATTGATTTTTGTACCCTGCCTCTTGCACTCAATCATTAGGTTTGTACAAAATTTACTGCAAATTTTAATCAACTAGATAGTTGGACAATTTGTTCTAGCACAGGTAAAAAGACCCCATCACTCCATTCTCCAAGATGTTATCTAACAAATTCTTTTTAGGAGTCCACAATGACCCCACACCTGCATGAAGTAGACAAACAGAAACTTCACCCCTTTTTCTTTTTTATCATCATTGTAAGATGGAATAAAAGGGTTAATAACATTTTAAAGGGTAAAGGCAAAAGCTTGCAAAAGGCAGAAACTGTGAAAAATGCATTGCTTGCATGACCTTTGCTCAGCCTTCTGTTGAATGCAATTATTGGATTATCTGCAAGACAATGAATCATCCAGCAGATGCAGGATGTGTTACCAGACCAGTTCAACTGCACAGTGGACAATGGGCCATGCAGAGTACATCAGCAGAAACTGCCAGAAGCTAGAAGCTGAGTATATAACCTATACCCCAACTGTTATTTGAGGCTGACCCTTTCTTTTTAGGCTCAGCCCACCTACACCCAGGTGCATGCAGTAAAATTATTTTACTCTATATTGACCTTCTGTTGTGAGGTGACCTCCTGCTGGCTCAGACCTTTTAATTAGAAGAGGAAAAAAGGGATAGCACTAAGTATCTTGGGGGGAAGAGACAACTGTATGGCATATCTACTGTGGTGGTAAAAATATGATCATACATATTTGTTTTAATACATGTTAAAATGAAAATAACTGTATACCTCAAAAAAAAACAAAAAACAATTTTACTGTGTGAGTTTTTTTTTTTTATTCTCACTCGAGGACATTTTTCCATTTTTGCTCAGACAGAGTGGGAGGGAGAGAGAAAGAGAGAGAGTGAAACATCAATGTGAAAGGAATACATCGAGTGGCTGCCTCCCACACAACCCCAATGGGGTCCAGGGCAAACTGCAACCGAGGTACATGCCCTTAGCAGGAACCAAACCTGGGTCTCTCTGGACCACGGGCCGATGCTTTAACTGCTGAGCCAAACCAGCCAGAACCTGTGTGAGTTTTTAAAATATTGCTACCAACTCATATGCAAATTTAATAGGTCAAAAATGTTGTTTGAAAGAATAAATTATCAGATAGCATGTATTGTAAAACTTGTGCTTCTACAAATTTAAGATTTACTTTGTTGACAAGCCCAAAACTGATTTTGTAACTTTATTCCATGGACATTAAAAATAATGAGTTCTTGGACTTCCTGTCAAGATGGAGGCATGAGACTGGTGCAGATACTATGGAAAACAATATGGTGTTACCTCAAAAGATTAAAAATTGATCCAGTGATCCCACTTCTAGGAATATATTCTAAGAAGCCTGAAACACCCATCAGAAAGAATATATGTACCCCTATGTTAATAGCAGCATTATTTATAATTGCTAAGATCTGGAAACAGCCCTAGTGTCCATCAATAGATGAGTGGATAAAATAGCTGTGGTACACATACACGATGAAATGCTATCCAGCTGTAAGAAAAAATATTTCTTATTCTTTGAGACAACATGGAGAGACCTCAAAAATATTATGCTAAGTGAAATAAGCCAGTCAGAGAAAGGCAAATACCACATGATCTCACTTATTGGTGGAATATAATGAACAAAAAAAGATGATGAACAAAACAGACCTGTAGAGAAAGAAAAGAATATGGTTCAGACGGACAAACCTCAGAGGAAAGGGGCTGGGGTGGGGGTACGGGGAATGAGATAAACCAAAGAACTTATATACATGTATGTGTAATCAATGGACATAGACAACAATGCCTGGAGGTGGTGGGGGGGATCAAGAGGACGGTGTCTGCAGAGAAAAAGGAGAAACATCTGTAACAAAAATGAATTAATTAAAAACACATTTATGTATAAAAACTGCAATGGGCAATAAAAAAAACTTTTTTTTTTTGCCAATTTCTCCTAAAACTTAAATTTCTCTGTCCCAGATCACCTCCTCTAAGGAAAAGGTAATTCAAAATGCTGGAATATTAATAAATATTTTTAGTATACACAAGGTAACAACAAAGAAAACAGAAACAGACAATAGGACAATACTTATTCTCTGTATCTACTGCAAATAACTCTTTGCTGGTTTCAGCTCTTCAATTTGGGCAACTATATGAAAGATAAAATATGATTAGTTACTAAAAATTGATAATATAAGATAGGAGATAAAACAATGTAGACAGCAAAAGAAACAACCATCAAAACGGAAAGGTATCCCATTAGATGGGAGACCATAATCGCCAATGATGCATCAGATAAGGGGTTAATTTCCAAAATATATAGAGTGCTCATACAACTCAACAAAAGGAAGACAAAAAACCCAATTAAAAAATGGGCAGAGGAACTAAATAAACACCCCTCCAAAAAGGACATGCAAATGGCCAAGAGACATATGAACAAACATTCAACATCACTAATCATCAGAGAGATGCAAATTAAAACAACCACGAGGGCCCTGGCCAGTTTGGCTCAGTGGTTAGAGCATCAGCCTGCGGTCCAGAGAGACCCAGGTTTGGTTCCCGCTAAGGGCGCATACCTCAGTTGCAGTTTGTCCCTGGCCCTGGTTGGGTTGTGCAGGTGGCAGCCTCTCGATGTGTCCCTTTCACGTTGATGTTTCTCTCTCTCTCTTCCTCTCTCTCCCTCCCACTCTATCTGAACAAAAATGTCCTCAGGTGAGGATAAAAAAAAAACTATGAGGTATCACCTCACACTTGTCAGAATGGCCGCCATCAACAAATCATCAAACAACAAGTGTTGGCAAGGGTGTGGAGTAAAGGGGACTCTAGTACACTGCTGGTGGGAATGCAGACTGGTGCAGCCACTGTAAAAAACACTATGGTGTTACCTCAACAAATTAAAAATTGAATTGCGATTTGACCCAGTGATCTCACTTCTTTGTGGAATATAATGAACTAAAAAAACCGATGAACAAAATTAACCCAGAGACATAGAGGTGGGGTACAGACTGAGAAGCCTCAGAGGAGGGAGGGGGGAGTTGAGGGGGAAAGAGATAAACCACAGAACTTATATGCATGTATGCATGACCAATGAATATAGACAACAAAGCTGAGGATAGGACGGGGGTGGGGGGTGGGGGAAGGGGAGGAGGGTGTCAATGGGGGAAAATGAGAAACATCTGTAACAAAAACAAATTAATAAATAAAAAATAAATTAATTAAAAAAAAAGAATTGTAGGTTAGCAAAGACCATTTTGGAGGCAAAAGGGAATAAGGACATGAAGAAGAAAATGTCAGTTATAGCAATGTAAAATTGATAATTTGGCAAAAATAGACTGAAAGAGAAAAAACACCAGAAAATAAACTTTCAAGACAAAGATAGTATTTTAAATATGTAGAGAATGGATGAACTATTGAATAAATTATCAATAAGAGAGAGCTCTACCTCTTATCATATACATTTCTTAAGGGGGTAAAATGGACAGGACTTGGTCACTCATTTGAAAATAAGTATGAAACCCAGGTTTTAGTTTTGAATGTATTTTCTTAATTAAGTCAAAATAACTCATCAGTTATTACCTGTGCTTCAATTAAATTATATAGACCTTCTAACACACTCCAAAAATAAAAAATAAAACAATTTAGGCAGGTAGAAAAAAAAAAAAAAAAGAAGGCATAGGTGAACCCATACTCGCCTCCTTCCACAACCACATCAAAATTACAACTAAATTACAGAACAATCATCACTCAAAACCACCTGAAATCTAGCAGAATGGAAGTCCTGCAACTACAAAATTAAAGAAGCCATATCAAGACTGGCAGGAGAGGTGGAGGCACAGAAGGGCTGGTCCTACACCCATGTGTGGTGGATAAAAACCAGGAGGGATACCTTGGCTGTGAAGGTTTTCCCTGAAGAACAAAGGGTTTTCTTCCCACACCAGGCTGCCAGCTCAGGGATCCAGCACCAGGAAGAGAAGTCCCCATAACTTCTGGCTGTAAAATATGGGGGAATTGAGGCTGAGAAAGGCTGAGGCTTCTGGAGCCCCAGGCAATTCCTTTTAAAGGGCCTGAGCACAGACTTACTCAGACTCCAGGCTCCAGCATGGGAGAGGCAGCTGAAAGGCACAAGAGACACACAGGGAAGAACTGAGCTGTTTGGCATTAAGGCAGAGCTGGAGAGGGGGCTTTCTCCTGAACACAGACATGCAGGTGGAGACCACTGTCCCTTTGATGAGTCCTTCCCCCACAGAGCCATATCAGGTATGCCAGCAATCTGGTTCACACTATTTTTCCCACCCTGGTGATTCCCTGAGGCCCTGCCCCACCCAAATTTCAGGTGAACTCAACCTATTACCAGTTGCTTTACCATAGAAATGGCCTGTCTTGGATCCTGCTTAAGATTTTCCTAAATTCTCTCAAACAAGAAGCATCTGGTTGTAGCAAGCCCCATAACTCTCATTAAGTGGCCCCAGGCCTGGCACAAAAAGCAGCCAGCCTTGGTTCACAAATTGGCTTTTCCTGGGCACCTCCAAGCCCAGCACAAGAAGCAGCCATCTGCAGACCACTTTGTAGCTTATGCCTGGTGGCCCTGCATAGAACATAGGTAGTGGCTGACCTGGCCCCAGAGCCAGCACACACAGTGGAAAGCTTCAGAACACTGCAGAGCACCACCACCCAACCACCTTCACAAATGACACATTCAAGGAATGGACTCAGTGGGTACCAGAGCCTTGCTGAAGTAAGTCTAGCTCTGTGTGGTGGGCCCCTGCAGAGTTGATTATCCAAGGTAGTCAGAGGTCGGTAGATAGTGGACACAGCCAGTCCTTGCAGCTGACCAGCCTGAGTAAAACCCTCTCATTGATGTGTGAACAGCAATCAAGATTCAATTACAACAGAAGGGTGTAAAGTCCACTCGAGGGGTGTACCTCGAGGGACCAGTTGGGAGACCAGGGAGGCTGTACCACAGGACCCTACAGGACACCTACTACAATAGGCCACCCTAGGAAACCCAGGAGACATAGCCACTCTACCTAATATATAGAAACAAACATGGAGGCAGCCAAAATGAGGAGACAAAGAAACATGTCCCACATGAAAGAACAGAACAAAACTCCAGGAAAAGAAATAAATGAAAGAGAGATAAGCAATCTAACAAATGCAGAGTTCAAAACATTGTTTATAAGGATGCTCAATGAACTTAATGAGAACTTCAGTGAACTTAGTGAGGGTCTTAAGAGCATAAAAAACGACCAGTCAGAAATGAAAGAGGCACTGACTAAAATAAAGAATAATTTACAGAGATTCAACAGTAGAGTAGGTAAAGCCAAGAACCAAACCATCGATTTGGAATATAAGAAAGCAAAAAACACCTAATCAGAACAGAAAGAAAAAAAAAAGAATCCAAAAATATGAGGCTAGTGTAAGGAGCATCTGGGACGATTTCAAGCGTATCAACATTGGCATCATGGGGGTGCCAGAAGGAGAAGAGAGAGAACAAGAAATTGAAAACCTATTTGAAACAACAATAAAAGAAAACTTTCCTAACTTGGTGAAGGAAACAGACATACAAGTTCAGGAAGCACAGAGTTCCAAACAAGATGAACCCAAAGAGGTCTATACCAAGACACATAATCATCAAAATGCAAAAGGTTCAAGACAAAGAGAGAATCTTAAAAGCAGCAAGAGAAAAGCAGTTAGTTACCTAAAAGGGAGTTTCCATAAGACTATCAGCTGATTTCTCAAAAGAAACTTCACAGGCCATAAAGGAGTGGCAAGAAATATTCAGAGTGATGAAAAGCCAGAACCTACAACCAAGATTACTCTATCTTGCAAAGCTATCATTTAGAATTGATGGACATATCAAGAGTTTTCCAGACAAGAAAAAGCTAAAGGAGTTCATCACCACCAAACCATTAGTATATGAAGTGTTGAAGGGTTTTCTTTATGGAGAACAACAACATGAACAATAAAATGGCAATAAATACATATCCATCGAAAATTGAATCTACAAACAAAATGAACAGGAAAAACAGAAACATTCTCATAGATTCAGAGAACCTTTTGTTGGTTGCCAGATGGAAGGGGATTTTGGGAATGGGTGAAAAGGGTGAAGGGATTAAGAAGAACAAATTGGTTGTTAGACTGACCAACCTCAAAAAGAAGGGGGACTGGGGTAGTGGGAAGAAAAAAAACAAAGAACTTATATGCATATATGCATAACCAATGGACACAAACAATAGGGTGGAGAAAGTCAGGAGGTGGGGTGGAAGCAGGAAGGAGGGGGTCAATAGGGGGAAAAGAAGGAATATCTGTAATACATTCAACAACAAAGATAAATTGAAAATAATAATAATAATGACAAAAAACTTTCCTAACTTGGTGAAGGAAACAGACATAAAACTCCAGAAAGCACAGAGAGTCCCAAACAAGATGAACCCAAGAGGCCCACACCAAGACACATCATTATCAAAATGCAAAAAGTTCAAGACAAAGAGAGAATCTCAAAAGCAGCAAGAAAAGCAGTTAGTTACCTATATGGGAGCTCCCATAAGACTGTCAGCTGATTTCTTTATTTTGGTTACAGATGTTTCTCCTTTTCCTCCCACTGTTTCCCCCCTCCCCTCCCTCCCCGCCCTGTCCCCAGTTTTGTTGTCCATGTCCATTGTTCATGCACACATGCATATAAATTCTGTGGTTTACCTCTCCCCAACCACCCCCTGTTCTGGGGATTGTCAGTCTGTACCCCACTTCCACATCTATGGGACTGCCTCAATCCTCAGACTGTTATATTTATTTTTATTATTATTATTTTTTTATCCTCACCTGAGGACATTTTTCCACTTTTTTGTTAAGATAGAGTGGGAGGAAGAAAGAGAGAGAGAGAAACATCGATGTGAAAGGGACACATCGAATGGCTGCCACCTGCACGACCAACCAGGACCGGGGACAAACTGCAACCGAGGTAAGTGCCCTTAGCAGGAACCGAACCCGGGTCTCTCCAGACCACAGGCCAAAACTCTAACCACTAACCCAAACCAGCCAGGGCTCAGACTGTTATGTTTATTATATTCCATAAATAAGTGAGATCATATGATAGTTGTCTTTCTCTGTTTGCCTTGTTTCACTTAGGATAATACTTTCCAGGTCCCTCCATGTTGTCTCAAAAAATAAGAGCTCTTTCTTTCTTACAGCTGCATAGTACTCCATTGTGTATATGTACCACAGCTTTCTTATCCATTTGTCTAGTGATGGACATTTGGGCTGTTCCAGATCTTAGCTATTGTAAATAGTGCTGCTACAAACATGAAGGTACATATATTCTTTCTGATTGGTGTTTCAGGCTTCTTTTTTTTTTTTTATGTTGTTTTTTCTTTATGAAATTTATTTATTTTTTTGTTACAGATATTTCACCTTTTTACCCCATTAGCACCCCCCACCCCACCCCACCTCCACCCTGTCCCCGGCTTAGTTGTCCATGTCCTTTGGTCATGCACACATGCATATAAGTTCTGTGGTTTATCTCTTCCCACCCCCCCAACCCCCATCCCCTCTTCTGAGGGATGTCAGTCTGTGCCCTACTTCCATGTGTCTGGGTCTACTGTATTCCTCAGACTGTTATGTTCATTATATTCCGTATATAAGTGAGATCATGTGGTATTTGTCTTTTTCTGCTTGGCTTCTTTCACTTAGGATAATACTTTCCAGGTCCCTCCATGTCGTCTCAAGGATAAGAGATCTTTATTTCTTACCGCTGCATAGTACTCCATTGTGTATATGTACCACAGCTTTTTTATCCATTCATCTACTGGTGGACACTTGGTCTGTTTCCAGATCTTAGCTATTGTAAATAGTGCTGCTATGAACATGGGGGTACATATATTCTTCCTGATTGGTGTTTCAGGCTTCTTAGGGTATATTCCCACCAGTGGGATCACTGGGTCAAATGGAAGTTCAATTTGTAATTTTTTGAGGTAGCACCATATTGTTTTCCATAGCGGCTGCACCAGTCTGCATTCCCACCAGCAGTGTATTAGAGTCCCCTTTTCTTCACACCCTCGCCAACACTTGTTGTTTGATGATTTGTTGATGGCGGCCATTCTGACAGGTGTGAGGTGATACCTCATTGTTGTTTTAATTTGCATCTCTCTGATGATTAGTGATGTTGAGCATTTCTTCATATGTCTTTTGGCCATTTGTATGTCCTGTTTGGAGAGGTGTCTATTCAGCTCCTCTGCCCATTTTTTAATTGGGTTCTTTGTCTTCCTTTTGTTGAGCTGTATGAGCACTCTATATATATTGGATATTAACCCCTTATCTGATACATCATTGACAATGATGTTCTCCCATACAGTGGGTTGCCTTTCCATTTTGATGATTGTTTCTTTTGCTGTGCAGAGGCTTTTTAGTTTGATGTAGTCCCATGTGTTCATTTTCTTCTTTATTTCTGTTGCCTTAGGTGATGTATCAGTGAAAATTCTCCTCCGTATGATGTCCGAAATTTTGTTGCCTACATTTTCTTTTAGAATTTTTATGGATTCACGGGTCACATTTAAGTCTTTTATCCATTTTGAGTTTATTTTTGTGTATGGTGTAAGTTGATGGTCTAGTTTCATTTTTTTGCATGTAGCTGTCCAATTTTCGCAACACCATTTATTAAAGAGGCTGTCTTTACTCCACTGTATGCTCTTGCCACCTTTGTCAAATATTAATTGAGCGTATTGCCTTGGGTCCATTTCTGGGTTTTCAGTTCTGTTCCACTGGTCTATATGCCTGTTCTTGTGCCAGTACCAGGCTGTTTTGGTTACAGTCGCTTTGTAGTATAACCTGATATCTGGTGATGTGATCCCACCTACTTTGTTCTTCTTTTTCAAGATTGCTGTGGCTACTCGGGGTCTTTTTTGGTTCCACATGAACTTTTGAAGTATTTGTTCTAGTCTATGAAATATGTCGTTGGTATTTTGATGGGGATTGCATTGAATCTATAGATTGCTTTGGGTAGTATGGACATTTTAATTATGTTAATTCTACCAATCCATGAACAGGGTATATGCTTCCACTTTTTTATATCTTCCTCTATTTCTTTTTTCAATGACCTGTAGTTTTCTGCAAATAGGTACTTTACTTCTTTGGTTAAATTTATTCCTAGGTATCGTAATTTTTTTTGCACGATGGTAAATGGGATTGTTTTTTCAGTTTCTCTTTCTGTGAGTTCATCATTGATGTACAAGAATGCCGTCGATTTCTTGACTTTAATTTTGTATCCTGCTACTTTGCCAAATTCATTTATTAAGTCTAACAGATTTTTGATGGAGTCTTTGGGGTTTTCTATGTACAATATCATGTCATCTGCAAATAATGACAGTTTCACTTCCTCCTTTCCAATTTGGATCCCTTTTATTTTTTCTTCATGTCTGATTGCTGTGGCTAAGACTTCCAGTACAATTTTAAATAAGAGTGGTGAAAGTGGACATCCCTGTCTTGTTCCTGTTCTTAATGGAAATGTTTTTAGTTTCTGTCCATTGAGTATGATGTTGGCTGTAGGTCTTTCATATATGGCCTTTATTATGTCGAGATATGATCCCTCTATTCCTACATTGCTGAGAGTTTTTATCAGAAATGGATGCTGGATTTTGTCGAATGCTTTTTCAGCATCTATTGATATGATCATGTGGTTTTTACTCTTCATTTTGTTTATGTGTTGTATCACGTTTATTGATTTGCGAGTATTATACCAGTCTTGCATCCCTGGAATGAATCCCACTTGGTCATGGTGAATAATTTTTTTGATGTATTTCTGGATCCGATTTGCTAATATTTTGTTCATGATTTTGGCGTCTATGTTCATCAGGGATATTGGCCTGTAGTTTTCTTTCTTCGTAGTGTCTTTTTCTGGTTTTGGAATTAGAATTATGCTGGCCTCATAGAACGTGTTTGGAAGTCTTCCTTCTTCTTCAATTTTTTGAAATAGTTTGAGGAGAATGGGTGTTAGTTCTTTTTTGAATGTTCGGTAAAACTCCCCCGTGAAACCATCTGGGCCTGGGCTTTTGTTTGCTGGGAGAGTCTTGATTACCTCTTCAATTTCCTTAGTTGTTATTGGTCTGTTCAAGTTTTCTATCTTTTCCGGGAATAGTTTTGGGAGACTGTGTGTTTCTAGAAATTTGTCCATTTCGCTTAGATTGTCTAATTTGTTGCCATATAGTTTTTCATAGTAGTTGTTAACGATCTTTTATATTTCCGTGGTGTTGGTTGTTACTTCTCCTCTTTCATTTCTGATTTTGTGTATTTGGGTTCTCTCTCTTTGTTTCTTGGTGAGTCTAGCTAAGGGTCCATCAATCTTGTTTATCTTTTCAAGAAACCAGCTCTTTATTACATTGATCCTTTGAATTGTTTTTTTGGTCTCTATGTCATTTATTTGTGCTGTGATCTTTACTATTTCCTTCCTTCTACTTGCTGTGGGGTTTTCTTTTTGTTTGCTTTCTAATTCTTTAAGTTGTGAGGTTAGACAGTCAATTAGAAATTTTTCTTGTTTTTTGAGGTAGGCCTGTAGTGCTATGAACTTCCTCTCAGAACTGCTTTCGCTGCATCCCATAGATTTTGAGTTGTTCTGTGTTCATTTTCATTGGTATCCAGGAAGTTTTTAATTTCTTCCTTGATCTCCTCGGTGACCCATTCATTGTTTAATAACATGCTATTTAGCCTCCATGTGTTAAAATGTCTTTGCATGTTCTTCTTGCAATTGATTTCTAGTTTCATGCCATTGTGATCTGAGAAGATGCTTGATATGATTTCAATCTTCTTGAACTTGTAGAGATTTAGTTTATGTCCTATCATGTGGTCTATCTTTGAGAATGTCCCATGTGCACTTGAGAAGAGTGTGTATTCTGTAGTTTTGGGGTGTAATTCTCTGTAGATATCTATTAAATCCATTTTGTCTAGTGCTTCACTTAGAGTCTCTGTTTCCTTGCTAATTTTTTGCCTAGAGGATCTATCCAGTGCTGTCAACGGGGTGTTGAAGTTCCTTGCTATGATTGTATTGTTGTCGATTTCTCCTTGGAAGTCCTCCAGAAGATTTTTAATATATGTTGGTGCTCCTATATTGGGTGCATATATGTTTATCAAGGTTATATCTTCCTGTTGGATAGATCCTTTCAATATTATGTAGTGGCCTTCTTTGTCTCTAGTTATGGTCTTCATTTTGAAATCTATTTTATCAGATATGAGAATTGCTACACCAGCTTTTTTTTGCTTTCCATTTGTTTGGAAAAATTTTTTCCATCCCTTCACTTTCAACCTATGTGAGTCTTTTGTTGAGAGGTGGGTCTGTTGTAAACAACATATAGATGAGTCATGCTTTCTTATCCAATCAGCTACTCTGTGTCTCTTTATGGGAGCATTCAATCCATTTACGTTTAAGGTGATTATTGATATGTACTTATTTATTGCCATTTTTGTTTCGTGTGGTTCTATTTTTCTTCCCATTTCTACTGCTAATTACAGCAGTCCTTTTAACATTTCTTGCAGTGCTGGTTTGGTGCTAATGTATTCCCTTAGCCTTTTTTTGTCTGGGAAGCTCTTTATTTGACCTTCTATTTTGAATGATAGCCTTGCTGGGTAGAATATTCTTGGATTCAGATTCTTGTTTTTCATGACTTTGATTACTTCATGCCATTCTCTTCTGGCCTGTAGTGTTTCTTGTGAGAAGTCAGCTGAGAGCCTTATGGGGTTCCCTTTGTAGGTAACCTGTTGCTTATCTCTTGCTGCTTTTAGGATTCTCTCTTTGTCTTTAATTTGTGGCATTTTAATTACTATGTGTCTTGGTGTGGGCCTGTTTGGGTTCTTCTTACTTGGGACTCTTTGTGCTACTTGAACTTGAATGCCTTCTTCCTTCACCAAATTAGGGAAGTTTTCTCTCACTATTTTCTTGAATATATTCTCTATCCCTTGCTCTTTTTCTTCTTCTTCGGGGACTCCTATGATGCGAATATTATTACGTTTCCAGTTGTCCCATAGTTCTCTTAAGCTGTCTTCCTGTTTTTTAATAATTTTTTCCTTTTGTTTTTCTGATTGGTTGATTTTTTCTACCCTGTCTTCTAATTCACTGATCCGGTCCTCAGCTTCCCCTACTCTGCTTTTTAAACCTTCCAATGTGTTTTTCATTTCTGATATGTCATTTTTTATCTCTTCTTGTTGGTTTTTAATTTCCAATTGGCTTATTTTCAGTGTCTCTATGTCCTTACTCATGCTGTTCAGCTTCCTCAAGATCATGGCTCTGAATTCTAGCTCTGTTAACATGCCTAATTGCTCCACATTGATCTCATCTTCGGTGGAGGTGTCTTGCTCTTTCATTTGGCTTCTGTTTCTGTGTTTCACCATTTTGGCTATCACTGTGGGCTTTGGAGCCTGTCAAGTTCTCCCTGTGGGTGTTGGTGTTCTGCTGTTTGTGGCTCTCTCTCCTGTGTTTAGATGAGCGAGGGAGGACCCACGTTGAACACCACTGTCAAGTCTTACTTTCCTGGTTAAAGTTGCCAGCCCAGGAAACGTACTGTTATCCTCTAGCTTTTTGCCTGGAGGCTAGCAGTCTAGGTTACTTGATGAGTTTTGGGTTGTCAGTTGATTGAAAAACTCCCTCTGGTGCTCAGCCAAGGGGCTTTCAGGAGGGTGGGGCAGATGCTGGTTGTTAGTGAGCCTCAATTAGCACTTCAATGGCCCACAGGGTGGGGTTGGATCTTCGAGGGAGGGGCTGCTGCCTCTCCTCAGAGCCCTGGGAAGGAGCAATGTGACCACCGTCCTGCGTGGCTGCACTCAGACAAAGCTCTGAGTGCCCTCCAAACCCCGAGTGTCCTGATGCAGCTCCAGTCCAGTCCGCCCTCCCTCCGCCAGAGCCCAAGGTGAGTGGCTGTGGCTGTTTCAGCCTCTGTCCTGGCTCTGCGCTGTGGAGCCGCCTGGGAGTGTAACCCGAGGGCGCCGCTCCCAGCTGAGGCCACTGCCGAGCTGCCGACCGTGGGCTCCCAGCCCCGTCTCACGCCTTCGCAAGCCTACCGGGATGGAGTCAGTGTCCCTCGTTGTATGGTCCTCGCAAGCTGCTTTTCTGTTGATTTTTCCCGTCGATTTGTCTGTGTTATAGTTGTAATTCCAGTTTGGTTCTGGGAGACGCTCTGTGTAGCTCCGTTCACTCCGCCGCCATTTTTCGGTCTCTCCAGGCTTCTTAAGGTATATTCCTACAAGTGGGATCACTGGGTCAAATGGCAATTCAATCTTTTAATTTGTTGAGGTAACACCATATTGTTTTCCACAGTGGCTGCACCAGTCTGCATTCCCATGAGCAGTGTACTAGAGTTCACTTTTCTCCACACCCAAATTTGATGATTTGTTTATGGCAGCCATTCTGACTGGTGTGAGGTAATACTTTATAGTTGTTTTAATTTGCATCTCTCTGATGATTAGTGATGTTGACCATTTCTTCATATGTCTCTTAGCCATTTCTATGTCCTGTTTGGAGAGGTGTCTATTTAGGTCCTCTTGCCCATTTTTTATTTGGGTTCTTTGTCTTCTTTTTGTTGAGTTGTATGAACACTCTCTATATATTGGAAATTAACCCCTTATGTGATATATCATTAGCAATTATGCTCTCCCATACAGTGGGTTGCCTTTCCATTTTGATGATTGTTTCTTTTGCTGTGCAGAAGCTTTTAAGTTTGATGTAGTCCCATGTGTTCATTTTGTCCTTTGTTTCTGTTGCCTTAGGTGATGTATCAGTGAAAATTCTGCTGCATATGATGTCTGAAATTTTGTTGCCTACATTTTCTTCTAGGATTTTTATGGATTCATGAGTCTTTAATCCATTTGAGTTTATTTTTGTGTATGGTGTAAGTTGATGGTCTAGTTTCATTTTTTTGCATGAAGCTGTCCAATTTTCCCAACACCATTTATTAAAGAGGCTGTCTTTACTCCACTGTATGGTCTTGCCACCTTTGTCAAATATTAATTGAGCATATTGCCTTGGGTCCCTTTCTGGGATCTCTGTTCTGTTTCACTGGTCCATATGCCTGTTCTTGTGCCAGTACCAGGCTGTTTTGATCACAGTGGCTTTGTACTATAACCTGAAATCTGGTAATGCAATCCCTCCTACTTTGTTCTTCTTTGTCAAGATTGCTGTGGCTATTCTAGGTCTTTTTTGGTTCCATATGAACTTTTGAAGCATTTGTTCTAGTTCTGTGAAGTATGTCATTGATATTTTGATGGGGCTTGCATTGAATCTATAGATTGCTTTGGGTAATATGGACATTTTAATAATGTTGATTCTTCCAATCCATGAACAAGGTATGTGCTTCCACTTTTTTATATCTTCCTCTATTTCTTTTTTCAATGACCTGTAGTTTTCTGCGAATAGGTCCTTTATTTCTTTGGTTAAGTTTATTCCTAGGTATCTCAATTTTTTGCCACAATGGTAAATGGGATTGTTCTCTTAGTTTCTTTCTGTGAGTTCATCATTGGTGTATAAGAATGCCATCGATTTCTTGATGTTAATTTTGTATCCTGCTACTTTGCCAAATTCATTTATTAAGTCTAGTAAATTTTTGATGTAGTCTTTGGGGGTTTTCTATGTATATCATCATGTCATCTGAGAATAATGACAGTTTCACTTCCTCCTTTCCAATTTGGATCCCTTTTATTTTTTCCTCCTGTCTGATTGCTGTGGCTAAGACTTCCAGTACTATATTAAATAAGAGTGGCAAAAGTGGGCATCCTTTTCTTTTTCCTGTTTTTAAAGAAAATGCTTTTAATTTTTGCCCATTGAGTATGATGTTGGCTGTAGATCTTTCATATATGGCCTTTATTATGTCAAGATATAATCCTTCTATTCCCACATTGCTGAGTGTTTTTTATCAGAAATGAATGCTGTATATTGTCGAAGGCTTTTTGAGCATCTATTGATATGATCATGTGGTTTTTATTCTTTATTTTATTTATGTGGTGTATCACATTTATTGATTTGTGAATATTGTACCAACCTTGCATCCCTGGGATGAATCCCACTTGGTTATGGTGCATAATTTTTATTTTGATGTGTTGCTGGATTCGATTATCTAATATTTTGTTCAGGATTTTGGCATCTATATTCATCAGGGATATTGGCCTGCAGTTTTCTGTCTTTGTAATGTCTTTTTCTGGTTTTGGAATTAGAATTATGGTGGCCTCATTAGATGAGTTTGGAAGTCTTCCTTCTTGATTTTTTTGAAATAGTTTGAGGAGAATTGGTATTAGTTCTTCTTTGAATGTTCGGTTAAACTCCCCCGTGAAGCATTCGGGCCTGAGGTTTTGTTTGCTGGGAGAGTCTTGATTACATCTTCAATTTCTTCTGTTGTTATTGGTCTGTTCAAGTTTTCTCTCTCTTCCCGGTTTAGTTTTGGGAAACTATGTGTTTCTAGAAACTTGTCCATTTTGCTTAGATTGTCAAATTTGTTGCCATATAATTGTTCATAGTAGTTGTTAACAATCTTTTGTATTTCTGTGGTGTCAGTTGTTACTTCTCCTCTTTCATTTCTGATTTTGTGTATTCGGGTTCTCTCTCTTTGTTTCTTGGTGAGTCTAGCTAAAGGTCCATCAATCTTGTTCATCTTTTTGAAAAACCAGCTCTTTGTTTCATTGGTTCTTTGAATTGTTTGTGTTTTTTTTTTGGTGTCCATGTCATTTATTTCTGCTCTGGTCTTTACTATTTCCTTCCTTCTACTTGCTCTGGGGTTTTCTTTTTGTTTACTCTCTAGTTCTTTAAGTTGTGAGGTTAGATAGTCTATTAGAGATTTTTCTTGTTTCTAGAGGTAGGCCTGTAAAGCTATGAACTTCCCTCTTAGAACTGCTTTTGCTGCATCCCATAGATTCTGTGTTGTTGTGTGTTTATTTTCATTAGTTTCCAGGTAGTTTTTAATTTCTTCCTTGATCTCCTCGGTAACCCATTCATTGTTTAATAACATGCTATTTAGCCTCCATGCGTTCAAATGTCTTTGCATGTACTTCTTGCAATTGATTTCTAGTTTCATGCCATTGTGATCTGAGAAGATGTTTGATATGGTTTCAGTCTTCTTGAACTTGTAGAGATTTAGTTTGTGTTTTATCATGTGGTCTATCTTTGAGAATGTCCCATGTGCACTTGAGAAGAATGTAAATTCTGTAGTTTTGGGGTGTAATTCTCTGCAGATATCTATTAAACCCATTTGGTCTAGTGCTTTATTTAGAGTCTCTGTTTCCTTGCTAATTGTTTGTCTAGAGGATCTATCCAGTGATGTCAGTGTGGTGTTGAAGTCTCCTGTTATGATGGTATTGCTATTGATTTCTCCTTTGAAGTCTTACAGAAGATTTTTAATATATGTTGGTGCTCCTATATTGGGTGCATATATGTTTATCAAGGTTATATCTTCCTGTTGGATAGATTCTTTCAATATTATGTAGTGGCCTTCTTTGTCTCTAGTTATGTCCTTCCTTTTGAAATCTATTTTATCAGTTATGAGTATTGCTACTCCAGCTTTTTTTTCTTTTTATTTGCTTGGAAGATTTTTTCCCATCCCTTCACTTTCAGCCTATGTAAGTCTTTTGTTGTGAGATGGGTCTCTTGTAAACAACATATAGATGAGTCATGCTTTTTTATCCAATCAGCTACTTTGTGTCTTATTATTGGAGTGTTCAATTCATTTACATTTAAGGTGATTATTGATATGTACTTATTTATTGCCATTTTTGTTTAGTGTGGTTATATTTTTCTTTCTATTTCTCTTACTAATGTCAGCCAATTTCTTTAAAAGAACTTTGCAGGCCAGAAGGGAGTGGCAACAAATATTTAAAGTGATGAAAAGCAAGGACCTACAGCCAAGATTATTCTATCCTGCAAAGCTGTCATTTAGATTCGATGGTCATATGAAGAGTTTCCCAGACAAGAAAAAGCTAACGGAGTTCGTCACCGGCATTATATCTAATGTCTAAGGGTCTTCTTGAAGATCAAAAATGTGAACAATAAAATGTCAATAAGTACATAGCTATCAAGAATTGAATTTACAAACCAAATGAATAAGCAGAACAGAAACAGACTCATGTATACAGAGAACTTTCTGTTGGTTGCCAGATGGAAGGGGGTTGGGAGGATGGGTGAAAAAGGTGGAGGGATTAGGAAGTACAAATAGGTTGTTAGACTAATGAACCTGCAAATGTCAGGGGGGCAGGAGGGCGGGAAGAGATAAACCAAAGAACTTATATGCATATATGCATGACCAATGGACACAGACAATAGTGTGGGGAAAGCAGGACGGACATGGGAGTAGGAAAGAGGGGCTCAATGTGGGAAAGAAAAGGGGGGACATCTGTAATGTTTTCAACAATAAAGAAAAGTGTTAAAAAGTAATATAAAGTTAGACATAAAGAGACTGGGTTGAGTTTAACCCCTTTAAGTCAATTTTCCTCTTATCAAGGAATATAAAAATTTCTGCTTTACCTTCTTTTGCATTGTGTGTTTTTGTGGGGGAGAGATAGAGAACTGCAGGGAAGGGGAGCATTAAAAGAAATATAATAAAAGCTGTTTTAAAAATTGATTTGAGAGAGAAACATCAATTTGTTGTTCCACTTATTTATACATTCATTGATTCTTTCTTTAATAATTTTTTCATTATTGGTTATTTTTTTAATATTTATTTATTTATTTATTTATTTATTTATTTATTTATTTATTTATTTTTATCCCCATTCGAGAACATTTTTGCATTCATCTTCAGATAGAGTGGGAGGGAGAAAGGGAGGGAGGGAGAGAGAGAAACATCAATGTGAGAGAGACACATCAAGTGGTTGCCACCCACACAACCCCAACCGGGGCCAGGAACAAACTGCAACCAAGGTACATGCCCTTAGTGGGAACCAAACCCTGGCCTCTCTGGTCCACGGTCCGACGCTCTAACCGTTGAGCCAAACCGGCCAGGGCTTTATTATTATATTTATTATTGATTTGAGAGTGAGAGAAAGAAAGAAATAGAAACATTGATGAGAGAGAATAATTGGCCACCTCCTGCTTGTCCCCCACTGGGGATCGGGCCCACAACCTGGGCATGTGTCCTGACCAAGAATCGAATTGAGAACCTCTTGGTGGATGGGTCGACACTCAACCACTGAGCCACATCAGCCGGACCTTTGGTTGATTCTTGTATGTGCCCTGACCAGGATCAAACCCACAACCTTGACATATTGTGACAATGCTCTAACCAACTGAGCTACCTGGTCAGGACTAAGAAAGCTTTAATGGAGAATATGATTATGATTATGAGGACCTAGATCCCAAAATCTGAGTTTACAAACAATTTTAAAAGTAATAACAATATGCCCGGCCAGTGGGGCTCAGTGGTTGAGCATCAGCCCATGCACCAAGTGGTCACCAGTTCAATTCCCCATCAGGGCACATGCCCAGGTTGTGAGTCCAGTCCCCAGTAAGGGGCATGCAGGAGGCAGCCAATTGATGTTCTCTCTCATTGATGTTTCTTTCTCTCTCTCTAAAAAAAATCAATGAAGGAAAAAAATGTTTTAAAAAAAGGTGATAATAATAAAATGTGATAAGTGCTCTGATAACCCGAAGAACAGGGTAAAGTATGTTTCAAGAGCTGAGAAGGAGTGCGAGTTTGGGATGAGAAAAGAAGTTGTACAAAAATTTATAAAGATTAGAGTCTCTGGGATAAATAATAATCTTGGAAACCAGGGCTTTTTGTGGTGACTATTTAAATAGGAGAAAATGTATGATGTCTGATGGTCTTATGGCATCTAGCCTTCCCAGGAACAGGCCTGAGGCACAGGTGACACTCTGAACAGCTGTATGGACAGTCAGGAGCAAATACAGCCCCTGGAGCAAGACAGCTTGGACAGAGGCCCCCATGAGAGCTAGGCCAGTCAGCTGACCATGAACAAGCCCTCCCTGCCTCACTCCTCTGACACCTGCTCATGCTGCTGGGATCACCCCCAGAGAAAGAACTTGCTCCTTCACCTTCATCCTCCCCACCCCTTCTGGAAGACCCTCCTCACCACAGGAGACGGGAGGCAGGCCTTCAGAGGCAGCACCTCAGGTCCCACCCTATGGGACAAACATTTTAGAGGAAAGAGGGTATAGAGAAAGGTCTTGTCGAGCAAGGTTCCAACTTGACTTCTGCTGAAGGATGTGAGGCTGGAAGAGGGTGGTTGATCTTACTCCAAATGGGAATCATTATCCAATAAATAAGAAATAAAACAATAAGAGAGCCTGGAAATTAAGAAACACATTCCTAAATCAAAAGATTTCAAATGTTCAAGCTGAAAATTCAAACTATCCAGGGACCAATGAAAAAGAAACACAGCACACCATGACCTGTGGGACACAATAAAAATTGTTCTTTGAGTATACCTTTATTAAAGAATGAGACTAAAAATAAGAAAAGTTAATACTTATTTTAAGAAGCTAACAAAATAAACCAAAAGAAAAGTCAAAAGGGAAAAAAATAAAGCAATTCCTCAAACAATAAGAAAGACATTTATTAGAAAGAGACAGACAACAAAAATATACCAAAATATACAAGTTCAGAAACAAGAAAGGGAACCTAGCTGTGTAGCTCAGTTGGTTAGAGCATCACTCAGTATGCCAAGGTTGAGGGTTCCATCCCAGTCAGGGCACATAAAAGAATCAACCAATGAATGCATAAATAAGTCGAACAACAAAACTTACTGAAATGGCCCCCCTGCTGGCTTGGGAGCCCAGGAGTCGGGTATTTTATCTGAGCCACATTTCCTAGATAAAATCAGCACCAGCGGGGACCTGTTTCAGCAGACTGCTGCTGCCAGAAGTGGGCTTTCAAAGAAAGAGAAGACACACAAATTCTTTGTTTAAAGCATAGATCAAACCCCAGATACTTGCTGGGATCAGCTCTAGAAGACATATAGTGACAGTGGCCAGAACCATCCTCAAAGGTGACTTCAGGTTAGTGTCAGTTTGGGGATGCAGAACCTCAGAGAAGCTGTGAGTCAGGGCAGCCATCCAAAAAGACTGGACCCCCAAAGATTTGGGGAGGGGAATTGAATGCCACTGTAGTCCTCAAATCAGAAAGGGAGTGCAGGTACCTGGGGCACATGGCACTTCTACCCACATCTTTCCCTGGCTCCTGAATCAGCAGGCTGAGTATGGGCACTGTGCACACAGCCTCATCCAGTCCTCGAGCCAACGGAACAAAAAGCAGAGTGAGGGGCGGGGGTGGGGGGGTCTCACCCCCCCTGACCACTGAACTGGGACCTGTTTTTATTGATTTTAGAAAGAGAGAAACACTGATTGGCTGCCTCTTGCACTGGGGATCAAACCTGAAATCCAGGCATGTGCCCTGACCAGGAACTGAACCAGCAACCTTTTGGTGTATGGGACAATGCTCAAACGACTGAGCCACACCTGCCAGTACTCTTCCTTTTAGATTCTTAAATGATGGTAGTTTTCTTTCTTTTTTTTTAATCCTCACCTGAGAATATTTTTTCCATTTTATCTTCAGATAGAGTGGAAGAGAGGGAGGAAGGGAGAGAGAAACATTGATGTCAGAGGGACACATTGACTGATTGCCTCCCACATGACCCCAACCAGGGCTGGGACAAACTGCAACTGAGGCACGTGCCTTTGACCAGAATCAAACCCGCGGCTCTTTGGTCCCCAGGCCTATGCTCTAACTGCTGAGCCAAATGGGCCAGGGCATTAAATGGTGGTAGTTTTCATCTCTGAAGGATGTGAGGTTTTCCTGGACAAGCTATTCAAAGGAAGCTCATGCAGAAAACCAAAGTGGCTCTAGTTCTGGGCCAGCTAAACTTTTTTTTTGATTCAGGATTTTACATGAGAATTATTTAATTTTTCATTTCTCACCAGCCAATAAGAATAGGTAGCCTGAAGTTTTTCACAATGCAAAGGCACCTCAAAATAGACACAGACAAATCAAAAGTAGTGTATTTGTGCAACTCTTTGTTTGGCTTCATCTCCCGAAATTCTGAGAATCAAACCAGGTGCAAGGAAACCCCTGCCATTAGTTTAAGAAACCCACTTGGCTATCACAAACAAGAAATTTGGGTTTTGCACCTCAGGGTGCTCTTCTCAACTTCATGAAGCATCTCTCACTAGCATCTTCTCTCTACTTCTTCCTGCATGCTGCCTGCTTAACCTCCACTGTTTTGGGCAACCATTCCACCTATTTTGTAGCCTGGGGTTTTAACTGTCTTGTAGTTTAGTGGAATATGGGTTTTGTGTTTTACTTTTCCTCTCTCTTTGTTATTATTATCTACCTGACAGAAAACAAACAAAAAATTCCAACTTTATAATACCATCTTCAAACCCTAAATCCAACAATTATCTTAAATATTTTTTACAAGACTGAAACTTAGGTGTCTCACCTTATTACTGAAAGATAAAGATGTGCTTTCTTCACTATTTTACTGTGAAGTAAAATACTAATTTTCCACAAGACCATTAACAATTAAGCTGTTTATTTTACAAACTCACATGTATATTGATTATAACCTAAGGTAGAAAATAATCTGATGCCTAAATTTATACATAGTTTTCAGACCCAGGGCCCATCCAGGGAACAAATTTATGTATATTCTTATCAGTATACCACAATCTTAGTATTTGTTTTTAAAGCAGACAAAGCCATTTTGGTAATAAGGGCAACACATGATCTGTCATTCTGCAAGTCCCCAGATTCCATTTCAGTTTAAAACAAAGATGGGTGGCTTTCTACTATACATAAGATCATTGCCTTATTAAAATTTTAGCTCTAGGAAAGTTTATTTCCCTGCCAGTTACTATTTCCTACTCCTTGCAATCAATTATCAGGAATTTTCTGAGCAGAATGAAGTTTTACTACTAATTTGATTCACAGAAATTTTTTAAAAACCAGTACAGAGAGACTGGTGCAGCCTAACACAAAAAAAAATGTGTTTTTCAGTTGGTGCAAACTTTTATTATTTTTATTTTTTATCTTTATTGTTGAGAGTATTACAGATGTCTCCACTCCTTCCTCTCCCCTCCATCCGGTTTCTGCCCAAACCCAGGCCTTCACCACCCTGTTGTCTGTGAACCTGGGTAATGCATATAGGCATATAAATTCTTTGGTTAATCTCTTCCCACCTCCCTCACCCCTTCCCTCTGAGATTTGTCGTATGGTCCATGTCTCCATGCCTCTGGTTCTATTTTATACATCAGTTTATTTTGTTGATTAGATTTTACATATGAGTGAGATCATGTGATACTTGTCTTTCTCTGACTGGCTTATTTCACTCAGCATAATAGTCTCCAGGTCCCTCCATGCTGTCGCAAAATATAAGACATCCTTCTCTTTTACAGCTGCACAGTATTCCATTGTGTAAATGTACTACAGCTTTTCTATCCACTCATCTACTGATGGACACTTGGGCTGTTTCCAGATTTTAGCTAATGTGACTAGTGCTGCTACGAACATAGGGGTACATATATTCTTTCTGGTTGGTATTTCAGGATTCTTAGGATATATTCCTAGGAGTGGAATCACTGGGTCAAATGGCAGTTAAATTTTTAATTTTTTTGAGAAAATTCCATACTGTTTTCCTCAGTGGCTGCACCAGTCTGCATTCTCAACAGCAGTGCACTAGGATTCCCTTTTCTCCACACCCTCCCCAGCATTTCTTGTTTGTTGATTTATTGATGGTACCAATTCTGGCAGGTATTAGATGATACCTCATTATCATTTTAATTGGCATCTCTCTGATAGTGACAGGGACTTTCTTATTAGGTTTTGAAAATTTGTTGGTGGCTGAAACTAGGTTCAAAGTATTTAACAGACAATTCCTTTAACTCTCAAGAAAGTGTTCTAACTAGAGATCTGGAAATTACCCACAAAATATATCCTGCTATGATACTTGAAGTTAGGTAGGAGGATGAGAGTCAACAAGAAAAAGAAGAAAACTTGTCCAAGTTAAGAACCTTGAGGACTACCCTATAGTTAGCGAAAAGGAGTGGAATGATTTGATACGGAAAAAGACAGAAATAAGTAGGTGCGAAAGACTAGAATTGGTCTGTAGTTGATTTCAAGAAAGAGTGAATGGTCAAAAAGTTGGTTGCTTCAAAATAGTCAGATGAATACACATTCTTCTCAAGTGCACATGGGACATTCTCAAAGATAGACCACATGTTAGGGCACAAACTAAGTCTCTACAAGTTCAAGAAGATTGAAATCATATCAAGCATCTTCTCAGATCACAATGGCATGAAACTAGATATCAACTGCAACAAGAACATGCAAAGACATTTCAACACATGGAGGCTAAATAGCATGTTATTAAACAAAGAATGGGTCACCGAGGAGATCAAGGAAGAAATTAAAAACTTCCTGGAAACCAATGAAAATGAACACACAACAACACAAAATCTGTGGGATGCAGCGAAAGCAGTTCTGAGGGGGAAGTTCATAGCACTACAAGCCTACCTCAAAAAACAAGAAAAAATTCTAATTGACTGTCTAACCTCACAACTTAAAGAATTAGAAAGCAAACAAAAAGAAAACCCCACAGCAAGTAGAAGGAAGGAAATAGTAAAGATCAGAGCAGAAATAAATGACATAGAGACCAAAAAAACAATTCAAAGGATCAATAAAACAAAGCGCTGGTTTTTCGAAAAGATAAACAAGATTGATGGACCCATAGCTAGACTCACCAAGAAACAAAGAGAGAGAACCCAAACACACAAAATCAGAAATGAAAGAGGAGAAGTAACAACCAACACCACGGAAATACAAAAGATCGTTAACAACTACTACGAACAAATATATGGCAACAAATTCGACAATCTAAGCGAAATGGACAAATTTCTAGAAACACACAGTCTCCCAAAACTACTCCCGGAAGAGATAGAAAACTTGAACAGACCAATAACAACTAAGGAAATTGAAGAGGTAATCAAGACTCTCCCAGCAAACAAAAGCCCAGGCCCAGATGGCTTCACGGGGGGGTTTTACCAAACATTCAAAAAAGAACTAACACCTATTCTCCGCAAACTCTTTCAAAAAATTCAAGAAGAAGGAAGACTTCCAAACACGTTCTATGAAGCCAGCATAATTCTAATTCCAAAACCAGAAAAAGACACTACAAAGAAAGAAAACTACAGGCCAATATCCTTGATGAACATAGACGCCAAAATCCTGAACAAAATATTAGCAAATCGGATCCAGAAATACATCAAAAAAATTATTCACCATGACCAAGTGGGATTCATTCCAGGGATGCAAGACTGGTACAATACTCGCAAATCCATAAACGTGATACACCACATAAACAAAATGAAGAATAAAAACCACATGATCATATCAATAGATGCTGAAAAAGCATTCGACAAAATCCAGCACCCATTTCTGATAAAAACGCTCAGCAATCTGGGAATAGAGGGATCATATCTCAACATAATAAAGGCCATATATGAAAGACCTACAGCCAACATCATACTCAATGGACAGAAACTAAAAACATTTCCATTAAGAACAGGAACAAGACAGGGATTCCCACTTTCACCACTCTTATTTAACATACTATTGGAAGTATTAGCCGCAGCAATCAGACAGGAAGAAAAAATAAAAGGGATCCAAATTGGAAAGGAGGAAGTGAAACTGTCATTATTCACAGATGACATGATATTGTACATAGAAAACCCCAAAGACTCCATCAAAAATTTACTAGACTTAATAAATGAATTTGGCAAAGTAGCAGGATACAAAATTAACGTCAAGAAATAGACGGCATTCTTGTACACCAATGATGAACTCACAGAAAGACAAACTGAAAAAACAATCCCATTTACCATCGCGCCAAAAAAATTACGATACCTAGGAATAACCTTAACCAAAGAAGTAAAGGACCTATTTGCAGAAAACTACAGGTCATTGAAAAAAGAAATAGAGGAAGATATAAAAAAGTGGAAGCACATACCCTGTTCATGGATTGGTAGAATTAACATAATTAAAATGTCCATACTACCCAAAGCAATCTATAGATTCAATGCACTCCCCATCAACATACCAACGACATATTTCATAGAACTAGAACAAATACTTCAAAAGTTCATATGGAACCAAAAAAGACCCCGAATAGCCACAGCACAAAGTAGGTGGGATCACATCACCAGATATCAGGTTATACTACAAAGCGACTGTAACCAAAACAGCCTGGTACTGGCACAAGAACAGGCATATAGACCAGTGGAACAGAACTGAAAACCCAGAAATGGACCCAAGGCAATACGCTCAATTAATATTTGACAAAGTTGGCAAGAGCATACAGTGGAGTAAAGACAGCCTCTTTAATAAATGGTGTTGCGAAAATTGGACAGCTACATGCAAAAAAATGAAACTAGACCATCAACTTACACCATACACAAAAATAAACTCAAAATGGATAAAAGACTTAAATGTGACCCGTGAATCCATAAAAATTCTAAAAGAAAATGTAGGCAACAAAATTTCGGACATCATACGGAGCAGAATTTTCACTGATACATCACCTAAGGCAACAGAAATAAAGGAGAAAATGAACACATAGGACTACATTAAACTAAAAAGCTTCTGCACAGCAAAAGAAACAATCATCAAAATGGAAAGGCAACCCACTGTATGGGAGAACATCATTGTCAATGATGTATCAGATAAGGGGTTAATTTCCAATATATATAGAGTGCTCATACAACTCCACAAAAGGAAGACAAAGAACCCAATTAAAAAATGGGCAGAGGAGCTGAATAGACACCTCTCCAAACAGGACATACAAATGGCCAAAAGACATATGAAGAAATGCTCAACATCACTAATCATCAGAGAGATGCAAATTAAAACAACAATGAGGTATCACCTCACACCTGTCAGAATGGCCACCATCAACAAATCATCAAACAACAAGTGTTGGCGAGGGTGTGGAGAAAAGGGGACTCTAATACACTGCTGGTGGGAATGCAGACTGGTGCAGCCGCTATGGAAAACAATATGGTGCTACCTCAAAAAATTACAAATTGAACTTCCATTTGACCCAGTGATCCCACTGCTGGGAATATACCCTAAGAAGCCTGAAACACCAATCAGGAAGAATATATGTACCCCCATGTTCATAGCAGCACTATTTACAATAGCTAAGATCTGGAAACAGCCCAAATGTCCACCAGTAGACGAATGGATAAAAAAGCTGTGGTACATATACACAATGGAGTACTATGCAGTGGTAAGAAAGAAAGATCTCTTATCCTTTGAGACGACATGGAGGGACCTGGAAAGTATTATCCTAAGTGAAAGAAGCCAAGCAGAAAAAGACAAATACCACATGATCTCACTTGTATACGGAATATAATGAACATAACAGTCTGAGGAATACAGTAGACCCAGAAACATGGAAGTAGGGCACAGACTGACATCCCTCGGAAGAGGGGTTGGGGGAGTGGGGGGGTAGGAAGAGATAAACCACAGAACTTATATGCATGTATGCATGACCAAAGGACATGGACAACTAAGCCGGGGACGGGGCGGAGGTGGGGTGGGGTGGGGGGGTGCCATTGGGGTAAAAAGTTAAAATATCTGTAACAAAAAAATAAATAAAAAAATAATAAATAAATAATAAAAAAAAGAATTTGTTCATCAGGAAAAAAAATATATATATATAGCCCTGGCCGGTTTGGCTCAGCGGTTAGAGCGTCAGCCTGCGGTCCAGAGAGACCCGGATTCGGTTCCCGCTAAGGGCACGTACTTCGGTTGCAGTTTGTCCCCGGCCCTGGTTGGTCGTGCGGGTGGCAGCCACTCGATGTGTCCCTTCACGTCGATGTTTCTCTCTCTCTCTTCCTTCCTCTCTCTCCCTCCCACTCTATCTGTACAAAATATGGAAAAATATCCTCAGGTGAGGATAAAAAAAAAAAAAAAATTAAAAAAATATATATATAGTCAGATGATAAAAACTGAGAAAAAGCTTCAAGTTGATATGGTTTGGTTAATTTATTACCCAGTATATATATACACATACATACTGGGTAATATAATAAAATATATATAAGAATATAATAAATATATATATATATTTTAAGACAGCTTTAAGAGGTGTGTTCAATATGGAGGTCAAGTTGTAAAGGCCAAGTGATAATGACTAAGTGGAAATAGAGTGTACAATGTATAGTCATGCTATATTCTGTTTAAAGAGCTATAAATTAGCATAGCTTTTTCTTTTTTAATTTTTTTTTAATCCTCATTCGAGGATATTTTTGCATTTATCTTCAGATAGAGCAGGAGGGAGAGAGGGAGGAAGAGAGAGAGATACATCGACTGGCTGCTACCTGCACGACCCCAATGGGGGCCGGGGACAAACTGCAGTTGAGGTAGGTGCCCTTAGTGGGAACCAAACCCAGGAGTCTCTGGTCCCTGGGCCGATGCTTTAACTGCTGAGCAAAACTGGACAGGACAGCATAGATTTCTTTAACATTTTTAAAATGTTGCACTTAACATGGAATGACACATGCTGTTTTCTTGCCTGAAAATAATTTGTAATCTTACCATAGTGCCTCATGTTTCTTTGACATGTCTTTGTGACTTAGTATAGCAACTTTTATTTTTGCCATATCTGTCATGCAGAGTGATTTTAGAAATGGTTTTATAATTTTACATGGTATTTTCAATAAAGGATATTCTTTACTGATGAATGGTTTTACCTCTTTTTATTTACTAGTATTAGTAAATTGACTTCCTGCCTGACCGCTTGGCTCACTGGCTGAGCATCAACCCAGGCACCAAGAGGTCACCAGTTCAATTCCCAGTCAGGGCACATGCCCAGGTTGTGGGCCAAATCCCCAGTGCGGGGCATGCACGAGGCAGCCAATTGATGTCTCTCATCGATGTTTCCATCGCTCTCTCCCTCTCCCTTCCTCTCTTTCTAAAATCAATAAAGAAAAAAATATTAAAGAAAAAAAACTGAGCCCTGGCTGGTTTGGCTCAGCAGTTAGAGCATCAGCCCACAGACCAGAGAGACCAGGTTCAGTTTCTGCTAAGGGCATGTACTTCGGTTGCAGTTTGTCCCCAGCCCTGGTTGGGGTCATGTGGGTGGCAACCACTCAATGTGTCTCTCTCATGTCGATGTTTCTCTCTCTCTCTCTTCTTCCCTCTCTCCCTCCTGCTCTATCTCAAGATAAAAATGCAAACAAACAACAAACAAAAAATGTCCTCGGATGAGGATTAAAAAATTGACTTCCTGTTCTCTCTTCCATTGGATTCAATATATATTAATGGATTGCACGTTTTCATTACCATCAAGGCAATCATGTGAGACTCCTTTCTCAATTCCATATTCAATTGGTGCCAAGTAAATCCTGTTCCTTTTTTTTCTTTATTGATTTTTTTAGAGAGAGAAAGGGAGAGAAACATTGATGAGAGAGGACATCAATTGATCACCTCTTGCATGCCCCCCACTGGGGATTTAGCCCACAACCTGGGCATGTGCCCTGATCGGGAATTGAACCGGTGACCTCTTGGTGCATGGGTCAACACTCAACCACTGACCCACACCCGCTGGGTCTAAATCCTGTTCATTTGCAATAGTCTAATCCCATTGCCTGAGCCTAGTTCAGGCCTTTAAATATTTTCACCCAAACTGCAACAACCACCTTCTGAAGCATTCTGTAATTTATCATCTAATTCATCCTACACTCAATTAACAGATTAATTTCCTAAACCACAGATGTGACCCATCCCTTCATACAAAAAAGACAAGTCAAATCCAAACACTTCTTCAGCTTGGCATTTACGGTCCTCCATTATCTGGTCTTTATCTATTAATAACTTCTCATATCTGCCACCCACTATTCCTTTACCTTTTGCTCCAGCCAAACATGGCTATTTAATCATATCTGGAAACCCCTTGAATATTCCCTCTCTCTCTATTTTTATTTATGTAGTTTTTCTCCTCTCACCCCCAACCTGATTAACAGTATTCATTCATTTGTACCTTTCAGAAGCTCGCCCAACCTTTGGTTCAAATAACATAATTTTTATAAAATCTTCCCTCCATCCTGACTCTATAATATATGTAAAGGCTATTTTTTATATTGCTTATACTTTACTTCTACTATAGTTACCTGTGTATGTCATATCCTTCCTGTTAAGATTATAAACAACTTGAAATATAAATGTCTTATCCATCTTTGTCCTCCCAAAGTACATTGCACATGGCTGACATTCAATAAATATTAATGTTGAACTTATAATAATATATACACATAAAATAATAGCATGGTCCATAAAATTATATAAAAAGTTTCCTTCACTTTCTTATGGAGAAAAATTACTGCCATGAGAATATCTCTTTTAAAAGTCACCTTATTTAGTTTTCATAAAGACAGATTAAAAAGTGATTTCTCCCCCTAACATTAATCAGTATACCTTCCACTCTTATGTTACATAAATAGTTATACAAACCTCCTTGGCTAAGAATATAAAATTGCTTTCCGAGGTTTCAATTTTACATTTTAGGTAACTACTGACCATACACTCAATCACCTCACCACTGAAAACAGCAGTACAGAAAAAAGTGGCTTCCCTACAGGCTGCCCCAAACCCACGGTGCTGAGACAACCCAACTTCCTTCAGAGAGTAGTCATAGGATAATCATACTTCTGTCTCGCTTCCTCCACACCTCCATCACATCTGCCAACCCCAATGTTTGTTTAAACAATTAATTCACCAAGATTGACTGAATACCTACTATGTGAAAAGCATTGTTGGGAACACAAAAATTAATAAGACATAATTTTCATCTTCTGGAACTCATGATTAAATGCACACACACACACACACACACACACACACAAATAACTTGATTATAAAGTAGATTATATAAGTGCTAAAAACTTTCCAACAAGGTACAAACACAGCTCTATAAAGAGAGATGAATTTAATCAAAGAGTAATCTGAGAAACTTCATATGAGAGATGGGTTTCTATTTGGCCTTTGTTAGGACACAAACTAAGTCTCTACAAGTTCAAAAAGATTGAAATCATATCAAGCATCTTCTCAAATCACAATGGCATGCAACTAGAAATCAACTGCAATAAGAACATGCAAAGACACTTGAAAACATGGAGGCTAAATAGCATGTTATTGAACAATGAATGGGTTACCATAGAGATTTTTTAAAAAATGAGATTCATTTCCTGGGCAGAAAGGAGAGCAGAAGCTCACCCAGGGCCATCCTGGGGAGAGATGCTGGGGCCTGCCTTCTCCACCTTGGGAGACAGGTGTAAATGATAGGCAGACACAGACCAGCCGACAGCTCCTCACCCTGAAGGTGGAGGCAGAGGTCATATCTCAAATATGTGGGGCTGTGGATATCAAACATCTTCCCCAAAACACATCCAGTGTCCATCCCCAGTGAGTGCAACTCTGTCATGGCAGGGTTGAGCCAGGACAGCCTCACCGCTCGTCACCCGGTGCCAGCCACGCAATATAGCGGGGAAAGCAGCCCAAGTCGATCAGGAAGACCAGACCACACCAGGAAATGCAATCCCTACAACCAGCCTCAAAGCCAAATGTAGACACGTTCTGAGCTCCTGCTACTTGGGGATTGGGCTCCCCTAGCTCAGGGCAACCCAGAGACAGCTGAAAAGGAAGCCACAAACTCATGAGTCCCCCTGCAGGACCTTGGGTTGAGCCTTGGCATCCCTGGGATCCAGAGTTCTCTGAAAAAGAAGGTGGGAGAGGTGGCAGAGTGGTGGGGCTGGACCTGGATGTAGGTACAGGTAAGACAGATCACAGGGAAGATGCTGTGAAGCCTTGGGGAAATCGCTTACCCTCTCTGAGCTCAGTTTCTTCACTGGTAGAAGGAAAAGCAAGCACCCTTCTCCAAGCTCAGGTGTCGGTATCAGCTGAAATAATTGCTGTTAATCACTTGTAATGTGCTGGGCAGATATGACTATCACCATTATAATTAATTGTAATAATTAGCATGCATGTTCTTAAAAGAAAAAAAAAAACTTCCTGGAAACCAATGAAAATGAACACACAACAACACAATATCAATGGGATGCAGCAAAAGCAGTTATGAGAGGGAAGGTCATAGCACTACAGGCCTACCTCAAGAAGCAAGAAAAATTTCTAACAGACTATCTAACCTCACAACTTAAAGATCTAGAAAGCAAACAAAAAGAAAACCCCAGAGCAAGTAGAAGGAAGGAAATAGTAAAGATCAGACCAGAAATAAATGACATGGAGACCAAAAAAACAGTTCAAAGGATCAATGAAACAAAGAGTTGGTTCTTTGAAAAGATAAGCAAGATTGATGGACCCTTAGCTAGACTCACCAAGAAACAAAGAGAGAGAACCCAAATATACAAAATCAGAAATGAAAGAGGAGAAATAATAACTGACACCACAGAAATACAAAGGATTGTTAACAAATATTATGAACAATTATACGGGAACAAATTCGACAATCTAAGCAAAATGGACCAATTTCTAGAAACACATGGTCTCCCAAAACTGAACCAGAAAGAGATAGAAAACTTGAACAGACCAATAACAACAGAAGAAATTGAAAATGTAATCAAGACTCTCCCAGCAAACAAAAGCTCAGGCCCGGATGGCTTCATGGGGGAATTTTACCGAACATTCAAAGAACTAATACCCATTCTCCTCAAACTATTACAAAAAAATTCAAGAAGAAGGAAGACTTCCAAACTCATTTTATGAGGCCAGCATAATTCTAATTCCAAAACCAAAAAAAGACACTACAAGGAAAGAAAACTACAGACCAATATCCCTGATGAACATAGATGCCAAAATCTTGAACAAAATACTAGCAAATCGAATCCAGCAATACATCAAAAAAAATTATTCACCATAACCAAGTGAGATTCATCCCAGGGATGCAAGGCTGGTACAATATTCGCAAATCAATAAATGTGATACATCACATAAACAAAAGATAAAAATCATATGATCATATCAATAGATGCTGAAAAAGCATTCGACAAAATCCAGCACCCATTTCTGATAAAAACGCTCAGCAATCTAGGAATAGAGGGATCATATCTCAACATAATAAAGGCCATATATGAAAGACCTACAGCCAACATCATACTCAATGGGCAAAAATTAAAAGCATTTCCCTTAAGCCCTGGCCAGTTTGGCTCAGCGGTTAGAGTGTCGGCCTGTGGTCTGGAGAGACCCGGGTTCGGTTCCCGCTAAAGGCATGTACTTCGGTTGCAGTTTGTCCCCGGCCCTGGTTGGTCGTGCGGGTGGCAGCCACTCGATGTGTCCCTTCACGTCGAAGAAAAAATAAAAGGGATCCAAATTGGAAAGGAGGAAGTGAAACTGTCATTATTCACAGATGACATGATACTATATGTAGAAAACCCCAAAGACTCCATCAAAAATTTACTAGACTTAATAAATGAATTTGGCAAACTAGCAGGATACAAAATTAACGTCAAGAAATCGATGGCATTCTTATATACCAATGATGAATTCACAGAAAGACAAACTAAAAGAACAATCCCATTTACCATCACAGCAAAAAAAATTAAGATACCTAGAAATAAACTTAGCCAAAGAAATAAAGGACCTATTCGCAGAAAACTACAGGTCATTGAAAAAAAGAAATAAGCAAGATATAAAAAAGTGGAAGCACATACCTTGCTCATAGATTGGAAGAATCAACATCATTAAAATGTCCATATTACCCAAAGCAATCTATAGATTCAATGCAGTCCCCATCAAAATACCAACGGCATACTTCACAGAATTAGAACAAGTACTTCAAAAGTTCATATAAAACCAAAAAAGACCCCGAATAGCCACAACAATCTTAAAAAGGAAGAACAAAGTTGGAGGGATCACATCACCAGGTTTCAGGTTATACTACAAAGCCACTGTAATCAAAACAACCTGGTACTGGCACAAGAACAGGCATATGGACCAGTGAAACAGAACAGAGAACCCAGAAAGGGACCCAAGGCAATATGCTCAATTAATATTTGACAAAGGTGGCAAGAGCATACAGTGGAGTAAGGACAGCCTCTTTAATAAATGGTGTTGGGAAAACTGGATAGCTACATGCAAAAAAATGAAACTAGACCATCAACTTATACCGTACACAAGAATAAACTGAAAATGGATAAAAAACTTAAATGTGACTCATGAATCCATAAAAATTCTAGAAAAAAATGTAGGAGACAAAATTTCAGACATCATATGCAGCAGAATTTTCACTGATACATCACCTAAGGCAACAGAAACAAAGGAGAAAATGAATACATGGGACTACATCAAACTCAAAACCTTCTGCACAGCAAAAGATACAATCATCAAAATGGAAAGGCAACCTACTGTATGGGAGAGCATCATTTCCAGTGATATATCAGATAATGGGTTAATTTCCAATATATAGAGAGTGCTTACACAACTCAACAAAAAGACAAAGAACCCAATTAAAAAATGGGCAGAGGGCCCTGGCCGGGCCGGTTTGGCTCAGCAGTTAGAGCATCGGCCTGCGGTCCGGAGAGACCCGGGTTCAGTTCCCGCTAAGGGCATGTACCTCGTTTGCAGTTTGTCCCCGGCCCTGGTTGGTTGTGCGGGTGGCAACCACTTGATGTGTCCCTTTCACATCAATGTTTCTCTCTCTCTCTCTGTTCCTCTCTCTCCCTCCCCCTCTACCTGAAGAAAAAATGGAAAAATGTCCTCGGGTGAGGATGATAAAAAAAAAAAAATGGGCAGAGGAACTAAATAGTCACCTCTCCAAACAGGACATACAAATGGCTAAGAGACATATGAAGAAATGCTCATCATCACTAATCATCAGAGAGATGCAAATTAAAACAACAATGAGGTATCACCTCACACTTGTCAGAATGGCCGCCATTAACAAAAATCATTAAACAAGTGTTGGCAAGGGTGTGGAGAAAAAAGGACTGTAGTACACTGCTGGTGGGAATGCAGCCTGGTGCACCCACTGTGGAAAACAATATGATATTACCTCAACAAATTAAAAATTGAATTGCCATTTGACCCAGTGATCCCACTTCTAGGAATATACCCTAAGAAGCCTGAAACACCAATCAGAAAGAATATATGTACCCCCATGTTCGTAGCAGCACTATTTACAATAGCTAAGATCTGAAACAGCCCAAGTGTCCATCAGTAGACTAATGGATAAGAAAGCTGTGGAGTACTATGCAGCTATAAGAAAGAAAGAGCTCTTATCCTTTGAGATAACTTGGAGGGACCTGAAAAGTATTATCCTAAGCGAAACAAGCAAAACGGAGAAAGACAAGTATCATATGATCTCACTTATTTGTGGAATATAATGAACATAACAGTCTGAGGAATGGGGCAGTCCCAGAGACGTGGAAGTGGGGTACAGACTGACAATCCCCAGAACAGGGTTTGGTGGGGGAGAGATAAACCACAGAACTTATATGCATGTATGCATGAACAAAGGTCATGGACAACAAAGCTGGGGACAGGGTGGGGAGGGCGGGGAGGGGGGAATCAGTGGAGGAAAAAGGAGAAATATCTGTAACAAAAATAAATTAATTTAAAAAATAAAAATAAAGCAATAATATTCAAGATTTTCAATATTAATTTTTTTAGTAAATAATTTCATTTCAGTATTTTAATTCACTATTATTGCAACAGAATTGGAGTTTTCCCATTGAAAAGGTACTGGTTCAACATGCAAGGACAGAAAGAGATCAACCAAAGAATATATATGCTGCCTGGGCCAGTGTTTCTCAGTGGTTAAAGTACCAGCCCATGCACCAAAGGGTCATGGGTTCGATTCCCAGTCAAGGGCATGTACCTGGATTTCAGGTTTGATCCCTGGCTCCAGTCGGGACACATGCAGGAGGAAACCAATTGATATGTCTCTCTCACATTGATGTTTCTCCCTCTCTCTCTATCTTCCTCCCTCTCTCCCTCCCTTTCACTCTCTCTAAAAATCAATGAAAAAAATATCCTTGGGTTAGGATTAACAAAAAAAATATATATATATGCATATATGCATAGCCCATGGACATAGACAATAATGTGGTAAAGGCATAGAAGGGGTGGAAACAGGCAAAGGGGGCAAAGGGGGGGACATTTGTAATAGAGTCAACAATAAAAATTTTAAGAAAAAGTTACAAAGAAAGTGAAGGCTTTATATAAAGAAAACCACAAAATTTTATCAAGAGACAAAAATGACCTAAAAAGATGTAGAAACCTACCACACTCCTGAATGAAACAACCTTAATACTATAAAAATGTCAGAGCTTTACAAAGTAATTTATAGATTTAACAAGTTCCAATCAAAATCTCAATAGGTTTTACTGGAACTTGGAAAATAATTCTAAAGCTTACCTAAAAAAAAAAAATCTACTAGTGGAAATAGTCAAAATATTTTTTGCAATAATTTCTCTTATAAGTATTAAAATATTTTTAAAACAAAAAAATATTTTTAGTTAGATTTTTTTTCGCTCACCTTGAAACGCAGGGAACTATATTTTCCAGACCAAACTGTGGCCTATAATTGAGGAGAAAATTTTGTATGTTCAAGGGAAAGACACAATGTGCCCAATAATCTATATTAATATTTACTTAAAATTATACTCCCAGAGAAAGACTAGGTACATATAAATGGGCCACCCAATTTTTATAGAAATTTGTTCAGCATACCAATAGTACATTAAAGGGGGAAATGCCGAACTAAAAATAAAATTCAAGGCCCTAGATTCATTTTTCACTCATCCCACCCTCTCCTGCAACACTGTCTTCTTCCAGATCTATGACCAAAGATCTGAATTAGACCTTGAAGTATTTGCTTTTCAAGTAAACCCCATCGACACCATTTCTAGATTCAGATACTTCTGTTACTGTCGTAAGTAGTTATTAACAATAACTGGAAGAAAGCAAAGGGAAGGCCAGCATGGTCATCTGGGTGGCTTCACCTGGAAATTCCCCGCAAATCATTGGGGAAAGGAGTCCAACAAAGGGGGAGATGGGTGCATGTACAGTGAAGTCAGTGTGATATAGGGAAGGTGCTTGCCTGCCCGTCTAACCGGGGAAGATCATTGGCTAGGAGGGTTGTCCCCCATGCAAGCCCATGAACATTTAGAAATGCATAATCCCCAGACAAAGTATTCTCTCTTGTTCCTCTGGCTTCACCCCTGTTTTCTTGCACTCATTTGTGCTCCCTCCAGCTGTGTGGCCCTAGAAGCAGCATGGCCCACAGCCATGCGACCCCACACACAATACACTACAGCTGGGAACACAAGCTAAGTTAGCTGGACTTTACCATGCTTCCATATGGAATGGAGGCTCTGGGCAGTGGCTTTAATTCTAGTTCTGCCAAAGACAAAAGGGAACTTTTTCCTTGGTGGGACAGAGGGAGGAACTTGGAAATTCAGGGGTTTAATTCCAAAGAAATAAAACTTTCCATGACACCTCATCTTCCTGTGGGAGCTTCTGGAAATTCTTATTCTAGCAGCACTCTAAGAAGCCCATTTCCACCAGCAACTGGTGGGAATTCATGAAGGACAACACATTGATAACACTTCCTTGAAGATTCTGAGTTGCTATGACCTAAGGCTGGATATGCTGAACACTGTAGGACAGATGAAAGGACCACATTCATTTCAGCTTAAAATAACTTGCACAGAGCGGGGGGAAAGTCTGAGTTGACAGTTGCCAATGGAATACATTTTAAAAAGAAGAAATTATGATTTTAAAAAAGAAGTGAGAGCAAACTGGGGAACATACAAAAAGAAGTATGGTATTTCAAATTGCTACTATTAAAAAAAAACTACCAGCTTTTAATTACATTATAGAATTCATCACACAGTTTTATCATTACTAGAAAATTGTAAAGTAAATTATATGTAGTCTTAAAAGATATATTTGTATTTAAATATTTCACTAAAATCAATCTCTTGAGATTAACTATACAAAGGAACTAAAATCAGATTATGCAGGTTTAGGCAGGGGAAGCTAGGAATTAATAACAAATATGTTGCCCTGGCCGGTTTGGCTCAGTGGTTGGAGCATTGGCCTATGGACCAGAGAGTCCCGGGTTCGGTTCCTGCTAGGGGCACGTACCAAAATAAATAAATAAATAAATATGTTTGGTAACATGCCACATGGTACAGTTTCCTGCTACAGTAGACAGGTGAAGAAATCCGGTAAATGGGTTGAGCACAGGAATATTTGCACACTGTAGGCACCAACACTAATTCAACAGCTAGCGGTTCCATCTATACACTCTCACTGTCCTGGTGGCTCTGACAAGTCATCCTTTCAACCCATGAAACTGTCCGCTCTCCCCCAAAGAAAATTATTTCTGTGCTGGTGGTATAATCACCCTCACACACTGCTCACACTTCTGTGCCTTGGAATGAGCCGTCCCCAAGATGGGGAAAGGTCTCCCAGCCAGGGAAGTTACCAAAAGTAGTCTCTCTCGTGGTTCGACCTGAGCCTGCAGCCCCGCAGATGCCATGGAAAGGAAGTGGTCCTGGGGTGGGGGTAGGGGGAGACAGCAGATGATAGAGGACATGATGAGCCCTTAAGACAGGCTCTGCACCGACTAGGGCAAGAAAACTGGAGGATGGAGAAGGAAAGGGGCCCTCTGCCAGGCCTGGTAATCATAAGAGGGGCCGCTTGAGGTCCTTCCAAGGGGCTCAACACCCCTTCCCAGGAGCCTATTCCCTTCTCACTGCCCCAAGGAGACACTGGGCTTGAGTGCTGGGTCCCTGTAGGACAGAGGCAGGGGCGCTGGAGTCACAGACCAGACCAAGCTAATGCAGGGATTGTCAGATGGGGTGGATACCTCCACTGGCGCAAGAGCATGGGAAGGAAGAGCCATGAGAACACTCAGCGTTGCCATTCCTATGGAGACGGCAGTGTACAGGAGGATCTCCCCAACTGCCTGCCAGCTCGTCCACTCCAGGAGCTGTGTCCAGAGGAACAGACAGGAGTTCTGCAACACCTTCCCCTACCCTGGGCTTGGGAGGGTTGGGATGGGGGCTCCCCTTTGAGGGTGGGGACTGAGGGAGCTACTAGGGACATGGCCTAGAGAACAGAGAACAATCAGAAGCAGGGCCCAGTGCCCACAGGCTGGAGTACCCCCACTACTTTCCTCATACCCATAGTTGCTGAGGGAGTACCCTGCTGAGGGAGCCCAGGCCTCAGGGGCATCAGACTGGGCTACAGGGCCACCCCATGAAGAGGCACATTCAGAAAAGTCAGAGTTGGGTCCTGCTCCCCAAACCTCAGTGAGAACAAGCCGGGACAGGAAGTACCTGGAGGTTACCAAGGGTGCTGATAATCACCCCCAGACATAGACCTGCTGCTCTCCTCTCCTCTTTAGAGCTGTCCTCTCACACAACTCTTTTCGGGCCTAACTCCTGGCAGCAAAGCTTCTGGCCTTGGCATAGCCTTCAGCCTTTTGTACTGGGCCCAGGGTGTCACAAAGGGCAGCCAGGAGGTGGGGCCTCACTCAGAGGAGCCTCAAGTGCCAACCTCCTGTTAACTCAGGGCAAGAGACCCACACGTTTCCTAGCAAGGCCACCTGAGGCAGAGAGCAAGCCCAGCCAGGGCAGGTGTGGGCTAGGCAATAGAGATGGAGCCGAGCCAGGTGCTGAATTTTCAGTTCCTGGTCCCCCAGCGAGTGGCTGCCACCCACACGACCCAACGAGGGCCGGGGACAAACTGCAACCAAGGTACATGCCCTTAGTGGGAACCGAACCCAGGTCTCTCTGGACCACAGGCAGACACTCTAACCATTGAGCCAAACCGGTCAGGGCCTAACTCCAATCTTGACAAAGCCCCTAACTTGATGTGACTGTCAACAAGTTCCTGGACCTTTGTTTATCTGTAACCTAGCAGGAATGGTCCATGTTGCTTAAGATATAATCTCTGAATACCTCAGAATCAATTTGGCAGTTTGATTAAAATCCAGATTCCTGGGTTCTGCCTAAGCCAGTCCTCAATGAGGCCCTGAAAACCATTTTCCAGGTGATTTTGTTTGGGAAGTCCTGCCAGGGTACAGCCCTACCCAGGAGCCATGGATTATTAGAGGGGAAACTATGAGGCCAGAGAGCCACATTCAACCAAGGCTGAGTGGGCCCCATTCGTCTACTTGAGGGCTGGGGGTACCAGCAACCTAACTCTCCCCACACACCTTCCTTGCCTTCAGCTTAGACATCAGCAATGGTACTGGCTTTGTGAAAATTGTGTGGGGCAGTAAAACCGCCTCCTTCAGACAGGAGTCCTGGGCAGCTCTGTACCCAACCTACCACCTTAGCCTGGGGCTCCTCAGGACACTGTCATAGCTCTTCCCTTAGCAGAGCCCTCAGATCAGGGCTAAGTTTCTCCCCTCAGAGTGGGGCTTCCAGGACAGTTGTTCCACAGGGAGCAGCCACCTCTCTCCATCATATCCAGCTCTACACGACTGTTACCTAGCCCTTGCACCATTATGACACAAGTGAACAGATGGCCTTGGGTGCTAAGTAGCCCTGCCTATGCCAAGGCCCAGACCCTGCCCTGTAACCATGGTAATGTTAGCAAGATGTAAGCCTATCAGGGAACAGGGGCACAACAGGTATGCAAGAAAGGATGAAGGAGGGAGGAGAAAGGAAGGAAAGAAAGGAAAAATAGCCAAATACAGCAAGGCCCTGGCAGTGAGGTGGGTGAGTCTGTCCTTAGCCTGGGAATTTAGAGCAATTCCACCTGTGTCATAATCCTGTCCTTTCTTCCTACATAAGTTGCCTCAATTCTAAGTCTCTACATTTGAGTTTTCTGTAGACAGACATGGACCACACCCCTATTCTCCAGGTTCCAGGACTGAATGAGTTGATGTGCAATTAACTGGATTGGAACCGTGTCTTCTGGCCCCGCCCACCTAGTTTCCTGTACCCCAGACACACAGGTCATTTCCCTTTCCCAAACACTCCTGTAGGCCTCTCTCTGTACATGCTCTTCAACTCACACTGCACTTTACACCTGCTTTCACCTACCTCATCCTGCTGGTCTTCAAGGCCCACTTCAGGCAGCAACTCTTCTGGGACCCATGACAACTTTCTCATCCCCACACTAGGATAGGCCCCTCTTGACATTCCACTACACCCTCCCCTCAGGTTGTTACTGTGGTGACCACAGTGTTGGGGTTGCCTATCTCCTCGACTGTCCATTACTGGGGGTGAGTGTTGCCATTCCAAACCCTGGTCCGGTGTAAGGTCAGGCTCTAGCTGTAGGAGTCACAATGTAGCTGTGTGCAGGAAAGATGGTATAACTAAGCACAGAGAAACCCACAAAGTTAGGGTCAATCCCAGGCAGGTCTGACTTCCCCTAGTGGCCTGGTCCCTGTTGTAGATGAAGTGGAAACCTCGTCCAGGAAACCACCTCAGCAGCTCTGAGAACAAACCTCTGAGGGAATGGAGCCCAGCTAAAGCGTGGGAGGGGCTGTCCCTCAGCGGGATAAGTCACCAACATAGGGAGTGTGGAACACTTCTGTTCTATTTAGACTTTGGTAGGCACATCCTTTGTCCTAAGAGAGGGGTGTGTGCTGGGGTCTGGTGACCAGCATTTCTCACAGGGCAGTGGACTACACACCAGAAACCATCAGGACCCAGAAGGGTCTCAGGAGGCTTTCCTGAACAGAAAAGTGGCTGCTCAGTGGGTTTGTGACAAGAGCCCACTTGGCCAGAGCTAGCTGGGAAAAGGTTGCTGGAGAGCCTTCTGGGCTGGGAGCAAGGACAGCTGCAGACTTTCAGTGAAGGGCTAAGCACCTGGTGATGATATATTAAACCTACACCCCCCACACACACAGCCGAGGTCCCAGATCCAAAAACCCAAATGCTTTAATGCTTAATGGCCTGCCTCCAGGGACCACAGCCTTGTTAGAAACCTTAACTACACCAAGGCCCAGCTTGCCAGCCTCTGGGCTCAGTTTAGCACTACAAGGAGGTAACCCACAGCAGGCCTGGTTGATGGGGCTGCAGATCCTAATTTCACATCTTCAGAAACCTTCCAGGACTGAGTTGTCACTAAGCCTGTTCTAGTCCCTGCAGCTGCTTGGCTTCCAGGAAACAAACAACTTTCTTGGAATAATGCACTGGGTGAAGTTGATAGCTCAGGGAAGTCACTGGTGTCAATTTAGGACAGGCCTGGAACCTCCCAGGGGTAAAAGCAGCAGGCCCAAAACAAGGATGCCAGTCCCAGGTGGTATCCCTGCACCCCCTATAGCACGGTAGCGGAGGGGCAGGCTCCCTCAGGGAGACAACCCCAAACACTGAGGCTGTAGCCTCAGGAATTCTTGAGGGAATGACTCTAGAAAGTATAGGAGTCATAGATACCATACACTGTCTTGCTCCAAGATAACCAAGTCCTATGACACATTAAAACTTTCTGGAGGGCCCAGCTGGTGTGGCTCAGTGTGAGCATCAACCCATGCACCAAGAGGTCACTGATTTGATTCCCAGTCAGGGCACATGCCCAGGTTGTGGGCCAGATCCGCAGTGGGGGGGCATGCAGGAGGCAGCCAATCATTGTTCTCTCTCATCAATGTTTCTTCTATCTCTTTCCCTCACCCTTCCTCTCTCTAAAATCAATAGAGAAAAAAAAAAATTTTTTTAATAAAATTAAACTTTCCGGAGGAAGGTTCAACCTGCCTCAGCCTCAAAGTTCAGGCACTGGCTGGGATCTGGGCCCGTGTACTGTGGAGGGAGCAGAGAGTAAACCATAACTGGTGCGTGTCAGGCATCACCCTCACAATAACCCTGTGAGGTAGGCTGCGTTGTCCTGTTTTACAAATGGGTAACTAAGGGCTCAAGAGAGGAAGTGACTTGCCCAATTACACAGCAAGAAACATAGGAGCCAGGATCCAAGCCCAAGTCAGTGGGGCTCCAAAGCCCACACATCTTTTCTAAGGATGAATAGAAAGCAGTCCTTTCTAATAAAGGCCCTCAAGTTAAAAGCTCAGGGATTCTCAGCCCAGCCAGGGGTGGGGTTGGGGTAGAGGGCAGGGTGAAAACTGGAGAAACTCCAAGGGTATGTCCAGTCCTGTCCTGGGCAGCTAGGCTGGCAGAAGGGAGGGGTGGAGAGTGATTACCAGACAGTAGCTGTCCAAACAGCACCAGCCACCAGTGCTACAGGTGATAGCTTTGGCCACCCACCAGCTCTGAGCAAGATGAGGACCGAGATGCTCCTGAAGCCTTGTGGCCCCAAGTGGGCAGTGCCAGGCTGTTAAGCCAGGCAGTTTCCAGCAGGCTTCGACAGTGGGCCCTCAATGTGGGGCTGGGTAGGCTGGCACTGGCATCAGGGACAGGTGAGGCACTGTGGGACCCTTCCCCAGCAGTTCCCTCTGCTTTCTCCAGGCCAGGTGTTTGTAGCTTCCTTCTCAGCTTCCTGGCCTTGGGAATGGGTGACTTCTGAGCCAGGACTAGGCTCTCCGGCTCATCTCTGGCCATGATGGATTCTCAGGGCATAAATCCAGCCTCAGTGTCAAAGTCACCTGGAAAATGAACACATAGTCATGCTACAGACCTCAACACCTTCATGTCCTATCTCCTAGCCTGCAAAGCCATCTAAATTAGTGGCCCTGCTCTGTTCCAGGGCAGAATGGCCCCAGCAAGGCCACAGAAATCATGACCCTTCTTCCCTGCATATACCCACTGGCCAGACCATTAAACCAAGAGGCAGCGTTTCTCCCCAGGCAATGCCAGAGCTCTGACAGCACTACTCAGAAGCAGCTGTTTGGGTGCGAGGACAAGAGAATGACAGAGCAGGCCTTGATGCCAGATCTCCTGAGGTAGAAGAGGCAGCAATGGACACTACTGGGCACCATCACCAAAGTCCCAACAGAAGTGAGATGGTGCACACCATGCGACATGGCAGATGTCCTCAAGGGTGAGGTCAAGCTACCTGAACTGATTAGATGATGCTCCAGAATATAGAGAACACACTGGAGAGCAATGTGCACAATAAGTTGGGAAAAGCAAACTGCAAAACAAGGTCCCAACTTACTGGGACACTTTGATGAATGCAAACACCTGGGATGTCTGAAAACTGTACATTCGGGCCATAGTATTGAGGATGGGGGAAGGTGACTGTACATTCGGGCCATAGTATTGAGGATGGGGGAAGGTGACTGTACATTCGGGCCATAGTATTGAGGATGGGGGAAGGTGAGACTCCTGCTGGGTTTCAGGAATGAGGCACTGGGTGAGTAGAGGTGCTGTTCACTGGAGAGGGAAATGAGCATAGGGAAAAGGTCAGGAGTGTGGCTTGGGAGGAGTTAAGGGTCACAGAGTCACCAGGTAAGAATTCCAGCATGCAGTCAGTTATTTGGGGGTGGAGCTTAGAAGAGGAAAGGATGGGCAGGAGAGACATAAGGAAATGACCTCAGGTGATAACAGGGCCTGGGCAGACCCCCAGAGCCCAGAAAAGCCTATAGCAAAGACAGAGAAGGCACAGCAGAAAGGGATTCAGGAGGGTGCAGTACCAGGATGGCCAAGAAAATATTTCCATGCAGAGCACTTGGCATGTTCACAGGCTTACAGAGGAGGCCATGAAGACTCTCACTGATGCTGGGGTGAAGTATATGGGGGGAAAAGTCCACAGACCCCACCCTGGAAGGCTAGCCACCCCCTCCCTGCCCTTTCCAAAGGTCCATGAATCCCTTAGCCCCTGGCTGCGAGCACTCACACAGCCCACACACCTGTCACTTGCTCACGCAGATCCAGTGGCAATTGGGGCTGCCCCGTGCTCACCCAGCTGGCGGCGTACACAGTCACGCCACTGCAGACCCAGAAGGTCGGGGTATATGTCAGGCAGCTGGCGCAGTGCCAGCAACTTCAGCATGCGTGAGGAGCAGCCACGCAGGGCTCGCTCCCGCAGTGCCCTCTCCTCTGACAGTGTGGTGGGCCGCAGCTCCACACGGTGTTCCTGTAGCACAAGATCCACAGAAGAAGGCGGCAGCCTCGGGAAGAGCCTCTCCTTCACCAGGTGGATGGGCACAAAGATGGCGCCAGCCCGCACCACGTGTGGGAAGGGACACTGCTGTGTGCACACAAAGCGTTGCAACTGGGACAGCAGTTTGCCCAACAGCCCCTGCACAGCCTGGCCATCCTGCCATGCTGCCCGGCCCCAAGGCCCAGCCATCTCAAGCCATTCACGCAGTTTCTCAGGTGGGGAGTGGGCCACTGAGCCTGAGATGGCATCACAAAGGGACTCATGTAGTCCTGCAAAGTGTTGCTCTGGGGAATCCACTGTGACAGGGGTAGGAGCTGGAGCCAAAGTCCGGTCTGGAGCAGGTGATGGAGCCAGAGTAGGTGCTGGAGTGGCCATGGATACACCTGGAGGACTGGGCAGTGCCAGATCAAAGCAGGCCACAGGCAAGGGCTGTTTGAGAATCTGTAGCCCAATGGGCACAGATGTAGGGGTGGGTGCAGGCTGGTCAGAGGCAGGGACCGAGGTGGGAACAGATGGGACCATGGCTGCAGACATGGGTGCCGGCCGGAGGATTTTGAATTTTCGGAACATGAAGGCCACGGAGCTGTGGAAATTGGTCTTTGGGATGCTCTCTGTGGTCACTGGTACCCCAGGCAGCTCTGAGACTGTGCTACCCACACCCGGCACACCCACAGCTATAGGGAGCTTGGAGTGCACCACAGGACTAGGGACCTTGATAGGAAGAGGCTCTGTCATGGGTTTCTTCACACTCAAGTCCAGTGCCACTTCCTCCCTAAGTGAGCGATGTACCCTCAAAGGGGCCTCCAAGGCAGACAGGGTTCCCCTGGAGTCGCTGTCATGGCTGTCCTTGGTGGCAGGGGCTGGAGCTGGGGCTGGGTCAGGCTCAGATGTGGCCTCGGGTGTCTGCACATCCAGATAGTCACGGTAGGGGGCCAGGCTGAAGACATTGTCAATAATAGGCATGGGTGGAGAGCCAGGGGGCAGTGTGCCCTGGTTCTGTGGAAAAGACCGCTGCTCTTGGGCACAGGGTGGGAGTGCTGGTGGGGTGCGGGGAACTGGACTATCTCCGATAACAATGGGTACCCTAGGGTGCACATTGAGCTGTGGCTGTAGTTGCTCTTTCTGGCAGCTGGGCAGCCATATCGTCTCCTCAGCTTCCTGCATCGGCTTCTCTATAGACCTCACAGGCTCTGGGCATGGCTGACTGGCAGGCATAGGCTGGCATGCTCGCTGGAAGGCACTGGGCTGTGGCACAGCCTGGACACTGTTCTGGGAAGGTGGTGTTCCTCTGAGCCCTGGGGATGCTCCAGAGAGAGAGAGATCATCCCGTGCATAAGGAAAGCCCAGCGCCTGGGGGGCAAAGTCTAGTGGGCACCGTGGAGTGAGAGGTGGCTCCAGCTTGAGGCCTGGTGAGGGTGTTGGGAGAGGGACAGAGGAGTAGGAATAAGTGTCCAGTCCCACTGGGGGCATACAGGGTGCCTGGGCTGTCTGCTGCTTCAGGTACGGGCTATTCAGCCCCCCAGCCAGGTACCCAACTGCCTTATGGGCTCCCAGAGGCTGCGGCGGGGGCACTGAGCTATAGCTGCTCTGCTTCTCTGGATGGTGACAGGCTGGAGGGCAAGACAGAGCCTGTGGAGGGTGGGGCAGTGGGTAGTGAGAGGGCACTGTATCCTGGTAGGCTGGCCCCAGGGGTTGAGCCAGCTGGGTCCAAGGACTGGGGGTTCCCTCAGACAATGCCTGCTTGGGATCCCCAGAGTAAGGACCTGCATACTTGGAAGCTAGGAAGCCCATGCTGTGGCTGGTCTGATACTTGTCCAGGAATGCGTGGCATGGAGAGAAACTCCCTAAGGAGTCTCTGCCAGATCCCCCAACTGGCATCCCACGCAAGAAGGCACCATCCAAGGACTGGCCCTTGCCAGGAGCCAGAGTCAGAGAACAATGTGGGTTGGTTGGGGGTAATAGGGGCCCAGTCACCAGTGTCCAATCAACATCCAGTGACCTCTTCACTGCCCCTTCCCCCAGACAAGTTGAGAGTCCATAACACAGAGGGCTGCGATAGAGAGGTTTGGGTGCCACCAGTGGAGGGCCTGAGTAGGAATGAGCATGGGGACTAAAAGGCAGGAGCTCAACAGGGCCAGAGTCCTGCACCTTCTCAGAGCTTCCTGCTGGTGGGCGATAAAGCAGGCAGCTGGTCAATAGGTTGTCTTCTGGAATCGGGGGTCCTGCTACACTGGTAGGATACAAGGGTGGGTATGGGGTCCAGGATGCCAACCGCTCAGACCCTGTTTTGGGGGTACTCCCCATGGGGCAGGAGAAGTAGGCACCCGTGTAGTTGCATGGGTCCTGGTTAGCAGCAGAGGGGGCCAAGCTGTGCCCAGGTCCAGAGTCAGCCTCTAGACGGGGCAGCTTGCCGTATACCACAGGCCCCAGAGTGCCCAGCGGCCGCTTCTCTGCCATCACTGTGAAAAGGCTTCAAGCTCTCCAGGGCCCCAGCTACTCGACTGCTGACCTGGGAAAAAGAGAGAGGCATGGGCCATCAGAATAACAGGCTACACGCAAGTAATAGAGAGCTGCTGCTCTCACTGGCTCACTGCCACACTTAAGAACTTGGCATTTAGTAGATGCACAATAACGACTCTATGAATGAATGAATGTATGAGCCATTTAATGCAGAGGTTCCCAACTTTGTATTTTAAGCTGCAGAACCATTTGTTACTGAATTCTTGTGCAACAACCCTACACATACTCCCCCACCTCCACTCCAGGAGCCCCTCTGTTTCACTTTTCTCCACATAACTCCCACGACTCCTTCCTTGGGCTTTCAGATTTTGCAAGGCATAGTCTGAGGATTACCTTGTAAGCCACTCCCCTCCCCATATACAGATAAGGAGACCCATTCAAACCCAAGTAACTGATGAAAGAGATGGGATGAGAGGCAGGCTTCTGACCTCCCATGACAAGCTCTTATTCCAGATCCCACAGTGATCTCAAGATGCCCAACTGCAGTCAAGATATGGAATTGGGCACTGTCTAAAATTTCAGATTTCCTGTGACACTCTTTAGATTTGTTTTGGGAGGGCTGAATATGCAAAGCAGCCCCACACACGGAAGGGGCCAGGACCAAAGAACAATGCAGACAAGTCCAGCTTGTCAATTAATGAGTAATAGGGAGCTTATGTACAGAAATACAGTTTTGGACAGCAGCAAGACAAAATGGATCCCCACACATTCCATCCACTAGACCATGGGCTTATATCTCCTAAGCAGTGAAAAGGTGTGGGTAATCAAAGGGATTAGGTGCCAGAGCAAGTTTAGTAATAGATAATATTGAGGGTGACTAGACCTGGAGAGAGAAACACTGAAAATCCTGTCATCAGCCCAGAGCTGTGTGTACATATTCCAGAGCTCACCCAGGGGAAGTGGATGGGGTCAAGGGTCAGGTTCACCCAGATGTCAAGACGGTAGATTACTTTTAAAATGAAGTCACTTATGCTCCACACCATATCTGACCTGCCAGTCTTATTTTTTTTTAAATTTCTTTAAATGGCTGCCCTGGCCGGTTTGGCTCAGTGGTTAAAGTATCGGCCCTCGGACCAATGAGTCATGGGTTCGATTCCAGTAAATGGCATGTACCTTGGCTGCAGTTCGTGCCCGGTCCTGCTCAGGTCATGTGGGAGGCAACCAGTCGAAGTGTCTCTTTCACATCAATGCCTCCCTCTCTCTCTCTCTCTCTCTCCCCCCCCCTCCCTCCCTTCCTCCCACTCTATCAGATGATAAATGGAAAAAATACCCTTGGGTAAGGATTTAAAAAAAACCGGCAAAGGCAGGCCTGGAACCCAGGTCCCTAGTCCCAGAGCAACACAGATACTGGGCTTGATTCTAGAGGGTGGTCCCTCGTGATAGGTGGCCAGACCCATCACTTTGTACAAGCCATGCCCCTCCCACTCTAAACCCATCAAGGCTGTCCTGCAGATGGTGCTGTGGCACCAACAGGAAAGTCCCAAAATTGTAGGGAAGGAGAGCCTAAGTCTAGTCCTTAAGCCGCAGTTGGCTCTTCTGGAATCGGGGGTCCTGCACTCAAGGCACATGGTGGCAGCACAGCACCAGGACAAGCAGGTGGGGAGGTGAGGGGACATGAGTGTCCAGGCAGGGAGCCTACAGGGCCACAGTGTGCTAGCTGGCAACTACCCCCATTGCATTGATGTTACAATTGTGTGCCCAAGACTAAGGCCCTGAAACCAAGTCAAGCAAACAAAGACTGGGACTCAGGCCCAGAGAGGTCAAGTGTGGGTTTCCTCAAGGCAGTAGGCACCCAATTACCCATAAGAGCTCATGAGGTCACTCTGCTAGGGCCAAATTGACCTGCCTCTACCTCCCCTGGTGCCCTGTTTCCCAAAACCCTCAGGTGACTTAGAAAAAATTGAATCAGCTCAATCTTGCTTTGATTGAGCTTATAAGCCAGGTGTCACAGGTTTCCATCACCAACAAGCCAAGAACAGCACCCTCTCCCAGCCCTTTCCTCTCTTCTGGCTGGTAGCCAATGACAGCCACAGATTCTGGGGACAGGAAAAGCCAAAGGTAGGATGAGGGCAACTGCCCACTCCCATCCCAGCACCAAGGAAGCCAGGTGGGACTTTCAGAAATTTGGCTCATTTCCAGGCCTGAATCTGACACCTCAGGCCAGCCCAGAGAAGAAATGCTCCAGAGAAGACAGAATGGAACATCAGGACCACAGTATCAACAGCAGTGCCCTATGCTAGAGACCTGGACCCTAGGGGAATGCAGTTTTGTAAGAAAGGGTTGTATGGTTGTGGGGTGCTGAGTTCCCCCTCTGCCCTTAGGAGCTCTGGAGTTAATTAAGTGCTGGCTCGGAGTCACCTTCCCCACACACTCCTCAGGACCTTCCCCACACACTCCTCGGGGCCTCCTCCATACTCACTTCCAGTCCCAGGAGTCCTTCTCTCCTGGGCTCTGCCCACTGTGTGCTCTTTGCTCTAGAGACTTCCTGAGATACCCCCCAGGGACCCAGCCAAGAGATGTGAGGCCACCCCTGGGACCCTCAGGAATCTTTAGAAGAGTGGAGTTTCCAGGGAGCCATCAGAGAACTATGAAGGGTATGGGGTGACCTTACCTCCTGCCAGTAGAAGATGAAAAAGCCCAGCAAACACCCTCTCAAGGGAGGCCCCTCTCCACTCAAAACAGTAGCCTCCTTCCCTGACAACACACATACTGAGAAAGGTGGGACCTCAAGCAGCAGGGTCACATCACCCTTTGGGCCACCACACTGTTGGCTGAGGTTGGAGCTGGGCTGGGAGGACCAACCTCAGCCAAGGCCCAGGGCAGGGTATAGAAGAGCCAACCAGTGCCATCCCCACCCTAAGCAACGGGGAAGGCAAACAGCTCTGTAGACCAGTTCCCTCTTCCACCTCTAGTGGTTCTCTGGGTGGAGGTTGGGAAAGACCAGGAAGAAGAGAGTGAAGAGTGATTCTGCCCAGCTGTAGCCAGTGTGGGGCCTCTCTCAAAGTACTGAACAGGGCCTCCTCCCCTGTTCTCACACTTCCGAGCTGAGGTTCTGGGACCCTGCTATCCCTAAAACCTAAGCTGGGAGCCCAGGCTACAGTGGAGGAAGAAGGGTCGCAGGATTGGTCTCCACCCACTTCCCTCTACCTGCCCCGCCCAGAACTCAGGTGCCTGGGGCCCTCGGCCAACTTAGCTTTGGAGCTTCTGCGTGGCCCCATGCCCTACCCGGCGGCACTAGAGCGCACGTGCACTTCAGCAGGCTGACATACAGGTTGCCGCCACGCATGCAAACCCGTGCCTCCAAGTACGTGCATGGCCCACATCTGCACACACTCCCCTCCACAACTGCGTTCTCCCCTCGCTCGGGCCCCGGCACATGTGTGCACGCAGGCAGGCCAGCGTATCGAGCCCCACCAACCGACACCCAAAGACTGGCGGGGATCTGGAGCAGGGGGCGGCCCAGCCATAGAACCCGGTAGCCACCGCCTCAGGGTGATCCCGCCAGGCTGGGCTGCAGCCAGTGGGTGAGTCAAGCCGTAGCTAAGAAACCATAGGGTCATCCAGTCCCAGCAGGGCGCGACCATGGACCCGCGGTGCCTCAGTGCCCGCCGCCCACCAGGCCCAGCCCCCTCCCCCCACCCCCAAAGCTCCGCCCCGACAGTCCACCAGAGCCAGGCCCCGCGGGAGGCCCGAGGGCTCGGCCCGTGCTCCTTCTCGCCAGCCCCGCGCCGGGGCCCCGCCAGAGCTCCAGAGTGCTACCAAGCCTGGGGCCAGTCGAAGCAGCGGCGCGGCCGGGGCCCCGCAGCCCGTCGCTGGGGGCCAGAGGCAGCTAGGAGCCACACAACCTCAGCCCAGGCCCGGCGTGCTCCATTCCCCCGGCGGGCCGGTAGGGGCGCCCTGGGGCCGCGCCGCCCCCGCGCCCCCCCCCCCCCCCCCCCCCCCACGAGTCTCCCAGAAACTCGGCCCAAGTTTCCGTGCCGGCCGAGCGGAAAAGCTCCTACCTGCAGGGCGTCAGGCGGCCCACTGCTGCCGCCAGGGGACGCGGCCACATGCTCCAGCCGCTGAGGTCGTGGGTTCTTGTCCGGCTGGGCCCTGCGCGGGAACTCGCGGTGAGTACCGAGCACGGAGCCAACTACCTCACGGCCGTTTGTGCTGCCGCCGGGCGCCGTCTGCGGTCCCGGGCGGGACGGGCTGGGGGCGGAGCGGGGGCGGGGCGGCCAGCGCAGTTAGGGCAGAGCCCGGCAGCGCTTCTAGGAGCCTGTGCTCCCTTGGGCCCAGGGTGAGGAGGGCCCGCGTGAGCCAGCCCTCCTAGGACCCGGCCGCGAGCCCTGTGAATTGCCTGTACCCACGGCACTCCGCGAACCAGGGCCGGTCGCGCCCATCACACGCCTTTATTCAGACACTCCGTTAGATCATTCATTGTCACCTTCTAGCTACGTGGCCTGGTGCATGTCACTTGACCTTGTTGAGCTGCAGTTTCCTTCTTTTAATAAAATTGAAATTATATCATAGTAGTGGTGTCGTAAGGCTTAGAAGAGGTTGTATTAAAATATCTGGTACACAGTAGTTCCTCTGGCTCCCTTGGCCCGTAGTAGTGGCATTAGGGGGCCGGAGAAGGGCTCCTTAGTCTCAGTGCAGGCCAGTAAGGACAAATTCCAGACAGATGTATCTTAATTCCTGTTAGGACACCACACCTGTTCGAGGAAGGGATGATCTCCCCATCCCTGCAGTGAGCCAGGAATGAGGGTATGAGATGTATGTGTGTGTGTGTGGGGGGGGGGGGTTACTAAGTGGCCTGAATGGGTACCTCTGAACCTTTTTGGCAAATCTACCTCAATAAGCCTGAACATATGTAGCCTGGGAGGTGGGATGAGGTGAACATACCCAGCCAAGGATGGTATGTTGCTGAGAGAGGGACTGGAGGGGTGGAAGGGCTGTCCCCATTTGCCTGAATCTCTGGGCTACCTGCTTTGGAATGAGAAGCCCCGTGGTGCTGCTACCTTCTCTGAAAAAACCTGGTTAGTTTCTGGGCTACCCACGAACTAGACACAGATATAAAGTGGAGGAAGTGGGTACAGGTGGACATGCCAAAGGTCAAAGCAAGTTCATAGGATAAAACCACCCAGGCCACCTGTTTGGATCCCAAAGGTCAGGGCTGCCTGAGTCAGAAGGCAGCACAGGCCTGGGGCCCCAGGTTCCAAGAGTCAGGAAGCTGCTGGAGCAGCTGGAGCTAAGGAGGAGGGGCTGGACACTACAGGTAGGAATAGGAAGAGGAAGTGGAGGTCATCTGGGAGGAGGGGTGAGTATATCACCTAGTTGAGAGCTGGAGGATCCTTAGAAATAGTCTGGAAAGATCTGAGTAGCTTTCCTAAGAGATAGTTGGGGCTTTCCTAAGGTCACACAACAGGTTGGGGATCTTTCTGCTGCCACACTTTAGCATCAGGAAAGCACATCTGTGTGCTGACAACTAGGGGTAATGGCCAAGTCCCAGGTCCCAGGCTGTTTGTTCTTTCCTACTCTTCTCCCGCTCCTCCAGCATTCCACCCCTTGCCCCACCTTTGCCCTGCTATTTGGGGGGTGGGAAGAGGGCCGTGTTCTCAACTTTTAGGGTCTAGGACTCTCAGGTTTTGTGCTTAGGTGGCCTGGTGTTCTCTCCAATCTCCCTGAGCCTGAGTGAGACCCACCAAAGCCAGGAAGAGCCTGATAAGACTCACCCACTGAGTCTTGTCTTAATTCAGGGATACTCACAAAGGCAGCAGCTCACTTAATCAGTGTCTTGTCCATTCCTTTTTGGCATCACTTAAACATGTTGGAATATAAAAGAAAGGATCCAGGATGGGGGACTTGGCAGCCACTTTGTAACTCTGAGCCTCAACTTTCTAATCTGCAAAATGGGAACCGTGAGATCTGCCTCATGGGTCACGGTGAATGTCAAACAAAATCAATGTGGAAAATTGCTTATAAACTGTAAAAGGCTCTGTAGAGTTTCAGCTGACTGTCAGATCCTGAAGACCCTGACCTTGTCGTTTTCTTCTCTACCCCAAGGGTCATGTACAGAACCTATGAAGGAAGGTGGCTATCAAGCCTTTGTTGAATGAAGGGAGGTAATCAATACAAGGTGGCTGTCCTGGGAGCCCCCATGTGTTTTATTAGACTGTGGTCTTGGAAAGGAGAAATGGTATTGGGGTTGGAAGGAACAGTCTGTTCATATGTGGTCTTCCTGGGCAGAGTTAACAAAGAAAAGTAGCATAGAAGAATCTGGAAAGGAGGTCTCCCCCCCACACACACACACACATACCACACCAGGTATCCATAGGTTCCACAGGCACACACTCCTCCTCCACCCCACCCCAGACACAGATTACTGCTGGCTCCCTGGGAAGGCAATGTAAAAGGTTAGCTCCCCAAACCTCAGCTTGTTAATGTGGCCACACCTGCTATTTACAAAACTTTTTCCTTCCTTGGAGGAGCTCCTTTTCACCCCAGAGGAAGGAGATGTGGCACTGGCAGGCACCCTATAGGCAGAGAAACAGAGAAGTGTGGCACCTTTCCCCAAGACACACAGCAGCGCCCTAGTCCTTTCAGACCTAGCTGTAGACATTGCCTCCTCCATGAAGACCTCCCAGACTGCTTACAGCACTCTTTGCCCTCTATACTTCCTCATCCCTCCCCCACTCCACCCAACAGAGAAATATCTCAGTGTTGGTAGGTGAGCAAGGCAAGGAGCTCCTACTTGGAGCACAGCCCTATGCCAGTCACTTGATAATCATTGTGTCAATTAATTCTTACAGCAACCATATAAGGCAAGAGTTTGAAAACATGCATACTGAGGTTTGACCTACTGAGCTGTGTGACCTAGGCAAGCCCCTTGACCTCACCTCTCAGTTTGCAGCTCAAATGGGCATAATTAGAACATGTCTCAGGGTTTATGTTAATCCAACGAGTTCACAGCTTTCTTTATAGTAAGCCTTCAAGCAGTGGTAGCTCTACAGGAGGAGGAGTGAAGCAGCTGGCTCCATACCCAAAAAATGGAGGAGCTTGGTCCCTGCCCCAAATCCTCAATACTCAGGCACAGCTGGTGGTCAGGAACCCTCTGCTATCCAAGCACACAGAGCCTGAGAGTTGAGCTGTACCATTAGCCAGTAGCCTGGGCTCAGAGCACCTGGGTTGGATAGGACCTTCGGGTGGGATGGGGCATGGGATCTGATCAGAGTGAGGTGAGCCACTTCTAAAGTTGTGCTGGCAAACCAGAGCTTCCTTCTGCAGGGAAGGCCAGGGATGCAGTAACCTGTTGCTTTGGCATGGTAAGCGGGGAGCAGGGGGCCCCCAAACTCTAAAGGAGCCCCACTCCACCTCCAGAGGAAATCAGTCTCTCAGAGAGAGATCTCAAAGGTAGAGAAAGGTGGATGAACCTCTTGGATGTGCCTACCAACCTATTGGCTACCAAAAAATAAAAGCCCACACACAAAAGTTTGGGGACCTTACTACAAGGAAGAAGGGAGCATTCTGATTAATTTATAGCAAGTGTGGGTTAACTGTCCTTCCTATCTTTCCTCCCACCAAATATTGAGGAACCCCAGGCTTTGTGCTGGCAGTGAGAGGGATCCAGGTGCTGTTTCCCAGTGCATTGAGAGAGGCAGATGGAAAACAGCCTGGGCACTCCACTGTGATGTGTGTTTGTGTGGGAATGGGGCTGCTGGAGAAGCCTGAGGAATGATGGCTGGGCCTTGAGTCAGGAGAGGATCTCCCATTCTGGCTGTGCCAGTACCCAGCCACTGGGTTATCTGGCTTGGTACTGGAAGTGAAACCGGAACTAATAGTGGCTGTGCTGCTTGTTGCTGCCAGATTGAATAAGTAGAGACAAGGTTGAATCTTTGAGGTGCTTTTATTCAGATGCCGGAGATCCAAGAGAGTGGCAGGTATAATACCCTGAAAAACCACTCTGGCATTCCGTCTCAAGCCAGCTGTTATATAGGGTTCGAGGGTGGGAGAAAATCTAAAACTATGTGAGTTCCCAGGGTCTGTTTTCTATCATTGTCCTCATTAAAGATTAGCCCCCAGATGTTTGTTTCCATTCAGGCATGCCCTGTCCTTGATCTGCTCTCAAAATGTATCTTCTTTCTGAGTGATAGACGCATCTGGACTCTAAGGCTGCTTATCTTTATGACTCTGTTTTTCTTCTTACAACACGTCCTCCACAGTTTCCCAGGGTCTGTAAGAAAAAATCTCTTATCTATAGTTAGTATAGTGAATAGCTATTAATCAACTGTGATTCTTCTATTCCTATAGCATGCCCTACCCCTATCAGAAACAATGGAAAACATTCCCTCTCTACCTCCAGAGAGGTTTTTCCAATGCCCATATCTGACCCTGTTGGCTCCCAGGTGCCCCACTCTAGCTTCGGCTAGCCTCCCTATTGCCACTGAAATCCCCAGAGCCAGCCAAAGTTCCTTGCTGAGTCACACCTCCATGCTTTGGAATATGCTCTCCCTCAGCCTTGGCTGCTTGTCCAGCTCTTTCTTTGCTAACTTCTATTGGTCTTAAAGACTCAGACCCCTTCCTCCTGAAAGCCTTCCAGAGTTCCAGGCTGTGTTTAGTCACCTCCTCTGAGGCCTCATGACGTTCTGAACTCATCTCTATGCTAAAGTTGCCTGATTACAAGCCTGGCTCCCTAGTAGACTGTGGAGGGACCTCCTCCAGGGCATGACCTGGGTCTGCCTGAGCTCTGGGACTCCAGTGCCCAGCACAGGGCTAAGTCAGTTTGTGGTTATGGAATGCAGGGTTCATGGTGAAGGAGGACTCTGCACATCTGAAAGGAAAGAAAGTCAGAAAACCCTCTTCAGACCCAGTGATGAGAACCTGAAAGGAGCCTCTGCTTCCCAAAGCTCCCCTACAACCCCTGCACTCACCCTCTCAGCCTCTCAGGACCCACAGCACCAAAACTCAGACCGGCAATAGCCTGCTGCCACCCTCATTTCACCATGGGAAAACTGAGGCCTAGACAGGGGCAGCCACATGCTTAGGGTCTGGGCCAGGCTGACCTAGAACCCAGGTCTCCTAAAGGCCTGTCCAGTGTGCACACAACCCCCCTCCCTTTTTTTTTAAGAGAGAGAAAGAAAAACATCGATTTGTTTCACTTATTTATGCATTAATGGTTGCTTCTTGTATGTGCCCTGACTGGGGATCAAACCCACAACCTTGGCATATCAGGACAATGCTCTAACCAACTGAGCACCTGGCCAGGGCCAGCTTTTTTTTTGTTCTGACAGTGAATCTCCCTCCCCATCCCAAACTCCAGACCTAGGATGGAAAAACACTTGCCTAAGCTCTACCTCCATGCCTCATGCTGCCTGCAAACCCATCCTTGGGGGTCCCCAGCCTGAGACTAAAAATGTCAGGATAGCCCTAGCTGGTTTGGCTCAGCGGTTAGAGCATCAGCCTGCGGTCCAGGGAGACCCGGGTTCTGTTCCCGCTAAGAGCACGTACCTCGGTTGCAGTTTGTCCCTGGCCCTGGTTGGGTCCTGTGGGAGGCAGCCACTCCATGTGTCCCTTTTACATGGATGTTTTTCTCTCTCTCTCTCTTCCTCTCTCTCCCTCCCACTCTATCTGAACCAAAAATGGAAAAATGTCCTTGGGTGAGGATAAAAATAAATAAAAAGATAAAAATGTCAGGATAAGAGGAGGAAGAGCCCTTATGAAAAGGGGAGAGGCTGATGCATTTCCCCCTCAATGTTGCAGCAGGCTGCTCCCCCCTACTGAGTCTGGACTTCTGACAGCCTCCATAATCACCTCCTTTCCTTTCCCCATCCAGGGCCTCTCTGGGGATCTCCTCCCCCAGCCTCTGTGCCCTGGGCCAGCAGCACAGCTTTTCCCAAGATGGTGGTTTGGGCCTGGGCAGCCTATACCCACAACCTTGACTCCTGCCCAGAGCCTACCTCCCTTCGGTTGACCTTTGGTCTCCGTTAGGAATTACCTTCTCCCAGTTCCTCTGTTCACAGGTCTTGTGGGGCTGCTAATCCAGCTCCTCCTGGCTTGTTTGGTCCCTTTCCCCAAATGCTGGAGCACCCTCCCCTTCTATCATGTGTAAACAGGGTGGACTGTCCATAGAAGCCCTCCTAAGACCAGCTGGGCAGTGGGGTCTGGGCCAGGTGGTTGGTGCTAATCCCTCATGAGCAGCCCACTGGGATCTCCAACACTTTGGGCTGATTATCAGGCATTGGCATCAGAGGGCTCAGCTCTGGCTTAGAGTTGGCACAGCAGCTGCTGATGAGGGGGGAGGCATACAGCCAGGCCAGCTGAGGCCAGAGTCATGGTAGGGAGGCTTCATGCTCCCAGGAGGAGTGAGGTACGCTTCCTCAGCTCTGCAAATTCAGAGACTCCTTATCATTATCTCAGCCTAGACTTACAGCCCTATTCTAGGAAAAGGGTCTCTAGGGTCCTCCACACACACGCCCACACTCAGAGCCCTCAGGCTTCTGGGAGGCTGAGTGGGAGCAGAGAGGGACACTTTTTCCTCTTTAGGGGTTGAGGCTATGGCTCTGATGCCTCACTGACTACCTCCCTGTGGCCGGAGATGTAGACCACATGCCAGATTTACAGTGTGCAGGGCTTATGCTTTGGGTCTAAATCCAGTTCTTCCTCTCAATGGCTATGTGGCCTTGGACATACTGATCGCCTGTCTAAGCCTGGGTTGCCTCACCTATAGAAAGGGATGATGATCCCTGTCCTGTAAGATAGTATGCAGTATAGAAAGTGCTTGGTAAATAGAAAAACAAATTAAAAACAAACAAACAAACATAAAAATTTAAAAATCAAATAATTTAAAAAAAAAATAAAAGGAAAACTAAAGTGCTTGGTGCATCACCTGGCACAGGCCTCATCTCCATACCTGTCATTCACTTCCTTCAGACCTTGCTGTGTACTCAGCCCCAAGCACCCCACATTGCAAGTAGGCATGATTGCATACTTTACAATGCTGACAGCCCACACACGGGCCACCCAGCATTGCCTGGTGACCCAGGAATGTGCCATTTTTATGTCCAAGAATAGCGTTATGCCCCAACTTTGCAGCTTGTCCCCCATCCCTGCTGACTTCAACACTCATAGAGCCTTTACCATGTACCATGAACTCTTTTCAAAACTTTACAAATATTAATGTGTTTGTTTATTCAATCCATTTAATGGATTAAGCCACTTGATCTATTTATTTTATTAATCCATTTAATGGATTAAATAAGGGAATGCTGAGGTGGACCTAGGGAGCTGTGGTGGGATAGGGGCCCAGACACTCCTCTCTCCCATGCTGGGGTGGCTTCAGTTGTGCTGTTCGTTGGATACCAGTTCTGCCTCCTGCCACAAAGCCAGCCTGGATTGGCATAGCCATGAGCAGATCAGAGTTTGGGGAAGAGCAGTGATGACTAATTAAAACTTCGGCTCAGAGAGGCCCTCTTGGGGCCAGGATTGCCTCAGTCAGTTCCCTTGGGGAGAGCCCCTAATTGGACCTCTGGGCCCTAGTAATGATGCAAGCTTACCAGGCAGAGGATAACAGGCAAGGAGAGAAAGAAACAGGTTGGCAAAAAATAATAACTCCCCTCCCATTTGTGAGGGAAGTGACTTGGGAGTCCCCAGACTATCACTTTATTGCTATATAACTTTGGATTAGTTCTTTGGCTTCTCTGAGCCTTCATTTCCTCAGTGAAAAGTGGAGATAATAAAAACTTCAACCCTGGAGGTTTGCTGTGAAAAGGTCTGCACAAAAAGTACCTAGCACAGTGCCTGGCTCAGAAGTAGGAATTCATAAAATTGGAACAATTATTATCATGTTGTTAAACCAGTGTTATTACCAAAGGTATTTCTTACCATAAGTTCATCTAGTTCTGAGAGTGTCCTGGGAGGGAAGAGAGGGGGACAAGCATTTGGTCAAGGGAGGTGTTTAGCCTCCCAGCTTTCTCTCCTGATGACCTGGCTCTGGGCCCTAGACCCCATGAGCCATGTAGAGGAGCAGGAACAGGCGCTGTGGGTGCTATAGGAGGTCAGGCAGAAAGTCACAGAGCAGTCTGGGATGCACATGGAACCAGAGCCTGCAGAGTGAAGAGGACCTAACTAGTCAGAAAGGAGCAGAGATGCTTGGTGAGGGGAAACAGCCTAAATAAAGGCCCAAGACCAGAGAGAGTGCGGAGTGCATTCAGAAGCCACAGGCAGCCAATAGGGCTAAAGTTGGGGTGAGCCAATGTGAGTGACAGCCACTCTCTTACATTGCTGAGGCCTGGGATATGGCCCTAGGTGACCAAAGTCTTGCCTAGTTTCAGAGTGGGCAGGGAAGAGGTTGCCACCTGTTTCTTTCTGTTTGCAGCAAAATGGAACTCACTAACTCTTCTGTGTTTGTGGGTCAGTCTCATCCTCCATCTGTGAGGCTTCTATCATCACAAAACACAAGCCTATCTCCCTGGGCTCTCCACTCTTTGGAAGATCACACAGGCCTATTCTCAGAGGGACAGGGTCCAGGCCAATATTCTGAGTATGACTGGCATCAGGTGAGTCCCAGACTCTCCAAAATGACCCAGCTTAATGATGTCACCTCTAGTCTCACAGGCTGCCTCCAAAGGCACCCAACCTATGTTTGCCTGGGCTACAGCAGGCCTGGAGGCCCCAGAACAGGACAGTGGGTCTCCCTCCTCCTTGGTACTCCCCCAGAGCAGAGCACTCTGCCTCCTAAGCACTCAGTGAGCCCTTCCAACAAGTGTGACCTCAGAACACAAGTCCTTTTGGGCCAGGGCCAGGGCCAAGGTATGAAGGAGACCAGGATGCCTTTTTTTTTTTTTTAAGTTAAAATGCTTCCTTTATTACATAAAGCCAATACAGCTAGTTCTAAGTTCAATAGTTGGTATGTCTCCATATTGTTCAAAGTGTCATGCCTGTGATGTTAAAGACAATCATTTCCAAGTGTCATCAGGTAATGATTTTCTGTGGTTGTCATCATTTGTCATACCTGCTCTCCATTTCACATACAGATAACAAACAGCTCTAGGAAATTAAGTTCTCCCAGGCCCCAGAGTAACATATACCTAATGTTCTTCCACACCTTATTATACCAGAAGCAACAAAGTTCTGAAGGAGAAACAATTAAAGATATCACAGGTGTCCCCAATTATCAATATACTGTTTTATGATTTTCATTAACAAAATGTATTACAATGGAGTCCTAATTTGCATTATAATTGGTTGTTACAAGATATTGCACATTCTCCTGAGGACACATCATGAATTCTCAAGATGCAAGGTCACTGAGAACAGTCTCCCATCTAGTAAGTGGCTGAAATAGTGCTTTGTAAGATCAGCACTGATTATAAATGTACACAATTCTGAGGCAGTCTTCATTATGCATTTGGTAGAATTAAAAAACTGCCTGACTTATTCTTACTATATTTAGTATATTACTGTTATTACATGTTGTGAGAATAATTTTCCATTGTTCGGTTTAGCTCAAGAGAGAATAAAAAATTGGGGCAAAAATTATATGCCCTGGCCAGTTTGTCTTAGTGGTTAGAGCGTCAGCCCACAAACCAGAGCGTTCCAGGTTCGGTTCCCACTAAGGGCATGTACCTGGGTTGCGGTTTGTCCCTGGCCCCGGTTGGGGTTGTGCAGGTGGCAGCCAGTTTATGTGTCTCTCTCATGTGAATGTTTCTTAAAAAAAAATATATATATATATATATATATATAACCAGATTATGATAAAGAAAGTAATTGTTGAGGTTAGCAAAGATACAATAACTCTCTTCATATGACCTTGTACAGTTTTGTGAACTGCATTATTAAAAATCATGAACTTAGCAAAAAACTCATCAAAACAGGCATTTAGCCAATAAGAATTTAATTTCACATCAATAAAACATTAGATTTTAGATTTATTTAGGGCTGTTGGCATGTTTATAGGATATTTAGTTTACTCTAACAGATGACAAGATAGCTCCCCCTCAGAGAGATCCTTGCCTAAACATATTTGCTTTACTTATATAGCAAGAGGATAACATTAAACATGGAAGCTTTTGACTTGTGGCACTGAACAATGGTCTACAAAGGGCATCCTTCAAAAGCTACAATTAAGGATCCACCTAGCTTTCCTGCAATATAAGCCTGATTGAGGTCTTCTGGTCCATTTGCTTGACATTCATATTTTATGCATTGACATTTTTTAAAAAATTTTTTAATTGATTTCTGGAGAGAGAGAAAGGGAGAGGAAGAAAGAGAGAAAAACATTTATGTGAGATCCAACGTCAATTGGCTGCCTCCTGCATGCCCCGTCCTGGGAATTGAGCCCCAGGATCAAACTGGCAACCCTTTGGTGCACATGACAACATCCAGCCAATGGAGCTATATCACCCAGGGCTGAAATTTCATTGCATCCTTGGAGCTCGCATAGCTCCTTTTACTTTTCAGAGGTGCTAGCTCTGTCTCACAAAGAAAACATCAACTCCTCTTTCTGGATTCCTTAGTTTCAAAGCTTGCATAGTGACAATCTTTCTCAGGAAGCATTCCCACAGAATGCTTGAAAGGATGAGTTATGGTTACACCAACATCTCCATCTAAAATCTCTTTGCCTTCCTCTATAATGTTGCACTTTTTGTCTGCACTGAGACCAAAAAAAAATGACAGCCTTCTTTTTCTTGATTTCTTCTGGTATGGAACACTTCCTAACTTTCATACCATAAAAAGTGCAACATACTTCATCAGCAAATTGCACTCCTGAGGCCATCTTTGCTGTGGGGATGGCAAGGATGTGAGGGAAGGAATTGGTTAGCATGGCCTCCTCACAGCAGCAGGACCCAGCCTCTGAGCAAGGAGGCTCTTGACCCAGGTGGCAGGAGGTAGGCGAGCACCAGGGGGCCCAAACACAACTGTGAGCACGTCAGGTGCTGCCCCGTCCCCACTCCCACCCACCTACCCAAGGTTGCATTTTAAAGTAGATGGCCAGCCCTAGTAAATCAACCATTTGTGAACAAAACACTGCCTGCTCTGGACCTGGGCCTTGGCCTCTCTTCTTATTAACCTCTGCCAGCAGCCCCCTCCCTCCCTCCTGTCAACCAGGCCATCTGTAGCTCACTTGGCTCCAGTTAGCTTGTAATTAGCACCTTAGCAAGCCTGACTGCCTTTGCACAGCTCCCCTGGGGAGGGTTTCAGGAGGTCTCCATGACCTCATGACCTAGGGCTGGGGCAAGTCCAAGCAGGCCAAGGAGCCAGACTGCAAGGCGCCCTGTACCCACAGGTGCCCCCCAACATTCACTGATATGGGTTTCCCAGCATAAGGCAGTGGTGTCAACTGCAGAACCTCTCAGGGATTGGGAGGTAGAGGAGTCCCACTCAAGACAGGGCTGCTCACAGCAATCCCCAGGACCCTGTAGCAGCATCCACACACCTCCTCAGCAGCTCTGCTTATTTGAGCACCCGTGGCTGGCTGGGATATCAGAGACATGGGCAGGGCAGGAGGAAGGGTAGGAGGACAGCCAAGTCCCAAAGGTCCCCTAGGGAAGGAGGCAAAACCAATTGGGGTCATATCAGGGAACTGAGAGGGGAGTGCAAATGGGGGTGGCCAGTGGCTAGTTGGGGCAGAGAAGGTCTCCTGCAAAAGAGGTAAGATTCTGTCAGAGATTGTGTGGGACCACAGCAAGTGGAGTGACTCTGGGATCTGGGGCAGGCCAACACATTCCCTGAATGGGCTGTTTACCCACCTTTATTTATTATTAATATTTTTAAAATCCTCACCCGAGGACAACCTGAGGACATGCTTAGAGAGAGGAAAGGAGAGAAACATCGTTCAGTTACCTACCATACACACCCCAACTAGGTATCAAACCCACAACCCAGATATGTGACCTGAATGGGAATCAAACCAGCAACCTTTTGGTGCACAGGACGATGCTCAACCAACTGAGCCACACCAGCCAGGCAGTTTCCCCACCTTTAACATCAGAACAATAATAGTAACAGCCAGATGTTCTAGAGAAGATTATAGGAGATGGAGTGTGGAGTGAGCAATAGTGCTATGGGGGGTGGGAGACAGGTGGCAGTGGCACCCAGGCTTTGGGGCAGGAGGTGAGCGTAAGGGAAGCCACCTCTTGTCACCTCCCCCACCCCCAACTCAGAGCTACACTGACCCAGGGAGAGAGGTCTTGATTGGGAGTGGGGGTCCCACCAAGGCCTGCTCAGTCTTGAGGAGGAGGAGAGCACATCATGCCTGGGTAAACCAGTGTGAATATGCAGGGGACCCAGGTAGGCAGGAAGTGAGCCCCCCTCCCACCAGCTGAGGGGCCCAAAGACTAAGGCAACCTGAGAATGTGGTCAGTCACAAGACTCAAGCCCCATCTCCAGGAGTGGCAAATAGTCTACAGCTGGGGAGAGGCTTGGCTGTGACAGAGGCTGCTTCCTGGGTGAGTCTCCAGTTCAATGCAGAACAGATCCACTGCTGCTGCTTCACTGTCCTGGCACCAACCCCCTGTTAGTATTTCCTTCCTTGAGATAAGCTCTACCTTCTTAAAGATGCTCTGGTGAAAAAGGCACCAGCCACTTACTCCAGGCCCAAACCCCAACTTGCCACTCATGGCTATGGTACCACGGGCAAGGTCCTTCACCTCTCTGAGCTCCAGGGTTCTTGACTGTGGAATGCTAATCCTGGCCCAAGTTCATGGTGAGAATTTAGCACCCATTGTTCCCATGCACTTGAATGGGCCTGACAGGCAGTAAGCACTTGGAGCCTGTGTTCCTCCTCCTTCCTCAGAAGCTCTTGGGACCCTGAGAAAGTACAGGGTTGAAGTTTGCTTTCCTACTCTGAAAGACAAATTCTGTGCATCAAGGTGGGAATGCCAGAAAGCCACAACCACCTCACCAGTCTCTCCTCCCTCTGAAGGCTCAATGCTGGAGAGGAGAGGCAGGCAAATCCTTCCAATAATATCTGCTTTCAAGCCTCTGACTCCCAGCCCTTCCTTAGCTGCCCCTGGCCCAGCCCAGCTCCCAGTCCTTGTTCTTTCCCCATTCCTATCCTGATTCTGAAGCAACAACCAGAAAATGCACCAAGACAATCCTAATATTTGGGACAAAAGCCTTGAGATGGGTTTGTTCAATTAAGGAGTAAGGACACTGAAACTCCATGGCTCCTTGTCTCCAGTGAGCAATCAGAGGGGCCCACACTGCCTTGGTATGGTCTTCCTTGCCCACGATGATCTTCTGAGTGGCACCCTCCAGAAGTCCACAGGGGCTTCCTGTGACCCACACTGAGGATGCTGTATGCTGACCACAGCTTGAGCCCTGCCTGTGGCCATGGTACCTGTTTATTTCCAGAAGGGACAGCATGAAGCCCTTGAGGGCAAGGAGTTTTTAAGAGCATTTTAGAGCAATGTTGGAGACTGTGTCCACTGCTCAGCCACCAATGTGTCTGTGGAAATTGGTAGGGAATGCTGGTGAACCCAAGAAGTGGATCTAGGCTTTGACATGAAAGGCCTGCCCAGCTCCCTGGAGCCTACTGGACCATAGCTGGTGTCTTCCACACATGATCAGCCCTCTTTATTTATCAGCAAAGAGTGGCTGTTTGCACTTTCCAGTGTGGATGAAAAAGGAGTTCTATGAAAAGTAACCTCACAGGGTGATCTGATCATAAATTCCTAACTGGGCTGGTCATGGTGGGTAATCACACCCTAGGCCTATAAAAGTTGTATCTTTGCCTTAAGGAAGCCCTGTCCATTGTTCCTGTGCATCTAGGTTAACTTGCCTTTGAAACACCAGGAGTAATCCTCTTTTTCAGACCCTTTGGAGGTTACCACCCTCAAGAGAGTGCATGATCTTTTTAAATATCCTGTAACCCAATCATAGAGATTCCCACCCCACCCCCACCCCTGCCTTGCTTTCTCCCACCTTCATGTAATATCCCTTACATTCCCTCCTTAATTCTAAATGTACAAAAAGAACTTCAAAACTATAATTCACCTGAGCATTTGCGATCTTGCTTCCCAGCATGTCATCAGTTTGGCTCAAATAAACTCTCATAAAAATTTTCCACAGGTTTGGATGTTCTTAAGTTGAAAGTATGTTGTGAGACTAAATTAGAAAACCAATATATCAAGTATACAGGTCAATATAAACAATAGGAATGAGTGGGTAAATAAATGTACAAACGCTTGAGGCTGCGCTTTTTAAAAAATATTTTAATTGATTTTTAGTGAACGAGGGAGGGGGAGGGAGAGTGAGAAAGAAACATTGCTGTGAGAATGATCAGTTGGCTGCCTCCTGCACACCCCTCACCAGGGATTCAGCCCAGAACCCAGGCATGTGCATGGGACAATGCCCAACCAACTGAGCCGCACCAGTCAGGATTCTAACTTCTTTTAAAATAAACCCTAATTAGCAAAGTCAGAGGCTCTATTGCTCATTTTGTGTCACTTGGGACCCCCATTACAGGCACATCTCTGTGTCTTTGAGGTCCCTCATACTGGATGCATTTGTAGAGGAGTCAGGATGAGTCCTGGAGAGGCCCAGTGGGGATTTCTCTGACTTGGGAGGATCTAGAGCAGCAACCCAGGCCCACACTGTGGGTGGGTTCCAATTGGCTGATGCCCAAGGGGCCTCAAGTCTTCAGCTTTCAGCAAAGGCTCCATGCAGGGCTGCTGCCAGCCCACATGGACTGGGAACAGGCACCAGAGGGAGTCTGACTTTCGAGCAGAGCATGTGCTGGAATTTCAGGAACTAGATGCCATCTTGGTTGGACACCTTGTGCACTGCCTAACCTGCAACTGGTAGGAACCCAATGACCCCCCCCAGTAATACTGAGGATGGCTGAGTTACTAATGTTTCTCCAGGCAGACTTTCCACCCAGCAGTCTACTGTGTGCCCATGGCCTTCAGGCCCACTCCTTCCCAAGCTGGAACACTACCCCAACCACCTCCCGAATCCCCAGCCCTTCAGCCCCTCAGCTTACTGGTACAAAGCAGTGTTGGTGTTAGGTTTTGTCCTAAGGTCAGGATGAAGATCATCCCAGCTCAACAGGAGCAATGCATACAATTAAACACTGGCCATCTTGTTTTAAAATCCATCAGCCTTTTTTTAATCTTGCCATACCCCACACAGGCCACAGCTTGCTGACATCATCTTTTCACATTCCATCCCTGACCCCTGTCTGAAATGCTCTCTGAAATTCTCCCATTCTCATTTGTAGCAATTTAGCCCTTCATCCTCACTCCTGCAAACCACATGTTCACATTTCTGAACCCTCCTAGGTACCTATCAACCCAGGCCACAACAACCTTCAGCAGCAGTTTATCTTTTAACAAGCTGCACCTACTCTTAAACAGTGCCCCTTTGCCCACCCACATAGAGAAATAGACAAAAAAAATGATAAAGATTTATTCTTCTGGGATGTTTTTTCTTCTTCCCCATGAGTTTGGTCACATTCCCACCTCATCATGTTTAATCTATTAACGCCAATCTCAGACACATTTTGGATTGTGAGCATGTATCACAGGTTTATCATAAACCGGTTACCAAAGGAACTAGTCAAGGAAAACAAAACACAATAGCTTCCTTCAGAATCCTGGATGAAGCTCTATAATGAAGTGATTTGGAGCATAAACACTAAAGCCAGACTACCTGGCTTTAATCTCAGTTTTGCCACTTTCTAGCTGTGTGACCTTGAGCAAGTTTACTTAACCTCACTGTGCCTTCGTTTTCTTACCCATGAACAGTAGATAATAATAGTACTTACCTCATAGGATTGTTGTGGCTGTGTCTGAAATCTAATTAAAATAAAGTGAATTAGGGCCCACCCAAGCTATTTCCAGTGGCTTTACCATAGGATTGGCCTGTCTTGGATCCTGCTTCAGATTTTCCTAAAATCTCTCAGACAAACAGCATCTGGTCTCAGAGAGCCCCATGCCTCTCATTAAGTCGTCTCAACCTGGCACTAGAAGCATCCAGCCTTGGTTCACAGCTTGGCTTTCCTTGGGCCCCTTCAAGCCCAGCAAAAGAAGCAGCCATCTGCAGATCACTTTGTAGCTTATACTAGGTGGTCCCAAGTAGAACATAGGCAGAGGCTGACCTTGCTCCAGAGACAGTACACCCAGTGGACAGCTTCAGACCACATCAAAGTACCACCACCCAACCACCTTCACAAGTGACACACTCAATGAGTGGACTTAGTGAGTACCAGAGAGCCCTGCTGAAGAATTAGGTTTTGCTCTGTGTGTTGGGCCCCTACACCACTGATCCTCCAAGGTAGTCAGAGGCCAGTGGTCAATGGGCACAGCCAGTCCTTGAAGCTGATCAGCCTGAGTAAATCCCTCCCAATGCCAACAGCAACCAGGATTCAATTAAAACAGAGGGGTGTACAGTCCACACCAGAGGTGCACCTCGAGGGCCCAGCTGGGGTGATCAGGGAGGCTGTGCCACTGAACCCTACAGGACACCTACAACAATAGGCCACCCTACAAAGCCTAGGAGACATAGCAACTCTACCTAATACATAGAAACAATCACGGGAAGCAGCCAAAATGAGGAGACAAAAAAACATGTCTCAAGTGAAAGAACAGAACAAAATTCCAAGACAAAAACTAAACAAAATGGAGATAAGCAGTCAATCAGATGCAGAGTTCCAAACACTGGTTTATAAGGATGCTCAAGGAACTTAATGAGACCTTCAAAGAACTTAAGGAGACCTCCAAGGAAGTTAATGAGAACATCAACAACATAAAAAAGGACCAATCAGAAATGAAGAATGCATTAACTGAAATAAAGAATAATTTACAGGGAATCAATAGTAGAGTAGGTGAAGCCAAGAAGCAAACCATCGAATGGGAATATAGGGAAGCAAAAAACACCCAATCAGAACAGCAAAAAGAAAAAAGAATTTTAAAAAGTGAGAACAGTGTAAGGAGCCTCAGGGACAACTTCAAGTGTACCAACATTCACATCATAGGGGTGCCAGAAGGAGAAGAGAGCGAGCAAGAAATTGAAAACCTATTTGAAAAAATAATGACAGAAAAATTCCCTAACTTGATGAGGGAAACAGACATACAAGTCCAGTAAGCTCAGAGAATCCCAAACAAGATGAACCTGAAGAGGTCCACACCAAGACACATCATCATCAAAATGCTAAAGGTTAGTCACAAAGAGAGAATCTTAAAAGCAGCAAGAGAGAAGCAGTTTGTTACCTACAAAAGAGCTCCCATAAGACTATCAGCTGATTTCTCAAAAGAAACTTTGCAGGCCAGAAAGGAGTAGCAAGAGATATTCGAGGTGATGAAAAGCAACGACCTACAACCAAGATTACTCTATCCTGCAAGAAAAAGCTAAAGGAGTTCATCACCGCCAAACCAGTATTATATGAAATGTTGAAGGGTCTTCTTGAAGGAGAAGAACAAAACTATGAACAATAAAATGGCAATAACTACCTATCTATCAACGATTGAATCTACAAACAGAAATGAACAAGCAGAACAGAAACAGAGTCATAGATACAGAGAACTTTGTGTGTGTGTGTGTGTGTGTGTGTGTGTGTGTGTGTGTACATGCCCCTAGCAGGAACTGAACCCGGGACTCTCTGAGTCTGCAGGCCGATGCTCAACTGCTGAGCCAAACTGGCCAGGGCGATACAGAGAACTTTTTGTTGCTTGCCAGATGAGCGGGGGCTGGAGGGATGGATGAAAATGATGAAGGAATTAAGAAGTACAAATTGGTTGTTGGACTGATGAACCTCAAAGGGAATGGGGGAGGTAGGACAGGAAGAGATAAACCAAAGAACTTCTATGCATATATGCATAACCAATGGACACAAACAATAGTGTGGGGAAGGCAGGAGGGGGGCAGGATTGAGGAGGAGGGGTCAGTGGGGTGGAATAAGGGGCGACATCTGTAATACAGTCAACAATAAAGATAAGTTTAAAAAAATAAGTAAAATAAAATAAAATGAATTAATAGATATAAGCTACTACTAGTATAGTGTCTGGTATAGAGTAAGCATGATAAGAGTTAGATATTATGAGCAAGTTTTATAAGAGAAGAAGAAGGAACATGAGATAAGATTGTTTAAATATGTATGGGTCTGGTTAGTTTTACTATATTTATAGGCTATAAATCTATAAATCTGTTACATTCATATCAGCTGTGTCAGTTAAACCTGGGTCATACAAACCAGGACCGTCCTTCCAAATTGCCAGGTGTGGGCTGTTAATCAGAAACACCAGCAACAGAAGTTTTTTGTTGTTTTGCTTTAGTTTAATTTTGAGTCTGGGATATCTTTCTTTCTCAGACTCTAACCTGATCCCTAAATGATTATCAGGAACATATATCTTTTTTTTTTATCCTCACCCAAGGACACTTTTTTGCATTTATCTTTAGATAGAACAAGGGGGAGAGAGGGAGGAGGAGAGAGAGAGAGAAACATCGATGTGAAAGAGACACACCAAGTGGCTGCCACCCACACGACCCCAACCGGGGCCGGGGACAAACTGCAACCGAGGTACATGCCCTTGGCGGGAACCGAATCCAGGACTCTGTGGTCCGCGGGCTAGTGTTCTAAATGCTGAGCCAGGGCAGGAACATCTATCTTTTAGTGAGTGAGTGAGTGAGTGAGTGAGTGAGTATGATTATTGAAGCTGGGAACAGTGAAACAAGGAAGGGCTTAGGAAAGAAGAAGCAACAGGAGAGCCTACGTTGGGCTGCTTTGGCTCACTGAGAAGTCAGAGAATAGGGGGCCTTGGAGACAGGTTCAGGGGGTTAGACCAGGATGAGCTGCCACTGCCCATTGCTCCCAAGGTTGTCTCATGGGGACCCTTAAAGTTTAAGAGATGCACACCTGTGAGGGAAGAGGCAGGGGAAGGGAAAGGCCAGATATGCTCCAGGGAGGGAGAGCTTGAATATCTTTTAATCAGGCAGATCCTGGAGAATGGGAGGTGACAAAGAGGATGACCAAGCTGGAGAGACTGTTCCATCACAGCAAGGTGCTGCTGGCAGGGCTAGTAGAGGGCCCTTCTGCTACTCAGAACCCACCAGAAGGTGCTGGGCAGTGAGGCCTGGAACTGGGTAACTGAAAGGCTCTTCTGTGGGCCTGGCCATGGAAATAGTTCTCAAGGTCCAGCCATAGTTCCTGGCCACTGGCCACACCGTCTTCTAAACCCTTGGCCTACATGGAGCCCCTTCCCTGAGTTCCCAGAGCCCTGGCAGGCTCCAGAACCCTCTGCTCAGCCTTCTGCTGCCCTGAGTGTCCTGTGGAGGAGGGGAAGCAGGGCTGCAGAAGGACTTAGCTAGGCTGAGCTGGGAACCAAGAGGGGTTTGGCAGTTTCCCAAGGGCTGGCACTGTGCCTCCTCCTTCTCCACCCCCAACTGCCCAAGCTGCTCAGAGCCTGGCATAGAGAATTCAGTTAATAAAGCTGTGTTGATGTTATTTGGTAGAAGCTAAGCCAACGATATAAGGTCACCTGACATTTAGTATTTCTATCCAATAGAAATATAATGCCAGCCACATTTAAACATTTTTACTAGTAGACACAAAAAGGTAAAACAAAACAAATGAAATTAATTGTATTAGCCCAATTTATTAAAAATATTATTTCACATGCGATTCAAATGTGAAATTACCTTTTATTTCATTTTAAGTCTTTGAAATCCTATGTGTATTGTACACTTATTGCACTTATCAACAAAGACTAGCTACTATATGAGAGGAATAAAACTTTTCCTTTTAGGTTTAGTTACTGAGGCCTGCAAATTAAACTGACAAAAAAACAGATTAACAGGAGAGAAAAAAAAGTGTGTTTCATATGTGTACAGGAGCCAACAAAGGAAGTAGCTGGCTCATTAAATGATTAAAGTTAAAGGCTTGCATATCTAAGTTAAGAAAGGGAGGGGGGCCCTGGCCGGTTTGGCTCAGCGGTTAGAGCGTTGGCCTGCCGTCTGGAGAGACCCGGGTTCGGTTCCTGCTAAGGGCATGTACTTTGGTTGCAGTTTGTCCCCGGCCCTGGTTGGTCGTGCGGGTGGCAGCCACTCGATGTGTCCCTTTCACATCGATGTTTCTCTCTCTCTCTCTCTCTCTCTCTCTCTCTCTCCCTCTCTCTCCCTCCCACTCTGTCTGTACAAAAATTGGGAAAATGTCCTCAGGTGAGGATAAAAAAAAAGAAAGAAAAAAGAAAGGGAGGGGGAAGAAATGGCTTCTATGGGAAAATAAATAGATTTTTTAGAAAGACAAATGGCTTTTTAGGAGAACAGACTTAAGGTTTGTGATAATATTTGTCTAACAGGTATGAATAGTCTCTCGTCTTCTTCAGGGCATTAAAATTCTCCTGGAGAGGGGATTCATGGCAGCCTCGTTTCCCAGAAGTTGCTGCTTTTAGTCAGATAAGGGAAGCTCCAGGAGGCTTTCCTCTGCCTCTGTTGAATCTCAAATGTCTTCAGCTTAAAGTAATCTTCATGCCAACTCCAGGATTCAAGGAGGTCCCCACGCGGCATTTCAAGTGCCCAACAATGGCTACCTTATTGGATTGCGTGGGTGCAGAATCATCGAATCCTGGAGTCCCAGGACTGTGCATTCCTGGCGATCCCAGCAAACATCCCTCTGCTGCCTCTCTGACCAGCTCTGGCCCATACCCTGCTTGAGTGTCTCCCAAGCGCGGGGTGCCTACTGCTTCCCCCAAGCCATCTGTGAGGTGGCAGCTGTCATCTCCAGCGGAAATCGCCCTCCTTGCTGTGCATCCCAATACCTTTTCCGCTGGCGGTTAGGGAGTGGCAGACAAGAACTGTGTTTCATTTTACCCAGAGGGTCAGTATCCCTCAGCAAGTGGGAAGAGGGGGACGCTAGCACGCTACAGTCATCCTTCCTCTGCGAGGAGGCGACGTCTCCTAGACCCTGGGACGGGAGAGCCAGAGTTCTGGGACATGGGCTTTGCGAGCACCCACCACACTGCTAGACTAGAGGGCCTAGCTCCGACTTCCAGCCCACCTCGGGCCAGCCCTGTCCCGGGCTCAGGGCGATCTCTCCTCCCACAGCCGGGAGGTACAGAAACATAAGGCAGCGCCCTGGTTTCACAAACTGAGGTGCAATTCTTGCGCGGCCACAGCACAGATCCCACCCTCTAGCTGAACCCTGTTCCAACCAAGTCCCAGGAGCCTCCGGATAAAACTTGAAAACCTTCTTGTCCTGCCGGCCGGGAGAGGGAGGCGCCTCGCCAGCTCCTTGGAACCGCAAGGACCTGGCCACCGGGGCGAGAAGCTCCCGGGGGAACCCTGATGTAACTCCGCGCCCGGCTTGCAAGAGAAGCCCCAAGAGCCCTGGCCTTTTTACTGCAGCGGAGAGGTGACAGAGGTGGAGCCCTTTCCGGCACGCCCCGCCTATGTAGCCTTCCACCCCTCGCCCTGGGCACGCTGCCGGGTTCTCTCGGGCACCGAGGGTCCTGAGACTGGGAACAGAGCTCCGGGCTCGCTCGGTGCCTGCAGGGATCGGTCCTTTACCAGCTATGGACAGGCTAAGACCTGGAGCGGTGACGGTTCCAAGGGGTGAGTCTGAAAGGGCCTGAGCTCCCAAAGCAACTCAAAATAGCATTCAAACCAAGTACAAAGCTGGATCTTGCTATGTTTATGTATCTTCAAGACAAAGACCTCCAATATGAACATACCAGCATCTCCACTACATTGTTGGCAAGTCCCCATACCTCTCTAATCTCGGTTTCCTCCTTTGTGCTTTGGGAATCACGTTGCCATGACAGTCTCTGATTATAGGCCTTGTGGGGAACATTTCTATGGGCCCTCCAAAAGTCTACCTGGGGGCAGGGGTCTCCAGCATTTCCCAGGGCCCTTCTTAATTTGTTAGCATGAAGAGAGAGTTTGCTCTTGATTGGGAAAAGTTAACACTGGAGGGTTGAAGGGCAGAATTACCTAGGGGCTGGGACTCAGGGTGACTCCCATACTCTTCATCCCTTGTCAGCACCTGCCCAGGCCTGGCTCACTGGGGCCAGTGGAGTGGAGCAGGAGGGCCTGCAGTCACAGCACCCACCCTACCTGAGCTCTCAGGCTAGACACAGGCCTCCCACCCCCAGAGGAGAGGTAGAAATCAAGACGGGATGTGACTGGATGACAGTTGATCTGAATGGAGCCCAAGGTTGAGGCAATGCTGTACCCTGTGCCCACTGCCAGGCTTTTCTCTCCTAGATTCTCTGTGCCCTGATGAGGCAGGTGAGCTGAGTCCAGATGAGGGATCTTAAGCTAGGAGGGATCACAGTAGCCCCAGGTCACCGTGGGTGACAGAGTTGCAATTAGGACCCAAAGACCCCTGCTACCTAGTCCTTCATGTCCCACTCCTGAGAGGGCAAGAACCCTGTGAGCAGGAGCATTTGGAGGTCAGGTCTAAGCTGGGCAAGGCAAGAGGGCTTCGATTTGGAGAGGGTGTGGGGTGGGAAGGGCTCCCTGAGCTGAGAGGTAGGAAGAGAGGGGAGGTTCCCCTGGGGACAGAGTAGACTGGGGAAGCTGTGAGAAGCAAGGGTATGGGAAGTCTGGCCATAGAAGAGGGTCTGTGGGTCATCTGGGGACTAGCAACTAATCCAGGCCATAAGGTTCAGGGAAATTCTTGAGTAGGGGCAGCAGACCAGATGTGGGATCAGACACTGGTGGTGTTGGGGCTAAACTTTCTGGTCCTGCCTCCACTTCAGGCTCTTTCATTTCCTAGCCTGTGGACATGTTCTCTTTTCTCTGTGGGCCTCAGTTTCCTCATGTGTAAAATGAAGTCAGTTCCCTATTCTGTTCATAACTTAGAAGGTGCTTTGTGACTGGGCTTTACACACATGAGTGTGTGAGGGGCTCATACACACATGTGACAAAGAGAATGGTGTCAGGTCAGACCTCTACGAGGGGCTTCTACCTCCCCTGATTCTGGCCCCAGAGGAAGAGGTGTGTTTGCTCCCTCTAGCCCTGCCAGCTTGTCTGGGATTCCCCTGGGCTTAACAAATATTTGTGCCTCTGATTTAGTCATTGGCTGCTGGAATGTTCTGTCCTGCTGCCCATTCTTTCAGGCTTCAGGCTATGAAGACCCAGGAAGAGGAAAAAAGTACAAGGTCAGGACTTCTGGGTTCTTCCCCCAGCTCCCTTCTTGCCTTCTACTCCTGAGCCCCCTTGTCCCAGTCTGTTCCTGAAGTTCAGAACCCTGTGCTAGGAACTGTGCAGGGACAAGGGACAGGTGGCTCTGAAGAGCTTCTAAGAGCTAAGGCTTTTGGTCCAAATGTGAGCTCAGCAGCTGTCCTGCTGTGTGGTCTTGGGTGAGTCCCATTGTCTCTCCAAGCTAGGTTCCTCGTCCCTGAAACAGTGGTGAAATGGTTTGAGTCAGTGCCTGGGACTTAGTAACTGCTTCCTTCCCTAGCCTTACTTCCATGGCTCTGCACTGTCCCTCTAGAAGTTTGGGCCTGCCCAGTTTGGCCAATAAAAATAACAAGAGTTAGAAGTTCCCAGTAATATTGAGTGCCCTGTACAATAGTGTGCTGGCAAATGTTCGACAACCAGCTCTAAAAAAGAAAGTCCTATTTTTCAGAATTTGCCTGATTTCTATGTTGTTAAAATTACTACATGGCCCTTTCAAGCTTCTACTATGATATGACTGAGTGTGGAGTCAGGAGCCAGTGAGCTAGCTCAAGCACAATACTGCAGACAGGATTGGCTACATAATTTGCCAGGCCCATTGCAAAATGAAATCGCAGGGTCCCTTGTTCAAAAAGCAAGAGGAAGCTGTATCTTTTTTTCTGGGATTTTTTTCTCAATCCATCATAACATGCTTTTTATTTATTTCATGTCACACTCCTTCGTGCACGGGGATACTGGATACTCTCTGGGCAAGTGCAGACCCTGACAGGTGGGGGTGAGGGTGGGCAAGCCCCAAGATTTGGCATGCACATGTGAAGCTCACTGACTACCAGGTTGCCCCTCCTGTCAGCTACCAGACAGATGCCCCAGGAAGTCAAGTCAGGCATCTTCCATTCCCACAGGCCTGCAGTCTTGACTTATGCCCCAGCCTCCAAGTCAGGATATGTTCAGCACCCAGATGGGAGTAAGAGAGAGACTATTCAAGTTACCCCGCTGAACACTCGGTGGGGAGGAGGAAGAGGCCAGGTGGATCTGATATAACAGGATGAGGGAGCTGGCAGCCAAAAACTTGTCCCAGGAAGGCAGAGAGGTGGCAGGAGGCAGAACTACACTGGGAGCAAGAGTCTGCAAGCTCACTGGACTTAACTTACAAGACACAAATTCATGTGCTGGCTGCACGTACAAGAATAAACCAATGAATGCAAAAATAAGTGAAACAACAAATTGATGTTTCTCTCTCCTCTCCTCTCTCTCTCTCTCTCCCACTTCATTCCTCTCTCTAAAATCAATCAATAAGTTTTTTGCAAGTTTTTAAAGACATAAATTCAAAGTAATATTCTAATTCACCCCAGTGCATATAAACTTATTCAGTTTATATTTGCATTGTACCATTTTCCTCTCTTTGAAAATACTGTCTGAAATGCGTTTCTTGCTTCTAAACAAGTGAAAGATAACATTTTTAAATCCCCAATGCACTGCCTACCTGCACAGCATATAATGGGTTGCATTCACTAGTCTACAGAGCACAAAAAACTGTAAAATTTTTCTCCATGGTGATATTTATCCTAGGGATTGAAACCAAATATTGACCCAGTTTTAGCAAATTTAGAACAGTAGCTTCTTGGCTTAAAAAAAATATTTCCACTTATCAAGAATGTTTGATATACAAAACAGACCCAGAGACATAGAAGTAGGATACAGACTGACAAACCTCAGAAGGGGGGGGGGGGGAATAAACCACAGAACTTATATGCATGTATGCATAACCAATAGACATAGACAACAATGCTGGGGATGGGGTGGGGTGGGGGGAATTGGGAGGAGGGTGTCAATGGGGGAAAAAGGAGAAACATCTGTAACAATAATAAATTAATAAAAAAAATAATAATAATAAAGAATGTTTGTTTTCTTGGGGGGAATGACCTTGGTGTCCCAGGCATATACTTCCGGATAAATTTGGAAAGGGCACTTCTCATACCACACTGGCCCAGACCAAGGGGAGATGGGTTTAATTTCTCAGGAGTGGCCCGATGCTCTGGGCCAGCTGCTGAAGGAGGTGTCTTACCAGGGAGGAGAGCTGCAAAGTGTGGACAAAGGAAGAGAGACCCCACTCTATATTCCCCTGGGCTCTGTGTGAATGATGACCCACTGTGGGAACCCAGGCTCAGCCCATGAGCTAGCAGGCTATGCTGCACTGACAGGGGGGAAAGGGCCTCTCAACTCTGGTGAGCACTCCTATGCACACACAAATATCTAGACAGGAAGCTGCCCAAGAACTTTAGCCTGAAGAGTGTGTGGGTGCATTGGCCACAAAACCACTTTATAGAAGATTAAGAAACAGAAACGGGCCTGATTGAGGAACAATGGGTGTCCCTCTAGCATGGTTGTTAATTGGCTTCCTCATTGAAATTCAGCCATAGAGTGGCCCCTCTTACTCTTTGGTGATTTTAGGCAAGTCCCAGAGCATATCCTAGCTCAGTTTCTCATCTGTAAAATGAGAAATTGATGCATAGCTTCAAGGTTGTGGTCAGGTCCAGCTGGTGTGGCTCAGTGGTTGAGCATTGACCTGTGCACCAAGTGGTCGCCGGTTCGACTCCCAGTCAGGACACATGCCCAGGTTGTGGGCCCAGTCCCCAGTGGGGGATATGCAGGAGGCAGCCAATTGATGTTCTCTCTCATTGATGTTTCTCTCTCTCTCTCCCTCTCACTTCTTCTCTCTCTAAAATCAATAAAGGAAAAAAAAATTAGAAAAAAGGTTGTGGTCAGAATTAAACAAAATGCATGTGTGTGTGTGTTTTTAGGTCAGACACAAAGCTATTGCTACAATAAAATGTGGTGATAGGGTAGCTGTTACTATTATTAGCAATTGCATAAAGCAAACAGGGTCTGATTCACTTCTGGGTTCCTTGTGCACAGTAGGTTGTACTGGGGAATGTGACTTCAACTCCTGCACCTTGGCTGGGCTGCATTGTGAGAACTGCTTGTAGGGGTGAGACCATAGGCAGCCTAGGTGGAGGTGTGAGTGAGCTGTGGTGAGCCTTTCTCCCTAAGAGACTGGCAGGACTGGAATAGGGGCTGTGGAAGAAAGGGGAACCCTCAGCCAACCCTCTCATTTCACAAAAGGAGAAATTGTGTGTCAGCTTACCGTAAATGCATTACACTAGCTCTACTGACTTCAAAGTCATTTTGGAATGCAACCAGAATAGCATCTGAGGGTGCAAATATTGGGTGCATGGTCAGACTTCCTCAGCGACCTGCTTTATTGCTCTTGGTCAGCATACCCCCAGCACCACATCACTCTCTACTTTTAGAGTTGTATAAAATACCGCATGACAAGTCATGGATCAGGTCACTGAGAAGCTTGATGGTGAACCCCAAAGCATGGGTGAGTTCATTTCCCAGAGTGAAATTTGGCCAGTGGGAAACAGGAAATGGGAAACCACTAGGCAGATAAGTTCTTCCTCCATTTTCTCTTCTTGGAGGCTCCAAGGTTTGGCTACTCTATGTAGCCCTTTGGACATACCCCCACCTAGACTGGCATTGATGCTTGTGAAGCTGTAGCCAGCACATACCATACATTGCATTTCAACTTTTCTGGCCTTACTTCCCTTTTCTTCACCCTCACTGCCCTAGGCTTGCCCCTCCTGAATAAAGTACAGTAGTCTCCCTTCATCTGAAGAGGGTATATTCCAAGTGGATGCCAAAAACCACTGTAAATAGTACCAAACCCTATATATACTATTTTTTTTCCTATAATACATACCTATGATAAAGTTTAATTTATAAATTAGGCATAGTAAGAGGTTAATAATAATAACTAATAATAAAGTAGAACAGTTATAACAATATACTATAATAAAAGCTGTGTATGTATGTGGTCTCTCTCTCAAAATATCTTACTGTACTGTACTTAGCTTTTCACTTAAAGGAAGCACTATATGGCTTCTCTTTGGCGTATTCAAATTGCCAGCATCACTATGCTTGCACTCTGGGGCCATTATGAAGTAAATAAGGTTTACTTGAATACAGTGGTGTGATACCAGGACAGTCGATTTGACAACAGAGAAGGCTACTAAGTGACTAACAAACAGGTAGTGTATACAGTGTGGATACAATGAACAAAAGGATGGTTCACATCCAGGGCTGGGTGAATCAGGAAGGCATGGAATTCATCACACTATTCAGAACTGTGCACAGTTTTTTAAATTAAATTTATTGGGGTGACATTGGTTAATAAAATTATACATGATCTGCACACTACATTGTGTGCTCACCACCCAAAGTCAAGTCTCTTTCTGCCACATTTATTTCTCCTTTGCCCTCTTCTACCTTTCCCCATTCCACCCACCCCACCCCCTTCCCTCGCAATCATACTATTGCCCGTGTCTCTCTTTTTTTGTGGGCTTTCTTTTGTGTGTCTGCTTAATCCCTTCACTTTTATCACCCAGTCCTGAACCTCTCCTCTCTGACAGCTGTCAGCCTGTTCTCTGTATCTATGAGACTATCTCTATTTTGTTTGTTTGTTTATTTTATTTATTTATTTATTTTTGGTACGTGCCATTAGTGGGAACTGAACCCAGGACTCTGGTCCACAGGCCGACGCTCCAACCGCTGAGCCAAACCTGCCAGGGCTGTTAGTTTATTTTGTTCATTAGATTCCACATAAGTGAAATCATATGGTATTTGTCTTTCTCTATTTTTACTTAGAATAATTATAGGATACTGAAGAAAGAAATTGAGGAGGATACAAGTAAGTAGAAGCATATACCATGTTCATTGACAGGAAGAGGTAACATCATTAAAATGTCCATACTATAAGGATAGAAAACAGGTTTTTCAACCTTGACAACTTTTAGGAGGCTGGAGGAAAGGCAGAGGGAGGAGGAGGATATAAGTCCCTGCAGCTTGTTCCCAGGACTGCAGCCACATTTTTTTTTTTTTTTAACAAAGGGAGGGGGGCTGGTTCTCGCTTTTGCAGCCTGCAGCCAGGACTCAGCTCTGGCCTACTAGGAAAATTTGGAATGTTTAAAAGATTCACTTTTATATACTTCTCTTTCTTTTTAAAGTTTGCGGATCAAATTTTTCTCAGTTATCCCAGAGACAATTCTTGTGGTCTCTCATTTGAAAGAGAATAGAGGAGATTACAGGAGAGCGGTTAAAGTTACAGTAAAAGAGCCATCCTCAGGCCAAAGCTCCTGGTCATTTGATTTATATTGTGGCCTAGCTGTATTGTAATAGAAAATCAAACATTTAGATTTTAGGTTGGTAAGTCCCAGAGCCTTCTGGTTCTTTTTTTTTTTTTTTTTTTTTTTTGTATGGTAGGAAAGCTTTGGGGCATTTTATTTATTTTTTTATTATTAATTAATTAATTAATTAATTTTTGTTACAGATGTTTCTCCTTTTCCCCCCATTGATCTCCCCTCCCCCTCCCTGCCCTGTCCCCAACTTTGTGTCCATGTCCATTGCTCATGCATCCATGCATATAAGTTCTGTGGTTTATCTCTCCCCCACCACCCCCTCTTCTGGGGATTGTCAGTCTGTACCCCACTTCCACATCTCTGGGACTACCCCATTATCAGACTGTTATGTTCATTATATTCCACAAATAAGTGAGATCATATGATACTTGTCTTTCTCTGTTTGGCTTGTTTCGCTTAGGATAATACTTTCCAGGTCCCTCCATGTCATCTCAAAGGATAAGAGATCTTTCTTCCTTACAGCTGCATAGTACTCCACTGTGTATATGTACCACAGCTTTCTTATCCATTAGTCTACTGATGGACATTTGGGCTGTTTCCAGATCTTAGCTATTGTAAATAGTGCTCCTACAAACATGGGGGTACATATATTCTTTCTGATTGGTGTTTCAGGCTTCTTAGGGTATATTCCTAGAAGTGGGATTACTGGGTCAAATGGCAGTTCAATTTTTAATTTTTTGAGGTAACACCATAGTGTTTTCCATAGTGGCTGCACCAGTTTGCATTCCCACCAACAGTGCACTAGAGTCCCCTTTTGTCCACACCCTCGCCAACACTTATTGTTTAAAGACTTCCGCTACTTAAGGGGACATCCCAAAGAGGAGTCCTTAGGTAGAGCTGACTGTGTGTTTCCCATGATGGAAACTAGGAGGAAAGAAAAAGGAAGGGCTTCTTAGGGGCATTAGAAATCTAGGGTCTGTCTTGGGGTACCCACTGCCAGAGACCAGACCCAAGATCTGGCTTGGAGCCCACCCGAGACCGACCAAGAAACTGAAGATCTGGCTCAGGGCTCACCCAAGACCAGACAGCCCTTGAGGGAGACAGCTGGTAGGGTCCTATGCAGTTGAACCCCAAAGTAATAGGACCTGGGCTCAGGGTTTAAATTCATTAGAGGACCCTTGTAGGGGAGACGCCTGTCACTTTACTTGAGACTGCTAACTTCCCCAGGATCTGTTAGACTTACCGATTGCTGCTGGCCAAGGGCTGACCAAGGAGAAGGGGCACCAAGGAGAATGTTCATGAAATCAGAGAGAGGAGGGAGAGGAACGAAATTCCAGGGACAGGATTATGGGGTTAGCCCAGGAGAGCTGCCACTGCCCACTGCTGTCACACCTGCAAGTCCCAGAAGTTGGCAGAGAGAAGTCTACCGTCCCGTCCCCCGCATGGGTCACCGGTAGGGTTTTGTTTAAGCCAGTGATGTGAGCTTGTGAAAGAATTCACAACTGAGAGAAGAGAGAAAAGGGAGGTCATTTTATTTGTCTTTCCCCATAGACAGGGAAAGGGCCAAGTACCAGGTGGCACTGGGCAAAACAGAAAGAGTGAGTTGCTCTTTTATTGGGGGCTTTGGGGAGTAAAGGGCAGATGTGCCAGGGGCGGGTTCTTATATCTACTTTATCCTGTAAAAATACACTTGGGAAAAAGGAGAGAAGGAATGTGGGCTGGGAGCTGCAGGAGCTGATCATCAGTGAGTTGCAGTCACTGGTCCAGTGTTCTGATAATCAGATTGCTAATCTTTCCCCGATGTCAGGGAGTCCCCTTTGTCCTCAGATTAGAAGAATGGACAGCATTCCAGAGGTAAACTCCCCAGATGCGTACCTCCCAGCCAGTCAGAATGGGCTTTTCCTCAATCAGAACAAAGCAATCATCATTAATAACTGTAAAAGTGATTAACATGTTTCCAACTATGGCTAGTGCCCCACTATGATTAGTTTTCTTATTCTTATAATATTTTCTATTAATTCTAATATTCTTTCTTGCCCCTTTCATTTGGGTAGAAAGGTGGTTTCAGATACCAGCAATCTCTGTGTTTAATTACCAGGTGCTTCATAAAAAAGAAAAACCTGTTTTCTGTCCTTATACATACTACCCAAAACAACCTATAGATTCAATGTAATTTCTATTAAAATACCAATGGCATATCTCACAGAACTAGAACAAATATTCCAAAAATTAATATGGAACCAAAAAAGACCTTGAATAGCCACAGCAATCTTGAGAAAGAAGAATAAAGTTGGAGGGATCACATTACCTGATATCAAACCATACTACAAGTCTATAGCAATCAAAGCAGCATGGTACTGGCATAAAAGCATGCAGATAGATCAATTAAACAGAATAGAGAGCCAGAAATAAATCCACACCTTTATGGTCAATTAATATTTGACAAAAGAGACAAGAATATACAATGGGGTAAAGACAGTCTATTCAATAAATGGTGTTGGAAAAACTGGACAGGTACATGCAAAAAAAAAATGAATCTAGACCATCAACTTACAGCATAAACAAGAATAAACTGAAAATGGATTAAAGACATAAATGTAAATAATGAAACCATAAAAATCCTAGAAGAAAACATAGGCAGTAAAATCTCGGACTTTTCTTGTAGCAATATTTTTTTCTGCTATATCTCCTTGCACAAGGGAAACAAAAGGAAAAATAAACAAATGGGACTACATCAAACTAAAAAGCTTTTGCACAGCAAAAGAAACCATCAACAAAATGAAAAGACAGCCCACTGAATGAGAGAACATATTCGCCAATGATACTTCTGATAAGGGATTAATTTCCAAAATTTATAAAGAAGTCAATACTACTCAACACCAAGAAAACAAACAATCCAATTAAAAATTGGGCTAAGGGCCCAGGTTGGTATGGCCCAGGTTGGTATTACTCAGTGGTTAGTGTCAGCCCACGCACTGAAGGGTCTCGGGTTCAATTCCCAGTCAAAGACATGTGCCTAGATTGCAGGTTCAATCCCTGGCACTGATCAGGTTGGGGCATGTCCAGAAGGCAACCAATCAATGTGTCTCTCTCACATCAATGTCTCTCTCTCTCTCTCTCTCTCTCTCTCTCTCTCTCTCTCTCTCTCTCTCTTTCTCTCTCCCATTCACTCTATCTAAAATCAACAGAAAAATATCCTTGGGTGAGGATTAACAACAACAACAAAAAAAATGGGCAAAGGACCTGAATAAACACTTTTACAAAGATGGTCAATAGACACATGAAAAGATGCTCAAGCTCACAAATTATCACAGAAATGCAAATTAAAACCACAAGATATCACCTCACCCCTATCAGAATGGCTATCATCAATAAATCAACAAACAAGTGTTGGTGAGGATGTGGAGAAAAGAGAACCCTTATGCACTGTTGGTGGAAATGCAGACTGGTGTAACCACTGTGGAAAGCAGTATGGAGTTACTTCAAAAATTAAAAATGGAGCTGCCTTATGACCCAGCAATTCCACATCTGGGAATATATCCAAAGAAACTGGAAACACTAATTCGAAAGAATATATGCACTCCTATGTTCAGTGCAGCGTTATTCCCAATAGCCAAAATGTGGAAGCAGCCCAAGTGCCCATTAGTAGATGAGTGGATAAAAAAGCTATGGTACATTTACACAGTGAAATACTATTTGGCTGTAAAAAAAAAAGAAGAAGAAGAAGAAAATCTTAACCTTTTTTGACAGCATGGGTGGACCTGGAGAGCTTTATGCTAAGTGAAATATTAACTGAGAGCAATTTAAAACTTATGAATTGTTTATTTCTGGACTTTTTTATTTAATATTTTTTATCTTGGTTGATGACCAAGGGTTAACTAGGCTGCAGAAACTGAGACCACAGGTAATGGGACTACTGTATTAGCACTTTAAACCTTGTGTCAAGCCGTTTTTCAGAGGACCCAGCATAAGGTAGGATAGCATTTCCAAATTATTCATATTTATTATAGGACTTTCTACATAAAAGATCTCATATAGAATTATTCCATCCATTTAGATAACAGTCTCTATTTATTTATTTATTTATCCTCACCCGAGGACAGTTTTGAATATTTTGTTCAGATAGAGTGGGAGGGAGGGAGGGAGGGAGGGAGAGAGAGAGAGAGAGAGAGAGAGAGAGAGAGAAACATCAATGTGAAAGAGACACATCGAGTAGTTGCCACCCGCACAACCCAACCAGGGCTGGGGACAAACTGCAACTGAGGTACGTGCCCTTAGCGGGAACCGAACCCGGGTCTCTCGGGACCACAGGTCGAAGCTCTAACCGCTGAGCCAAACCGGCCAGGGCAACAGTCTCTATTTAAACACACCACCACATATACGCATTCCTTTGGGGCCAGAGTAAAAGGACCACAGTACCTTAAGCTGTGGGTGATCCATTTTGCTGGTGTAGATGTTCTCTTGTGCCTACAGTGGTGCTGCCTAGAATGTTATCCTGTCTCATATCTGGTTTAAAGCTCTCCATTTGTATACTCAGAGCCTCCTGCCAGAGATTTGCCCTTCATTTCAAACTTTTTTGTGCATGTTGTTGAGAAAGCTCAGGGTTCTTGTACTCTGCAGTGGGGGAACTCTCTTTCTATGATTGCTTTCTGTGTGGAGTATTTTTCCACACCAACAATCAGTTTTCCAACACCAACTGAGTGTACAACTTAATTCGGTTCTGACACTATCTACCTGGAGTTAGTGTCAGATCCTACAAGTTAAAGGACTCAGCCCCACAAGACTGCCTCCACTTCAGATGCCAGTTATAAGTGGAGTTTATGGGCTACCCCTGCTTCTGCTGAGCTGACTGCAAATTCAGGGATTCCCACACCCCCTCCCTGTTTCAATAATTTGCTAGAATGACTCACAAAACTAAGTAAAATACTTTACTTATGTTTACTGGTTTATTATAAAGGATACCAATAAACAGGCTAATGGAAGAGATGCATGGGGCAAGGAATGGGTAAGAGGGTGAGGCACAGAGCATATATTCAAGTTTAGTCAAAGGAATTTGTCATGAATAACAGTAGACACTCTTATTACCCAGGAAGTGTAAAGGGTTTTAGGAGCTCTGTGCCAGCAATAAATTATATATGTATATAATATTCCTTGATTTATGATGAGGTTACATTCCAATAAACCCATCATAAGTTGAAAATATCATAAATCAAAATGCATTTAATACTCTAAACTATTTGTCGTTTACTGGGAGCTGTGGCTCGCTGCTCTGCCCAGCATCTCAAGAGAGTGTTCTAGTACCATATATCGCTAGTCCAGAAAAAGATCAAAATTTATTTAAATTCAAAGTATGGTTTCTAATGAATGCATATTGCTTTCATACCATTGTAAAGTCAAAATATCTTAAGTCAAACCATCATAAGTCAGGGGCCATCTGTACATAAAATTTAGATATATATTACATATACTATATCACATATAAAATATATTATATATATTGCCCAGCTGGTGTGGCTTCGTGGTTGAGCATCGACCCATGCACCAAGAGGTCACTGTTTCAATTCCCGGTCAGGGCACATGGCCAGGTTGTGGGCCAAATCCCCAGTGTGGGGCATGCAGGAGACGACCAATCAATGTTCTCTCTCATCAATGTTTCTATCTCTCTCTCCCTCTCCCTTCCTCTCTCTAAAAATCAATTAAGAAAAAAAATTTTTTAATGAAATAAAATATATTATATATAAAATATAGTATAAACCTTATATGTAATATTTTATCATATGACAGTTTTCCTAAGGGTATGGTCATTTATTTCTTTACTGTGATTGGCTATATGCAAATTAGCAAATTTTTTTGCACTGGTTTGATAGGATTATCATGAATGCTGTCTCCACAACCGCCTCAAGTCTAGCTGTAGTCTGATGAATATGCAAAGTAAGAAACCCTCTTATATTGTTGCTGGTAAGATGCTGTAGTCACCATATTCCTAGGACTTGGGGGTCACAGTTCATGTAGTATATACTCTACATTTTGAGTATACTCTATATAGTTTACACCCTCTCCTCAGATTCTTTAGACTGAAGATCACGTAGATGAGAGATGAAGGCACTGAGACTTGGAGAGTGCAAGCAACTGGCCCGAAGGTCCATAACAAGGCAGTGGCAGTGAAATGGCCAAGCCTGAGGCCTTCAGCCCAGAGACCCTTCCTCTGCAGCCGATGACTTCTTCCTATTACATGACATTCCCTCTGCTGATGGGTCACACTAAAGCTGTCCCCCTTGCTAGATCCTGTGTCTTGTGAATGAAAACTGTCAGGGCTAGGAAGAACCTTACCATCTCCCTTTGAAAACAAGGAAACTGAGGTACAAAGTTACAGTCAGTAGTGGCAGAGCCAGAGGCAGGACCCATGGCAACTGTGGCTTAACCCCAGCCCAGCTCTGGGCAGGACTAGATTTAAATCCCAGCTCCTCCGTTTGTTCTCTGTGTCTTGGGCTCTTTATGCCTCAATGTTTACATTTATAAAGTGGGACGAAGACTAGCACCCACCTCAGAGGGTTGTTAGATAACATATATAAAGGTTTAAAAAAGGACCTAGCATATAATACATGCTCAATAAATATTACCTAGTACTATGTTTATTATAATCATGTTAGGGAAGGAAAATTTTTCCTCTTTCCACCCTAATTCAGTGATCTGGGACCTGTGAATTAAACTGACAAAAGACAGATTAACAGGAGAAAAGGCGAAGTTTATTCACATACTTGTACAAGAGCTCAGAGAAAATATGGCTCAAAGAAGTAGTTAGGGTCCTGGCCTGTTTGGCTCAATGGTTGGAGCATGGGCTGACTCACCAAAGGGTCAAGGATTTAGATTCCCAGTCAAGGGACATACCAGGGTTGCAAATTTGATCCCTGGTTGGGGCGGGTGTAGGAGGTAACCCCATATATGTCTCTCTTGTATCAATGTTTCTCTCTCTCTCCCTTTTTCTTTTTCTCTCCCTCCCTCCTTTCCACTCTCTTTAAAAATCAATGGAAAAAATATCTTCAAGTGAGATTAACAAAAAAAAAAAGAAAGAAAGAAAAGAAAAAGAAGAAGCAAAGAATCAGTTAGACCCTTGTCGAATAGCTCAGTTGGCTGGAGTGTTGTCCCATACACCAAAAGTTTGCAGATTCAGTTCCTGGTCAGAGCACCTGCCTAGGTAGCAGATTCAATCCCCAGTCAGGAGGAAACAGATCCATGTTTCTCTCTCACATCAATGTTTCTCTCTCTCTCTTTCTGGCCTCCCGTTTCTCTCACTTCCCAGTGAGCTAAGGCAGCCCAGCGTAGGCACTCCGGTGGCTTCTTCTATCTTAAGCCCTTCCTTGTTTCACTGTCTCCAGCATTAATAAACATACTCTCAAAATAAAAATAAAAAGCAGCTAGAATTTGGTGTTTATACAGGGGTGGGGAAAAGTAGGTTAATAGTTATAATACAATAATTAATAAATAATAATACAAGAATAAACTCTTGTTTCATGTCCTCCCAGTTGTAAACCTACTTTTGCCACTCCTGTATAACATCTTTTTTTTTTTTTGCTTTATTGGGGTATAATTGATGTATAACATTGTGTAAATTTATGGTGTACAATGTAATGATCTGATACACTTATATATTGTAAAATAATTACTACAGTAGTATTAGCCAACACTTCAAACACGTCACATAATTACCATTTCTTTTTTGTGGTGAGAAAATTTAAGATCTAGTCTCTTAGCAACTTTCAAGTATATAATACAGTATTGTTAACTATAGTCACCTTACTGTACATTAGATCCCCAGAACTTATTCACTTTATAATTGGAAGTTGATACCCTTTGACCAACATCTCCACATTTCCCCCACCTCTCAGCCAGTATCAGTCACCACTCTACTCTGTTCCTATGAGTTTAACTTTTTTAGATTCCACATATAAGTGATTTCATACAGTATTTGTCTTTCTCTCTGACTTATTTCACTTAGTATAATGCCCTCAAGTTCCCTTCATGTTGTCACAAATGGTGGGATTTTCTTCTTTCTCATGGCTGAGTAATATTCCATTGTATATATGTACCACCTGTTGTATATCAACTCATCTTGTTGGCACTTGGGTTGCTTCCCTATCTGGGCTATTATAACTGCAATGGACATAGGAGTGCATATAATTCTTTTTAGGTCATGATTTGGGTTTCTTCAGATATGTACCCAGAAATGGAATTGCTGGCCTTAGGGCAGTTCCATTTTTAATTTTTTGAGACCCTTCCATACTGTTTTTATAGTGGCCGCACCAATCTGCATTCCCACTAACAGTGCACGAGGGTTTCCGTTTCTCTACATCCTCACCAACACTTGCCCTTTGTGGATTTATTGATGGTAGCCATTCTGACAGGTGTGAGGTGATATCTCATTGTGGTTTTAATTTGCATTTCCCTGATGATTACTGCTATTCAAGCACCTTTTCATGTACCCTGTTGACCATCTGTATGTCTTATTAGGAAAAATGTCTATTCAGTTCTTCTGCTCATTTTTTAATTGAATCATTTTGTTTTGTTTTGTTGCTATTGACTTGTGTGAGTTCTTTAAATATTTTTAATATTAACCCCTTATCAGATATACTGTACCATCTTAATAGAGAAGGAGAGGAGGAAAAGGGCACAAATAAGAAAACAAATTACTTTTAGGAAAGATAAGCCCTTAGGAGAGTAGATGGGAGATATGTTAGTTTGTGATAATGTCTATTTAGGTGATTTCTTATCCTGGTCTCAGGTGAAGGGAGTCAAATTTCTCTGGTCTTGAAACTCCCAGGGAGGGATTTACTGCATTTGGATTCTTCTTGGAAGGCTCTGTTTTCAGGCAGATAAGTGGAAGTTCAGAAAAAAAGCCGTTTTCAGCATCTGTTGATTCTCAAATATCTTTAGCTCAAATAATCCTTGTGACACGAGGTATATTTTATACCTCTCCAGTCTTTACAGGGGAGAGGATGGGGTAGGATGGGAGTTGCGCGGCAGGCTTGAGGGCACCTGTCAGTTTTCTGGACATCTTCCACGCTGCCCTCCCTGGCTGAGGTTGGGGCACTTGGAGCTTCTGCTCCTTATCAGCCTTGCTCAAGGCTAAACTGGAACCATTCCACCATCCCCCTACCCTGCCCCTTCCATGTGGTATAACAGGGTGGCTGCAGGCTATATTAGGGAGCCTGCTGCACAGGTGAATGAAACTGGGATGTGTTGGGGGTGGGGGAACAGAGGCCACTGCTGGTCTGGAAAGCTTCCCTCCTTTACATGACTACACCACAGAGATTGTGGAATGAAATAAAAATGTTTCATAATGAAGCAAAGTTTGCATTTATCAAACAAAAATATTATGTTAGGAATCACACAGGCAATATAATTCCTAATAGCCAATTCGCAAGCCTCCCTGCCCCAGGAGAACAAAAACCAAACTTGCCACCACAGGAGAAATGGCCAGAATAGAAATGTAACTGGACATTAGGAACCAAAGAAATACCCAATTACACATCCACATTTCTGTAGGTCCCACCCTCTGCCCAAACACACCAACCAAGAGCCCAAAACCCACTGACTGAAAAAAGCTTCCCACCAGTGGATGCATATAAGGACAAAACTCTAGCTCCTAGGTGCTGCCATCATTGACCCAATACCCCAATGCTCAGTGATATGTAACCCTTCCCGTTGGATATCTCCATCCTCCAACCCCCTTTCCTTAAATAAATATAATTTTTCTATATTCACCATCCGAGATTGCTATTTAGCATGCCCATCCACCTCGAACCACTGACTTTCACCTTTCATATTATGCCTCCAATTTTTTACTGTTGAAGTATTTTAGTTTTAAATACAAAAATAACCTCCAAGCCCTCATACAGAATGGCAGAATTGAAGGCATTCAAGTTCTGTTTGTCTTTACAATCACTATGCTATTCTTGCTGAAGTAGAAATAGAAGTGAGGGAAGGGGGAGCCAAGGGCCAACTATTGATGCCCAGAGGAGAGGCCTGTCCTGAGAGCCAGATGTCCAGGCAATGCCCAGGCTCACTGCCCCATCCCTCCAGTCCCTAGCCCTCGCTCAACAGACCAGTTAAAATTTTAGGAAGAGGTACCCTTCCTGACCAACCTCCCAGAGTAGGGTCCTGTCTCATCAGCCAGGGGCCTCTCTGGAGGGCCCTTCCAAAAAACCCACAGCCCTACTGATCGACTAGTCTGTACTCCCTCACTGACAGAAAACTCATTAGTTCCCAAAAGCCCGATTACTGGCCCCTAGCTCTGCTGAGAGAAGGTCTTTCTTATTTTATTTTATTTTATTTTTTTAAATCCACACCTGAGGACATTTTTCCATTTTTTGTTCAGGTAGAGTGGGAGGGAGAGAGAGGAACAGAGAGAGAGAGAAACATCGATGCAAAAGGAACACATCGAGTGGCTGCCACCTGCACAACCGACCAGGGCCGGGGACAAACTGCAACCGAGGTACGTGCCCTTAGGGGAAACCGAACCCAGGTCTCTCTGGACCACAGGCCGACGCTCTAACCACTGAGCAAAACCGGCCAGGGCAGGTCTTTCTTATTTTTGAGCTGGAATCTCTCTCCCTGGAACTCACCCCATTGGTCAACAGGACACCAGATACTGTTGCAGGGGTAGAAAACTTTTCCCTTCTTCCTTTCTGTTAGTGTTTTGGGCCAGTGACTCAGGCTTGTGAAAGAATTCACAAGTGAGAGAAGATGGAAAAGGAGGAAATTTATTTTTCTTTTTCCATAGTCAGGGAAAGGGCCCATGCACCGACTGGCAATACAAGGGCAGGGAAGAAACAGTGAGTTGCTCTGTTTGGGAAACAGAAATGGCTGGGAAAAGGGTAGTGGAGAAAGAGAGAGAGAGGAGCCCTTATCTATTCTACTGTTGGGTAGAAAGGCAGTTTGAAGTTGCAGACACCAACAATCTCCGCCTTTAATTACCAGGTGCTTCTCATAAATTATGGGAAATTATTACAAAAAAAAGTCTGTTTTCTGTCCTTACACCTTCTAGGTATTTTGGATGGTCTAATAATTAAATTGACATTAAGACAGATTAACAGGAGAAAAACAAGTTGTGTACATATGGGAACCCCAGAAAAATATGAGAACCACATCCTAAACTAAGGAGAAGGGGATAGGGGTCTGGGGCTTCAAACAGGATGAAGGTAACTCACAGGAAGCCAAGAAGAGCAGATGTTTGGTAAATAAACGTTTGCCCTGCCATACAGATAAGTCTTTCTGATATAAGAATTTATCTCTACTAATAGCTCTCTTCCTGGTACTGACCCCCTATCTAAATTCTTTCAGGCAATAAGGGGAGTAAAAGGCTATTCTTGTGTTTGCTGGGCCCCAATTGTCTTTAGCTGAAAATAATCCACATGCCAAAGTGGTACATTCTGGGGTGGCATATTCTGTTCCCCCTCATTGTCAAATCTATGAATGGGGCTAATGGTATGGGGTCTGCCCCACCAATTCTGGCTTATGGTCAGATCCCCCAGCCTCCCCAGTCTCTGGAAGTGAGTTCTGTTTTTTTATCACCTCATATTCTCTGGATGCAAATGAGCTCCCTGTCACTGGAGGGATGCAAGCCAAGGCTAGAGGCCTCCCTACCAGAGGTCTGATAAGTGTCAGATGGTAACTGGGTCTGGGAGTTCCTGACTCCTGGGGGAGGTGGGAAGAGAAATATAGGAGGCAGAGAGTTTGGGATTATATCCTAGGAGGTGAGGCTCAAAACATCTCCCTAATAACAATACCTTGCCTGCCAGCTGCCCGGTGGTGTTTGATCAGTGAGCTCAGGTCTCCCAGACAGGCAAGAAATGCAGAAGGCCCAGCCTGGAATAATGCAGGACCTCTTCCTCCCACACACCTGTACATACCCCAACTCTGGCTCAGCACCTCTTCAGACACAGGAGGAGGCTCACCCTGCCTTGGTTTACCCCTGTCCCACTCACATGGGTCTATAGACCACCCCCACCCAAATACTAGAAGAGGCCAGTGAGCAGGGGTACACACTCCTTCAGCTAGACTCAAGAAAACACTTCCCAAGGCCACAAATGGTGACTCAGGTGCAAAGGGGGTTCCAGGCTTGGGATGAGCTTTGGAAGTAGGACTGATGCCTCAGGGGTCAAGCACTATAAAGCTATTTGCAAAGTGAAGAATGGTCAGGGCTGAGGGGTATGGTTGCCCCAGTGCCAGATCAGGTACTGAGGCCTAGTCATGGAGATAGGGACACAAGCCCACACACAAACAGGTAGAGTTCTTTACTGCCTTTTCAATCCTGGTCTCACAACAGTGCCTTTCAAAGCTAATTCCTGTCAAAGACCTGGAGTTTAAGTCCCCTGATTCAACCTGGTCTTTCCCAGAGCAATTCAGACCTCTCTGGAAAGGGCCAGGTAATCTCCAGGATAGGCATGGTGGGGACAAGTTCAGTTCAGGGTTCTGAGTTTCACATCAGCATTTGTGACCACAGCCTAACCTGCTGGGTTCCCTCTGCAAGAGGCCACTCTGAGGTTCCTTCAGCATGGTTTTCCGTGCCTGATGTTTTCTCCTCTGGTTCTTTTTTTTTTTTCTTTATTGATTTTAAAGAGAGAAGAAGAGAAAGGGAGAGAGAGATAGAAACATCAATGAGAGAGAATGTCGATTGGCTGCCTCCTGCATGCCCCGCACTGGGGATCTGGCCCACAACCTGGGCATGTGCCCTGACTGGGAATCAAACCAGGGACCTCTTCGTGCCTGGGTTGATGCTCAACCACTGAGCCTCACCAGCCCGACTCCCCTCTGGTTCTTGATCTTCATATTGATTTTACAGTCTCATTCACCTCAGACCTTCTTACCTCTTCTAGCCTCCCCTCCAGAGGGGTTGGGCACCAGAAAAGGGGTGAGGAGGGGAGGTCAGCTCAGGTTAAGACCCAGTGCTCTCAGCTTCTAAGGCATATTTCAGACCCCAGAGGCCAGAACTCTCTCAGCAGGGGCTTGGGTAAGGCAAGTGAGGCATGGCTCCTAAAAGTGAGTGCCTCCTTACATTGTTTTTTACTGTAGGTACCTTGCTGGCCTTATCATGGCCCCAGCCTGACCTCCAGAGAAAAGTGTTGAGGAATCTAGTCCTCAAGCAAGCAGTTGGGGGAAAGGGGAGCCCCTTAGCACCAGAACCCAGGAGTTCCCTGCTGGCTCCAAGAGGAGTGAGGAACCACCAGACAAACAGTCAAAATGTAATGCAAATCAGCCTCTTGGAGGTTTGCATGGGAGGTGGGTGTTGGGAGGCTGAGGGATGGAGCACCAATAATCAGAAATGGGGACATGGGTGGGTACTGTACCCACTGCACAAAGGAAAGACTGAGGCTCTGATGGGAAAGGGAGCTTCAGAGACAGGTGTTTGTGGGAAGGATTGAGGCAAAGCAGGCAAAGAATATGGACTCTTCACAGAGGCAAGTTCTGCTTATTGCACCAGCTATCCAAGTGTCCCCACCAGCCCTCCTTCCAGGCCAGCCCAGGCCTCTCTTCCAAGAAGCTCTCTTCTGGATGAATTTCCTGTCTTGGGCTCACCCCACAAGAGGCTTAGCTTATAGAATATTGGGAGACAGGACTGGGAGAAAATCGAGAGTGGGGAGCTATGTTTGTTGTCTTTTTCATTTCCCTGACTCAAAGTAATGTGAGCACAACTGGGTGGGGCATTCCGGGCCCCTGAGCCTCGCTTTCAATGGCAAACCTTCCTTAACTTACCCTCCCTGTTCCACCCCAACACTCTGAGGGGCCTGACTGTGTGGTCTGGGATCTCCAGAGTTGTTTTTGTTTTGCTAAGTGCTCTTGGGTGTCCTGCCTGCATCATCAGATGTGGGTATTCCCATCCTTTAGTGGATCCCTCTTAGGATGAGCCCCTCCCATGGCCTGTGGGGCCCCATGGAAGACCTTGTGGAGATGCCCCATACATGCACCTTCTCCTCAGCCACACCTTCCCTCCCTGATTCTCAAGATACCACTGAGGAAAGAAGAGGATAGAATTTTAGAAGAGTGTCCAGGAGACTTGGAAACCACTAGTCAGGGTCCCAGGGAGCCTGCCCCAACCTTAGTGTGTGTGTGTGTGTGGGGGGGGGGGGGGGGGGCGATGCCCTGCACCTATGTACGGGCCACTGGAATATGTGTTCTGAGTGCAACTCCTCCTCTTCCCCCCTCCTCCCTCTCTTCCTCCTCCTCTTCCTCTTTCTCCTTCTCTTCCTTCCCTCTTGGGGAAGTTCAGAGCACAACACAGTGCTGCCTGTTACACACACAGATAACCACTGGCCCTGACCAAGCTTCTGAACTTGGGCTTGGGTTCCAGAGCAAGGAGAACACTGCCATTAAAGACAGCAAAAGCCAGAGGGTGTTTCTGTGGAACTTCTGTTCAGTAGAGGAGGCCAGGTGAGCACCAATGGCATGTTTCCCTCAAAATATTTATAGATATTTAATATTTATTCCAAAGAGGAGAAATCTAAGCATCAAAAAGATTGGAACCTATCAGACTTCCTCATATACAGCACACCCCCTGCAGGAATGGAGAAAGAATGATGGATGGATGGATGGATGCATGCATGCAAGGCTGTAAGGGGCTTGCATGGTGGATTTGGCAGAACTGATATAAGCCATACCCTTTCTTTCCTTGCTCCTGTAAAGTCCAGCCTCAGCACTTCCCCTGCCTAAACACACATAACAGTATAGGCTGCATACAACTAATCAGTTCCTCATGGCTGAGATCCTGTTTAAATCTCTCATGACCCAGCAAGACCTCTATTCCTCCCTAGATTGAATCTTGGTTCTCATCCCCATCCCACCTGTACCAGTCCTGGATAGTTGAGGATGTTCTGAAGTTTTGGGTCAGTTGGTTTTAACTGCTCTAGAAAATGGTAGAGTACCTTTGGGAAAAACAAAATACATTATTTTGGGTCCTAGGACAGAAAAACAAATTTATATTTGGCCTCAGTCTAGGTTAGTTGTGGTCTTTAGCCACTGGTCAGGAGAGCAAGACGGCAGGGACAATTGTCTTGGCCCCAAAGCAAAAGAAATGGGTTAAAGCCCAAATCCAGCCAGAATCAGGTAGGGAGCTGGGCCAGGCCTTCACTCACCTGGGCTGTTCATTTTAACACACATTCTAAGTATGGGGCAGGGCACACGTACACTCTGACCCAGCCCTCAGGGGTCCAGGGTCTAGTGGGGAGACAGGTAAGTGATGAAGGGCCTTTAGTGTGGAATGGTGGGAAGGAAGTGAACATAGGAGCTGTGTGAGCCTGGGGGAGGCACCAGACTCAGCTTAGGGTGAGTGGTGACATCAGAAAGATGTCATGAAGGCAGGATCTGCTACATAATTTGTAAGGCCCAGTGCAAAATGAAAATTTCAGGGGGCCCCTTGTTCATATTTCAAGATGGCAGTAATAGAGCAATAAAGCAAGCATGGGGTCCTTCACCCTGTGTCGCTGTGCATATCAAATACCCACAAAGCCCTCCTTGCTTACAGGAGTGGATACTGGAGCTGAGTCTGGAGGATGGGTATGAGCATCATGAGTGATAGTAGTGGCTGGTACACAGCCCGATGTGTGTGAGGACCTGGCAGCCCTGTGGAATTCCCAGAGCTTTGTTTCCTCAGATCTGGGTTTTATTACCTGTGCAGGGGCTGAAACAGCCTGGACAAGGTTTTCCCAGACCCCAGGGATCACCTCAGGCTGCTGGCTGTCTTTCTGGTAGGAGACGGGTCTAGGAGTTGGGGGGGGCACATCATTTTAATCTGACGTTATAGCCTTCCTACTCACTGGGAGATAAAACATTGTTTCTTTCTTAAGAAATAAAAGAAGTTACCCTGGCCAGTGTGGCTCAGTTGGTTGAGTGTTGTCCTATGCACCAAAAGGTTGCTGGTTCGATTCCCGGCCAGGGCACTTGCCTGGTTTGCGAGGTTGATCCCCAATAGGAGGTGGGGGGTGTGCAAGAAGCAGCCAATTGATGTTCTGCTCTCACATCAATGTTTCTCTTTCTCTCTCCCTCTAAAAATCAATAAAAAATATTTTTTAGAAATAAATAAATAAAAGTTGTTTTGTTATGTATTTGGCAAATCAATAAAAATACAAAAGTGAAGTGAGAAGATTATGTTGATTTCCCTAATTTTAAAAAAAGTGGCACCCAGCCAGTGTAGCTTAGTGGTTGAGCGTCAACCCGTGCACCAAGAGGTCGCCAGTTCGATTCCCAGTCAGGGCACATGCCCAGGTTGTGGCCCCATCCCCAGCAGGGGGCATGCAGGAGGCAGCCAGTCGATGTTCTCTCTCATCAATGTTTCTGTCTCTCCCTACTTCTCCCTTCCTCCCTCTCTAAAATCAATAAAGAAAAAAAAAATTTGCTGGGGACAGGGTGGGGAGGGAGGGAGAAGGGAAAGTCGGTGGGGGAAAAAGGAGAAACATCTGTAACAAAAATTAATTAATTAATAAAATAAAATATTTAAAAAAGAAAAAAAAATTTTTTTAAGTGGCTACTCGGTGAACTCCCCAAATCTAGGTAGTCTCCATGGAACCCTCCCTCTTGATATCCATATGTCTGTCTTTGGAGAAGCCACAGGTGACACCCAGTGAGCTTTACTGAGAGCAGAGGCTGGTGGATGAGGGACAGGAAATTCCAGGAGTTTGAAATCTGGGATCGGGGGATCAGCTGGAGGGAAGTCTACCCCCTCCAGCTGTCTGGTCTATGCAGGGGAAAGCACCAGCTCAGGCCAAGAGTTGCTGAGAGGATGGCTTTGAAACCCAGCAGAGAGATAAACAGGAGACAGAGAAACCAAAGGCTCCCTTGATAATTGGCCAGGAAATCAACACAGAATAAAACAGTGAGATAAGGGGCAGACCACCTCTCTTAAGGCCACTAGTTTTAAAGACACTACTTGGAGTAGACATGGGGTTTAAGGACTGGGCTGCCCATAAAGAGTGGCGAGGAGCTAAAGAGATGAATCTCCACCAGCTGGTTTGGTGACCTCCAGTGGGACTGGGCTCCTGCTGAGTTCTGGCCTCATGGGTCAAGGCTGGGTCCTTCTATTTCAGGCTCCCTAGGCCACCTCCTTTAGTCTAAAGCTGTTACAGTTTTGCTTTGCTTTGCTTTGCTTTGCTTTGCTTTGCTTTGCTTTGTTTTGTTTTAAAACAAAGGTATACAGACTTTATTTCTAAGGCATGCTTAATCAAGTGTCTCTGAGCCAGCCTTGGCAGCATTGTGGATTCATGGAGAGGGCCTGGCCTTGCTGCAGATGATGTGCCTGTGCCCTGTGACTTACTTTCTGTGAAAAGACAGTAAGAACAGCAAGGCTGGGGGAAGATCAAGAGATGATGGATAGAAAGCGCTTGGCCAGTACTACCCTAATCACGATAGTGCCCCTTCCTGAGCCCTGGGCTTTAAAGGTTCTCACTCTGGTCCTCCCCTCCCTGCTCTCCTCCCCATTGAGACCAAGAATAGAACCCACTTGGAGCCACACACCCTTCTAGACTGTACTCTGGGTCCCCTGCCTACAAGGCCCCCAGCCTACTTTCCAGACCTGAGCTGGCCTCTGTCCAACCTTGTCTTCTTAAGGACAGCAAAGACATGTTCTTCTAGGACAAAGGGTGGCCAAGGGTGGCTGTTTGTGCGGGAGGACATGGGGAGAGTAGAGCGAGTTTGGCAGAACTTCTGGGGTGCCCACTCACATGCACCCAAGGCCACTCATGGTGCAGGACGGAGTCTATGATAGGATACATTTCAATCACTATTGTGTAACAAATCATCCTAAAACTTAGTGGCATAAAACAAGAAAAATTGTTTCATTATCTCTCATGGTTCTAAAGTTTACAAGGCTCAGCTGGATGGTTCTCTTTTGGAGTCTCCCATGGTAGCAGTCAGATGGTGGCAAAAGTCAATTCATAAGTTGCTCATTCGGATGCTGTCTGTAGACAGAGCACCTCTATCAATGCTGGTGTAGTCCTGGACATTCTAACCTCATGGCAGTTGAGGTCCAAGAGCAAAAGTCCCCAGGAGAATCGGGCAGAAATGATATAGCATCATTTCTTCCATAGTCATAGGCTGCTCAAAGGAGAGGGCAGGACACATGGGTTCCACCTCTCAATGGGACAAGTGTCAAAGTACATCATAAGAAGAGCACAGGGACCAGGATATATTGCTTTGAAATATATAATGAGACACAGGAGAGAAAGGGTGCCCAGCCATGGGGAGCAGCTTCCAGATGGAATCTGGCCCCAGGCCTATACCTGATAGGGTGGCGGCAGTCTTGTGCCCTCCAGGTCCCTCTGAACTGGGTGTCCACACCTGTTGGAAAACTGGTCTGTTTAAACCAGCAGGCATCCAGCCAGACCCCATAGCCAGTCTCTGAGCACTGACCTTATAAATGCAACAGCAGCAGCAAAGGTCACTGCCTTAGAAGAGAGAGATGTTTGAATTAGCTTTTGGAGTTCTTCCTGGCACAGGATTCACCAGGAAGCCCCACCCTTCCCTCCAGGAACAGAGGGAGTCTGCCACATGGCCAGGAGGCCTCCTATTCTGACTGAGAGCCCAGGCTTCTAGGCCTGACTCACCCACCATGGGATCCTGAGCAACTCAGCTTTCTTTTAGACCTCACTCACCTTCAGCTGTGAATTGGTAGGTTAGGTCTGGGACTGGCCCTAAAACCTCTGTCCACTCCCCCACACCCAGCGACAATGGCCACATGGCTTCATACTAGCCTCAGCTCTCCTGTTACCTTCCCTAGAAGAATGCGTCACCCTTCCAGAATATACCATCCCTTCCTCCATGGGGGCAACCTGTGCTGGTTTTGATGGCTCCAATTTCCCCAGACCAGTGCCCAACAGCAGATATTTCTTGTGCCTGGCTTAACAGCCTGGGGCAGTTTGGCTGGTCTCAGGCCTGTCTCTGTGCAGCAGCCTTCTTCTCAGAGGGGCCCTGGGCTAGATAAGAGGGCAGATTTGCACCATTCAATCAAATGGTTCGGTAGAAGGCATTTTCAGTTCCTATGGGGATTCTGGGAATGCCAGCCTGCAGGAGGGGAAGGCACCTTCAGCATAATATAGTGGGGGCTGTTCTCTCCACAGGGAAGAGGGTCAAGGTCATGTTAATCACAGGAAAATCAGGCACGCTGGAGGGTATACTCCTCCCCAATTCTGGGATCTTTGGAAGAAAGAAGTCCTCCTGTAGGGAGGAGGTTTGCCTTAGGTCCTTACACGGAGAAAACTGGAGACAGCTGTGGCTGATGGAGAGTGACCAGCTGGAGAGGAAGGCCCATCACCTCCCAACCTCAGGTCAGAGCCCACCACACCAGGGGATGCCAGACACCCAAAGGGCTCTCCAGGAGGCTGGTGTCATGTTTTAGTGCTCTGTGGGGAGTGGTGGCCAGTGCTGTGGGGGGAGAGTTTACAGAGACACCAGCCCTGGAAGTTAGAAAGAGGACTAAGGGGTGGGGTGGGGAGAATGGAGAGGAGAAATGGGTTGAGGAAGGAGGTTGTGTCCCCATATGTACCCCAAGAAGGCCCAAGCTGTAAGAGAGAAACCCCTTTTGCAGGAATAGTTATCCAAAAGCATGGCCTTACCTCTAGTATCCAGTCTAGCCCACAGTTTGCCTCTGTCCCCTGGTTCTGGGAAACTCTGGGAATTGAAAGTATTCATTTCAGTAAGCTGTTTAAGCTTCCCATGGAGGCAGAAAAGACTGGGTTTGGGAAAGACAGAGGTGACATGGTGTATAAAAATAAGCTTTGCCCTGACCAGTGTGACTCAGTTGCTTGGAGCATCATTTCATACACCAAAAGGTTGTGGATTCTATTCCTGGTCAGGGCACACACCCAAGTTGCGGGTTCAATTCCTTGTCAGGGTATATATAGAAGGCAACCCATCATTGTTTCTCTCTCATATCGATGTTTCGCTCTCTCTTCCTCTCCCTCCTCTTCCTCTAAAATCAATAAAAACATATCCTCGGGTGAGGATTTAAAATAAAATTTAAAAGGGCACACTTTGCTTGGGGAGTTGAATAGTAATGGCTGGCTTAGTGTTGCCAGATTTAGCAAATAAAAATACAGGACTCCCAGTTAATTATGAATTCTTAGATAAGCATTTAATAAATGTTTTATCCTAAGTTTGTGCCATGCAATATTTAGGATAGCAAAAAAAAAAAATTCTTGTTTACCCAAAATTTAATTTTAATTGGGCATTCTATATTTCATCTGGATGCCCTAGGCCTGTTCCACTAGGGTCCCCTGTGGACACTCACAAGAACCACGCCCAACACCCACTCCCTAACGCACAGAGAGAGACAGGGCCTTGGCAACAGAATGGAATGGCCTTTCTCTGGCACTCTCCAGAATTCCTGACAGGCTGCCCTCGTCCCAGCACCTGCCTCATTGTCCTGCTCAGATTTTCAGCACTGACAACAGAGATCCTATGGTTGACTACGCCCAGGAAGATGCTTGACTGATGGCACTCCAACCTACCCCACTTGGGCATCCACAGCCATTCATTAAGCACTGCGACACTGATACCATTATAATGAACCAGGTTATTAGTTAAGAGGAAAGGAACAAAGGGAAAGCCAATGTGTTTTCTTTTTAATCCTCACCCGAGGATATTTTTCCATTTATCTTCAGATAGAGCAGGAGGGAGGGAGGGAAAGAGGGAGAGAGAGAGAGAGAGAGAGAGAGAGAGAGAGAGAGAGAGAGAGAGAGAGAGAGAAACATCCATGTGAGAGACACATTGATTAGTTGCCACCCACACGACCCCAACCGGGACGGGGGTGAACCACAACCAAGGTACATGCCCTTGGCCAGAATCAAACCGGGGACTCTGTGGTCTGCAGGCTGACACTCTAACACTGAGCCAAACTGACCAGGGTGGGAAAGCCAAAGTTTATAGGCATTCATGTATGTAGCTTTGTCAGGAAGCTATAATTTAACACTCCTCAGGAAGCCACCAGATAGGGGGAGTATAGACACATGTCCAGTAAAATCTGAATAACATAGGAAAGATACTTATCTGTCAGTCACACCTGAGAATAGGTTATTGGCCAGAGTCGGCATGGCCACTGTAAGCACAAGAAGATTTGATATACTTAAGTTCTTAAACAGAGGAGTTCCCTCTCCTGCTCTCTCACATGCTGGGCTCCTCACTCTCCTGTTGCACGGGGAGTGCTCTATGGCCATGTGGACCCCGCACACAATGGACTAATGGACTGTAACTAGCCCGATGCTACACCAGACCCAGCTCCACTAGGAATGGAAATTCTGGACGCTGGGTTTGCTTCTAGCTCTGCTAAATCCCCAGCTTCACTTCTTCCAGAACTGGTTTGAGGGAAATTAAATTTTACAAACCAAGGAATGTAATTCCACACAAATAAAGCTTTCTACCACATCTCATTCTCCTGTGGGGGCCCCTAGAAATGCTTATTCCAATGGCACCCCAAGGACCCCACTTCTAGCAACAGAAAAAGGCATTTCTCCAGTAATAGATTGGTAACCACGGAGGGATATGACTGGGAGAATGGACTGTGGCATGCATGTAAAACATCCCTCTGGGCCATTGTCATGTCTCTGTTCCTCAGTCTCCAAGCCAGCACTCAGAAGACAAAACAGCAGAAGAAACAGAAACTGACCAAGACCCTAGAAAGCCTGGTGAGAAATAGAATTTAACTTCCCTGTTCTGGGAATTCTATAATTCATCTCTCTCCCCTACTAATCCCTGTGTGAGCAATTTGCATTCTTTTCTCTGCCTTTCACCACCTTGTACATAGGACCAGCTGGTCAGACATAGGACCAGCTTCATGGGGGTGGGCATCCAGATGCATCCCTAGCCATGGCTACCCTCACCCCAGGTAACAGCTTTCTCTCGGGCCACTGCCACAGTGGTTAGTCAGGACTGGGAACCCCTGTGGGGTAAAAGGGACGTGTATATATGCTGAGTGCCGATTTTATGGGTTCTGTGTCTGGTATGGGAGGCATCGGAAGCACCCCAGGCACACAGATTCATCCTGCTTTTGTGGCACCTCACCTGCACTCTGAAAGTTTGTTTCCAGCATCTCTGTATCTGCAGCCCACATATTGAAGGTGCTGATCTCTGGTCCCTGGGAAGAAGGAGAGTTTAAGAGTGGCTTGTAGCAAAAAAAAAAAAAAAAAAAAAAAAACCAGCTTCTTTAAGCCCTGGTGTCAGCAACCTCACACCCCTAGCCCAGGACTTAGGAAATGACCCACAGCCCAGTGCAACTACAAGCCAAGGGCCCCCTCAGACCCTGCCCCCTTTCAGTTCTCCAGCCAAAGTGAGGCTTAGATCTTGTGGCTGGGCACTGGAAAAGGGGGAAGGGGCGTCGATTAGGTTCTCAGTCCCAAATGACCTTCCCTGGCGAGCCAATTCTGATAGCTGCAATGGCCTGGCTCTCTCTCCTTGCTCATTGTAAGGGGCAGAAACCACTATGGCCATCTTGCTTGGGGCAAAGGTAACCAGGCAATGGAACAAAAAAAAAAAAAAAAAAAAAAAAAAACTACAGCTTCTTTTACTGATATTGTGCTTCTATTATAAACATTACTGATATCTTTTCATTTATATGAATGTTACTGCTTGTCAATTAATGCTTCTTCCACAGGTATAACTAATAGAGAAAGTTTCAAATGTACAGGTGTTCAGAGAAATAAAAGGCTTTTATTATCTAAACTTAGAAACTGACTGAAAATAGAATTTAAACCCAGGGCTCAGGATATTAAATTCTATCTAGTCAAAATGATGAACTCACAGAAAGAGAAACTGAAAAAACAATCCCATTTACCATCGCAGCAAAAAAATTAAGATACCTAGGAATAAACTTAACCAAAGAAGTAAAGGACCTATTCGCAGAAAACTACAGGACATTGAAAAAAGAAATAGAGGAAGACATAAAAAAGTGGACATGGATTGGAAGAATTAACATCATTAAAATGTCCATACTACTCAAAGCAATCTATAGATTCAATGCAATCCCCATCAAAATACCAACGACATATTTCACAGAACTAGAACAAATACTTCAAAAGTTCATATGGAACCAAAAAAGTCCCCGAATAGCCACAGCAATTTTGAAAAAGAAGGACAAAGTAGGTGGGATCACAATACCAGATATCAGGTTATACTACAAAGCGACTGTTATCAAAACAGCCTGGTACTGGCACAAGAACAGGCATATAGACCAGTGGAACAGAACTGAAAACCCAGAAATGGACCCAAGGCAATATGCTCAATTAATATTTGACAAAGGTGGCAAGAGCATACAGTGGAGTAAGGACAGCCTCTTTAATAAAGGGTGTTGGGCCCTGGCCAGTTTGGCTCAGCGGTTAGAGCGTCGCCCTGCGGTCCTGAGAGACCCGGATTCGGTTCCCGCTAAGGGCACGTACTTCGGTTGCAGTTTGTACCCGGCCCTGGTTGGTCGTGCGGGTGGCAGCCACTCGATGTGTCCCTTCACGTCGATGTTTCTCTCTCTCTCCCTTCCTCTCTCTCCCTCCCTCTCTATCTGAACAAAAAAAATGGAAAAATATCCTCGAGGATAAAAAATAAAATAAAATAAAATAAAAATAAAAAAAATAAAGGGTGTTGGGAAAATTGGACAGCTACATGCAAAAAAATGAAACTAGACCATCAACTTACACCATACACAAAAATAAACTCAAAATGGATAAAAGACTTAAATGTGACCCGTGAATTCATAAAAATTTTGGAAGGAAATGTAGGCAACAAAATTTCGGACATCATACGGAGCAGAATTTTCACGTATACATCACCTAAGGCAACAGAAATAAATAAAAAAAATGAACACATGGGACTACATCAAACTAAAAAGCTTCTGCACAGCAAAAGAAACAATCATCAAAATGGAAAGGCACCCACTGTATGGGAGAACATCATTGCCAATGATATATCAGATAAAAAAAGGTTAATTTCCAATATATAGAGAGTGCTCATACAACTCAACAAAAGGAAGACAAAGAACCCAATTAAAAAATGGGCAGAGGAGCTGAATAGACACCTCTCCAAACAGGACATACAAATGGCCAAGAGACATATGAAGAAATGCTCAACATCACTAATCATCAGAGAGATGCAAATTAAAACAACAATAAGGTATCACCTCACACCTGTCAGAATGGCTGCCATCAACAAATCATCAAACAACAAGTGTTGGCGAGGTGTGGAGAAAAGGGGACTCTAGTACACTGCTGGTGGGAATGCAGACTGGTGTAGCCACTATCGAAAACAATATGGTGCTACCTCAAAAAATTAAAAATTGAACTGCCATTTGACCCAGTGATCCCGCTTCCAGGAATATACCCTAAGAAGCCTGAAACACCAATCAGGAAGAATATATGTACCCCCATGTTCATAGCAGCACTTTTTACAATAGCTAAGATCTGGAAACAGCCCAAGTGTCCATCAGTAGACGAATGGATAAAAAAGCAGTGGTATATATACACAATGGAGTACTATGCAGCGGTAAGAAAGAAAGATCTCTTATCCTTTGAGACGACATGGAGGGACCTAGAAAGTATTATCCTAAGTGAAATAAGCCAAGCAGAAAAAGACAAATACCACATGATCTCACTTATATACGGAATATAATGAACATAACAGTCTGAGGAATACGGTAGACCCAAAAACATGGAAGTAGGGCACAGACTGACATCCCTCAGAAGAGGGGGTGTGGGGGTGAGAAGAAATAAACCACAGAACTTACATGCACGTATGCATAACCAATAGACATGGACAACAAAGTCGGGGACAGGGCGGGGGTGGGGTGGGGAGGGGGGTGCCAATGGGGTAAAAAAGGAGAAACATCTGTAACAAAAAAATAAATAAATAAATTTAAAAAATAAAATAAAATAAATTCTATCCAGTCAAATTACCAGGAAATGTTCATTCCTTTCTCTTTATTTTTATTGTTGAAAGTATTACAGATGTCCCCCTTCCCTCCCCCACTGACCCCCTCCTTCCCACTCCAACCCCTCTTCTGCTTTCCCCAACTTAATGTCTGTGTCCATTGGTTGTGCATATATGCATATAAATTCTTTGGTTTATCTCTTCCTACACCCCCATGCCCCTTCCCTCTGAGGTTTGTTAGTCTGTTTCTTACTTCCATGATTCTGGATCTCTCTCTCTTTTTTTTAAATCCTCACCTTTTTTCCATTGATTTTTAGATAGAGTGGAAGGGAGAGGGAGAGAGAGAAAGGTGGGGGGACATCTATGTGAGAAAGACACATTGATTGGTTGTCTCCCACAAGAATCCGACTGGGGCCAGGGATCAAACCTGCAACCAAGGTGTATGCCCTTGACCAGGAATTGAACTCATGACTCTTTGGTCTGCAGGCCGACACTCTAACTGCTGAGTGAAACTGACCAGGGCTCATTCCTTTCTTAAGAGTAGCCATCTCACACTACCAAGCCTCTTAAGGGACCAAGGCGGTTAGAAAAATATAAGACAGTGACAGGTTACTAACCACAAGTTAAAACAGCCAGACTTGCCCTGGCCTGTTTGGCTCAGCGGTTAGAGCATTGGCCTGCGGTCCAGAGAGATCCAGGTTCGGTTCCCGCTAAGGGCACATACCTCGGTTGCAGTTTGTCCCCGGCCCTGGTTGGGTCGTGAGGGTGGCAGCCACTCGATGTGTCCCTTTCACGTCGATGTTGCGCGTGCACGCGCTCTCTCTCTCTCCCTCCCCCACTCTATCTGAACAAAATATCAAAAAAAAAAGAAAGAAAAATAAATAAATAAAACAGCCAGACTTTTCTACCCAAGGCAGACAAAGGGATAAAAGCCTCCAGTAAGGTCAGAAGCCATCAGATTTCCATGTGGAGTTAAGGTCCCCACACCTGAACATTGTATTACCTTTCAGGTTAGAGTCTCTATCTTGGGCATAAGAAGAGACTTCAGACTGTGCACAAATGTCAATTCCCCCAGTTAACTTAGGTTGGATGACCATGGGATGCCATCCCACAGTGGCTAAGGCATCATAGACTCCCCAGATTCTGGTCTATTACAGGAAACTAGGAAGCACAGATGTTTGTGCGTCCCTCAACTTTTAGGATTTTTTTTCCCCAAAATCAACAATAATACAGTTTCCATTCTCCAAGAGTGACCACACTGGCATGAAATTTTATTCTGGGTTGGTCAAAGGAACCATCTGCCTTTGTAATGCTTATACCTGGTCTCCAAAATGCTTTTTGAGTCATCTATTGGAATGCAGATTCTAAGAAATAGATCTTATCTGAGCCTAAGCTATCTAAGCCAATAAATTTAATTCAGTTCACCTGTGAGTTACCAAATCAGTGACTTTTGCTGTATACCTATATCCATGAAAGCATGTCTCTTAAAGTGTCAGTATGGCCTGGCCAGTGTGGCTCAGTGGTTGAGCATCGACCCATGCACCAAGAGGTCACCAATTCGATTCCTGGTCAGGGCACATGCCCAGCCTGTGGACCAAATCCCAGTGTGGGGCATGCAGGAGGTGGCCAATCGTTCTCTCTCATTGATGTTTCTATCTCTCTCTCCCTCTCCTGTTCTCTCTCTCTAAAATCAATAAAGAAAAAAAATTTTTAAATAATAATAAAGTGTCAGTATGTTTGCAAGTAAAAGAGTCTATGTTTCTTGCCCTGGCTGATCTGGCTCAGCAGTTAGAGTGTCAGCCCATGGACCAATGAGTCACAGGTTTGATTCCAGTCAAGGGCATGTACCTCGGTTGTGGTTTGTTCCCAGCTGTGGTCAGGTCGTGAGGGAGGCAACCAGTCGATGTGGCTCTATCACATCGATATTTCTCTCTGTCTCTCTCTCTCTCTCCCTCCTTCCCACTCTATTTGATAATAAGTAGAATAATATCCTCAGGTGAGGAATATAAAAAAGGAGCCTATGTTTCTAAATGTTATGGAACGTGTTTGCCAATCTAGGGAATGCTAATTACTCACTTTTAGCTTTTTCTCTATACCCGATTCCTCCAGAACTTGGCAGTCTTTAATAAGTAGGTCATTGCATAAATCCAATAAGATCAGTTGCAAACTATGTGGTCTTATTGACCAAGACTTTGACTGGAATGCCATGTCTAAGAGAGACATGCCTGAATTCTGGATGTGTCCAGAAAGCCTTAAGGAATTGAAATTAACTCTCAAAACTGATAGAAGTCAATCAAAAGCCACTTGCAGAAATGGCCTAATACCTTGGTTGGTCACAGGTTCATGGCAATCTTTACAGGTAAGAAACAAAGGTTGCTTTCCTAAAAGATGACAAAAAAGAAACCTCAAGACATCTTTGTAGACCTCAAAGACTTGAGGACATAACCCAAAACTACAGGTATTCCAGGCACAGCCTAATGGCAACTGTGGCATTGGCTTCTCCACCCTAAGAGGCTACCTACTCACTAAAGCTCATTCTAAAGATTCCCTATTAATTAATAAGATTCTAGTAAAGCAAATTTGAGAGAGTCTGTGTGATCAATTTGATTAATTGTTACTCTTGTATTTATACAAATAATCAAACCAAACTAAAACTGGACTTAATACAGTCTCGTTAAACATGAAGGTAATCTTAGGGAGAGAAAAACTACAATGCCTAATTGTAGGCATTGAACTCCAGAACAGTCAACTGTCTTCAAAGTTTTGTTTTAAGGCCGTGTCTGTATATGCCATACAAGCCTCAGCACCTGATAACATCACCAGAGATATTCTGACTACAATCTATCAGATTGTTACTGTTTACTTTCATTCTGGTAGAAGCCTTGCATCTGAAAATCTTCGCAACTGGTTTGATTTGCTGTGTGCATTGACTTTTGTGTTTTGTTTTCTTGCTTCTGTTTTCATAGAATGTGTCTAAGTCTTTGTTTACCTAATTATTTACTCACACAATATAGGTCGCACTTTAGAAGCCATCTGCATCACCATCTTCTAAAATGAGACTCAATGGTTTGGACTTAGGGTTGAGTCAATGAAACATGGATGGTCTGTAGGCTTCACTTAAAACTGCTTTTCCTTGCCTGGCCAGTGTAGCTCAGTGGAGTGAGTGTTATCCCATGTTCTGAGAGGTCCCAGTTTGATTCCAGGTCAGGACACATGCCTGGGTTGCAGGCTTAATCCCCAGTAGGGGGCATGCATTAGGCAGCCAATCTGTTTCTCTCTCACATTGATGTTTCTATTTCTCTCTCCCTTTCTCTAAAAAAATCAATAAAAACATATTTAAAAAAAAACAAAAAACTGCTTTCCCTTTCCTGCCCAAATTGTTTAGACAGGAAAGGCCTACAGTTTCTCATGGAAGAAATCTTAGAATATTTTCCTTAGCTTAATTTATATTTAATATGGCAGATAAAAAACTTAAGACAGGTGCAACACACTTATCTCCAGGGAAACCACTCCTCCAAACTAATTGGGGACACTAAATTAATCTTTCCCGTTGTTACATGGGTTTTTGCCTCTCACTAAACCTTTAGTGTTGTAAGTCTCCTTACTTTTGAATTATGCCTTTTAACCTTCTTGTCAAGTTTGTCATTTCTAGAATACCATAAAGATGCCGGTTTGTCCAATGCATCATCCTCCTGGACATTGCCCATGTCACCTCCCAGGGACACAAACAGACCTGGACTTTGCAGAATCCCTCTTTCCTACATAAGGACTCCTTCCCCTTTTCTTCCCCGTTCCTCTGTCAGACAGGGAGAGCCTCTCAGCCTTGGGATAGGCAGGTCTACGCCCCTTGACAGCAGAAAGCAGCTACAAGAAAATAAATACCTTCATCCATTTCTCCTTGGTAAAATTACAAGAGGTTCCTTTTTTCTCGGGGGGTTGGAGGTGGGGAATAATACCATTGTAATGAACCTGGTTGTTAATTAACAGGAAAGAAACAAAGGGAAGGCCAAATTTTATAGGCATTCATTTGTATAGCTTTGCCAGGAAGCTACAATTTAACACTCCTCAAGAAGCCACCAGACGGGGCTGGTATAGTCTGGATAACACAGGAAAGGTACTTGTCTGTCAGTTATACCTGAGAACAGGTCATTGGCCAGAGTAGGTGTGGCCACTGCAAGCACAGGAAGATTTGGTTTGTTTATTTATTTATTTATTTATTTATTTAATTTATTTTTTATCCTCACTGGAGGATTTTTTTGTTCAGATAGAGTGAGAGGGAGAGAGAGGAAGAGAGAGAGAGAGAAACATCGATGTGAAAGGGTCACATCAAGTGGTTGTCACCCACACAACCCAACCAGGGCCAGGTACAAACTGCAACCGAGGTACATGCCCTTAGCGGTCTCTCTGGACCACAGGCCGATGCTCTAACCGCTGAGCCAAACTGGCCAGGGCAGATTTGGTATATTTAAATTCCTAAACAAAGGAGTTCCCTCTCTTGCTCCCTTGCACACTGGGCTATCTTGTTGCAGAGGGCTCACTCCCCAGCATTTACCCACATGGCCCACAGCTATGTGGACCCCACACACAATGGACTAATGGACTGTAACTAGCCTGATGCTACTCTGGGCCCAAATCCACCATGGAATGTAAACTCTAGACACTGAATTTGCTTCTAGCTCTGCTAAATCCCCAGCTATACCTCTTCCAGGACTGGTTTGAGGGAAATGGGACTTTACAAACCAAGGAATGTAATTTCATGCAAACAAAGCTTTCTAGCACATCTCATCCTCCCTTGGAGGCCCCTGGAAATGCTTATTCCAATGGCACCCCAAGAACCCCACACCCAGTAGCAACAGAGAAAGGCATTTCTCCAATAACGTCACCAGCCTTGTCTTGGGAAGTCAGGAGAGATTATTATGGGGTTGTGGCTTAAAGAATGCTTAAGAGCCCTGGCCGGTTTGGCTCAGCGATTAGAGCGTCGGCCTGCAGACCAGAGAGACCCAGGTTCGGTTCCCACTAAGGGCACATACCTCAGTTGCCGTTTGTCCCCGGCCCCAGTTGGGGTTGTGTGGTTGGCAGCCAGTCGATGTGTCTCTCTCATGTCGATGTTTCTCTCTCCCTCCCTGTCTCCCTCCCGCTCTATCTGAAGATAAATGCAAAAATGTCCTCAGGTGAGGATAAAAAAATAAAAAAGAATGCTTAAGAGAAAATGGAGATGGACAGGATGGATGGACATGCCAATACATTCTGAGAATTTCAAGAAGTTCCCATAGCATGGCTGGTATTCTGATATGGGTAATGATCTGCAGGAGTCTGGGAGTCAGAGGCCAGTAACATAGGGCTTTGGATCTTATGCCAAAGCATTTATATATGGTGGGGCAAAGTAGGTTTACAGTTGTTTGTATGGAAAACAATACAATGAATAATAATACAAGAATAAACTCTGTGTTTTGAGTACTCACAACTAGAAACCTACTTTTGCCCCACCCTGTACTTTATCCTTGGCAGTGGGATGCTTTAAAATGCTATCTTTGTTGGTAAAGGTAAATAAACAAGGGACACAATATCAAATGGCAGCTTTCTCAAAGTGTGGTCCATGGCTCCTGGAGGTTTCTGAGATCCTTTCAGGAGAATTACAGGGTCAAAATTATTTTCATAGTAATATTAAGATATTTTTTGCCCTTTTGACTATGTTATCATTTGACTGATCACTCATAAATAATGTCAGCCATAAATGTTAGCACCTCAATGCAAATGAAGGCAGTGGCACCTGAAGGGATCAGAATATGTCCCCCAAAGTACTACGCTACTTTAACATAAGAACTACTTTGACCTGAAGGCAACTGAGAATCAACCAATGCAGAAAGAGTTCTTTGTCTTTCTTTTATCTATCTAAAAAGCCTGGAATTGTTCTACAGACTGACAATCCCCAGAAGAGGGGGTGGTGGGGGGAGAGATAAACCACAGAACTTATATGCATGTATGCATGAACAATGGACATGGACAACAGAGCTGGGGACAGGGCGGGGAGGGCGGAATCAGTGGGGGGGGGGGGAGGAGAAACATCTGTAACAAAAATAAATTAATTAAAAAAAAAAAGCAGGGCATCAATTTTCATTTGCAAATGTGTTTCCCCCAGTACTAAGAAGGGAAGAGCAACTCATCACTGGAGATGAAGAGTGAACACCAAGATAAATCTACACAAACAGATCTTACTGAAATACCCATTATCTTCCATTATTTCCCTCATATATTTCCCAGCTACTTTCCCACAGTTTACTGTCCCTCAAAGCTCAAACCCCCTTTCCTTTGTTAGAATAGTATATAAGACCCTAAGTCTAACCACTTCTAGAAGTTACACTTCTTTCTGTGAACTCACATGCATTATTAATATTAATAAATATTAATAAATATAAATTAATAAATATTAATAAATATTGTATGCCTTTTCTCTTGTTAATCTGTCTTTTGTTACTTTAATTGACAGGCCCCCAGATTCTGAACCTAAGAGGGCAGAGAAAAAGTTTTTCCTCCCTGAAACACTAAACTGTACTAATAGTGATTGTATTTCTTCATTGCCATCTATTTGCATTTTTTTTTAAAGTTTAACTTATGACTATCATTGATGGAGCAGTAAAAAGTATTAATTTTATTAATTCTCAATCTGTGAGTAGTACACATCATTGTTTTTAATATTCTGTGTGAGAAAGGGAGGAGTACTTCTGCAGCTTACCAAAGGATGTTTGTTGTCTCAAGGTAAAGCACCTGTGTGAGTCTTTGAGTTGCCAGCAGAATTAGCTCCGTTTTTTTCATGGAAGACAATTTTTACTTGAAAGAAAGACTGAAGCCCTGGCTGGTTTGGCCCAGCGGTTAGAGCATCGACCTGCAGACCAGAGAGACCCGGGTTCAGTTCCGGCTAGGGCAGGTACCTCGGTTGCAGTTTGTCCCCCGGTTGGGGTCGTGTGGGTTGCAACCAGTCAATGTGTCTCTCTCACATCAATGTTTCTTTCTCTTTCTTCCTCCCTCCCTCCCTCCTGCTCTATCTGAAGATAATGCAAAAATGTTCTCAGGTGAGGATAAAAACAAAAACAAAAAAGAAAGAAAAACTGAAAATGGTGATTCAGACTCTGATATTTGGCACACATGTTTTTGAATATACATGAAGTGAGCCTGCCACTCCACAAAAAACAACTGACAGTATCTGTTGCTTATAGTAAAATTTGAGTTTTCAGGCAAAAGTTAGAATTTTGGAAAACTGATATCCACCACCGTGAGCTTCACAGCTTCCTAGTTGTGATAGTGTGATATAATAAGAAATGTGTATTTAGTCTTCCTCCCTGTTCTTGAGCCCCTAAAACCCTTGGAAATTCCTGAGTGGTAGAGTAAAAGAATATGTTTTGTTATTCATAGTAAGGCCCTTTAGCTTTACCTGAGCTATGCTGATGACGTGACTAGAAGGATAGGACCTGGTTGCCAGCAAAACCAATCATGACAGAACTTTTGTTGCCATCCCCCACCTCTGGGAAGGGAGAGGTGCTGGAGATTGACTTAATCATCAACAGCCAATGATTTAATCAATCATGCTTACATGATGAAGTCTCCATAAAAAACACTAATCAAAGGGGTTCAGAGAGCTTCTTGGTTGGTGAAAATACACATGTACTGGGAGGTGGCACACCCCAACTCCATGGACACGGGAGCTCTTGCACTCAGGACCTTTCTAGATCCTTCCCTGTGTATCTCTTTATCTGGCTATTCATTTGTATCCTTCATTTTATACATTATAATAAAGTAATAAATGTAAGTGGTTTCTTTATACCTAATTATCAAAACGGATAGGAGGGTCATGGAAATCCCAGATTTATAGCTGATTAATCAGAAATATGTGGAACTTATAGGTGACATCTGAATCCGTGGGTGGCAGCCCTGTGGTACTGAGCCCTTAACCTGTGGAGTTTGCTCTAAGTCCAAGTAGTTGGTGTCAGAATTGAATTGTAGGAACCCCAGTTGGTGGTCTGGATAATAGATGTCAGGCAGTCTGGATATATGAACATTCTTTCCAAAGTCCTTCAGTGGATAATCAGAGGGTTATATACATAATTTATATGTATAACCCCAGGCATAACTTGAAAGTTCAAAAGTTTAAGTTTCCAGGCTAGGTAACTCCATTTATTTCTTCACTCTTTCCTCAAGAATCAAGCTATTTTCTATTAAGCCAGACATTAAAGAAATTTTCAAAAGTGCAAAACAAAGCCATATTTTTCACTATTTTTTTTGTTTGTTTGGGGGGAAAAATAGTTCCTTTTCATTAAAAATGTTCTTTATATTAACATATAATTGTTTTCTTATAGTTATTTTTAAATAAATTAAAACACAAACATTACTTGAATTTCTTAGTTCTAATTTCTAATAGCCCTCGTTAACAAAAATGTTTTCTGTCCCTCAATAAATTTTAGAAGTATAAAGGGTTCCTGACACCAAAAATTTTGAGAACCACTATAAAACAGAGTAAATAAGTCTTTATCTCATTCCTGAATCTCGGCCTACAGTTTGTTTCTTTCCAAAGACAACCACTGTGGCCAATGTCATATACATCTTTTTGTACATTTTGTCTTTTTAAAAAATATGTTTATATTGATTTTAGAGAGAGGAGGGAGGGAGAGAGAAAAATATCAATGTGAGAGAGAAACATCAATCGGCAGCCTCCCGTGGGCCCCCTACCAGGGATGGAGCCCTCAGCCCGGCATGTGTCCTGACTGGAATAGAACCAGTGACCTTTTGGTGCATGGGATGGCACTCAACCTACTAAGCCACATGGGTCAGGGCTACATCCTGTCTTTATACCCAAACAATATTCACTATTCTGCACCTGGCTCTTTTTAGTAGGAATAGGATGGACCATAAGAACTATTTAATATCAGAACATATATAGCTGATACATTCTTTTTTTTTTTTTTTTTTTTCAGTTGCAGCTTACATTCAGTATCATTTTGTATAAGTTTCAGGTATACAGCATAGTGGTTAGACAATATGCTTTATAAAGTGGTCCCCCCCCCTCCTCAATATTTCAAGTACCCACCTGGCACCATACATATTGACTATATGCCCTATGCTATACTTTACATCCTGGTGACCACTTTGTAACTACCAATTTGTACTTATTAATCCCTTCATTTTTTTACCCAGCCCCCCAACCTTTGGCAACCATCACTGTGATCTCTGTATCTATGAGTCTGTTTCTATTTTGTTTCCTCATTTACTTTGCTCTTTAGATTTCACATATAAGTGAAATCATATGGTATTTGTCTTTCTCTGTCTGACTTATTTCACTCAGCGTAATACCTACCCTGTAGGTCCAGTGTTGTCACAAATGGTAAGATTTCATTCTTTTTTATGGCTGAGTAATATTCTAGTATATATGCAGCATATCCCAAAAATGTATACACACTTTAACAGTTGATAACTCACTTAATTCTTACTCCTTTAAAAAAAATTTTTTTCTTTATTGATTTTAGAGATAGAGGAAGAGAGAGGGAAAAAGAGATAGGAACAATGATGAGAGAGAGCATTGATTGGCCACCTCCTGCACACACACCCTGGAATTTGGCCCACAACTTGGGCATGTGCCCTAACCAGGAATCGAACAAGCGAGCTCTTGGTGCATGGGTCAACACTCAACCACTAAGCCACACTGGCCAAGCATAAACACTGATTTTATAATCATTTAAATTATGTATACATTTTTTGGAACACCCTATATGTACCACCTGTTCTTTATGCACTCATGTACTGATTGGCACTTGGGATGCTTCCATATCTTGGCTATTTTAAATAACACTGCAATGAACATAGGGTTGCATATATTCTTTTGAATTAGCGTTTTGGATTTCTTCAGATATATACCCAAAAGTGATGAATCGTTAGGTCATAAGGCAGTTCCATTTTTAAGTTTTTGAGGACCCATTTTATTATTCATATTTATGTTCATTTTTTCCTTCTTCCTCTTTTTTCAATCCTTACCCGAGGATATGCTTATTGATTTTAGAGAGAAGGGAAGGGGGAGAGAGCGGGATACATTGATATGAGAGAGAATATTGATTGGTTTCCTGCCTTCGGTAGGTACCCCAACCAGAAATTGAATCCACAGCCTTTTAGTATATGGGACGACACTCCAACCAACAGAGCCACTCCAACCAGGGCTTTCCTTCTTCTTAAACAAGTTCCTTTAATGTTTCTTGGTGGTAATGAACTCCTTCAGGTTTTTCTTCTCTGGGAAGCTCTTTAGACTAGTCTTGGTTGGAGGTTCTTGTTTTTTATCATTTTGAATATTTTATTCCAATTCCTTCTGGCCTGCAAAGCTTCTGTCAAAAAATCAGCTGACAGTCTTATGGGAACTCCCTTGTAGGTAACTAGCAGGCTTTCTCTTGCTGCTTTTAAGATTCTCTTTTAAGATTGTCTTTAACCTTTGGCACTTTAATTATGGTGTGTCTTATGGTGGACCTCTATGGGTTTGGGACTTTCTATGCTTCCTGGACTTGTATGTTTATTTCCCTTACCAGATTAAATAAATTTTCTGTCATTGTTTCTTTTTATTAAATATGTTTTTATTGAGAGAGGAAAAGAGACAGAAAAAGAGATAGAAACATTGATGAGAGAGAAACATGGATCAGCTGCCTCCTGCATGCCCCACACTGGAGATTGTGCCTGCAACCTGGGCATGTGCCCTGACTGGGAATTGAACTGGCAACCTCTTGGTGCATGGGTCAATAAGAAACTACTGAGCCACACCAGCCAGACCAGTCATTATTTATCCAAATAGGTTCTCAATCCCTTGCTTCCTCCCCTCTCCTATGATGTGAATATTGTTATGCTTGATGTTGTCCCAGAATTCCCTTACACTGGCCTCATTTTTTTAAATTCTTTTTTCTTTCTGCTGTTCTGATTGAGTGTTCTTTAATACTTTGTCTTCCAAATTACTGATTCAATCCTCTGTTTCATTTTATCTGCTGTTGTGTTCTTCAGTGTATTTCAGTAATTGTATTCTTCATTTCTGACTGGGTTTTTTTTTTTTTTTTTTTTTTCTTGTTTTTTTTTTTGTTTTTTTTTTTTTGTATAGTTTCTATATCTTTGTTGCTGTTCTAAGTTCCTTGAGCATCCTTATAACCATTGTTTTGAACTCTGTATCTGGTAGATTGCTTGCCTTTATTTCATTTAGTTCTTTTTTCTGGAGGTTTCTCCTGTTATTTCATTTAGGACATGTTTCTTTTTCTCCTTATTTTGGCTGCCTCTCTGTGTCAGATTCTATGTATTAGGTAGAGCTGCTATGTCTCCCAGTCTTGCCAGGGTGGCCTATGTAGGTGTCCTGTGGGTCTAGCAATGCTGTCTCCCTGGTCACCTGAGCCAGTGCTCCAGAAGTGTTCCTTGTGTGCATTGTATGTGCCCTTCTATTGCAGTTGAGCCTTGATTGCTGTTGGCACATCAGTGGGTGGGATTGACCCTCAGGCTGACCAGCTATGAGGATTGGTTAAGCATCTGTTTGTGAGCTGACTTCATAGAGCAGGACTCACCCAAGTGGAGTCTTGGTGCCTGCCCAAATTACCCTTTCTTTGTGTCATTTGTGGAGCTAATGGGTTGGTGCTCTGTTGTGGTCTAAAGATGTACACCAAGTGTGTTAGTTGTGGGGCTCCTTGGGAGGGGGTCTGGTGCAAGCCAATATCAGACACCAGCCCAGTGCTACCATTAGGAGCTACAAAGCGATCTGCAGTTGGTATCTGCCTGTGCTGAACTTGGATAAGTGTAGAAGAGGCCACGCTGCAAATGAAGGCTGGCTGCCACCAGTACTGGGCCTGGGGCAAAGCAGCAAGAGGCACAAGGCACCCTGAGACCTGCCTCTGTCCTGCCAGCTGCCTGTTAGGCTCAGCTACTGAAAGAGCCTCAGACAGTACTTGAGGTATGAGACGATCTCAGGGAGTCACCAGAGTGGTGTAAGTGGTGTTCACCAGGTTAATGAAGATTCAGCTTTGGCACCAGTGACTACTCAGAAAATGTCTCAAAATACACAGAGGCCAGCTGCCATCCATCTGTGGCCTGCAGAGCTTTGTGGTGGTGCAGAGTCTCAGGGAGTCATCAAGGTAGAGCTAGTGGAGTTCACCTGGCTAAAGCAGATTCAGATTTGACTGTGTGCAGGGATGACTTAACCCAGAAAGATGTCACCTACCTGCTGGCTGCATTGGAGGAGGGCTCAACACAGGGCCAATGACAGCCATTCCTTCATCCCTCACCTTGAAGCCACACAACTCAGTTTCTCTTTATATGTCTTTGGTGTGCTGCAAATTGCTGTTCCTCCACTAGAACCTAGGGTGAGTGCCCGTGAGCAAGAGTCTGTGCATGAGCTCTTTCAGAGGATGCCTGGGTGCCCAGTGTGGCTCAGTTGGTTGAGCATCATCCCATGCACCAAGAGGTCACTAGTTTGATTCTGGGTCAGAGCACATGCCCTGGTTGTGGGTCACCCAGTAAGGGGTGTGCAGGAGGTAGCCAATCATTGTTTCTCTCTCTCTCTCTCTCTCCCTTTCCCTTCCTCTCTCTCTAAAATTAATTTTTTCAAAAACATTTTTTAAAATAAGAGGATGCCTTGGTTTCGAGCAGCCTGTCTCATCAGATGGACTCCTTACTGATTTTCGCAGCCAGATGTTGTGGTGGCTCTTTCCCTGCCTCTGGTAGTCCAGGCTTGGAAGCCCAACATGGTGCTAAGACCTCTTGCTCCTAGAGGGCATCTCTGCAATTGAGATATTCCTCCCGATTCTCAACTGTCATTTGCGGGTATGGGATTAGCCCCCTTTGCATCTCCACTCCTATGTCCCTCTATCCCTCTTACCAGTCTGGATGTAGCTTCTTTTTCATATCGTTAGTTATAGGACATCTGTTCAGCTAGTTTTCAGATGGTTCAGACTGATCTAACTTCATTGTCATTTCGATGTTGTCATGGGAGGAGGTGAGCACAGCATTTATTTACTTTCTCATTTTTACTGGATTCCTTTATTTTTTCATTTCTATACTTTCCAAGTTTTTGTTTATATGCTCAGTCTTTTCATCCATTTTGTCTATCTTTTGCTCTATTCTTTTTTTTCCATTGATTTTTATTTATTTATTTATTTTTAAATCTTTATTGTTGGATGTAAAATGTATTACAGATGTTCCACATTTTTCCCCCATTGACCCCCTCCTCCCCACTCCCGCCCCCCTCCCGCCTTTTCCCACACTATTGTCTGTGTCCATTGGTTATGCATATAAGTTCTTTGGTTTATTTCTTCCCACCCCCACCCCCCCAACCCCTTTCCCTTTGAGGTTTGTCAGTCTAGCAATGAATTTGTACTTCTTAATCCCTTCACCTTTTTCACCCATCCCCCAATCCCCCTCCCAACTGGCAACCAACAAAATGTTCTCTGTATCTATGAGAATGTTTCTGTTCCACCTGTTCATTTTGTTTGTAGATTCCATTGTTGATAGATATGTATTCATTGCCATTTTGTTTGTTCATATTTTTTATCTTTTTCTTCAAAAAGACCCTTCATCATTTCATATAATAACGGTTTGGTGGTGATGAACTCCTTTAACTTTTTCTTGTCTGGGAAAGTTTTTATATGTCCATCGATTCTAAACGACAGCTTTGCAGGATAGAGTAATCTTGGTTGTAGGTTCTTCCTTTTCATCACTCAATATTTCTTGCCACTCCCTTCTGGCCTGCAAAGTTTCTTTTGAGAAATCAGCTGACAGCCTAATGGGAACTCCCTTGTAGGTAACTAGCTGCCTTTCTCTTGCTGCTTTTAAGATTCTCTCTTTGTCTTGAACCTTTTGCATTTTGATGATGATGGGTCTTGGTGTGGGCCTCTTGGGGTTCATCTTGTTTGGGACTCTCTGTGCTTCCTGGACTTGTATGTCTGTTTCCTTCACCAAGTTAGGAAAGTTTTCTGCCATTATTGTTTCAAGCAGGTTTTTGATTTCTTGTTCTCGCTCTTCTCCTTCTGGCACCCCCAAGATGCGACTGTTGGCACACTTGAAGTTGTCCCAGAGGCTCCTTACACTATCCTCATTTTTTTGGGATTCTTTTTTCTTTTTGCTGTTCTGATTGGGCATTTTTTGCTTCCTTATATTCCAAATCGATGGTTTGCTCCTTGGATTTACGTACTCTATTATTGAAGCTGTGTAAATTATTCTTTATTTCAGTTAATGCCTCCTTCAATTCTAACTGTGTATCCATGATTTCTGACTGGTCCTTTTTTGTGCTCTTGAGGCCCTCCCTAAGTTCACTGAGGTTCTCACTAAGTTCATGAGCATCCTTATAAGCAGTATTTTGAACTCAGCATCTGTTAGGTTGCTTATCTCCATTTCGCTTAGTTCTTTTCCTAGGGTTTTGTTCTGTTCTTTCATTTGGGACCTGTTTCTTTGTCTCCTCATTTTGGTTGCCTCCCTGTGTTTGTTTCAGTGTGTTACTTAACGAGAGGTATGGGGCTCGCTGAGACCAGATGCTGCTCGTTTGAAAGAATTTAGGAAAAACCTGAAGCAGGATCCAAGACAGGCCAATCCTATGGTTAAGCAACTGGCAACAGCTTAGGTGGGCTTGAAAGTTGGGTGGGCTTGAAAGTTGGGTGGGCTTGATAGTTGGGTGGGATGGGGCGGGGCCTCAGGGAGTCTCCAGGGCGGGGCTACCAGTGTGAGCCAGGTTGCTGGAGTCCCAGATATGGCGACTGTCTGCCGCCCCCGGGAAGGGCTCACCAAAGGAACAAAGGCCTCTGACAGCACGTTTGTCCCGGAGAAAGCCCCCCCTCCAGCCCTGGCTCCAGTGCCAAACAGCTCAGTTCTTCCCTGTATGACTCTGGTGCCCCTCAAGCTGCCTCCCCTCCAAGCTTAGAGGGAGAGAGTCCGATAAGTTCGCGTGGGCCCTTTAAGGAGCTGCCTGGGGCTCCAGCCGCCTCAACCTCCCTGAGCCTCAGTTCCCGCTGGTTTTTCCAGCCAAAAGTTATGGGGGCTTCTCTTCCTGGCACTGGAACCCTAAGCGGGGCACCTGGTGTGGGACGGGGACCCCTCAGTCCTCAGGGAGGACCTTCCCAGCCGAGGTATCCTCCTGATTTTTATCCGCCACACTTCGGTATAGGACCAGCCCATCGCGCTGCCCCTCGTGCCGCCGCCCCTCCTACCAGTCTGGATGTGGCTGCTGCTTTAATTTCATAGTTGTAGGACTTCCATTCAGCTTGATTTCAGGCGGTTTTGAATGATGGTTGTTCTGTAGTTTAGTTGTAACTTTGATGTGGTTGTGGGAGGATGCGATACCGCGTTTACCTACGCCACCATCTTGACCGGAAGTCTGCTCTATTCTTTTAAACATATTACTTTTACTTATTTTTTAAATCTTTAATAACCTTACATCCCATATATTCCCTGGATCTGTTTAAAATGAGAAAGAAGGAATCTATACTTGCATTTCTTCTGCCCCTCACATATTTCTTATCTATTTTATTTCCTTTGTACTGAATGTATGGGGTGACACCAATTAACAAAATTATATAGGTATCAGGTGTACAATTCTTCAACACACTGTATTGTGTTCACCACCCCAAGTTAAGTCTCTGTCCATCGCCATTTATCACCCCTATGTCCTTACTTCACCTCTCCACACTCCCTCCTCCCCACAGCAATCAACACATTGTTGCCCATGTCCATGAGTTTTTTCTTTCTTTCTTTTGTTTTTGGTCTATTCTTCCACCTCTCACCCACCCCACCCCCTGTCAAATGTTATTTAAAATATTTTAAATTTATTTATATTGTTGACAGTGTTACAGATGTTCCTCCTTTCCCCCTTCATCCCCCTCCATCCAGGCCCCACCCCACCCCAGGTCTTCACCGCACTATTGTCTGTGTCCATGGGCTATCCATATATGCATATAAATTCTTTGGTTAATCTCTTCCTGCCCCGCCCCTTCCCTCTGAGATTTGTTAGTCTGTTCCATGCATCCATGTTTCTGGACCTATTCTGTTCATCAGTTTATTTTGTTCATTAGGTTCCACATATAAGTGAGATAATGTAATATTTGTCTTTCTCTGATTGGCTTATCTTGCTTAATCTCTGGGTCCATCCATGCTGTCACGAAAGGTAAGAGATCCTTCTTTTTTACAGCTGCATAGTATTCCACTGTGTAAACTTACCAGAGCTTTTTTTTATCTACTCATCTACTAATGGACTCTTGAGCTGTTTCCAGATCTTGGCTGTTGTAAATAATGCTACTATGAACATAGGGGTGCATATATTCTTTCTGATTGGTGTTGCAGGATTCTTAGGATATATTAGCAGAAGTGGGATCATTGGGTCAAACAGCAGTTTCATTTTTAATTTTTTGAGGAAACCATACACTTTTCCACAGTGGCTGTACCAGTCTACATTCCCACCAGTAGTATTAGGGTTCCCTTTTAAAACTACTGATGTGATCTTATTCTTCTCCTTTAACGTGTTGATGTGGTTAACTACAGGAATATATTTCTTTATGTTAAACTATTCTGGCATTCCTGGCATAAACCTAACTTGGTTATAATGTATCATATTTTTATATATTGCTGGTTTCAATATACCAATATTTCATTTAGGATTTTTGCTTCTATGTTTTTGAGAAATTTATGAATAATATTGGGAATCTTGTTTTAATGTTGAATTTAGACTGGCACCTTAGAGTGAGTTGGGATGTGTTCTCACTTTCTTATTTTTCAGAAGAGCCCATGAGAGCATAGAATGATCTATTCCTTGAAAGTTAAACTTGCTTCTAGGACCATCTGGTCTTAATCTTTTACCTAAGATTTCATCAATTTCTTATTCTTTTTTTTTTTAATCCTCACCTGAGGACATTTTTGCATTTATCTTCAGATAGAGCAGGAGGGAGAGAAGAAGAAGAGAAAAAGAAACATCCATGTGAGAGAGACATATTGACTAGCTGCCATCCACACGACCCCAACCGGGGCTGGGGAGAAACTGCAACCGAGGTACGTGCCCTTAGCAGGAACTGAACCTGGGACTCTCTGGTTCGTAGGCCAACGTTCTAACCACTGAGCCAAACCGGCCAGGGCTCTTATTCGTTTTCCCCCAAAATTTTTATTAATTTATTTTTGTTACAGATGTTTCTCCTTTTTCCCCTATAGATATCCTCCAACCCATGCCGCCCTCCCCCCCACCCCCAGCATTGTTGTCTGCGTCCATTGGTTATGCATACATGTATATAAGTTTTTTGGTTCATCTCATCCATCCCCCCCTTCGCCCCCCTACTCTGAGGTTTGTCCGTCTGAACCATACTCCTTTCTATGTCTCTGGGTCCATTTCGTTCATCAGCCCACTTTGTTCATTATATTCCACAAATAAGTGAGATCATGTGATATTTGTCTTTCTCTGATTGGCTTATTTCACTTAGCATAATACTCTCGAGGTCCCTCCATGTTGTCTCAAAGGATAAGAGATCTTTTTTTTTTTTACAGCTGCATAGTATTTCATTGTATATATATATACTACAGCTTTTTTTATTCACTCATCTGTTGATGGACACTTGGGCTGTTTTCAGATCTTAGCTATTGTAAATAGCACTGCTATGAACATGGGGGTACATATATTCTTTCTGATTGGTGTTTCAGGCTTCTTAGGGTATATTCCTAGAAGTGGGATCACTGGGTCAAATGGAAGTTCAATTTTTAATTTTTTGAGGTAACACCATATTGTTTTCCATAGTAGCTGCACCAGTCTGCATTCCCACCAGCAGTGTGCTAGAGTCCCCTTTTCTCCACATTCTCCCCAGCACTTGTTGTTTGATGGTTTTTTTAATGATGATTCTGGCAGGTGATATTAAATCTAGCAGATTTTTTTATGGAGTATTTAGGGTTTCTATGTATAATATCATGTCATTGGCGAATAATGACAGTTTCACTTCCCCCTTTCCAATTTGGATCCCTTTTATTTTTTCTTCATGTCTGATTGCTGTAGCTAAGACTCCAGTACTATTAAATAACAGGGGCAAAAGGGGGCATCCCTGTCTTGCTCCTGATCTTAAGGAAAATGCTTGTAATTTTTGCCCATTGAGTATGATGCTGGCTGCAGGTTTTTAATATATGGTCTTTATTATGTCAAGATATGATCCCTCTATTCCCACATTGCTGATTGTTTTTATTAGAAATGGGTGCTGGATTTTGTTGAACGCTATTTCAGCATCTATTGATATGATCATATGATTTTTATCTTTCATTTTGTTTATGTGGTGTATCACATTTATTGATTTGCAAATATTGTACCAGCCTTCCATCCCTGGGATGAATCCCACTTGGTCATGATAAATAATTATTTTGATATATTGGTGGATCCGATTTGCTAGTATTTTGTTAAGAATTTTGGCATTTTTGTTCATCAAAGATATTGGCCAATAGTTTTCTTTCTTTGTAGTGTCTTTTTCTGGTTTTGGAATTAGAATTATGCTGGCCTCATAAAACAAGTTTGGAAGTCTTCCTTCTTCTTGCATTTTTTGGAATAGTTTGAGGAGAATGGGTGTTAGTTCTTCTTTGAATGTTGGGTAAAATTCCCCTGTGAAGCCATCCGGGCCTGGGCTTTTGTTTGTTGGGAGAGTCTTGATTACATCTTCAATTTTATTGGTTGTTATTGGTCTGTTCAAGTTTTTTTTTTTTTTTTTTTTATCTATTCCTGGTTTTGTTTTGGGAGACGATGTGTTTCTAGAAATTTTTCCATTTCACTTAGATTGTCCAATTTGTTGCCATATGAATGTTCATAGTAGTTGTTAACGATCTTTTGTATATCTGTGGTGTCAGTTATTACTTCTCTGCTTTCATTTCTGATTTTGTTTATTTGAGTCCTCTCTCTTTGTTTCCTGGTGGGTCTAGCTAAGGGTCCATCATTCTTGTTTATTTTTTCAAAGGACCAGCTCTTTGTTTCATTGATCTTTTGACTTGGTTTTTTGTTTTTGTTTTTGTTTTTTTTGGTCTCTATGTCATTTATTTCTGCTCTGATTTTTACAATTTCTTTCCGTCTACTTGCTTTGGGTTTTCTTTTTGTTTTCTTCCTTGTTCTTTAAATTGTGAAGTTAAATAGTCAATGAAAAATATTTGTTATTTCTTGAGGTAGGCCTGTAGTGCTATGAACTTCCCTCTCAGGACTGCTGTCGCTGCATCCCATAGATTTTGTGTTGTTGTGTCTTCATTTTCATTGGTTTCCAGGAAGTTTTTGATTTCTTCCTTGATCTCCTCAGTGACCCATTCATTGTTTAATAACATGCTATTTAGCTTCCATGTGTTCAAACGTCTTTGCATGTTGTCATAATTGATTTCTAGTTTCATGCCACTGTAATCTCAGAAGATGCTTGATATGATCTCAGTCCTCTTGAACTTGCAAGACTTACTTTGTGTCCTAAAATGTGGTCTATTTTTGAGAATGTCCCATGTGCACTTTAGAAGAATGTGAATTCTGAAATTTTGGGGTGTAATTCTTTATAGATATCTATTAAATCCATTTGATGTAGTGCTTCATTTAGAGTCTCTGTTTCCTTGTTAATTTTTTTTTTTTTTTATCCTCACCCGAGGACATTTTTCCATTTTTTGTTCAGGTAGAGTGGGAGGGAGAGAGAGGAACAGAGAGAGAGAGAGAGAAACATCGATGTGAAAGGAACACATCGAGTGGCTGCCACCCGCATAACCGACCAGGGCCGGGGACAAACTGCAACCGAGGTACACGCCCTTAGCGGGAACCGAACCTGGGTCTCTCAGGTCCGCAGGCCGACGCTCTAACCGCTGAGCCAAACCGGCCAGGGCTCCTTGTTAATTTTTGTCTAGAGGATCTATCCAATGATGTTGAAGTCCCCTGCTATGATTATATTGCTGTCAATTTCTTCTTTGAAGTCCTCCAGAAGATTTACAATATATTTTGGTGCTCCTATATTTGGTGCATATATGTTTACCAAGGTTATATCTTCCTGTTGGAAAGATCCTTTCAATATTATGTAGTGGCCTTCTTTGTCTCTAGTTATGTCCTTCATTATGAAATCTATTTTATCAAATATGAGTATTTCTTTTCCAACTTTTTTTCCTTTTTGTTTGCTTGGAAGATTTTTTTTCATTCCTTCACTTTCAACCTACGTGAGTCTTTTGTTGTGAGGTGCATCTCTTATAAATAACATATATATGAGTCATGCTTTCTTATCCAATCAGCTATTGTGTGTCTTGATCAGAGTGTTCAATCCATTTACATTTAAGGTTATTATTGATATGTACTTATTTATTACCATTTTTGTTTATTGTGGTTATATTTTTCTTCTTATTCCTTCTGCTAATTACAGCAGTCCTTTTAACATTTCTTGCAGTGCTGGTTTGGTGCTAATATAATTCATTAGCCTTTTTTTGTCTGAGAAGCTCTTTATTTGACTTTCTATTTTGAATGATAGGCTTGCTGGATAGAGTAGTCTTCGATTCAGATCCTTGTTTTCATTACCTTGATTACTTCATGCCATTCCCTCTGGCCTATAGTATTTCTGTCAAGAAGTCGGCTGATAGCCTTATGAGGGTTCCTTTGTAGGTAACCTGTTACTTATCTCTTGCTGCCTTTAGAATTCTCTCTTTGTCTTTAATCTTTGGCATTTTAATTATTGTGTGTCTTGGTGTGTGCCTGTTTGGGTTCGTCTTACTTGGGGCTCTCTATGCTTCTTGAACTTGAATGCCTTTTTTCTTCACCAAGTTAGGGAAGGTTTCTGTCATTATTTCTTCAAGTATATTCTCTAACCCTTGCTCATTTTCTTCTTCTGGAACATTTATGATGTGAATGTTGTTACTTTTCCAGGTATCCCACAGTTCTCCTAAGCAGTCTTCGTGTGTGTGTGTGTGTGTGTGTGTGTGTGTGTGTGTGTGTTTCAGTTTTTTGATTGGTTGATTTTTTTCTACCCTATCTTCTAATTCACTGATCTGGTCCTCAGCTTCCTCTACTCTGCTGGTTATTTCTTTCAATGTGTTCTTTATTTCTGCTATGTCATTCTTCAATTCCACTTGGTTGGTTTTCAGTGTTTTTATATCTTTACTCACAGTGTTGATCTCTTTACTTGTGCTGTTGAGCTTCCTCGGGATCATGGCTCTGAACTCTACCTCTTATAATTTGCTTAACTACATTTTATTTATCTCATCCTCAGTATAGTTTTCTTGTTCTTTCATTTGGGATGTGTTTTTTTGTTTCATCATTTTTGCCATCTCAGTGGGTTGTGGAGCCTGTCAAATTTTCCCTGTGGGTGTTGGTGCTCTGCTGTTTGTGGCTCCCTCTATTGGATTTGGATGAGCGTGGGAGGGCCCATGTTAAACACCACTGTCAAGCCTTACTTTCTTGGGTAGATTTGCAAGCCCAGGAAATGTTCAGTTATCCTCTAGCTTTTGCCTGGAGGTTATTAGTCTTAGTTACTCAGGGCTTTGGAATGTAGCTCTGGTGTTCTTCCTAAGAGGATTTCCAGAGGGTGGGGCAGATGCTGGTTGTTAATGAGCTTCCATTTGCATTTCTCTGGCCCAGCTAGGTGGGGTTAAATCTCTGAGGGAAGAACTGCTGCTTCTCCCCAGGGCTCCAGGAAGGGGCTCCCTGAGCAAGATGGCCACTGTCCTATGCAGCCTTGACTCAGCAAAAGCTTTGAGCACCCCCAAAATCCTGAGTGTCCCCACACAGTTCCAGTCCAGTCCACCCTTCCTCTGCCAGAGCCCAAGGTGAGAGGCTGTAGCTAATTTAGTGTTCTGTCCCAGTTCTCTGCGCTTTTGAGCCAGTTTGGGATTTTAACCCCAAGGGAGCTGCTCAGATCTAAAACAGCTCTGTCTGTGGGTTCCCAGCCCACCATCTCATGCCTCCACAGACCTACCAGGCTTGATTCAGTGTCCTTTTTCCCTGTACCTGGTTATGTGGGTCCTCTCCAGCTGCTTTTCTGTTGCTTTTTCTTGACAATTTGTCTTTATTTTAGTTGTAATTCTAGTTTGGTCCAAGGAGATGATCTGTGTAGCTTCCATTCACTCCACCACCATTTTGGAATTCTCTAATCAATTTCTTTAATAATTATAAGACTTGCCCAGCTGGTGTGGCTCAGTGGTTGAGCATCAACCCATGCACCAAGAGGTCACCAGTTCAGTTCCCGGTCAGGGCCCATACCCAAGTTGTGGGCCCAATCCCCAGTGAGGGGGCATGCAGGAGGCAGCCAGTTGATGTTCTCTTTCATTGATGTTTCCATCTCTCTCTCCCTCTTCCTTCTTCTCTCTCTAAAATCAATAAAGAATAAAAATTTTTAAAATAATTATAATACTCATGTTTTCTATAGTTTAGAATTGACACTTTGCTGGTGAATTAAACTTTTATCATTATGTAGTGACCCTTTCCATCCTTAATGATGTTTTTTGTCAGTCTATGTTATCTAATATTAGCATAGCTACACTAGCTTCCTTTTGAGTAGTATCTGTCAGGTATATCATTTTCTATACTTTTACTTTCAACCTTTCCAAATTCCTATGTTTTAGAAGTGCTTCTTAAAATAGTGCCTCTTAGATTTTTAAACATCTGATTTGACCATTTCTGACTTTTAACTGATGAGTTTAGCTAATTTACATTTACTGAATTAGTATATGGACTTATTTTTACTATCTTTCTTGCAGAGGAAGAGTCTCACATTTTTAATACTTCTTTTAGATTGGTATTTATTTGTGGGGTTTTTTTTTTATTGGCTTATGCTATTTCCCCTTCTCACTTAACATATTTCTTATTTTCATTCATACTTATTTGTGTTGTCCTCAAAGCATGCTAAGTGCTAATAACTACATAGAATGTGTTTTCTTATACATATTACCAGTAGGCCCCTTGAAAAACATGACTACAATCTAAGGATTTAAATAGTCTAATCAGAACCCCTTAAATTACCGCATTGAGGACAAAACAAACAAATAAAAAACAGCATTTTGTTCACCATTAATTGAAACATTAGGTCTTTTTTTTTTTTTAATGAATTTTTTATTTATTTTTTTGTTACAGATATTTTACCTTTTTACCCCATTGGCACCCCCACCCCACCCCACCTCCGCCCCGTCCCCGGCTTAGTTGTCCATGTCCATTGGTCATGCATACATGCATACAAGTTCTGTGGTTTATCTCTTCCTACCCCCCCACTCCCCCACCCCCTCTTCTGAGGGATGTCAGTCTGTGCCCTACTTCCATGTTTCTGGGTCTACTGTATTCCTCAGACTGTTATGTTCATTATATTCCGTATATAAGTGAGATCATGTGGTATTTGTCTTTTTCTGCTTGGCTTCTTTCACTAGGATAATACTTTCCAGGTCCCTCCATGTCGTCTCAAAGAATAAGAGATCTTTCTTTCTTACTGCTGCATAGTACTCCATTGTGTATATGTACCACAGCTTTTTTATCCATTCATCTACTGGTGGACACTTGGGCTGTTTCCAGATCTTAGCTATTGTAAATAGTGCTGCTATGAACATGGGGGTACATATATTCTTCCTGATTGGTGTTTCAGGCTTCTTAGGGTATATTCCCAGCAGTGGGATCACTGGGTCAAATGGAAGTTCAATTTTTAATTTTTTGAGGTCTTTGCATTAACTATATATTTTTAGAAAATTTTTTTATTTTAAAATCAAAGAGAGATACCTGGCTTTCTATCATATCACTAGTCTTACTCAAACAGTAGCTCTCCAGCTTGGGAGTAGAATCCATTCTCAACCTTCACAAGCTCTCCACAATGCCTCAGCTCTAATTGAAGGGGGCCTATAAGCACTGGGACCCAGGAGGGAAGGGCTCCTGCTGAGAGCTGGAGTGCTTAGGGAGCTGGATTGACATGCATGGGACTTGCCTTCTTGTTCTCACCACCTCTGCCACCATTCTCAGAATCTTATTTATTTTATTTTTCTATCACCATTTATTCCCCTCTACCCTCCTCCACTTCCACTCCTCCACATCTCCCCCCCCCCCCCCGCAATCACCACACTGTGGTTTATGTTCATAAGTTCTTTCTCCTTTTTTTCTTTCTTGCTCAGTACCTCCACCACACCCCAACATGCCCCAACCAACCCTATTTGCCTGCTCTCTATCTATGAATCTGTCTCTATTTTGCTTGTTAGTTCAGTTTGTTCATTAAATTCCATATATAAGTGAAATCATATGGTACTTGTCTTTCTGTGACTGGCTTATTTCATTTGACATAATTTTCTTCAGGTCCTTTCATGCTGTTGCAAAGGGTAATTTTTTTTACATCCAAGTAGTATTCCATTGTGTAAATGTACCATAGCTGTTTTATCTACTCATCCACTGATGGACACTTGGTCTGCTTCCAAATCTTGACTATTATAAATAATGCTGCAATGAATATAGGAATGCATTTATTATTTCAAATTAGTGTTTCAGGTTTCTTCAGATAAATTCCCCAAAGTGGAATTGCTGGGTCATAACAGTTTTATTTTTAATGTTTGAGGTAACTCCATACTGCTTTCCACAGTGACTGCACCAGTCTGCATTCCTATCCGCAGTACATAAGTGTTCCCTTTTCTCCACATCCTCACCAACACTTGTTGTTTGTTGATTTATGGATGATAGCCATTCTGACAGTTGTGAGGTGATATTTCATTGTGGTTTTAATTTGCATCTCTCTGATGATTAATGACATTGAGCATCTTTTCATATGACTATTGACAATTTGTATGTCCTCTTTGGAGAATTGTCTATTCAGGTCCTTTGCCCATTTTTTAATTGGATTGTTTTTGGGTTTTTTTGTTTGTTTGTTTGTTTGTTTGTTTGTTTTTTTAGTGTTGAGTTTTATAAGTCCTTTATAGATTTTGGATATTAACCCCTTATCAGATGTATCATTGGCAAGTATGTTCTCCCAATCAGTAGGTTGTCTTTTCATTTTGTTGATGGTTTACCTTGCTGAGCAAAACTTTTTTTTTTATCCTCACCCAAGGACATTTTCCCATTTTTTTGTTCAGGTAGAGTGGGAGGGAGAGAGAGGAACAGAGAGAGAGAGAAACATCGATGTGAAAGGAACACATCGAGTGGCTGCCACCCGCACGACCGACCAGGGCCAGGGACAAACTGCAACCGAGGTACGTGCCCTTAGCAGGAACCGAACCCGGGTCTCTCAGGACCGCAGGCCAACACTTTTCTCTGTCTTGTCACTCTGTGGTATGGAGGTATGGAGAAGATGCTCAATATGATTTCATCCTTTTTGAATTTATTAAGACTTGTTTTGTGTCCTAACATGTGGTCTATTTTTGAGAATGTTCCTTGTGCACTTGAGAAGAATGTATATTCTGTGGCTTTGGGATAAAATGGTCTGTAAATATCAATTAAATCCATATGATCCAGTGTGTTGTTTAAGGTTGCTGTTGCCTCGTTGATTTTCTGTCTGGAAGATCTATTCATTAATGGCAGTGGGGTGTTATAATTCCCTACAGCGATTGTATTGCTGTCAATCTCTCCCTTAAAGTCCACCAAGATTCTTTACATATTTAGGCACTCTTATGTTGGGTACCTATATGTTTACAAGGGTCATATCTTCTTGTTGGATCAATTCCTTTAGTATTATGTAGTGACCTTCTTTGTCTCTTGTTATAGCCTTTGTTTTGAAGTCTATGCTGTCTGATTATGAGTATTGCTATTGCAGTTCTTTTATCATATCCATTGGCATGAAAAACCTGTTTTTATTTTTCTTTTCTCTCTTTTTTAAAAGAGACATAAAAAAATATATAGTTATGAAAAAGGTCTGAGATTTTACTGCCTATGTTTCCTTCCAGGATTTTTATGCTTTCGAGTCTAACATTTAAGTCTTTAATCCATTTGAGTTTATTCATGTGTGCAATGTAAGAAGGTGGAAATATTCATACTACTCAAAGCAATCTACAGATTCAATGCAATGATACCAATGGCATATTTCACAGAACTAGAACAAATATTCCAAAAATTTATATGGAACCACAAAATACCCTGAATAGGTATAGCAACCTTAAGAAAGAAGAACAAAGTTTGAGGAATCATGCTACCTAATATCAAACTATATTATCAGACCATAGCAATCAAAACAGCATGGTACCAGCATAAAAACAGATGTGTACAAAACATTATGCTCAATTAATATTTGACAGAGGTGGCAAGAGCATATGAGGGAGTGGAGACAGCTCTTTAATAAATGGTGTTGGAAAAATTGGACAACCACATGCAAAAAAAATGAAACTAGATCACCAACTTACACCACATACAAGAATAAACTCAAAATGAATAAAAGACTTAAATATGACTTGTGAATCCATAAAAATCCTAGAAGAAAATGCAGGCAACAAAATTTCAGACATATACGCAGCAGAATTTTCACTGATACATCACCTAAGGCAACAGAAACAAACGAGAAAATAAACACATGGGACTACATCAAACTAAAAAGCTTCTGCACATCAAAAGAAACAACCGTTAAAATGGAAAGGGAACCCACTGTATTGGAGAGCATAATCACTAATGACACATCTGAAAAGGGGTTAATTTCCAAAATATATTGAGTGCTCATACAACTCAACAAAAGGAAGACAAAGAACCCAATTAAAAAATGGGCAGAGGAGCTGAATAGACACCTCTCCAAACAGAACATACAAATGGCCAAGAGACATATGAAGAAATGCTCAACACCACTAATCATCAGAGAGATGCAAATTAAAACAACAATGAGGTATCACTTCACACCCGTCAGAATGGCCACCATCAACAAATCATCAAACAAGTGTTGGCGAGGGTGTGGAGAAAAGGGGACTCTAGTACACTGCTGGTGGGAATGCAGACTGGTCCAGCCACTATGGAAAACACTATCACTAAGATCTGGAAACAGCCCAAGTGTCCATCAATAGATGAGTGCATTAAAAAGCCGTGGTACATATATACAATGAAATACTATGCAGCTGTAAAAAAAAGAAAGATCTCTTATCCTTTGAGACAACATGGAACGACCTTGAGAGTATTATGCTAAGTGAAATAAGCCAATCAGAGAAAGACAAATACCACATGATCTCACTTATTTGTGGAATATAATGAACAAGGTAGGCTGATGAATGAAATAGACCCAGAGACATAGAAAGGAGTACAGTTCAGAAGGACAAACCTCAGAGTAGGGGGGCGGGGGGTTGGAAGAGATGAACCAAAAAACTTATATGTATGTATGCATAACCGGTAGACATAGACAACAATGCTAAGGGGGTGGGAGGGGTGGGATGGGGAGGAGGGGGCCTGGGGGGGAAAGGTGAAACATCTGTAACAAAAATAAATTAATAAAAATTGCAGAAAAAAATAAAAAGCTAAAAAACAGATGTGTAGATCAATGGAACAGTATAGAGTCCAGAAATAAACCCATGGCTTTAGAGTCAGTTAATATTTGACAAAGGAGGAAAAAACATATAATGGGCTAAAGATAGTCTATTCAATAAATAGTGTTGGAAAAATTGGACAGATATGTGGTGGGAGTGGGGGGAGAATCTTATTTATTTTAAAGTCCCTGTTTGATAAACCCAATATCTGGATCTCCTTTCCACCTGTTTCTGTTATCTATTTTATCTTTCAATTTTGTGTCACTTTTTTCTGCTTCTTTACATAATCTAGTAATTTTTTTTTTCTTTACTTAGAGTTTATTTTAAAAGTTACAGAGGCAGAAGGAGTGAGTGGTAGAATAAATCGGCCCAGGAAACAAGTTTCAGGGGCAAAAGAAGGGCCCATGGAGCTTAGGAGAAATTGAAAGGCAAGGAAAATGCGCCTGGGGGAAAGAGTAGGAGTAGGCGCAGGCATGCTCTATAGAAAGAGCTGCCTAATCTAGTAATTCTTGATGGCAGTTGATACATTTAGAAATTGTGAATCATTATCTTTCTCTAAAGAGTGTTAGGTTGTGAGGTATCACTTCACACCTGTCAGAGTGGCTGCCATCAACAAATCATCAAACAAGTGCTGGCAAGAGTGTGGAAAAAAGGGGACTCTAGTACACTGCTGGTGGGAATGCAGACTGGTGCAGCCACTATGGAAAACACTATGGTGTTACCTCAAAAAATTAAAAATTTAACTGCCATTTGACCCAGTGATCCCACCTCTAGAAATATATCCTGAGATGCCTGAAACACCAACCAGAAAGAATATATTCACCCCTATGGTCATAGCAGCACTATTTACAATCGCTAAGATCTGGAAACAGCCCAGGTGTCCATCGATAGATGAGTGGATAAAAAAGCTGTGGTACATGTACACAATGGAATACTACGCAGCTGTAAGAAAGAAAGATCTTTTACCCTATGAGACAACACAGAGGGACCTGAAGAGTATTATCCTAAGCGAAACAAACCAATCAGAGAAAGACAAATATCACATGATCTCACTTATTTGTGGAATATAATGAACAAAACAAACTGATGAACAAAATAGACCCTGAGACATAGAAGTAGAGTACAGACTGACAAACCTCAGAAGAGGGGATGGGGGCGGGGGTGAGGAGAGAAGAGATAAACCACAGAACTTATATGCATATTTGCATAACCAATGGACATAAACAACAATGCTGGGGATGGGGCAGGGGAAACAGGGATCAGGAGGAGGGTGTCAATGGGAGAAAAGGGAGAAAAATCTGTAACAAAAATAAATTAATAAAAAAAATTTTTTTAAAGAGTGTTAGGTTGTATTCTGATAAGCATTTAAATTACCAGTGAGTCATCTTCATCTATAGAGGTTTGGTTATAAGTGTTAAAGTACATCATTTCAGTTTTGTTCTTTTTTCTAGAGCCTTTACTCCTAGAATGTAGCTTTTCTGGATACCCAACAAAAGCTCAAAGGTGGCCACCAAGACCTTTCCTCTCCCCTCTGCTGGGGCCTGAATTCCAAAGTCTCCCCAGGACTGTTTGATGTCTTAAGTCTGTCCAGCTCTCTAATTTCCCAATGGCTGTTGTCTGCTAAATCTTTCAGTCTCACCTGGAACATGTGCAGGTTAATATTTGGCCAAGGAATCAAGGGGAATTTTTACAAAGATTTTTGTATCCTGCACTCCAAATCCAATTGCAGATATCTATATTCTGGACCCAGTGAAACTGTTAATGCCTGTTTGGTCCAGGTCTCTGTACCTTAGTGTATAAAATAACCTCAGGGAGAAATCTGGGTAAATGTGGGGTTCACCTTGTGTGTCCTCCATCTGTCATCATAGCCCTACATTAGCTCTGTCCAGTGCCTGCAAACTGTTGTGTATATATTGCTCAGTATTTATAGTTGTTTATTTATTTATTTATTTTTTATCCTCACCCGAGGACATTTTTTCACTTTTTGTTCAGATAGAGTGGGAGGGGCAGAGAGAGAGAGAGAGAGAAACACCGACATGAAAGGGACACATCGAGTGGCTGCCACCCACATGACCCAACCAGGGCTGGGGACAAACTGCAACCGAGGTACGTGCCCTTAGCGGGAACCGAACCCAGGACTCTCTGGTCCACAGGCTGACGCTCTAACCACTGAGCCAAACCAGCCAGGGCTATAGTTGTTTATTATGAATATTTCCATTTAAAACCAATGACTCTGCCACGGCTGGAATTTCCTCTCTCAGAATTTGACAGGTCGAAGCTGAGTAGGTTGAAAGGGTGAATGTCAAAGAAGCCATGGAACTATATCTGGACTCAGAGGTCATGCTTAGCAAGCTAAAAAAGATGGAGTAGAAACAATGAGTTTGCAGAAGCTGTGGGGAAAAGAGAAGCTAAACATATAATGGGAGGGAAGAGTAAGAGAAGAAGAGAGACCCTGAAGGAGGAGAGGAAGTGCCAACACCATGCCCTGATGTTCTGACAACACTGTCTTATACTTAGTGCTACACTTCAGCCCCAATATCCATGGGGCTGAACAGAGGCAGGAGCCCAGATTGTCAAGTCTGAGGGCCCCAGTGGGTCACAGAGGCCTCCTTGGGTGTCTGGAAGAAGAAGAAAATGCAAGAATAGCCTTTGTTCCTGAATCTCCCCACCAGAGGGGTCATAGGAGAGACCCTAGGAGGAGGTTGGCGAAGCTTTATTGGAACTACCCTTCACCCAGTATCCCATATCTACCAGGAGTACTCCCATGAGACTGACAGCTGTCTCAACAGAAACATTTCAGGCCAGAAGGGATTGGCATGAAATGTCCCAAGTGATGAAAAGAAAGGACCTACAACCAAAACTACTTTACCCAGCAAGGCTATCATTTAAAATTGAAGATGGAAAGAAAAAAGCTTCCCAGACAAGAAAAAGCTAAAGGAGTTTATTACCATCAAATCAGTGTTAGAAGAAATGTTAAAGGTCCTCTGTAAGAAGGAGAAAAGAAGGAGGAGGAGGAGGAAGAAGAGGAGGAGGAGGAGGAGGAGGAGGAGGAGGAGGAGGAGAAGAAGAAGAAGAAGAAGAAGAAGAAGAAGAAGAAGAAGAAGAAGAAGAAGAAGAAGAAGAAGGAAAGAAAGAACATAGTTAAAAGAATAAAATGGCAATGAATGCATACCTATCAATAGTCAAATTAAATGTAAAAAAGTTAAATGCTCCAATCAAAAGACAAAGGGTAGCTGAATGGATAAGGAAACAAGACCCATATATATGCTGTCTACAAGAGATCCACCTCAGAAAAAGATACACACAGACTAAAAGTAAAGAGATGAAAAAATATATTTCATGCGATTGAAAATGGAAAACAAATGGGTAGCAATACTTAGAGCTAACTAAATAAATTTTAAAACAAAGGCTATAGGAAGATACAAAGAAGAACACTACATAATAACAAACAAAAAAATCCGACATGAGGATATAACTTTTGTAAACATTTATGTAGCCAGTATAGGAGCAACTAAATATGTAAAGCAAATCTTGATGGACATAAAGGGAGAGAGTAATAAGTCAGGATTTTAACACCTCATTGACATCAATGGATAAATCTTCCAGACAGAAAATCAACAAAGAGAATATTTCCAGTCAAGATGGTACACAGGTACATGCTATACTTGAATCCTCCCACAACCATATCAAAATTACAAATAATATGATCTCACTTATTTGTGGTATATAATGAACATAAAAGTCTGAGTAATGGGGTAGTCCCAGAGACGTGGAAGTGGGGTACAGACTGACAATCCCTAGAAGAGGGGTTGGGGCGGGTAGAGATAAACCACAGAACTTATGTGCATGTGTGCATGAACAATGGACATGGACAACAAAGCTGGGGAAAGGGCAGGGAGGGAGAGGGAGGGGGTATCAGTGGGGGGAAAAGGAGAAACATCTGTAACAAAAATAAATTAGTTAATTTTTTTTAAATTACAACCCTGGTCAGTTTTCTCAGTGGTTAGAGCATCAGCCTGCAGATCAAAGGGTCATGGGTTTGATTCTGGACAAGGGCATGTTCCGGGTTGCAAGTTTGATTCCTGGCCCTGGTGGGAGTCATGCAACAGGCAACCAATTGATGTGTCCAACATAAATGTTTCTCTTTCTCTCTCCCTCCCTTCCTTTCACTCTCTCTTTTAAAAAATCAATGAAAACATATCCTTGGGTGAGGATTGACCAAAAAATTACAAATAAACTACCGAACAACTATCATTCAGAACCACCTGAAATCTAGCTGAATGAAAGTTCTACAACTAGGGATTTAATAAAGAAGCCACATTGAGATTGGTAGGAGTGGAGATGTAGAACAGGATGGTCCCACACCTATGATTTGCAGTTTAAAGTTGGGAGGGATATTTCAGCTGTGGAGGACCCCCTGAGGAGTGAGGGGTCCTAGCCCCACACTAAGCCTCCCGGCCTGGGGTTTCAGAGCCAGGAAGAGAAGTCCCCATAACTTTTAGTTATAAAAACCAGTGAGGATTGTGGCTGATTGAAGCAGAGGGCTTCTGGAGCCCCAGTTGCTTCTATTAAAGGGCCTACACATGGACTTACTCAGAATCATTCCCTCTGAGCTTCAGCACATCAATACCTAGTTGAAAGGGACCAGGGACATATGGGGAGGAACTGAATTATCTGACTCTAGAGTGAGAGCTGGAGGCAGCTTTCTGCCAAACAGAAGTGCTGCTAGAGGCCACTGTTCTTTTTCTGAGACACCACACACACACACACACACACACACACACACACACACACACACGAGCCAACAGATGGGCGTGATATCTGAGTCTCCATCAACCTGTCTCTCACTGTTTCCTTGCCCTGGTGATTTCCTAAAACCCTGCCCCACACAACTCGCTGGCCCCACCCAAACCTTTTTCAGTGGCTTGTCCATACAAATGGTCTCTCTTGCCTCATGCTTTGAACTTTCCTAAAATCTCTCAAACAAGCTGCATCTGACCTCTGCATAATCCCTACCTCTTGCTAAGTGGTCCCAGACCTGTCACTAGCAGCAATCAGCCATGGTTTGAAGCTTGGCCTCTCCTGGGCATCTCCAAGCCAAGCACAAGTAGCAGCTATCTGCAGTTTGCTCTGCAGCTCATTCCAGGTGGCCCCAGGCAGGGCAAAGGTGGTAGCTAACTTTACACCTCCCAGAAGACACCAGAGCCAAGTTCACCCAGTGGACAGCTTTAGACCATGCTAGATTACAATCCTACCACCTCCATGAGCACACACACACAAGGTGCATACTTGGTGAGAACCAAGGATATGTTTATTGATTTTTAGAGAGAGGAAAGGACAGAGAGAGAGAGAAACATTGGTTGTTTGCCTCCCATACATGCCCCAATGGGGGATTAAACCCACAATCTAGGTATGTACCCTGACTGGGAATCAAACACACAAACTTTTAGTGTATGGGACAATGCTCCAACCAACCAAACCACAGGGCCAGAGCTAGATCAGATGAATTTAGTTGATATGTTCAGAGTATTTCACCCCAGAGCAGCAGAATATACATTATTTTCAAGTGCACATGGAACATTTCCTGGGATAGACCACATGTTAGGACACACAAAAAGTCTCAATAAATTTAAAAAGATTGAACGCATATGAAGTATCTTTATTGAACATAACGGTATGAAACTAGAAATCAATCACACACACAAAAAAAAAGGAAAAAAACACAAAGAATGGAGGCTAAATAGCATGTTACTAAACAATGACTGTAACAAGGAGATCAAGGAATAAATCAAAAGTTACAATAAAACAAGTGAAAATGAGAACACAACATCCCAAAATCTATGGGACACAGCTAAAGCAGTGCTAAGAAAAAAAGTTAATATCATTACAAGAAACATTCTCAAGAAACAAGAAAATCTCAAATAAACAATCTAATCTTAATGATGCAGCAATTCTACTTCAGGGAGTTTATCTGAAGAAACCTGAAACACTAATTCAAAAGAATATATGCACCCCTATGTTCATTGCAGAATTATTTACAATTATCAAGGTTTGGAAGCAGCCCAAGTGTCCATCAGTAGATGAGTGGATTAAAAAAAGCTATGGTACATTTACACAATGAAATACTACTCTGCCATAAAAAAGAAGAAAATTTTACCATTTGCGACAGCATGACGGACCTAGAGAACATTATGCTAACTGAAATAACCCAGTCAGAGAAAGACAACTACCATGTGGTTTCACTCATGTGGAATTTATGAACAAACTGAACAAGCAAAATAGAGACAAACTCATAGATAGAGAGCTCTGATGGGTGGTGTTGAGGGATAGGAGGGATTGAGCTAAAAAGAAAAAGAGAGAGAAGTATGGATATGGACAACAGTATGGTGATTGCAAGGGGAAGAGAGTGGGTAGAGATGGAAGAGGGTATAGAGGGAATAAATGGTGATCAAAAAAATAAAATAAAATTTTAAAATATCTAACTTTACACTTAAAGGAACTTCAAGTTCAATGTGAGTAAAAGGAAAGAAATGATAAAGATTAGGGCAGAAATAAAATAGTCAAAAACAAAAACAAAAAAACGACTACAAAAGATGAATAAAACCTAAAAATATGAAGAAGATTGACAAAACTTTAACCAGACTCATCAAGAAAAACAAGAGAGGACCAAAATAAATAAAATCAAAAATAAAAGAGAAGTATCAACTGACACCAAAGAAATACAAAAAAATTGTAAGAAAATGTTACCAACAACTATATGCCAACAAATTGGACAATCTGGAAAAAATGGATCAATTCCTAAAAACATAGAATCTTCCAAAACTGAATCATGAAGTATCAGAAAATCTGAACAGACCAATGACAACTAATAAAATCAAAGCAGTAATAAAATAAATTAATTTAAAAAACTCCCAACAAACAAAAGTCCTGGACTAGATGGCTTCACAAGTGAATTTTATGAAACATTCAAAGAAAAACTAACACCTGTCCTTCTCAAACTATTCCAAAAAATTCAAGTGAAGGGAAGACTCTCGAGCTCATTTTATGAGGCTACCATTATCTTAATTCCAAACCCAGATAAAGACACTACAAAGAAAGAAAATTATAGGCCAATACCCCTGATGAATATCAATGCTAAAATTCTCACAAAATGCTAGCAAACAAAATCTAGCAATACATTAAAAAGATCATGCACCACGATCAACTGATATTTAGTCCTGGGTGTGCAAGGTTGGTATAATATCCACAAATCAATAAATGTTATACACCATATAAACAAAATAAAGGATAAACCCCACATAATATCAATATATACAAAAAAAATATGCCAAAATCCAGCACCCATTTATGATAAAAACTCTCAGCAAAGTGGAAATAGAAGAAACATGCCTCAACATAATAAAGACCATATATGACAAACCCACAGTCAACATCATACTCAATGGGCAAAACTACAAGTGTTTCCCTTAAGATTGGGAAAAAAACAGGGATGTCTGCTTTCACCACTCTTATTCAACAAAGTACTGAAAGTCCTAGCCTCAGCTCTCAGACAAGAAAAAATAAAATAAAAGCATCTAAAATCAGTTGCTGTTTTATACACCAGTAATGAATTATCAGAAAGGGAAACTAGAAAAACAATCCATTCACAATTGCATCCAAAAAATAAAATACCTGAGAATAAATTTAACCAAGGATATAAAAGACTTGTACTTAGAAAATTATGAGACACTGAAGAAAGAAGTTTTAAGAAATACAACTAAGTGGAAGCATATATTGCATTTATGAATAGGAAGAATTCACATCATTAAAATATCCATACTACATAAAGCAATCTATAGAATAAATGCAATATTTATCAAGATACCAATATTGTATTTCACAGAACTAGAACAAAATTTCAAAAATGTATATGGAACCACAAAAGACCCAGAATAGCCACAGCATTCTTCACACAAAAGAACAAAGTTGGAGCAATCATAATACCTGATATTAAACTATAGTACAGGCCATAGTAATCAAAACAGCATACTACTGGCATAAAAACAGACATGTAGATCAATGGAACAGAATAAAAAGCCCAAAAATAAACCCACAGCTTTATGGCCACTTAATATTTGATGAAGGCAAGAACATACAATGGGGTAAAGATAGTTTATTCAATAAATGGTGTTGGGAAAATTGGACAGATACATTCATAAAAATGAAACTAGACCACCTCCTTATACTACATACAAGAATAAACTCAAAATAGATTAAAAACTTAAATGTCCAACTTGAAACCATAAAAATCTTAGAAGAAAACATAGGCAGTAAAACCTCATATTTTCTTCGTAGTTTTTTTTTTTTTTTTTTTTCTGATATATCTCCTCAGTCAAGGGAAAAAACAAACAAACACTTGAGACTATATCAAACCAAAAGTGTTTGCACAGCAAAGAAAACAACCAACAAAATGAAAAGATAACCCACTTATTGCGAGAATGTACTTGACAATGATACATCTGATAAGGGGATATTATTCAAAATTTCTAAAGAACTTATAAAACTCAACACCAAGAAAGAAAACAATCCAATTTAAAACTGGGCAAAGGACCTGAATAGGCACTTTGCCAAAGAGAACATACAGATGGCAAATAGACATATGAAAAGATGCTCAACATCACTAATCATCAGAGAAATGCGAATTAAAACCACAATGAGATATCATCTCACACCTGTCAGAAAGGCTATCATCAATAAATCAACAAACAACAAGTGTTGGTGAAAATGTGGAGAAAAAGAAACCATCATGCAATGTTGGTGAGAAGGCAGATTGGTGCAGCCACTGTGGAAAGCAGTATGGAGTTACCTCAAAAAATTAAAAATGGAACCGTCTTACGACACAGCAATTCCACTTCTGGTTATTTATCCAAAGAAACCCAAAACACTAATTTGAAATAATATATGTACCTCTGTACATATATTGCAGCAGTATTTACAATAGCCAAGATTTGGAAGCAGCCCAAGTACCCATCAGTAGATGAGTGGATAAAAAAAGGTGTGGTATATTTATACAATGAAATACTACTTAGCCATAAAAAAGGAAATATTACCCTAATTAACAGCATGGATAAACCTGGAGAGTATTATGCTAAGTGAAGTAAGCCTGTCAGAGAAAGACAAGTATTATTTGATCTCACTTATATGTGGATTCTGATGAAAAAATAAATAAACTAACAGAAGACGGTGGCGGGCAGGACTGGAGGGAGTGTGTGTGAGAGAGTGAGTGGGTGTGTGAGAGAGTGAGTGAGTGTGTGAGAGAGTGTGAGTGGATGTGAAGGTGGATGACCAAACTCATGCAGTGCAGAGATGCAGAGCAGAAGGTTCCTGTGCTGTGGATGGGGGCAGCCGGTTACTGCAGTAAGCGGCCCGTCAGGGTGCTTCTCCCTGCACCACAAAGAGGTCCCACCTTTTTGGAAGATCTCGGATCTTTCCTGGGAGGAGGCAGTGGGAGCAGCTAGGGCCCAGTAACCTGAGCCCACCAGAACACCTGGCACCATTGGACCAGTGGACACTCTGTGTCAACGCAGACAGGTGCACAGTAGTGGAGCTCCCAAGGTGCTCGTGGCGGAAGCCACAAACAGTCTGGAGCCCAGCACCATCCCCCATAGCAGCAGTCTGATAAGAGTCCAGATATACCCCCAGCAACAAAGGCTGAAGAGGAGACATCCATCCCCAGGCAACAGAAGCACAGACCAGCAGCTGAGACCCATCCCCAAAAACTACAGCAAAAGCTGAGCAGGAGTTGGACCCCACAGGGAAGCAGCAAACCCCAGCCACCAGTGGCAGGACCTGGGGATCCACAGAGGCCTGTGCAGTCCAGCAGCTCACAAGAGCAATGGGAAGCCAAAGCCCAAAAGAGACTGGTGCAGTCCAGCTGCCCGCCTGCGGGAACTGCAGGGTGCAAGGGCACCAGAGAGGCCTGTGCGACCCAGCTGCGCATAAGATAGGCATAGAAAATGTGAAAATGGAGGTGGAGTGAACAGAAGCTACACAGATGATCTCCCAGAACCAAACGGGAATTACAATTAAAATAAAGACAAATCCTCAGAAAAAAAGCAACAGAAAAGCAGCAGGACAGGACCATATAACCAGGGACACTGAACACCAGGGCTACATTCCAGGGCACTAAATAACTGAGACTACTAACCACCAGGAAAAAGCTAGAGGATAACTGAACCTTTCCTAGGCTTGCAAGTCTACCCAAGAAAGTAAGACTTGACAGTAGTGTTTAACGTGGGCCCTCTCACGCTCATCCAAACCCAGTAGAGGAAGGCACAAACAGTACAACACCGACACCCACAGGGAAAATTTGGCAGGCTCCCAAACCAACTGAGATAGCCAAAATGGTGAAACAAAGAAACAAATCCCAAATGAAACAACAAGAGAACTCTATTGAAGATGAGATTAATGAAATACAGTTAAGCAAATTATCAGAGGTAGAGTTCAGAGCCATGATCTTGAGGAAGCTCAACAGCATGAGTAAGGACATCACCACCATGAGTAAATATATAGAAACATTGAAAACCAACCAAGTGGAAATGAAGAATGACATAGCAGAAATTAAGAACACATTGGAAGGACTAACCAGCAGAGTAGAGGAAGCTGAGGACCGGATCAGTGAATTAGAAGACAGGGTAGAAAAAATCAACCAATTAGAAAACCAAAAGAAAAATACAATTAAAAAACAGGAAGACAGCTTAAGAGAGCTGTGGGACAACTAGAAATGTAATAACATTTGCATCATAGGAGTCCCCAAAGAGGAAATAAATGGGCAAGGGTTAGAGAATATATTTGAAGAAACAGTGACAGAAAACTTTCCTAACTTGGTGATGGAAGAAGGCATTCAAGTTTAAAAAGTACAGAGTCCCAAGTAAGAAGAACCCAAACAGGCCCACACCAATACACATAGTAATTAAAATGCCAAATATTAAAGACAAAGAGAGAATCCTAAAGGCAGCAAGACATAAGCAACAGGTTACCTACAAAGGAAACCCCATAAGGCTTTCAGCTGACTTCTCAACAGAAATGCTAGAGGCCAGAGGGAATGGCATGAAGTAATCAAGGTAATGAAAACAAGGATCTGAATCGAAGACTACTCTATCCAGCAAAGCTATCATTCAAAATAGAAGGTCAAATAAAGAGCTTCCCAGACCAAAAAAAAAATAAAAAAGGCTAAGGGAATATATTAACACCAAACAAGCACTGAACGATATGCTAAAAGGACTGCTGTAATTACTAGAAGAAATGGAAAGAAAAAGAAAAAACAAAACAAAACACTAAACAAACATGGCAATAAATAAGTACATATCAATTATCACCTTAACTGTGAATGGTTTGAATGCTCCGACAGTAAAACACAGAATAGCTGACTGGATAAAAAAAAGCATGACTCACATATCTGTTGTTTACAAGAAACCCACCTCACACAAAAAACTCATAGATTGAAAGTGAAGGAATGGACAAAAATCTTTCAAGCAAACAAAAGCAAAAAAAAACAAAAAAACACCTGGGGTAGCAACACTCATATCTGATAAAGTAGATTTCAAAATGAAGGCCATCACTACAAAGAAGACCACTACATAATATTGAAAGGATCTATCATCCAACAGGAAGATATAACCTTGGTAAACATATATGCACCCAATATAGGAGCATCAACATATATTAAAAATCTTCTGGAGGACTTCAAAGGAGAAATCAACAGCAAAACAATCATAGCAGGGGACTTCAATACCCTGCTGACATCACTGGATAGATCTTCTACACAAGGAAACACAGACTCTAAATGAAGCACTAGATCAAAGGAATTTAATAGATATCTACAGAGAATTATATGCCAAAACTGCAGAATTCACATTCTTCTCAAGTGCACATGGGACATTCTCAAAGACAGACCACATGTTAGGGCACAAACTAAGTCTCTACAAGCTCAAGAAGATTTAAATCATATCCAGCATCTTCTCAGATCACAATGGCATGAAACTAGAAATCAACTGCAACAAGAACATGCACAGACATTTGAACACATGGAGGTTAAATAGCATGTTATTGAACAATGAATGGGTTACCATGGAGATCAAGGAAGAAATTTAAAAGTTTCTGGAAACCAATGAAAATGACCACACAAGAACACAAAATCTATGGGTTGCAGCGAAAGCAGGTCTGAGAGGGAAATTCATAGCACTACAGGCCTACCTCAAGAAGCAAGAAACATTTCTAATAGGCTATCCTCACAACTTAAAGAACTAGAGAGCAAACAAAAAGAAAACCCCAGAGCAAGTAGAAGGAAGGAAATAGTAAAGATCAGAGCAGAAATAAATGACATGGACACCAAAAAAAAACAATTCAAAGGATCAATGAAACAAAGAGCTGATTCTTTGAAAAGATAAACAAGATTGAAGGACCTGTAGCTAGACTCACCAAGAAACAAAGAGAGAGAACCCAAATACACAAAATCAGAAATGAAAGAGGAGAAATAATAACTGACACCACAGAAATACAAAGGATTGTTAACAAATATTATTAATAATTACAAGGCAAAAAATTCAACAATCTAAGTAAAATAAACACATTTCTATGAACACTGTCTCCCAAAACTGAATCGGGAAGAGATAGAAAACTTGAACAGACCAATAACAACAACAAAAATTGAAAATGTAATCAACACTCTCCCAGCAAACAAAAGCCAAGTCCCGGACGGCTTCACAGAGGAATTTTACAAACATTCAAAAAACTAATACCCATTCTCCTCAAACTATTTCAAAAAAATTCAATAAGAAGGAAGACTTCCAAACTCGTTTAATAAGGCTAGCATAATTCTAATTCCAAAACCAGAAAAAGACACTACAAAGAAAGAAACTACAGGCCAATATCCCTGATAAACATAGATGCCAAAATCCTGAACAAAATACTAGCAAATTGAATCCAGCAATATATCCAAAAAATTATTCATCATGACCAAGTGGGATTCATCCCAGAGATGCAAGGCTGGTACAATATTCACAAATCAATAAATGTGATACACCACATAAACAAAATAAAAGATAAAAATCATATGATCATATCAATAGGCACTGAAAAAGCATTAGACAAAATCTTGCACCCATTTCTGATAAAAACACTCAGCAATGTAGGAATAGAGGGATCATATCTCGACATAATAAAGGCCATATATGAAAGACCTACAGCCAACATCATACTCAATGGGCAAAAACTAAAAGCCTCCCCTTAAGAACAAGAACAAGACAAGAATGCCCACTTTTGCCACTCTTATTTAACATAGTACTGGAAGTCTTAGCCACAGCAATCAGACAGGAAGAAAAATAAATGGGATACAAATTGGAAAGGAGGAAGTGAAACTTCATTATTCTCAGATGACATGATACTATACATAGAAAACCCCAAAGACTCCATCAAAAAATACTAGACTTAATAAATGAATTTGGCAAAGTAGCAGGATACAAAATCAATGTCAAGAAATTGATGGCATTTTTATACACCAATAATGAACTCAGAGAAAGACAAACTAAAAAAAAAAACTCATTTACCATCGCAGCAAAAATATTAAGATACCTAGGAATAAACTTAACCAAAGAAATAAAGGACCTATTCGCAGAAAACTACAGGTCATTGAAAAAAGAAATAGAGGAAGATATTTTAAAAAGCACATACCTTGTCCATGAATTGAAAGAATTAACATCATTAAAATGTCCATATTACCCAAAGCAATCTATAGATTCAATGCAATCCCCATCAAAACACCAATAACATACTTCACAGAACTAGAACAAATACTTCAAAAGTTCATATGGAACCAAAAAAGACCTCGAATAGCCACAGCAATCTTGAAAAAGAACAAATTTGGAGGAATCACATTACCAGATTTCAGGTTATACTACAAAGCCACTGTAATCAAAACAGCCTGGTATTGGCACAAGAACAAGCATATAGACCAGTGGAACAGAACAGAGAACCCAGAAATGGACCCAAGGCAATATGCTCCTTTAATATTTGACAAAGGTGACAAGAGCATACAGTGGAGTACAGACAGCCTCTTTAATAAATGGTGTTGGGAAAATTGGACAGCTACATGCAAAAAAATGAAAGACCTACAGCAACTTACACCATACACAAGAATAAACTCAAAATGAATAAAAGACTTAAATGTGACTCATGAATCTATAAAAATCCTAGAAGAAAATGTAGGCAACAAAATTTCAGACATCATACGCAGCAGAATTTTTACTGACACATCACTTAAGGCAACAGAAACAAAGAAAATAAACACATGGGACTTCATCAAACTCAAAAGCTTCTGCACAGCAAAAGATACAATCATCAAAATGGAAAGGCAACCTACTCTATGGGAGAGCATAATTTCCCATGATATATCAGGTAAGGGGTTAATTTCCAATATATAGAGAGTGCTCATACAATTCAACGAAAGAAAGACAAAGAATCCAATTGAAAAATGCGCAAAGAAACTAAAGAGACACCTCTCCAAACAGGACATAAAAATCGCCCAGAGACATATGAAGAATGCTCAACATCACTAATCATCAGAGAGATGCAAATTAAAACAACAATCACCTCACACCTGTCAGAATGGCCGTCATCAACAAATCATCAAACAACAAGTGTTGGTGAGGGTGTGGAGAAAAGGGGACTCTAGTACACTGCTGGCGTGAATGCAGACTGGTGCAGCCACTATGGAAAACAATATGGTGTTACCTCAAAAAATTAAAAATTGAACTTTCATTTGACCCAGTGATCCCACTTCTAGGAATATACCCTAAGAAGCCTAAAACACCAATCAGAAAGAATATATGTACCCCCATGTTCGTAGGAGCACTATTTACAATAGCTGGAAACAGCCCAAGTGTCCATCAGTAGACGAATGGATAAGAAAGCTATGGTACATAGACACAATGGAGTATTATGCAGCTGTAAGAAAGATCTCTTATTTTTTGAGACGACATGGAGGGACCTGGAAAGTATTATCCTAAGCGAAACAAGCCAAACAGAGAAAGACAAGTATCATATGATCTCACTTATTTGTGGAATATAATGAACATAACAGTCTGATAATGGGGTAGTCCCCAGAGACGTGAAAGTGGGGTACAGACTGACAATCCCCAGAAGAGGGGGTGGTGGGGGAGAGATAAACCACAGAACTTAATATACATGTATGCATGAACAATTCATGGACAACAAAGCTGGGGATAGGGCGGGGAGGGATGGGGTGGGGGGAATCAGGGGGGGGAAAAGGAGAAACATCTGTAACAAAAATAAATAAACTAATTTAAAAAATAAATAAATAAACTAACAAACAAAATAAAAACAGACTCATAGAGACAGAAAACAGACTGACATCTGTCAGACAGGAGAGGGGGTTGGGGGTTTGGTGAAATAGGGGAAGGGATTAAGCAAAAAAAATAAAAATCATAGACACAGCAACAGTATGGAGAGTACCAGAGCAAAAGGGAGGTGGGGGATGGTTAGAAGAGAATAAAGGGGGAATAAACAACAATAAAAAGAAACTTGACTTGGGGTGGTGAACATTCAATACAATATACAGATGAGATATAATAGAATTTTACACCTGAAACATATATAATTTGGTTAACCAATGTTACCCAATAAATTCAATAAAAAAATTTTAAGAGAAAGGCTAAAGGGACTTCTAAAAGAAGGAGGAGGAGGAGGAGGGAGAGGAGGGAGAGGAGGAGGAGAAGAAATACGAATAAGAAAATATCACACTGAAAAATATTTTTCACTGACAAAGGCATACACCTTATAAAAGCAGAGGATCAACTAGCATGAAAGCTAGTACAAAGGTTAAAAGGCAAAAATAGGGCCCTGGCCAGTTTGTTTCAGAGGTTAGAGTGTTGGCCTGCGGTCCAGATAGACCCAGGGCCGGGGACAAACTGCAACTGAAGTACATGCCCTTAGCGGGAACCGAACCTGGGTCTCTCTGGCCCTGGTTGGGTCGTGTGGGTGGCAGCCACTCAATGTGTCCCTTTCATGTCGATGTTTCTCTCTCTCTCTCTCCCTCTCTCGCTCCCACTCTATCTGAACAAAAATGGAAAAATGACCTCAGATGAAAATTTTTAAAAAAATTTTTTTAAAGGCAAAAGTTGGAAGATCATGTGTAATTATTATAGTAAATTACGGGATACACATAAACAAGAAGTTAAAAATAATGACAAAAATATAAATGTGGAAGGAGTGAGTAAAAATGGTAGTAATTTTAGAATGTGTTCAAACTTAAGCAGTGATCAACTTAAAATAGATGGATATAAGCATACCTTGGTATATATAAAGCACATGCTAACCACAAACCAAAAATCTACTAGATACAAAAAATAAAAAGAAAGTAATCCAAACACAACACTACAGAAAGTCATCAACATACAAGAGAAGAGAGCAAGAAAATAAGAAAGGAACAGAGAACTACAAAAACAATGAAACAATAAAATAACTACATACCTATTAATAATTACTTTAAATGTAAATGGAATAAATGCTTCAATCAAAAGATGAATGGATAAAGATGTGATACATACATACAATGGAATATTACTCAGCCATAAAAAGAATGGAATCTTACCATTTGCAACATGGATTGACCTAGAGGGTAATATGCTACATGAAATGAATCAAAGACTAATACCATATGATTTCACTTATATGTGGAAACTAAAGAACAAAATTAACAAACAAGCAGAACAGAAACAGACTCAGATACAGAGAGCAAACTAATGGTTACCAGATGGGAGAGTGGTTGGGGGTGGCAGGGTATAAAAAGGCAAAAGGATTAAGAAGTACACATTAGCCCTGGCCAGTGTTGTTTACTGGTGAAAACATCAGCCCATGCACCAAAGGGTCACAGGTTTTGATTCCTGGTCAAGGGCATGTACTAGAGTTGCTAGACAACCAGTCAATGTGTCTCTCCCACACTGATGTGTGTCGTTCACTCTCACTCCTCCCCTCACTTCTACTCTCTCTAATAAATCAATGGAAAAAGATCCTCTGGTGAGGATTGACAAAAAATAAAAAGAAGTACACATAAGAAGTTACAAAATAGTCATGGGAATGTGAAGTACAGCTTACGGAATATAGTCAATATTGTAATAACTATATATGGTGTTAGGTGGGTGCAAGACTTATCAAGGGGGATCATTTTGTAAGTTATGTACAGGGTGGGGCAAAAATAGGTTTACAGTTATGAGTCTGTAAAACAGTTTATTCGTATATTATTATTAATTATTATATTATTTTTCATATGAACAACTGTAAACTTACTTTTACCCCAACCTGTAATTGTCTAACCACTATTCTATACACCTGAAACTAATTTAATATTGGTTGTTGTTTTTTTTTGTTGTTTTTTTTATCCTCACCCGAGGACATTTTTCCATTTTTGTTCAGGTAGAGTGGGAGGGAGAGAGAGGAACCGAGAGAGAGAGAGAAACATCGATGTGAAAGGAACACATTGAGTGGCTGCCACCCGCACAACCAACCAGGGCCGGGGACAAACTGCAACCGAGGTACATGCCCTTAGCGGGAACCGAACCCGGGTCTCTCAGGACCGCAGGCCGAGGCTCTAACCGCTGAGCCAAACCGGCCAGGGCCTAATTTAATATTGAATGTCAACTTTAATTTAAAAAATTTTTTGCCTGGCCAGTGTGGCTCAGTGGATTGAGCATCATCCCATGGACTGAGAGGTCCTGGTTCTATTCCTGGTCAGGGCACATGCCCAGGTGGCAGGCTCAATCCCCAGTAGGGAGTGTGTAGGAGGCAGCTGATCGATGTATTTCTCACATTGATGTTTCTATCTCTCATTCCCTTTCTCTCTTTATAAAAAAATAAATAAAAACATACAAATTTTTTAATTAAAAAAAAAATCAATCAATCTTTTTTTTTTTTTTTTTTTAAAAGGTAAGTTAAAATTTTAACCTCTCAGTGCCTCAGAATGTGATCCTTACCATAGGATTGGCCTGTCTTGGATCCTGCTTCAGTTTCCTAAAATCTCTCAAACAAGCAGCATCTGGTTGCAGCAAGCACCAAACCTCTCATTAAGTGGCCCCAGGACTGGCACTAGAAGCAGCCAGCCTTGGTTCACAACTTGGCTTTTCCTGGGCACCTCCAAGCCCAGCACAAGAAGCAGCCATTTGCAGATCACTTTGTAGCTTATGCTGGATTGTTCCAGATAGAACACAGGCAGAGGCTGACCATGCCCCATAGCCGGCACACCCAGTGGACAGCTTCAGGCCACATCAAAACACCACCACCCAACCACATCAACAAGTGACACACTCAATGAGCAGACTCACTGGGTACCAGAGCCCTGATGAAGTAAGTCTTGCTCTTTGTGGTTGGCCCCTACACAGTGAATCCTCCAAGGCAGTCAAGTAGTCAGTGAACACAGCCAGTCCTTGCAACTGATCAGCCTGAGTAAATCCCTCCCATTGACATAGCAACAGCAATCAAAACTCAATTACAACAAAAGGGTGTACAGTCCACACTAGGGGTACATCTCGAGGGCCCAGTTGGGATGATCAGGGAGGCTGTGCCACTGGACCTTATAGGACATCTACAATAGGCCACCCTACAAAGCCTAGGAGACATACCAACTCTAGTTAATACATAAAAACAACCACAGGGAAGCAGCCAGAATAAGGAGACAAAGAAACATATCCCAAATGAAACAAAAAAATAAAATTCCAGGAAAAGAATTAAACAAAATGGAGATAAGCAATCAATCAGATGCAGATTTCAAAGCACTGGTTATCAGGTTGCTCAAGGAACTTAGTAAGACCTTCAAGGAACTTAAGGAGACCTTCAAGGAACTTAAGGAGACCGCCAAGGAACTTAGTGAGAACATCAACAACATAAATAAGGACCAGTGAGAAATGAAGGATGCACTAACTGAAATAAAGAATAATTTACTCAGATTCAATAGTAGAGCAGGTAAAGCCAAGAAGCAAATCATCAATGTAAAATACAAGAAAGCAAAACACACCCAATCAGAACAGCAAAAAGAAAAAAGAATCCAAAAAAATGAGGATAGTGTTAGGAACATCTGGGACAACTTCAAGTGTGCCAACATTCTCATTATAGGGATGCCAGAAGGAGAAGAGAGAGAACAAGGAATTGAAACCTATTTGAAACAATAGTGACAGAAAACTTTCCTAACTTGGTGAAGGAAACAGACATACATGTCCAGGAAGCACAGAGAGTCCCAAACAAGATGAATCCAAAGAGGTCCTCACCAAAACACATCATCATCAAAATGCCAAAGGTTAAATACAAAGAGAGAATCTTAAAAGCAGCAAGAGAAAAGCAGTTTGTAACCTACAAAAGAGCTCCCATTAGACTGTCAGCTGATTTCTCAAAAGAAACTTTGCAGGCCAGAAAAAAGTGGCAAGAGATAGTCAAGGTAATGAAAAGCAACGTCCTACAACCAAGATTACTCTATCCTGCAAAGCTTTTTTTTTTTTTTTTTTTTTTTTTTTTTATCCTCACCCGAGGACATTTTTCGATATTTTGTTCAGATAGAGTGGGAGGGAGAGAGAGAGAGAGAAACATCGACGCGAAAGCGACACATCGAGTGGCTGCCACCCACACGACCCAGCCAGGGCCGGGGACAAACTGCAACCAAGGTACGTGCCGTTAGCGGGAACCGAACCCGGGTCTCTCCGGACCGCAGGCTGACGCTCTAACCGCTGAGCCAAACTGGCCAGGGCTATCCTGCAAAGCTTTTATTTAGAATCAATGGACATACCAAGAGTTTCCCACACAAGAAAAAGCTAAAGGAGTTCATCACCACCAAACCAGTATTATATGAAATGTTGAAGGGTCTTCTTGAAGGAGAAGAACAAAAATATGAACAATAAAATGGCAGTTAATACCTATTGATCAACAATTGAATCTACAAACAAAATGAGCAAGCAGAAAAGAAACAGATTCATAGATACAGAGAAATTTTTGTTGCTTGCCAGATGGGCAGGGGCGGGGCGGGGGCGACTGATGAACCTCATAGGGATGGGAGGAGGGAGGGCAGAATGAAATAAACCAAAGAACTTGTTTGCATGTGTGAATAACCAATGGACACCAAAAATAGTGTGGGAAAGGCAGGAGGGGGGTGGGAATGAGGAGGAGGGGGTCGATGGGGAAAAAAAGTGAGGACATCTGTAATACATTCAACAATAAAGATGAGTTAAAAAAATAATAATAATAATGTCAAGCCCTGGCTGGGTGGCTCAGTTGGTTGCAGCATCACCCCATATACCAAAAGGATGTGGGGTTGATTTCTGGTCAGGGCGCATACCTAAATTGCAGGTTCAACCCCTAGTTGGGGTGCATATAGGAGACAACCCATTTCTCTCTCTCCCTCTCTCTATCTCTCTCTCAAATCAATAAATCCTCAGGTGAGGATTTTAAAAACTTTTTTTTAAAGATGATGTGAGACTTCTGGTCAAGATGGAGGAGTAGGTAAACGCAGTACCGTGTCCTCCCACTACCACATCAAAGTTACAACTAAACTACAGAACAACCATTATTCAGAACCACCTGAAATCAAGCTGAATGGAAGTCCTACAACTATGAATTTAAAGAAGCAGCCACATTGAGACTGGCAGGAGGGGCGGAGGCGTGACAGGCTGGCCTCACACCCACATGTGGCAGATAAAAATCAGGAGGGTGCCTCGGCTGGGAAAGTCCTTCCAAAGGATTGAGGGGTCCCCATCCCACACCGGGCACCCCTCTCAGGGTTCCAATGCCAGGAAGAGAAGTCCGCATAATTTCTGGCTGGAAAAACCAGCGGAAACTGAGGCAGAGAGGCTGAGGCAGCTGGAGCCCCAGGCAGCTCCTCTTAAAGAGCCCGGGCATGAACTTATTGGACTCTCTCCCTCTAAGCTTGGAGGGAAGACAGCTCAAGGGGCACCAGAGACACACAGGGAAGAACTGAGCTGTTTGGCATTGGAGCGAGGGCTGGAGAAGGGGCTTTCTCCAGGACAATCGTGCTGTCAGAGGCCTTTCTTCCTTTGGTGAGCCCTTCCCTGGGGTGGCAGACAGTCGCCATATCTGGGACTCCAGCAACCTGGCTCACACTGGTTGCCCCACCCTGGTGATTCTCTGAGGCCCCACCCCACCCACTTTCAGGCCCACCCAAGCTGTTGCCAGTTGCTTTACCATAGAATTGGCCTGTCTTGGTTCCTGCTTCAGGTTTTCCTAAATTCTTTCAAACAAGCAGCATCTGGTCTCAGCTAGCCCCATACCTCTTGTTAAGCAATATATAGAAACAAACACAGGGAGGCAGCCAAAATGAGGAAACAAACAAACAGGTCCCAAATGAAAGAACAGAACTGAACCCCAGGAAAAGAACTAAGCAAAATGGAAATAAGCAACTTAACAGATGCTGAGTTCAAGATACTGCTTATAAGGATGCTCAATGAACTTAGTGAGAACCTCAGCGAACTTAGTGAGGGCCTCAAGAGCATAAAAAAGGACCAGTCAGAAATTAAGGAGGCACTAACTGAAATAACGAATAATTTACACAGATTCAAAGTAGAGTAGGTAAAGCCAAGAAGCAAACCATCGATTTGGAATATAAGGAAGTAAAAAACACCCAATCAGAACAGCAAAAAGAAAAAAGAATCCAAAAAAATGAGGCTAGTGTAAGGAGCCTCTGGGACAACTTCAAGCGTGCCAATATTCACATTTTGGGGGTGCCAGAAGGAGAAGAGAGAGAACAAGAAATCAAAAACCTATTTGAAACAGTAATGGCAGAAAACTTTCCTAACTTGGTGAAGGAAACAGACATACAAGTCCAGGAAGCACAGAGAGTCCCAAACAAAATGAACCCCAAGAGGCCCACACCAAGACACATCATCATCAAAATGCAAAAGGTTCAAGACAAAGAGAGAATCTTAAAAGCAGCAAGAGAAAAGCAGTTAGTTACCTACAAGGGAGTTCTCCTAAGACTGTCAGCTGATTTCTCAAAAGAAACTTTACAGGCCAGAAGGGAGTGGCAAAAATATTCAGAGTGATGAAAAGCAAGAACCTACTACCAAGGTTACTCTATCCTTCAAAGCTGTCATTTAGAATCGATGGCCATATAGTTTCCCAGACAAGGAAAAGCTGAAGGAGTTCATCACCACCAAACCATTATTATATGAAATGTTGAAGGGTCTTTTTGAAGAAAAAGATAAAAAAAAATGAACAAACAAAATGGCAATGAATACATATCTATCAACAATGGAACCTACGAACAAAATGAACAAGCAGAACAGAAACATTCTCATGCATATAACTTTTTGTTGGTTGCCAGATGAGAGGAGGATTGGGGGAATGGGAGAAAAAGGTGAAGGGATTAAGAAGTACAAATTGGTTACTAGACTGACAAACCTCAAAGAGAAGGGGAGTTGAGGGGGTGGGAAGAAATAAACCAAAGAACTTATATGCATATATGCAATAACCAATGGACTCATTCCCCCAACCACCTCCCATCTGGCAACTGTCAAAATGTTCTCTGTTTTTATAAGTTTTTTCTGTTCTGTTTGTTTGTTTTCTGTATCCATTTTGTCTGGTGTAAGTATTGCTACCCCAGCTTTTGTTGATTTCTTAGTTTCCATTTTAATAAAATTTCTTTTTCATTCCTTTACTTTCAGTATGGGTGTGTACTTTTATCTAAAGTGAGTCTCTTATAGACAGTATATGTAAGGGTCTTAGCTTGCTACCCATTCAGCCTCCATATATCTTTTCATTAGAATAACTAACCTATTTGTATTTAAAGTAATGGTTGATACGGAACAGAACAGAGAACCCAGAAATTGACTCAAGACATTATGCTCAATTAATATTTGACAAAGGTGGCAAGAGTATACAGTGGAGTAAAGACAACCTTTTTAATAAAAGGTATTGGGAAAATTGGACAGCTACATGCAAAAAAATAAAACTAGACCATCAACTTACACCATACACAAGAATAAACTCAAAATGGATAAAAGACTTAATTGTGACTCATGAATCCATAAAAATCCTAGAAGAAAATGTAGGCAACAAAATTTCAGACATCACACACAGCATAATTTTCACTGATACAATGCCTAAGGCAAGAGATACAAAGAAAAAAAATGAACACATGGGACTACACCAAACTAAAAAGCTTCTACACAACAAAAGAAATAACCATCAAAATGGAAAGGGAACCCACTATATGGGAGAGCATAATTGTCAATGATACATCAGATTAGGGGTTAATTTCCAAAATATACGGAGTACTCATACAACTCAAAATAAGGAAGACAAAGAATCCAATTTAAAAATGAGCAGAGTAGCCCTGGCCAGTTTGGCTCAGCAGTTAGAGTGTTGACCTGCAATCCAGAGAGACCCGGGTTCAGTTCCCACTAAGGGCATGTACCTCAGTTGCAGTTTGTCCCCAGTCCTGGTTGGGTCATGTGGGTGGCAGCCACTCGATGTGTCCCTTTCATGTTAATGTTTCTCTCTCTCTCTCTCTTCCACTCTCTCCCTCCCACCCTGTCTGAACAAAAAATGGAAAAATGTCCTCAAGGGAGGATAAAAAAATATAATAATAATTTTAAAAATTGGGCAGAGTACCTAAATAGACACCTTTCCAAACAGGACATACTAATGGCCAAGAGACATATGAAAAATGCTCAACGTCACTAATCATCAGAGAGATGCAAATTACAATGACTGTGTGGTATCACCTCACAGCTGCCAGAATGGCTGCCATCAACAAATCATCAAATAACATGTGCTGGCGAGGGTGTGGAGAAAAGGGGACTCTAGTACACTGCTGGTGGGAATGTAGACTGGTGCAACCACTATGAAAAACACTATGATGTTTCCTCAAAACATTAAAATTTAACTGTCATTTGACCCAGTGATCCCACCTCTAGAAATATATCCTCAGATGCCTGAAACACCAATCTGAAAGAATATGCGTACCCCTATGTTCATAGCAGCACTGTTTACAATCGCTAAGATCTGGAAACAACCCAAGTGTCCATCAATAGAAGAGTGGATAAGAAAGCTGTAGTACATATACACAATGGAATACTATGCAGCCATAAGAAAGATCTCTTATCCTTTGAGACGACATGAAGGGACCTGGAGAGTATTATGCTAAGTGAAATAAGCCAGTCAGAGAAAGACAAATAGCATATGATCTCACTTATTTGTAGAATATAATGAACAAAATAAGCTGATGAACAAAATAGACCCAGAGACATAGAAAGAAGTAGGGTTCAGACTGACAAACCTCAGAGGAGGGAAGGAGGAGGAGGGAAGAGATAAACCAAAGAACTTATATGCATGTATGCATAACCAATGGATGTAGACAACAATACTGTGAGGGGCAGATGGGATTGGGAGGAAGGTGTCAATGTGGGAAAAAGGAGAAACATCGGTAACAAAAATAAATTAATAAAAAATAAAGTAATTGTTGATATATAGTTATTTATTATCATTTCATTATATATGTTTTTTTTCCTTCTTCTTTTTCCTAAAGAAGACCCTTTAACATTTCTTGTAATACTGGTTTGGTTGTAAGGAATTTCTTTAGCTTTTTCTTGTCTGAGAAGCTCTATATCTGTCCTTTGATTCTAAATGATGGCTTTGTTGGGTGGAATAATCTTGGTTGTAGGTCCTTGCTTTTTATCACTCTGAATATTACTTGCCACTCTCTCTGGCCCGCGGAGTTCTATTAAAAAATCATCTGACAGAAAAAAATCTCCCAAGCTACCAGAAAAGAAAAAAAAGCTAGGGTGGCAATACTCATATCTGATAAAATACATTTCAAAATGAAGGCCATAACTAGAGACAAAGAAGGCCACTACATAATATTGAAAGGATCTATCCAAGAAGAAGATATAACCTTGATAAACATATATGCACCCAATATAGGAGCACCAAAATATATTAAAAATCTTCTGGAGGACTTCAAAGGAGAAATCGACAGCAATACAATCATAGCAGGGGACTTAAACACCCCGATGACATCACTGGATAGATCCTCTAGACAAAAAATTAGCAAGGAAACAGAGACCCTAAATGAAGCACTAGACCAAATGGATTTAATAGATATCTACAGAGAACTACACCCCAAAACTACAGAATTCACATTCTTCTCAAGTGCACATGGGACATTCTCAAAGATAGACCACATGTTAGGGCACAAACTAAGTCTCTACAAGTTCAAGAAGATTGAAATCATATCAAGCATCTTCTCAGATCACAATGGCATGAAACTAGAAATCAATTGCAAGAAGAACATACAAAGACATTTGAACACATGGAAGCTAAATAGCATGTTATTAAACAATGAATGGGTCACCGAGGAGATCAAGGAAGAAATCAAAACTTCCTGGAAACCAATGAAAATGAAGACACAACAACACAAAATCTATGGGATGCAGCGAAAGCAGTTCTGAGAGGGAAGTTCATAGCACTACAGGCCTACCTCAAAAAACAAGAATAATCTCTAATAGACTATCTAACCTCACAACTTAAAGTACTAGAGAGCAAACAAAAAGAAAACGCCAGAGCAAGTAGAAGGAAGGAAATAGTAAAGATCAGAGCAGAAATAAATGACATAGAGACCAAAAAAACAATTCAAAGGATCAATAAAACAAAGCGCTGGTTTTTCGAAAAGATAAACAAGATTGATGGACCCTTAGCTAGACTCACCAAGAAACAAAGAGAGAACCCAAACACACAAAATCAGAAATGAAAGAGGAGAGATAACAATTGACACCACAGAAATACAAAAGATCGATAACAACTACTATGAACAATTATATGGCAAGAAATTCGATAATCTAAGCGAAATGGACACATTTCTAGAAACACATAGTGTCCCAAAACTGGATCAGGAAGAGATAGAAAACTTGAACAGACCAATGACAACAGAAGAAATTGAAGAGGTAATCAAGACTCTCCCAGCAAACAAAAGCCCAGGCCCGGATGGCTTCATGGGGGAGTTGTACCGAACATTCAAAGAAGAACTAATACCCATTCTCCTCAAACTATTTAAAAAAAATTCAAGAAGAAGGAAGACTTCCAAACTCGTTTTATGAAGCCAGCATAATTCTAATTCCAAAACCAGAAAAAGACACAACAAAGAAAGAAAACTACAGGCCAATATCCCTGATGAACATAGATGCCAAAATCCTGAACAAAATACTAGCAAATCGGATCCAGCAATACACCAAAAAAATTATCCACCATGACCAAGTGGGATTCATCCCAGGGATGCAAGGCTGGTAGAATATTCACAAATCCATAAATGTGATACACCACATAAATAAAATGAAGAACAAAAACCACATGATAATATCAATAGATGCTGAAAAAGCCTTCGACAAAATCCAGCATCCATTTCTGATAAAAACGCTCAGCAGTGTGGGAATAGAGGGATCAGATCTCGACATAATAAAGGCCATACATGAAAGACCTACAGCCAACATCATACTCAATGGGCACAAACTAAAAGCATTTCCTGTAAGAACAGGAACAAGGCAAGGATGCCCACTTTCACCACTCCTATTTAACATAGTACTGGAAGTCTTAGCCACAGCAATCAGACAGGAAGAAAAAATAAAAGGGATCCAAATTGGAAAGGACGAAGTGAAATTGTCATTATTTGCAGATGACATGATACTATACATAGAAAACCCCAAAGACTCCATCAAAAATTTACTATACTATATAAATGAATTTGGCAAAGTAGCAGGATACAAAATTAACGTCAAGAAATCGATGGCATTCTTATACACCAATGATGAACTCACAGAAAGAGAAACTAAGAAAGCAATCCCATTTACCATTGCGGCAAAAAATTAAGATACCTAGGAATAAACTTAACCAAAGAAATAAAGGACCTATTCACAGAAAACTACAGGTCATTGAAAAAAGAAATAGAGGAAGATATAAAAAGTGGAAGCACATACCCTGTTCATGGATTGGGAGAATTAACATCATTAAAATGTCCATATTACCCAACGCAATCTATAGATTCAACGCAATCCCCATCAAAATACCAATGGCATACTTCACAGAATTAGAACAATTATCTCAAAAGTTCATATGGAACCAAAAAAAGGCCTCGAATAGCCACAGCAATCTTGAAAAGGAAGAACAAAGTTGGAGGGATCACAATACCAGGTTTCAGGTTATACTACAAAGCCACTGTAATCAAAACAGCCTGGTACTGGCACAAGAACAGGCATATGGACCAGTGGAACAGAACAGAGAACCCAGAAATGGACCCAAGGCAATATGCTCAATTAATATTTGACAAAGGTAGCAAGAGCATACAGTGGAGTAAGGACAGCCTCTTTAATAAATGGTGCTGGGAAAATTGGACAGCTACTTGCAGAAAAATGAAACTAGACCATCAACTTACACCCTACATGAGAATAAACTCAAAATGGATAAAAGACTTAAATATAACTCATGAATCCATAAAAATCCTAGAAGAGACTGTAGGCAACAAAATTTCAGACATCATACGCAGCAGGATTTTTACTGACACATCACCGAAGGCAATAGAAACAAAGGAGAAAATGAACACATGGGACTACATCACACTCAAAAGCTTGTGCACAGCGAAAGATACAATCATCAAAATGGAAAGTCTACCCACTGTATGAGAGAGCATAATTTCCAATGATATATCAGATAAGGGGTTAATTTCCAATACAAATAGAGTGCTCATACAACTCCACAAAAGGAAGACAATTAAAAAATGGGCAGAGGAATTAAATAGGCACCTCTCCAAACAGGACATACAAATGGCTAAGAAACATATGAAGAAATGCTCATCATCACTAATCATCAGAGAGATGCAAATTAAAACAACAATGAGGTATCACCTCACACCTGTCAGAATGGCCGCCATCAACAAATCATCAAACAAGTGTTGGCGAGGGTGTGGAGAAAAGAGGACTCTAATACACTGCTGGTGGGAATGCAGACAGGTGCAGCCACTATGGAAAACAATATGGTGTTACCTCAAAAAATTAAAAATTGAACTTCCATTTGACCCAGAGATCCCACTTCTAGGAATATACCCTAAGAAGCCTGAAACACCAATCAGAAAGAATATATGTACCCCCGTGTTTGTAGCAGCACTATTTACAATAGCTAAGATCTGGAAACAGCCCAAGTGTCCATCAGTAGACGAATGGATAAAAAAGCAGTGGTACATATACACAATGGAGTACTATGCAGCTGTAAGAAAGAAAGATCTCTTATCCTTTGAGACTACATGGAGGGACCTGGAAAGTATCATCCTAAGTGAAACAAGCCAAACAGAAAAAGACAAGGTTCATATGATCTCACTTATTTGTGGAATATAATGAACATAACAGTCTGAGGAATGGGGTAGTCCCAGAGACGCAGAAGTGGGGTACAGATTGACAGTCCCCTAAAGAGGGGGTTGGTGGGGGAGAGATAAACCACAGAACTTATATGCATGTATGCATGAACAGTGGACATGGACAACAAACTGGGGAAAGGGCAGGGAGGGAGGGGGAGGGGGGAATCAGTGGGGGGAAAAGGAGAAACATATGTAACAAAAATTAATTAATAAAACAAAAATAAAAAGAAAAATTATCTGATAGCCTGGCCAGTATGGCTCAGTGGTTGAGGGTCATTCATGCAGCAAGAGGTCACCAGTTCGATTCCTTGTCAGGGCATATGCCCAGGTTGTGGGTCCAGTTCCCGGTGGGGAGCATGCAAGAGGTGGTCAATGGATGTTCTCTCTCTCATCAAAATTTCTATCTCCCTCTCCCTCTTCTTTCCTCTCTCTCTAAAATCAATAAAGAAAAAATGTTTAAAAAAAAATTATCTGACACTCTTATGTGAGCTCCCTTGTAAGTAACTAACTGCTTGTCTCTTAATGCTTTTGAGATTCTCTCTTTGTCTTTAACCTTTGGCATTTTAATTATAATGTGTCATGGTGTGGGCCTCTTTTGGTTCATCTTGTTTGTGAGTCTTTGCATTTTGTCTTTTTTTTTTTTCTTATTTATTTTTATAGAGAGAAGGAAAGGGAGAGGGAGAGCGACATAGAAACATCAATGAGAGAGAACACTGATTGGCCACCTTCTGCATGCCCCTGCCCTGGGGGTTTGGCCCACAACCTGGGCATGTGCCCTGATCGGGAGTTGAACCAGTGACCTCTTGGTGCATGGGTTGATACTTAACCACTGAACCACACTGGCCAGGCCATTTTGTCATTTTTTCACAGTTTTTCAATTCCTTGCTCTCTCTCTTCCCTTTCTGGCACCTCCATGATGCCAATGTTGGTACACTTGAAGTTATTACAGGGGCTCCTTATATTATCCTTATTTAGGGGCATTCTTTTTCATTTTTACTGTTCTAATTGGGTATTTTCTGCTCCTGTATTTTCCAAATTCTGATTTAATATTCTGCTTCATCTACTCCACTGTTGATTCCCTGTAACCTATTCTTCAGTTCAGTTAATGTATTCTTTATTCCTGACTAGTTCGCTTTTATGTTTTCTTTTTTTCTGTTTCCTAACTCTTACTTGAAGTTCTCACTAAGTGCATCTACTCTTCTCCTAAGATCATTGAGCATTCTTATAACCAGTGTTTTGAACTCTGCATCTGCCGTGACTTGCGTGGCTAATCAAACCAGACCTGAGGAAGGGCAACGGGAGACTGAGAAAAGCTCAGAGACTAAGAAAGACACAGACATTCTAGAGAGAAAAGCTGGGGCCAGGTGGGACACTGCTCTCTGTTGGAGAAACAATGACTCCGAGCTAGCTCAGCCAGTTTATTATATAGCCAATTGAAGGGGCAGAGAGGGGGTTCAAAAGCTTTATTGTTCTCAAACACCAAATGTTTCCCTTGGCCTCTGAGCTCAAGGTCCAGACTGTCAATACAATACATTCTTGCCCATGGCTCTTGATGCTCCTGTGTGGGCCTTGCCAGCACACAGGAAGAACAAGAGATCTTGGGCAAAATGTTCCTGCATGGGCCTTGCCAACACGCAGAATCAACAAATGGTTTTGGGACTAAAGGCTCCTGGGTGAGATCATGCAAACACCACAGGGTCTCGTTTCTTGTATTAGAAGCTCCTGGGTGAATCCATGCAAACACCACAGGAACAGGAGACCTTGGCTCAGCCGCCCTCCACATGCATCTATATATTGCCTGTCTCCACTTTGTTTAGTTCTTTTCCTGGAGTTTGGTTCTTTTCTTTCATTTGGAACAGGTTTTTTGCTTTATTTTGTTTTGTTTTTGTCTCCTTATTTTGGCTGCCCCCCATGTTTGTTTCTGTGTATTAGGTAGATCTGCTACATAGCTCAAGCTTAGTAGGTGTCCTATAGGGTCCAGTGGCACAGTCTCCTTGATAACACAAGCTGGGCACTTCAGGTGTGACCTCCCATGTGGGCTTTGTATGCCTCCTGCTGTAGTTGTGTCTTGATTGCTTTTGGCATCTCAATAGGTGGGATTTACCCTCAGGCCATTTGGCTGCAAGGACTGGCTGCAACCACCATGGAGGATCAGCCCACAGAGCAGGACTTACTTCTACAGGGCTTTGGTGCCTGCTGAGTCTGCCTTTTGAGTGTGTCCCTTGTGGAGGAGGTTGGGTGGTGATGTGATGTGGTCTGAAGCTGTCCACTAAGTATGCTGTCTCTGGGGCCTCCCAGAAATTGTAGGCCAAGGTCAGCCATCACTTGTGCCCTGCCTGAGGCCACTTGACATGAGCTACAAAGTGATCTGCATATGAATGCTACATATGCTGGGCTTGGAGTTGCCCAGGAGAACATAAGCTGTGAACCAAGGCTGACTGTTACTAGTGCCAGGCCTGGGGTCACTTAGTGAGAGATACATGACATGCTGACACCAGATGCTGCTTATTTAAGAGATTTTTAGGGAAGTCTGAAGCATGAGTCAAGACAGGCCATTTGTATGGAAAAGCCACTGGAAATGGCTTGGGTTGGGCCAGCAAATTGAATGGGACAGGATTGATGGAGACTCAGATATGGCGCTCTTCTTCCCATCTCTATTGGAGGAGGGCCCAGCAAAGAAACAATGGCCTCTGCCAGCACTTCTACCTTGGAGAAAGCTACTGCTTCAGCTCTTGCCTTGATGCCAGACAACTAAATTCCTCCCCACATGCCCCTGGTGCCCCAGCGCTGGAACTCAGAGTGAATGAGTCCAAGTAAGTCTGTGTGTAATCCCTTTAAGAGAAATGCCTGGGACTCCAGCAGCACTCCATATCACTCAGCCACAATCCAAGCTGTGTTTTACAGTCAGAAATTATGGGGACTTCTCTTTCTGGCTGGAATTCTGGGCTGGGGGACTTGGTGTGGGGCAAGAATCCCTCACTTCTAAGTAGGGACTTCTGCATTTGAGATATCTCACCCTATTTTTATCTGCCTCATGTGGGTGTGAGACCAGCCTGTTTCACATCTTGTCCTGGCAGGTGACCCCGCATTTGGTGTAGGGGCCTGCGCATATGGCAAGCTCCTTGGCTGTTGGACCTGGAACAGACAGAACATGAGGCATGTGCAGCATGGATAGCCGGCCGGAGTTAGTCGGGGTGGAGGATTGGAGATAAGAATCGGTGAAGGGCGTCGGGGCCTATGTGGAGAGACTTGTGGATCTCCGACAGTATTTGCAGTCTTTGGGCTTCTGAAAGAATTAAGAGGTCGGTAAGGCTGTGGGGGGAGAAAACCTGGAGAGGCTGTTTTAGGTTGATTTTCAGTGCCTCCGTGGTGAGTTCTGCCGCTGCTGCGAGGGCCCGGAGGCAAGGCTGCTGTTATAACTCAGTGCCATTGACCCAAACTCCCAGAGGCCGTCATGACAACCAAAGGGGTTGTCAGTTTACTCATTTACTGAAGAACATTCTTCACTAGCTAATCCCTAAGTAAACACTAACCCTTGAGGAATCCTGGGGTCGGCGCCAGGGATGATCTATTGAAAACATCTTGACCTTTGAGATGTCTGGGAAACTGAGTAACAGGTAATTAACTAACTGCTAAATTCCGCTTCTGTAACATGCTTGCTTACACGTAGCAACCCCCCTCACAAAATCCTATGAAAAGGAGCCATTTTAGCTCACCGCTGCCGCAGTTACTCCTGTGTGGGACACACTGCAGGCCTGCGGACTTAGCTCAATAAACTCCTTTTGTTAAACCCCATCTCGGTGTCTGAGTTTGGTCGATCTCCTGGGTTAAAACATTTGGAGGCCCCAGCGAGATCACCTCGAGGTCCCCCTCTGAGAGGGGTCAACCTCCTCAGGCACAAGGCGAGGCGCCTCCATCCTCGCCTCTACAAATTTGATCTTCTGACTGCGGCCAGATTCGGCTTAGGGACTTTGCACCACGTGGTTTTGGTAAGTGGATCGATCCATTTGTTTCTTTGTGTCTTTGGCTCCGGAGCATTTGGTGAGGCTGTACAGGCGGGACGCCGCGCACTGTCTGCCTCTAATCAGAGTCAGGACGCTGACTTCTGATTTTGGAAGCCTAGGTGCTTCACTTTGAAGGTGTGTGTGTTCTGTGAGGGTGTGAGACTAGTCTCAGTGATTGTTCTTGTTTGTCTTCTGATTTCGTGTTCTTGTATGTTCAACCTCTCTTTCTGCTCTAACTGTTTCACTTTCAGGAGGGACGCCATGGACCAAGGACCATCCAGGAAACCGACCCCCCTTGAATGTCTGCTCTCTAACTTTTCCGATTTTCTCAAAAGGTCCTGTAATTATGGGAAGCCAGCAGACCCCGGCTTCCTGAGGATGCTATGTGAACTAGAGTGGCCAGCCTTTGGGGTGGAATGGCCCTCGGAGGGGAGTTTTGACCCTAACCTCCTCTTCGCCGTGCGTTCGGTTGTTTATAGGGTCCCTCACCCAGATCAACGGGTATATATAGATGTCTGGATTGACATAGTATTAGACAAGCCTCCCTATATAACAAAATGCGGAAGGGAGGAGCCCCAAAAGGGAATGAAAGCTAAGGTAGGAAAGCATACCATCATGGTTGCAGCCCCAAAGGAGCGACCGCGGGGGCAACCAAGGAGAGCCAACCAGAGTCCCCTGGGAAAGCACCCAAACCCAGGATATATCTGGTCCCCCCAGGGGATCCTGAGGAATCGCTCCTAGAAGTAATGATGCCCCCGCCCTATGCAGGAAACGCCTTGGGAGGGAAGGCAAGGGCACCCTCAGACGAGCCTCAGGCAAGAGCCCCAGGCCCGGCTGACAATGCCAGACTTTTGAGTCCCTCACATACACGGGACGGCACCCCTTATCAACCAGCCCGGGAACCGGACACCTCAGTCCCAATGCTCCCATTACGAGAGGTGCCCGTTGCGCCCGGCACTATGGGCCCGGCGCGTATGATCTATGTCCCTTTTTCAATTAGCGATTTATATAATTGGAAACAACAAAACCCCCCCTTTCTCGGAGCAACCACAAGCTCTGATAAGTTTATTGGAGTCTGTATTCCGGACCCACCAACCCACTTGGGACGATTGTCAACAGATTTTACAAACTTTGTTCACCTCGGAGAAGAGGGAGAGGATACGCGCTGAGGCAATTAAGGCTGTAGTCGGGGATGATGCTGGCCCCGAGGGCTTAGATGATGAACTGCCTCAACGACCCCCAGAATGGGATCCAAACACTGGGGAGGGGATGCAGAGGTTACGCACTTATCACCGAAACCTCCTCAGGGGTCTAAGGGGCGCTGCTAAGAAACCCACCAATTTAGCAAAAGTAGCAGCCACTATGCAAGGGAAGGACGAATCTCCCACGGCCTTTTTAGAAAGATTATTAGAGGCCTACAGAACTTATACCCCCTTAGACCCGGATGCAGATGGGAATAGACGGATGGTCAACATGGCCTTCGTCTCACAGTCAACCCCAGACATCAGAAAGAAACTGCAGAAATTAGAAGGCTTTGAGGGAAAGAATAGAAGTGAGTTACTTGAAATAGCTCAGAAAGTTTTTCAGAACCGGGAGGATCCCATTAAGGAGCAAACTAGGCAACTGTCTCGAATCTTGCTGGCAACCCCTAACAAGAGACCACTAGCCACCTATAAGGGGAATGAGGAACCATCTAAAGATAGACCCCAACTTAAGAAAAATCAATGTGCCTTCTGCAAGGCTATGGGACACTGGAAGAAAGATTGCCCCAAGCTAATGGCAAGAAAAGCACAAGAAACCCCTGCACGCTTACTCCTAGAGACTGAGGAAGATTAGGGGGGTCAGGGTTCCATCAATTTAGGCCCCCAGGAACCCATGTTAACCCTGACAGTCGAGGGAAAACAAACTGACTTCCTTGTCGACACGGGGGCCACCTATTCGGTCCTGCAGCAGGCCTCTGGAAAGCTCTCCTCCCAAAAGACATCGATTATAGGGGCAACAGGAAAGCCAAAAGCATACCCATGGACTAAAGCCAGAATCACTGATCTTGGGAAGGGCACTATCACTCACTCCTTCCTTGTAATGCCCGACTGCCCCTACCCATTGCTTGGCAGAGACCTGCTGCGAAAGCTGAAAGCAACTATAACTTTTCAAGACAATAGCACAACTCTAAGCTTAGGGAACCAACAACCTTCCACTATCATGGTTACAGTACCCCTTTCTGAGGAATATCTCCTTCAAGAGGAAATGTCACCTCCCACTGGGGAAAGTAACTCACAGGATGTCTTGACTAAATTAGCCATACAGATCCCTGAAGTTTGGGCTGGAACAAACCCACCGGGGCTAGCCTCTCACCAGCCCCCTATCGTTGTGCAATTGGCGAGCACTGCTACTCCCATTCAAGTCAGACAATACCCAATTCCCCAAAAGGCCAAGGAAGGGATTGCCAAACATATTAAGAGGCTGAGAGATGCAGGCATTTTAATTCCGTGTCAGTCCCCCTGGAACACCCCATTGTTGCCCGTGAAGAAACCGGGAACGGAAGATTATAGGCCAGTTCAGGATTTGCGGGAGGTAAACAAAAGGGTTGAGTCTATCCACCCTACTGTGCCTAACCCATATACCCTCCTGAGTCTTTTACCTCCAGACAAGGTTTACTACTCAGTCCTGGACCTCAAAGATGCCTTCTTCACCCTGTTGCTTGCTGCGAAGAGCCAACCCGTCTTTGCCTTTGAATGGACAGACCCCAAAGGGGGTTTCTCAGGCCAGCTTACCTGGACCAGACTCCCTCAGGGCTTCAAGAACTCTCCCACCATTTTTGACGAAGCCCTGAGCCGGGACCTCCTCAACTTCCGAGACAGCCACCCACAGGTAACCCTGCTCCAATATGTAGATGACCTACTCCTAGCTGCCCAGACCTCCGATGACTGCCTTGCTGCCACTCGAGCCCTTCTCATTGAGTTAGGCAAACTTGGGTACCGGGTATCCATGAGAAAAGCCCAAATCTGTGTCAAGAAAGCCACCTACTTGGGTTACCATTTAGAGGAAGGGAAACGCACCTTATCCTCAGGAAGAATCCAAGCAATCCTTGGAATCCCAAGGCCAACCACCAAAAGGCAGGTACGAGAATTTCTAGGCGCGGTTGGATATTGCAGACTTTGGATTCTAGGGTTTGCAGAAATTGCAAGACCCCTCTATTCATGTACGGGGGGAAAGGAACCTGATTTAACTTGGACTGAAAGGGAAGAAGAGGCTTTTGAAAAACTTAAACAGGCGCTTGCCTCAGCCCCTGCCCTTGCCTTGCCAGATACCACCAAACCTTTCCAGCTTTTTGTTGCAGAACGCAAAGGCATAGCAAAAGGAGTCCTAACCCAGACTCTGGGACCATGGAAACGCCCAATTGCTTATCTCTCCAAACAGCTTGACCCTGTTGCTGCAGGCTGGCCGTCCTGCATGAGAGCAATAGCTGCAACTGCTCTCCTTGTCAAGGAGACGCAGAAGCTGACCTTAGGCCAGGACCTCCAAATCATCAGAGGCCACACCACTGAAGCCTTACTCAGGTCTCCTCCTGACAGATGGATTTCCAATGCTCGCCTCACTCAATATCAGGTACTATTGTTGAACCCACCACAGGTTACCTTCTCCAAGTCTACTGCCCTCAACCCGGCTACCTTACTCCCCAACGGGAATTGAGGAGAACTGCTCCATGATTGCCACTCGTTACTAGACTCCATAGAGGGAACCAGACCAGACCTCAAAGACGAGCAAATAGCCAACTCTGACCTCTATACTGATGGGAGCAGTTTCATCAGGATGGAACTCGGTATGCTGGGGCAGCAGTAGTCACCAATTTACAGGTAATCTGGGCTCAGGCCTTGCCCCACAGAACTTCTGCACAGAAAGCAGAACTGATTGCCCTGACACAGGCACTCAATTGGGCAAAAGGCAAGAGGGTCAACATCTACACTGACAGCCGCTATGCCTTTGCAACTGCTCATGTGCATGGAGCCCTATACCGAGAAAGGGGGCTCCTCACATCAGCTGGGAAAGAAATTAAAAATAGAGAAGAAATACTCAATCTCTTAGCAGCCATCTGGCAACCTAAGGCTGTGGCCATTGTTCACTGCAGAGGGCACAAAACCAAGCCTAGTCAGCCAAAAGAAGAAAATGACCTAGCAGACCGGACTGCTAAACAAATTGCCCTAACTGAGGTAAAACCTATAGAAATACTCCCTGCTCTTCCCTTTCGGGAATTGCCCTCCTCGCCATCCTACAATGAAGAGGAGCTCCACCTGGGAAGGAAGTTAAATTGTTCAACAGAAAAGGGGAACTGGCATCGGCTCCCCGATGGAAGACTACTTCTCCCCAAAGCCTTGGGAATTGCTCTCATTAGAGATCTCCACTATAGTACTCACCTAGGCACATCAAAATTAATTTCTCTAGTCAGTAGACACTTCTATATTCCAGATCTCAAGACTATAGCCATTTCGGAGGTTACCCGATGTTCTGCCAGTGCACAGGTAAATCCAGGGCCTCCCAGACCCCATGGACTTGGGGTCTGAATCAGAGGGCATGACCAGGTGAGCATTGGGAACTTGATTTTACTGAGATCTCAACCAGCAAATTTGGATTTAAGTACTTACTAGTTTTTGTTGACACCTACTCAGGATGGACTGAGGCTTTTGCCACAAGGCACGAGACTGCTAACATAGTTGCCAGACATCTCCTAATTGGGATCATTCCTAGATTTGGCCTGCCCTTAGTACTGGGGTCAGATAATGGGCCGGCTTTCATAGCCAAAATTTCCAAATTAATAGCAGAAGCTCTCAGAATAGGCTGGAAATTACATTGTGCCTATAGACCCCAAAGCTCAGGTGAGATAGAGAGAATGAATAGAACTCTTAAGGAGACTCTTACCAAACTTAAGATTGAAACCGGTGATAATTGGGTAAACCTCTTGCCATTTGCTCTGTTGCGCGCCCGATGCACCCCATATCTCAAGAAACTCAGCCTGGCTCACTGGAAAAACATGGGGGTTGAGACTATATCTCGCTGGATATGACATTGGTACTTTATTAACACCCACAGAGTCTCTAGAGAGCCGGAATAGGGCACCAGCTCCAGCTTTTGGGCCTCCTCAGGTGCCAATGCCACACCCCCTCAATTCCTTTAGCAGCTCGCTTCTAACCATGTTAGATTCTGTTTTCTCCCTCTTAAATAGTTCTCAACCTAACACCACCGAAGACTGCTGGCTCTGTGTAGATCCAGCACCACCCTACTATGTTGGTATTGGGGCAAATGCCACGGGTACTCTAGCCCCCATGAACCAAACTTTTAGTGACTCAGACTCACCTGGGGAAGGAACCCTTGCCAACTGTGCCCGAGCCGGCAAGCTCACCCTAGGAGATCTTCAAGGACAGGGGACCAGCTTCATCCTTGGAAACCTCAACCTCCAAACTTCGCCATACAAGGACAACTGCCTGACCAACACCTCTCTGTGAGCCGAAGGCTCAACCCCAAGGACCCTGATTGCACCCAGCGGGACTTGGTTTGCATGCTTATCAGGTATCCACCGTTGCATTAGCCCCGGGAACCATTCAGATCTTTGTGTTGTTATCTATATAGTTCCCCAGGTATACCTATATGCAGGGCCCACAGGTGCAGCCCATTTTCTAGCCTCAGACTATCATACTAGACTCCAGAAACGTGTTCCCATTCTGATCCCTGTACTGGTTACCCTGGGTATTGCCGGCTGCACTGCCCTAGGGGCGGCAGCCCTCATTAAGAATGACTTTGCCCTTCATGAGCTGTCAGCCACGTTCTCCCGCGATATCGAATTACTCCAGACCCAAGTCAAATACCTTGAAAAACAGGTTGACTCCCTAGCCGAAGTGGCCCTCCAAAATCGCAGAGGTCTAGATCTGCTCTTCCTCAAACAGGGAGGCCTCTGTGCTGCCCTAGGAGAGACCTGTTGTTTCTATGCTAACCACTCAGGTATCATCAGACAATCTATGCAAGAGCTGCAAAAGCGATTACGAGATAGAGAGAGAGAAGAACATACCTCTACCTCATGGTATGAGAGTATGTTCAATTGGTCTCCCTGGCTGACCACCCTCCTCACAGCTCTAGTGGGTCCGCTCCTCCTCTTATTCATAGCCTTAGCCTGCGGACCTATCATCCTTAACAGAATCACTGCATTTGTCAAGGAGCGGGTCCAATCAATTAAGCTTATGGTACTAGCCCAACAGCAATATTACCAACGCTTACCCCTAATCCATGACTAATATAAATCAAGGATTTGATTAATTCACCAGAAGAAGTGGGGAATGTTATAACTCAGTGCCATTGACCCAAACTCCCAGAGGCCTTCAAGACAACCAAAGGGGTTGTCAGTTTACTCATTTACTGAAGAACATTCTTCACTAGCTAATCCCTAAGTAAACACTAACCCTTGAGGAATCCTGGGGTCGGCGCCAGGGATAATCTATTGAAAACATCTTGACCTTTGAGATGTCTGGGAAACTGAGTAACAGGTAATTAACTAACTGCTAAATTCCGCTTCTGTAACATGCTTGCTTACACGTAGCAACCCCCCTCACAAAATCCTATAAAAAGGAGCCATTTTAGCTCTCCGCAGCCGCAGTTACTCTTGTGTGGGACACACTGCAGGCCTGTGGACTTAGCTCAATAAACTCCTTTTGTTAAACCCCATCTCGGCGTCTGAGTTTGGTCGATCTCCTGGGTTAAAACACTATAATTTTAATTCTTTAACATTTTTTGAGGCTTGTTTTATGTCCTAATATATGATTTATATCAGAGAATGTTCCATGTGCTTTTGAAAATTATATAGTTTTGCTATTTGGTGGGGTTTCTTAAATGTCTATTAGCCCTATTTAGTTTATTGTGTTGTTCACTTCTATTTTCTTGTTAATCTTCTAAATACTTGTTCTATCCATTTAATGTGGGATGTTAAAGTTCCTGACTATTATCGCTGAATTGTATAGTTATTCCTTCAATTCTGGTAGTTTTTGCTTAATGTATGTCATGCTCTAATTTCAGGCACATATATGCTTATAATTGTTAAGTCTTCCTGATGAATTGGCCCTTTTATCAGTATTAAATGCCCGTCTTTTTCTCTAATTACATGTTTTATTTATTTATTTCTATTCTTTTTTTAATTTTATTTTTGTTACAGATGTTTCTCCTTTTTTACCCCATTGACACCATCCTCCCCATTAACCCCACCCCACCCCCGGCTTTGTCATCCATGTTCATTGGTTATGCATACATGCATATAAGTTCTGTGGTTTATCACTTCCCTCCCCTTCCACCCCCTTTTCTGAGCATTGTCAGTCTGTACCCTACTTCCATGTTTCTGGGTCTACCCTATTCCTCAGACTGTTATGTTCATTATATTCCATAAATAAGTGAGATCATGTGGTATTTGTCTTTTTCTGTTTGACATGTTTCACTTAGGATAATACTTTCCAGGTCCCTCCATGTCGTCTCAAAGGATAAAAGATTTTTCTTTCTTACAGCTGCATAGTACTCCATTGTGTATATGTACCACAGCTTTATGATCCATTCATCTACTGATGGACACTTGGGCTGTTTCCAGATCTTAGCTGTTGTAACTAGTGCTGCTATGAACATGGGGGTACATATATTCTTTCTGATTGGTGTTTCAGGCTTCTTAGGGTATATTCCTAGAAGTGGAATCATTGGGTCAAATGGAAGTTCAATTTTTAATTTTTTGAGGTAACACCATATTGTTTTCCATAGTGGCTGCACCAGTCTGCATTCCCACCAGCAGTGTACTAGAGTCCCCTTTACTCCACACCCTCACCAACACTTGTCTGATGATTTGGTGATAGCAGGCATTCTGACAAGTGTGAGGTGATACCTCATAGTTGTTTTAATTTGCATCTCTCTGATGATTAGTGATGTTGAGCATTTCTTCATATGTCTCTTGGCCATTTGTATGTTCTGTTTGGAGAGGTGTCTATTCAACAAATCTGCCCATTTTTTTATTGGGTTCTTTGTCTTCCTTTTGTTGAGCTGTATGAGTACTCTATATATTTTGGAAATTAACCCCTTATCTGATGTATCATTGGCAATGATGTGCTCCCATACAGTGGGTTGCTTTTCCATTTTGGTAGTTGTTTCTTTTGATGTGCTGAAGCTTTTTAGTTTGATGTAGTCCCATGTGTTTATTTTCTCGTTTGTTTCTGTTGCCTTAGGTGATGTATCAGTAAAAATTCTGCTGTGTATGATGTCTGAAATTTTGTTACCTACATTTTCTTCTAAAATTTTTATGAATTCACGGGTCACATTTAAGTCTTTTATCCATTTTGAGTTTATTTTTGTGTATGGTGTAAGTTGATGGTCTAGTTTCATTTTTTTTGCATGTAGCTGTTCAATTTTCCTAACACCATTTATTAAAGAAGCTGTCTTTACTCCACTGTATGCTCTTGCCACCTTTGTCAAATATTAATTGAGCATGTTGCCTTGGGTCCATTTCTGGGTTCTCTATTCTTTTCCATTGGTCTATATGCCTGTTCTTGTGCCAGTACGAGGCTGTTTTGATTACAGTTGCTTTGTAGTATAACCTGATATCTGGTATTGTGATCCCACCTGCTTTGTCCTTCTTTTTCAAGATTGCTGTGGCTATTCAGGGTCTTTTTTGGTTCCATATGAACTTTTGAAGCATTTGTTCTAGTTCTGTGAAGTATGTCATTGGTATTTTGATGGGGATTGCATTGAATCTATAGATTGCTTTGGGTAATATGGACATTTTAATGATGTTAATTCTTCAATCCATGAACAAGGTATGTACTTTCACTTTTTTATATCTTCCTCTATTTCTTTTTTCAATGTCCTGTAGTTTTCTGCAAATAGATCCTTTATTTCTTTGGTTAAGTTTATTCCTAGGTATCTTAATTTTTTTTGCTGCAATAGTAAATAGGATTGTTGTTTTAGTTTCTCTTTCTGTGAGTTCATCATGGGTGTATAAGAATGCCATCGATTTCTTGACGTTAATTTTGTATCCTGCTACATTGCCAAATTCTAAGTCTAGTAGATTTTTGATGGAGTCTTTAGGGTTTTCTATGTATAATATTATGTCCTCTGCAAATAATGACAGTTTCACTTCCTCCTTTCCAATTTGCATCCCTTTTATTTTTTCTTCCTGTCTGAGTGCTGTGGCTAAGACTTGCAGTACTATGTTAATTGAAAGTGGTGAAAGTGGGCATCCCTGTCTTGTTCCTGTTCTTAAGGGAAATGTTTTTCATTTCTGCCCATTAAAGCATGATGCTGGCTGTAGGTCTTTCATATATGGCCTTTATTATCCCGAGATATGATCCCTCTATTTTCACATTGCTGAGGTTTTGTTTTTTTTTTTATCAGAAATGGATGCTGTATTTTGTCTAATGCTTTTTCAGCATCTATTGACATGATCATGTGGTTTTTATTCTTTATTTTGCTTATGTGGTGTATCACATTTATTGATTTGCAAATATTGTACAAGCCTTGCACCCCTGGGATAAATCCCATTTGGTCATGGTGAATAATTTTCTTGATGTATTGCTGGATCTGATTTGCTAGTATTTTGTTCAGAATTTTGGCATCTATGTTTATCACGGATATTGGCCTGTAGTTTTCTTTCTTTGTAGTGTCTTTTTCTGGTTTTGGAATTAGAATTATTCTGGCCTCATAATACGAGTTTGGAAGTCTTCCTTCGTCTTGAGTTTTTTGCAATAGTTTGAGGGGAATGGGTGTTAGTTCTTTTTTGAATGTTCAGTAAAACTCCCTCGTGAAGCCATCCGGGCCTGGGCTTTTGTTTGCTGGGAGAGTCTTGATTATCTCTTCACTTTTTTTGTTGTTATTGGTCTGTTCAAGTTTTCTATTTCTTCCCCGTCCAGTTTTGGGAGACTTGTGTTTCTAGAAATTTGTCCATTTCACTTATATTGTTGAATTTATTGCCATATAATTGTTCATAATAGCTGTTAATAATCTTTTGTATTTCTGTGGTGTCAGTTGTTACTTCTCCTCTTTCATTTCTGATTTTGTGTGTTTGGGTTCTCTCTCTTTGTTTCTTGGTGAGTCTAGCTAAGGGTCCATCAATCTTGTTTATCTTTTCGAAAAACCAGCTCTTTGTTCCATTGATCCTTTGAATTGTTTTTTTGGTCTCTATGTCATTTATTTCTGCCCTGATATTTACTATTTCCTTCCTTCTACTTGCTCTGGGGTTTTCTTTTTGTTTGCTTTTTAATTCTTTAAGTTGTGAGGTTAGACAGTCAATTAGAAATGTTTCTTGTTTCTTGAGGTAGGCCTGTAGTACTATGAACTTCCCTCTCAGAACTGCTTTTGCTGCATCCCATAGATTTTGTGTTGTTGTGTGTTCATTTTCATTGGTTTCCAGGAAGTTTTTAATTTCTTCCTTGATCTCCATGGTAACCCATTCATTGTTTAATAACATGCTATCTAGCCTCCATGTGTTCAAATGTCTGTGCATATTCTTGTTGCAGTTGATTTCTAGTTTCGAGTTTCATGCCATTGTGATCTGAGAAGATGCTTGATATGATTTCAATCTTCTTGAACTTGTAGAGACTTACTTTGTGCCCTAACATGTGGTCTATCTTTGAGAATGTCCCATGTGCACTTGAGAAGAATGTGAATTCTGTAGTTTGGGGGTGTAATTATCTGTAGATATCTATTAAATCCATTTGGTCTAGTGCTTCATTTAGAGTTTCTGTTTCCTTGCTAATTTTTTGTCTATAGGATCTATCCTATGGTGTCAACAGGGTGTTGAAGGCCCCTGCTATGATTGTATTGCTGTCGATTTCTCCTTTGAAGTCCTCCAGAAGATTTTTAATATATGCTGGTGCTTCTATATTGGGTGCATACATGTTTATCAAGGTTATATCTTCCTCTTGGATAGATCTTTTGATAATATGTAGTGGCCTTCTTTGTCTCTAGTTATGGCCTTCATTTTGAAATGTATTTTATCAGATATGAGTATTGCTACACCAGCTTTTTTTTGCTTTTCGTTTGCTTGAAAGTTTTTTTCCATCCCTTCACTTTCAACCTATGTGAGTCTTTTGTGGTGAGTTGGGTCTCTTGTAAACAACATATAGATGAGTCATGCTTTCTTCTCCAATCAACTACTCTGTGTCTTTTTATCAGAGCATTCAGTCCATTTACATTTAAGGTGATTATTGATATGTAGTTATTCATTGTCTTTTTTGTTTAGTGTGGTTATATTTTTCTTTCTATTTCTTCAACTAATTACAGCAGTCCTTTTAACATTTCTTGCAGTGCTGGTTTGGTGCTAATGTATTCCCTTAGCCTTTTTTGTCTGGAAAGCTCTTTATTAGACCTTCTATTTTAAATGACAGCCTTGTTGAGTAGAGTAGTCTTGGATTCAGATCCTTGTTTTTCATGACCTTGATTACTTCATGCCATTCCCTCTGGCCTGTAGTGTTTCTTGTGAGAAGTCAGCTGAGAGCCTTATGGGGGTTCTTTGTAGGTAACCTGTTGCTTATCTCTTGCTGCTTTTAGGATTCTCTCTTTGTCTGTAATTTTTCCATTTTAATTACTATGTGTCTTGGTGTGGGCCTGTTTGGGTTCTTCTTTCTTGGGGCTCTCTGTGCTTCTTGAACTTGAATGCCTTCTTCCTTCACCAAATTAGGAAAGTTTTCTGTCACTATTTCTTTGAATGTATTCTCTAACCCTTGCTTGTTTTCGTCTTCGGGGACTCCTATAATGCAAATATTGTTATGTTTCCAGTTGTCCCACAGTTCTCTTAAACTGTCTTCCTGTTTTTTAATCGTTTTTTCCTTTTGGTTTTCTGATTGGTTGATTTTTTTCCTACTCTGTCTTCTAATTCACTGATCCAGTCCTCTGCTTCCTCTACTCTGCTATTTAGACCTTCCAATATGTTCTTTATTTCTTATATGTCATTCTTGATTTCTTGGTGGTTCTTAATTTCCAGTTGGTTTATTTTCAACATGTCTGTGTCCTTACTCATGCTGTTGAGCTTCCTCAAGATCATGGCTCTGAATTCTAGCTCTGTTAACTTGCCTAACTGCTCCATATTTATCTCATCTTTGGTAGAGGTCTCTTGTTCTTTCATTTGGCTTTTGTTTCTGTGTTTCACCATTTTGGCTATCACAGTGGGCTTTGGAGACTGCCAAGTTTTCCCTGTGCATGTTGGTGTTCTGTTTGTGGCTCCCTCTCCTGGGTTTGGATGAGCTAGGGAGGACCCACATTAAACACCTCTGTCAAGTCTTACTTTCCTGGTTAGAGTTGCTAGCCGAGGAATGAGAGAGTTATCCTCTAGTTTTTTGCCTGGAGGCTATCAACAGCAGTTTCTTGAAGAGTTTTGGGTTGTCAATTGAATGAAAAACTCCCTCAGGTGCTCAGCGTAAGGGGATTTCCCGAAGGTGGGGCAGATGCTGGTTATTAGTGAGGCTCAATTTGCATTTCAATGCCCCACAGGGTGGGGTTGAATCTCCATGGGAGGGGCCATTGCCTCTCCCCAGAGCCCTGGGAAGGAGCAAGATGGTCACCGTCCTGCATGGCTGCAACTCAGCAAAAGCTCTGAGCCCCCTCCAAAACCCAAGTGTCCCCACACAGTTCCAGTCTAGTCCACCCTCCCCCTGCCAGAGCCCAAGGTGAGTGGCTGTGGCTATTTTAGTGTCTGTCCTGGCTCTGCGCTGTGGAGCCATTGGAGCCACTTGGGAGTTTAACCCAAGGGTGCTGCTCACATCTAAAGCCGCTGCTGTGGGCTCCCAGCCCCTTCTCGCACCTCCGCAATCCTACCAGGATTGAGTCAGTGTCCCTGGTTATATGGTCCTCGCAAGCTGCTTTTCTGTTGCTTTTCCTGTCTATTTGTCTGTGTTTTAGTTGTAATTCCAGTTTGGTCCTGGGAGATGGTCTGTGTAGCTTCCATTCACTCTGCCGCCATTTTGGAATCTCTAATTACATGTTTTATTTAAATTCTGTTTTGTCTGATATTAGTATAGCCACTGAAGCTTTCTTTTGTTTTTCTTTTGCATAAGAGATCTTTATTCATACCTTTACTTTCAGTCTATTAGTATTTTTAAATATGAAGTGTCTCTTGTAGTCAGCACAGTTGGATCTTAGTTTTTTTTTTTTAGTCCAGTATGGCCATCTCTGCCTTTTGATTAGACCATGTAATCCACTCACAGTTAGTGTTATATTGATATAGCTGGATTCATGCCTGCTATTTTCTTTTTTGTTTTCTATATGGTTTTGCTTCTTTCTTGCCCCTCTTTCTCCTTTACTGCTTTGTTTTGCAGTAGGTAAATACTTTCTAGTATAAAATTAATTTTTAAATAATTTTTACTATATTTTCACTACTTTTGAGTTACTTTTTTAGTGGTTGCTCTAGGAGCTACCATATGCATCTTAAAATATGAGAATATAGTCACATTTATTTTTACCTAATTCTAGATATAAAAGTTACTCCTATATAGTTTTACTCCCTCTTTATTGTGCTATTATTGTTATTATATATTATATTATTATATATGCTTATATATCTATATATTTATATGCTATATTTAACATTTATATATGTCTATATAAGTTACAAATCCAATAATAAAGTTATAATTATTATTCATATATTTTTATGTTTTTTTAAGAAGCAGAGAGAAGAAGAAAGAGCAAGTATATATTTACAGTTTGTTATTTACTAACTCTGGCTCTCTTTATTTGTTTCTTTGTTCATTTTGTTGTTGTTGTTGTTGTTGTTGTTGTTAATCCTCACCCAAGGATATTTTTTCATTGGTTTTTAGATAGAGTGAAAGAGAAGGAGGGAGAGAGAAAGGAACATCGATGTGAGAGAGACACATTAATTGGTTGCCTCCTGCACATCTCCAACTGAGGTTGGGGATCAAACCTGTAATCCAGGCACATGACCTTGATGGGAAATCAAACCCATAACCCCTTGGTCTGAGGGACCCTCTAACCACTGATCCAAACTGGTCAAGGCTCTTTGTTCACTTTTTATTTGGATTCAAGTTACCATCCTTATTCCAATACAGCCTTGTTTTTACCCACCACTTTTGTGCTGTTATTTTTTTTAATATTACATTTCCATATGTTATACACCCAACAATACAATTAGAGACATTGTTTTATACAATTGCTTTTATTTTCTTTCAGTTTTATTTTGTATTGGTTTCAGGTGTACAACTTAGTGGTTAGACAATTATAATATATACATAGTTCTCTCCTTGATGTTTTTATTTTTATTTTTTTTGTATTTTACTCATCTTTATTGTTGAATGAATTACAGATGCCCCCCTTTTTATCCCCCATTGACCACGTCCTCGTCATTCTCGCCCCCATCCTGCCTTATCCACACTGTTGTCAGTGTCCATTGGTTATGCATATATGCATAGAAGTTCTTTGGTTTATCTCATCCCGCCCACCCTCTCCACTTCCCTTTCAGGTTCATCAGTCTAACAACCAATTTGTACTTCATAATTCCTTCATCTTTTTCACCCATCCCTGCAGCCCCGACCCATCTAGCAAGCAACAAAAAGTTCTCTCTATCTATGAGTGTGCTTCTGTTCTGCTTGCTCATTTTGTTTGTAGATTCCATTGTTGACAGATATGTATTAACTGCCATTTTATTGTTCATATTTTTGTTCTTCTCCTTCAAGAAGACCCTTCAATATTTCATATAATACTGGTTTGATGGCAATGAACTCTTTTAGCATTTTCTTGTCTGGGAAACTTGATATGTCCATTGATTCTAAATAATAGCTTTGCAGGATAGAGTAATCTTGGTTGTAAGTCATTGCTTTTCATCACCTTGAATATCTCTTGCCACTCCTTTCTGGCCTGCAAAGTTTCTTTTGAGAAATCAGCTGATAGTCTTATGGGAGCTCCTTTGCAGCCAACAGACTACTTTTCTCTTGCTGCTTTTAAGGTTCTCTCTTTGTCTTTACCCTTTGGCATTTTGATGATGATGTGTCTTGGTGTGGATGTCTTTGGGTTCAACTTGTTTGAGATTCTCTGAGCTTCCTGGACTTGTATGTCTGTTTCCTTCACCACATTAGGGACGTTTTCTGTCATTATTATTTCAAATAGGTTTTCAATTTCTTGCTCTCTCTTTTCTCCTTCTGGCACCCCTATGATGCAAATGTTGCATGCTTAATGTTGTCCCAGAGGCTCCTTATGCTATCCTCATTTTTTTTATTTTTTATTCCTTTATCTTTTTGCTGTTCAGACTGGGTGTTTTCTGCTTCCTTGTATTCAAAATCAATGGTTTGCTTCTTGGCTTTACCTACTCTACTATTGATTTTCTGTAAATTATTGTTTATTTCAGTTAGTGCATCCTTCATTACTAACTGGTCCTTTTTTATGTTGTTGATGTTCTCACTTGGAGGTCTCCTTAAGTTCCCTGAAGGTCTCACTAAGTCCCTTGAATATCTCACTAAGTTCCTTGAGCAACCTTATAACCAGTGTTTTGAACTCTGCATCAGATTGATTGATTGATTATCTCCATTTTTAGTTCTTTTCCTTGAGTTTTGTTCTTTTCTTTCATTTGGGACATGTTTCTTTGTCTCCTCATTTTGGCTGCTTTCCTGTGATTGTTTCTATGTATTAGGTAGAGTTGCTCTTTCTCCTAGACTTTGTAGAGTGGCCTGTTGTTGTAGGTGTCTTGTAGGGTTCAGTGGCACAGCCTCCCTGATTATTCCAGCTGGGCCCTCAAGATGCACCCCTAGTGTGGACTGTACACCCTTTTGTTGTAATTGAGTCTTGATTGCTGTTGGCACATCAATGGGAAAGACTACTCAGGCTGATCAACTATAAGGACTATCTGTGACCACTAGCCACTGGCCTCTGACTACCTTAGAGGATCCACTGTGTAGAGGCCCACCACACAGAGCAAGATTTACTTCATCAGGACTCTGGTACCCAGTGAGTCTGTTCATTGAGTATGTCACTTGTGAAGGTGGTTAGGTGGTGGTGTTTTGATGTGGTCTGAAGCTGTCCGCTGGGTGTGCTGGCTCTGGGGCAAGGTCAGCCTGTGTTCTACTTGGGGCCACCCAGCATAAGCTACAAAGTGATCTGCAGTTGGCTGTATCTTGTGCTGAGTTTGGAGGTGTTCAGGAAAATCCAAGTTGTGAACCAAGGCTGGTTGCTTCTAGTGCCAATCCTGGGGCCACTTAATGAGAGGTATGGGACTCACTGAGACCATATGCTGCTTGTTTGAAAATTTTTTTAAAACTCTGACACAGGATGCAAAACAGGCCAATCCTATGGTAAAGCCTTTGGAAACAGCTTGGGTGGGCCCAAAAGTTGGGTGGGGTGGGGCAGTGTGAGCCAGGTTGCTAGAGTCCCAGATATGGCAGCTGTCTGCTGCCCTAGGGAAGGGCTCACCAAAGGAATATCAGCCTCTGCCAGCACCTCTGTCCAGAAGAAAGCTGCCCCTCCAGCCCTCATCCAGAGGCCAAACAGCTCACCTCTTCCCTGTATGTCTCCAGTGCCCCTGTATGTCTCAAGCTGCCTCCTCTCCAAGCTCAGAGAGAACAAGTCCAAGTAAGTCCATGCACGGGCCCTTTAAGAGGATCTTCCTGGGGCTCCTGCAGCTACAGCCTCCCTCTGCCTCAGTTCCCACTGGTTTTTCTAGCCAGAAGTTATGGGGACTTCTTCCTGGCACTGGAACCCTGACCTGGGAGACTGGTGTGGGACGGGGACCCCTCACTCCTCAGGGAGGACCTTCCCAGCCAAGGTGTCCCTCCTGATTTTTATCCGCCACACATGGGTGTGGGACCAGCCTGCCCTCGTCTCGGCCCCTCCTACCAATCTCAGTGTGGCTGTCTCTTTAATTTCATAGTTGTAGGACTTCCATTCAGTTTGATTTCAGGTAGTTCTGAATGATGGTTGCATTATAGTTTAGTTGTTATTTTGATGTGGTTGTGGGAGGAGGCAATACCGCATTTACCTACACCACCATCTTGCTCTCCTTGATAGTTTTAGTACCTGACTGGCACCATACATAGTTATCGCAATATTATTGACTATATTCCCTATGTTTAGTTAACATCTCTGTGACTATATCTGTACTTTTTTTTTTTTGCAGAGACCGCATTGATTTTTTTTATTTTTGATTCTGTTTGTTTGTTTTTTTTAATAGTGAGTTCTTTTTAAACTATGTCATATATTTCTTATACTGATATCACATGATCCATTATGATATAGGCAGGGGGACTTCCTAGCGGTGGGGTGTGCCATACCCTCCCTCACCTCAGCCAGACAGTTCCACCTGCAGCTCCTTGTTCCTGCCACCTCCGCAGCTGCCTCTCCTTTTCCTGCAGATGTTCAATAATAGCAGCTAGATTAGCCTCGCGGTTTTCTTTAATGTGTTCCATTTTCAGGATCAGCTTTTCCTCGGCCATTTTACTGAAGTTGTTTTCCTCCAAGGCCTTCTGCAGGACTTCCCGCTCATGCTCCTGCTTCTCTGCCAGCTGTTTCAGCACCTGGGCCTCCTGAGACTTTCTTCTTTCCTCAGGGGTCTCCAGTTTTTTCTGGATCTCCTCCAGGGATAGTTCTTTCTTCTTTGGAGAAGCTAAAGTTCATGGGGCTTCTGAGATGGGAGATGGTGGCTTTAAGATCAGCTCAAAATCCTGGCCAGAGGCACACTTGTTGATCTGCTTCACTTCCATGTCATCGTAGGTGTAAATGGTGAATGTTGCAAGGTTCCGGGTAAAAGCAGGAGCAAATCAGTGAGAGCATGGACAGCTCCTTCATTTTTTCCTTGTAGGTCATCACTGTTTTAGCCATTGTAAGGATGTGCAGATGCTGAGTGGTGGCGAAGGCGAGGGGTCCAGCGACAGCAGCGAGAGTGGGAGAGAAGACCTATGTCTGTACTTCTTAATTGCCAATTTGTATTTCTTAATCACTTCACCTCTTTCACCCAGTCCTACACCCTTCCCTTCTGGCGACTACCAATCTACTCTGTGTTATGAGTCTGTTTCCATTTTGTTTGTTTGTTTGTTTTGTTCTTTGGATTAGAAGAACAAATTTCATTCACATATAAATGAAATCATACAGTACTTGTTTTCCTCTTCCTGACTTATTTTACTGAGCATAATACCTTCTAGGTCCAAACCATGCTGTCACAAATGGTAAAAATTTCTTTTTTCATAGCTGAGTAATGCTCCATTGTATATTTGTACCACCACTTTTTATTTTGTCTATTCATGGGCACTTAGATTGCTTCCATATCTTGGTTATTGTAAATAATGCTGCAATGAACATAGGGGAGCACATATTCCTTTGAATTAGTGTTTTTGGTTTCTTCAAATAAATCCTCAGAGTGGAATTGCTGAGTCATAATGTAGTTGTATTTTTAATTTTTTGAGAACCCTTCATACTGTTTTCCACTGTGGCTGCACCAATCTGCATTCCAACCAACAGTGCATGATGATTCCCTTTTCTCCACATCCTCACCAATACATGTCATTTGTGGATTTATTGATGATAGCCATTCAAATAGGTGTAAGGTGATATTTCACTGTGGTTTTCATTTGCATTTCTCTGATGATTAGTGACATTGAGCATCTTTTCATATGTGTATTGGTCATCTGTATGTCTTCTTTGGAGAAGTGTCTATTCAAGACATCTACCCATTTTGAAATTAAATTGTTTGCTTTTTTTTTTTTTTGGTGTTGAGTAGTATGACTTCTTTATAAATTTTGGATATTAACCCCTTATCAGATGTATCATTTTGTTGATAGTATCCTTTGCTGTGCAAAATTATTTTACTTTGATGTAGTCCCCTTTGTTTATTTTTTCTTTTGTTTCCCTTGCCTGAGGAGATATATCAGAAAAATTTTTTCTAAGACAAATGTCAGATATTTTACTGCCTGTTTTCTTCTAGGATCTTTATGGTTTTGAGTCTCACATTTAAATCTTTAATACATTTTGAGTTTATTTTTGTATATGGTATAAGAAGATGGTCTAGTTTCTTTCTTTCTTTCTTTCTTTCTTTCTTTCTTTCTTTCTTTCTTTCTTTCGCATGTATCTGTCCTGTTTTCCCAGCATCATTTACTAAATAGACTATCTTTACCTCATTGTACATTCTTGTCTCCTTTGTCAAATATTAGTTGACCACATAGACATGGATTTATTTCTAGGCTTTCTTTTCTGTTCCATTGATATGCATGTCTGTTTTTATGCCAGCATCATACTGTTTTGATTACTATGGCTTTGTAGTATAGTTTGATATCAGTTAGCTTGATTCCTTCAACTTTGTTCTTCTTTCTCAACATTGCTGAGACTAGTCAGAGTTTTTGTGGTTCCATATAAATTTTTGGATTATTTGTTCTAGTTCTGCAAAATATTCCATTGGTATTTTGACAGGGATCGTGTTGAATTTATAGATTGCTTTGGGTAGTATGGACATTTTAATTGTTAATTCTTTCCATCTATGAACACAGTATATGCTTCCATTTATTTGTATCCTTTGGTTTCTTTCTTCAGTGCCTTATAGTTTTCCAAGTACAAGTCTTTTACCTCATTGGTTAAATTTATTCTTAGGTGTTTTGTTTTTTTTTATGCATTTGTAAATGGAATTGTTTTCTTAGTTTCCTTTTTTTATAGTTATTATTGGTATATAAAAATGCAACTGATGTCTGAATATTAATATTGTATCCTGCTAACTTACTGAATTTATCAGTTCTAATTGTTTCTTGGTGGAGTCTTTGGAGTTCTCTAAATACAGTATCATGTCATCTACAAATAATGACAGTTTTACTTCTTTCCAATTTGAATGCCTTTTATTTCTTCTTGTCTGATTGCTGTAACTAGGATTTCAAATATTATGTTAAATAAAAGTGGGTATCCCTGTCTTATTCCTAATCTTAAGGCAAACACTTTTAATTTTTCCCCATTCTGTAGAATGTTAGCTGTGAGTTTCTCATATAAGGCCTTTATGATGTTGAGGTATGTTACCTCTATTCCCACTTTGCTGAGAATTTTTATCATAAATGGGTGCTGGATTTTGTCAAATGTTTTCTCTGCATCTATTGATATAGTCATGTGGTTTTTATCTTTCATTCTGTTTATGTGGTGTATCACATTAATTGATTTGTGGGTGTTGTACCAATCTTGCATCTTGGGAATAAATCATACTTGATCATGGTATATGATCTTTTTAATGTATTGCTGGATTCAGTTTGCTAATATTTTGTTGAAGATTTTTGCATCTGTTCATCAGTGATATTGGCCTATAATTTTCTTTCTTTGTCATGTCTTTGTCTGGTTTTAGAATTAGAGTAATGCTGGCCTCATAAAATGAGTTTGAGAGTTTTCCATCCTCTTGAATTTTTTGGAATAATTTGAGAAGAATGAGTGCTAGTTTTTCTTTGAAAGTTTGGTAAAATTTACCTGTGAAGCCATTCAGTCCAGGACTTGTTTTCGAGAGGTTTTTTTTTTTGCTTTTGTTTTTATTGCTTCAATTTCATTAGTTGTAATTGATCTATTTAAATTTTCTGATTCTTCTTGATTCAATTTTGGAGGAATGTATGTTTCTAGAAATGTATTCATTTTTTCCAGATTGTCCAATGTTGACATATAGTTATTGGTAATAGTTTCTTATAATCCTTTGTATTTCTTTGGTGTCAGTTGTTACTTCTCTTTTTTGTTGTTGTTATTAATGCTCACCTGAGGATATTTTTTCATTGATTTTTAGACAGAGTGGAAGAGAGGGGGCAGAGAGAGAGAGAGAAAGAAACATCAATGTGAGAGAGATACATTGATTGGTTGCCTCCCACACAACCCCAAATGGGGCTGGGGATCAAACCTGCAACCCAGGTACATCCCCTTGATCAGGAATTGAACCTGTGACCCTTCGGTCCATGGGCCAATGCTCTAATCGCTAAGCCAAGCCAGCCAGGGCTTTTCTTTTCTTTTATTTATTTTGGTTCTCTCTCTCTCTCTCTCTCTCTCTCTCTCTCTCTCTCTTTAAATCCTCACTGAATGATATTTTCATTGATTTTCAGATAGAGTGGGAGGAAGAAAGGGAGGGAGGGAGAGAGAGAGAGAGAGAGAGAGAGAGAGAGAGAGAGAGAGAGAGACTGATGAGAGAGAGACTGATGAGAGAGAGACTGATGAGAGAGAGAAACATCAACTGGTTGCCTACTGCATGACCCTAACCAGGTTTGGGCTGATGCTGTAACCACTGACCAAATTGACCAGAGTAGGTCCTCTCTTTTTTCTTCTTGTTGAGTCTGGTTAAATGTTTGTCAATCTTATTTCAATGAAAAAAAAAATGGTTTCAACAAACCAGCTTTTAATCTCATTGATCTTTTTTATATTTTAGTCTCCATCTCATTTATTTCCATTCTAAATATTTATTTATTTATTTATTTATTTATTTATTTATTTATTTATTTATTTATTTTAGAGAGAGAGGAAGGGGAGGGAAACATCATTGTGATAAATAACATTAATTGGCTACCTCCTGCACACCCCCACTGGGTATTGAGCCTGAAACCCAGGCCTGTGCCCTCACTAGGAATCAAACCAGCAACCTCTTGGTGCATGGGACAGTGCTCAACAAACTGAGCCACACTGGCCAGGCTCCATTCTAATCTTTTTTATTTCCTTTTTTCTATTAAATTTGTGCTTTTTTTGTTGATCTTTTTCTAGTTCTTTTAAGTGTAAGGTTAATTGCTTATTTGAGATTTTTCTTGCTTTTTAAGGTAAGCCTGTATTGCTATGAATTTCCCTCTTAGGACTGCTTTTGTTTTATAGATTGTGGATTGTTTTGTGTTCATTTTCATTTGTCTCAAAGTAACTTTTTATTTCCTCCTTGATTTCATTCTTAACTCATTCATTGTTTAGTAACATTTTATTTAGCCTCCATGTGATTGTATGTTTTTCAGGGTTTTGTGTTTTTTTTTTTTTTTCTGGTAATTGATTTCCAGTTTCTAGTTACCATTGTAGTTGAAGAATAAAATTGAAGTAATTCCTCTTAAATTTATTGAAACTTGTTTTGTGTCCTAACATGTAGTCTGTCCTAGAAAATGTTTCATGTGCACTTGAGAAAGATGTATAGTTTGCTGTTTAGGGTGAAATTCTCTGAAGTATCAATTAAACCCATCTTGTGTAGTGTGTCACTTAAGGCTGCTTTTTCCTTGTTGATGGTTTTTCTGAAAGATCTCTCCATTGATGTCAATGTGGTGTTAAATTCCCCTACTACCGCCCTGGCCGGTTTGGCTCAGCGGTTAGAGCATCGATCTGCGGTACAGAGAGACCCGGGTTCGGTTCCCGCTAAGGGCATGTACCTTGGTTGCCGTTTGTCCCCGGCCCTGGTTGGTCGTGAGGGTGGCAGCCACTCGATGTGTCCCTTCACATCGATGTTTCTCTCTCTCTCTCTTCCTCTCTCTCCCTCCCGCTCTATCTGAACAAAAAATGGAAAAATGTCCTCGGGTGAGGATAAAAAAAAAAATCCCCTACTATGGACTTCTGGGCAAGATGGAGGCATAGGTAAACGCGGTATTGTGTCCTCCCACAACCACATCAAAGTTACAACTAACTACAGAACAACCATCATTCAGAACCACCTGAAATCGAGCTGAATGGAAGTACTACCACTATGGAATTAAAGAAGCAGCCACATCAAGACTGATAGGAGGGGCAGAGGCGGACAGGCTGTCCCACACCCACATGTGACAGATAAAAATCAGGAGGATAGCCCTGGCCAGTTTGGCTCAGTGGTTGGAGTGTGGGTCTCCGGTCCAGAGAGACCTGGGTTCAGTTCACGCTGGGGGCGCGTACCTTGGTTACGGTTTGTCCCCAGCCCTGTTTGGTCATGCGAGTGGCAGCCATTCGGTGTGTCCCTTTTGCGTCGATGTTTCTCTCTATCTCTCTCTTCCTCTTTCTCCCTTCCACTCTATCTGAACAAAAAAATAGAAAAGAATGTCCTCGGGTGAGGATAAAAAAAAAAATCAGGAGGATACCTTGGCTGGGAAGGTCCTCCCTGAGGACTGATGGGTCCCCATCCCACACCAGGTGCCCCGCTCAGGGTTCCAGTGCCAGGAAGAGAAGTCCCCATAACTTGGCTGGAAAAACCAGCAGGAACTGAGGCTCAGGGAGGCTGAGGTGACTGGAGCCCCTGGCAGCTCCTCTTAAAGGGCCCGCACATGGACTTATCAGACTCACTCCCTCTAAGCTTGGAGGGGAGGCAGCTCAAGGGGCTTGAGGGGCACCAGAGACATACAGGGAAGAACTGCACTGTTTGGCATTGGAGTGAGGGCTGGAGAGGGGCTTTCTCCAGGACAAATGTGCTGTCAGAGGCCTTTTGGTGAGCCCTTCCCTGGGGTGGCAGACACCCACCATATCTTGGACTCCAGCAACCTGGCTCACACTGTTTGCCCCACCCTGGTGATTCCCTGAGGCCCCACCCCACCCACTTTCAGGCCCACCCAAGCTGTTGCCAGTTGCTTTACCATAGAATTGGCCTGTCTTGGATCCTGCTTCAGGTTTTCCTAAATTCTTTCAAACAAGCAGCATCTGGTCTCAGCTAGCCCCATACCTCTTGTTAAGTAATACATAAAAACAAACAGAGGGAGGCAGCCAAAATGAGGAAACAAACAAACAGGTCCCAAATGAAAGAACAGAACTGAACCCCAGGAAAAGAACTAAGCAAAATGGAAATAAGCAACTTAACAGATGCTGAGTTCAAGATACTGCTTATAAGGATGCTCAATGAACTTAGTGAGAACCTCAGCGAACTTAGTGAGGGCCTCAAGAGCATAAAAAAGGACCAGTCAGAAATGAAGGATGCACAGTCAGAAATTAAGGAGGCACTAACTGAAATAACAAATAATTTACACAGATTCAAAGTAGAGTAGGTAAAGCCAAGAAGCAAACCATCGATTTGGAATATAAGGAAGTAAAAAACACCCAATCAGAACAGCAAAAAGAAAAAAGAATCCAAAAAAATGAGGCTAGTGTAAGGAGCCTCTGGGACAACTTCAAGGCTGCCAATATTCACATTTTGGGGGTGCCAGAAGTAGAAGAGAGAGAACAAGAAATCAAAAACCTATTTGAAACAGTAATGGCAGAAAACGTCCCTAACTTGGTGAAGGAAACAGACATACAGTCCAGGAAGCACAGAGAGTCCCAAACAAGATGAACCCCAAGAGGCCCACACCAAGACACATCATCATCAAAATGCAAAAGGTTCAAGACAAAGAGAGAATCTTAAAAGCAGCAAGAGAAAAGCAGTTAGTTACCTACAAGGGAGTTCTAAGACTGTCAGCTGATTTCTCAAAATAAACTTTACAGGCCAGAAGGGAGTGGCAAAAATATTCAGAGTGATGAATAGCAAGAACCTACAACCAAGATTACTCTATCCTGCAAAGCTGTTATTTAGAATCAATGGCCATATAACGACTTTCCCAGACAAGAAAAAGTAAAAGGAATTCATCACCACCAAACCGTTATTATATGAAATGTTGAAGGGTCTTTTTGAAGAAAAAGATAAAAAATATGAACAAACAAAATGGCAATAAATACATATCTATCAACAATGGAATCTATAAACAAAATGAACAGGCGAAACAGAAACATTTTCATAGATACAGAGAACATTTTTTGGTTGCCAGATGGGAGGGGGGTTGGGGAATGGGTGAAAAAGGTGAAGGGATTAAGAAGTACAAATTGGTTGCTAGACTGACAAATCTCAAAGAGAAGGGGGTTGGGGGTGGGAAGAAATAAACCAAAGAACTTATATGCATAACCAATGGACACAGACAACAGTGTGTTAAAAGGTGGTAGGGGTTGGGAGTGTGGAGGAGGCGGTCAATGGGGAATAAATGAGGAACTCTGTAATACATTCAACAATAAAGATAAAAAAGAAGCCCTGCCCTGGCCAGTTTGGCTCAGCAGTTAGAGCGTGGGCCTACAGTCCAGAGAGACCCAGGTTTGGTTCCCACTAAGGGCACATACCTCGGTTGCCATTTGTCCCCGGCCCTGGTTAGGTCATGTGGGTGGCAGCCACTCAATGTGTCCCTTTCACATCAATGTTTCTCTCTCTCTTCCTCTCTCTCCCTCCCACTCTACCTGAACAAAAGATGGAAAAATGTCCTCGGGTGAGGATCAAAAAAAAAAAACAGAAGCCCTGGCCAGTTTGGCTCAGCAGTTGGAGCGTTGGCCTGTGGACCAGAGAGTCCTCAGTTCGGTTCCCACTAGGGGCACATACAAAAAAAAAAAAAAAATAGAAAATTAAATAAATAAATAAATAAATAAAAGACAAAAGAGTCAGAGGCTAAAAAAAAATGTTTATTGAGCTCCTGTGTGCTAACCACTTTGGAGCATGTAAATAAAACACAAAAGGAGTTTATAATTAAATTAGGGAAGACAAAACAAGTATATCACAGTCTAGTTGTTAATAGATAAAATACTGTATATGGTGCCATAAATTATAAGATAAATTTTATGTACCACTAAGAAAGATTAAAGTATGAGCCCTGGCCGGTTTGGCTCAGCGGTTAGAGCGTTGGCCTGCTGTCCAGAGAGACTCGGGTTCCCACTAAGGGCACATACCTTCGTTGCAGTTTGTCCCTAGCCCTGATTGGGTCATGCGGGTGACAACCACTCGATGTGTCCCTTTCACGTCGATGGTTCTTTCTCTCCCTCCCACTCTATCTGAACAAAAAATGGGAAAATGTCCTTGGGTGAGGATTAAAAAAAAAAAAAGAAATAAAGTATGACATAACACTTAAAAAAATCCCCTACTATGATTGAATTACTATTAATCTCTTCTTTATATGCATCAAGATTTTCTTTATATATTTAGGTGCTCCTATATTAGGTACATAAATGTTTACAAGGGTTATATTTCCTGGTTGGATAAATCCTTTTATCATTATGTAATATCCTTCTTTATCTCTTATTATAGACTTTGTCTTAAAGTTCTTTTTGTCTGATATAAATATTGCTACCCCAGATTTCATTTGAATGAAATATATTTTCCATCCCTTTACTTTCAGTTTGTGTGTATCTTTTGTTCTGAGGTGGGTCTCTTGTAGACAGCATATATATAGGTCTTGTTTTCTTATCCATTCAGCTACCCTATGTATTTTTATTGGAGCATTTAATCCATTTACATTTTAAATGATTGATAGTTATATATTTATTACCATTTTATTCTTTATGTCTTTTCTTTTATTCTTCCTTCTTCTTAAAAAAGATTCTTTAGTATACTGGTTTGGTGGTAATGAACTCCTTAAGCCTTTTCTTGTCTTGGAAGCTCTTTATTTTTCCTTCAATTTTAAATGATAACCTTGCTGAGTAGAGTAGTCTTGGTTGTAGTGTGGCAGAATAGTAAGAAGCTACAAAAATGTCTGGGCAAGTGGAATGGGAAAACTGAAACAAGAAAATTAAACAAGGCTAAACGATTTGAACAATTTACAGCCAACTTGTGAATTGCAAGACCTAATCTTCCTCAACCAAGGACACGTGAGAGAAAATGGTTTATACCTCCCCTCCCTAACCAGAGAATACATAGCTTAAATCACCCTGGTCTGGGAAAATAGAGAACAAAGACCCAATTAATGCCATTTGTGCCAGCCAAACCCAAGAACAGATGAAGTCAGGGGAACAAATAACAAAAATCTCATTAAAGCCAGACAGACACAAGATAAAAGTAAAAGAGTAAATCAGACCTAAGAATAATCCCAAAACTCCCCTGTATGCTCATTATAAAACATCAGCATATTAAAAATGCACTTGGAAAGCTGATGAATATTCTACTGAAACCCTCTCCTAAGAGTCTTGCTTGCAGAAAAAATAATAATTAAAAAACCAGCAGGACAAAGACTCAGGGTGGGCTCACTCTAAAGCACGCCCATGCCCCTTCTTGGGCATAAACTTTTTACTTCCTCCTAAGCTCTAAGGTCCCCACAAAACTTGCAATCAGGGTAGCAGCAGGCAGCAGCAGACTATCTGAGACTTACCCCCAGATCCTGTCTCCAAGACCCTGTGAGCTAAAAGAAGCCTGCCTTAGCTCACTTCTTTCCTATAACATTTCTAAAGCAGATCACTACCTAGGCTCTCTCCTGTTGTCTCTTCTACCCTATGTCCTTCCTTGGTTACACTGTCCCCAGCTTTTATAAACATTCTCAAAATCACTTGGGCTTGTGTTATAAAATCTTTCCTACACAAAGTCAAAACCCTCATACTATAAGCTGGCCTGAGGCAGACTGCTCCGGGCTGGTTGCTGTTTGATAACAATATGTCCCTGCTTTTCATCGCTTTGAATATTTCATGCCAATCCTTCTGGCCTGTAAAGCTTCTGTTGAGAAATCATCTGACAGTCTTATGTGAACTCCCTTGTAGGTAAGTAACTGCCTTTTTCTTGCGGCTTAAAAACATTTTTTTCCTTTATTGATTTTAGAGGAAGAAGAGAGAGAGAGAGAGAAAGAAACATCAATGAGAGAGAACACTGATTGGCTGCCTCCTACATGCCCCACACTGGGGATTTGGCCCACAACCTGGGCATGTGCCCTGACTGGGACTCAAACCAGCGACCTCTTGGTGCATGGGTCAGTGCTCAATCACTGAGCCACACTGGCTGAGCCCTTGCTGCTTTTAAGATTCTCTCTTTGGCCCAGCCAGTGTGGCTCAGTGGTTGAGCATCAACCCATGCACCAAGATGTCACCGGATTAATTCCCAGTCAGGGCATATGCCCAAGTTGTGGACCCAATCCTGAGTGGGGGGCATGCAGGAGGCAGCCAATCAATGTTTTCTCTCATCGATGTTTCTCTCCTTCCTTCCTCTCTCTCTAAAATCAATAAAGAACAAAATGTTTTTTAAAAGATTCTCTTTGTCTTTAACCCTTGGCATTTTAATTATGATGTGTCTTGGTGTGGGCCTCTTTGGGTTCATCTTGTTTGGGACTCTGTGCTTCTTGGGCCTGTGCATCTTTCTTTTACCAGATTAGGAAGGTTTTCTGCCATTATTTCTTCAAATGGATTCTTGATTTCTTGTTCGCTCTCTTCTCCTTCTTGTACCTCCATGAGGTGGATGTTGTTACATTTCATATTGTCCCTAATGTCCCTTAGACTATTCTCATTATTTAAAAACTTTTTTTCTTTTTGCTGCTCTGATTGTTGTTGTTTGTTTTCTACTTTGTCTTCCAAATCACTGATTTTATCTTCTGCTTCATCTAGCCTGCTTTTTATTCCTTCTAGTGTATTCTTCATTTCAGATATTACATTCTTCATTTCTGACTGGTTCTTTTTATGGTTTCTATGTCCTATTTTATGCTTGCTCTTTGTTGAGGTTTTCATTAAGTTCCTTGCACATCCTTATAACCATTGTTTTGAACTCTTATCTGGTTGCTTGCTTGCTTGCCTTCATTTCATTTCGTTCTTTTTCTGGGGATTTCTCCTATTTCATTTGGGGCATTTCATTGTCCCCCTATTTTGGCTGCCTCTCTGTATTTGTTTCTGTGTATTAGATAAATCTGCTATGCCATGGTATAGTAGCTTTATATAGTAGGTATCTTGTGGGGGTCAGTGGTGCAGTCTCCCTGATCAGCTGTTCCAAGAATGTCCCTTCAGTGGGTTATTTGAGCCCTCCTGTTGTAGTTGAGTCTTGACTGCTGGTGGCCCATCAGTGGGAGGGGTTGCACCTCCACTGGCTATGAGGATGAACCCATGCAATGTATGAGCTGCTGTACAGGGGCTGACTCCACAAAGGGGTCTGGTGTCTACTGAGGTTTTGTGTGTGTGTGTGTGCCACTTGTGGAACTAATTAGTTTATGCTCTGATTTGTCTAAACCACTGGGTATGTTGGTTCTGGGACCACTTGGGAAGAAATCAAGTCCTGATTGATGTCTGGTGCTGGCTGTGACCAGCCCTAGGCTACCTGTTTGAAGCTACAAAGCAATCCAGTTTGTAGCTGCCTCTGCTGGGCCTGGGTGTGCGTGCAAGCAGCCTAGCTCTGCACCAAGGTTGGTTTCCACCAGCACGAAGGACAAGGACAGGTCAGCATAAGCCCAAGATTTCCTGAGATCCACCCTTACCTGATAGCTGCCTCTTAGACTTAGTCACTGAGCCTCTGGCAGTACATGAGTTGTGTTGAGGGAGGCTTTCAGTGAGTTACCAGTAGGGGCAAGTGGTGTTCACCAGATTGATAAAGATTCAAACACAGCCCTAGTGCTGGCTTTGAGACCACTCAGCAATAGTCTTGGGGTATACCAAGGTCAGCTATTATTCCCAGTGCCCACAGACCTTTGTGTTGGGGCAGGGTCTCAGGGATTCATGAGGGTGAGGCCAGAAGTATTCATTAGGCCCAAACAGACCAAGATTTGGGTTGTGTGAATGGAGGGCTCTGCATGGGAACAGTTGTGCCAGTCTGGCATGTGAGGGGGAAATGACCCACCCAAGAGCTACACAACTCAGTTTTACCCAGAGCCTGTCCAGACCTTCTGGAGAGTCTTCTGCCCTGGGGAGCCAAGCTGGCCACAGTCCACTAATAATATTGCAAATACAAGTTCAGCATGACAGGACCACTGGCAGTTGGAAGAGTGGAGCTAGTGGTTCTCCCCTGATAGGGCTAATGGATTTCCTGGGGTGGGGGTGGGGGCGTGCCACCACTCTGGCCCACAAGGAAAGAAGTGAAGCTTCTCTGTTGCTCCAGGCACATGAATGCTCACAGATGCTCTGGCCTATGGGGAACAGGGCACAGCTTCTCTGGCACTCCAGACATGCAGCACAGCTACTCTAGTCTAGGGGCAAGGTGTTTCAAGTGGTATTGCTGTTCTGGCATGCTGTAGGGGAAATGGCCTTCACCCCAGAGCCACACAACTCTGTCCCTGATTCTCTCTGAGATCACTCTCAAGATCCCTTCTAGAAAGTCTATACCAGAGGCTCGAGCAGCAGACTCCTCCACAGGGTGTGAGCTAGGCCAATTGGGCAACAGGGGGCCAGGAGTGTAGGGCTTATACAGTCTTTTAGGCTGATGAAGTTTGGAGAGGAGTGCTCAACACAGGAAAGATGGCGTCTCTATATAATTGAGTTTAAATCAGTTTTTAAAAGCCCTGGCTGGGTAGCTCAGTTGGTTAAAGCATCATCTCGATATGCCAAGGTAGCAGGTTTGATCCCCAGTGGGCACATACAAGAATAACCCAATGCATGCATAAATAAGTGGAACAACAAATCGATGTCTCTCTGCCTCTCTGCCTCTCTGTCTCTGTTTCTCTGTCTGTCTCTCTGTCTCTCTCTTTCCCTTTCCCTTTCTCTCTCTCTCTCTCTCTCTCTCTCTCTCTCAAATCATTCAATTAATAAAAATAAATAAATCAGTTAAGAGAAGAAGAAATACACACTTACATTGTCTTTTGTAATTACCTTTACCTCTCTGTTTTTTCATATGATTTTGAATTACTGTCTGAGGTCATTTAGTATATCTTGTAAGGTAGGCTAGCTAGCAATATATTCTCTGAATTCTTTTAAATTTAGGAATGTATTTCACTTTCACTTTCGAAAGCTAGTTCTATTGAACATACCATTCTTGGATGAGAGTTTTTTCCTTTCAGCATTTTGAATATATCATTTCTCTGCCTTCTGGCCTACATTGTTTCTGATAAGAAGACAACTGTTATTTTTATTTGGATTTCCTTGGACAAAACAAGTCATTTTTCCTTATTGTTTTCAAGATTGTTCTCTTTGTCTTTGACTTTCAAGAAGTTACTACAATGTGCCCTGACCAATTTGGCTCAGCAGTTAGAGTGTCAGACTATGGACCAAAGGATCTCAGGTTTGATCCCCAGCCCAGGTCAGGGTTGTGCAGGAGGCAACCACTCAATGTGTCTTTCTCACATTGGTGTTTTTCTCCCTCTCTTTTCTCTCCCTTCCTCCCTCCCTTCCATTCTATCTAAAAATCAATGGAAAAATATCCTTGGGTGAGGGTTAACAACAAAAAGTTTACTACAATGTGTCTGCATGTGATTTTCTTCACATTTCTCTTACTTGGAGTGCCTTAAGCTTTTAAGATGTGTAAATTAATGTTTATTGTCAAATTTAGGGTGTTTTCAGCTATGAGTTCTTCAAATATTTTAATGCTTTCCCCCTTTTTCCTCTCTTTCAGTTACTTCTATTATGCATGTTAGTGTACTTAACAGTATCCCACATTTCTCTAAAGCTCCATTTATTTTTCATCATTCTTTTTTCTCTTTGTTCTTCAGATTGCATTTTTTTCTATCAACCTATCTACAAGTTTGTTGATTCTTTCTTCTGCTAGTTCTAATATACTGTTGTGCCCTTCTAGTAGATTTCTTTATTTCAGTTCTTGTGCTTTTCAACTTCAGAATTTCCAATTGGTTCTTTCTTATAATCTCTATCTCTTTATTGATGTTATCTATTTAATGAGGTATTATCATCATACTTTCTTTAATTCTTTATGCATGGTTTCCTTTAGTTATCTGAACATATTTATAATGACTGCTGTGAAATCTTTGCCTGCTAAGTCTGACATCTAGACCCTTTTAAAGGCAGCTCTGTTGCCTGCATTTTTTGTGTGTATTAGTCATACTTTCCTGTTTCTTAGCATGTCTCATAATACAGTTGGAAACTGTATATATATGTTACAAAGCATGGGTCTTTATTATTTTCTTTTCATTTTTAACTTTATTGTCAAGAGTATTACAGATGTCCCCTTTTTTTCTCTCCAATTGCCCCTCTCCAACCAGTTCCCACCCCATCCCAGGCCTTCACCACCCTATTGTCTGTGTCCATGGGCAATGCATACATGTGTATAAGTTCTTTGGTTTATCGCTTCCTTCCTCCCCACTCCCCTCCTCTGAGGTTTGTCAGTCTGAACCCTACTTCTTTCTATGTCTCTGGGTCTATTTTGTTCATCAGTTTATTTTGTTCATTATATTCCACAAATAAGTGAGATCATATGGTATTTGCCTTTCTCTGATTGGCTTATTTCACTTAGTATAAAACTCTCTAGGTCCCTCCATGGCATCTCAAAGGATAAGAGATCTTTCTTTCTTATGGCTGCATAGTATTTCATTGTGGAATACTACAATGGAAAAAAGGCTGTATACCACAGCCTTTTTATCCATTCATCTACTGATGGGCACTTCGGCTGTTTCCAGCTCTTAGTTATTGTAAATAACACTGCTATGAACATAGGGGTGCATATATTTTTTCTAGATAGTGCTTTTGGGATTCTTAGGATATATTCCTAGAAATGGGATCACTGAATCAAATGGCAGTTCCATTTTAATCTTTTGGGGAAACCATACTGTTTTCCATAGTGGCTGCACCAGTCTGCATTCCCACCAGCAACAGTAGAGAAATCAGTCAGCAATTAGTGGAGGCTAACTGCTGGGTGTGATACCATTAAAGACAGCATAACAGAAAGAGACAAAGAGAGCCCTGTTAAAACCACTGTTATCCCAGAGTGAAAGTGCACATGTCCAAGGATTTCCCTTCCTAAGAGTGACAGCAAAGACTATACTGCAGGGGAAATAAACTTCACTAAAAAAGTCTGGGAATCGAACCTGCAACCCTTCGATGTGCAGGCTAACGCTCTAACCACTGAGCAACACCAGCCAGGGCAATGTTTCTTTATTTTCTATGTACCCTTAGAAAATTTTTCAGAGAACTTAAAGGTTTTTTTTTTATTATTATTATTAACTTTTATCAGTTATGGTTGTTTTACTGGGGAGAGGATCTGGAGAGCTTCTGTCACCATTCCAGTAATAATCTCCCTTAGAGCTTCTTTAATCCTGGTGTTCTAAGATTTCACAATGATGAATCTCGGTGAGAGGTTTTGCTTTGTTTTGTATTCATTCACTGTGCTGGGTACTCAGTGGACTCTTAATTAGACATCTTTGTCTTTTCTAAAAATATTCATTGTGGGTTATATATGTTCACCTAAAAATATAAGGCCAAAGTGAGAGGCAACAAGTATTTATTAGAGATTGAAAAAAAAAAAATAGCTATTCTGGAAGCACTAATTTAGACAGAAACCCAAACACTGTTTTGATAAGGAGGTAATGAGTATTTATGAGAAAGAGAAGGGGAACAATTGCATCAATAGAAAGAAGGAATTTCTATAGGTGCAGATAAGCTAACACAGTGACACTAATTTTAAAGCATCTTTGTTTCTGGGGTCTTTGTTTCTGAGTTCCTTTTTTTGTTGTTTTGATCTCTCTTACATGTTGATGGCTTCCCTCAAATGTCTGGGGATTGGCTCTTTGTTTTGAGGCTGGACATCCTGTCCTGTAGGCATTCCCATGGCACCTGGAGAACACTTTTCATGGAGGAAAAAGTGAGCCAGTCTTGGAGTTGAACACACCTGGCTCAGAACCCAGCTCCACACCTTACTTCTTTTGACTCTAATAGGGTAAGTCTTGTGAGCATGTTTTCTCTTATTAAAATAAGGATAACAATACACCCTTGCAGATCAGCCATCGGCAAGTGGTTGGCACAGAATAGACACTTGGGAAATATTGACATCCCAGCCTTCCTTATGCAGAAGTTGATCTAAGGTACTCAGTCAATCCTTATCATCTGCATTGGGCACTGATGGGTACTTCTCTTCCTCCTCTTTCCTTTCTTATTTGACCTCATGTGCTCATGGTTAAACCTCTACCAATCATGGAGAGAGAGCCATCCTGACAATAAGACTTTGCTGCCACGCTATCTTAAGCAGAGTAGTTAACAAGGTATATTTTGGTGTCAAGTGGTCTTGGGATCCAAGCCCTGTACTGAGCCCTGATATAACAATATGATGTAAAAGCAAAGAGTCACCCAGTGGCCCCAAGCCTTACTACAGTCAAAGAAATGAGAAGAGACAGGAACAATATGGTTTGAGGGATTCAGAGTCCATCCAACATAAAGACCCTCAGTGACAACTGGCATCTGAACCCTCAAAAGAGGTCACTGCCTGCTCCTTAAAGAACTGGAGGGTTGTGTCTTGGATCAAAAAGCACATCTTCAAGTCTTCCAACAGTCTGGAGACACAGTTCTTCAAGACAGCTGCTGGACTTCATGTACCACACACCTATGCTGCCCTGCCTCCCCACCTCCCTCCTATTCCTTTCTGCTGCTGCCATCTTGCTGCTCAAGACCAAGCTGAGACTCTGTTCCTTTAGGGGTACCATCTTCCAGGCAGGGCCATGAACCAAGGGGATGGGAGGGATAGGCTCTCCCAGGCAGGAGCAGCCGGTAGGGCAAGTCTTGGCCTTCAAGTAAGAATCTGCATTCTGGCCTCCTTCAGATCATTCTGCACCTGGCATCTGACTTCAAAGGCTTCCCTGAGCTGGGCCTGGTCCAGTTCCTTCAAGTCTCTGAACTTGCCATGGTGGATGCTCAACCAAGGGGTGTCCAGGTCCACCATGAAAATGTGGCCAGTACCACTCTGTAGCTAGTACGTTATGGCATTCCATAAAAGTAATCCACACACTTGAGCCCTCTATTGAGAATGTGTGCACCCAGGCCCCATGTATCACCTCTCCCACATTTCTGAGGGGCCCTGGGCACACATCCTGAGACTCCCTTGGCAAACTCTATACCCCTAATGAGCCTCAAGGGGCCTCCTATAGACATTGCACTGTATTAGGTGAGGTAGAATGAGGCAAAAACAGCAAAAAGGCTGTGTCTCTGTCCTCCAGCTAGTTGGAATGAAAAGCAACACCTGCCAAGAATCCAATAATAAAGCTGTGGGAGCCTATAGAATGGAGCTATCTTAAAAGGATGGACCTAGAAATGTCTTTTAGCTTGATCTGGGTGGTGATCACACAGGTGTGAGCATGCACATGCAAAATCAAGCTGTCCACTTAAGGTTTGTGGGCTTTAATATATATGTTATACTTCAATTTAAATTTAATTTTTAAATTTAAAAAATTGAAGTATAACAGATATATTACAATAGCCTTGGCTTGGAATGTTTTGACTCATCTTCCCCTGGCCTCCTGGTCATTCATCCTTCTTCTACTCACTTCCTCCAGGAAGTCTTCCCTGGTAGTCCCCTTTCCCTACCACTAAATTAGTCCCCGTGGCTACCCCTCTCATAGCACCCTGTATTTCTCCTTCATGGCACTTATCAGTGTCTCTTCTTCCTTATCTGATAAGGGTCTGTCTCTCTCACTAGATGGTGGGCCCCTGAGGGCAGGGAATACATCTTCTGCTCCCCACTGTATCCCCAAAACTGAGCATAGTGCCTGGCACAGGCATATGTACAATGAAGATGGACCAATGGATGAATAAATAAATGAGGTATTAAGTTATTTTACCTGATTAGACAAAGCCCCTAAGTTGTCACACACTCCATCCTGTCCGGATGGAGCAAGAAGATGTGGTGCGAAGAGTGGGCTATAGAGATGGGCAGACCAGGGCCTGCGCTCCAGCATTGCTGCTTACCAACTTGTGCCACTGTGAGTCACTTCACCTCTCCAAGCCTCAGTTTACTCAGCAGTAAAATGGGATGGGAACATTACCACCTCACAGGATGATGGGTGAATTGCAGTCATATATGCAAAGGGCCTGGTACACAATGCCCAGTCTCCTTTCCAGGACCCTGGTGAGAGGCGTGTTCACATCCCAAGGCCTCTCATCACCTGGTCAGGGCTTCTCTGCTGCAACCCCAGAGCAACGGTGGAGTAGGGGTTTGGCTCTCACTAGTAGGACTGCTCTGGAATCCTCAAATCTAGCGCAGGACCATCTTTGCTCTCAATGGCCTCAGAGCCACAGGGAAAGGGTACACTTGACTGTCCCTATTTTCTGATTGAGCAAGCAAACTCTCTGAGCCCCAGCTGCATGGGGCACTCTCACCTACTCCAAGCCTGTCTGCTGACCTCACAGGGAGGTCAGAGAACCAGGTGACTCAGGCTTTGCCTCAGGCTCGCTAGAGAGAGGGGTCTAAGTACTTATCTTTCCTGTGCCTTTGTCAGCTCGCTCAGTTAAAAAGGAGGTTCCTTGCCCAGCCAGTGTGGCTCAGTGGATTGAGAATCATCCCATGGACTGAGAGGTCCTGGTTCGATTCCCGGTGAGGGCACATGCCCGGGTTTCGGGCTCGATTCCCAGTGGGAGGCATGCAGGAGACAGCCAATCGATGTTTCTCTCTCACATCGATGTTTCTCTCTCTCTCTAAAAAAATCAATAAAAATATTTTTTTAAAAGGGGGGGGTTTCTTTTACTCATGCCCCTCTCTACTGGAACCACCACCAGGGATAATAGACAAAGAACTGATATGATTGAGAAGCCCTTTCAGGTACAGGCTTGTGCCACGTGGGCCTTATCTGTTTCTTTGTGACATGTGAAACTATAGGTCCAGATTATAGTATCTGAGCAGAAGGGATGAGGTGCCAGCCCTTGGGCCATCAAAAAATGACTGTACTCAAGGGGCTAGCACTTGAGGCATCAGTGAAAACCTTGAAACACTTTCAGGATACATTTAAAGCTACAAAGTGCACAATCCAGTACCTGAGCTTTCCCAGACTCTTTCAAGGGCCAATGCTGACACTGCCCACTCTGGTAAGCCCTTCCTATCTGCTTTGGCCCACCTGGATCCTTTCTCCTCAAACTAACCCTGTTACTTTGGGTTCTTATGGATGGGGTTCCTCCTGCCTTCATCTACCATGTCCAAGTTCAAAGCCAGACCCAGAACCTGGGTCAGAAGTGCTATCTTCTAACAATGCACCCCAATCCTTCCCTCCCCACCCTCTTTACTAATACCCACAACTCCTGTAAAATTCGGCCCAGATTGCAGACTGACAAACCTCAAAAGAGGTGGATGTGGGGGGAGGGAGGAAATAAATCACAGAACTGATACATGTATGCATAGACAAGGACATAGATAATAAGGCTGGTGGGGGGGTGGGATTGGGAGGAGGGTGTCAATGGGGGAAAAAAGGAGAAACATCTGTAACAAAAATAAATAAACATTATTAAAAATAAATAAATAATTAAAATTCAGCCCAGGTCGAACCTCTCCAGTGACCCCTCCTTGTTCCTCCAACCTCCTTTGCAGGCCAGTGGGTTGTCCTGCAGGGCTCCCTTGGCACCTTCAGCTACTTACCCCTCCCTGGGCTGGCCTGTCTGCTCTTCTATCTACCTCACTGAACTGGAAGTGCCCTGAGGACAGGGCTGAGCCTTGGTCCAGGACAATGTCTGGAACACAAAGTTTGAAAAGTAAATGAATACCCAGAGGTTGGACATATGTGGCAATGGGAATAGATGAGAACTCTTTTTACTTTCTGCTCAATTTTGCTGTGAACCCAAAACTGCTCTAAAAAATAAAATCCATTAATTTTTTTCCAATTACAGTTTACATTTAATATTATTTTGTATTAGTTTCAGGTGTATGGCATAGTGGTTAAACAATCATGTACTTTACAGTGTTCCCCCCAATATTTCAAGTGCCCAACCGGCACCATACATAGTTATTACAAAATTATTTACTATAGTCCCTATGCTGTATTTTATATCGCCGTAACTATTTTGTAACTGCCACTTTGTACTTCTTAATCCCTTCACCTTTTTCACCAAGCCTCCCAACCCCCTTCCCATCTGGCAACCATCAGTCTGTTCTCTATATCTATGAGTGTTTCTATTTTGTTTGTTCATTTTATTTTGCTCTTTAGACTCTACATATAGGTGAAATCATATGGTATTTGTCTTTGTCTGTAAAGTCTATTAATTTAAAAAACTTTAAATGAATGAAGGAATAAAGAAACATAATCAGCCCTTGATGATGCAACATTGGCTTGCAGAGGCCTCAGGCTAGTATGAGGTACGCAGGCAGCCTGGTATCCCTGGGGGCAGGAACTTTCTTTTTCTTGTCAGCCTGCAACCTGCCCAGGCCTGAGAGCATGCAGGTGGTGTGGTCTGCCTGGCTGCATGATTGGCAACCAATTCCCTGCCCATCCACCTGTGATGCAATAAGTCAAGGGGCCTGCAAAGGCCACCTGAGCTTTGGACCAGGCCCTCCATTGTCTGTGCTATGGTCTCTGACCTACTCATGAATGTCAAGCTGGCTGGTGAACATAGCAGGAACTAACTCCAAAGCTTACAAACCCTTCATACATGTATGATCTTGCAGACCTTCTGCCCTTAACAGAGTATTCCTAAATCCAGACCACCACAGTTTCTCCAGGAGCTCCAGAGGAACTGAGCTAGAGTCATGGCAGAATCTGTAGATAAGGGGGAACACTCCTGGCTCCAGGATACCTGCCATTCAATTTCTCAGTGTTCCTGTTCATAAATCACAGAAATGGGACAACTCAATGACTGACCTCTTTTTCCTAGAAATCCCCTACTTTGGCTGCTACTCCCCAAAAATCCCCTACTTTGGCCACTACTCCCCCCTGCAGGTCCAGGAAGATCAGGGAAGACTGCAGAAGAAGACTTTGGGGCCTCCAACCTGTCCCAGGCATCCACCACACTCTCACTCACCTTCCCTACCCACTGCTCACTTGCCAATCCTGGGAGAGGCCACACAGAGACTGCAGGGATGGCCTGGTAAATGGCCTGTCACATTCCAAGACCAAAGTCTTCTATCTCTGTTTCTCCCATTGGTCTCCTTTTCTGGTCTTCCTTCAAAGGCCTTTAGCCTGGGAGGAAGCATGACTCACAGAAAGAGCAAGGGCTTGGAGACAGCAAAGCTTCCCCCACTTAAAAGCTGTGAGATCTTTAGAAAGTGAAGTAATCCCTTTGAGCCTCAGTTTTCTCGTCTGTCATATGGAGACAGTAATATCCACCTTAGGAACTGCTATGAGGATTACATAATAAATGATGACTGTTACTTCACAGGGCATGGTTGCTGAGTCACACTTCCCTCTGGTGCTCTGTATGTAGGGTGACCACACATCCCAATTTGCCCAGGACAGACCCAATTGATGCTTATGGTCCTGGCCTATTTATTATCCCTTTTACTCTCAGAAGTGCCCACTGTGGACAACAAAATATGTGGTCAGCCCACCTGTACCTCTTTCTATTTCCAATTCAATTCCAACCTATGTGTGCAGCACCACCCATTTCTACTCTCCCCTCTAAGAGGCCATGTCTTGGTTCATAATTAAGAGAATTTTTATACTCTTCTCTCTGAGCCTCAGGTTGTTCTTTTTTTTAATGGTGATAGCAATGCCTATCTTGACGGATTGTTAAGAGGATTAAGTGAGATAAGGTATGCAAAGTTCATGTCTGCACAGGTCAGGTGCCAGATGAACATGAGTTCCCTTATTATGGCCTCTCTCCCAGGCTCCCATTATGCCCATTTCTCCCCAAGATTGGGGCTCCAGAGCTCAACTTCCACCCTAACAAGAGTACAGTTTTTAGAAGTTCCAGGTGACAGATGAGCTCCTAAGCCATGATCTCTCCTGAGAACAAGTAATGATTTTCACCTACCCCCATGTTCCACTACAGGCTCTGAGGGGTGTCCCAGCCTCACTTTCCTGCATGCATCAATGTGTGTCTGCCCATGCTGGCTGTTTCCAAGCCCATCTCTGTACTGTGAACCCTTTAGCCTTCACCTATTTGCCCAGGCAAACAAAGGTACCTTTGAACTCTTCCCCCTCTTTCAGGAATCTAGAGGCCCAAAAGGGAGTCTGCAGGGCCTCCATTCCCCGGAGACTTGCTATGTGGGCCAGCAGGCAAAGAGTAATCATGTACTCTCAGCAGATAAAGCCACCACCACACCAGGCCATTGCAGCAAGGGCATGACATGCTCCAGATTACACCTGGATTATTAATGAGTCCTCCAAAGGCCCTGAAACTCAAAGCTCCCATCTGCCTCTTGCCCTCACACCTACCTACTCCCAACATTCCTTTGCTATTAGACAACTGGCAGTTCTGGCTAGATCCTGCCCATTGCCTTGCCCCAGGTGGTACCAAACCTGCCTTGAATATTTGGTTCCACCAGGAAGGTCTCAGTGTCAACAACCTGTCAGTCACTAGGATTTGACTCCAGGGTTCTTTGTTCACAGGCAGTTGCATGACATTTCAGATTTTCATACTGTCATAGAAAATATGTATGAAAGAAACTACAGGGGGAAAAAAGTAATGAAGCAGCTAATAAATCGGGACTGAAAAAACAGGTATCTGGTGGTGGTGGTGGTGTGTGTAGTGGTAATGTGCGGCATGTTCTGTGTGGTGGTGCTGGTGGTGGTGGTGTGTGGTGGTGGTGGTAGTGGTATATGTGTTGGCAGTGGTGGTGTGTGTGGTGGTAATGGCTGTGGTGGTGGTACTGTGTGTGGTGTGTGTGGTATGTATGGTGATGCATGTCATACTGGTGGTAGTGGTGTTGGCAGTGGTGGTGTGTGTGGTGTTGGTAGTGGTGGAGGTATGTAGTGGAGAGGCATTTCAAGGGATCCAAGTAGGAGTAAATGCTAATGAGGTGGGAGCTCTGGTTCTGGTAGCTGTAGGGCAGAAAGGCCCTGCCAGTGTGGCTCAGTGGTTGAGTGTCAACCCATGCACCAAGAGGTCACCAGTTTGATTCCCGGGTAGGGCACATGCCCAGGTAGTAGGCCCAATCCCCAATGTGGGGCATGAAGGAGGCAGCCAATCGATGTACTCTCTCATCAATATTTCTATCTCTCTCTCCCTCTCCCTTCCTCTCTCTCTAAAAGTCAAGAAAGAAAAAAATTTTTTTTAAAAAGAAAGAGTGACCCTGACATTCCCATCTATAAAATGGAATTAAATATCCTAGTTGAGCCCTGGCCAGTTTGGCTCAGCAGTTAGAGCATCGGCCTGCGGTTCAGAGAGACCCAGGTTTGGTTCCCGCTAAGAGCACGTACCTCGGTTGCAGTTTGTCCCCGGCCCTGGTTGGTCATGCGGGTGGCAGCCACTCAATGTGCCCCTTTCACATCGATGTTTCTCTCTCTCTCTCTCTCTTCCTCTCTCTCCCTCTCATTCTGTCTGAATGAAAATATAAAAAAATGTCCTCAGGTGAGGATAAAAAATATATATATATCCTACTTAAGTCTATCATGATACTGCTGTGTTCAGAGAATGAAACAAGATCAAGAAAACTCTTCACAGTACAAGGAACACACAACACATATATATAACCCAACTATAATCTGGGGCTCCCTATGGCTCAGCACTGTATAGATCATACTCGAAGTACACACTGGCAAAGGAACCCCAATCATTACTTGTGTCTCTTGAAGAACATCAAAGTGTGTTCAACTCACAATCCTTAGCAACTTTATTATTTTATGTTTTAATTAATTAATTTATTTCTGTTACAAATGTTTCTCCTTTCTTCCCCACTGATACCCCCCTTCCCCTCCGTCCCCGCCCTGTCCCCAGCTTTGCTGTCCATGTCCATTGTTCATGCATACATGCATATAAGTTCTGTGGTTTATCTCTCCCCCACCACCCCCTCTTCTGGGGATTGTCATTGTACCCCACTTCCACATCTCTGGGACTACCCCATTCCTCAGACTCTTTTGTTCATTATATTCCACAGATAAGTGAGATCATGTGATATTTGTTTTTATCTGCTTGGCTTGTTTCATTTAGGATAATACTCTCCAGGTCCCTCCATGTCGTCTCAAAGGATAAGAGATCTTTCTTTCTTACAGCAGCATAGTACTCCATCGTGTATATGTACCACGGTTTTTGATCCATTTGTCTACTGATAGACATTTGGGCTGTTTCCAGATCTTAGCTATTGTAAGTGCTGCTATGAACACAGGGGTGCGTATATTCTTTCTGATTGGTGTTTGAGGCTTCTTAGGGTATATTCCTAGAAGTGGGATCACTGGGTCAAATAGCAGTTCAATTTTTAATTTTTTGAGGTAACACCATATTGTTTCCCATAGTGGCTGCACCAGTCTGCATTCCCACCAGCAGTGTACTAGACTCCCCTTTTCTCCACACCCTTGCCAACACTTGTTTGATGATTTGTTGATGGTGGCCATTCTCACAGGTGTGAGGTGATACCTCATTGTTGTTTTAATTTGCATCTTTCTGATAATTAGTGATGTTGAGCATTTTTCATATGTCTCTTAGCCATTTGTATATCCTGTTTGGAGAGGTGTCTATTTAGTTCCTCTGCCCATTTTTCAATTGGATTCTTTGTCTTCCTTTTGTTGAGCTGTATGAGCACTCTATATATTGGAAATTAACCCCTTATCTGATGTGTCATTGGCAATGATGTGCTCCCATACAGTAGGTAGCCTTTTCGTTTTGCTGTTTGTCTCTTCTGTTGTACAGAAGCTTTTGAGTTTGATGTAGTCCCATGTGTTCATTTTTTCATTTGTTTCTGTTGCCTTCCGTGATGTATCAGTGAAAATTATGCTGCGTATGATGTCTGAAATTTTGTTGCCTACATTTTCTTCTAGAATTTTTATGGATTCATGAGTCACATTTGAGTCTTTTATCCATTTTGAGTTTATTCTTGTGTATGGTGTAAGTTGATGGTCTACTTTCATTTTTTTGCATGTAGCTGTCCAATTTCCCCAACACTATTTATTAAAGAGGCTGTCTTTACTCCACTGTATGCTCTTGCCACCTTTGTCAAATATTAATGGAGCATATTGCTGTGGGTCCATTTCTGGGATCTCTATTCTGTTCCATTGATCTATCTGTCTGTTCTTGTGCCAATACCAGGCTGTTTTGATTACAGTGGCTTTGTAGTATAACCTGAAATCTGGTATTGTGATCCCTCCAACTTTGTTCTTCTTTTTCAAGATTGCTGTGGCTATTCGAGGTCTTTTTTGGTTCCATATAAACTTTTGAAGTATTTGTTCTAGTTCTGTGAAGTATGTCATGGGTATTTTGATGGGGATTGCATTGAATCTATAGATTGCTTTGGGTAGTGTGGACATTTTAATAATGTTGATTCTTCCAATCCATAAACACGGTATGTGCTTCCACTTTTTTATATCTTGCTCTATTTCTTTTTTCAATGACCTGTAGTTTTCTGTGAATAGGTCCTTTATTTCTTTGGTTAAGTTTATTCTTGGTATCTTAATATTTTTGCTGCGATGGTAAATGGGATTGTTGTTTTAGTTTCTCTTTCTGTGAGTTCATCACTGGTGTATACGAATGCCATCAATTTCTTGACATTAATTTTGTATCCGGCTACGTTCCCAAATTCATTTATTAAGTCTAGTAGATTTTTGATGTAGTCTTTGGGGTTTTCTACATATAGTATCATGTCATCTGAGAATAATGACAGTTTCACTTCCTCCTTTCCAATTTGCATCCCTTTTATTTTTTCTTCCTGTCTGATTGCTGTGGCTAAGACTTCCAGTACTATGTTAAATAAGAGTGGCGAAAGTGGGCATCCTTGTCTTGTTCCTGTTCTTAAGGGAAATGCTTTTACTTTTTGCCCATTGAGCATGATGTTGGCTGTAGGTCTTTCATATATGGCCTTTATTATGTCGAGATATGATCCCTCTATTCCCACATTATTGAGCATTTATATCAGAAATGGGTGTTGGATTTTGTCAAATGCCTTTTCAGCGTCTATTGATATGATCAAGTGATTTTTATCTTTCATTGTGTTTATGTGGTGTATCACATTTATTGATTTGCGAATATTGTACCAGCCTTGCATCCCTGGAATGAATTCCACTTGGTCATGGTGAATAATTTTTTTATGTAATCCTGGACTCCATTTTCTTGTATTTTGTTCAGGATTTTGGCATCTATGTTCATCAGGGATATTGACCCATAGTTTTCTTTCTTTCTTGTGTCTTTTTCTGGCTTTGGAATTAGAATTATGCTGGCCTCATAAAACGAGTTTGGAAGTCTTCCTTCTTCTTGAATTTTTTGAAATAGTTTGGGGAGAATGGGTAGTACTTCTTCTTTGAATGTTCGGTAAAATTCCCCCGTGAAGCCGTCCGGGCCTGGGCTTTTGTTTGCTGGGAGAGTCTTGATTACCGCTTCAATTTCTTTTGTTGTTGTTGGTCTGTTCGTGTTTTCTATTTCTTCCCAGTCCTGTTTTGGGAGACTTGTTTTTCTAGAAATTTGTCCATTTTGCTTAGGTAGTCGAATTTGTTGCCGTATAATTGTTCATAATATTTGTTAAGAAGCCTTTGTATTTCTGTGGTGTCAGTTTTTATTTCTCCTCTTTCACCTCTGATTTTGTGCATTTGGGTTCTCTCTCTTTGTTTCTTGGTGAGTCTAGCTAAGGGTCCATCAATCGTGTTAATCTTTTCAAAAAACCAGCTCTTTGTTTTATTGATCATTTGAATTGGTTTTTATGGTGTCCATGTCATTTATTTCTGCTCTGGTCTTTACTATTTCCTTCCTTCTACTTGCTCTGGGGTTTTCTTTTTGTTTGCTTTCTAGTTCTTTAAATTGTGAGGTTAGATAGACTATTAGAAATTTTTTTGTTTCTTGAGGTAAACATGTAGTGCTATGAACTTCCCTCTCAGAACTGCTTTCGCTGCATCCCATAGATTTTGTCTTGTTGTGTGTTCATTTTTATTGGTGTCCAGGTATTTTTTAATTTCCTTTTTTTTATCTTTATTGTGGAATGGAGAATGTATTACAGATGTTCCTCATTTTTCCCCCATTGACACCCTCTTCACCCCTCCTGCCCCGCACCTGCCTTTTTCCACACTATTGTCTGTGTCCATTGGTTATGCATATAAGTTCTTTGGTTTATTTCTTCCCATCCACCCCCAACCCCTTTCCCTTTGAGGTTTGTCAGTCTAGCAATGAATTTGTACTTCTTAATCCCTTCACCCTTTTTACCCATTCCCCCAACTCCCCTCCCATCTGGCAACCAACAAAAGTTCTCTGTATCTATGAGAATGTTCCTGTTCTGCCTGTTCATTTTGTTGTAGATTCCATTGTTGATAGATATGTATTCATTGCCATTTTGTTTGTTCATATTTTTTATCCTTTTCTTCAAAAAGACCCTTCATCATTTCATATAATAACGGTTTGGTGGTGATGAACTCCTTTAACTTTTTCTTGTCTGGGAAAGTCTTTATATGGCCATTGATTCTAAATAACAGCTTTGCAGGATAGGGTAATCTTGGTTGTAGGTTCTTGCTTTTCATCACTCTGAATATTTCTTGCCACTCCCTTCTGGCCTGCAAAGTTTCTTTTGAGAAATCAGCTGACAGCCTAATGGGAACTCCCTTGTAGGTAACTAGCTGCCTTTCTCTTGCTGCTTTTAAGATTCTCTCTTTGTCTTGAACCTTTTGCATTTTGATGATGATGATGTGTCTTGGTGTGGGCCTCTTGGGGTTCATCTTGTTTGGGACTCTCTGTGCTTCCTGGACTTGTATGTCTGTTTCCTTCAACAAGTTAGGAAAGTTTTCTGCCATTATTGTTTCAAACAGGTTTTCAATTTCTTGTCCTTGCTCTTCTCCTTCTGGCACTCCCATGATGTGAATGTTGGCATGCTTAAAGTTGTCCAAGAGGCTCCTTACACTATCCTCATTTTTTTGGATTCTTTTTTCTTTTTGCTATTCTGATCGGGCGTTTTTTGCTTCCTTATATTCCAAATCGATGGTTTGCTTCTTAGATTTACGTACTCTACTATTGAATCTGTGTACATTATTCTTTATTTCAGTTAATGCCTCCTTCATTTCTGACTGTGCATTCATCATTTCTGACTGGTCCTTTTTTATGCTCTTGAGGCCCTCACTAAGTTCACTGAGGTTCTCACTAAGTTCGTTGAGTATCCTCATAAGCAGTATTTTAACTCAGCATCTGTTAGGTTGCTTATCTCCACTTCTCTTAGTTCTTTTCTTGGGGTTTTGTTCTGTTCTTTCATTTGGGACCTGTTTCTTTGTCTCCTCATTTTGGTTGCCTCCCTGTGTTTGTTTCTGTGTATTACTTAACGAGAGGTATGGGGCTAGCTGAGACCAGATGCTGCTTGTTTGAAAGAATTTAAGAAAAAGCTGAAGCAGGATCCAAGACAGGTCAATCCTGTGGTTAAGCAACTGGCAACAGCTTGGGTGGGCCTGACAGTTGGGTGGCCTCAGGGAATCACCAGGGTGGGGCAACCAGTGTGAGCCAGGTTGCTGGAGTCCCAGATATGGCGACTGTCTGCCGCCCCAGGTAAGGGCTCATCAAAGGAACAAAGGCCTCAGACAGCACATCTGTCCAGGAGAAAGCTGCCTTTCCAGCTCTCGCTTCAATGCCAAACAGCTCAGTTCTTCCCTGTATGTCTCTGGTGCCCCTCGAGCTACCTCCCCTGCAAACTTAGAAGGAGTGAGTCCAATAAGTCCACGCGCGGGCCATTTAAGAGGAGCTGCCTGGGGCTCCAGCCGTGTCAGCTTCCCTGAGCCTCAGTTCCCTCTAGTTTTTTCAGCCAGAATTTATGGGGACTTCTCTTCCTGGCACTGGAACCCTGAGAGGGGCACCTGGTGTGAGACGGGGACCCCTCAGTCCTCAGGGAGTACCTTCCCAGCCTAGGTGTCCTCCTGATTTTTATCCACTACATGTGGGTGTGGGACCAGCCTCTTGTGCCTCTGCCCCTCCTACAAGTCTGGATGTGGCTGCTTCTTTAATTTCATAGTTGTAGGCCTTCCATTCAGCTTGATTTCAGGCAGTTTTGAATAATGGTTGTTCTGTAGTTTAGTTGTAACTTTGATGTGGTTGTGGGAGGACACGATACCACGTTTACCTACGCCACCGTCTTGACTGGACGTTCCGGAATTTTTAAATTTCTTTCTTGATCTCCATGGCAACCCATTCATTGTTCAATAACATGCTATATAGCCTCCATGTTTTCAAATGTCTTTGCATGTTCTTGTTGCAGTTGATTTCTAGTTTGTAGTTTCATGCTATTGTGATCTGAGAAGATGATTGATATGATTTCAATCTTCTTGAATTTGTAGAGACTTAGTTTGTGCCCTAACATGTGGTCTATCTTTGAGAACGTCCCATGTGCACTTGAGAAGAATGTAAATTCTCGGTTTTGGGGTGTAGTTCTCTGTAGATATCTATTAAATCCATTTGATCTAGCACTTTATTTAGAGTCTATGTTTCCTTGTTAATTTTTTGTCTAGATGATCTATCCATTATTGTCAGCAGGGTGTTGAAGTTCCCTGCCATGATTGTATTGCTGTTGATTTGTCCATTGAAGACCTCCAGAATATTTTTAATATATGTTGGTGCTCCTATATTGGGTGCTTGTATGTTTACTAAGGTTATATCTTCCTGTTGGATATTTCCATATTATGTAGTGGCCTTCTTTGTCTCTAGTTATGGTCTTCATTTTGAAATCTACTTTATCAGATATGAGTATTGCTACCCCAGCTTTTGTCATTTCCATTTGCTTGAAAGATTTTTGTCCATCCCTTCACTTTCAACCTATGTGAGTCTTTTGTTGTGAGGTGGGTCTCTTATAAACAACATATATGTGAGTCATGCTTTCTTATCCAATCAGCTACTCTGTGTCTTTTATCAGAGCATTCAAACCATTCACATTTAAGGTGATAATTGATATGTACTTATTTATTACCATTTTTGTTTAGTGTGATTATGTTTTTCTTCCTATTTCTTCTACTAATTACAGCAGTCCTTTTAGCATATCTTGCAGTGCTGGTTTGGTTTAATATATTCCCTTAGCCTTTTTTTTGTCTGGGAAGCTCTTTATTTGACCTTCTATTTTAAATGATAGCCTTGGGTAAAGTAATCTTGGATTCAGATCCTTGTTTTTCATGACCTTGATTACTTCATGCCACTCCCTTCTGGCCTGTAGTGTTTCTGTTGGGAAGTCAGCTGAGAGTCTTATGGGGTTTCCTTTGTTGCTTATCTCTTATCTGCTGCTTTTAGGATTCTCTCTTTGTCTTTTATTTTTGGCATTTTAATTACTATGTGTCTTGGTGTGGGCCTGTTTGGGTTCTTCTTACTTCAGGCTCTCTGTGCTTCTTGAACTTGAATGCCTTCTTCCGTCACCAAGTTAGGAAAGTTTTCTGTCACTGTTTCTTCAAATATATTCTCTAACCCTTGCCCATTTTCTTCCCTTCAGGGACTCCTATGATGTGAATGTTATTACGTTTCCAGTTGTCCCACAGTTCTCTAAAGCTATCTTCCTGTTTTTTAATTGTTTTTTCCTTTTGGTTTCCTGATTGGTTGATTTTTTTTCTACCCTGTCTTCTAATTCACTGATCTGGTCCTCAGCTACTCTGCTGGTTAGTCCTTCCAATGTGTTCTTTATTTCTGCTATGTCATTCTTCATTTCCACTTGGTTGGTTTTCTTTTCTTTCTTCTTTTTTTTTTTTTTTTTTTTTGTTACAGATGTTTCTCCTTTTATACCCCATTGACACCCTCTTCCCCAAACCCCCCAAACCCCCCCAACCCCGATCCTGGCTTTGTTGTCCATGTCCATTGGTTATGCGTACATGCAACTTGGTTGGTTTTCAATGTTTCTATATATTTACTCATGGTGCTGATGTCCTTACTCATGCTGTTGAGCTTCCTCAAGATCATGGCTCTGAACTCTACCTCTGAAAATTTACTTAACTGCATTTCATTGATCTCATCTTCGATAGAGTTCTCTTGTTGTTTCATTTGGGATTTGTTTCTTTGTTTCACTATTTTGGCTATCTCAGTGGGTTTTGGAGCCTGCCAAATTTTCCCTTTGGGTGTTGGTGTTCTGCTGTTTGTGGCTCCCTCTACTGGGTTTGGGTGCGCCTGGTGGGCCCACGTTAAACACCACTGTTAAGTCTTACTTTCCTGGGTAGATTTGAAATCCCAGGAAAGGTTCAGTTATCCTCTAGCTTTTTCCTGGTGGCTAGTAGTCTCAGTTACTTAGTGCCTTGGAATGTAGCCCTGGTGTTCTGCCTAAGAGGATTCCCAGAGGGTGGGATAGATGCTGGTTGTTAATGAGCCTCAATTTGCATTTCTTTGCCTCACCTGGGAAAGGCTGAATCTCAGGGGCAGGGGAGGGCACTACTGCTCCTCCCCACCCCCTGCAGCTCTGGGAAGGTGCACACTGGCCACCGTCCTTTGTGGCCGCAACTCAGCAAAAACTCTGAGTGCCCTCCAAATCCCGGTTGTCCCCACAGAGTTCTAGCCCAGTCTGCCCTCCCTTTGCCAAAGCCCCCAGGTCAGTGGCTGTGGCTATTTTAGCACTCTGTCCCAGCTCTCTGTGCTGTGGAGTGGGCTTGGTTTTTATTCCCCAAGGGCACTGCTCACAGCTAAATCTGCTGCTATCCGTGGGCTCCCAGCCCGCCACCCTCTCGCGCCTCTGCAGATCCTACCAGTGTCCCTGGTTATATGGTCCTGTCCTGCTGCTTTTCTGTTGCTTTTTTCCGAGGATTTGTCTTTATTTTCGTTGCAATTCCCGTTTGGTCCTGGGAGATCGTCTGTGTAGCTTCCATTCACTCCACCTCCATTTTCACATCCTCCTCAGCAACTTCAGTCAAAAATCCCTTTCCTTCCCAGCCCCATCTTCTTGTACCTCTTAGCAGTTCTGAAACTCTACAAGCCCACCCTAACTGTAGCCCAACTCCTGGTCACTACATGGTTCTGCTGCCACCCCTGCATGCAGGCCCCTCTCAGCACCTTGAGTTAATGGAATCTCTTCTCCTTGCTTTAATTTCTCTCCCCCTTTACCCATTACCTGAATTTGCCTCAACAGTGATGACTGTGGGACCAATCCCAAAGTAGAGCTCCTTTCCTTTATCTTCCTCCCTTCTTGGTTCTGTACCTCAATCGGCTTTTTCTAATTCTATACTACAAAAAGCACAATTCTTTTTAGTGGGTGGCATCAGGGACTCTTAATCATCTTGCCCAACACATACACAATTATCATGAAGTCCCTTCCTCCACTAGCCACAAGAACTGGTTTTTAGCCCTGGCTGGTTTGGCTCAGCGGTTAGAGCGTCGGCCTGTGGTCCAGAAAGACCCGGGTTCAGTTCCCGCTAAGGGCACGTACCTCGGTTGCAGTTTGTCCCTGGCCCTGGTTGGATTGTGTGGGTGGCAGCCATTCAATGTGTCCCTTTCATGTCGATGTTTCTTTCTCTCTCTCTCCCTTCCACTCTATCTGAACAAACAAACAAACAAACAAAAAACTGGTTTTTACATTTTCTAATCATGCTAATTTTCCTTCATATTGTCACTCACTTTTGCACCCCCTCCCTCTCCAAACCCATGGGTGTGGCCAAGGTCTTAGCACAGCCTGGCATCCTGGCTTAGTGTCTGGCTTCCTCACTGATTCCAGCTTTTCAAATTTCCAACCTGTCCCACAAACCTCAAAGCTGATCTTTACCACACTCAGCTAGCATTGTGCTTCCCTTGTACATGGAGTTCAGGTTTGCACTTGGGCACCCACATCGTGGCAACACATCTGCACCCTTCCTATCTGCTTTAGCAGCACTGGTCCACCAGGAAGCACCCACCTGAGTTCTGACACCTCCAAAAGGCCACACTGACTACCTCTCAATTCTGAACCACAATACTTAAATTTTGTACCATACAATCTCTTTTGATTTTCACTCATGTGATTATTTCCAAACCTTGAATCTTTTTCCCATAAGCTCTTTGAAATCTTTTCTTTTTTCTTTTTTTTAAATGTTTGTTGTTGTTGTTGTCATTTTTTGAGAGAAAAGGAACGAGAGATGGAAACAAAGATGTGAGGGAGAAACATCTATCGGCTGCCTCCTGCACACCCACTACTGGGAATCAAGCCCAAAACCTGAGCAAGTGCCCTGACCGCTGCAAATTGAACCAGGGACCTCTCAGTCCATGGGACAAAATTCAATCCACTGAGCCACACAGGTTAGGCAAGGGACCTCAAAGGCTTTATGAGAAGTATGCAGGGGTCCTCAAAAGCCATCTTCCTCTGTTAACTCATGACAAGAAAAACAGACCTGTGTCTAATCAAAAGGCCTTGATGGAAATCTCCAGATGTCTTTTGTATTAACTCCCTGCTAAGTCATTTTTTAAAATGTCTGAATAAAGGGCAAAAGAAACCCTTTTACAAATACATGTATTTAATTGCTTTTGTGGTAAATAATTTATTAGCTAGCTCAAAACTTAAAATGAAGTCAGCCTCTGACTTTTGTCAACTACCCAGCTCCCCTGCTAAGCGGCAAACAATGGCTGGTTTCTTGTTTATTTTTCAATAGGTATTTGACGTGCACATAAGCCAAGATGAACATATTCTCCTTTTCTCCCTCACTTTTTCATACACAGCTAGCATGCAATACACATTGTTTTGTATCTTGCAATGTATCTCAAACATCATCCAATACTAGCACCTGGGGAGCTTCCCCACACTTTGCATTGTGGCCATGTAGGAATGACCCTAATATATTTAAGCTATCTCCAGCTGTTATATAGTGAGGGTGTTTCTAGTCTTTTACTACCATCAACAATGCTGCAGTGAATAACCTGGTTGAGATGTGTCATATATGTGAGTCTCGCTGGGAAGGTATATATGTGATTTTAAAAGATATTTTTACATTGCTCTTCAAAGAGCAACACTCTTGCTAATAGGTGAAAACTTTTATTTCAATATAGTTTAACTTGCACCACCTTCTTCACCAATGTAGTTGAGTAGCTTTTTTATGTTTAAAGGTACATGTGTGTGTTAGTATATACTCAGTTTTTATCCTCTGGCCACTTTTCTTTTGTGTTCCTGGTCCTTTTCTAATCAATGTATAGAAGCTCTTTACATATTAAGGGAGTTAGATCTTTGTTCTATGAGCTACAGATAATGTCCCCAGTTTGTTGTTTGCCTTTGGGCTTTTGCTAGGCGGAATTATTTTTCTGTGGTCCAATTTATCAGTCTTTGTTTTTATGGCTCCTAGGTTATGTGTGTCTTGCTCAGAAAGGAGCAGGACCATCACCCCACCCCCCTCCACCCTTCTACCCCACACACCTTTTTTTTATTTTGTTAGTACAAGAAGCTTGGAATGACTTACCAGATTTTGAGGACTAGGACAACTCTCACCTCCAGTAAATCCCAATCTTAGGTGGACAGAAAGTAAACTCACTATTGCAATTCTGTTATAAATGAGAGGGAGCACAATGGGCACAAGCCTGAGTCGGCCAGGGAAAGCTTTCCCAAGTAGGTAGCACCCAGGCACATCAGAGGCAAGAGTGGCAGTCAGCCAGAAGAATGGCCTGCCACTAAAAGCAGGAGCATGTGCAAAGACAAGCAGCAGGACACTGTCAAGGTTGTCCAATCTGGCAAAAGGACAGAGAGCTCTGTAGGGTTGGTGTGTTGTAAAGGGTATAACTAGAAAGGCAGGTATGGGCCAGAGAAGTAAGTATGTCCTGCCCAGGAGTCAGAGCCTTACTCGCAGGCAGTGGGGAAGCAGCAGAGGAACACATCATCTGTATGGAGGAAGAACTGATAGCCCAGTGTGGAGACTGGGCCCTGGCTCAGAGGCTTCAGCAGCAGCCCTGACAGCCTACAGAGGCTTCAGGCTGCCAAACAAAGAGTACAAACTTCAGACCCAAATGTTCCATCCTGTCAAACTTCCAGAGTTCTATAAAAATCATCAGGGAAGCTAGTACCTTCTCTAAGAAACATTTTTGCCCACTGATGACAACTTCAAGAGCTTTCAACTCTTAGTGGGGAAGCCACGCTAATCACTCCCACCTCAGCACCCCTCTGGCAGATGGGGTCAGGTTAATGCAGCTCAGGCACTAGGAATAGCTCAGGGAACAACTGGGCTCTTCAGCTCTAGCCAATTCCTTTCAGACACCCATGCTAAATAAGCAGGACCGACACAATGCAGTGAAAGACCTCAAGGTATGGGGGCTCCAGCTGGCCCACATCCAAGGAACATTTCTTTCCATCCAGCTAACAAGGCTCAATCTGCTCTAAGTAGCCACAGCTGTTTTCAGAGCTATGAGGCAAAGGCCTACAAACTTCTCTGCTCCTGTGACTTTTCATTAAAACAGGTATTTTGTAGCAGGACTCCTGGGCAAGTCTTCCCAAAAATGTCTAGCACGGAGCCTGGCCCACAATAAGCACCCAGTAAATGGCAGCAGTTCCTTTTTAAAAATGGACATTAGCAGAGTGCTAAGGGAAAGAAAGGGCCTTGTGCATAGAAGGAGGGATGAAGGAAACCATTTAAGTGGAACTTTTGTCTCTGAATTTCAGTTATCCAGGCCCTACCCATGGCCCCAACCTCCAAACCAGCCAAAGAGGCTGGTTCTTGATGCTGCCATTTTAGTTATATTTTCTTTAGTGCCATAAGGCAGTTTTATCCCAAAGGGTCACTTGGTTAAGTCAAGAGCTATAGAAATAAAGGCTCTGGGAGGCTGCTGGAGACCTTGGTTCCAGCCAGCAGGCTTCCTGGCGCCCCTTGAAGGCACCTCTACTTTCTGTGGTCTAAGAGTATACATGGTCCCACTCACCCCTGGCCTAGAAAGTAGGAAGGCAGGAAGGCAGGAAGCCAGCCCTAATCTCACCTCCAAATAGGCAAACAAGCACCTCTCCAGTGTAGCCACCAAACAGCAATTAGGTCAAAGGCAAGAGAGAGTTTCTAAGTCTGAGCATGTGTCTGAAGCCTGCCCCATCCATGTGGCGGTGGTGGGTGGGCAGAGAAGGCACAGACCCTCAGATCCCCACGTCATGTGCAGCAAAACTGAGGACACCAGGCCCTGGCTGGTGTGGCTGTTGGTTGGAGCAGCGTCCTGTGCACTGAAAGATCGTATGTTCAACTCTCAGGGCACATGCCTGAGTTGGGGGTTCAGTCCCTGGTCGGGGTGCATATGAGAGGCAACCAACTAATGTTTATCTTTCATACAGATGTTTCTCTCTCTCTCTCCCTCTATGCGTCCCTTCCTCTTTCTAAAATCAATAAATGTGTCCTCAGGTGTGGATTAAGAAAAATAAAACTGAGGACACCAGGAAGCAAGGGGCCTGAGTGCCAGAGCAGGTTACAACCCTGCTGGCTATGTGCCTATCACTTGCATAAAGGGTCATGTCATCTTAGGGTCAGGATTTTATTTTTCCCAAATTGACAGTCTATTTCAGTAAGTGTTAGGAATGCTCATTGATATGTATACATATGTAGCTTTAACTTCCATTTATGTGATATTTACTATTTTGGAGGCACTCCATGGAGTGCTTATTCTGCACAAATTATCTCATTTGATCCTCTCAATAACTCTATGAGGGTAAGGTAATACAGACGAGGAAAGTGAGGGTCAGAAAGGCTGAGCCCTAAACCAGCCCACTGCTAGCATGTGGCAGAGCTGGGATTTACATTAGGGGACGTCTTGCTTCAGAGCCCTTTTGCCCTTAACTGCCATGTGACATGGGGCCTAAGAAGCACCAGTCAGGCCCTGGCCAGTTTGGCTCAGTGGTAGAGCATCGGCCCACAGACCAATGAGTCCCCAGTTCGATTCTGGCCAAGGGTACGTTCCTCGATTGCGGTTCATCCCTGGCCCTGGTCAGGGTCGTGCAGGAGGCAACCAGTTGGTGTGTCTCTCTCACTTCGATGTTTCTCTCTTTCTCCCCGTCTCTACCTGAAGATAGGTAGAAAAATATCCTTGGGTGAGGATAAAAAACAAAAAACAAACACTACAAAATAAGAAGCACCAGTCAGTAGTCAGCCCAAACCCTTCCCTACCCACACCTAGCAACCCCCTGATCTCTGAGACCACAGACAGGCTGTGAAAGAAAGACAAAGTCTCTCAAAAGGCCACTTTACTTTATTCCCCAGTATACCCAATCTTACAGCATGGTCTGTGGGAAATTTCAGGGTCTTGCCAACTTGCAGGCTTTCTTTACTCTGCACAGCAGCTGAAGCTCCAAAGGCCTGGCCAGGCGTCCACCACACTGGGATCTCAAGCTGAGGCAGTTTCTAAAAGCGGATCCTGGGCACCATGCAGAATCAAGGCTGGTCAGCCACTCTTCAGTCCCCTCCCAGAGGCACAGGAGCAATATAGCAGCTTGTTCCTCTGGCTTGCTGGGCCTATTCCAGGAAAAGGTGGGGAGAAGCTCCAGATAGCGGGTGTTTCCTGGCTGAAAGAAGTTGAGACCTGGGCCTTTGGTCCATTTAACCTGGGGAAAGTCAAGCCTTTGAAGATTGTGGAGCAGGCCCAGGCTAGACCCCTACTCAGCAAAGGCCATACTTTGCCAATGTCCACCTTCAGTGACTCGGCCTGAAAACACACTGGGTGCAGAGAAACACACATGAGAGATCCTAGGTTCAACTCTGCTGAAAGCCAGCATGCTGGGAGAGAACTTCCTTCACTTTGTCCACAATGGTGCTCACCTCAGCCATGGCCCCCAGACCTAGGAAGCAAAATTCAGCTGTGGCCCTGCAGACTGAGGCAGGGTACCACCCCCCACTCCCACCCCACCCTGTACTCCCCAAGGGCTCCAGCCAGACCCCAGTACCTGAGAAGACCAGGACCTTCTGCCTGAGCCAGACCCATCATATCCTTCTGAAACCCCCCGGGACTGGCCTCAGAAACAGTTACCATAGCTGTCATGAACTATGCATGGACTGCCTACCAGGGATACCAGGCACCTTACATAAACTATCTCATTTAATCCTAACAACTCTGAGGGAAAGGAATTATGATTTCCATCTTCCAGATGAGAAAGCTCAGCTTGGAAGAGAATGGTTTTGCCTGAGGTCACAACAGGCTGGGATCTAAACCCAGATCTCACCCTCGGCGACGAGGATGGGCTGTGAGCCTGGCCAGATGCCCACCTTTGTCTCCACACACCAGCTTCTTGGCCACACAGGGGATCTCGATATAGCCAAAGGCCTGGAGCTGGCCCACCTGCTGTGAGGTAATGGGGTGCTCCCACATGGCGGTGTTCATTGCTGGGCAGAAGAGCAAGGGCTTTCTGAGGTCCCAGGCCCGGATGACACAGGTCTGTAAAAAAAAAAAAAAAAAGGCAGGGGGGAGGGGGAATGCCTGCTGCTCTGCCTTCCATGGCTCCCCAGCCCTTCCAAATCCTACACACCATGATCTGGGCCATAACCAGCCACAAGATTGGGATGAATGGAGGCTGCTATCTGCAGTGAGTTGTCTCATGTCCCTCAGTGGGTCAGGTCATATCACCTTGACCCTCTCCACCTCCCCATAGGCTCTCGCACAGGGCTCAGGAAGTGCTCTACCAGCCACTTCCAAGCAGACTTCCCCTCCAATACAGATAGGTCTCCCTGTGCCCAAGCACAAGGCTTCTCTCTTCACAGCTAGCCATACCTCACAGACAGAAGCAATGCTGGAGCAGAAGCCTAGCTCTGCAGTTACCCACAAAGCCGAGGACCAGAGAGCTCAGTAGGTGGGGCCCATATACCCGGACATTGGCTCTACTTCAAGGCAAACTAAAGCTGACAACAAAAACATTTACACATGGCAAAGACCCTCTCACATATATGATCCATGAACCCCCACTGCAACCCTGTAAGGTACTGTCTGTTTCACTGATAAGGAAGCTGCACTCCCCAGAGGTGAGCAATTGATCCAGGGCATGAGGCTTTGCACAAACTTCACCGCACCTCACAGCCTCACCACCTCCTGATTTCCAGGCCATCCCATCCAGTCACAGATAGAACAGCTGTGAAAGGAAGTCCTTAGGGCTATGGGCTTTGAAATAACATAGACCTGGGTTCAAGTCCTGGCTGAGCTATCTACTATTACTAGTTGTGAGAACATGGACAAGTTATTTAATGCCAAGAATCTCAGTTTCCTCCCTGCAAAAGCACCCCCCACCACCACCGCCACCGGGTAGTTGTCAGAATTGAGGGTGAAAATACTTAAAGCTCTCTGAATAGGGTCTGGCACAAAGTACAGCCTTCAGAAACAGTAGCTCCTGTTATTACAGGCATAGGCTCCCTAGGCCAAGGGCTGCCTGTGGAAGAGATAAGCTATGGGGCCCACAGGGGTACGCTCCTTTGTGCTGACTACTCCAGGCACCTTCTCCCCTCAGAGGGACAAGGCAACACACCCCTTTCCTGAAGTGGAGACTGTCTGGGAAAAGAAAGAGGAGTCAGAGAACAATAAAATGAAGAGTCCAGGGCCAATGCCACCCTTCTCGGTGCCCCTGTCCTCTCCTGGGGACAGGAAGGAAGTAGGACAGCACACAGCCTCAAGATCTGGTTGTTTGTATGGTCCCAGACACCAGCCTTTGTTTCCCACCAAGATCTCTCAGTTCAGCAACCAGGCTATGAGTGGACAGTTTCAGTCACACTTCCTCTTGGCCCTGTGCCACCTGCTGCTTCTGCAGAAGTCATGAGCATACCTAGAAAAGCCCCCTGACTGCATGTGGTATTGGATGGGGTGGGGGCTGGGCTGGGGTTTCTATGTGTTCTCAAAACAAAGCATGCTGACCAAAGCGGAAACCCAACCCCTCCATATCCCATACCTCTCTAGCACTGCCCACCTCATCTCAAAGCTCAGGGCTTCCTGGATAAACCATAGTTCCTCCAAACCTTATAGCAGCAAGAGGCATGAAAGGAGAAATTAATTCCCACCATCACTTCTGTTTGGCCAATGCTGTATTCAGCACCTCAGGATCTGCCCCTGGGAATTTACATGGGCAAAAAAAGGCCTGGATCCTGGTCAGGAGACCAGCTGCCAGCTAGACTGGTGACCCAAGGAAGTCACCTTCTCTTTCTGGATCTGCTTTCCTGTTTAGTACAAAGAAGGGGCTAAGGACTGAGTAAGCCAGAGTGCAAGTCAGATGTCAAAGGCCCAGAGGCCAGTACACAAATTCACATCCAGCACACTGCTCTAATAGCACCACAAGTTCTGGGCACTGGAAAAGAATGAAGAAGGGAAGTAGCAGGGTGAGCTTTTTTTCAGGGACATAAGGAGGAAACATCTTTTGAGAGAGGACAGAGCCACAGAGCAAGGATGGTGACAGTTTAAACATTATAAGATTTGTAATTCTTTAAAACATTTGCCTTCAAGTGAAACCCTTTGAGGAAAACAATCTGGGGGCTGGTCTTGGGAACATACTTCTATTGTTCAGCGAACTCAGGAGGAGAGAACCCCAAAGATTTCAAGGAATAGTGGCAGCTTCAAAGAAAAAAGAAAAGCAGAATTTTTGGGAGGAAGGAGGGAGCCCCCAGACAGCAGCCCAGGCTGGGGCTTAACTCCTAGAGGTTAGTGTACTTCACCACATCAGCTGGCTGCTGACAAGAAGTGGGAAGCCTGGAGATTTGGTGACACAGTGCTAGTCACATACAACTCCGACCCTATTAAATGAAAATGGCAGGAGGCCCACGGGCTCCAGCTGCCCTGTCAGCCCTGGCACTAGCCCCACTGGGAAGCCTATGGATCACACTGCCCCGAGGCTCACCCATCTCCACACTCCCCTACCTTGCTCCTAGCCACATAATCTATGTTGCTCTTGCCCTGGCCACCCTGTGTTCTTATTCAAATAACTTAAATCACTAGTAAATTCTTCCAAAAGTATCGTAAGTACCATCAACAAGGATAGAAGGATTCTAACCTATCTGACCCCCCAAAATATTGACCCAGCTTCATTATTCACTTCTTCACCATATTAAACTCTGAAAAACTCCTGGCTGCTTGCCAAAATAAAATTACTAATTACCTCATACATACTGTAAGTATTTATTGAACATTTACTATATGCCTAGCACTGTGCAAGATGGTGACGCTATTATCAAAGGACCAATGGGGGCATTTAAGACTGGACTACACACCAGAGTATACTCCACTCTCACCTCCATGGGTGATCAAAAGCCCTCTCCTTCCAGACTGTGAGCTCCCTGTGTCCGGTGTGTCCCTCAGCATAGGGTCTAGCTCACGGTAGGTATAATGAATGAGTAAAGGAAGGGTAATAGGCAGAGGGAGGAGAGAGACCATATCTAACTCTTCCCAGGATGATCAAGTACACAAAGGCTCTTTAAGGACAATAGCTCCCTGCTGGTCCATTAATCCCCACTTAGGACAACTGAACTTGTATTCCTTTCCTCCACCATCCACAAGCTCACACTCTCGCCCTGTCATTCTCACTTCCCCTCTAAGCTTCCCATGATACATAAGAAAACTGCACTTCCACCTGTGGCTAAAATACAAAAGAGACAAGTGTGCATGGGAGATCCATGAGGAAGTAAACACTCTTATCACTTGGCCATGTGGATATCCAGATCCCAGTGGGAAGGCAGGCAATGGGAATGGGCAGGGAAACTGTTGGAACAGCAGCCCATGAACAAAAGAAAAAGGGAGAGGAGCTGAGCATAAAAGGGTAGGTGAGAAGCGGACAGCCTCAGAGAGCACCCACAAGTTGAGTCCACCCATCAGGAGCACACCTTCTGCCCACTTTCCAGAGCATAGGTAAGATGGGTAAGGGGCAAAGGGACAGTGTCTGAGCAAACTGGACCATAATAAAAGGACTCCAAGGTGAGAACCTTGTACAAAGAAAGGCAGCCTATAGCTCAGCAAACTGGGAGGCTCCAGGAAGGAGGAAGGCAAAGAGAGTCACTCACAAGCAAGTTGTCACAGATGCCACTGGCCACCTTCCCCAGAGTGTTGGCATCAAGAGGAGCCACCAGCATAAGGTCTGCCCACCTCCGCAGGTCAATGTGAAGAACTGGGTCAGACCGGCACTTCCACATCTGGCAGAGAGAAAGAAATGGGGTTACTAGGCCAACCGCTCTGCGGGGGGGGGGGGGGGGAAGGGCAGAGGAAGCAACACAGGCTAAGAACACTAAGTCAGGAACCCCACCAAGACCAACTGAGTGACCCCAAATCCACTGCTAGCCCCTCTCACAGCTGAGCTGGTGAGAGCATTAGCTGCAGAGTCAACAAACAGCCTAAGAGAAACCAGCCCTGAGGAAACAAATGCCCTTTGTCTTTCCAAGCTATTCTGTTTATGGTTTGGTTTTCAAGAGAACTGACACCTGTCAGGGAACTCCTGCCCTGTCTACTTGAGGTGGATGCTTGGACTGTCCAAGCCAGTGGACAATGAGAAATGTCTGGGGCAGTGAGAAATGCCGGGGGGGACAGGGATGTTGGGGAAGATGGACCAATCAGAAATGTTCTAAGCTGAGAATATTTAAAAGTACCTGGCAGGGCACCTCTGTGAGGCCCACACTCAATGTCTGGTCAATCAGTCAGTGCCCACCCTTCCGAGGGAAAGTAGATACAGAGTCCACTGGCTGTGGGAAGTGAGCTACTCTGAACAACCCTGACACTGGGAGCCATGTGGACAAAAAGGTGAGGTGAGCAGAGCTCCTCTGTGGCTTCATCAGCTCAGCTAAGTACAAGGACATTCACCCTCAGGCGCAGGGCCAAAGCTGAGCTCTGCCTGGGGTGGGAAGACTGCAGGCCTCCCACAGACCAGAAGCTAGACAGCAGTTTTCCTCGTCACCTCTGTCCTGAGGGCCTTAACCACTGACTTGAGTCTGGCCTATCTGTTCCAGCCACCAGGACTATGGGCTGCAGGAGGACAGTCCTGTCCTGTTGGTAGAAACATGATAGAACACAGCCCTGGGGACCCCAACACTGACCTCCCATTCATCAGCATCACTGTAGAGGGTGACAGGAATGTCCTGGGGGCTGTAGAAATGTTTGGCTCTTTCAGTTGTGACCACTGCTACTTCCAGCTGTCACGAAGAAAAAGCGGGAAGTTGGGGTGAGACACATTGCCAGAGCCACCCCGGGAGGTCATGTGGGGCCAGGCCAGGCAAGTGCTTTTCTGTAGAGAGGACTTCTCCCTCCCTGGCCATTTGCATAGCTACTTCCCGTTACCCAGAGGTCAGTTAAGCCCCACCAGGTGTAGCTGTTCCACTTCCCTATCTAAGGGGCTACTGAGGAATGAGTCACCAACTGTGCAGCGTATATAAAGCTGCAGGCTCCTGCTGCTCCAGTAGAATGAGGCAAGAGGCAGAGCCAGGTGGGAAGGAAATTCAGGGCAAGAAGACCCCAGAGGGCATGGTAGGCAGGTGGGGCCATCCCAAAAAGGCTCATAGGTCCTGAGCTCTGGACCACATAGAAGCCCTGTCCTCTGCAGACCATGGCACTGGGAGGTGGGGCCTGGTACATGGTGTCTATGTCTATGCCCCAGCAAGAGGGCAGACAGAATCCCTGCTCATATTTTTTTGTTTTTATTGACTTTTTTAGAGAGAGAGAGAGATAGAAACATCCATCAGCTGCCTCCTGCACGCCCCCTACTGGGGATCAAGCCCACAACCCAGGCATGTGCCCAGACCAAGAATCCAACCAGGACCTATCAGTCCATGTGGCTCAGTCCACTAAGCCACACCAACCAGACCAGAGTCCCTTCTCATACTTCTAGGAACAAGGACTCATGCATGGGCTCCGGCTGCTGACAAGCTCCAGGAAAACCACTATACTCATGAGTGCACTATACTCATGGGTCAGGAACAAGTTTACCTTCACACTACTCATTTACTAGATAAAGCTACTAATGCAAACAACGGTGATGGTTAAGGTGCTTAACAAAATGATGGCTGTGAGAAAGAGCACACTGTAATGTGAATGGCACTGGCCCAGTTAAGCTGGCGGGAGGGTAAAGGGCGCCAGAAGAGGTGGCTGAGAGGGGAAGAATATAGGAAATCACACCTTTAGAGGATAATAATCCAGAAGGGAGAAATGTTAAGAGTGACAAGGACAGAATCATTGACTAGCCAGAGGAGGGGTCATAGGTGGCAGTGTCTGGGCCAGACCCAGTCTGCATACACGCTGTTTGGCCTACATAGGATTATAAACATTTTTGAGCCAATATATACAAATTGAAAGATTTCACATAGAAAATAGAATTTTCTGGCTTCTCTTGAAAACACTGGAAGCTCTGGCACTGCTGGAATCACATTCCTACTGATAATGACTTAGTGGGATTGAGTTAATGACTGCCTCTTTGGATGGGGTGTGCCTATGCCTATTCAACCTAGTCCCCAGCCCTCTCCATCATCTCCCCAAGACCCCCTCTTCTCATTTCTTTTCTGCTTGTCATGGGACAGTATTCTACACAGCACTTAAGAGAAAAGCAGAGAATAGAAGCTTCAGAAAGGCAGCCTACAACAGAACTTCAGGTCTGGGGTTCCCAGCTCTACTGGAGAGCTCCTGGACTTGTCCATACTTCCTCTCACATGCCCCTGGGAATCTACCACACTCAGAACTTGCTCAAAAATTCAGGGACCTTTTAAAAGGTCATTTAAATCAAACTATCACTGAGCACTGGAAGCCCGTCTAAGACAGCCTGAACAAGCCTTGTCCAGTTGTTAACAAGATGGTAATTGGACGCGGCTGCATCCCTCCACTAAGTTGCCAAGGAACAAGCAGAGGTGGGAAGAGCAGAAGGAGGCAGGATGGTGCTGAGACTCTTAAGACACAGACAGTGATGGGGGAAGGTATGGGGCATAGTAAGTTAGAGGTAACCACAAGGAGAATATATAACTTTCAAATGAGTAGAGAAATTCAATCTACACAATAAAGGATCGGAAGGGCAAAAAAGAAGCAGAGAGAAAACATGAGAAGTATAAAGCATTAAATAAGATGGCAAAAATCCTAATATAATAGTTCTAGTAAATATATAATGGGTTAAACTCCCTGATCAAAATTCAGACTCTCACATTGGATGTTTTTAATCTATCAATCCAATCAAAATGTACCTAAAAGACACATTTAAAACAAAAGCATAGGACTTTCAGTCAAGATGGCGGCGTAGGTAAACGTGGTATCACATCCTCCCACAACCACATCAAAATTACAACTAAACTACAGAACAACCATCATTCAGAACCACCTGAAATTGAGCTGAATGGAAGTCCTACAACTACAAAATTAAAGAAGCCACATAGAAACTGGTAGGAGGGGCAGAGGTACAGATGGGCTGGTCCCACACCCACATGTGGAGGATAAAAATCAGGAGGGACACCTCGGCTGGAAAGGTCCTCCCTGAGGAGTGAGGGGGTCCCTGTCCCACACCAGGCGCCAAGCTCAGGCCAGAAAGAGAAGTCCCCATAACTTCTGGCTGTAAAAACAGCGGGAATTGAGGCTGAGGGAGGCTGAGGCTACTGGAGCCCCAGGCAGCTCCTCTTAAAGGGCCTGCACACAGATTTACTCAGTCTTGCTCCCTCTGAGCCCCAGCACAGAGGGGAGGCAGTTTCAAATGCACCAGAGACATACAGGGAAGAACTGAGTTGTTTAGCGTCAGGGCAAGGACTGGAGAGGCAGTTTTCTCCTGGACAGATGTGCTGGTGGAAGCCGCTGTTCCTTTGGTGAGCACTTGCCCCACAGGGAAGGCAGACAGCTGCCATATCTGGGACTCCAGCAACCTGGCTTACACTGTTTGCCCCGCCCTGGTGATTCCCTGAGGCCCTGCCCGATTCAACTCTCAGGCCCACCCAAGCTGTTTCCAAAGGCTTTACCATAGGATTGGCCTGTCTAGGATCCTGCTTCAGTTTCCTAAATTCTCTCAAACAAGGAGCATCTGGTCGCAGCAAGCCCCATACCACTCCTTAAGTGGCCCCAGGCCTGGCACTAGAAGCAGCTAGCCTTGGTTCACAATTTGGCTTTGCCTGGGCACCTCCACGCCCAGCACAAGAAGCAGCCATCAGCAGATCATTTTGTAGCTTATGCCAGGTGGCCCCGGATAGAACACAGGTTGTGGCTGACTTTGCTCCAGAGCCAGCACACACAGTGGACAGCTTCAGACCACAACGAAGCACCACCACCCAACCACCTCCACAAGTGACACATTCAATGAGTGGACTCATTGGGTACCAGAACCCTGGCAAGTAAGTCTTGCTCTGTGTTTTGGGCCCCTACATAGCTCATCCTCCAAGGTAGTCAGAGGCCAGTGGTCAGTGGGCACAGCCAGTACTTGAAGCTGATCAGCCTTAGTCAATCCCTCCCATTGACATGCCAACAGCAGTCAAGACTCAATTACAACAGAAGGGTGTACAGTCCACACGAGGGGAACACCTTAAGGGGCCAGCTGGGTGATCAGGGAGGTTGTGCCACAGGATCCTACAGGACACCTACAACAATAGGCCACCCTACAAAGCCCAGGAGACATAGTAACTCTACCTAATACATAGAAACAATCATAGGAAAGCAGCCAAAATGAGGAGACAAAGAAACATGTCCCAAATGAAAGAAAAGAACAAAACTCAAGGAAAAGAACTAAACAAAATGAAGATAAGCAATCAATCAGATGCAGAGTTCAAAACAATGGTTATAAGGTTGCTCAAGGAACATAGTGACACATTCAAGGAACTTAGTGAGATCTTCAAGGAACTTAAGGAGACCTCCAAGGAACTTAATGAGAACATCAACAACATAAAAGACCAGTCAGAAATGAAGGATGCAACATAAAAGACCAGTCAGAAATGAAGGATGCAATAATTGAAATAAAGAATAATTTACAGGGAATCAATAGTAGAGTAGGTAAAGCCAAGAAGCATACCATAGATTTGGAATACAGTCATCCCTTGCCACTTCACGCTTCGACTGTCGCAGTTTCACTGTTGCAGTTTTTTGAAATATATTCATTAAAAAGTTGATCGAGACAGTGAAAATGATACAGCGCACGCTCGGTTGTCTGAGTCAATTATACACCCCTGTATTACAATTAAAATTAAAATTACTGTACAGAGAACAGAAATGGCAGCGGAGTGAATGGAGCTACACAGACCATCTCCCAGGACCAAACTGGATTTACAACAAAAATAAAGGCAAATCTTCAGGAAGGGGCAACCGAAAGACACCTTGGAGGACCACATAACCAGGGACACCAACTCAATCCTGGTAGGCTTGCGAGGACGGGAGAGGTGGCCGGGAGCCCACAGTCCGGTCCACAGCGGCCTGGGCTGGGACCAGAGGGCTCAGCGGGAAGCTGCGACCCCGCCTGAGTCCTGCGAACTCTGCTGCCTGCTAAGCCTTGGGCGGGTGCCGCACGGACTCGCGGGGACCAGGGGATACTGCTGGAAGCTGCTGCCACCTCGGCAGTGTCCCGCTACCGTGGCTCAGTCCTGGGGTTTCTGCTGAGTGCAAAGCCCTCGGCTGGTGCCACAGCTGTGGCCGCCCTTGGCTGGAAGCAGCGCCCTCGGGTTAAAATTCCCAGGCGGCTCCAAGACCCAGAGTCTAGACAGAGGCTAAATTGGCAGCAGCCACTCACCTTGGGCTGGGGCAGAGGGACAGCAGACTGGAACTATGTGGGGACACTCGGGTTTTGGAGGGTGCTAAGAGCTTTAGCTGAGCGCAGCCACGCAGGCCTGTGGTCATTTTACTCCTTCCCAGGGCCCTGGGGAGAGGTGGAGGCCCCTCCCTCAGAGATTCAACCCCACCTGGTGGACATTGAAATGTTAATTGAGGCCCATTACCAACCACCAGATGCCCCACCCTCGGGAAATCCTCTTACACTGAGCACCTGAGGGAGTTTTTCAGGCAACTCACAAACCAAGGGGCTTCAGGTGACCTCTACTAATAGCCTCCAGGCAAAAAAAGCTAGAAGATAACTACCATTCCCTGGGCTAGCAACACTAACCAGAAAAGCTAAGACTTGATGGTGGTGTTTAAAGTGGGTCCTCCCTCGCTCATCCAAACCCAGGAGAGGGAGCCACAAACAGCAGAACAGCAACACCCACAGGGAAAATTTGGCAGACTCCAAAGCCCACTGTGATAGCCAAAATGGTGAAAAACAGAAACAAAAGCCAAATGAAAGAACAAGAGACCTCTACGGAAGATGAGATAAATGAGGTGCAGTTAAGCAAGTTAATAGAACTAGAATTTAGAGCCATGATGTTAAGGAAGCTCAACAGCATGTGTAAGGATATGAGCACCATGAGTAAAGACATAGAAATGTTGAAAATCAACCAGTTGGAAATTAAAAACCAACACGAAGAAATGAAGAATGACATGTCAGAAATGAAAAACACATTGGAAGGTCTAAAAAGCAGAGTAGGGGAAGCTGAGGACCGAATCAGTGAGTTAGAAGACAGGCTAGAAAAAAATCAACCAATCAGAAAACCAAAAGGAAAAAATTATTAAAAAACAGGAAGACAGCTTAAGAGAACTGTGGGACAACTGGAAATGGAATAATATTCGCATCATAGGAGTTCCTGAAGAAGAAGAAAATAAGCAAGGGTTAGAGAATATATTCAAAGAAATAGTGACAGAAAACTTCCCTAATTTGGTGAAGGAAGAAGGCATTCAAGTTCAAGAAGCACAGAGACCCCAAGTAAGAAGAACCCAAACAGGCCCACACCAAGACACATAGTAATCAAACTGCCAAAAATTAAAGACAAAGAGAGAATCCTAAAAGCAGCAAGAGATAAGCAACAGGTTACCTACAAAGGAAACTCCATAAGGCTATCAGCTGACTTCTCATAAGAATCACTACAGGCCGAAGGGAATGGCATGAAGTAATCAAGGTTATGAAAAACAAGGATCTGAATCCAAGACTACTCTACCCAGCAAGGCCATCATTCAAAATAGAAGTCAAATAAAGAGCTTCCCAGACAAAAAAAGACTAAGGGAATACATTAGCACCAAACCAGTACGGCAAGAAATGTTAAAAGGACTGCTGTAATAAGCAGGAGAAATGGGAAGAAAAATAGAACCACACTAAACAAAAAAGGCAATAAATAAGTACATATCAATAATCACCTTAAATGTAAATGGACTGAATGCTCCCATGAAAAGACACAGAGTAGCTGATTGGATAAGAACGCATGACTCATCTATATGTTGTTTACAAGAGACCCACCTCACAACAAAAGACTCACATAGATTGAAAGTGAAGGGATGGAAAAAAATCTTCCAAGCAAACGGAAAAGAAAAAAAAGCTGGGGTAGCAATACTCATATCTGATAAAATAGATATCAGAATGAAGGCCATAATTAGAGACAAAGGAGGCCACTACATAATATTGAAAGGATCTATCCAAGAAGAAGATATAACCTTGATAAACATATATGCACCCAATATAGGAGCACCAAAATATATTTAAAAAATCTTCTGGAGGACTTCAAAGGAGAAATCGATAGCAATACAATCATAGCAGGGGACTTCAACACCCCGCTGACATCACTGGATAGATCCTCTAGACAAAAAACTAGGAAGGAAACAGAGACCCTAAATGAAGCACTAGACCAAATGGATTTAATAGATATCTACAGAGAACTACACCCCAAAACTACAGAATTCACATTCTTCTCAAGTGCACATGGGACATTCTCAAAGATAGACGACATGTTAGGGCACAAACTAAGTCTCTACAAGTTCAAGAAGATTGAAATCATATCAAGCATCTTCTCAGATCACAATGGCATGAAACTAGAAATCAATTGCAAGAAGAACATACAAAGACATTTGAACACATGGAAGCTAAATAGCATGTTATTAAACAATGAATGGGTCACCGAGGAGATCAAGGAAGAAATCAAAAACTTCCTGGAAACCAATGAAAATGAAGACACAACAACACAAAATCTATGGGATGCAGCGAAAGCAGTTCTGAGAGGGAAGTTCATAGCACTACAGGCCTACCTCAAAAAACAAGAACAATCTCTGATAGACTATCTAACCTCACAACTTAAAGTACTAGAGAGCAAACAAAAAGAAAACCCCAGAGCAAGTAGAAGGAAGGAAATAGTAAAGATCAGAGCAGAAATAAATGACATAGACACCAAAAAAAAAAAAAACAATTCAAAGAATCAATAAAACAAAGAGCTGGTTTTTCGAAAAGATAAACAAGATTGATCGACCCTTAGCTAGACTCACCACGAAACAAAGAGAGAGAACCCAAATACACAAAATCAGAAATGAAAGAGGAGAGATAACAATTGACACCACAGAAATACAAAAGATCGATAACAACTACTATGAACAATTATATGGCAAGAAATTCGATAATCTAAGCGAAATGGACACATTTCTAGAAACACATAGTGTCCCAAAACTGGATCAGGAAGAGATAGAAAACTTGAACAGACCAATGACAACAGAAGAAATTGAAGAGGTAATCAAGACTCTCCCAGCAAACAAAAGCCCAGGCCCGGATGGCTTCATGGGGGAGTTGTACCGAACATTCAAAGAAGAACTAATACCCATTCTCCTCAAACTATTTTAAAAAAATTCAAGAAGAAGGAAGACTTCCAAACTCGTTTTATGAAGCCAGCATAATTCTAATTCCAAAACCAGAAAAAGACACAACAAAGAAAGAAAACTACAGGCCAATATCCCTGATGAACATAGATGCCAAAATCCTGAACAAAATACTAGCAAATCGGATCCAGCAATACACCAAAAAAATTATCCACCATGACCAAGTGGGATTCATCCCAGGGATGCAAGGCTGGTAGAATATTCGCAAATCCATAAATGTGATACACCACATAAATAAAATGAAGAACAAAAACCATATGATAATATCAATAGATGCTGAAAAAGCCTTCGACAAAATCCAGCATCCATTTCTGATAAAAACGCTCAGCAGTGTGGGAATAGAGGGATCAGATCTCGACATAATAAAGGCCATACATGAAAGACCTACAGCCAACATCATACTCAATGGGCACAAACTAAAAGCATTTCCCGTAAGAACAGGAACAAGGCAAGGATGCCCACTTTCACCACTCCTATTTAACATAGTACTGGAAGTCTTAGCCACAGCAATCAGACAGGAAGAAAAAATAAAAGGGATCTAAATTGGAAAGGAGGAAGTGAAATTGTCATTATTTGCAGATGACATGATACTATACATAGAAAACCCCAAAGACTCCATCAAAAGTTTACTAGACTTAATAAATGAATTTGGCAAAGTAGCAGGATACAAAATTAACATCAAGAAATCGATGGCATTCTTATACACCAATGATGAACTCACAGAAAGAGAAACTAAGAAAGCAATCCCATTTGCCATCATGGCAAAAAAATTAAGATACCTAGGAATAAACTTAACCAAAGAAATAAAGGATCTATTCGCAGAAAACTACAGGTCATTGAAAAAAGAAACAGAGGAAGATATAAAAAGTGGAAGCACATACCCTGTTCATGGATTGGAAGAATTAACATCATTAAAATGTCCATATTACCCAAAGCAATCTATAGATTCAACGCAATCCCCATCAAAATACCAACGGCATACTTCACAGAATTAGAACAATTATCTCAAAAGTTCATATGGAACCAAAAAAGTCCTCGAATAGCCACAGCAATCTTGAAAAGGAAGAACAAAGTTGGAGGGATCACAATACCAGGTTTCAGGTTATACTACAAAGCCACTGTAATCAAAACAGCCTGGTACTGGCACAAGAACAGGCATATAGACCAGTGAAACAGAACAGAGAACCCAGAAATGGACCCAAGGCAATATGCTCAATTAATATTTGACAAAGGTGGCAAGAGCATACAGTGGAGTATGGACAGCCTCTTTAACAAATGTTGCTGGAAAAACTGGACAACTACTTGCAGAAAAATGAAACTAGACCATCAACTTACATCCTACACGAGAATAAACTCAAAATGGATAAAAGATTTAAATGTAACTCATTAATCCATAAAAATCCTAGAAGAGACTGTAGGCAACAAAATTTCAGACATCATACGCAGCAGAATTTTTACTGACACATCACCTAAGGCAATAGAAACAAAGGAGAAAACGAACACATGGGACTACATCACACTCAAAAGCTTCTGCACAGCGAAAGATACAATCATTAAAACGGAAAGGCTATCCACTGTATGGGAGAGCATAATTTCCAATGATATATCAGATAAGGGGTTAATTTCCAATACATATAGAGTGCTTATACAACTCCACAAATGGAAGACAAAGAACCCAATTAAAAAATGGGCAGAGGAGCCCTGGCCGGTTTGGCTCAGCGGTTAGAGCATCGGCCTGCGGCCCTGAGAGACCCAGGTTCGGTTCCCGCTAAGGGCGCGTACCTCGGTTGCAGTTTGTCCCCGGCCCTGGTCGGTTGTGTGGGTGGCAGCCACTCGATGTGTTTCTTTCACATCGATGTTTCTCTCTCTCTCTCTGTTCCTCTCTCTCCCTCTCACTCTACCTGAACAAAAAATGAAAAAATGTCCTCAGGTGAGGATAAAAAAAAAAAAAAAAAAAAAAAAATGGGCAGAGGAACTAAATAGACACCTCTCCAAACAGGACATACAAATGGCTAAGAAACATATGAAGAAATGCTCATCATCACTAATCATCAGAGAGATGCAAATTAAAACAACAATGAGGTATCACCTCACACCTGTCAGAATGGCCACCATCAACAAATCATCAAACAACAAGAGTTGGCGAGGGTGTGGAGAAAAGGGGACTCTGGTGCACTGCTGGTGGGAATGCAGACTGGTGCAGCCACTATGGAAAACAATATGGTGTTACCTCAAAAAATTAAAAATTGAACTTCCATTTGACCCAGGGATCCCACCTCTAGGAATATACCCTAAGAAGCCTAAAACACCAATCAGAAAGAATATATGTACCCCCATGTTTGTAGCAGCACTATTTACACTGGGTAAGATCTGGAAACAGCCCAAGTGCCCATCAGTAGACGAATGGATAAAGAAGCTGTGGTACATATACACAATGGAGTACTACGCAGCTGTAAGAAAGAAAGATCTCTTATCCTTTGAGACTACATGGAGGGACCTGGAAAGTATCATCCTAAGTGAAACAAGCCAAACAGAAAAAGACAAGGTTCATATGATCTCACTTATTTGTGGAATATAATGAACATAACAGTCTGAGGAATGGGGTCATCCCAGAGACGTGGAAGTGGGGTACAGACTGACAATCCCCTAAAAAGGCAGGTGGTGGGGGAGAGATAAACCACAGAACTTATATGCATGTATGCATGAACAGTGGACATGTACAACAAACTGGGGAAAGGGCAGGGAGGAAGGGGGCGGGGGGAATCAGTGGGAGAAAAAGGAGAAACATCTATAACAAAAATTTATTAATAAAAAAAAGTTTAAAAAATAAAAATAAAATTACTGTACGATGGACTATAGGCCTATGTATTTGAGCACCCCAGGAATCCTTCAATGCCAGGTGCAACTGCTAGAGTCTGGAACTGATTAACCGCAATAAATGAGGGGTGACTGTATAAGGAAGCAAAAAACACCAAATAAGAACAGCAAAAGAAAAAAGAAAAAAAGACCCCCAAAATGAGGATAGTGTGAGGAGCCTCTGGGACAACTTCAAACGTACCAACATTCACATCATAGGGGTGCCAAAAAAAGAAGAGAGCAAGAAATTGAAAACCTATTTGGAAAAATAATGACAGAAAACATCCCTAACTTGGTGAAGGGAACAGACATACAAGTCCAGGAAGCACAGACAATCCCAAACAAGATGAACCTGAAGAGGTCCACACCAAGACACATCATCATCAAAATGTAAAACGTTAAAGATATAGAGAGAATCTTAAAAGCAGCAAGAGAAAAGCAGTTCGTTACCACAAAGGAGCTCCCATAAGACTGTCAGCTGATTTCTCAAAAGAAACTTTGCAGACCAGAAGAGAGTGGCAAGAGATATTTAAGGTGATGAAAAGCAATGACCTACAACCAAGATTACTCTATCCTGCAAAGCTATCATTTAGAATCTATGGACATATCAAGAGTTTCTCAGACAATAAAGAGCTAAAGGAGTTCATCACCGCCAAACCAGTATTATAGGAAATGTTTAAGGGTCTTCTTGAAGGAAAAGAAGAAAAATATGAACAATAAAATGGCAATTAATACAACAACTGAACCTACAAACAAAATGAGCAAGCAGAACAGAAACAGACTCATAGATAGAGAGAACGTTTTGTTGCTTGCCAGATGGGTGGGGCTGCGGGGATGGGTGAAAAAGATGAAGGAATTAAGAAGTACAAATTGGTTGTTAGACTGATGAACCTGAAAGGGAAGTGGGGAGGGAGGGTGGGATGAGATAAACCAAAAAAAATTCTATGCATATATCCATAACCAATAAACACTGACAATAGTTTGGGGAAGGCAGGAGGGGGGTGAGATTAGGGAGGAGGGTGTCAATGGTGAAAAAAGGGAGGGGACATCTGTAATACATTCAACAATAAAGATGAGTTAAAAAATAAAATAAAATAAAGTTCTAGAAAAGCAAAAACAAAAGGATATGTAGCCTGGCTGGTATGGCTCAGTGGACTGAGCATCATTCCATGAACAGAGAGGTCCTGGTTCAATTCCCCATCAGGGCACATGCCTGGGTTGCAGGCTTGATTCCCAGGAGGGGACATACAGGAAGCAGCTGATCAATGTTTCTCTTTCACATCAATGTTTCTCTCTCTCCCCATTCCTCTGTCTCTAAAAAATCAATAAAAATATTTTTTAAAGGATATGTAAGGGTTAAATGAAAGAATAAACTTTCAGTTAAATAAGGTGGATTAAACTCTGTTCCCTCCTAAAAGCCCACTGAAATAAGAGTAGAGGGATTTTGTAAACAGTACGAACCACCAAGAACAAAGAAGACAAAAAAAAAAAAAAAAAAAACCTAAACTAAAAGTAGATAAGATATATAAACAGCCCAGCCGGTGTAGCTCAGTGGATTGAGCATCATCCCATGGACTGAGTCGTCCTGGTTCAATTCCCAGTCAGGGCACATGCCCAGGTTGCAGGCTCGATCCCAGTGTAGGGCATGCAGGAGGCAGCACATGGATGTTTCTCTCCCACATTGATGTTTCTCTCTCTCCCTCCCTAAAAAAAAAAAAAAAAAATCAATAAAAATTTATTTTTTAAAAAAAGATATGTAAACATATTTTTGGAAGATAGAAGTAGAAAGTGGTATTAGCAGATAAAATAAGATGAGATCAGATGCTATTTTTTTTAATGAACATTCAGGGAACAAATAAAGAACTCTTGGAAATTAAAAGTATAAGTAATAAAATAAAAAACTTAATATAAGCTTAAAAGAAATCATCCAGAAAGTAGAAGAGGAAGATAGAGCAATGAATAATAGCAGGGGGAAAAAAGATGAAAAAAATCAGATCAACTCCAGAGTTTCAAAATCTGACTTATAATGAGTTCCAAAACAAGAGAAGAGAAAAGGGGAGAAAATTACAAGAGATATAAAATTAAATTTCCCAGAACTGAAGAACCCAGAGATGGGAGCCATCTCTTCTTCCTGTAGGAGTCTGAGGTATTCCAGCGTTAGGCTAAGGGAACCTGGATATCCCATCCCTGGAACCCACTAAGTGTCTGTCAATGCCTGTACCCACACTAACTCTTCTGGAAGCTACATCCTCCTGCTGATGTAGAGTTTTCAATCCACAACAATTCAAAAGAGTTCTTCTCACTCATGTTGCTGCTGAGCCACAAACCCTAGACTATACCTGCTCAGTTAACTTTTCTTTTCAACTTACCTTTGTTGTTGAATGTATTACAGATGTCCCTCCTTATTACCCCCTTGACCCTCTCCTCTCCCATCCTGCCCCCTTCCTGCTTTCCCCACACTACTGTGTGTGTGTATTGGTTATGCATATATGCATATAAGTTCTTTGGTTTCTCTATTTCCACCCCACCTCCCCCTTCCCTTTGAGGTTCATCAGTCTAACAACCAATTCATACTTCCTAATCCCTTCATCTTTTTTACCCAACTCCCCTCCCATCTGGCAAGGAACAAAAAGTCCTCTGTATTTATGACTCTGTTTCCGTTCTGCTTGCTCATTTTGTTTGTAGATTCAACTGTTGATAGATATGTATTTATTGCTATTTTATTGTTCGTATTTTTCTTCTTCTCCTCCTTTAAGAAGACTCTTCAACATTTTATATAATACAGGTTTGTTGGTGATGAACTCCTTTCACATTTTCTTGTCTGAGAAACTCTTGATATGTTCATCGATTCTAAATGATAGCTTTGCAAGCTAGAGTAATCTTGGTTGTACGTCCTTGCTTTTCATCACTTTAAATATTTCTTGCCACTCCCTCCTGGCCTGCAAAGTTTCTTTTGAGAAATCAACTGACAGTCTTATGGAAGCTCTGTTGTAGGTAACTAACTGCTTTTCTCTTGTTGCTTTTAAGATTCTCTCTTTATCTTTAATGTTTTGCATTTTGATGGTGTGGACCTCTTTGGGTTCATCTTTATTGGGACTCTCTGTGCTTCCTGGACTTGTATGTCTGTTTTCTTCACCAAGTTAGGGACATTTTCTGTCATTATTTTTTTCAAATAGGTTTCAATTTCTTGCCCTCTCTTCTTCTGGCACTCCCATGATGTGAATGTTGGCATGCTTGAAGTCCCAAAGGCTTCTTATACTATCCTCATTTTGGAAGGTTCTTTTTTCTGTTCTTATTGGGTGTTTTTTGCTTCCTTACTTTCCAAATTGATGGTTTGCTTCTTGGCTTCATCTACTCTACTATTGAGTCCCTATAAATTTTTCTTTATTTCAGTTAGTGCATCCTTCATTTCTGGCTGGTCTTTTATGCTGTTGAGAGTCCTCACTAAGTTCATTGTGCATCCTTGTAAGCAGTGTTTTGAACTCTGCATCTGATTCATTGCTTACCGCCATTTCATTTTTTCTTTTCCTGGAGTTTTGTTCTTTTCTTTCATTTGGAACATGTTTCTTTGTCTCCTCATTTTGGCTGCCTCTCTGTGTTTGCTTCTAGGTACTGGGTAGAGTTGCTATGTCTCCTAAGCTTCCTCGGGTAGCCTGTTCTAGTAGGTCTCCTGTAGGGCCCAGTGGCACAGCATCCCTTTTCAACCAGCGGGGCCCTCCAGGTGCATTCCTCGTGTGCACTTTACTCCCTTTTGTTGTAATTGAGTCTTGATTGCTGTTGGCACATCAATGGGAAGGTTTTACTCAGGCTGATTAGCTTCATGGACTGGCTGTGCCCACTGACCACTGACCTCTGACTACCTTGGATGATCAGTTATGCAGGGGCCCACCACACAGAGCAAGACTTACTTCAGCAGTGCTTTGGTACCCCCTGAGCCCATTCCTTGAGTGTGTCACTTGTGGAGGTGACTGGGTAGTGGTGCTTTGATGTCTAAAGCTGTCTACTGGGTGTGTCGGCTCTGGGGCAAGGTCAGCCTCTACCTGTGTTCTGCCCAGGGCCACCAGGCATAAGCTACAAAGCAATCTGCCAATGGTTGCTTCTTGTGCTGGGCTTGGAGGTGCTCAGGTGAAGCCAAGCTGTGAAACAAGGCTGGCTGCTTTTAGTGCCAGGCCTGGGACCACTTATTGAGCAGAATGGGGCTCGCTGTGACCAGATGCTGCATGTTTGAGATAAAATTTAGGAAAATCTGAAGCAGGAGCCAAAACAGGCCAATCCTGTTGTAAAGCCTTTGGAAACAGCTTGGGTGGGCCTGAAAGTTGGGTTGGGGAGGGCCTCAGGGAATCACCAGGGTAGGGCAAACAGTATGAACCAGGTTGCTAGAGTCCCAGATATAGTGCCCATTTGCCTTCCCTGTAGGGCAAGGGCTCACCAAAGGAACAACGGCCTCCAGCAGCACATCTGTCCAGAAGAAAACTGCCTCTCCAGCCCTCACCCTGATGCCAAACAACTCAGTTCTTCCCTGTATGACTCTGGTGCCTTTCAAACTGCCTCCCCTCCACACTGGAACTCAGAGGGAGGAAGTCCGAGTAAGTCTGTGTACGGGCCCTTTAAGAGAAGCTGCCTGGGGCTCCAGTAGCCTCAGCCTCCCTCAGCCTCAATTCCCGCTGGGTTTTACAGCCAGAAATTATGGGGACTTCTCTTCCTGGCACTGGAACCCTGAGCTGGGTGCCTGGTGTGAGATGGGGACCCCTCACCCCTCAGAGAGGACCTTCACAGCCGAGGTATCCCTCCTGATTTTTATCCTCCACATATGGGTGTGGGACCAACCTGTCAGTGCCTCCACCCCTTCTACTGGTCTCAATGTGGCTTCTTCTTTAATTTTGCAGTTGCAGGACTTCCATCCAGCTTTATTTCAGGCTGTTTTGAAGGATGTTTGTTCTGTTGTTTAGTTGTAATTTTGATGTTCAGTTTACTTTTTCTAGTCCCAAATACTGTTTCTCACTTTTCCTTGGTAAAATCCACCTTTCCAGAGTTGGCTCACTATTTCAGTCTGTGAAGAGTTCTTGAGATCTCAATCCTATTCCTCCTGGCCTGTCCTCAGCCAGCACCACCATCAATAGAGCCCTAAGACACGAATTCAAATCATGAACAGAACAAAGTCAAGAGCAGAGCCCTTCCATAAGGTCCACCGGCTAGGGGTATGGATGAGGAAGAATCCCTCCCAAGTAGAATCTTTCACTGGTTATAAACATGCTGACAACATCACCAGGTGGTCAGGGGATGTCCTAAGATTACATCAAAACCTTACCCAAATCCAAAAATACTCTAACATTTTTTTAAAATAAACTAAAATTGATATGCCTTATTCCCAGTAAGCCCAATCAAACCCAGTGGCAACCATTTTCTAAGTGCTTACAAGCCTCATCTATAGTAATCTGTGGAGCCCACCTCCTTTGTCATTTTGATAAATGGACATTAGTCATCTCCAGCACCTAGCCTCCCTGCTGTCTCCCACACATCCTGTAGGTCACCAACTATAACCTCAGCACCCCAGGAAAGAACTTGCCAAGGTCAGGAGATGAATCACCCAACTTGGAGTTCATGATCCTCCCACCACCATTTCTCCTACTTTCTCAAGCTCAGAAGAAAAGATGAAAATAAAACAGGACTCAAGTCCTTCCCACTTCTTTCTGTCCATCCTAATGTTATGCCATTGGCCTCCAACACCAGGCATTGTTTTATTGTTCTTTTTCCAAATACAGTGATACCTCGGTTCTCGAACATAATTCGTTCCAGGAGGACGGTCGAGAACCAAATTGTTCGAGAACCGAAGCAATGAAACCAATAGGAAAGCGTGACTCCACAAAGCGTGACTCTCTCTCTGCACTCACACTGATGACGCAAGCAAGGCGCGCTGGGCCGAATGAACACCATTCGGCTCATCTCGGAAGTTCGAGTTCCAAATATTTGTTCGGATTCCGAGACAAAAGTTTCTCGAATCTCCATTTGGTCGAAAACCGAGGCGTTCGAGAACCGAGGTATCACTGTACATGAAACAATGTGCAGTGTTGGTGGTATAATGGTGAGCAGAGCTGCCTTCCAAATACATGGAACAGCCCTCTTGGTTGCCCTGAGTTTCACTGCAAGCCTCAGCTCACTCTAAACCATATCCTACCTTCATTTTTATGTACATGTCCTCCTTTCCATCTGTTTTCCAATCTCCGTCAACAGGGGGCTTTCCAGGTACTCGTATCAGTTTCTAGTCACTGACTTCTTTTCCTCATGGGTACCACTTTTTCATTTCTAAGAGATTTCCAACCATCTTGAACAATTTGCCATTAAAGAATGTCCCAGTTCATCTTTTTCTTTTTTTTTTTTTATGGGCCACAAAGCCTAAAATATTTTTTTTATTAATTAATTTATTTATTTTTGTTACAGATGTTTCTCCTCTTTCTATTCTGAAATTTTGGAAGCTGCTTCCTGAACATTTAGTTTCCCTACTCTCCCCAACTCCCAAACTGCCTGCCAGGTCTCAAAGTGAAGACTGTGCCTGGGGCCAGCCTTCAAAAGCATTCTGTTTGGCAATGGCCCTATTTAGGGGCTCCCTCCTCTCTCTCAGTTCTACCCCTTCTTTTTTTTTTCTTTTTTTTTTTTCATCCTCACCCGAGGACATTTTTCCATCCTTTGTTCAGGCAGAGTAGGAGGGGGAGAGAGGAACAGAGAGAGAGAGAAACATCGACGTGAAGGGACACATCAAGTGGCTGCCACCCGCACGACTGACCAGAGCCGGGGACAAACTGCAACCGAGGTACATGCCCTTAGCGGGAACCGAACCCAGGTCTCTCGGGACCGCAGGCCGACGCTCTAACCGCTGAGCCAAACCGGCCAGGGCTCTACCCCTTTTTTCCCTCCACATCACACTCAGGGTCTTGGGACCTTCATTCAGCCTCTCTCTGGCCCCTGGAGGGTTCCAACCAGGGATCCAGGTAGGGCTCCCACCCTGGGCATTCACCCCAACTTGAAATCTTCCCTAAGCTCCTTCCCCAGTCTTTCAGTTGATCCCTCTCTGGCCACCTTTCCAGGACACACTGTTAGGGAGCTTCCTGGGATCACTGTCTTTACCTAAAGAGTAATGTGAAAAATATGTGATGGGCCTATCCTTCCCAGTGCCCCAACCCTGACCCCACTGAAGTAGCCACCTCTCCTTGGAAGTGACCCTGACCCCAGTGCTACAAGCAGGCCCAGGCTAGTTTTTCTTGTTTTAGAGGGACGTCACTTGATCTGATTCATCAGAACTTTCTGAACTTTCTTTCATTTTCATTCATTCTGTCAAAAAGTACTGGGAGCCAAAGGCTGGGCCCCAGGTTTACATACATTAAAAAATAAAAGCAAGTTGTATTACCTTCTGAGATACTAAATTACTCAGACTATCCACTTATTCAACCTGACCTTTCTCCCAGCAAATGCCAAGGAGCCTTGGCAGAGCAAAAAACTCCTGAGGGTAGGAACCCTCCACGGCTCTTTTACTCCTAGGTCCTGGTAGAAGCAGGGCTGAACATTAAAACAATCTCCCACATAATACATAGTTCCTGAAAGGCAGCTCTGTGCATAGTCTCCTGGCAAGACCACTGCAAACAGTTTTTATATATAAAATTTTTAACCTGAACCTCTTTGTGTGACGTGACCCTTTTAGTTGAGCTGCCTACATTTTGCCTAGTATTCATAGCGATTTCTTTCTGAAACCGGTTGGCAAGTCCGGTTTCCTTTTCTCTGCTGAAGAGACATCAGCAATGCTAGCTGGGGTTCCTGGAATAAGGGAAGGTAAATAAAAATAGAATTGAGAGTGATACCTCCGCTTCTACTTTAGGCCCATTTTTTGGCCAATGCTGCTTCTGGGGAAGATTATGAGAGAGCTGTGGGGAAGTATTTCCACAGCCAGAGGATGAGACAAACCCCATGGCTTGAATTCTACCTCCAACCTCATCTCTGGCCTCTACCATGAGCTAGAAGCACTACCCCCACCCAAGTTATGACAACCAGAAATGTCTCCAGACATTGTCCAGTGTCCCATGGGAGGCAAAATCACCCACTCTACAGAATTACATAATAGAACTTTCTGCAGTGAGGGAAATGGGTCACATCTGTGCTGCCTAGTATGGCAGCCATAAGTCACATTTGCCTATTGGGCACCTGAGGAATGGCTGCTCTGGCTACAGAACTGAATTTTGGTTTCATTTCATTTTAATAATTTAAATTTAAATTTAAATTTGAATATGGCTGGTGGCTGCCATATTATATAGCACTGTTCTGGTATATACAAGTGAAGAAGAGTCATCCAGCTGAGTGGCTGGAAAAGAGCAAGTGTTTCTTGTAGAGTGTGTGATCATGGCTCCACAAACTGATGAAGATTCTAAAGAGGAAGCACCAGCCATATTTAACCTGCCACAAGTCAAGGAACCCCGAGCTTTGGTGGCTCAGGTCTCTGGGCTGGCACACAAAACAAAGGCTGACCAGTGTTGACGCTGGCAGTGCCCAGGGCCTGAGGGCCAGCCAAGAAGCTGACATAAACCTGAGTATGGGGGTGGCAGGAATACTCTAGGAAAAGGGAGTCTTGGTGCCCAGGGCAGTCAGCACATGGCATGGGAAGTTATAAAGGAGGTAGCATCGTTAACAAATCCCCAAAGGGTTTCTGGTTGACTGGCTGGGTATACCAATAGCTCATAATGATGTCTCAACTGGCAAATATTTACTAAGCCTATTATGCACATAGGGGCCAGAGCTGGTAAGGCACAAGCTCTGCCCTCAGTAAGGGCTCAGTTTAACAGGTATAACCCCTGACCATAAAGCAAGGCAGACCAGGTAAGAGTCCACAGTTCCTAGGGATTCTCATCCTCACAACTGTGGTTAGCTTGAGCAGAGAATGTCCCAGCTGCAGATCTCAGCTGCTCAAGTTCACTCACCAATAAGGTCAGGAAAACTGGCCTTAAGCCCCAGTTCTGCCAACGTACCAGCTAGAGGATCTCAAGCAAATCCCCCTTCCTCCCTAGCCCCCATTTCCCCTTCTAAGCCATGAGCCATTTGGACCACATGGCTTCCAAGGACCCATCCAGCCCACTGTGCCATCCCAGCCCTCTTGTAACCATTGCAATTTCCCACCAGGTTCTGCCTCCAAGGGGGCCTCCAGCCATTCAAGCAGGACTGAGCTGCTAATCCCTCCGTGCCCTTCCCCAGCAAGAGAAAACTCTCAAGAATGAAACCAGAAAGATGACTGCACAGGCTCTCCAAGGGGACACTGTTCTGGGGTATCAAGGAAGGCCCCTGGGGTCAGGACCCCTCAGCCATGGGCTGGCTGCCTTTGACCAGAAGCCTGCAGAATTCACTCCCTAGAGGAGCAGGCCAGGGAGGAAGGAGTCAGCCAAACCAGCAGAGGCCCAAATAACTTGGAGCACTAAAGAAGAATGCACTAGTTTCCACACCAGGACCACAGAACAGGCAGGTGGTCTCCACCTGGAAAGAAAGAAAAAGCTCAAACCAGGCCTTGTTTCTCCTGTTTACCTTTTCTCAATGATCATTAAAAAAAAAAAAAAAAAAAAAAAACATAACCCCGGCCAATGTGGCTTAGTTGGTTGACCGTGGTCCCATGCACCAGTAGGTTGCTAGTTCGATTCCTGGGTTGCGGGCTCATCCCCAGTAGGGAGTATGTGGGAGGCAGCCAATGGATGTTTCTCTCTCATCAACGTTTCTAACTCTCTCTCCCTCTCCCTTCCTCCTTATCTAAAAATCAATTTAAAAAAATTTAAAGCATAAAGTTACAAAGATTGTTCCATAATATCCTCACCCAAAGCCCCAATTGATTTGAAAAATAAAATAAATATACATAGAGAGTAGAAAATTAAAATTGAACAGAATGATACAAAATGAAAAATGCAAGGCTCCATTCCACCTCTCTGCCAAAGTAACCACCTCCAGGGGAAAAACTGCAGGCAGTAACTCAAATCTGTAAACATACAAAAGAAATCACACTATGTGCATGGGGTGGTAAACTTGTTCCATAAAGGGCCAGATACTATTTTAGACTTTGTCACAACTACTCAACTCTGCAGCAGCAATACTGCACTCATCAACAACACATAAATGAGTGAATGTGGCTATTTCAATAAAACATTAAGGACCCTAAAATCTGAACTTCACATACTTTTATGTGGCACAAAATAAACTTTTGATTTTTCTAACCATATGAAAATGCAAAAACTGCCCAGCCAGTGTGGCTCAGTGGTTGAGCGTTGACCCATGCACTAAGAGGTCACCGGTTCGATTCCCAGTCAAAGCACATGTCCCATTTTGGGGCCAAATTCCCAGTGGGGGGCATGCAAGAGGTGGCCAATCAATATTCTCTCTCATCGATGTTTCTATCTCTCTCTTCCTCTCCCTTCCTCTCTCTCTAAAATCAATAAAGAGCCCTGGCCAGTTGACTCAGCAGTTAGAGCGTCGGCCCGCAGACCAAAAAGTCCCAGGTTCTATTTCGGTCAAGGGCATGTACCTCAGTTGCAGTTCGGTCCTCGGCCCTGGTCAGAATTGTGCGAGAGGCAACGAATCAATGTATCTCTTTCACATCGATGTTTATCTATCTCTCTCTCACTCCCTTCCACTCTGTCTGAAAATAAATGGAAAAATGTCCTTGGGTGAGAATTTTTTTTTTAAAGTAAAATAAAATAAATAGAGAAAAAAATTTTTAATAAAAATGAAAAAACCATTCTTGGCTCACAGGCCATACAAAAACGGGCCACAAAACCAGATTCAGCCTGTTGAGCACAGTTTGCTAAGTCCTGTACCTTGTTCATCCACGTATATCTTAAGGATTGTCCCACATCAGCACACAGAGATCCATCTACTCATTCTTCTGAACCATCACCAAGAAGTCCATTGAGAGGCTGGGCAATAATTGCACCACACCTCTCTACTGCTGGACATTTTTTTGTTTCCTCTTTTGTTTTTGTTTTGAAATTATAAATAATGCTATAGCCCTAAGCCAGTTTGGCTCAGTAGTTAGAGTGTTGGCCCATGGACCAAAAAGTTGTGGGTTTGATTCTGGTCAAGGGCACATACCTCTGTTGCAGTTCCTCCCCGGCCCTGGTCCAGGTCATGCGCGAGGCAACTAATCAATGTGTCTCTCTTACATCAGTGTTTTCCTCTCTTCCTCTTTCTCTCTCTCTCTCTCTCTCCCTCCCTCCCTCTCAGTATCCTTATACATATGGATGTTAATAAATACCCCCCACATGAGTCAGTCCTAAGTGTGAATCAAGGGCTGTCAACATTTGTGATTTCTCTAGATATTGCCAAAGAGTCCTCCAGAAAAACAGAATGTACTTCATACTACATGAGCGAAGCCCTCTTTCCCTCACCCTTGACGGTTCTTTTTTTTTTTTTCATCCACACCCGAGGACATTTTTCCATTTTTTGTTCAGATAGAGTGGGAGGGAGAGGAAGAGAGAGAGAGAGTGAGAGAAACATCGACATGAAAGGGACACATCGAGTGGTTGCCACCTGTACGACCCATCCAGGGCCGGGGACAAACTGCAACCAAGGTACGTGCCCTTAGCGGGAACCGAACCCGGGTCTCTCCGGACCGCAGGCCGACGCTCCAACCGCTGAGCCAAACTGGCCAGGGCCCCTTGACGGTTCTTAATGTCCTAATGGGCATTCTTGAAAGTTATCCTTCTCTAAGCCCAGAGCCAGCCAGCTCCCTGAGTGGGAGATTTTCTCTACCTTCAGAAATCCCCTTCTGGTTCTCACCCTGCTGATACCTGCCCTGGCAAAGCTAGAGGTGTCTGTCTTCTCCTCCCAAGCGAGAAGGATGACAACCAAAGGGAAAAAACTGAGCTGTCAGCTCAAACTAACTGCCACTCAATTAAATGACAATTATGGACCAGCAAAACACCCTGAAGTTCCTTCCCTCCAGCACCTTCTCTCAAGATGCCTCTGGGTCCTAGTCCTTTGTGCTCTCACATCTAGAATCCTCTCTCACTAGCACGAGAGAGGTCCTGGAGATGGGTCATTTGAGTACCTTCTCTCGAGTGCATGAACAGGAAAACTGAGGCTACAAATAAGAAATGACTTGCCCAGGGTCCCAGAGTGAGAAATCTTCTAGGTTCAGTTGCCTCTCTTGAGGTTGGGCTGGCCTCTACTGTCCAATTCCCCCCACCTCACATAAAGGCTTCCAGGCTTCTTTGCTGGTGGCCACTCTTCCCTGACAGCTGGTATGTGAATCTTGAGGCCAAATCCACCCCTCCTCGACACCCCCCCACAATCTCCCTAGCTCCTGGGATGCCTGGACACACGTGTATCAGGAGTAGTTATGAGCCATGTCTGCAGAATCCCTCAATTCCCTGCAGCCCACACCACAGCTTCTTGGGTGCTAGTCAAAATCTAAGTATACCTAAGGGAGCCTTGGCATGTGAACCCATGACTTAGGCAAAGAGCTGAGAATGACTACTTGAAGGAACAAAGACTGCTCCTGGGGGATGATGCAGAAATAGAAAGATCAGTGCCATCAGAGAATGTGGAGAAGTGCTACCTCAGGGCCAAGACAAGGCAAGCCAGGGATCCCCCTTGGTTACCAACACTTCACAAGGGCCACACAAAGCCAACCCAGGCTCCCTGGGGAGCAGTATACCTGCAGAATGAGAGGGCCAAAGGTAACACAGGTCCTCCACTTGAGCAGGTGGACTGGGGCTCCCATGACTCTTCCCACATGGGCTGTCTTGCCAACCCCAACACCCCATACCACATGGCTGGCCCAAAAGACATAACAGCTAGGGGAAAGATAGTAAAGGACAGGAAACAAACACTGCTAAGTGCTTCTGTATGCTAGGAGCTGTGCCTAGTTGTTGGCATTGGATGGCAAACTGTTTCATCTGTGTCCCCCTTCCTCAGCCTTGACAAGAACCCAAGTGGATGGGTGAGAGTAGTCATCCTAATATTAAACCAAAATAAAGCAGGCTCCAAGAGGGTAAGTCAGGACATCCTACCTCCCAGGTCAGTGCCTTTCTGGCTACCTAACTTTTGGCTTCAACTTCAGCCAGAGAGGGAGAACCAAGCCCTGTTCCAAACATGGCCTATCCCTTAGCAGACCAGGCTAAAAACCTGGAGTGGGCTGGAGAGCCTCCCTGCTCCAAGCAACCCTTTCCTCACATGCTGGCTGCATGGGATGGCAGGAAGCATGGAGCTGCCATTTCCCTTAGCTCTGAAGCTGCCCATCTGTTTCCTGGGATAGGACTCCCTGCCCCAACCCAGTCCGGAAATTGACTTGCACTGGAGCTATGGGAAAAGAGAACTGCATGGCTCCCTCCCTCCCCAGGGGGTAGTGGCAGAGGCTGTTGCTGCTGCAACCCCTTCACGTTTCCCACCCTCAGGGCTCTAGCTGGCCAGTTCCTACCAACAATTCTTGGGCACATGAAGGTGACAGGCCCCAGGTGGCCTTGCCCCAACAGCACCAGTATCCAACCACAGAGCAGCCACAAGATTCTCCTCTGGCCTAAATGGCATCCCTGACTGCCTGCTTTACTGCTTGTCCCTGTATGGGGAGTGAGGTGAGGGGCTGGCTTTCTAGGTAGAAGTTTGTATAAAATTTTTTAAAAAAAGGGAAAGATTTCCCTGCCCCTGCCTGGAATCTCAACATGGTCATCTGTAGGTGAGCAATACCCCCTGCTGGACACACCAGGTACATCCACCTGCGCCACCCTGTGTCAGGAACTGTGCAGATAACAAAGAAAAGCACCAACACAGCCGCAGCAGCTTAACACCATCCCACAAAACTAGTGTCCAACAACATGAGCAGTGTCAAAGGCAGCTGATGGTTCTGCATCTCGATCAAGATTCTCCCCTTTGGCTGGTGTGGCTCAGTGGATTGAGCATCGTCCCATGCACCAAGAGGTCACTGGTTCGATTCCTGGTCAGGACACATGCCTTGGTTGTGGGTTCAATTCCCAGTAGGGGGCGTGCAGGAGGCAGCCAATTGATGTTTCTCTCTCACATCGATGTTTCTCTCACTCTCACCCTCTCCCTTCCTCTCTCTATAAAAAAAAAATCAATAAAAAAAAAACATTTAAAAAAAAGATTTTCTCCTTGACCAAACTCTAGTGAGGCTTGGGGAGGTGAGGGGGCGATGAGAAGCCTATCTTTGAGCTTTGTCTTCAAGAGCAACAACCCTACTAAGCTGGTTTATCCAGAAGCCCCCTCTCTCGATATCTGACCAGACTAAATATCTCATCAGGCTTTTCATTCCCCAACATCTCTCAGATGACATGTGATCATCCTACCTGCCTTCAGCAAGAATCCTGTGGAGCCCAGCCAGTGTGGCTCACTGAGCATCAACCCATGCACCAAGAGGTCGCCAGTTCAATTCCCAGTATGGGCACAAGTCCGGGTCAAGGGCCAAATCCCCAGTGGGGGACATGCAAGGAGGCAGCAATCAATGTTCTCTCTCATTGATGTTTCTCTCTCTCTCCCTCTCCCTCTCCCTTCCTTTCTCTAAAATAAAATTTAACAAAGAATCCTGTTGTGACAGTTTAGTCAGAATCCCCATTTACTGCTGATGTTTCCTCTTAGCAATTTTTCCATTCACTGACCCCTACTCTGCTCCTTGGATATAAATCCTCACTTTTCCTTGTGGTATTCAAAATTAAGCCCAGTTCTATACTGAAGCCTCTCTTCCCTTATTGCAATAGCTTTTCTGACTAAAATGTTTTTACTACTTGAATATATCAAATTAGTTTTAAAAGGAAGGGAGCAAAACCACATGGGTTGAGGCAGGCTAGGAACGCTTCTACATGAATTTTTTGTGCAGTTTGGAAAGGCAGCAAAGACAGTGCAGCCTGGCAGGGACTGGCCAAAACAAAGCCACACTGGTCTCTGTCTCCTGCATTCCCCTCATACCAATGCACATAGACTCCTACAAACACCACAATTAAGAAAAAGAAAACCCTGTGCACTACACAAAAATGGGCTGGCCACAGGAATAGCAATTCTCTAATGCCAAAGGTTGCCATGCTTAACTAGTAAGGATACTCACACCAGGAATGTCTAAAAGCCTTGACACCAGAAGAGGTAACTTCAGGGCTGCAACACTCCCAGTGACACCCACAAGAACATGGAACTGTCTCTCTACCAAGGGTGCAGCAGCTGGACATGAGGCCCTTGGTTCCATGTAGGTTCTGGTGGCTTCGAGTCCTGGGAACCTGCCAGAACTGGGCTCCACAAAGCTCTGTCAGGATTTAGGATCTAAAAACAGAACAAGGGGTGCCCATTTCATTCATACATTCAATCAAAAAGTATTGAGCACCCTGTTAGACCCTGGGCCAGCTGCTGGTGTTCAGCAGTCCCAGCTTCTGGGAGCACACAGTTTGATAAAAAGACCAGACACCTTCAACACACATAGGTCAGTTACAATGTAATGTGGCCAGCACTGTGAGGAAGGTCAATACCAGGGGCTGTGGCTGCCTAGGAGTAACTGTCTGAAGAAGTCAGAGACCAAAAACTTAAGATTCAATTTGAGTCCTAATTTGAGTAAGTTTTCCAGAAAGAGAAGGAAATCACTTTGCAAGTGGACGAATCTTACAAAAGCTGAAGAGGCCTAAAGGAGGTTGGCAGGCTTGGTGAACAGGGAGTAGCTTAGTACTGAAGCTAAAGTGTAATATAGGGGCAGGGAGGTTAGGCTGCAAAGTCGGATCAAGGGCAGTGTCAAGGGTGGTGAGGGAAAGGGTGAGTTTCCATTTTAGACAGATGGTGTTGGTGCTGGTGACAGTGGGCCTTGGTGGTGGTGAGATTGGAGGGGCAGGATAAGGAACTACTATAGGAGACCAGGCTGACTGACTGAAGGGAGTGACAGGATGCCTGTGAGATGGAACCTTGGCAACAAGGGGGTTTGGGTGCTTCAGAGAGTTAAAAGATGTGTCTCCCTGTCCCTGTCCCTGTAGATCAGACTGGGCACCACTCTATAAATCCAAGCCCAAAAAGAGAGAAGCATAAAGGGGATGTTGGGCCTGGCCGGTGTGGCTCAGTGGTTGAGCATCAACCCATGCACCAAGAGGTCACCGGTTCGATTCCCAGTCAGGACACATGCCCGGGTTGTGGGCCCGGACCCAGTGTGGGGCATGCAGGAGGCGGCCGGTCGATGTGCTCCCTCATCAGTGTTTCTGTCTCTCTCTCCCTCTCTAAAATCAATTAAGAAAAATTAATTAATTAATTCATTCATTAAGGAGATGTAGGTCACCCTATGAGACCAGCTGATTGGTTTATTCCTCTGGCCCTCAGATGTTGCTAGAAGTGAGTGCCCATGATAACATGGCTGATGGACACACCAAAACCTACAATCAGTAAGACATACTCCATCAGCAACAATCACTAAGGACCAATTACATTGAGCACTGTGCAAAGGAACAGGGGAAGACAGATTCTGTCTTCAGGGAATCTGTAGATTAATTGAGAAGAGAGGAGTCACATCTGACATCATTTAAGATGGGTCCTTCTTCCCTGGGATGCACCTTTTTGATAATCATTGATTCAATTTGTTCATCAGCTTCCTTGCCTCTCCCTCTCCACGTCCCTACCACCACCACCACCACTGCCACCAGCAAGTTCCCTGAATGTGTGCCCAGGTCTAATCACCAAGCACCTGGTGGGTCCTAAACATCTGCTGAATAAATAATAAACTGTATCCTCGGAAGCAGGGTGAGGCAAAGGACAGAAACTTGGCCTGTGAATCAGGAGCCCTGGACCCAGTACATCCCTCCCTGGACCTGTCTCTTTATCTGAAGCGTCTTCCAACAGAAACCTTCTGAGTCAATGCAGGCAAGACAGTGGTAATGGCTCTCTATACTATAGGGTCCCTAAAATGGGCAAAATCAGCATGGGAGGGGATACTAAGATAGACTCTAGGAGGAAGTGCCTGTGAGTTGCCCAATGGCCATCACACGACTGCAGACCCATAGGGGCCTCCACTCCACATGCCCCTTGGCTCACTAGGGCCTCTTGCCCAGTATTTGTTTTCAAGAATCTGGCACATACCCACATGAGCTGAGGATCATGTTTGGATCCATTATCCCACTCCTAACTGAAAGGGTCTCCCAAAGGCCCAAACCCTTCTCTTGAAAGCAGGGGTTAAACACAAGCCAGCTCCCTTCAGCAAGACTCCCCTGAAGTGTCATTTGCCTATGATCTCAATCCTGCATGCCCAGTCAAGGCCCTGCTTGCCCAGAGCAAAACTGCATCTACTCCAGGGCCTGGGGAGCCCTGTTAGCAACTGGCAAGGTCTAGAGGGCCTATCATCCAGCTTTTTCCCAGAACTAATCTGCAGGCTGATCAGCACCCATAGTAGATGATGGAGGTACATTCCTGACTCTCCAGGGAAACCTACCAGATTTCAAACCTTGATCCTGTCTCACCCCAGTCAACTGGTGCTAGGACAGAGAGAATCCTGCAAAGCCAGAAGGTGAATCTAACCTGTGGTCCCTGAACCTCCACCACATCAAGCTGTGATATCAGTTAAACTTGGGGCAGGAATTCACATTGGTGACTTCAACTATGCCCCACAGTAGGTGGCATAGCCCAAGATTTACTACTTAGCCTCCAAAACCTACCTACCTTTCTAGAAAAAGAGGGGGGGGGGTGTATTTGAGGAATACAAAGTGGATAATTTAACCAATATTTATTTGAAAGCAAGGTCAAATCAATCTGACAATCCCATGAAGGGTGACAACTGGCAGGAGTTCTTTATGCTCACAAAAGACCAAAGCACAAACTAGTAAGCCTATTACTCTATCCAGTTCCTGTTAGAACCATCTATTTGCACAGCCAAGGTAGCTGTAGACAGCACCTCATTTCCCTGGGCTCTGCTGTACTCAAGAAACTCTTGAGCAGCAGATTGAGTTGGCAGGTAGAGAGGTTATAGGGCTAAAGGCTGTGATTACTGAGCCTCAAGCTCCCAGGGCACAAGCCATGAGAGTAAGCCAGAGCCAGAAAACTGACAGCTTCTCTGTCCTTCAGAAAGGCAGGGCCAGACAGAGTACAGAGTCTCGGTGTATGGCAGGCTCATGGTGTGTAAATCTCCTCTGATGAGTTTAATTTGGCAAAGTTAAGTAAAGGTTTCAGGGATACCTGCCAGTCACAATAAGGACAGGTGTGGAGCCAGAGCAGAACCAGGTCTAAGAAAAGGCAGACAGGGTATGAGCCCAGCCCAATGCAGGAATGATGAGGGGCTGGGGCCTAGGACAAAAGCAGAATGAAACTCAGGGGTGGATGGGCAGTGATATAGCATACATTAAGAGCTTGGAGCCTTTAGCCTAATGCCCAAGCCCCTCACTACTGGCTTCTGGTTTCTGTTCTGGCCTCATCTCCCACCACCAGTCAACAGACTCTACTAAACCACTTGTCCCTCCCCAAAGTGTCACCCTGCCCCCAAACCCAAAGTCATTAAAAGGAGTCCCATAGCCACAGGGGTACTTTAAACCCCTTTCCTCAAGGAAAGGGAAGGAACTCTTCAAAGAGTGCTCAAGACCTTGGCATTCTAAGACTGCTCTTCTCACAAACAAGAGGCCAGTATACGTGACTCTGCTGTGTCTATAATCCCATTAGCCCACCCTCTAATAGACAGATAATTAGATAGATAGATAGATAACTGATAGATAATTAGATAGATAATTGATAGATAGATAGATAATATTCACTCACATATTGGGCTACTAGCAAGAGACTTGAGTACGGCCACCTCTTAGCCTCGGGAAGAAATGTGGAAAACCCTTGCTTCCAAGACACTACCACTTCTCCAACTTGGGCATCTCTCCTGCATATTATCTGGCTCAGGCCTCCAATACTTCAAAACATAGCACAAAGTTTTTCTCTGACAGAATTTGGCCTTGCCCTGGCCAGTTTGGCTCACCAGTTAGTGTCGGCCTATGGTCCAGACAGAGAATCTGGCCTCACTCTAATGTTGAAATGCCAGTCAGTACTTTTAGGGGGATTATGGGATAACTGAAACATCCCAGGACTCTGCTTTTTCTATTTCACCAAAAGATAGTAGTTTGTACTTTCAGCAGTCTCTATTCCTTTTTGGTGCTGGGGAGGGATGTTCCGGCCCTATAGGCAGTTAGGAAAGTGAGGTCCCCACGGGTTCCACAGCCCCTACATACAGTTGCCGACCCACAGAGTGAGCTGTGCATCAAAGAGGAAAATGAGGAGTCTGTCTGTCTGTCTGTCTCTCTCTCTCTCACACACACACACACACACACATACACGCTCACGCGCGCGAGAAAGTAAGATCACATGTACAGCCGCAGACCCACAGTCGCAAGGGAAGCTTTTCCAACCCCCACCACAGGCTCTGAACCCCCTCGGACTCCTCACCCTTGCCTGGGGCGTCTCAGGGCAGCCTGCAAATATCGCAATAGCTCGGCCACGTTTTGCGCTGATTCTGATTGGCAGGCAATCTCACGAGAGCGTCTGGCAGCCTATGTGATTGCACAGACTTCTGGGAGTTGTAGTCCATTTCTCCGGTTTGTGGTACTTGTAGTCCATTTCTCCACCTTGCGGTAGTTGTAGTATACGCAAGGGAATTCTGCCAGGAGCCCTGGTTCAGGTTCTTGTTTTTTTCTGGTGTTCTCACCGGCTTTCACCTAATTGTCTAGCCTCCTCACTCCACACCCCATCCCACACATAAACACTGCTCATAGTTGGGGTATTTATTTATTTATTTATTTATTTTTGGTTAATCCTTACCCAAGGATAATTTTCCATTGATTTTTAGATAGAGTGGAAGAGAGGAAAGGAGAGAGACACATTGACTGGTTGCTGCACAAGACCCTGTCCTGAGCCAGGATCAAACCTGAACCCAGGTATGTGCCCTTGACTGGGAATCGAACCTTCAACCCTTCGGTCCACAGGCGGATGCTCTAACCACTGAGCAAACTGGCCAGGGCATATTTGGGGTATTTAATACTCAACACTTAGCAAGCCGCTTCTATTTTAAGTCACAAGGGTCACAGAGATAAATCTGAGGCATCCCTGCTCTTGAGACAAGCAGGGACACGGAAAATTACAGAATAAAGTCCTCCGTGAAGAAGCAAAGGGGCATAAACACCTAGAGGCAGGGAAGCCCTCTCAGAGGAGTCACTCAGGGTGAATCAGGAAGGATCAGCAGGAGCTAAGAGTGCCAAAACAGCAGTCCAAATGGAGAGCACAGCAAAGGGCAACAAGAAGGTATCTGGAGAAAGCAGGTGGGTGCACTGTGTCCTGGAACCCCTTGTATTTCTTGAGGCTGCTCAATCAGCTGCCAGTCTCCATCATGAGAGCTGAGTGAGGCCCTCTGTGCTCTTCCTTTGCCTACAGGGACCATCTGGACCAAACCACCCTTCACCCACTAATCCAGCCTTCTACTTCCTCCTGTGGAACTCAGAGGCCTCTGTGGCTATTTCAAGGCCTACTCAAGGCTGCCTCAGGAAAAAAAAAAAACACAGAGGTGACTTCTGGACCCTGGGAATGACAAGCTACTGACCCACCCTACCTCCACACCTCACAGCCCACAGTGAGGTTCCACACAGGCCCAGGTGAAGACAAGTGACACAGCAGAATGCACAGGGCCAAATGTTCCCCTTTATTATGGTTCACTAAGTTACCACACACATTGACCCAAGCAGGTCAACTGCCAGATGGAGAATGGTCTGTGTCTCCCAGAAATAAGGAAGAGCAGTGGGCACCAGCAGAATACAAAAGCAGGTCACTGGCTGACTGCAGACCTGAGGATTCCCAGAACTGACCTGGACTTTCCTCCATTCTACCCCCCAGACCATCCCACAGAGATGAATCTGTGCCCAGCCCCAACTTCTCACTCTAGTTTCTTCATCATAAAAGTGCATAGTGGCCTGGAGATGCAGCATCCCAGGGCCTGTACAAGCTCTGCCACACACAAGTAGCAGGCCTAGCCAAGAGCAGAGTCAGGGCACAGCCATATAGGTCTAAGCCAGGACAAAGGAAAGGCAGGGAGGGAAGGAAATCGACTGGAGGTAGTAACCAGCAGGTCATGGATCCTGGGCTGGAAGCTGGACCACAGGCCTCCTGGAGCTACCAAAGAGACTAAGAGAAAGGGAACCAGAGGCCGGGCTGGGGGAGAGTACAGGGAAGGAAGAACCTAGACCTAGTGTACTAGGGGCTGTGAAAAATGCTTTCCAGAGAGAAAGTAGTAGAGATGAGAGCCAATCATACTTTAGCCCAAGCCTAAGGGACCAGTAGGAAGATAACTTTCTAGTGGCCCTGGCTACCTTATAGGAAAATGAAGTACTTAGAGCTCAAAGCTCAGGATCATAACTGGAAGCACAGGTGACAGGTTCCAAGCTGGAACCAGCCCACAGTGGCCAAGCAGGGTTTGGTTTTTCAGGCCAAATAATCAGGTAGAAGAAGGGAGAGTGGGAAATGAGCAGCTACTCTTTGAGTGAGAGTCCACTCCCCTCCAGGGCTCAGAGAGTCAGGGTCTTTGACAGCAACATTCTCATAATGCTTGGAACAGAATAGCCCTATAGCCCTGAAATCACTATCCTGGAAGAGAAAGGGGTTCTGGCAAAGTGTGAAGAAGGGCCAGGAACCAAGGCCAGTAGGCATAAGGGAGCTGGTTAATTTGACTTAAAAAAACAAAAAACATGCCAGAGAGCCTCCCTTCCCACCATTACTAACCTGAAATCCCATTCCAACCGTTGCACATGCAGATAAGATTGGCCCTGTGCTTCATTTCTGAGCCCTAAATTCAAGTGCCCAGAACTGCCCTGTGACCAAGAGCAAGCTGGAAAAGGGGAGTCATGCACCCCTCTCAATGGGCCATGCCTGCCCTCTCCTCTGATCTTCCCTCCAGGCCAGCCCTCTGAGCCTACCCCTTCTACCAGACCACACAGAACAGCTACCGCTGCCAGAAATCCAATGGTCAATCACTCAGAGATACCTAGTACCTCCCAGCAGGCCTGAACTAGCCAGACCTCACCCAGGAACCAATAATGATTTACATACCCTCCGCTTTAGCTACACCTTTGTCTGGACACCACGCAGCTCTTCAGGGAGAGCAGGACAGGGTGGTAGCATCAGGCCACAGCAGCTAGGGATTTGGGGAGGGACATAGGCAGAGTGGCTCGAGGGGTTTCTGGGAAGAGAAGAAAGGGAAGCAGGACAGTAAAAAGAGCCTGCCTCTAGAGGCCAAGATCTGGGAGTCAGGGAGATGATCCAGCATTGCCATTCCCTGGGAGTCAGGTGCCCAGAGGGGCTCTGCACCTGTGTGCCCTCCCACATCATGGCTAAGTCTCCACTCTCCTGTCTGCTTCCTTGATCTGGAAATGGGCTCACTCTCAGGAGCAGAGACAACTGGGACATTCAGCCTTGGGGAAGACAAAGAAAACTCACATGGGAAAGAGAGAAACCCTGGGCCAGAGAAGAGACCACAGGGAATGTGACAGCAAAAAGATAGGAGGGGAGGAGATTGAGGGGGAAGAGACCCAAATCAGAAGGAGCAAATGATGATCCCTGGCCTGTCCCACCCTACCACCCACCACCACCACCACGAGTGCTAAATAGCGTTGCCTCCCAGTAAGACCAAAAACGTTAACAGTTTTAACTCATAACCCTGGAGAGGGGGCCAGGCTTTCTCTGCTATGCCTCCTGCCCCATAAGGAGTCCTTGGACCAAAGTCAGAGGGATTGTGAGGGCTAGTTTAGTTCTAAACATATATCTAACACCACGACAACAGACATCTCCACTGCATACTACTTCACAGGGGCATGGACACAACTACCACCACATGGGACAGCTCCATGTGCATCCCATAGCTCTCAGAATGCTCAGGGCAAAATCCTAAGGGGTAGGGTAGATTTTATTTATATATATATATATATATATATATATATATATATATATATGATTATTTGTACAAAGATGAAAGAAGGAAAGGGAGGGGAGAAAAGGGAAGGGAGAACCCTGCTTGGTCACCACAGCAGATGATGTGGCTTGAGCCCCCATCCCATCAGCCCCCAGCCCTGACTTCCAGTAGGCTCAGCTGGCTCACATCTCATTGGAGTATGCGTAGTTGGGGGTGGCAGAATATTGAGTCTGTGGCTGATTCATGGCACCCTGGGCTGCCCCCATGGCTGCATTCTGGGCTGCTTGCTGCACATGTGGGTTCTTCCATGCACCCGTGGTCCACTCCTCCTGAGCTTTGCTGAAACTCCCCCCACTGCCCCGGTAGAATTTATGAACCTGTGGGAGGAAGAGCACAAGGAAGGATTAATTGAAGGGAAGAGGCAGGCCATCCAGGAAAGATATGGGAGCCAGAAACAACTCACTATGAAAGCCAGCCCCGACTCCTACCCATGCTCTGTGCATCAGGAGCAAAGTCCACCAAGCCATTCCACAATGAGTCCCTGGGAAGACCTCTGAGTCCTCCATCATTGTAAAAGGGGTTGTTACAGATCACAGCCCCTTTCCAAAGCCACCCTCTTACCCTTGAGGTAACCACATACCATGCTGAGGGCGATGACGGAAAAGACAGCAACAACTGTGAACATGATGGTGGGAATGAGCATCACCACCGCCGAGCCAACATTTGTTCCAAAGAAGGAGATGGTGGCAATCCAGCCGCTGCAGGAAGAGACCAGCTATAGGGCTGCCCAGGAGCCACCCCACTAGTCACTAGAGCAAGGAACCATCTCATTGTCTCATGGAGGGACCATATCGTTGGATGCAACGGGACCATCTTACTGATACCCCAAGGGCCTAGGTCAGTGGTTCAAAAAGAACCCTTCCCGTGGTTCAAAAGATAAGCTCCTCAGACATAATGCTTCCTTTCCTTGGGTTCTCCCATGATTTTTTGACACTCCTCAGCCCCCAGAAACTACTGCAAGGTTCTCCTCCTCTGATGCTATGGCTGTATCTACTACACTAGTCTGAATCCTTTCATACTTTCTATAATTCATAGTGTCCTCACAGGTAAAGTAGCTAAGCACATGGAGGTAAGCAAAAGACATAACCAAGGTGCCACCTTTGCCAGCCCTGGGTCAGTCCCAGATACCTCAGTTTCTTACCAGACGCCCCAGCCTGGAATGCCCACAGCCTGGATGATGCTGATGATCAGCTGGGCCATGAAAGTGAAGAAGAATGCCATGAAGCTGAAGGAGCTGTCAGTCCTGCAACAGAGGAGATAGCTCCCATCACCTGAGCAAGAGGGCTAGGGATTCCCTGCCTTCAAAGCCAATAAGCCCTTACAAGTTTAAGTGAGTACGCAATGGACAGAAAACAGTCAAAGGCCTTAACGAGAGGCCAAAATGGGACAGTGTTTAACCATGGATCTTTGCAGGACTCCATGTGTTAGGTCTGTGTGCAGCATTACATGGGGAGACATCTCTTCATGAATGGACCACCCACTGGTACATGGGTGGTTGGCCTGACTGGCACAAAATAGACGGGCCCATTGTGGCAGAAATAAACAACCCCACTGTCAAGGGAATGAACAATTCCATTGGCATCAAGACAGCTAGCTCCGCTGGTACATGAATGGATGATCCCATAAGCTTAGAGACAGAAAGTCCCATTGGTACTAGAATGGACACCCTATTGGCACCAAGAAAGTAATTTAATTGGCACGTAGTTGGATGGTTCTCTTGGCAAAGACATTTGAGGCACCATGGATACTCCATTGGCACCAAGACAGATAGCTTTGTTTGTACATGGATGAACAGTCCAATTGGCACAAAGATTGAAAATCCCATTTGACACAAAATAGACACCCATTGGCACCAAGACAGCTAGCCCCACTGATAAATGGATGGGTGGTCCCTTTGGTATAGTTGAATGACCTCATTAGCATATAAATATGTCGATGGTATATGGACAGCTGGTTTCACTGGTATATAGATAGATGTTCCACTTGGCACCAAATCAGTTAGCCCTATGGGTACAGGATGGCCCATCAAGACAGGTGGCCCCTTTGGCAAAATTTAACATGCAGGTCCCTGGGGAAGACAAAAATAAAATCGGCCTGGTCTCTACTCTATGTTGCCCACACCTAAGGGCAGAGTGATGAAGGAAGGAACTAAAAGGAAGGCTCTGACTCCCCTTTTAGGCCCTCTCACCCCAACCTAGAGCTCCCAGGAACCCCAAATCCTACCTGACAGCCTGAGCTGAGGGTGAACAAGGGAAAGTAAGTTTGGGAGATGGCCAAAAATAAGGGGGTGGGTGAGAAAATATGTAGAGAAGAGATGAGGGAGGTGAGCAAAGAGGCAGGGTTATGAGCTGGGGTCAGCACCAACCACTTACTTGAAGGCCTTGTAAATGGGCCGAAACCAGCAGACGTAGGAACAGGGTGTGAAGAGGATGAGCCAGAGAAAGGCGAGGCCAAAGTTGGTAGCTCCCCCACCTCCGATCAGCCACGCGAGACAGCCCACCAGGTTCACGGCCAGCGTGACGCTGTTCACTGCAGACCCAGGAGCACATGCACACAGAGACATGAACACAAACACCAGGCCCATGCAGAGATATATGAGCACCCAGACATGAACACACACACCCATAACTCAACACATTGCAATCAAACACATGCAAACAGAGCAAGCAGAGAGATGTAGACACACACAAACATACATGCAAACCACATTTATACACATTCATATCCATAACCCACATCAGTGAACACACACAAACACACACACACACACACACACACACAGAGTAGAGACTGTAAGAAGAAAGCTTGGAGCTCAGACCAAACCCCTCCCCACACCTGCTCCTGGGGATCTTAGAAACCCAGAGAACTAAGAGCCTCCAGAGCAGGAATCCAGAGCTTCAGCCCAGAAAGTCCTGTTGAAGGGCTCCAAAGCCCCATAGTAATAGAAATGCTCTTCTCCTTATAAGAATAGCCTCAGCCCCTGGCCCTGGCAGACCTACAGCAATCAGCAAGGCCAAGGCACGGGAAACCCACCTTATGACTTCTCTTGCAAGGTAGGGGCACAAAAAGGGGAAAGTAAAAGGCCTATGAAAACATCTCTTCAAGTTACTGTACAATCTGCCCTGCACTTAAATGGGACAGGCAGTAGTAGCTGGATCTCAGTCTTTAAATCCATTTTTTAGACAACTATCATGCCACCTCCTCCAGGAAACCTTCCTGCAGCCTTACTCATCTCCCATCCTTCAGACCTTCTGCAGACCTGGGCTACTCTCTTGGTTCCTCAAGCACAAATGCCAGCCCATCAAACAGACTAGAAACCTCCCAAGAACAAGACCTAGGCTACCCCTTCTCCATACCCACATAATCTAGCTGAACCTCATAATCACAGTGTCAGTGAGTCACAGCCAATTGGAACTTCAAAGACTCCTTCCTTATCTGATGCTGACACTAATACACACCCAAGTCTTCTGACACAAGGTGATCCCTTCCTAGAATATTAGGATGAGTCCCTGTAAGGCTCCACAAAGACCTGCTGAATAAACGAAAGAAAGGGGGCTCAATCTTAGCCTCAAACATCCAGGCATCTATGGAACTGGCATCTGAATAGAGCCCTTAAGTATCTCAAGTATACATTTCTTTGGGAGCAAAGTTTCTGGCAAGCACCTAGAGAAGACTTAGGAAAATATTTAGAGCCTTTAAATCCAGCTCCTGAATGAGATCTTCTCAGGGGCAGAGTTCCCAGAGCCCAGGGTCAGGTGGTGGAATGCTCCCCAAGTCTGCCCTCACAATACTGTGACCTATCAGGTACACCTATCTCGGGCCCCTCATAATAAGAATGAACATTTCTTCCTGTGCATTTCAGCTGCATTTCCTCCATTCCTGTTTAGTGCCCTCAAATTTCTTGGAACTTGGTGTTCTTAGTGATTTTATTTGCTCTTTACATAAACCAGACATTATCCTGTTTTTATGTTGGTTTACACCTCTCTTCCCAGCCCCACCTCTCTCTAGTTCAGTTGATCTAGTTGCCTTTCCTGCAATTATTCTACTGCCTTTTTTGGAATTCACATCCATTGACTTGGCCACTTTCTCTCTAGTCATCAACTTTTTTCAGTCTCCACTTCTCTCTTTGTCTAGCTTAGATTCCATACTTCATTACACTCATTTTCTTATTCCCTCTCCTGCCCTGTCTTCTGATCACACTCACCCTGGATGAACACAACTCCCATCTGGACCTGAGCTGAATGTTACTAGGAAAAAAGGAGCCCCCAGCCCAGAGGCCTGGTAGGACTACAAATTCATGGCAGCCAGTCTCAAATGAACTCATGCATGGCCCAGAAATCTTAGGGGTCACATTTCTTTGGATAGTGTCACCACCATCTGTCAAATGTGCTCTCATTCTAATCCCAGTCTCCTCAAAGCTCCCATCCCTACTTCTATATCATATTTTGATGGGGAAAAAAATTAAATCCAAGAGAGAAAACCTACTCATTCTCTCCCCAACATCTACAGACCTACCCACACCTGCCCCATCCCTTCTTTCTCTCATGTTACATGAGGAAAAATGGCCCCATGGCCACCCAAAGGCCAAGCCAGGACTTGAAACTGAATTTGTCTGTCCCTATACTCTTTCTACCATTCCATGAAGAACCTGTTGCAAAGACAGCATTCTTTCCCACCTTCCTGGCACAATTAATCATCTCCCCAGGTAAGTGGCTAAATGCAGGCCTGACTCAAGACAACATGACATGTGGCAAACCCTAGCTAAGGTCACCTGTGGTGTCTGGTGTTCCCTGGGACTGGTACCCAGCACAGAACAGTCAGACTCCTCTCTGTGCACATTCCTAAGAGGAACCAATGACCAGCCTGGGCACAGCCAAGTCCCATCCCCCTAAGATGATACTTTTCCCACCAACTTGCCATAGACCATCAGAAACTTGAACTCAAAATCTTAGAACATTAGAACTCTAAACTCTTATAAGTACTGACCACACAATACCAAGCTCTTTGTGGAACCACAGAGATCACTGAGACAATACCTTCTTTCTACAAATGAGGAACCTGCTGCTTGGGAAGTGGAGCAACCAGCCTGATTTGATCTCATATCTCCCAACTCCCAGTTGAATGCTCTTTTCTTTGAGCAATGTTCCAGAGAAAGCAAGAAAAAGTAGGCTTTAAGGGAAGGGTAGGCTTTAAGGGAAGGACCCTCTCCAAATTCAGAATCCTGAGGTTCACTGGAAAACTACTACAGTCGGAAAGGAAAGGGAGACCAAGATATAGAGACCCTTATCCAAATGGTCTGTGAATGGGAGATGGGAGTTGGTGGGAGGAGAGGTCTAGATGGGGGGGTTGAGGAAAACTGAGGCCCAGCTGGGGAGTGGGCCCATGAGAGGAGCCTTTTGGGAATCAGATGGAGAAAGACTTTCTGGCCCATGCAGATGCTAAAAGTGGGGTTGAAGAATAGCAAACTGTGTGTACCCCAACCCAATGTCCCACACCCCCACCCAGCCCCCCATCCATAGCACTCACACATCCAGAGGTAGTAGAGGCGCTTGGTCATGCTGAGGTGCTGGGGAGGGATGTCTGCCTCAAAGTCTTGGTAGAAACATGGCTTCAGCGGGATGAATTTGGGCAGTGGTGGGAAGTTGTTCACTCTTTCTGTGGGTAAGGCATATCGCATGGCATCAACTTGAATGTTCCCCTCCCCAACAATCCAGTATCACCATTTTTTCCCTGGCCTAGGCTGTCCTGATGGTCGTTGTGGCACAGGCCACTTTGCTATCCCTACCCAACCATCCCTGCTTCATCCAGGCTGTGTGAGGTTCCCAAAGTAACCAAAGCCCCTAAGGCAGTATCACGGCCTGTCAGAAGAAAAACAGTAAATGCTGTCCATCGGGGTGTAGCATCCTCCTCAGCAGGGAGTCAGTTCTAGGCAGAGGAAGCAGGAAGGGTTAATCTGGAAATGAGGGTTCCAGCCTCAACTCCAATATTCTTCTCTTGAGCAATTCACCACCCCTCTCCAGACCTCAGTTTATCCAGTGGGATAAGGGTTGAGCTAGAGAATCCTTAAAAGTCCCTGCAGCTCTGGCATTCTGTACCCAAGTCTTCAGCAACCAGACAACTCAGAAACCAGAATGAAAGGTTTCAGAGTATTAGAGACCAATGGTGACAGAGGGGACAGGGACTGTGCCATCCACATCCAATGGCCACTAGGATCAAGGCATCAGGATGCTCAATCCCTGATCCCCAAGGTCAGAGGTCTGATAGAGGACTAAATAGTGTCATGTACAGGGTCTCAGATAGACAGGCCTAAGTAGGGGACCAGGGTAAACCTGGGACAAGAGTAGACAAAGAACCTGACCTCTAAATACTAGGGGGGACAAGGGAGCTAGGAAGATGTCCAGCCATCCTATACTTATTTGCATGTCTTACCCACATGGCCCGCCCTCTCCTTACCTGCCATGATGGCACCAGCCGGCCCAGCCTCTTTGTCCTGAACTGGAAGAAAAGCCAGAGAAAGATGAGGACCATGGCCCATCCAAACCAGGTCCCTCTCTCAGCCCCAGCCAGGTTGTATGCTCCCTGGGGTAGGACTCTGTTCACATTCCCACAGTGGGATGAACCCAGTGGAGGCATCTCCTACCTCACAGAGCCACCACTCTACCAGCTACCTCCTTCCAGGCATTTGCCCTTTGCCTCAAGGCACAAAGTCTAACCACAGAAAACTCCACCCAAGAATAGGAAAGAAACCTAGAACAGGACCCCATGCAGGGGAACACAACTGATAGGGAGGGCCTGAGAGTACCAGAGACCTCTAAAAGAGGAAATTCTATTCTTTGACCCTGAACACTGCAGAGCCCTAGCCTCAGTCATAGGCTGGGCTCCCCTTCCTCCTGCCTTTGCCAAATGATGGAAGGCAAAGGCAGGAGGAAGGGGAGCAAAGGCAGGAGGAAGGGGAGCCCAGCCTATGACTGAGGCCAAGGCTCTGCAGTGTTCAGGGTCATATAATCTTCCATGCACTGGGGAGACAGCATGAATAAGAAAGATGTGGTCGCCCTGGCCGGTTTGGCGGTTGGAGCGTCAGCCTGTGGACCAGAGAGTTCCGGGTTCGGTTCCCACTACAAAAAAAAAAATGTCCTCGGGTGAGGATAAAAAAAATAAAAAATAAAAAATAAAATAAATAAATAAATAAAGGAAAGAAATCCACTGTGGCCAAAACAGTGCAAACGAGGTAACAGCCGAATGTGAAGCTAGAGAGGGGAGGTAGGCAGGGAGTGATACTTGAGGCCCCTGGGAGCAAGTCTGAAGAGGCCCTGAAGTGGATTTAGGGAGCTGGGGGAGGGAGGCCATCAAAAAGACTTCCTGCCAGCTTAAACACTGGGGGAAGGGACCTGCTAAGAGAGAGCCCCATTACAGGAGGCACTCCGTGAGAAAAGACACAGGGCCCTGGAGAAGACAAGTAGCTGCTACTGACTTGCCAACTCCCAAGTGTTGTGAGACCCCTAGATAGGCTACATTGTAGGCACTGGGGATATTCCCATTGGGAGTTTCAGCAGAGGGGCCTGCACTGAGACAACATTGAGTCAAGGCCAAGGAAGTGAATGAGCAATCAGTTCACTAGAACAGTAACTGGTGGAGGTATTACACAATCAAAATCAGAAAATGGTCTATGGCCAAGCACTAAAGCAATGCAACATTTAAAAGTTGGGTAGAGCCCTGGCCGGTTTGACTCAGCAGTTAGAGCATTGGCCTGTGGTCCAGAGAGACCCAGGTTCAGTTCCCGCTAAGGGCACGTACCTCGGTTGCAGTTTGTCCCAGGCCCTGGTTGGGTTGTGTGGGAGGCAGCCACTCAATGTGTTTCTTTCACGTCGATGTTTCTCTCTCTCTCTCTCTCTTTCTCCTTCCCACTCTATCTGAACAAAAAATGAAAAAATGTCCTCAGGTGAGGATTAAAAAAAAAAAACAATTAAAAGTTGGGTAGAGCCTGGCTGGTATGGCTCAGTGGCTGAGCATCAACCCATGCACCAAGAGGTTGCCAGTTCAATTCCTGGTCAGGGCACATGCCCGGGTTGTGGGCCAAATCCCTAGTGTGGGGCATGCAGGAAGTGGCCAATCAACATTCTCTCTACTGATGTTTCTATCTCTCCCTCCCTCTCCTCTTCTCTCTCTCTAAAATCAGAAAGAAAGAAAGAAAGAAAGAAAGAAAGAAAGAAAGAAAGAAAGAAAGAAAGAAAGAAAGAAAGAAAGAAAGAAAGAAAGAAAGAAGAAAGGAGGGAGGGTGGGTAGAGATTTCTATCAAGTAAAAAAAAGACATAATAAATTTTTGTTGTTAGTGCTGGTTACACAGAGGTGGCAGCTTTGTGAAAATTCATCAAGCACACAATTACAATTTGTGCACTTTCCTATTTGTTATGCTTCAATTAAAAGTTTGCTTTTAGCCCTGGCCGGTTTGGCTCAGCGGTTGGAGCGTCGGCCTGCGGTACAGAGAGACCCGGGTTTGGTTCCCGCTATGGGCACGTACCTCGGTTGCAGTTTGTCCCCGGCCCTGGTTGGTCGTGCGGGTGGCAGCCACTCGATGTGTCCCTTCACGTCGATGTTTCTCTCTCTCTCTCTCTTCCTCTCTCTCCCTCCCGCTCTATCTGAACAAAAAATGGAAAAATGTCCTCGGGTGAGGATTAAAAAAAAAAAAAAAAAAAAAAAGTTTGCTTTTAGCCCTGGCTGGTGTGGTTCAGTGGTTAGAGCATCCACCGCACACCAAAGGGTCTCAGGTTTGATTCCTCATCAAGGTCATGTACCTGAATTACAGTACCTGGGTTCTAGGTTCAATCCCCAGCCAGTTGGGGTGTGTGCAGGAGGCAATGGATTGATATCTCTCTCACATCTCTCTCTGCCTCTCCCTCTCTCTCTCTCTGCCTCTCTCTCCCTCCATTCCTCCCTTCCACTCTCTAAAAATCAATGGAAAAAATGTTCTCAGATGAGGATTAACAAACAAAAAAGTTTGCTTTTAAAAAAGAAAAACAAACCCTCCTAGAGTTCCAGTCATATTTCTCTGGATCCAATTAAAATTGTGTGGCCTCTTTGTGATAAAATCAAATATAGATATAAAATCCCAAAACATCTACCACAAAAGGAAAAAAAGACAAGCATGATAGGGACCCACATAAAATGATATCCTTACATAGGTGCATTAATTGTAGCATTATTTATAATACCAAAAGATTAGAAACAATCTACATGTCATTAGAGGACTGATTAATGATGGTACAGTCATACAATATACTGCTCTGCAGCTATTTTTTAAAATGCTCTGCAGTTATTTTTATTTATTTTTTTAAAGAATCTTTAATTCTTTACAATTTTTTATTTGTTGCACAGGAGCAATTCTTAACTTTATTCATTTATAAACATTTTATAATTCTGCAACTATTTTTATTTTATTTATTTATTTATTTGTTTATTTATTTATTTATTTTTGAATAACCAGATCAAGCTTTATTGGGTACACTCTGGGCGGGTTCACAGACTCTGGAGTTCAAGTCCTAGAAGCTGCTCTGCAACTATTTTTTAAAAATACTGATATGTAAAGATCTGCACATACTTTTGTGTATATAATGTCTTATATATTCAAAAACTTACACCAGAAATAAAAGTAAACTATAAAGTTGAAATAAACAAAAACAAATGAAGCTGACACAACCACGGAAAAAAGATTTAGCCAAGGGCAATTCCCCTCCCCACTGCAGGGAATCTGTCTATTTTTCAAATAAACTTTGCTCTCACTTGAAATAAATAAATAAATAAGATTTAGTCAAGTAACTTGTCACAGTACTCTGTGTTCTCTCGGAAGGATATATCTCAAGGACAAAGCTAACTGAAAAAAATATCTTTTTATTTTTAATATGTTTTTATTGATTTTTTAGAGAGACAGGAAGGGAGAGAAATAGAAACATCTATGTGAGAGAGAAACATCAATTGGCTGCCTCCTGCACACCCCACATTGGGGATCTAGACTGCAACCCAGGCATGAGCCGTGACCAGGAATTGAACCGGGACTTCTCAGTCCATGGAATGATGCTCAATCCACTGAGCCACACCAACCGGGCATGAAAAAATATCTAATATATTAGTAGGTTTTCTGTTACCATTGGTATAATGTGGTGATTCTGAAACTTTGTCATGTGTAGTACAGGAGAAAGCATATGAGTAAATGTGTGTTATTGGGAACCTGGGTTCTCACTGTTAGAGTATAAAGATAGAATATGGAATGTAGGAAGGTAAAAAAAAAAGCCCTATGATGTTGGATTTGAATTGGAGGTATCAGTATGAATGCATGACTTAAAAAATATATATGGCTGGTCCCAAGCCAAGACAAATACAAGGGTAGTCTAGAATATCTTGTAGTGCCAGAAACAAGCAGATATTCAACAAATGAGGACATGTCCAAAGGGCACCAGTCAGAAGTGGCTATCACCAGCCAAATTTCAGACCATTAAGAGTATCAAAGGATCATTAAAAAATACTATGAACAATGATACGCCAACAAATTGGACAATCTAGGCAAAATGGACAAATTTCTAGAAACACAGTCTCCCAAAACTGAACTGGGAAAAGATAGAAAACTTCAACAGACCAATAACAACTAAGGAAATTGAAGATGTAATCAAGAAACACCCAGCACACAAAAGTCCAGGCCCAGACAGCTTCACAGGGGAGTTTTACCAAACATTCAAAGAAGATCTAACACCCATTCTCCTCAAACTATTCCAAAAAATCCAAGAAGAAGGAAGACTTCCAAACTCACTTTATGTGGCCAACATAATACTAACTCCAAAACCAGATCAAGACACTACAAAGAAAGAAAACTATTTGCCTGGCCGGTGTGGCTCAATGTTTGAGCGTCGAACCATGCACCAAGAGATCACCAGTTTGATTCTAGGTCAGGGAACATGCCCAGGTTGTCAGCCAAATCCCCAGTAGGAGGCATGCAGGAGACAGCCAGTCGATGTTCTCTCTCATCGATGTTTCTATCTCGCTCTCGCTATCCCTTCTTCTCTAAAAAAAAAAAAAAAAAAAAACAATCAATAAAAAGAAAAAAATAGAAAGAAAACTATAGGCAACATCCCTGAAGAACATAGATGCCAAAATCCTTAAAATAATATTAGCAAATTGGATCCAGCAATACATCAAAAAAATTATTCACCATGACCAAGTAGAATTCATTCCAGGGATGCAAGGCTGGTACAATATTCACAAATCAATAAATGTGATACACCACATAAACAAAATGAAAGATAAAAGCCATATGATCATATCAATAAACACTGAAAAAGCATTCAACTAAATCCAGCACCCATTTCTGATAAAAACACTCAGCAATGTGAAAATAGAGGGATCATATCTTGACATAATAAAGGCCATATATGAAAAACCTACAGCCGACATCATACTCAATGGGCAAAAACTACAAGCATTTCCCTTAAGAACAGGAACAAGACAGGGAGGTTCACTTTTGCCAATAACATCGTGCTGGAAGCCTTAGCCACAGCAATTAGACAAGAAAGAAAAATAAAAGGAATCTAAATTGGAAAGGAAGTAAAACTGTCATTTTGGCAGATGACAAGACATTGTACATAGAAACCCTAAAGACTCCATCAAAAATCTACTAGATTTAATAAATGAATTTGGCAAAGTAGCAGGATACAAAGTTAACATCAAGAAATCAATGGCAGCCATAGCCAAGTTGGCTCAGTGGTTAGAGGATCAGATTGCAGACCAATAGGTTTGATTCTCAGGACCGCAGGCCGACGCTCTAACCGCTGAGCCAAACCGGCCAGGGCAATAGGTTTGATTCTGATCAAGGGCACGTACCTCCATTGCGGTTGTCCCCGGCCCAGGTCGGGGTCATGCAGGAGGCAACCAGTCAATGTGTCTCTCTCACATTAATGTATCTCTCTCTCCCCCTCCCTCCCACTCTGTCTGAAAATAAATGGAAAAATATCTTCCGGTGTGAGGATCAAAAAAAAAAAAAATTGACAGCATTCTTTTTTTTTTTTTTTTTTTATCCTCATTCGAGGACATTTTTCCACTTTTTGTACAGACTGAGTGGGAGGGAGAGAGAGGAAGAGAGAGAGGGGGAAACATCGATGTGAAAGGGACACATCGAGTGGCTGCCACCCGCACGACCAACCAGGGCCGGGGACAAACTGCAACCGAGGTACATGCCCTTAGCGGGAACCGAACCCGGGTCTCTCCGGACCGCAGGCGGACGCTCTAACCGTTGAGCCAAACCGGCCAGGGCTGACAGCATTCTTATATGCCAATAATGAACTCTCAGAAAGAGAAACTAAAAAAACAATCCCATTTACCATTGCAGCAAAAAAAACTAAGATATCTAGGAATAAATTTTTTTTTCTTTTTTCTTTTATTTTTTATTTATTTATTTTTTAAATCTTTATTGTTGGATCTAAAATGTATTACAGATGTTCCACATTTTTCCCCCATTGACCCCCTCCTCCCCACTCCCACCCCCCTCCCACCTTTTCCCACACTATTGTGTATGTCCACTGGTTATGCATATAAGTTCTTTGGTTTATTTCTTCCCACCCCCCAAGCCCTTTCCCTTTGAGGTTTATCAGTCTAGCAATGAATTTGTACTTCTTAATCCCTTCACCTTTTTCACCCATTCCCCCAATCCCCCTCCCAACTGGCAACCAACAAAATGTTCTCTGCATCTATGAGAATGTTTCCATTCTACCTGTTCATTTTGTTTGTAGATTCAATTGTCGATAGATATATATTCATTGCCATTTTGTTTGTTCATATATTTTATCTTTTTCTTCAAAAAGACCCTTCATCATTTCATATAATAACAGTTTGGTGGTGATGAACTCCTTTAACTTTTTCTTGTCTGGGAAAGTTTTTATATGGCCATTGATTCTAAATGACAGCTTTGCAGGATAGAGTAATCTTGGTTGTAGGTTCTTGCTTTTCATCACTCTAAATATTTCTTGCCACTCCCTTCTGGCCTGCAAAGTTTCTTTTGAGAAATCAGCTGACAGCCTAATGGGAACTCCCTTGTAGGTAACTAGCTGCCTTTCTCTTGCTGCTTTTAAGATTCTCTCTTTGCCCTGGCCGGTTTGGCTCAGCGGTTAGAGCATCAGCCTGCGGTCCGGAGAGACCCGGGTTCGGTTCCCGCTAAGGGCATGTACCTCGGTTGCAGTTTGTCCCCGGCCCTGGTTGGTCGTGCGGGTGGCAGCCACTCGATGTGTCCCTTTCATGTCGATGTTTCTCTCTCTCTGTCTCTCCCTCCCACTCTATCTGTGCAAAAAACGGAAAAGAATGTCCTCGGGTGAGGATAAAAAAAAAAGATTCTCTCTTTGTCTTGAACCTTTTGCATTTTGATGATGATGTGTCTTGGTGTGGGCCTCTTGGGGTTCATCTTGCTTGGGACTCTCTGTGCTTCCTGGACTTGTATGTCTGTTTCCTTCACCAAGTTAGGAAAGTTTTCTGCCATTATTGTTTCAAACAGGTTTTCAATTTCTTGTTCTCGCTCTTCTCCTTCTGGCACCCCCAAGATGCGACTGTTGGCACGCTTGAAGTTGTCCCAGAGGCTCCTTACACTATCCTCATTTTTTTGGATTCTTTTTTCTTTTTGCTGTTCTGATTGGGCATTTTTTGCTTCCTTATATTCCAAATCGATGGTTTGCTCCTTGGATTTACGTACTCTATTATTGAAGCTGTGTAAATTATTCTTTATTTCAGTTAATGCCTCCTTCAATTCTAACTGTGTATCCATGATTTCTGACTGGTCCTTTTTTATGCTCTTGAGGCCCTCCCTAAGTTCACTGAGGTTCTCACTAAGTTCATTGAGCATCCTTATAAGCAGTATTTTGAACTCAGTATCTGTTAGGTTGCTTAATTCCATTTCGCTTAGTTCTTTTATTGGGGTTTTGTTCTGTTCTTTCATTTGGGACCTGTTTCTTTGTCTCCTCATTTTGGCTGCCTCCCTGTGTTTGTTTCAGTGTATTACTTAATGAGAGGTATGGGGCTCGCTGAGACCAGATGCTGCTCGTTTGAAAGAATTTAGGAAAAACCTGAAGCAGGATCCAAGACATACCAATCCTATGGTTAAGCAAGTGGCAACAGCTTGGGTGGGCTTGAAAGTTGGGCGGGGTGGGGCGGGGCCTCAGGGAGTCACCAGGGCGGGGCCTCCAGTGTGAGCCAGGTTGCTGGAGTCCTAGATATGGTAACTGTCTGCCCCCCGGGAAGGGCTCACCAAAGGACCAAAGGCCTCTTACAGCATGTTTGTCCTGGAGAAAGCCCCCTCTCCAGTGCCAAACGGCTCAGTTCTTTCCTGTGTGTCTCTGGTACCCCTCGAGCTGCCTCCCCTCCAAGCTTAGAGGGAGAGAGTCCGATAAGTCCGTGCGCGGGCCCTTTAAGGAGCTGCCTGGGGCTCCAGCCGCTTCAGCCTCCCTGAGCCTCAGTTCCCACTGGTTTTTCCAGCCAGAAGTTATGGAGACTTCTCTTCCTGGCACTGGAACCCTGAGTGGGGCACCTGGTGTGGGACGGGGACCCCTCCGTCCTCAGGAAGGACCTTCCCAACCGAGGTGTCCTCCTGATTTTTATCCGCCACACTTGGGTGTGGGACCAGCCCGTCGCGCCGCCGCCGCCGCTGCCGCTGCCGCTGCCACTGCCACTGCCACCGCTGCCCCTCGCGCCTCCGCCCCTCCTACCAGTCTCCATGTGGCTGCTGCTTTAATTTCGTAGTTATAGGACTTCCATTCAGCTTGATTTCAGGTGTTTTTGAATGATGGTTGTTCTGTAGTTTAGTTGTAACTTGGATGTGGTTGTGGGAGGACGCGATACGATGTTTACCTACCCGCCATCTTGACCAGAAGTCTCTAGGAATAAACTTAACCAAAGAAGTAAAGAACCTATTCTCAGAAAACTACAGGACATTGAAAAAAGAAATAGAGGAAGATATAAAAAAGTAGAAGCAGCCCTGGCCAGTTTGGCTCAGCGGTTGGAGCGTTGGCCTGCGGTACAGAGAAACCCAGGTTCGGTTCCCGCTAAGGGCACATACCTCAGTTGCAGTTTGTCCCCGGCCCTGGTTGGGTCGTGCGGGTGGCAGCCACTCGATGTGTCCCTTTCACGTCAATGTTTCTCTCTCTCTCTCTCTTCCTCTCTCTCCCTCCCACTTTGTCTGAACAAAATATGGAAAAATGTTTTCAGGTGAGGATAAAAAAAAAAGTGAAAACACATAGTTCATGGATTGGAAGAATTAACATCATTAAAATGTCCATATTACCCAAAGCAATCTATAGATTCAATGCAATTCCCATTAAAATACCAACGACATATTTCATGGAATTAGAATAAATACTCCAAAAGTTTATATGAACTAAAAAAGACCCTGAATAGCCACAGCAATCTTGAAATATAAGAACAAAGTAGGAGGGATCACAATGCCAGATATCAGATTATACTACAAAGCCATAGTAATCAAATATGGCTTTGGCCCACAACCTGGTACTGGCACAAGAACAGGCATATAGATGAATAAAACAGAATAGAGAACCCAGAAATTGACCCAAGACATTATGCTCAATTAATATTTGACAAAGGTGGCAAAAGCATACAATGGAGTAAAGACAGCCTCTTTAACAAATGGTGTTGGGGAAATTGGACAGCTACATGCAAAAAAATTAAACTAGACCACCAACTTACACCATACACAAGAATAAACTCAAAATGGATAAAAGACTTAAATGTGACTCGTGAATCCATAAAAATTCTACAAGAAAATGCAGACAACAAAATTTCAGACATCATACACAGAATTTTCATTGATACAACACCTAAGGCAAGAGAAACAAAGGAAAAAATTAATAAATGGGACTAGATCAAACTCAAAAGCTTCTACACAGCAAAAGAAACAAGCATCAAAATGGAAAAGGGAACCCACTGTATGGGAGAGCATAACTGCCAATGATACATCAGATAAGGGGCTAATTTCCAAAGTACATAGAGTACTCATACAACTCAACAAAAGGAAGACAAAGAATCCAATTTAAAAATGGGCATAGACAACAATGCTGGGGGGGGCAGGATCAGGAGGGGGGTGTCAATGGGGGGAAAAGGAGAAACATCTATAACAAAAATAAATTAATAAAAATTGCAAAAAAATTGAGTATCAAAAGTAATGATAGCCCTGGCCGGTTTGGCTCAGCGGTTAGAGCATCGGCCTGCAGTCCAGAGAAACCCGGGTTCGGTTCCCGCTAAGGGCATGTACCTCGGTTGAAGTTTGTCCCCGGCCCTGGTTGGTCCTGCGGGAGGCAGCCACTCGATGTGTCCCTTTCACATCGATGTTTCTCTCTCTCTCTCTCTCCCTCCTGCTCTATCTGAACAAAGAATGAAAAAGTGTCCTTGGGTGAGGATAAAAAAAAAAAAAAGTAATGATAACAAGAACATACTGAATTTTTTAAAATAATTCATGAGTCTAAAGTCACACTTTTTTTTCTCTCTCTTTTTCTTTATTGATTTTAGTGAGAGAGGAAGGAAGAGGAAGAGAGAGATAGAAACATCGATGAGAGAGAACATCAGTTGGCCATATCCTGCATGACCCCAACTGGGGATGTGGCCCACAACCTGGGCATGCACCTTGATCGGGAATCAAACCAGCGACCTCTTGGTGCATGGGTTGATGCTCGACCACTGAGCCACACCAGCCGGGCAACACTCTTATATTTGAAAAGAGAGAGGAAGGAAAAAAGAAAGCTCTTCTTTGTAGAAGGTGCTAGTTGTAAATGTAAACAGAGTAAAAGAATTAAAAGACTCTCCCAATTTTACAATCATTAAGGAAATAGCTGATTCAGGCATGGATCGTCAATAGATGCTAAACCTTTCACTGGGAGAAAGATTGCTGGGTGAAAGAGTCACAGAGTCTCAAAGTACTAGTCCAGAGATGACTTAATTACAGAAGGAAACAGGCTCTTACACTGTGTAGAAAGCTAGCAGATGCCACCTTAACCAGATGGTCAAACTAAACCTCATCAATAATGGGATAAATGGATATTATAGCGTCCCAATGTGATTCAGAGAGATTGGCACAGCATCACCTGTGTAGTATTCCTGTCCCAAAATGTTTAACCTGAATCTAATCATAAGGAACAATCAGAGAAATCCAAATTGTGAAGCATTCTAAAACATACACTGACCTGGACTGTTAACAAAAAAATAAATAAATAAATAAATAAAGCCTACATCCCTAAGGGCAAAAATAATTATAAAGAAATAAGGGATTGTCTAAACTAATGGAAACTAAGGTTACATGGCAATGAAAACTAACAGGTAAACCTTGATTAAGGAAAACACTATAAAGAACATCATTAGAATAACAAAGGAAACTTGAATATAGACTCTAAACTAGATAATATTATTGTGTCTATGTTATATTTCTAGGGTGTAATAATGGTACCGAGGTTATAGGACAATGTCCTTGTTGTTAGGAAATATGTGCTCAAGTGTTTAGGGATAAAGCATCATGATGTCACTTCAAATAGTCCATAAAATAAAAAATAATGAATGGATAGATATAGACAGAATCAAAGCAAATGTGACAAATGTTAACAACTGGTGAATCTGGGTGAAGCCATACAGCAACAAGTGTCCCTTTTAATATTTCTTCAACTTTGCCATGAAAGTTGAAACATATGAATAATGTCAGTCATAGGTGGGTTATAACACATTGAAAGAAAAGAATGCACAGGTCTAGGATGACATACAAAAGAAAGAAAGAGGAGGGAGGGAAAGTTGTAATAGTAGAAAGAATCACTGAATTTTTTTTAATTTATTTATTTTTTAATATATTTTTATTGATTTTCTAGAGGGAGAAGAAGAGAGAGAAACATGGATTGGTTGCCTTCTGCATGCCCCCTACTGGGGATCGAGCCTGCAACCTAGGCATGTGCCCTGACCAGGAACAGAACCAGGACCTCGAGTCCATCGGGATATCGCTCAGTCCACTGAACCATACCAACTGGGTTCACCAAATTTTTTTCAAATCACCATTTGCAACCCTTGTGTGAGAATTAATACAAGCAAGGACAATCAATGGCTGTTAATAGGAGAGTAACACAGTTTGAGTGCCGCCCCCCAAGATTATTTATTAATCACAACAGAGAAAAAGTAGTTCAATAATGAGAATTTCTGGCAGACCAAGAGACCAAACTTAGCATTTCTGATAATGGAACTAAAGGACATCATGCACCTACTGATGTGATATACACAGAAAGACACAAGATTATCTATGTAGTGCTGTTGTCAAAATGTTTACTTTGAAAATATTATGAAAAAAAACAACCTGACAAATCCAGATTGTGGGAAAATCTCTAAGACAAATGATAATGTCATGGAAGACAAAAATTGGTAGGGGACTCATCTAAATTAAAAGAGGCTTGGCCCAGGCTGGTATTGCTCAGCAGTTAGAGCGTCAGCCTGCAGTCCAGAGAGACCCCGGTTCAGTTCCCCCTAGGGGCACATACCTCGGTTGCAGTTTGTCCCTGGCCCTGGATGGGTCGTGTGGGTGGCAGCCACTCGATGTGTCCCTTTCACGTCGATGTTTTTCTCTCTCTCCCTCCCACTCTATCTGAACAAAAAATGGAAAAATGTCCCGAGTGAGGATAAAAATAAATAAAAGAGGCTTAAGTGACACACAATCAAATGCAATGAGTGATCCTTTAGTGAATCCTGGAATTTTAAATCACAGTTCTAAAGGACATTTTTAGGACAAGTAGAGAAATGTGAACACAGATTGCATAATAGATATCATTATCCAATATTAAATTTGTTAGGTGTTGTGGTTACCTAGTAGAATATCTTTGTTCTTAGGAGATACATGCTGAAGTATTTACAGGTACAGTGTCTTGTCTGCAACTTATTTTCAAATGGTTCTGAAAAAAAAGTAGATAGATAAAGCAAGTGTCACAATATATTAACAATTGATGAATCTAGGTAACATACCTTAGTATAGGTGTTCACTGCACTGTTTTTTTGTTTTTGTTTGTGTTTTTTTAGCATGTTTTATTGTTTTTTTAAGAAAGAGAAGAAAGAAGAGAGAAGCATCAATGTGAGAGAGATACAGTGATTGGCTGCCTCCTGCACATCCCTGCCCTGGGGATCAAGTCTGAATCCCAGCATGTGCCCTGACCAGAAATTGAACCAGGATTCGATTAATCCATGAGACAATGCTCAGTCCACTGAGCCACACCAGCCGGGCATTGCACAGTTCTTTAAACCTTTCTGTAGCTTTGAAATTTTTCAGATTAAATATTGAGGGGGGAAAATTACACACACACACACACACACACAGAGGGTAGGGTAAAAAAGTAGGTTTACAGTTGTGTGTATGTGAAACACCGAGCTTATTCTTGTATTATTATTTATTAATCATTGTATTATGTTCCATACAAATAACTGTAAACCTACTTTTGCCCCACCCTGTATATATTTGTATTTGGTAATATATACACAAAGAATCTCTAGCACAATATCAATAAAAAAATAACTGTGACTCCCTGGGGGACAGAGAAACCAAACAGATGTGCAGCAGGGGAGGAGGGATTGTTACTATGTATCTTTATACCATCTACCCAAGACACCATGAATTTTAAGATAGAGCATTAATTTTATTTATCAAAAGGAAACAAAAATACTGCCATCATGTCATTTTAAGATGCCAAAAATTTTAAGACACAGATATTAAAATGTTTTCAGAAATATCAAAATGTTCATCTTAGTACTGATGAATTTTGGGACATCTTCTCAAATTATGAATCATGTGAATGTACTTATTACCTGTTCAAAAAATAAATGGGGGGTTAGAGGGTGAGGCAGAAGAGGATGAGCTGGCAAAGAATGAGAAGCAGCAGCTAATGAGGCAGGAGGAAAACCAGAAGAGAGTAGAGTCTCTAAAGTCAGGAGCAAACAGTGAACAAATATGACAGCATGTTAAGAGCTGGGTTGAAAGTGTTTATTATACTCAGTAACATCAAGTCATCTGTGATCCCAGTGTGAATAATTTTGGTAGAGTGGCAGTGGGTGGCAGTCAAATTAGATCTATATTTGAACAAGCAAGCAGGTGTAGACAGCTCTTTGAAGGCTGCCTATGCCTAAGAAGAGAATAGAAAGATAAGGTACTAACTAGGTGGGATATGGGCTCCAGGAAGGACTAAGGCTGAGGGTTGTTTAAGATGGAAATGAGCTAGAGATGTGAATGATCCAGAGAAAAAGTTGCAATTACAATAGACAAAAGTTAACCCTGAAAAGAGAAGCAGCATGGGGTCCAGTGCAAGGAGGTAAGACAAGCCTCAATCCTAACAGGCAGGAAGGAGAACATGATGCAAGCAAATGCAGGCAGGCTTAAGGCCTTAAAAAGAAGAGTAAGAGTCCCATGTATCTGCTTCAATTTTCTCTGTAATACTGGAGATAGGCTGAAGTAGAGAGAGAGGAAGTCAGAGTACAGGACCCACCTAAGTCAATGAGCAATTACAACACTGCCTGAGAAGTGCTCTGGGAGAGCAAGTACAAAAAGCTGTGGGAACACAGAGGAGCACCTCTCTGATCTTTCCTGGAGGAACCAGGGAAATCTTCATACAACTGAATCCTGAAGGATGAGTAAAAGTTGGCTAGGGAAAAAGAGAATCAGGAAAGCAGGTGTGAAGATCAGGAGAGCAATAGCATGGTATATTCAAGGAACAGAAAGAAGTAGAACAAGGATGAAGCTCAAAGTGGAAGGAGGGACAGAAAAGCAAAAATAGGGCTAAGTGGGAGGAGCTAGGTCATCCTGGCCTTGAAGGCCATGGCCAGGATTTAAGCTTTATTCTCAGAGCCCTGCCAGCCACTGAAGGACTCTATTCTTCTTCATTTAAAAAACTACAGCCTTGCCCGGCTCAGTGGATTGGGCATTGTCCCGTGGATTGAGAGGTCACAGTTTGGTTCCCAGTCGGGGTACCTGTCCAGGTTGCGGGCTTGGTCCCCAGTGGGGAGGGGGAAGGGTACAGGAGACAGCCAATTGAAGTTTCTCTCTTACATCAATGTTTCTGTCTCTCTCTCCCTTCCTCTCTCTCTAAAAGATCAATGAAAAAAAAAAAAAAAAATATATATATATATACACACACACAGCCTTGAAATGTGTTTAATAAAATGAAAATACATTGCTTTTCAGCTATGTATAAAAATCTCAAGTTAAAAAAAAAATCAAAGTGCATAAAGTAGAAAATAAAAATTCTTTCAGAATCCACCTTTTCAGAGGCCAATCCTTTAACAGTTTGACCTTCAGGTTTTTGGTTGTTGTTTTTAATGTATATATGACAAAAATGAGATCATTTTATACATGCTGTTTTATAACCTGTTTTTTCCACTCAACAATATCTCATAAAAAGTTTTCATGTCAATTAATACAGTTAGTTATTTCCATTGTTTAATGACTGGTCAACCGAGTCAACAATGCCCATGGTTATGGAGCAGTCAGGTGTGACATGGCTGACTTGGCAATTAGGAGGTCTCAGCTTCAGGGCAGAAACCAGGCTGCCAAGAAATAAGAAAAACATGACCGAGAGAATGAAGGAACAAGTCTAGCAAACTAGTCTTTAAAAAAACTTGGCTGAAATTTTAATACACACACATAGAATATCAGTGACAACACTGAAACAAGTAGACATCTCTTGATAGTAAGATTAGAAGTTGTTTTCTTTCTTTTTATCTTTATATTCTAAGATTTCTACAATGACCATATATTATTTTTGTAATAAGACAAAGCCACTGATTTAAAGTCGCAGCAACACCCTGGCCGGTTTGGCTCAGCGGCAGAGTGTAGGCCTGCAGACCAGAGTTGCAGGTTCGATTCCGGCCAAGGGCACGTACCTCAGTTGTGGTTCGATTGCGGTTCATCTCCAGCTCTGGTCCGGGTCGTGCAGGAGGCAACCAGTCGATGTGTCCCTCTCACATTGATGTTTCTCTCTCTCTCTTTCTTTCTCTCCCTCCCACTCTATCTGAAGATAAATAGGAAAATATCATCCTCAGGTGAGGATTAAAAATAAAACTGCAGCAATTAGTTTTTCCAGATAAGAGTTGAGCTTATTCATAAGCTGATACAGTTAGAAGGGGAAACAGCTGATGAACATTGGCACCTTAGCAGACAGAGTAGGCATACTGGGATTCAAGAAGCGGGGAAACATGGGTGTGGTTCCACTTCTCCCACAAGCCCTCAACCACCCTTTCCAGGAAAAAGGGGTTTAGGGAAAGTAATCCAGGAGAAAAGTTTACATTTAAGCAGTAGGATGCTATACATCCCATTGCTTAAATTCTGAACCAGTTATTGAGCTAGTCACTCATTCTCATCAAATCTCTTCCTCAGTCTTTCATAAATGGAGGCTACTAGGAGGGACCCAACAAGCGCAGGACACAGGGCGGTATCAATCTACGTTCCTGCTTAAGACTTGGATACCCTTCCAAAGGGTGGGGGAGGAGCAACTGATGCCCTTCCCTAACAGGCTAAGCACACTGCTTCTATCAACTCTGCTGTCCCACAGCTCTAGGAAACCTTCAGAGACTCTAGGCTGTCAGCAGGGAAGGAATGCAGCCCCTAGAGGAAATGCTGTGGGGAAAGGGAGGTAGAGAGAGTGAGGAGAAAAAGAAAAAGGAGAACTAGGAGGGATGCTCTAAACTAGAACAAGCAGCTTCCTCAAGGGAGGTCAGTACTTAATCCTATTATTTCATCCCTAGAGAAAGGTGCTGGCAAAGAGATGCCCAGAGAGAGGAATTAACTTGTTCAGAGGTGGCTAGCCAGCTGAGGAAAGGACTCCATGGGTTTGCTAGACCTAAGAAGACCCTCTTTCTGTGGCCCATTCACTAGAGACACTCACTCACTCCTCTCTCAGCTCTGAGGACTTTGCCTTCAGGCTCACCAAACCCATATCAAATCTCAACTAGCAAGACTTGTGTAGCCCCATGCCCTGCCTAGTGTGACTGGTTTGGCTGAGCGTCATCCCATGCACCAAAAGGTCTCCAGTTGGATTCAGTGGATTCTTGTCAGGGCACATGCCTGGGTTGCTGGCTCAATCCCTAGTGGGGACATGCAGGGAGCAGCCCATTGATATTTCTCTCTCACACTGATGTTTCTCTATCTCCCTTTTCCTCTCTCTATAAAAACTAAATAAATAAAATATATTTTTTTAAAAGAAAAGACTTGTGTAGCCCCAAACAAAAGCATTTCCACCAGTAATGCCCCTGCAAGAACCATCTCCTTTCAGAGCCCTGCCTCTTGGGGGCAGAACCGGTAGGGCATAGGCTGCAAAATCTCCAGACTCTCCCACCCTAAGGGCTCATGTGGCTGGCCTCACAAGCAGGTTCCTCAACAGTTGTGCTTAATTCCCATCTCTATGCCTTGCCCATACCATTCCCCAGGAATGCCTTCCCTTGCCTTTAACCCATTCAAATCTCATCTCCTCCAGGAAGTCTCTTATTCACTTTCTCCTTGTACTCCTTGTGTCCAGGGAAAAGTCTGTCTGGCCCTCCCTAAACTCCCCATTCTAGAGCTGGGGCAATTCTCAATCTCTATTTGGTTCCCCCCAACCCCCAGACCAAGAGCTCCTGAAAGCAGGGGCAGGGACAGGTTCCCAAACACCTCACCCTCATCCTCATGACCGGCTCCTACCAGCGTTGAAATTAGCTACATGCGGCACACCTAACACACCACCTCAGCCCTGGTGGACCCCAGGTTCAAGCCAGTGTACCCATCCCCTCCGAAACCCTGAGGTGGCCCAGACCAGCCATCCAACGTTGGGTCGCCCCCCAGGAGGCAGAAGGGCAGGGGTAACAACTTGGGTCCACCTGCAGGGGCGCCTCTAGTGAGTAATGACCCAAAGGAGACCACAGTTACCCCGCCTCCAGTCGCCTCATCCTCTAATGAGTGAGTGCACCATCCCCAGGAAGAGGATGCCGGTTTCCAGGGAACTCCAGGTCGGGGGCTGGGGGAGGATGGAGGGCCCAAGGCCCAGGCTCCAGAATCCAGAGGTCTGACGTCACCCATGACACGGGTTCCCTCTGAGGGAGCTGAGAATGGTTTGAGGGCCAGAGGGCACCCGGAGCACTCTTCCCCCGCTCCAAATAGGGAAGGTGACCTGGACCCTCCACCTCTCCAACATCTCGGCCTGCCCCCTGCATCTAAAGGGGAAGCGTAGGGGGTACAAAGCTGGAGAAGGGGTGACTCTCACGCTGCGCTCAATTTCCCTGCAAAGCCTCCGCGGAGCCCTTAGGCCCGGACTCACCTGCTGCTGTCGCTCCGCTGCCCTAAGCTGCGCTGCACCTGGCGAAGCCGCGCAAAACCAGCTGCGAGCCGCTCTAAGGCTGTGAGCCGGGAGCGCGCGTGCTTGGAGCCAGTTCCTCGCTCGCCCGCACCGCCCCGGCCCTTAGCAGCTCTCGCGAGACTCACGCGCCACCTGTAAGGCTGTTCTCCCTGCTCTCGCGAGAAAGAAGACTAAGCAGTCCCCCGCACCTCACAGGAGCTATCCGAGGTCCTAAGTCCTGTCCCTGGCCCCATCAGGTGGCCGACAGCACCGCAGGGACAAAAGCAAGACGAAGATGTGAAGGAAGAGACCCAGAGATGGGAGCCTGGTACCAACAGCCAGAGCCTCAGCTTCCAAGTCTGTAAACTGGGGAAAATAACCTCCCATGCCAGTCCCAACGGCTTCTGGGATTTACCAGAAAGGAGGAGTGAGGAGTTTTGTGAGTAGGAGAGCAGGGTTACTGAGGAAGGTCCTTCAGATCCACAGGCCCAAAGTGACAGCAAGGGGAGGGAGGATGGGAGATCAGAGATGAGACATGAAGAGACCCAGAAGAGACAGAGAAAGACATGAGCACACAGATCTACGGAAAATTTAACATAGAAAGGCAAGAGAGCCGTGAACATCGAGGCATAGAAACACGGAGCAAGACGGGGATACAGAAACATGGAGAGATCAAGATTTGGAGGGGGGGAGGAGACATGGAAAGAGAGAAAGGAAAGGGAACACAATGAAAATTTTAAAAGATAAGAAATGGGGACAAGCAAGCTACACAAAGGAATAGAGAGAAGCTTAGAAAGAGAAAGAGCCAGAAAAAAAACGATGAAAGAGACTGTGATATGCATAGATGAACACCTAAAAAGAATAAAAACCAGCCTTGGCGGGTGTGGCTCAGTTGGTTGGAGCATTGTCCAGTACATTGGAAGATCAAGGGTTCCATTTCGATCAGGGCACATACCTGGGTTGTGGGTTTGATACCTGGTCCGTGTGTCCGTGTGTGTGCAAGAAGCTACCAATGTTTCTTTCGTTTCTCTCTCTCTCTCTCTCTCTCTCTCTCTCTCTCTCTCTCTCCTCTCTGTCTCTCCCCTTCCCCACACCCCTCTCTAAAATCTACTTTTGAAAAAGAATAAAGACCAAGGTAAATGTTTAAAAACCCAGAACTAATAATGGTTGAGAGATACCCCACTTGGAGTAATGGGGCTGGGAATGAAAGACAGTCCTTTATTGTGAGTGGTGCTTACAATGTAAACCTCCTGTGAGATCTCTCCAGCCAGGGCCACCCTCTGTCCTTCTAGCCAATATCTCTTGCCCTCCACAGTGCCCTCTACCCACACTATCCCAGGCCTGCAAGGGAACTTCAATGGGTGGGAGACACTGCAGGGATTCTTTGACCAGAATAAGGGCCCATTGTCTGGCTCCAGCCTGGTGGGAGTGGGGTCTCACTCCCACAGCTGGGGCAGAAAGGGGGCAGAAGGATAAAAGGCAGACAAGAACTACTGAGGGAGAGAGAGAAGGAAGGGAATCTCAGGGCCTGTGGAAAGTTGAGCAGCAAGCATAATCTAGCCACCAGACCACTTGTGGGGGAAGAGTCATGGGCTATGGGCAGGACAACAGAGTTCTGCTGTTGATCCTGTCCCTGGTTCACCTGCATGGTCACTGCTCTCAATCCCTACTATAATACAAGCTTTAGCCTGTTTACAGAGCTGTGGGGAGGACTCAATGAAATGATGACTAGGAACCTGAAGAGGTTATCAAGCATGGTTTTTAAAGGAGAGATGTTGAAAGAGAATAATACTTCAGTAGTGACAATTATTTAAATAAACTTTTATTCAACAAGCATGTGCTGATCACCTACTGTGAGAAAGAGCATAGTGCAGTGGTTAAGAACATGGACCTAGAAGGCAGACTGCTTGACCCTTCCCAGCTGTGTGAGGTACTCATCCTTACTGAACTTTAGTTTTCCACATATGTAAAATAAGGATGAAGATAATAGGACCTGTGTCTTAGAATTCCTGTGAGGATGAAATGAATTAACACATGTAGACATGTGTAACCCATGGGACAGTGCATGGTACTGTTTAATAAGTACTAGTTCACACTGTATGCCAGGCTCTGGGGACATATTTTTCTCATAGTGGAGTATGGGAGTAAAAGAGCCAGAGCCAAATTATGCAATAACACATTTAAAGCTTATTTTTCTCAAATGTGAATGTCATGTAGGCTCACATACCATTCACTAAAGCATGTCTTATGACTAATGCATGGATGACAGGAAGACATACTTCCTCTAGACACAGAGGATGCAAGTCATGACACTACGAGTGTTTAATGCTTTGCAGCAAGGAGGCAAGTAAATGGGAGCAGTAAACAAATCACCCATGGGGCCAGCTCCAGGCTCTTTGACTTTTCCTGCCTAGCAATGTCTGAATGAGGCATGTCCACCCAAGGGTCTCTGGGAGAATATCTATGTTACAGACCAGTAAACTATGAAAAATAAAAGAAGGTTAGCATTTACTGAACCCTTACTACATCTGAGTGGGATGCTAAGCTTCATGACTATCCTATTAATAACTGCTTTTCCCCCATTTTGTAGATGAGAAAAGTGAGGTTCAGGGAGATAAAATGATCTGCCCAAGGAAATAGAAGGGGTGTATCTTAAAAATGGAAAAACCAATATCTTTAAATTGGGTTTCCCCAGAAGCAGACATTGAAATAATGATGTGAGTACAAATGGTCTATTTGAGAAATGAACACAGGAAGAACTAGTAGAGGAATGGAGGAAGTTGAAACAAAGAAATAAAAGGAAACCACCCTGGCTGGTATGACTCAGTGGTTAGAGCATTGGCCCATGGACCGAAGGGTCCCAGGTTTAATTCCTGGTCAAGGGCACTATCCCTGACCCTATTCTGGGCATGTACAGGAGGCAACCAATCAGTGTATCTCTCTCACAATGATGTTTCTCTCTCTCTCTCTCTCTCTCTCTCTCTCTCTCTCTCTCTCCTTCTCTTTTTCTCTCTCTTTCCCTCCCTCCCTCCCTTCCTTCCTTCCTCCCTCCCTCCCTTCCAGTCCCTCTAAAAATCAATGGGGAGAAAAAAAGAAATAAAATAAAACCAATTCAGTGTGCAATAATGAACAGGCTACTACTGTGAAAAATGGGGACTTGATCCTACTGGGGACCTCCAGGACACAGAATACAATACAGTTGTCCCATCAAAGGAATGAGGAAACCAAGGGTTGAGGGCTGCTTCTGTCACTTCCAGACTTTCCTGTGTGCCATCTGAGCAGAGAAAGCCCTCAGGCAGAAGATTCCAGGAGCTTGCAATAAGAAGCCATCAGGAATAGCTAAGGGGGCATGGGAAGTATACTATGGAATAGCATCTACTACAACCAAGATCCGAACCCAAGTTTTGTCTGGCTCTCAAGTCACATCATGCTGCCTCTAAGGTAACCTATTAGTCCTGTGGAAATTGCAATATGAAGACTCCTTTTTTTTTTTTTTTTTCATCCTCACTCGAAGACACTTCTGCACCCATCTTCAGATAGAGCGGGAGAGACAGAGAGAAACATCAATGCAAGATCAACTGGTTGCCACCCACAGGATCCCAACCTGGGCCGGAGACAAACTGCAACCAAGGTACATGCCGCTAGCGGGAAACAAACCTAGGACTCTCCAGTCCGCAGGCTGGCACTCTAACCACTGAGCAAAACCAGCCAGGGCTGGAGACTCCTTTCTTAACAAAGAGCCTCTTACTCCAATTCACCCCACTCCATGCTCCAGATCTTATGAGATACCAAGTCCCTGTATATTTGATGCACAGCACTGAGTATACAGTGACACACATTCTTGCCGGCAGAGCCATGGCAATGTCAGAGCACCTTGTCCAGTCCACTCAATACCCAGGTGTGCAGCCCTGGCCAGTTTGGCTCAGCGGTTAGAGCGTGGGCCTGTGGTCCAGAGAGACCCAGGTTTGGTTCCCGCTAAGGGCACGTAACTCGGTTGCAGTTTGTCCCTGGCCCTGGTTGGGTTGTGCGGGTGGCAACCACTTGATGTGTCCCTTTCACATCGATGTTTCTCTCTCTCTCTCTCTTCCTCCCACTCTATCTGAACAAAAAATGGAAAAATGTCCTCGGGTGAGGATGAAAAAATAAATTAAAAAATACCAAGGTGTGCAATCTTGAAACTCTCAGAGTTCACTCTAGACCTTCCTATAGAGAGCCTCTACCCTACATACCTCTTTCCCACCACCACACTACCTGTGTTTGTCTTCTCTCCCCAACCAGAAAGGAAGTTCCCCAAGGCAAGCCACAAAATGGGAGAAAATATTTGCAAATCATATATCTGATCAGAGACTTGCATCTAGAATATATAAAGAATTCTTACAACAAAATAATAAGACAAATAACCCACTTTAAAAATGGGCAAACTGCCCCGGCTGGTTTGGTTCACTGGATCAACCCGCAGACCAAAGAGTCTCGGGTTTAATTCTGGTCAGGGGCATTTACTTCAATTGCGGTTCGATCCCTGGCCCTGGTTAGGGTTGTGCAGTAGATAGCCAATCGATGTATCTCTCTCGCATTGATCTCTCTCTCTTTCTCTTTCTTTCTCTCTCTCTCTCTCTCTCTACTTCCCTCCCTCCCACTCTGTCTGAAAAATCAATGGTAAAATATCCTCAGGTGAGGATTAAGATGGTCAAGATGGTGGCATAGGTAAACGTGGTATCGCGTCCTCCCACAACCACATCAAAGTTACAACTAAACTACAGAGCAACCATCATTCAAAACCACCTGAAATCAAGCTGAATGGAAGTCCTACAACTACAGACTTAAAGAAGCAGCCACATCAAGACTGGTAGAAGCGGGGGAGGCGGACAGGCTGGTCCCACACCCACGTGGGGCAGATAAAAATCAGGAGGATACGTCGGCCAGGAAGGTCCTCCCTGAGAACTGAGGGGTCCCTGTCCCACACCAGGTACTCCGCTCAGGGTTCTGGTGCCAGGAAGAGAAGTCCTCATAACTTCTGGCTGGAAAAACCAGAGAGAACTGAGGCTCAGAGAGGCTGAGGCAACTGGAGCCCAGGCAGCTCCTCTTAAAGGGCCCACACACGAACTTTTCTGACTCACTCCCTCTAAGCTTGGAGGGGAGGCAGCTGGGGGGGGGGGCGGTGCCAGAGACATACAGGAAAGAACTGAGCTGTTTGGCATTGGAGCGAGGGCTGGAGAAGGAGCTTTCTCTGGGACAAGTGTGCTGTCAGAGGCCTTTGTTCCTTTGGTGAGCCCTTCCCTGGGGCAGCAGACAGCCACCATATCTGGGACTCCAGCAACCTGGCTCACAATGGTTGCCCCGCCCTCGTGACTCCCTGAGGCCCCACCCCACCCAACTTCAGGCCCACCCAAGCTTTTGCCAGTTTCTTTACCATAGGATTGGCCTGTCTTGGATCCCGCTTCAGGTTTTACTAAATTCTTTCAAACAAGTAGCATCTGCTCTCAGATAGCCCCATACCTCTCGTTAAGTAATACACAGAAACAAACACAGGGAGGCAGCCAAACTGAGGAGACAAAGAAGCAGGTCCCAAATGAAAGAACAGAACAAAATACCAGGAAAAGAACTAAGTGAAATGGGGATAAGCAACCTAACAGATGCTGAGTTCAAAATACTGCTTATAAGATGCTCAATGAACTTAGTGAGAACCTCAACAAACTTAGTGAGGGTCTGAAGAGCATAAAAAAGGACCAATCAGAAATGAAGGATGCACTAACTGAAATAAAGAATCATTTACACAGATTCAATAGTAGAGTAGGTAAAGCCAAGAAGCAAACCATCAAATTGGAATATAAGGAAGCAAAAAACATCCAATCAGAACAGCAAAAAGAAAGAAGAATCAAAAAAAAAAAAAAAATGAGAATGGTATAAGGAACCTCTGGGACAACTTCAAGCATGCCAACATTTGCATCTTGGGGGTGCCAGAAGGAGAAGAGACAGAACAAGAAATCGAAAACCTATTTGAAACAGTAATGACAGAAACCTTCCCTAACTTGGTGAAGGAAACAGACATACAAGTCCAGGAAGCACAGAGAGTCCCAAACAAGATGAACCCCAAGAGGCCCACACCAAGACCCATCATCATCAAAATGCAAAAGGTTCAAGACAAAGAGAGAATCTTAAAAGCAGCAAGAGAAAGGCAGCTAGTTACCTACAAGGGAGTTCCCATTAGGCTGTCAGCTGATTTCTCAAAAGAAACTTTGCAGGCCAGAAGGGAGTGGCAAGAAATATTCAGAGTGACAAAAAAAGCAAGAACCTACAACCAAGAATACTCTATCCTGCAAAGTTGTCATTTAGAAAAGATGGCCATATAAAGACTTTCCCAGACAAGAAAAAGTTAAAGGAGTTCATCACCACCAAACCATTATTATATGAAATGTTGAAGGGTCTTTTTGAAGAAAAAGATAAAATATATGAACAAACAAAATGGCAATGAATACATATCTATCGCAACTGAATCTACAAACAAAATGAACAAGCAGAACAGAAACATTCTCATAGATACAGAGAACATTTTGTTGGTTGCCAGATGGGAGGGGGGTTGGGGAATGGGTGAAAAAGGTGAAGGGATTAAGAAGTACAAATTAGTTGCTAGACTGACAAACCTCAAAAGGAAGGGGGTTGGGGAGTGGGAAGAAATAAACCAAATAACTTATATGCATAACCAGTGGACACAAACAACAGTGTGGGAAAAGGCGGGAGGGGGGCAGGAGTGGGGAGGAGGGGGTCAATTGGGGAAAAATGAGGAACACCTGTAATACATTCAACAATAAAGATTAAAAAAATAAATAAGTAATAATAAATATAAAAATGGGCAAGGATCTGAGAATTTCTCCAGTGAAGATATACAGATGGTTTGATAAGCACATGAAAACATGCTCGATATCATTAGTCATCAGAGAAATGCAAGTCAAAACCACAGTGAGATATCACTTAACATCCACTAGAATGGCTATAGTCAAAAAGACTTAATAAGTATTGACAGGGATGTGGAGAAATTGGAACACTCATACACCACTAGTAGAAATGTAAATGGTGCAGCCACTTTGGAAAACAGTTTGACAGGTCCTCAAAAAGTTAAACATAGAGTTACATTTTGATCTAACAATTCTACTTCTAGGTATATACCCAAACAAAATAAAAATATATGTTCAGGCCCTGACCGGTTTGGCTCAGCGGATGGAGCATTGGCCAGCAGACCAGAGAGGCCCAAGTTTGGTTCCCACTAAGGGCACGTACCTTGGTTGCATTTTGTCCCCGGCCCTGGTTGGGGTCATGTGGGTGGCAACCACTCGATGTGTCTCTCTCACGTCGGTGTTTCTCTTTCTCTTCTTCCCTCTCTTCCTCCCGCTCTATCTGAAGATAAATGCAAAAATGTCCTCGGGTGAGGATAAAAGAAAAATTAAAAATACTGTATATGTTCACAAAACACTTACAAATTCATTGTAGCATTATTCATAGTAATGAAAAACTGGACATAGCCATCAACAAGAGAATGGTTAAACAAATTATTGTATATTCATACAATGTAATATGTTTCAACAATGAAAATGAATGTGTAGCCCTGGCTGGTTTGGCTTAGCAATTAGAGTGTCAGCCGGTGGATCAATGAGTCTCAGGTTCGATTTCGGCCAGTGTAGCTCAGTGGATTGAGCATTGTCCCGTGGACTGTGAGGTTCTGATTCAATTCCTGGTCAGGACATATGCCAGTAGGGGGTCGCAGGAGGCAGTCAATTGATGTTTCTCTCTCACATAGATGTTTCTCTCTCTCTCTCCCTTCCTCTTCCTCTAAAAAAAAATCAATAAAAATTATTTAAAAAGAAAGAAATACATACTTTATGATTCCACTTATATAAAGTTCAAGAATAGGAAAATTAATGTGATAGAAATCAGAACAATGGTTGCTGGTTGAGGGGTGCATAGATTGACCGGAAAGAGACAGAAAATATATTGCTGGGGTGATAGAAATATTCTAGATCTTGTTTTAGGTGGTAGTTACAGGGTATATAAAATTGTTAAAAGTTATCAAACTGGCCCTGGCTGGTGTGGCTTAGTTGCTTGGGAATAGTCCTGTGTACCAGTTTGATTCCTGGTCAGGGCACATGCCCAAGTTTCAGGCTCCACCCCCAGTAGGGAGTGTGCAGGAAGCAACCAATCAATGTTCCACTCTCACACTGATGATTCTCTCTCCCTTTTTATGTTTATCTCTTAAATAATCGATCTTTTAAATATTTTTTTAAAATTATTGCCTGGCCGGCGTGGCTCAGTGGTTGAGCATCAACTCAAGCACCAAGAGGTCACCAGTTCAATTCCGGGTCATGGCACATGCCCAAATTGTGGGCCAAATCCCCAGTGGGGGGCATGCAGGAGGGAGCCAATCGATGTTCTCTCTCATTGATTTTTCTATCTCTCTCTCTCTCCCTCTCCCTTCCTCTCTCTCTAAAATCAATAAAGAAAATAATTTATTTTAAAAAATTATCAAACTGAAAACAAGATCTGTGCATTTTACTGTACATAAATTATAACTCAGTAAGGTACTGTTAGCTTTTCTAAAATAGGGTCACTTGAGTCTAAGGAACAAAGACAATTCCTGACCTCTAACTTCTTGCCTACATATGAAGCCCTATCAATCCCCATGCTTCTCTGCTTCCCTTCCACCAACAGTGCCTCCAATAGACCATTTGGGGACACCTACACCAGCAGTGACTAATACTTGTAGAGCTAATTGACCAGGTACATTACTCTGCTGGCAGGTTTACTTCCAGACCACCATAATAAAGCGAATATCACAATAGTAAGTCACATGAATTTTTGGGTTCCCAATTATATAAAAAGTATGTTTACACTATACTGTAGCCTATTAAGCCTATTAAGTGTATTAAGTGTTAAAAAGTATATTACTTAATTTTAAAATGTTTTATCATTAAAAATTTCTAACCATTATCTGAGCCTTGACAAAGGTCATCACTGATCACAGATCACCATAACAAATATAATAATAATAAAAAGTTTGAAATATTGTGAGAATTACCAAAATGTGACATAGAGACACAAAGTGAGCAAATGAAGTGGGAAAAAAGTTTCAATAGACTTGTTCAGCACAGGGTTGCCACAAATCTTCAATTTCTAAAACACCTAATATTTGCAAAGTACAATAAAATGAAGCACAATAAAACTAGGTATGCCTATATCTTTACTTCCTGAAAATGTAATCATCTTTTAATTTTTTTTCTTTATTGATTTTAGAGAGAGAGAAAGGGAGAGGGAAAGAGAGATAGAAACATCAATGAGAGAGAACATTGATTGGCTGCCTCCTGCATGCCCCCCCACTGGGGATTTGGCCCACTACCTGGGCATGTGCCCTGACCAGGTATCAAACCAGCGACCTCTTGGTGCATGGGTTGATGCTCAACCACTGCACCACACCAGCCAGGTTGTAATCATCTTTTTTTTTTTTTTTATCCTCACCCGAGGACATTTTTCCATTTTTTATTCAGATAGAGCAGGAAGGAGAGAGAGGAAGAGAGAGAAACATCGATGTGAAAGGGATACATCGAGTGGTCGCCACCCACACAACCCAACCAGGGCCAGGGACAAACTGCAGCCAAGGTACACGCCCTAAGTGGGAACTGAACCTGGGTCTCTGTGGACCGCAGGCTGACGCTCTACCGCTGAGCCAAACTGGCCAGGGCCATCTTTTAAAATAACTTAGGCAAACATCAATTTTACATAATCCTTTTTAAGAGTAGGAGGAAATTGTAACTCTTCACTTAATTGCAGAGTCTAAACCATAAATTCAAATTATAGTGTTATTCCTATTGTCTTATTAAGCCAAGAAAGCCTATTACAGACTAAAAGAAGTGAATATGAATCTGTACATTCAAAAGGATACTTTGAAAACTCATTATATCACATTAGTACTTAACAGCAGTACGTAAATTATTTTCAAATGTGCTCCAAGGGTCACCTCTTCACTGAAGAATTAACCTTCAGAAGTCAAGTGACAAATATTAATATCTACATTTTACATGCTAGGAAATAAAGGCAAAGAAAGATTTAGGATTGAATAATCTATTCAAAGTTAAAAACAGTCTTTGTTTGAAATAAGACTCATGTGCCCTAAATTTCTTTCTATTGGGTTAGATTCATTAGTGAACATTTCTACCTATAAGCCAATTCACTTCAAAAAGTTACCTGTATTTTGTGTTCAATATCTTAATGTATTAGGGTACAAGAGCCCTGACTGGTTTGGCTCAGCAGTTAGAGCGTCGGCCCGCAGACCAGAGAGTCCCAGGTTCAGTTTCCGCTGAGAGCACATACCTCGGTTGCAGTTTGCCCCAGTCTTGGTTGGGGTCGTGTGGGTGGTGACCACTCGATGTGTCTCTCACACATCAATGTTTCTCTCTCTCTCTTCCTCCCTCTCTCCCTACCGCCAACCCCATCTTTGGAGATAGAGCCTGAAACCCAGGAACTGAACAGGCACCTCTCAGTCCATGGGACAACGCTCAATCCACTGAGCCACACTGGGCTGGGCTAAAGTTAATTTTTATAGAAATAACAATCTACTTTCCTTTTGCACTCATGTTTCTGTGGTTTAGTTATACTTGATTAAATTATACATATACTGTAACGAGTACAAAAGGCATTAACAGGTTTAAGAATGTGTTAGTCTGCCCATATGGTATGGCTCAGTGGTTGAGCATCATCCCATGTACCAAAAGGTCACCAGTTTGATTCCTAGTCAGGACACATGCCCAGATTGTGGGCCAAATCCCCAGTAAGGGGCATGCAGGAGGCATCCAGTCAATGTTCTCTCTCTTGTCGATGTTTTTTCTTTTTTTAATCCTCACCCCCCCAAAAAAAAAAAATCCTTACCCAAGGATATTTTTCCATTTATCTTCAGATAGAGTGTGAGGGAGGGAGGGAGATAGAGAGAAACATCAATGTGCAATATAAGAGAGACACATCAAATGGTTGCCTCCCACATGACCCCAATCAGGGGACTGAACCGCAACCGAGGTATGTGCCTGTGACCAGAATCAAACCCACAACTCTTTGGTCCACAGGCCAAAGCTCCAACCACTGAGCCAAACCAGCCAGGACTCTCATCAATGTTTCTATCTCTCTCTCTCCCTTTCTCTCTCTCTAAAATCAATAAAGAAAAAAAAAGATTGTATTAGTCCAAGTCTTCAGAGAAGTTGACACCAAGATGGGATTAAATATACAAGACATTTATTAGGGAATGACCAATTAAAGAAAATGATGAGGAAGCCAGGAGAGCCATCAGACTATGCTACAAGTCTGATCCCGAGTGAAGGAGGGAGGGAGAGAGGGAAGGAAAGGAGTGAGTGGAAGAGTCTTAGACTATTCTGCAGTTCTGAGGAAAGAGTAGCAAGACCGCTGGGAGTCCTCTCACCAAAGCCACCCATCTCCCATCAATCTCTCAGAAGTGGGCCAGCTTTAATATCCCATCTGTGCCAGGGCATCAGCAAGAAGTAGCCATGGAAGGAGATTTGACCTTAGCACAAATGCAGTGATGGATTTCAGAAGGCAGAAATTGGGTCCCTTGGTCAGTTATATTTCTTGTAATCAAAGATATGAGAAGCCATCTCACAGCCATCACAGTTAACAATACAGCAAGTTCTTGGTGTATTAGATATGGATTCAACTTGGCTACATGTAACAGAAAACTTAAGTAACAATGGCTTAAACAAAATAGGTCATTTTCTCACATAATGAGAAGTCCAAAAATAAGTGAGTTGGCTCAGTGACTAAGATTCAAGGCAGAGGTCTCTACAATTCTCTTGGCCTTTCCTGCAGAATTTTGAAATGGCTTCTCACCTGTAACCATCATGGCTGCATTGCAGGCAGCTAGAAGGAGGAAGGGCAAAAGGTAGAAGGGCATACCAGCAGAGTCTGCACCCCCATTTAATCAGCTTTCCAGAAAACCCACCCAACAATTTTTATTTATCTCTCATTCCTGAACCGTCACACCATCACTCCTATTTGGCAAGGAAGTGACAATGTGACACATTTTAGCTTTTTAACTGGACACGTTGCCTCTGCCAATAAAATCAGTGAGAAAGAAGGGGAGAACGAATACTGGAGAGGGTACTAGCAGCTCCTGCCATACGGTGAGCATGAACACACTAGAGTGGCCTATCAGCAACTGAGTGCATCCAGAGAGTCATGAGCTTCATTCTGTATGTTATCCCAGTGACTTGATGCAGTGGAAATGGTGATAAGTATGTCCACTGGATTATGTTTGTTTCCCTAAAATGTGAGCTCCACTGAGGGTTCTTGTGGTGTTTACCCCTGTATCCCCAGCACCTACAACAGTACCTGTCATGTAATTAAGACCAAATAAGTATTTTTTTCATCTTTTTCTTTATTGATTTTAGAAAGAGGAAAAGAGAGACAGAAACGTGGATGAGAGAGAACATCGACTGGCCACTTCCTCCCCCCACTGGGAACTTGGCCACAACCTGGGAATGTGCCCTGACTGGGAATCGAACCAGCAACCTCTTGGTACATAGGTTGACGCTCAACTGCTGAGCCATACCAGCCAGGCCAAAATAAGTATTTTTGATAAATGAATGATTAATAATAGTGTTACTTTCTTCCCTGGGTATCCTTTCAATAAACTTCTATTACCTGATGTCCTTGAGTATAGAAACTGCCAGAGCCTATTGGGGGATAATTCCTCCCCAGTCTTTCCCATTCCATTCATTCTCAGCAGGTAATTTCAACTCCTTCAGGAGGAAAAACTGACATGCCCCTACATCCTTCCCTCAGAAGCATAGATGTTACATAGACTGAATGTTTGGTCCCCTCAAAATCAATGTTGAAATCCTAACTCCTAATATGACAGTATTAGGATGTGGGGTCTTTGAGGAGTAACTAAGTCATGAGGGCGGAGCCTTTGTGATGGGATTAGTGTTCTTATAAAAGAGAACCCACAGAGCTCCCTAGGCCCTTCCACCATGTGAGGATATGAGAAGTCTGCAACCTGTAAGAGGGTCCTCAACCCACCATGTTGGCTTTCTGATCTCAGACTTCCAGCCTCAAAAACTGGGAGACATAAACTTCTGTTGTTTATAAACCACCCAGTCGAATATTTCTTTCCTTTATTGATATTAGAGAGGAAGGGAAAGGGAGAGAGAGATGAAGACATTGATGGAGAGAACATCAATTGGCCACCTCCTGCATGCCCCCACTGGGGATCAGGCCCACAACCTGGGCATGTGCCCTGACCGGAAATCGAACTGGCAACCTCTTGGTGCATAGGTCGATGCTCAACCAGTGAGCCACACCAGCTGGGTGTGGTATTATTTTATAGCAGCCTGAATGCACTGTCTCCTCACCCCCTCCCAGGCTAAAGCCAGTCCCCCAACGATGCTCTGAGCCCACCCCTTATAATCACTTCAGGGATTTTGATCTTTCAAAATCCTCAGTGCCTTTAACTTCTTCTTTCTTCTATTCATCCTTCAAACATCTCCCCCGAAAAAAGCAAAACTGTTATCTCTCTGTCCATAGCCAAGCTATTGTTTTAACTTCTATCCCTGGATGATCTCAGCCACTCCCAAGGCATTAAGTATCACCTGTGTACAGAAGATTCCTTGATCAGCAAAGGGTTCTTTTTTTTTTTTATCCTCACCCGAGGACATTTTTTGACATTTTGTTCAGATAGAGTAGGAGGGAGAGAGAGAGAGAGAGAAACATCGACGTGAAAGGAACACATCAAGTGGTTGCCACCCACACGACCCAACCAGGGCCGGGGACAAACTGCAAACGAGGTACGCGCCCCTAGCGGGAACCGAACCCAAGTCTCTCCAGACCGCAGGCCAATGCTCCAACCGCTGAGCCAAACCGGCCAGGGCCAGCAAAGGGTTCTTGATTGTAAGCATGAAGAAGCCAACTCTGGCTAATGTGAGCAGAAAAGGTATTTACTGGAAGGGTATCAGTTAGGTCCTATAACTAACTTCCTTTCTGACTCAAAACCCATCATTCATAACTCTGGTCAATACCTGGCCTCCCAGGGACCTTTCCTAGGAGTGTGATCACTCAGATAACTGCCAGGCCCTTTGACACTTTGTGTATGGTTTATTCATCAGTCTCTTGTGAGCTAGTTTGCTATAAATCAGCCTTGTGTTCATGAATTGGTAATTTTGTGACTACTCATTATTTAATTAGAAAAAAATTACTTTTCCTGCTTGACTTTTAATTTTAGAAACTGAAGCAAATTTGTCCAGTGTTTGTTATTCTTTTCACTTTTGATTTAAAGGATCTAGCTGCTTTATTCTTTTGTCATTGTATACAACTTACTCTGAAAATTAAAATAATTATGCATATTTCTCCAAACAAACTAAATATTTTTGAACCCATTAAAACAATAAACAATCAATATTATACATGGCTGTCCCTAGAACATTTTTGTTATCCCTGAACTCAGAGACTGTTGCTCTGGCCTTGTTCCTCTATGGGTATATGGGCCACTGAGATGCTGGTCTCCTTTGCACACTCCAGCTCTTCCCTGGCTCCAGGCCCCTTAGCCTCCTCGCAACTTTCATCTCTCTCTGGAACAGTTGGCAATCAGCTCCAAAATCCCCAATTTCATAACATGGAGAATAATTTAGCCTCTACTTTCTACCCTCTCAAACATTTTACTCTCAGAACCACTTTGCATTCTTAAAATTTATCAGTAACCCCATTTAACTTTTTAAATGTGAGCTATTTACCAATATTTACTCTATTATAATTTAAAACTGAGAAAATTTAAAAATATTTATCTATTGATTTATTCACGTTAAATTTATTGAAGTGACATTGATTAATAGGATCATATAGGTTTCAAGTGTACATTTCTATGATACAAGATCTTTATAATGCACTGTGTGCCCACCACCCAAATCTATTGATTCATTTAAAATAGCAATAATAGCCCTGGCCGATTTGGCTCAGTGGTTAGAGCATCGGCCTGCGGTCCAGAGAGACCTGGGTTCGGTTCCCACTAAGGGCACGTACCTCGGTTGCAGTTTGTCCCTGGCCCTGGCCGGTTGTGCAGGTGGCAGCCACTCGATGTGTTCCTTTTGCATCGATGTTTCTCTCTCTCTCTCTGTTCCTCTCTCTCCCTTCCCACTCTACCTGAACAAAAAATGGGAAAATGTCCTCAGGTGAGGATTGAAAAAAAAAAAAAAAAGCAATAGCAGCCTTGGCCAGTTTGGCTCAGCGGTTGGAGCATCAGCCTGCGGTCCAGAAAGACCTGGGTTTGGTTCCTGCTAAGGGCACGTACTTCGGTTGCAGTTTGTCCCCGACCCTGGTTGGTCGTGCGGGTGGCAGCCACTCGATGTGTCCCTTTCACGTCGATGTTTCTTTCTCTCTCTCTCTTCCTCTCTCTCCCTCCCACTCTACCTGAACAAAAAATGAAAAAATGCTCTCGAGTGAGGATAAAAAAATAATAACAAAATAAAATAGCAATAATTCATTACGCATTAGTGATGTTAACAAATATTTTTTTTTATTTTAAAATAATTATATTTTCCAAAACAAACTAGTAAGAGGGGAGTTTTTCTGTCCATCACATCCCGTGCAGAAAGCAAAGAGGCAATGCATGTGCCAAGGCCAAAATGCAGTCCTCGCAGCCTGGGCTGCAGTCCTCCATGAGCCGCACGCACCACCTGCTCCGCAAGGGCAACTATGCCACGGTGCCATGTACCTGCCAGCAGTGCTGGAGTACCTGACCACCGAGATCCTGCAGCTGGCAAGCAATGCACCCGCAACAACAAGAAAATGCACATCATCTCACGCCACCTGCAGCTGGCCATCCACAAGGATGAGGAGAGCTCAACAAGCTGCTGGGCAAAGTCGCCATCAGGCAGGGTGGAGGTCTGCCCAAAATCCAGGCAGTGCTGCTGCCCAAGAAGACTGGGAGCCACCACAAGGCCAAGGCCAAGTGAACTGGAATATTAGAATCTTCCTCAATCTCAACTTTTCAGAGTCACCACATTTTCACTAAAAGTTCTTGCCTTTTCTATATTGTAGCAGCTACTTGAAAATAACCTTTACTGTAGTTCACAGTAGATGTTAGTACATAAATACCCCAGAAATGAGACACAAAATTAAACAATCTGGTTGCCTGTTACTATTTGAGCCAACTAAACAGAGACAAGGTTGAATCATATATGAGTTGTTATTTAATCCTCACTTCAGAATATTTTTCTATTTATCTTCAGATAGAGTAGAAGGGAGACAGAGGGAGAGACAGGAGAGAGAAACATCAACGTAAGAGGAACACATCGACTGGTTGCCTCTTGCACAACCCCAACCAGGACCGGGGACAAACTGCAACTGAGGTACATGTCCTTGACCAGAATCAAACCTGTGACTCATTGGTCCAGGAACCAATGCTCTACCACTGAGCCGAACTGACCAGGGCCATATATGAGCTTTTATTCCAATATTGCTGGCAGTATGGGAGAGTAGTGGGTCATCCCTGAAAAATCTACTCTAAATTCGCGATAGCTGGTCGCTTATATTGGGTATCTACATGGGGAAGGGCAGGTAGGCCAAAAGGAGTAACAATGGATAAACTTGTTTGCAGATTATGGGCATGGGGAAGTAAAAGAAGTAACAATGATTACAGACATGGGAAAGTAATGCAGGCTGGGGAATGTTGGTTGCCTCCAGAGCTCCAAGATTGTTAGTCTTTCCAAGATGTTGAGCAGTTTTTCCTTGTTCTCAGATAAGAATAGACAGAATTTCTGAGGTAAACTCCCAAGGTGTACAACTCACAGCCAGGTCAGAATAGGCTTTCTTTAATCAGAACAAAGCAATCATGATTAACAGAGCAAGGATGATTAACATTTCTTATAATTATGGCTAGTATCCCACTATGGTTAGTTCTCTATTATTGTATTATTCTCTCCCACCCCTTTCATTCCCTCCTGTTGATTTTATCATCTCCTATCTATGAAGTTAGTTTTAAATGGAAAGTGTCTTGTTGATCTGTATTATCCCTGGTTTATTATGTTTTCCCCTTACGGATTTTGGCTTTGAATCCTTTCAAGGAAAGGGGGCATCAGGTCTCTTCTATAACCACTTTCTGCTGATGGATGGAGGAGGGTGGAGTCCCGAGATTCTCCCTGCCTAACAAAAAGAAAGGTGCAGTCAAAAGGGGGAAGTAGTTCTTTGGTGTTGTTGTTTTAAATAAGTTCTTATTGATTTTTTAGGGAAAGAGGACAGGACAGAGAGATAGAAAGATCAATGTGAGAGAGAAACATCTATTGCAATCGGGGCATGTGCCCTGACCAGGAATCGAACTGGGACCTCTCAGTCCAAGGAAGGACACTCAATCCACTGAGCCACACCAGCCAAGCAGGAAAGCAGTTTGTTTTTTTAATATATATTTATTGATTTTTTTAGGGAGAGAAAGAAACATCAATGTGAGAAAGACACACCAATGGGCTGCCTCCTGCAAGCCCCCCACTGGAGATCAAGCCCACAACCTGGGTATATGCCCTGACGAGGAATAGAACTGGGACCTCTCAGTCCATGGGATTGACGTTCAACCCACTGAGCATACAGGCTGGGCAGAGAAAGCAGTTTTTAAATGAAGCCAATAGACAGTTCGTGTTTTACTGACTCAATCATAAATCCAACCCATTGAGTCTCCTATTTCAGGAGGCAGTAATGCAGATGACTTCTATAATGAGGCCTATACTGTGTGAGTAAGCAATTAGGTAAACAGGGACATAGGTATACATTCTATGAAACAGAAGAACACAAAACATATAGATTAATGTATACAGTAAATCATAAACCAGTTAAGAAGATGCCTAGATGTAAGGATTCCACTGGAATGAAATCATACAATGACAATCTGACAGACTGTCTACAGTTAGAACATCTCTGGTGATGTCATCAGGTGCTACGGCATATATGACATACACAAACACAGCCTTAGAGCTAAACTTTGAAGACAGTTAACTGTGCTAGATTTCAATACCCATGATTGGGTATTATGGTTTTCATTGAGACATAATTTTTCTCTCCCTAAGAGTGCCCTCCTGTTAAAGAGATTCTATTAAGTCTAGTTCTAGTCTAGCTCGGTTATTTGCAGAAACACAAGATTATCAGTAGATCAAACTGATCACACAGGCTTTCTCCAATTTACTTTGCTAGAATATCACTTATTGATAAGGAATCTTTAGATTGAACTCTAGCGAACAGTCAACAGTCAGCACCTCGAGGCAGAGAAGCCAAAGCCACAGTTGCCATCAGGCAGTGCCCTGAGATACCTGTAGATTTGGGTCATATGCTCAAGTCCTTACAGTTCCTTTTTGCCATCTTTCAGCAAAGGAACCTTTGTTCCTTACCTGGAAAGACTGTCATGAACCATGTGGCCAAGCAATGCACCAGGCCATGTCTTTAAAGGGCTTTTTTGGCTTCAAAGTCAATCTTTATTCCTCAAAGCTTTCCGGTGATATCCAGAGTCCTAGCACGTCTCTCTCAAACATGACATTCCAGTCAAAGCCTTGGTTAATAAAACCACAATTTGAAACTGGCTTTATTTGCCCTATTATGAAGAAATCAGATTCCTATTGGATTCATGCAAATAAACATATTGCCCTGGAAGTAAGAATACTCACTCATTGAGAGCTTCCAAATCCTAGAGGCATCAGGTAGGGAGGAAAATATAAATGTCTCAATATTGAGTACAAAATTGCTTTAAAAAAATAAACAAGTTTCCTTATGTCTGGAAACAAAAAGATTAAAATTCAGCATACTTAAAAAATTACAAAAAGTATAATTATTTTCAGTTAATTCAGTCCCATAACCAAATAGTTTCTTCTGATTTTTCTTGCCATTACTTCTATAAAATCAGATGTTCCTCAGAGTTCTAGTAATTTCCAGTGTGAGGGAAGTATCTGAAAAAGTAAAATAAGTCAGAGTCCTCTCTACGGATCTTTCAGAAGATGTAACATCTTTGTAAATGCATCGAAGTAAAACAAAGACTGTCTGTAAATGACAAAAAGGAAACTTAAAATGACATAGTTATAGATTTAATTACAGTGCAATTGACACAGAAACTTGTCCTTTTTTGTAAAACACAACATTCCAGAATAACAATCAGAGTTATAAAGGAAAGTATATTAGAATTTGTAGACTTTGGGAGATTTTTTTAATAATCTCTATTATTTCTTTATTTGACAAAAACTTCCTGTGTACCTTAAGCTTAAAATTTTTCCTTCATAAGGAGAGAAAAACAAATCCTTCAGGCAGTCCAAGGCCTATTGGAATGACCTAAAGCTAATTCTAGGTCAAGAAAAAGTTTCTTAAAATTCAAAGCCTGGGCCCTGGCCGGTTTGGCTCAGCGGTTAGAGCATCAGCCTGCGGTCCGGAGAGACCCGGGTTCGGTTCCTGCTAAGGGCAAATACCTCGGTTGCAGTTTGTCCCTGGCCCTGGTTGGTTGTGCGGGTGGCGACCACTCGATGTGTCCCTTTCACATCAATGTTTCTCTCTCTCCCTCCCACTCTACCTGAATGAAAAATGGAGAAATGTCCTCGGGTGAGGATGATAAAAAAAAAAAAAAAATTCAAAGCCTGGGAAGATTGTCCAACATAATTGACCAAAAGATTATATATTGTAACTATGAAACAATATTAAATTATTTATTCATTCAAAATGACAACAAAAATATTAAACACAAACATAGGTTAGTGAAACTCCATTTCTTAAGATTAAGAAAATGGGTTAAGTAACCAAGTACCTGATTAACATAACATATAACCATTTCAATAATATATAGAACCTTTGCTACTTAGGCAAATACAGGAGAAAAGAAAAAAAGAAAAGAAAAGAAAGTTTTCCCTTTTAAACAGACTGAAAAAGGACCAAATTAATTCTATTTTAGTTCATTTTAGAGTTAGCTAATCAAATTCATTATTTAGCTTACTTATGATTTCAAGATTTCTCTTCCACAATCGTTTTATAACTTTCACAGACCTTTTTACCCATTCAGAAATAACCAGCTTTAGAACAACTTTCTTTCCTTTCTTTAAAAAAAAAAACAAAAAAACTCTATACCCTTTACCTTTTATCACCAAAATTATAAAATTGCTTTCCAATTTAATTTGAAGTTTTAACTCTTAGGAACCTTGATCTGTTATTCTTTAGTGACAAGTAAGTGATTAACATTCTTTGGATTGGAAAATATACTCACATTTCCAAAGGACTTTCTTCAAATAGAATATAAGTTATTTATTAACATATCTAAAATCATCCTCTAGCTTCTCTGTAATAAGAAGCCAAAAGTATTTAATTAACATTTTCATATCCTGTTATTTTAAAAATACCTAGATATTTAACATTTTAATCACTTAACCCAGCAAACCTCCAAAGCTTAAGTTACCAAAGACTTTAGAAGACTATGTTTAGATAGACATATAATTATTACTGAAAAGCTTTATCCTATAGCAGAAGCAACCTCATGACAATTTCCACTCTTGACCAAAATGGCGGAACCTAGCACCACTCTCTGGCTAGCCAGGCTACTGGTAACAGGGAAGATCACAATGGAGTTTCTAATTAGCCCTCCCCTGTCCTCCTTCCCAGCACAGACACATGGCCAGAGCAGAGCACCCCGAGCCAGCAGGTCTGGGGGACGAGGAAGGGGAAAACTTTTCAGGCTGAGTTTGGGGAACTTTTAGCTGTTGGTAAGCACACCATTCTAGGGAAGAAAAAGGGTTCCTGGCACCTAGGCTGGTGAACACTCCCAGAGAGCTAAGGCAGGGCTCTGAGCCATAGCAGCAGTGGGCCTAGCCTGCACCTGTCCACAAGCTTCCTCTTCAGCAGCGGTTCTCAACCTGTGGGTCGAAACCCCTTTGGGGGTCCAACGACCCTTTCACCGGGGTCGCCTAAGACCATGGGAAAACACATATTTCTGGTGGCAATTCATAACAGTAGCAAAATTACAGTTATGAAGTAGCAACAAAAATAATTTTATGGTTGGGGGTCACCACAACATGAGGAACTGTATTAAAGGGTTGCGGCATTAAGGAAGTTAAGAACCACTGCTCTACAGGATTCTTCATTAACTTGCACAGACCCTCTGCAACTTACAGGAACCCTCTGTGACTTTCCTAGTATTTTTCCATTCCCTTCTTAGCTCATTCAGAAACAACCAGCCCCAGAACCATCTATTTTCAACTCTATATCATCAAAACCATGTACAGTGATACCTCGGTTCTCGTTCCAGGAGGACGGTCGAGAACCAAATTGTTCGAGAACCGAAGCAATGAAACCCAATAGGAAATAATGGAAACTGGATTAATTCGTTCCAAGCCCCAGAAAATGCCTATTTACTGGCCTAATTTGTATATAATATGTAGAAAAACATAAGTCTCAACAAGAAATAAAAGTGTACAGTATGTCTAAGGGTTAAATTCAGTGTAAAGCGTGACTCTCCACAAAGCGTGACTCTCTCTCTGCACTCACACTGATGACGCGAGCAAGGCGCGCTGGGCCGAATGAACGCCATTCGGCTCAACTCGGCTCATCTCGGAAGTTCGAGTTCCAAATATTTGTTCGGATTCCAAGACAAAAGTTTCTCGAATCTCCTGGTCGAATACCGATTTGGTCGAAATCCGAGGCGTTCGAGAACCGAGGTATCACTGTAATTTCTTTCTAATTCAATTAAAATTACCAGTGCTTAGAAACCTTAATTTTAGTGACAACTAAAAGCAAGTAATTAGCATTCTTTAGATGGGTAAATTTATTAAGTCATTTTTCTTTTACTCTCTAGGAGGAAAGAGAGACTTTTCCCCTCTTTGAACCATCTATTTAGATCTTTCTGAGTAGAATTCTTATAATGTAACAACATGAAAGCTTGCAGGTAAGAAGAGGTTGTATCTTATCTCAAAACAGAAACATCTAAAGTAAATAAATGAGTACTCCCAAAAGGAAGGACTGGGACACTAGTTTCAGAATATTATCTCACACCATCTGGCACAGCAAAATGGCCCTCACAAGGTCTAAGTGGCACAAAGCCCAAACAGTAGAGACAAAGGATCCCCTGTGTTCATAAAATAGCAAGGGGCAAACCAAGTCCACAACAGAAAACAGGCAAAGAACATCCAAAACCAAAGTTATGTTGTAGACAGACAAGAATTCTTACTAGTTCTTTAACAGAACAGACCTGTTTTCTTTTACTGGCTAAGCATTTTGGGGGCTGATGCTGTGAGAGGAAGAGCAGGGATATTCCTCAAGATTAAAAAACTCTTGGCAGCTGCTGGGAAGTTCCTGCAATCCCTGTAACTGGGTCAGCTCACCACAAGCAGCTGGAGGCCCCAGCTAAGTGGGATATGCCCCCATTTTTAAACAAATTAAGCAAAATTACAGACAAAGTTACACAAGAAAAAAACAAACCACCCTAGTATATAGTATTTACAAGTATGCACAACAGACAAAAGAAAGCTTTATGGCTTACCGTGCCCTTCTGTTTGTATAGCCAGACAGAATACTAACCAGAATATCCTGTGCCACATAGAGCAGTGCCTCGACCCTAAGCTGATCAGGCTTGGATTCGGAGACCAGGCAAGAACTGGGAGAGGTCACCTGCAACCAGGAGCTGATCAGGCTCACACCAGATGAGAGGCAACAAACAACAGAGGCCTTTCATTACAGAATTACAGAGCTACATAGTTACAGAACGAACGCTCTATTCAACTTTAGGTGAGAAGAGGGGAATTGCTGAGGCTGCAGCAAGACTCAAAACAAGAAAAGGGTCGAGGCCTTAGCCCCAGGAACTCCCAATCTAGGCAGCAAGTGGGATCGCAGATACTCACCTCAGAGGAGTCCCACTTCAGAGTTGCCAGAAAATAAAACCAGACAACGATGCTGCCTGTCACTACTTGAGCCAATTAAGCAGAGACAAGGTTGAATCGTATACGAGGTATATGAGTGTTTATTCCAATATTGCCAGCAGGATGAGAGAACAGCCAAATCACCCTGAAAAATCTGCTTTCCACTCCTTCCCATAGCCAGTGGCTTACACTGGGTATTACATGGAGAAGTAGGCAAAAGTGAGTATCAGTGGGTAAAATGATTGGAGAAGTAGGCAAAGGGAATAACAATGGGTAAAACAGTTACAGACTACAGACATGGGGAAGTAATGGGAGCTGGGAAATGTGGGCTATCTCCAGTGTAAGACCTCCAAGACTCCAAGGTTGTTAGTCTTTCTATGGGGTGGGGGGTGGGGGTGGGGGGGCAGTTCTCAGGTAAGGAGAATGGACAGCATTCCTGAGGTAAACTCCCAGGGCTTAACTCTCAAGTTGTTCAGCTCCCAGCCAAGTCAGAAGGGGCTTTCTTTAATAAGAACAAAGCGATCACAATTAACAGAGTAAGGATGTTCAACATTTCTTATAACTAGGGCTAGCAGCCCACTATCATTAGTTCTCTAACATTCTGTCATTCTCTCTCACCCCTTTCACATCTATAAACAAGCACATGGAAACAGATCCCCACTCCACCCCTCTTAAAAAGAACTTTAGTCTCACCCTTTGTATAGCTGGCACCTACTCTTTTAACAAAAAGGCTTCACTGTCTTTCCACTTTCTAACCTTAGTGGTGCATGCGGCCACAGATGCTTAAATTTATTGACCCACCTTTCCAGAGACAGTTGAGCCCTCCAGTCCCCTCTCAACCGGGACTGCCCCCCTTTCCCAGGGTTCCTCTCCAAGTAGTCTCCCATCCCTTGCTCTCGACCTCGTTTGCTGCCTCACACCAACTTCCTTCAGTCCGCATCTTGGCTACCTCTATATCAGCCAGATTCCTGGCAGCCCACGAATTTCTCCTCTCCTAGTTCTGCTCCCCTACTTCACCACCCCACTCCATATGCACCCTCAACAAGGCCCCAATCCTGCTCCCGCTTCCTCCCAGCGGTCTTCATTACACTTACACACAGTTCCCCCTCTCTTCGGATCCTTCTGCGCCCTTCTCCCGCGTGTCTCGTGTCACCAGTCCCCAGTCCCCAGTCCCCAGTCTTGCGACTCCACGGCCCACAGAAGCGGCCCGGTGGGCTGCAGCGGGAGCTGTCAGGGTAATGAATAGATTCAGGTGTAATTAGCGACCTGTCCACTAACCACCATTTATATTTTAAGTGCTGCTGTGCAATCCAGCCAGCGAAGGGAGGAAGGGGAGGGGATGCTGGCTTTCAGCGATCTCCTGGCGGGGACTCCGCTGGCGAAATGAATCGAAGTCTTATTAATTTTATATTATTTTTTTTTAATCTTTATTGTTGAATGTAGAATGTATTACAGATGTTCCACATTTTTCCCCCATTGACCCCCTCCGCCCCACTCCCACCCCCCTCCCGCCTTTTCCCACACTATTGTCTGTCCCCATTGGTTATGCATATAAGTTCTTTGGTTTATTTCTTCCCACCCCCCCAAGCCCTTTCCCTTTGAGGTTTGTCAGTCTAGCAATGAATGCGTACTTCTTAATCCCTTCACCTTTTTCACCCATTCCCCCAACCCCCTCCCATCTGGAACAAAATGTTCTCTGTATCTATGAGAATGTTTCTGTTCTGCCTGTTCATTTTGTTTGTAGATTCCATTGTCGATAGATATGTATTCATTGCCATTTTGTTTGTTCATATATTTTATCTTTTTCTTCAGAAAGACCCTTCATCATTTCATATAATAACGGTTTGGTGGTGATGAACTCCTTTAACTTTTTCTTGTCTGGGAAAGTCTTCATATGGCCATCGGTTCTAAATGACAGCTTTGCAGGATAGAGTAATCTTGGTTGTAGGTTCTTGGTTTTCATCACTCTGAATATTTCTTGCCACTCCCTTCTGGCCTGCAAAGTTTCTTTTGAGAAATCAGCTGACAGCCTAATGGGAACTCCCTTGTAGGTAACTAGCTGCCTTTCTCTTGCTGCTTTTAAGATTCTCTCTTTGTCTTGAACCTTTTGCATTTTGATGATGATGGGTCTTGGTGTGGGCCTCTTGGGGTTCATCTTGTTTGGGACTCTCTGTGCTTCCTGGACTTGTATGTCTGTTTCCTTCACCAAGTTAGGAAAGTTTTCTGCCATTATTGTTTCAAACAGGTTTTCAATTTCTTGTTCTGTCTCTTCTCCTTCTGGCACCCCCAAGATGCGAATGTTGGCACGCTTAAAGTTGTCCCAGAGGCTCCTTACACTATCCTCATTTTTTTGGATTTCTTTCTCTTTTTGCTGTTCTGATTGGGCATTTTTTGCTTCCTTGGATTCCAAATCAATGGTTTGCTTCTTGGATTTATGTACTCTATTATTGAATCTGTGTAAATTATTCTTTATTTTAGTTAAAGCCTCCTTCGTTTCTAACTGTGCATCAATCATTTCTGACTGGTCCTTTTTAATGCTCTTGAGGCCCTCACTGAGTTCACTGAGCATCCTTACAAGCAGTATTTTGAACTCAGCATCTGTTAGGTTGCTTATCTTCATTTCACTTAGTTCTTTTCTTGGGGTTTTGTTCTGTTCTTTCATTTGGGACCTGTTTCTTTGTCTCCTCATTTTGGCTGCCTCCCTGTGTTTGTTTCAGTGTATTACTTGACGAGAGATATGGGGCTAGCTGAGACCAGATGCTGCTTGTTTGAAAGAATTTAGGAAAACCAGAAGCAGGATCCAAGACAGGCCACTCCTATGGTTAAGCAACTGGCAAAAGCTTGGTGGGCCTGAAAGTTGGGTGGGGTGGGGCGGAGCCTCAGGGAGTCACCAGGGCGGGGCTGCCAGTGTGAGCCAGGTTGCTGGAGTCCCAGAAATGGCTTCTGTCTGCCGCCCCAGGGAAGGGCTCACCAAAGGAACAAAGGCCTGTGACTGCACATTTGTCCCGGAGAAAGCCCCCTCTCCAGCCCTCGCTCCAGTGCCAAACAACTCAGTTCTTCCCTGTATGTCTCTGGTGCCCCTCGAGCTGCCTCCCCTCCAAGCTTACAGAGAATGAGTTCAATAAGTTTGTGCGCGGGCCCTTTAAGGAGCTGCCTGGGGCTCCAGCCGCATTAGCTTCTCTGAGCCTCAGTTCCTGCTGGTTTTTCCAGCCAGAAGTTATGGGGACTTCTCTTCCTGGCACTGGAACCCTGAGCAGGGCACCTGGTGTGGGACGGGGACCCCTCAGTCCTCAGGAAGGACCTTCCCAGCCAAGGTGGCCTCCTGATTTTTTTTTTTTTAAATGAATTTTTATTTATTTTTTTGTTACAGATATTTTACCTTTTTACCCCATTGGCACCCCCCACCCCACCCCCCCTCCACCCTGTCCCCGGCTTAGTTGTCCATGTCCATTGGTCATGCATACATGCATATAAGTTCTGTGGTTTATCTCTTCCCACCCCCCCACCCCCCATCCCCTCTTCTGAGGGATGTCAGTCTGTGCCCTACTTCCATGTGTCTGGGTCTACTGTATTCCTCAGACTGTTATGTTCATTATATTCCGTATATAAGTGAGATCATGTTGTATTTGTCTTTTTCTGCTTGGCTTCTTTCACTTAGGATAATACTTTCCAGGTCCCTCCATGTCGTCTCAAAGGATAAGAGATCTTTCTTTCTTACCGCTGCATAGTACTCCATGGTGTATATGTACCACAGCTTTTTTATCCATTCGTCTACTGGTGGACACTTGGGCTGTTTCCAGATCTTAGCTATTGTAAATAGTGCTGCTATGAACATGGGGGTACATATATTCTTCCTGATTGGTGTTTCAGGCTTCTTAGGGTATATTCCCAGGAGTGGGATCACTGGGTCAAATGGAAGTTCAATTTTTAATTTTTTGAGGTAGCACCATATTGTTTTCCATAGCGGCTGCACCAGTCTGCATTCCCACCAGCAGTGTACTAGAGTCCCCTTTTCTCCACACCCTCCCAACACTTGTTGTTTGATGATTTGTTGATGGCGGCCATTCTGACAGGTGTGAGGTGATACCTCATTGTTGTTTTAATTTGCATCTCTCTGATGATTAGTGATGTTGAGCATTTCTTCATATGTCTCTTTGGCCTCCTGATTTTTATCCGCCACACGTGAATGTGGGACCAGCCCGTCTCACCGCCGACTCGCTGCCGTGCCTCCGCCCCTCCTACCAGTCTGGATGCAGCTTCTTTAATTCCGTAGTTGTAGGACTTCCATCCAGCTTGATTTCAGGCGGTTTTGAATGATGGTTGTTCTGTAGTTTTGTTGTAACTTGGATGTGATTGTGGGAGGACGCGATACTGCGCTTACCTACACCGCCATCTTGACCAGAAGTCCCTGAATCGTTATGTTGGCGGTACACAAGACCAATACGGTACTTCCCACCCAGGCCCCTCCCTCCAAACTGCTGACCCCTGCCTGCATTCCCCACCCCTCACGTTCTGCCTAAAGTTCCACACCCCACAGATGGAGAGCTCTATTCTTCTCTAGCCAGTTTATTCCTGTTAGCTCTTAACGTCCATATCACTGCCCTAACCCTCTCAATCCAAGAAACCAAAACCCATCACTCTTATCATTTAACCTTTCCCTGAGCCTCTCATTCCAGAAAACTAAAACCCATCACTCCAGTCAGGAGGAACTGAATGATGGAACCACCCTAACCCACCCCAAACTGCAAATATATAGTCCCTCCTCAAGAAAAAGAAGTTTCAGGAGACCCCAGTCCCAGACCAATCAAGAACTTGGGAGTCCCCAGCCCCCAACCAATCAAGAACTGGGGAGATTCCGGGGACCAATCAAAGACGACCTCAAAGACGACCTCATCTCCTCCGCTAAAGGACCACCCTCCAGCCCTGAGTTTAAAAATCCCTAGTCTGTACAAACCGGTTGCTACTCTCTCCTTAAAGGTAGTCTAGCAGGCTAATCCCCAATAAACCTGCATTTCTGGAGACCCTGCACCGCCTCCTTCCACTCTTACAATTCCAACTAGCTTCCCGCCCTATGGCAGCTATTTTCTGTAGCCCAGCTGAAAATGCCGCCCTCTAAGTCCCACAACTACCCCAACCTTATAGAGCCTGGGGTTCCCCAAGCCAGGCTTTGCATCTTCTCAAGGCTGCTTGCTTCTGGCTCCTATAGCTGTTCCTGGTGGGGCCCATGGGAGCTGGCGCAGGCCGAAGTCCAGGTTCCCAGCGGAACGCCACCAAGGGACTCTGATCCCAGAGGGTAGGTAGAAGATCAGGAAGGAGGTCGGTAACACTCATACATTGGGGCGATAATAGGGTCCGCCTTGGGTTCTAAACAATAGACAGAGGCCGAGAGTTAGGAGTTACAGGGTGCCGAGGAGGCGAGAGCAGCCGTGAGGAGGGAGAGGAAGATTCCGGCAGACCCTCTCAAGACTGGGACCCAGCTCCCCTTGACACTGTCGTGTCCCCAGCACTCTCAGCGTTGCTCGCCCGCACCAGCTATCCGTGTGGCCGTTCCCACCGGGCCACGCTCAGTCGTAGTCACACACACACACACACACACACACACCCCAGATCAGGTCTGCCCCACCCTCTCAGTTCTGATTGTGCAGTGTGTGAAGTGGGGTGGAAGGCTGAAGGGTGAGGAGGTGGGGTAGTTTTAGAGAGGGTCCAACTCCTCCAAACCCCTCCCTCCCTTAGCTGTCCTTCAACCCTAACCTCTCCTGTCTTCACTGTTCATCTCTTTTAGCAGAAGATGCGGGGCCACTCTTGGTCCTAAGCAGTTCCCGTAGAGGGGCACCCAGTAGACTCCTAGTGCCACCAAAGCTTCAACTTCCCACCTTCCATCCTTTTCTCTCTTAAAACCTGCCTTCGCCCAGTCATTTTTTTCGGTAAAGGACCTCAGAAGTCTCAGGATGACAAGGCTGACAATTAATTAGACCTGGGAAGAAGGGGGATTCACGTCATCAGGGAAGCATGCCTGGCTTACCTTAAAGTATGCAGCTCTAATAGTAGACTTTTAGGCAGGGGTGGAGGGAATTTAAATACCCTTGAGAGGGGATCTCCTGGTTCTCTTCCTATTTATCCCAGAGGCCCAGAGTGTTACTCCCCACTCCCCAGGGGTGTCCGAGGGTCCAATGGCCTCCAGCTGGGTCAGGTGCGGCAAGGCTAAGAACCTCAGTCTCCAGCTGCTCTGCGAGGATCAACGCAGTCCTGCAGTCGTCCCAGGGCTGGCGCGGAGCGGTGCTAGAGCCAGCGCCTCCCGCACTTGCTGACCACCCACAGGCCGTCCTTGAGGCGAGAATACTGGCTCGGAGCTAAAGGAACGACGTTGGTGGGCAGGGGTTCCCCACAGCAGTAGGGGAATGAGGTCCCCAAAGTCGCTTGTAAATCTCTACTTGGTAGGGAAGGAGGAGGGGCCTTCATTGGAACGTGGAAGGCCCAGGGGCCCCGGCTAGAAGCAACATTTGCGCCGTAAACGCAGTTTTTATTTAGATTACCCCTTTGTAAGGGTTGGCTCAGGATGGTCTGATAGCGATTATAGGAGAACTTCGCCTACCAAGTCACCTCCTGGTGCTGCTACTACGCCGCAATTCGCGCGGAGCCCACGCCTTACTAGCCGCCTTACTAGCCGAAGATCTGAGAGGCGCGCGAGGCTGGGGCGGGACCTGGCGGTGGAGGGTGGGGCTCTCAGGCGGGGCCTAGGCTAACTGCGTGGAGCACAGGGTCCCAGAACGCCGAGGAGTGAAGCAGCACGAGAGACGGGATCACGCTCTCCCAGCCCTCCCACCAAGCTTCCGCGCCTTTCCCTCACCGCGCCTTTCCCTCACCGTTGCCCCTGCGGATCCTTGCCGGGAGCGATCCTTGCCGGGAGCGATCGGCAGCCATGCAGCCCCGGGGCAGAGGCGGCCTCTTGGCGAATACCACGTCTCCGCGATCCGGGCAACGACGGTGCATGGAGAACTTCCGTAAGGTGCGCTTGGAAGAGGCGCCGGGGACAGTCGGGACTGAGGGGGGCGGCCCAGGCTCTAGCCCCTTCGCCAATTTGGCGCCGTGCGCTGTGTACATGCGGGTCAAGGAGGGCAGTAAGATCCGAAACCTGCTGGCCTTCGCCACTGCCATCATGGCTCAGCCAGCCACGCGTGCCATCGTCTTCAGCGGCTGCGGTCGGGCCACCACCACGACCGTCCCGTGTGTGGAGATCCTCAAGCGCCGCCTGGCTGGCCTACACCAGGTCAGCTGCACTACCGGAGCGTGTGCGAGGTTTGGCAGAGCCTCCCACTAGTGCCCACGCCCGGGCAGAAGTCTAGCGAGCGGGGCTCCAGTCTCGGTGTACTTAAGAACGTGTCCAGCCTCGCCATCCTACTTTCCAAAGATGCACTGAATCCACGCCAACCCAGCTACCAGCCCCCGAGTCCCCATTCTGGCTCCTTGTCCCAACCAACCGCGGTGAAGACCAAAAGGAGCCTCGTGGAACCCCTGGCTGGAGAAGGCCCAGAGAAGCGGTCACAACCTCAGCCAGGTGTTGCGGAAGAGGACCAGATGGCCTGAGAACTCCAAACTCTGAGCCAACTAGACGGCCTGAATTTTACACCCAGCTCCTCAGCCTTGAGATACACCTCCAGCTGTTCACGCCTCCATCTTCTGGGGCTCACAGCCTGGTTTCAGCTCCTCAGACTGCGATCATGAACCCCACTGCCACAAGAGAAGGACCCTAGGGAAGCTTTGTGGGGCAGTTGACCCTCCACTTGTGTTAACCCGAAGATGCAGAATTCCACCTTCAGCACTGCTGAGCCCTACTGGGACCTTCTTCAGGGAGGGAATGGTGGGCAGTGGGACTCTTGAGCCTTGCCCAAGGACCCACAAGGTTAAGGCCACCTAGCATTCATGGATGTGGAAGGTGATGGAAGCTCTTGGAATCATCCTCATCCATTGGCAGCAGAGGGCAAGGAGTGAAAAAGACTGGGGGCCAGGGGAGCCCCATTCTTCCCCTTACCCCCCAGGACAGTTTACCTTTCCTTCCCCTGTTGTAAAGGAGCATTCTGAGATCGTGGTGGCAGAGGCAAAGCTACAGGCTCTAGCTCTTTTAACATCCCCTCTGCCCCAAGCTGGTCCATAAGGAAGAGACCCAGGACAAAACTCTCTGCCTCCTCCCTTGAGCCCTGTAGCTGGAGTAAAACAAATAAAAATGCTCTGTCCCATATTTTTCCCTAACTACTTGCCTGTGCAAAAGACAGCTCTGACCCCCTTGTGTCTCAGTCCCCTCCAGCCTGGGATCCTTAACCGTTGGCGTCTTCAGGGTCAGGCACAGAGACTGGACAGCTTCAAAATGGTGCAAGAGGCACATTGCCCAGTCCCTCTCTTCTTTGTCCCTTTCCAGCCCTCCCTGGCTGTCTCTGGCTTCTGGGGCTTGTGGCTAGAAGGCCTGTCTCCCCCTGTGCATTACCACTAAGGAAAAGAAAGTAAGTAGCACATTGCTTTTCTGGGAGGGGAAGGAAAGAGAATATCCATGAACTCCCCTGGGGTGTGGGGGTCACTGCCAAGAGTAACAGACCTTACTGGGGTCCTAAACCTACAGCCTCCTGCCAACAGACGAAGCCTTATCCAGAAAGCTGGCACAAAGCCCCCATCCCTGTGGGTAGGATTTCCCCTTCATTGCGCTCTCTCTCTCTCTCTGAAAAAGAACAGCACACCCTTGGGAGAGGGGGAGGAGAGAGACTGAGCATAAATCCACGACTGGAAATTACTATTCAGCAGAGAAGTTGGGACTTGGGCTGTGAATCAGGCTCCCTGATAAGCTGTTGCCTCCAGCCCTGCACAACTGCCTGTTGAGATAACAGCCTCTTAAGCCTCTCTGCCCAACTTCAAGTCAGCTAGGGGAGGGGTGAGTGCTGTGTGCTAGAACTGTGGCAAATGGGAGTTGGGGGGCACATAGCCCAGGATCTCAGAAGCACACCTTACCCCCATGCAGCTCCATAGCACTCTGGAAAGGAGGAGACTGGGAGGAATGTAAGTCAATTTGCTGGCAGGACCCTGAAATAAATCCTTCTGGTTATAAGAGGTAGGTTTCTGCAGCTGACAGGAGTCCCCATCCCCCTTATATCTCTGCTTGAGCTTTGGATCAGTGAGCTGTGCCATCTAGACTCTGGCACTGGCTGCCTTCCCCAATTTATTGTTCTTGAGTCCCTGGGGAGGGCCAAGGGGGTTCGGTGTAATTGTTAACCCTCTCAGGGGTGGCCCCAAAAGGGTGGAAAGAATGTAAATTGTCCTAACAACGAAGGAACTCTGGGCTTCTTCATCTAAATGATAAAACTTGAAAGAGGTAGAAGCTTAAGGGAACTTGGTCTTGGTTGTGAAAAGGGCCAACTCTCCAAGACCACCAGTGTCTGAAGTCCTGATTGCCAGTCACAAGGACTAATCAAACAGAGGCTTTCTCTTTTGATGGCAGGTCAAGTAAGGCCCCTTCTAGCTTGGAAACTCCTCCTGAGAGGGATATGCCATTGCCCCACTTTCAGAATGTTAACTGGCCCTCATGGAGGGTTGTATCTGCCTCATGCCGGAAAGCATGTTATAAAACTGGCTTTTTTCTTCACCCCCACTTCACCCCAGAAGGTTTGTTTCCCGGACTTTTGATAGGTGCCTTCACCCACAAGCACCCCATTCCTGCCTTACTGATCCACTGAACCAGGAGCAGGTTCCAAAGGAAGATGGCAGATATCCATGTACACCTCCCCCAAGGCGGAGGTGAGACCCTGAGAAGTGCTGGAATAAAGAGAGTTGCTAGGGGAGCACCTCAGAGACAGTCCAATTTGGGAGCCAACTAGTAACAGGATGAGGAAGTGGGAAGCCCCCTTCCAATAACCCCATCTTTCCAATAGTGGCCTCTATCCAGGAGCTTTCTGGGTCCTGCTTTTGGGTACTTGTAGGCTAGGGATGGCAATGAAGGCTCACACCCTCTAAACTGTCAGGTCACACAATCAGAATCCATTTGTGAACATAAATGTATATAATCCAAGGCTCTAGCCTGTGGTCAGAGGGGCAATGGACCACCAGGTGGGTATTCAGAGACTTCATTGTTGTGCCAGGTCTCAATTTGGGCATGGGGTGGGACTGGGGGTGAGAATCAGAAGAATCAGACACTGTTTCTGCCTTAAGGAGGCCCCAGTCTAGTGGAGAGAAAGAAAAGAAAGTTACAAAAAGAAAAAGAAAAAGTTCCAGCACAGTGCCATGGTAGTGGGAGAAGGTGGGAGCTCTGAGAAGGAATACTTAACTCACCCAGAGGGGCTGATGGCACTGGTTCCCCAAAGACCAGAAGGTCTGAACAGGGAATTTCAGGCAGAGCACAGAGAGGTGATGCTGTGTCTGGTGTTGAGGCAGCCTCAAGTCTCTGAAGGACATAAGCATCTGAAGGATACATGGTAAGAGGCAGGTGGAACTGGAATACCAGGTAGGAGCCAAGCCACAGAGAAGTCACAAGGAAGTGGGGAGCCAACAAAAGCTAGGAGTGCCCTGGTCTGTTTGGTGTTTGAGAAGGATCCTACCTGGATCCCAGAGACTACAGGGAGGTAAGAGATGGGACAGTGGTAGCAAGGACAGAGATGGGACAGATTTGGTAGTATTTCACTGTCATTACAGCCAGGATGAAGGGGGGCTTCTCCTTGTGGCATTATCCCTAGTTGGCCAGGACTTGGCCTGCCTTCCTGGCATGCCAGGAGACATGCTATGTAAGGGCTAAACAATAGAGGGATTTTGTGGGGGTGAGAGGTAGAGTCCACAGTTTCAAATTGGTAAAAGCTTTAGGAGCTGTTATCTTTTACAGTAGGGGGGAAACCAGAGTCAGACACACTCCCTCCCCCACACCCACACCTATTCCACCCCTTCCCTCCATCTCCCAGCCCCAACCCTATTAGTTGGGCAGTTTGGGTCATTGCTATGTCCACGTTGGCCACTAGGGATATTCTAGTTCTCTCAATTTCACTGAGATGTTGAAACACTCCAGGTCTCCCAGAGAGAGGGGTAAATGGAAGGAAAGAAGAAAGGAAGGAAAGAAGGAAGTATAGCCATAGAAGGGTCTCCTTGGTGATGCCAGGTTTCTTCTCAGAGCACAGATCTTAGTTTGTAATTGTGCCCTCATTAGTGTGATTATCTGGTTGTCATTTACCCCCACTGAACCAGAAACCTGTGATTGAATAAATCCTACCTGCCTTACTCCCTACCCAGCTCCTGGCACGTGGAAGCTTACAGAGAGCTGGTGACTGAATGAGTAGACTGGCTGAGCCAGATTTCTGAACTGTTTGGATGTCATATTAAAGTCCTTAACTGTCCAGCCCAATGGACAGTGGCCAAAGCTTTCCTATCCTCACCACAGCCTCCTTTCCCATCTAGGCCCTTGGGTCCTCCCTGCTCTTTGAAAAAGCTAGGTCACCATGGTGATTAGGTTTGGATACCCAACTTGAGGATTCTAGTGGGATTTCTGATACCCCCTGATTATCACAGATATTATGAATTGAATTGTATCTCCCAAAAGATATGTTAAAGCCCTAACCACTGGTCCTGTGAATGTTACCTTATTTGGAAATAGGACGTATATAGATGTAATTCATATGTAAAATGATGTCATACTGAAGTAGGATGGGTCCTTAATCCAAGATGACTGGTGTCCTTATAAGAAGAGAAGAGACAGAGACAGACACAAAGGGAAAACCAACACATCAAGACAGAGGTAGAGATTGAAGTTATGCAGTTACAAGCTAAAGAATGCCAAAGATTACCAGGAAACAACAGAAACTAAGAAAAGGGCATGGAACAGAGTCTTCCCTAGAGCATTCCTAGAGCGTATAGTACTGCCAACATCTAAATCTTGGACTTCTACCTTCCAGAACTATAAGAGAATAAATTTCTGTTGTTTTAAGTCACTTTGTTACAGCAGCCTTAAAAAAATAAATACAATAGGTATTCTCACCACCTTCAGTGGAAATAAGAAAAAGTAACAGGGGGTGTTTGCCAAGGTCCTTCTTATCAGAATTTCTAGTTCTGAATGGAGGGAGGTTCTCTACTCTGCAAGCAAATGTAATGCCTGGTGTCATATTGAACATATCACAGGCTTTGGAAGAAGAAAGGCTGATGGTGATTTGGGGCAAGTTATTCTCTGAGCCTCAGTTTTCTTATCTGCAAATTGTGCCAAATTGCTGTGGGATAAGGGATATAATACCAGGCTTCCGATCTTGGTTCATCATCAGAATTACCTAGGACACTTACTATTGTTATTTTTTTTATTTTGAGAGTGCATTGATTAAAGCTGAGGACAATAAAACAAGAGAGTTCAGGATAGAAGAAGCAACAGGAGAGAGCCTAGGTGGGGCTGTTTTGATTCTCTGAAAATGTTATAGGAAAGAAATGAGCCTGGGGCAAGGCTGCTTTGGCTCGCTGAAAAGTCAGAGAAAAGAGGACCTTGGAGACAGGTTCAGAGGGTTAGCCCAGGATGAGCTAATGCTGCCCATTGCTCCCTGGTTGTAAGTCTCCTTCTCCTGGGGACCCTTAGAGCTTGGGAGATTCTCGTGACTATGGAGGAAGGAATGGCAAAAAGGAAAGGTGCAGGCATGCTCCCAGGAGGGAGTGTAATCCTAGGACATTTATTAAAAATACAGATTGGCTCAGCCAGTGTGGCTAAATGGATTGAGTGTCGTCCCATAAACTGAGAGGTCCCAGTTTGATTACCAGTCAGAGGCTTGATATCTCCCGGGGGTGGGGGGGGAGCATGCAGATGGCAGCCAATTGATGCTTCTCTCCCACATCAATGTTTCTATCTCTCTCTCCCTCTCTTTCTAAAAAATAAAGACTTTTTTTTTATTACAAAATACAGATTGTTGTTCTTTTTTTTTTTTTTATCCTCACCCGAGGACATTTTTCCACTTTTTGATCAGATAGAGCAGGAGGGAGAGAGAGGAAGAGAGAGAGAAACATCGATGTGAAGGGACACACCAAGTGGCTGCCACCCGCACGACCAGCCAGGGCCGGGGACAAACTGCAACCGAGGTACGCGCCCTTAGCGGGAACCGAATCCGGGTCTCTCTGAACCGCAGGCCGACGCTCCAACCGCTGAGCCAAACCGGCCAGGGCCAGATTGTTGTTCTTGCCAGTTTGGCTCAGCAGTTAGAGCATCAGCCTGCAGACCAGAGGGTCTTGGGTTTGATTCCTGGTCAAGGGCACATACTTCAGTTTCGGGTTCAATCCCTGGCCCTTGTCGGCGTCCTGCAGGAGCAACCAATTGATGTGTCTCTCCCACATTGATGTTTCTCTCCCTCCTTTCCATTCTTTCTAAAAATCAATAGGATAAAAAGAGAAAGGATTAATAACAAACACACACAAAAAAAAGATTGCCTGGGCTGAACTCCAAACCAACAGGAACAGAATTTCCCAAAAAGAGCCTGGAAATAGGGCATTTTAATAAGGTCCTCGTGTGATTTTGATGATTAATCAAGATTGACTATTCCCTAAGATAATACATGTGAAGAGTAGTACACTAGTAAGAGAGACATAAAATTAAATACCCCTCTGTTTCCCTTCACAGTCAACCACAGTTTAAACACTATTCTGGAGAACAACTCAACTATTAAAGAACCATCCTGGCCCTGGCCGGTTTGGCTCAGCAGTTAGAGCATTGGCCTGCGGACCAATGTGTCAAGGGTTCCATTTCTCAGTCAAGGGCACATACCTTGGTTATGGTTTGTCCCTGGCTCTGGTCAGGGTTGTGTGGGAGACAGCCAGTCATTGTGTGTCTCTCTCACATCAGTGTTTCTCTCTCTCTCTCTCTCTCTCTCTCTCTCTCTCTCTCTCTCTCTCTCCCCTCCTCCCTCCCACTCTATCTGAAGATAAATGGAAAAATATCCTCTGGTGAGGATTAAAAAAAAAAAGAACCGTCCTGCCCTGGCCAGTTTGACCCAGCAGTTAGAGAGTCAACTTGTGGACCAGAGGGTCATGGGTTAGATTCCTAATCAAGGGTACCTGCCTGGGTCGCAGGTTCAATCCCTTGCCCTGGTCGGGGTCATGTGAGAGGTAACCAATCAATGTGTCTCTCTCACATCGATGTTTCTCTATCTCCCTCTCTCTCCCTCCCTCCCTTTCACTCTACCTAAAAATCAATGGAAAAATATCCTCGGGTAAAGATTAACAAAAAAAGAAAAGAAAGAGGCCCAGTGTGGCTCAGTGGTTGAGTATCGACCCATGCACCAAGAGGTTGCCAGTTCGATTCCCGGTCAGGGCACATGCCTAGGTCTTGGGCCCAATCCCCAGTGGGGGACATGCAGGAGGCGGCCAATCAATGTTCATCGATGTTTCTATCTCTCCCTTCCTTTCTCTCTAAAAATCAATAAAGGGGAAAAAAAAAAAAAAGCTGTCCTGAGCTGGCCCTTAGAAGTGGTGCTGGGAAAGAGAGGGTCTTAGCCAGGGATTTGGGAAGCAGAGAAAGAACCTTTAGGAGGGTAGCTAATAGACTCAGAGCACAACACTCCACTGACCTGGACTCTGTTTCCTAAAAGGAAACTGAGGGTGGAGGGCCCAACTCAGACAGCTACAAACACTCAGCTTTCTTTGTTAAAAAAACTATAAGGCGCCCTGGCCGGTTTGGCTCAGCGGTTAGAGCGTCGGCCTGCGGTCCAGAGAGACCTGGGTTCGGTTCCCGCTAAGGGCATGTACCTTGGTTGCAGTTTGTCCCCGGCCCTGGTTGGGTCGTGCGGTGGCAACAACTCGATGTGTCCCTTTCACATCGATGTTTCTTTCTCTCTCTCTCCCTCCCCATTCTATCTGAACAAAAAATGGAAAAGTGTCCTCGGGTGAGGATAAAAAAATCAAATAAAATAAAATAACAACAACAACAACAAACTATAAGTCCCCGGTCAGTGTGGTTCAGTAGGTTGAGTGTTGCCCCATGGACTGAGGTGTCCCGGTTCAATTCCCGGTCAGGGCACATGTCCGGTTTGTGGGCTTGATCCCCAGTAGAGGGCATGCAGGAGGCAGCTGATTGATGTTTCTATCTCACATCGATGGTTCTCTCTCTCTCTCTTTTTTCCTTTCTCTCTAAAAAATCATTTAAAACCTTTTTTAAATTACAAGGATGTGAAAAAATTAGAATCTGTATACATTGATAGTGGAATATAAAATGGTACAGGCAGCTCTGGCCTGTTTGGCTCAGAGGATGAAGCGTCGGCCTGTGGACCAAAGAGTCTTCAGTTTGATTCCCGTCAAGGGCATGTACCTTGGTTGCGGTTCGGTCCCCAGCCCTGGTCGGGGTCATGCAGGAGGCAACCAATTGATATGTCTCTATCACATTGATGTTTCTCTCTCTCTCTATCTCTCCCTCCCACTCTGTCTGAAAAGATAAAAGAAAAACGGCACAGGGTGTTTTGGAACAGTTGGGCAGTTCTTAAAAAGTAAAACATAGAGTTACATTTGACCTATATAATACTCCTAGATAAATATTCAAAAGAATAAAAAAAAGCCCTGGCCGGTTTGGCTCAGCGGTTAGAGTGTTGGCCTGCGGTCTAGAGAGACCCGGGTTCGGTTCCCGCTAAGGGCACGTACCTCAGTTGCAGTTTGTCCCTGGCCCTGGTTGGTCGTGCGAGTGGCAGCTACTCGATGTGTCCCTTTCACGTCAATGTTTCTCTCTCTCTCTCTCTCTTCCTCTCTCTCCCTCCCACTCTATCTGTACAAAAAATGGAAAAACGTCCTCTGGTGAGGATAAAAAAAAAATTAAAAAATTAAAAAATAAAACATATGTCCACACAAAAACATATACATGAATGTTCATAGCAACATTATTCATAATAGCCAAACAGTGGAAACAACCTAAATGTCCATCAACTGATGAATGAGTAAACAAAATGGGGTATATTTATATGATGCAATATAATTCTGCCATAAAAAGGATGAATTACTGCCCTGGCCGGTTTGGCTCAGTGGTAGAGTTTCGGCCCACGGACCAATGAGTCCTGGGTTTGTCCTGGGTTCAATTCTGGCCAAGGGCACATACCTCAGTTGCGGTTGGTTCCCTGCCTTGGGGTCGTGCAGGAGATAGCCAGTCCATGGGTCCCTCTCATATCAATGTTTCTCTCTCTCTCTCCTTTTCTCTTCCTCTCTCTCTCCCACTCTATCTGAGAATTAATTTTAAAAAGAAAAAGAAAAATTTTTAAATAAGTAAATAAATAAAAACAGTCATTGATTGGTTAGATACCCTACCAGTTGTATAGAAGAAGCTTTACTCTGAGGGAGAGGACAACTTAGTTGGGTGTGGTTAAGAACAGATAAAGTAGCTCCACTATCTACAAGGGCCTTAATAATTTTCCTTTTTATGGTAATTTCAATTTCTCCCAAAGTATTAGTAAGGAGAAGGGGAAAGCCCTCTCACAGTCCTTGAAGTAGCCATATGCTTGTTTCTGTTTGTTTTCTTTTTGTAAATCCATTTTAATTTTCTACAATTTTTCTTATGGTGACCTGGCTTTTTACAGTAAAAACAGACTCCTCTTTTCCTCGTCTAAGAGACTTTCAGGTAGTTCTGCCTTGATTGCTTAATTTTTGGAGCTATAAGTTCATAATTTTGGCAGCTTTATCTTTTTCTCTCCTTTAGATAGTTTTTAGATGGTTAATCAGCCAGAATAGCCAGTTCATCAGTATGTGTGGTCTGCTAATTTAATTTATGTTACTTGTGCCCTGGCCGGTTTGGCTCAGCAGTTAGAGCATCAGCCCACGAACCAGAGACCCGGGTCCCGTTTCCGCTAAGGGCATGTACCTCGGTTGCAGTTTGTCCCCGCTCCAGTTGGGATTGTGTGGGTGGCAACCAGTTGATGTGTCTCTCTCACATCGATGTTTCTCTCTCTCCCTTTCTCTCTCTCTCTCTCTCTCTCTCTCTCTCTCTCTATGCAAAAATATATATATATCCTCGGGTGAGGATTTAAAAAAAATTATGTTATTTGATCAAAGTTACAAGCTCTTCATCTAATTCTTCCAAAAATGCTAAATTTAGTAAGGGATCATTTTGATGATCCTTAAAACTGTCTGGAGCAGACCTGAGTATTATTTGAAAGTTCTTCCAAAACATTTTTTTAAATCAAGCGCAAGTTTATCAGGTTATCTTTTACATTGTTGTCCAGTCCATTTTCCAGGGGAAAATCTCAGGTATGATTTGGTAAAGCCAGTGAGCTAATTCCCTGCATTTTCCCTGGTCTGTCTCTCTCTGTTTTTTTTTAAAAAAAAAATCCTCTATAGGAATCTGCCAGTGAATCTTATTCGACCATTCTGTTGCCTTGCTCTCAGAAACCAGTAGGTGTATTAATTGAAATAGGTGAGAATAGCCAGGATCATATGTTCTAACAGTTAAATCAAATTCCTTTGCAAACCCATTAGGGTCCTGGAGAGGGTCAGGGAAATCTTTAGTTAGATTTTTAAGTTCCATTCTAGTCCAAGGAACATATACAATCACATGTTCCCCTCTACCTGAGACAGGCTTCTTCCTGAAGGGAGCTGCTAGAATTTCTGAATTATCCTTTTCTGAATTTCTGTTCTCATTTTCCCCTAGGTCAGTAGGGAGTGGTAGTGGAGGAGATATAGGAGGAAAAGGAAGAAACTCAAGGGAGTGCAAATCTGCACAAGGAAGCTCAAAGAGCAAAGGGTATAGTGGAGGAACTATAGAAGGGGGATGAAAGGGGTCTTGGCATTTATTGGCTGCAGAAGCCTTCTTTAGTTCAGAGACAGTCTCCAAAATTTTCTTGTTAACTTCCTATAGGAAAGATAATTTATCTGAGCCTCTCCTAAAACTTCTAATTTTGAATAGAGATAAGCTTTCCATTCATTCATTTTAATTTTAGAGCTGGCTTTTCTAATTGAGCACACAAAAAAATCAAGTTAGATGTGTCAAAAGTTCCCCATTTTGGCCATTTCAAGCTGATATTATTTTTAGTTAATTTTTCCCATTTCTTTTTTTAAAATATTTTTTATTGATTTTATTTATTTATTTTAATATATTTTTATTGATTTTTTTTAGATAGAGAGGAAGGGAGAGAGAAACAAAAACATCAATGTGAGAGAGAAACATCAATCGCTGCCTCCTGCATGCCCCCCAGTGGGGATCAAACCCACAACCTGGGCATGCACCTTGACTGGGAATCAAACTAAGACTTCTCAGTCCATGGGACGATGCTCAATCCACTGATTCACATTGGCCGGGCTGCTTTTATTGATTTCAGAGAGAGAGAGAGAGGAAAGGAGAGGGAGAGAGAGAAAAACAGAGAGAGAGAGATGAGAGAGAAACATCAGCCGGGAATTGAACCCACATCCTAGCTATGTACTCTGACCAGGTATCAAACCCCAACCTTTTGTTATACGGGACAGCACTCCAACTAATTGAGCCACCTAGCCAGGGCATAGGCGACCAACCTTATATGTGCCTCCACGGACAAGTCAATTATTTAATTACAGTTGAGTTGAAATTTCCCTATGGGGCTCCTGCATGTCAAGACAGATGCGCTCTGACACCTCCACAAAGATTCTTAGTTGCCTAATGATACCCAAGATTCAGGCTGGAGGAAATACCACTTATCTTCAGAGCCAAAAGAGTTCAGGCTCTCATTTCAGCAAAACGTTTTTATTCAGACTCACAGTTAAGTCATTCCAATTGAAATGCCAAAATTAAAATTAGTCACCCATCTCAATTCCTATTCCTTAGCTCCACCTTGAGGATTTTCCAAGAACAACACAAATAAAGTCATACCCTCTACCACAAGCAAAGGAAGATCATGGATCCCAAGAGACAACTTACCCAAGTTCACCCAAGCGGAGGGGAGCGGGTGGGGTTCCATGGGTCCCCACTGAATCCTAGCACCAGGTCTGGGTCTGGGGTGTCATCCTGGGTGAGCTTCTTTGGAATCCTGCCACACTACACCAAGTGAATGTCAATGTTAGAAACATTCAAACATATAGAGAAATTTTATAAATTTACTTGAGCCAAACTGATGACAATTTCTGGAAAACAAAACATCAATGGATTGAGGAAATGCTCTGGAAAATGGTAGTTTTACATCTTAATTTTTTATATTCCAGTCAAAAGAGAAAATGTAGCCCTGGCCGGTTTGGCTCAGCAGTTAGAGCATTGGTTCACGAACAAAAGAGTTGCGGGTTTGATTCCCAGTCAAGGGTATGTACCTGAGTTGCAGGCTCATTTCCCCCTCCCTCCATTGGGGTTGTGCCCTGCAGGAGGCAACCAATCAATGTATCTCTCTTACATCGATGTTTCCCTCTCTCTTTCCCCCTCCCTCCCTTCCACTCGATCTTAAATACATATATATGTGTGTGTGTAAGGTGAGGACTAGAAAAAGAAGAAGGAAAATGTAAGCGGGTTACATGAAATCCATTGATGATAGAAGAAGATTAGGGAAGCGGGAGAAAGCAAAGCTGATGGGAGAGGTACATCTGGGATTGGATAAAAGTAAAATGATAGACACTTCTTTATTTTTTCAGAGTTTTTCACTATTACTTTAATATTTTTTCTTTATTGATTTTAGAGAAAGAGGAAGGGAGAGGGAGAGAGAGATAGAAACATCGATGAGAGAAAACATTAATTTGACACCTCTTGCATGCCCCCCACTGGGAATTTGGCCCCCAAACTGGGCACGTGACCTCACCAGAAATCAAACCGGCAACCTCTTGGTGCATAGGTTGGTGCCCAACCACGGAGCCACACAGGCCAGGCTAAAAAATTTTTTTTAATTTAACTTGGGTACCTGCTAATCTTTCCCACCTACTTGACAATGATATTCTGATTATCGGTTATGATAATGAAGTTAAAGCTTTGTTGGCCATACATCTGTCTTTTTCTACTTTTTTTTTTTTTCTTTTTAAACTTATCTTTATTGTTGAATGCATTACAGATGTCCCTCCTTTTTTCCCCCCTTGACCCCTTCCACCCCACTCTCACCCCCTCCTGCCTTCCCCACACTATAGTCTGTGTCTATTGGTTATGTATACATGCATAGAAGTTCTTTGGTTTCTCTCTTCCCACCCCACCTCCCCCTTTCCCTTTGAGGTTCCTCAGTCTAACAAACAATTTGTACCTCCTAATCTCTTCATTTTTTTCACTCAACTCCCCGCTCATCTGGCAAGCAACAAAAAGTTCTCTGTATCTATGACTCTGTTTCTGTTCTGCTTGCTCATATTGTTTATAGATTCAATTGTTGATAGATATGTATTTATTGTCATTTTATTGTTCATATTTTTTTTATCTTCTTCTTCAAGAAGACCCATCAATATTTCATATAATACTGGTTTGGTGGTGATAAACTCCTTTAGCTTTTTCTTGTCTGAGACACTCTTTATATGACCATCGATTCTAAATGATAGCTTTGCAGGACAGAGTAATCTTGGTTTTTGGTCCTTGCTTTTCATTACTTTAAATATTTCTTGCCACTCCCTTCTGGCCTACAAAGTTTCTTTTGAGAAATTGGCAGACAGCCTATGGGACTCCCTCGTAGGTAACTAATTGTTTTTCTCTTGCTGCTTTTAAGATTCTCTCTTTGTCTTGAATCTTTTGCATTTTGATAATGATGTGTCTTGGTGTGGACTTCTTTGAGTTCATTTTGTTTGGCACTCTCTGTGCTTCCTGGACTTGTATGCCTGTTTCCTTCACCAAGTTAGGGAAGTTTTCTGTCATTACTTTTTCAAATACGTTTTCAATTTCTTCTTCTCTCTCTTCTCCTTCTGGCAATCCCATGATGCGAATATTGTTATTCTTTAAGTTGTCCCACCTTTACACTATCTTCATTTTTTTAGATCATTTTTTATTTTTGCTGTTCTAATTGAGCATCTTTTTTGCTTCCTTAAATTCCAAATCAATGGTTTGCTTCTTGGCTTCACCTACTCTACTACTGATACCCTATAAATTATTCTTTATTTCAGTTAGCGCATCCTTCATTTCTGACTGGTCCTTTATTATGCTCTTGAGGTCCTCAATAAGTTCCTTGATGTTCTCATGAAGTTCCTTGAAATTCTCACTAAGTTCATTGAGCGTCTTTATAAGCAGTGTTTTGAACTCTGCATTGATTTATTGCTTATCTCCATTTTATTTAGTTCTTTTCCTGGAGTTTTGTCCTGTTCTTTCATTTGGGACATGTTTCTTTGTCTCTTCATTTTGGCTGCCTCCCTATGTTTGTTTCTATGTATTAGGTAGAGTTGCTATGTCTCCTGGGCTTCGTAGGGTGGCCTGTTGTAGTAGGTGTCCTATAGGGTCCAGTGGCACGGCCTCCCTGGTCACCCCAGCTGGGCCCCCAAGATGCACCCCTCATGTGGACTTTACACCATTCTGTTGTAATTGGGTCTTGTTTGCTGTTGGCACATCAGTAGGAGGATTTTACACAGGCTGATCAGTTGCAAGGACTGGCTGTGCCCACTGACCACTGACCTCTGACTACCTTGGATGATCAGCTATGCAGGGGCCCACCACACAGAGCAAGACTTACTGATGCAGACATCTGGTATCCACTGAGTCCACTCCTTGAGTATGTCACCTGTGGAGGTGGCTGGGTGGCGGTGCTTCACCATGGTCTGAAGCTGTCCACTGGGTGTGCTGTATTTGGGGCAAGATAATCCACTGCCTGTGTTCTACCAGGGCCACCATCATAACAAAATGATCTGCCAATGGCTGCTTCTTATGTTGGGCTTGGAGGTGCCCAGGCAAAGCCAAGCTGTGAACCAAGACTGGGCGCTTTTAGTGCCAGGCCTGGGGCCACTTAATAAGAGGTATGGGGCTTGCTGTGGCCAGATGCTGCTTGTTTGAGAGAATTTAGGACAATCTAAAGCAGGAGCCAAAGCAGGTCAATCCTATGGTAAAGCCCCTGGAAACAGCTTGGGTGGGCCCGAAAGTTGGGTGGTACAGGGTCTCAGGGAATCACCAGGGTGGGACAAACAGTGTGAGCCAAGTTACTGGAGTCCCAGATATGGCATCTATCTGCCAGCCTCATGGGGGAAGGGCTCACCAAAGGAACAAGGACCTCCACCAACACGTCTGTCCAGGAGAAAGCTGTCTCTCCAGCCTTCGCCTTTATGCCAAACAATTCAGTTATTTCCTGTATGTCTCTGGTACCTTTCAAGCTGCCTACCCCACGCTAGATCCCAGAGGGAGTGAAAATGAGTAAGTCCATGCACAGGTCCTTTTTTTCTTTTTCTTTTTTTTTTTTTTTTGCTTATTTTATTTATTTATTTTTTATCCTCACCTGAGGATATTTTTCTATTTATCATTAGATAGAGTGGGAGGGAGGGAGAGAGAGAGACAGAAAGACATCCATGTGATAGAGACACATCAACTGGTTGGCTACTCCAGAGCCAGGGACAAACCATAACCAAAGTACATGTTCTTGCCCAGAATCGAACCTGGTACTCATTGGTCCACAGACCAACGCTCTAACCCCTGAGCAAAACTGGTCAAGGCCATGCACGGGCCCTTTAAGAGGAACTGCCTGGGACTCCAGAAGCTGCAACCTCCCTCAGCCTCAGTTCCCGCTGGTTTTTACAGCCAGAAGTTATAGGGACTTCTCTTCTTGGCCCTGGGACCCTGAGCTGAGGTGCCTGGTGTGGGATGGGGATCCCTCACTCCTCAGGGAGGACCTTCACAGCCGAGGTATCTTCCTGATTTTTATCTGCCACTCGTGGGTGTGGGACCAGCCCATCCGTGCCTCCACCCTTCCTACCAGTCTCAATGTGGCTCCTTCTTTAACTTCGTATTTGTAGGAGTTCCATTCAGCTTGGTTTCAGGCAGTTCTGAATGATGTTTGTTCTGTAATTTAGTTGTAGTTTTGGTGTGATTATGGGAGGAGGTGAGTACCACGTTTAACTATGCCACCATCTTTTTTTTAAATCTTCACCAGAGGCTATTTTTTCATTTATCTTCAGATAGAGTGGGAGGGAGAGAAAGGGAGAGAGAGAGAAACATTGATGTAAGAGGGACACATCGACTGGCTGCCTCCTGCACAACCCTGACCAGGGCCAGGAGGAACTGCAACCTAGATACATGCCCTTGGCCGGAATCAAACCAGCAACTTATTGGTCCACAGCCCGACACTTTACCGCTGAGCCAAACCAGCCAGGGCTCTATGCCACCATCCTGGCTGATAGTTTCTTCTACTATTTTTTATCCTCATCTAAGAATATTTGTATTGATTTTTAGAGAGAGAGGAAGGGACGGGGAGAGAGAGAGAAAGAAAGAAACATCAATGTGAGAGAGAAATATTGATGTGAGACTGGACCACCTATTGCCGCCCCTACCCCCTATGTACTCTGAGCAGGGATCAACCCTGCCACCCTTTGCTGAACAGGACAATGCCCAACCAACTGAGCCACCTGGCCAGGGCTTCTACTACTATTAATATAAGTTTGGGTGTGTTTTTTTTCTGGATATATCTATTATAAAAGACCTATCTTGGGAAAATACATCCAGAACAGCTCCCTGGTAATTCCCCTGGTAGAATTATATATGGATAATCTAGGTGGGTACTATATGGCTGTAGGAATGGATGATAAAAAGCTAAGAAATATACTTGGAGATGATGAAAAAAGGCTTGCAGCAACCTGCCCTGTCATAGTATATCTTGTCCTTGGATTCACCAGCTGTGCTCTTATGGCTGGATGTCCATGAAACAAGACAAAAAATCAGTAGGTCCCCATTTTAGAAGTTATTGGGATTACCTGGCGAGTAGATATTCTGTATCTACCCCACCCTCCTTGTGCTCTGGATGCTTATGGGAAGCCCCATGGAATACTCAAACTCTAACCCATTTTGAGGTTACCTTTACCTATTTAACTAGAGTATGGGAAACAACATTTTTGGGGGCCATTCAGTATACCCCAGCTGCTCCCAAGCCAAAGCTACCTAATGGCAACAACATTCCTGATAGATCCAAAAACATTAGCTCTCTAAAAGAAATAAAAGGGAAGTACTTTTATTATAAAAGGGAGGATTAGAGGCTGGCCTTGGTTTTCTGATGCAAGCTAAACTTGCAGTTAATGAAGAACATCATTCCTTAGAAAAAGACTTTAAAATAGGTCATACAGAGGGAATACTGTTTCAAGAAAGAGGAAAAGGGTGGGAAGCAGCATAAAAAAGACAGTAAGCCTTAGCTCAATGGACAGAACAGACTTGACAGACAATAAAAACTCATACACAACTCTCAACAATAAAGGTAATAAAAATTAAATAAATAAAATAAATTTAAAAACTCATACACAGCCCTGGCTGGTGTGGCTCAGTGTCAGCCCATGCACCAGAGGGTTACATGTTTGATATCCAGTCAAGAGCACGTACCTGGGTTGCAAGTTCAATCCCTAGCCCTGGTTGGGGCACATGTAGGAGGCAACCAATCGATGTGTCTTTCTCACATTGTTGTTTCTCTCTCTCTCTCTCTCTCTCTCTCTCTCTCTCTGTTTCTCTCTCCCCCTCCCTCCCTGCCTTCCACACTCTCTAAAAATCAATAGAAAAAATATCCTCAGGTGAGGATTAACAACAACAACAAAAAAAAACTCATACACAAACCCAAGGATGGGAACATGCCTGTTCCCTAACTCAACAGGGCTTATTGTCTATGCTAATGCAATTAGAATCTGAAGTAGCTATGAAACAATGACCAGCTATAATGAGTGCAGAAGCCCAGGCCAGATATTTATGGGACTCATACGATTCCCCTGGGTTTTGAAAAATTTCAGATGGAAAGTGTGATCTACAACATTGTGTCTTTTTTTTTTTTTTTTAATCCTCACCCGAGGATATCTTTGCATATATCTTCAGACAGAGCAGGAGGGAGAGAGGGAGAAAGAGAGAGAGAGAAACATCGATGTGAGAGAGACAAATCGAGTGGTTGCCACCCAAACAACCCCAACAGGGGCTGGGGACAAACTGCAACCGAGGTACATGCCCTTAGCAGGAAACGAACCCGGGACTCTCTGGTCCATGGGCCAACACTCTAACCGCTGAGCCAAACTGGCCAGGGCCAACATTGTGTCTTAAAAGCCCAGACACCTCAGTTAGATTCTAAGCTTAAATTCTCAGTGGTTCAACTAGCTGGCATAGGGACCATCTCAAAAACACTAGAATACTTCCAATGGAAAGTAGATGAACCACATTTAAATATAGTAAACAATGGCAACCCATCTCACTAAGTGATTATGAAAATCAAAAAGGTGAATGGGCTCTGGCTGGTTTGGCTCAGTGGTAGCGTCATCTTGCAGACCAATGAGTCTCGGGTTTGATTCCAGCTAAGGGCACGTACCTCAGTTGTGTTTCATCCCAGGTCCTGGTCAGTGTCCTCCAGGAGGCAACCAGTCGATGTGTCCCTCTCACATTGATGTTTCTCTCTCTCTCCCTCCCACACTATTCTGAAGATAAAGAGGAAAATGTCCTTGGGTGAGGATTAAAAAATAATCTTTAAAAAACAGAAATGAATGGGCCCTGCCAGTTTGGCTCAGTGGTTAGAGTGTCAGCCCATGAACCAAAGGGTCATGGGTTTAATTCCTGGTCAAGGGCACAAACCTGGGTTCAATCCCCAGCACCAGTTGGGATCATGTGGGAGCCATCCAATCAATGTCTCTCTCACATTAATGTTTCTCTTTCTCTCTCTCCCTCCTTCCTTTTCATTCTATCTAAAATTCAATGGAAAAATATCCATTGATTAGCAACAAAAACAAAGTGAGTGGTGCCCTGACCGGTTTGCCTTAGCAGTTAGAGCCTCGGCCTAAGGACTGGAAGGTCACGGGTTTGATTCTCAGTCAAAGGTAAATACCCGGGTTGCAATTTTGATCCCTGGCCCTGGTTGGGGTTGTGCAGGAGGCAACCAATTGATGTGTCTCTCTCACATTGATGTTTCTCTCTCTCTCCCTCCCTCCCTCCCTCCCTTTCATGCTATCTAAAAATCAATGGAAAGCTGGGCTGGTTTGGCTCAGTGGTTGAGCCAACCCATGCACCAAGAGGTCACCGGTTTGATTCCTGGTCAGGGCACATGACTGGGTTGCAAGCCCAATCCACAGTAGGGGACATGCAGGAGGCAGCCGATTGATGTTTCTCTCTCACATTGATGTTCCTATCTCTCTCTCTCCCTTCTATCTCTCTCTCCCTTCAATAAAAACATACTTTAAAAAAAAATAAGAAAATTAAACAAGGCCAAACACTTTGGGCAGCTTGCAGCCAACTTGTGAATCGCAAGAGCTTATCTTCCCCTACCAAGGGCACTTGAGAGCAAATGGTTTATACCTCTCCTTCTTAACCAGATAATATATAGCTTAAATCACCCTGGCCTGGGAAAATAGAGAACAAAGACCCAATTAATGCCATTTGTGCCAGCTAAACCCAAGGACCAATGATGAAATCTGGAGGACCAATAAAAAACCCCAAAGCATTTGGATGGTATCACTTGAGGGGGGAATGTTAGGCAGGAAAGGTAGTTGATAGGGCTGGAGGAGGGAAAGGGGAGAAAGGGGGAATTTATCTCATCCAGTGAACAAAGAAATCAGCAGTCTTGGGACTTGCCAAGACAAAATTGCCAGATGTTCTCATAAATTCTGGGAAATCCTCAACAATGTAAAAGGAGAACCTTGAAATTTAGTCTAGCAGGCAGGGGAATCTTGAATCCTATAGGTGAGAAAAGTATAAAACCTTTGAACCCCCACCAGGTGGGGCACTCAAACTAGCTGAGTTGCCTGCTTGTGTTTTATGCAAAGTGTATTCTCAATAAATTCATTTGCTTTATTTCCTTAATAAATTTGCCTGCTTTGCTTTAACACTGCTTTCTGTCACTCATCTGAATTCTTTCTTGCAAGTGTAACAAGAGCCAAGGAAAGGGGAGCCAAGCCCCCTCCAACTCACATGGCTCTCTGGTAGCAATATTGATACTGAAAATCCAATGTATTGGGAAATTGAACTTAATTCTCCCCATGAAGTCATTTCTGTGGAAACTAACTGGCCAGGAGAAAAATTAAAGCTTCTGGATAATGAAATAGTAGAGAGTCTTAATTCATCTGGCCAAATATATTATAAGGTATAAGTGACAGTGGACAAAGAAGGAGATCATATTATTAGCTTAATTAAAAATTATGATAATACATGTACAGTGTTCTTAGGTTGCTTGGGAGGCTCGTTCCCCTCAGACTCTTCCTTGTCTGTCAATTAGATATTTTCTGTCCCTAATCGATGTTACTGGTTTAATACTGTTGCTGTTGTTCCTGGTAAGTAAATGTTGTACTAGATGCAGAAAACAAGACTTAAAACAAGCAGCAAAAAGGATCAGATCATGGTAGCTCAAAGATTAGAAATGATCCAGACTATTTATTAACAAGGACATATAAAATCTGACTGCTTCCATTTTATCTACCTTTTTCTTTTTAATAATAATAATAATAATAGCCCTGGCCGGTTTGGCTCAGCGGTTAGAGCGTCCGCCTGCGGTCCGGAGAGACCCGGGTTCGGTTCCCGCTAAGGGCACGTACCTCGGTTGCAGTTTGTCCCCGGCCCTGGTTGGTCGTGCGGGTGGCAGCCACTCGATGTGTCCCTTTCACATCGATGTTTCCCTCTCTCTCTCTCTTCCTCTCTCTCCCTCCCACTCTATCTGTACAAAAAATGGAAAAATGTCCTCGGGTGAGGATAAAAAAAAAAATAAATAAATAAAAAATAATAATAATAATAATTCAACTTTGAATGATACCTAAGGTTATGGTCTTGCCCCATTCTCAGTGGTCTACCCTGTTTAGCAAGATAAACGATGACTCTGAGACTTCCTAGGAATGAGCCTTCCTAGCACTGTGGGATCTTGTTATCCAACCATATGGTTGGTCATCAATGCATCCTTTGGATTGATTGATGACCAAAAGGGATCCCCCTTTTGTGTGGACAAAGGGGGGCCACATACTATACCTGACAAGCTCAGGAGAGGACTGCATGTGGACCTTACAAACACAGAAAAATAAAGTAACCTCATAGGATGAAATGAAAACCTTTTTTTTTTTTTTTTTTTGCATTTATCTTCAGATAGAGTGGGGGAGGAGAGAGAGAGAGAAACATCCATGTGAGAGAGACACATCAATAGTTGCCACCCACAGGACCCCAATTGGGTCCAGGAACAAACTGCAACCGCGGTACACGCCCTTAGCGGGAACCAAACCCAGGTCTCTCTGGACGGCACTCCAACACTCTAACCGCTGAGCCAAACCGGCCAGGGCTGAAATGGACCCTCTTAACTAAAAGGAGTTCACTGTGGTTAGTCATGCCCTAAGGCAGAATTTCTTCCCTAACAAAGGTCAATCTTCACCTTAACTAAGCCTGTCTCTTGTCTTATAAACATGCCTTTGCAATAACAACATAATTTCTCTTTTTCCAGACCTCTCAAAGCAGGGGCATACCAAAGCAGAGACTACAAATCCCCTCATTGTTATTGTTATCATGTTCATTGTTGACTGTTAACTATCCTGTACCCACCTATGTAAAAGAAGTATGTATCTATTCTTTATTTTACTTTGTATCCAATCCCAGAGGTTCCCCCCTCCTCCCTGCTTTCTCCAGTCCTCCCTAATGTATCACCAAAGGATTTCATGTAACCCACTTAGGTCTTCTCTTTTTACTGTAATGTATAAAATAAGGTGCAAAACTGCCATTTTCAGAGCATCGTCTTAGTCCATTGAAGTTTTTGCTTCCTGAAAATTGTTGACAGTTTGGCTCAAATAAACTCATAACAATTCTCTACAGGTCCTTGGCTAACGTGTAACAAGAAAAAATGGGGACTCAGTCCTACAACTGCAAGGAACTAAACTCTTCTAACAAACTTGGAAGAGGACTCTTAAATCCAAGAGAGACCACAAACCTGGCTGGCATGTTTGTTTGTTTGTTTGTTTGTTTGTTTGTTTGTTTCTTGCTGACATTTTTATTTTAGTCCTTTGAGTACCTGAATAGAGAATCAATTATGCCATGCCTGGACTTCTGACCTACAGACACTGGGAAATAGTAAATGGCTATTGTTTTAATCTGCTTAGTTCGTGGTAAATTGTTATGCAGCAATAGAAAATCAACACAGGTAATAAAAGGCTGAGAATTGCCCTCACAGTAGTAGGGAGTTCAGAATTCATTGAGAGGTTAGCAAAGCCTGGAATTGGACAAACCTGGGCTCAAATCTAAGTACAGTACTAGCATTTATTAGCTGTGTGAGTCTTAGGCAAGTGTGCTTTGAGTCTATTCTGTCATCTATAAAACAGGGTTAAATACTTATATCATAAAGTTGTTATGAGGCTTAGATGGGATAATAGTTTGAGTATGCAATGATACATAATAAATTATAGTCATAATTGAATTAAACAACAAAACTCTAGTAGCCAATCTAAGGCACTGCAGGCAAAGTGGAGAAACTGACAGCAGAGAGACCAGTTGGGATTCAGTTGTAATATGCTCCAGTACTTTCTCAATTGTGCAGTCCTGACCTCATCCTGAGCACCCAGCTCTTGGAGATTTTGTAATAGGATATCAAAAAGCTAGAGAAATTCTAGGGCAAGTGATATAGGGAAACTAAGAAAAGAAAAATTAAACAAGGCCAAACAGTTTGGGCAGCTCACAGCCAATTTGTAGCAAGCCCTATCTTCCCCAACCAAGGACACTTGAGAGCAAATGGTTAATATCTCTACTCCCTAACCAGAGAATGCAGGAAAGGAGGGGGTAAGGGAGAAGAAAAGAAGGGGCAGTTTTATCTCACTAAACAAAGAAGTCAGCCCTTGCCCGGCCTGTGTGGCTCAGTGGATTGAGTGTTGTTCCATGGACTGAAAGGTCCTGGTTCCATTCCCAGTCAGGACACATGCCCAGGTTGCAGGCTCAATCCCTAGTAGGGGGCATGCAGGAGGCAGCCAATTGATGTTTCTCTCTCTCCCTCGCCCTAGAATCATTAGAACATTTTTCTAAGTAAAAGGGAGACCTTGAGATCTAGTCTGTACCAAGATATCTGGCAGAGGAGTTTTATTTTATTTTATTTATTTTTGCTCATCCTCACCTGAGAATATTTTCCTATTGATTTAGATAGAATGAAGGGAAAGCCAGGAGAGAGAGAGAGAGAGAGAGAGAGAGAGAGAGAGAGAGAGAACAATTGATTGCCTCTGGCAGGACCCGGACCACAGCTAGAAATCGAACCTGCAACCCAGGTAGTGCCCTTGACAGGGAATCAAATCTGCTACCCTTTGGTTCATGGGACAATGCTCTAAACATGGAGCCACACCGGCCAGGGCTAATTTTTTCTATTTTTATTTTTTAGACTCATTTTTTAATGCTGGTGTAGTTGTGACATACAGTAATAGTTACTAATAAGGTGCCTTATATATAAGGAGTTGCTTTTTTCACCCATTCGTTCTCCTATTTTATTCTCAAACCGGAGGGGGGCTTCTCCCCGGGAAGCTAAAGTATTTTTATTATAATTTGTCGTTTTTATTATTACTCCCACTTTGAGGTGATGGAGTAGTCCCCGGAGCCGGTATTGACCACCACACTGTCCACTATTCATTCTGCCCCTTCTCTCCATCTTCGTTCCATGATGACGGCGGCAATTGTCCACTGTACCAGAGACTCAGGCGCCGAAACGGTTTGTCCTTAGCACGCCACCGTAGCCCGCCACAGCCGTGTGGCGCTCCTTCCCTCAGAGGCGCGAGCACTGCAGTGGGTGGGGCTTCGTACTCCGCCCGCTGTGCGTCAGTGCGTGAGTTCGGCCCCAACAAGCTCCTGAGCGGCGGGTGAGCTCACAGCCGGCTTCTCCTTTTCCTCATCTTGTGTTCCGCCATCGCCGTCATGCTGGGTGCCGCTCTCCGCCGCTGCGCCGTAGCCACAGCCGCCCGAGCCAGCCCCCGAGGCCTCCTACACCCCACCCCGGCCCCCGGTCTCGCCGTGGGTAAGGCCCGCTCCTGCCACCTCCTGCGTCCGCATGTCCTTGCCGTGACCTGAGCCCCCGCCGCCACGCGAAAGTAGGCTCGTCCCGCGGCCTAGGCTGCCCTGCCGGCGGGCGTCCGAACCTAGTGGCCTCTGGCCGCCCTCCTCGCCGCCTTCAGGTGTGGAGGACTCAAGGACGCGCCCCCGGGGCCCACCTCAGAGCGACTTGCTGGTGCGGGCACCGCGGACGGGTCAGGTGTGGACCTACTGTGGGCGCCAAGGAGGGGTCCCAGCGCAACTTCTGCGTCAACCCGCCCCTCTCGGTCCCCGGGGCGTGACGGTAAAACCCCGGCGCTGACCCCTGCGGCCACCTCTTTGAGAGTGTCCGCCGCCATCGGCGCTTTGGCGAAGGTGACATTGAACCGCCGGGTGCGCTGCTCAGTGTAGGGGCGAGGGAGGCCTCTCTGTGGACCCCAGCACCGCCGCCCCCAGAGTCTTTCGAGAACACAATTTGTCTCCTTGTGAGACACAGTGTACTTTTTTTTTTTTTTTAATCCGGCATTTCTCGGTTGGCGTTTTCTGTGTCACCTTCACAGACTGTTACGTTATTTTAGAGACCTGCTGTGCTAGAATCAAAGTTTTCCACGTTTACAAGAGATCGACCTGTGTGGTTGTTTATTGAGGTCTGAAAGAGAGCATGAATAGGTTATAAGAATGTTACTGTTTCAAAAACGGGGTACCACAGATCAGCAATGCTGGGTTCTACAGACGTGGGGAGGATTTATTGTTTGCTTGGAGTTAGAAGCCTAGTTGTTAGAGTATGAAATGTGCTGCTGATTCCTGCCTCTTACATTTCCTTCTCCTAATATATGTGTTCCCGGTGACTATCCAGCACTATAATTTCAGTTATTGTAACCGCACTTTGATCTTGGGCCATGATGGGTGTATATGCTACATCATTTAGCCCCTAAGCATGCTTTTTTTTTTTTCTTTATTGATTTTAGAGAGAGGAAGGGAGACAGAGAAAGAGATAGAAACATCCATGAGAGAGAACATTGGCCGCCTCCTGCGTGCTCCCCACCCGGGATTTGGCCCACAATCTGGGCATGTGCCCTGATCAGGAATCAAACCAGGGACCTCTTGGTGCATGGGTGGATGCTCAACCACTGAGCCACACCAGTGGGACAACATGCATTTTTTTAACATATGAACTCACCAACTCAGAACTAATAAGGTTTTCTTGGCTTTCTTGAGTGTTTTAAGTAGACACTTCAGTACCCAAGGAATATGTTTCACTTTATTCAATTTAAATTTTATCTTCTATCATTTATCATAGAATGGTAAGGCTGAGATCATGGAAACACTTCAGAAACCATGAGGAAACCAAAGGCCATCTTGGGAAACTGACTACTTAATTAGTGGTAGAACCATTTTCTGTTTCTTAGCCTTAGTTATTTTTGGCCCATCCTGATGTTCTTTCCTTATGTAAATGTGAACGTAGCAAATACTACTTTACTTTTTTCATATAGATGTATTTTGACCTTCAAAAGAACTATTACATTTTGTGGCAGGTCAAAGAAAAGGCAGAGGTTTTGGCAAACTATAAATTAAGGGTATTTCTTTTTTCTTAGTAAGTTTGGACATCGTGGTTTATCTCCTAAGTGTTCTATTCCCACTCTTGAGTTTAATTCATATAAACAAAGAGTTGTATTTTAGGTGTTTGTCTTGTAGATCTAAATATTTGCCACAAGGAGTCAGTATTGTTTACTGTTGTGTCAACTATGTACTTTCTAGCTGTGTGACCTTGGACATGTTAGTTAACCTTAACACTCAGTTGTCGATTCTCTAAAATCGGTAATATTTGGTAGTTATGAGGTTTAAGGGAGATAAACTAACTCTTGTCTGACACTAATGCTTAATACTGCTTTATTATAGTGTATTTTATTTTTGCATATTATACGTTGGGGTTTATTATCAGTATGAGACTGAAGAGGTTTTATGCAATTGAAAGAAAGCATTAAGGTTCTTGGATGAGATAATCCAAGGTCAAATGAGAGTATGCTTGAAAGACCTCTGGAAAGGTTAACCTGAGGGGCCTCAAGATTGCTCTAGTTAAGTAGCAACCCAAATTCCATATTTAGCCCATGAAAAAGTCTCCAACTTGAAACAGTTGTTTTCCAATAACTGCTGAATTTGATAATTAAAATGTTTTCAACAACATAAACTAGATTCTCTAGTCAACCCTTAAAATCTACACCATCCTGGCTCCTATATCTTTACCCTGATAATTTGGAAATGGTGGAAGGAGTTTTCTTTTTCCCTTTCTTGGTGCAGGGCTGAATTTAAGTGGCACTTTTTATCACCTTCCCACCTTTTTTGTACCACTTTCACATTCTAGATTTCCAGCATTTTGGCCCCAAAATCCATTCCTGCCTTTAAACCTTGCACTTCAATAACCCTCCATTAATCCCTGCTTTCCCTTACTCCTAGAATCACCACCAAAATGTTCATTCTTTGGGCCTAGTTCCAGCTGATTAGTTACTAAATGGAGGGCTATCTAATTAAACCAAAGGGATTAACGAGCCCTTTGATTTTCCTAAATATATTAGCTTCCCTTTTTTTTTGTTGTTCAGATAGAGTGGGAGGGAGAGAGAGAAACATCGACGTGAAAGGGACACATCGAGTGGTTGCCACCCACAGGACCCAACCAGGGCTGGGGACAAACCGCAACCGAGGCACATGCCCCTAGCAGGAAACGAACCCAGTTCTCCTCGGACTGCAGGCCTATGTTCTAACTGCTGAGCCAAACCAGCCAGGGCTGTAAATTATTCTTTATTTCAGTTAGTGCCTCCTTCATTTCTGACTGTGCATCTCTCATTTCTGACTGGTCCTTTTTTGTGCTCTTGAGGTCCTCACTAAGTTCCTTGAGCATCCTTATAACCAGTGTTTTGAACTCTGCATCTGTTGGATTGCTTATCTCCATTTTGTTTAGTTCTTTTTCTGGAGTTTTGTTCTGTACTTTCATTTGGGACATATTTCTTTATCTCCTCATTTTGGCCGCCTCCATGTTTGTTTCTGTATATTAGGTAGAGTTGCTATGTCTCCTAGGCTTCATAGGGTGACCTGTTGTAGTAGGTGTCCTGTAGGGTCCAGTGGCACAGCCTCCCATGTCACCCACGTGGGCCCTTGAGGTGCACCCCTCGTGTGGACTTTACACAATTCTGCTGTAATTGAGTCTTGATTGCTGTTGGCAGTCATTAGGAGAGAATTACTCAGGCTGATCAGCTGCAAAAACCAGCTCTGACCACTGACCTCCGACTACCTTGAAGGACCAGCTGTGCAGGGTCCCACCACACAGAGCAAGACTTCAGCAGGGCCCTTGAGTGTGTCTCTTGTGGAGGTGGTTGAGTGGTGATGCTTCGCTGTGGTCTGAAGCTGTCCACTGGGTGTGCTGGCTCTGGGGCAAGGTCAGCCAATGCCTATGTTCTATGAACTAAGGCTGGCTGTTCCTAGTGCCGGGCCTGGAGCCACTTAATGAGAGGTATGGGGCTCACTGAGACTGGATGCGCTTTTTGTTTGTTTTATTGATTTTTAGACAGAGAGGAAGGAAGAGGGAGAGAGAGAGAAACATCGGTAAGAGGGAATATCGATTGGTTGCCTCCTGCATGCCCCTCACTGGGAATTGGGCCTACAACCTGGGTATGGGCCCTGACTGGAAATCTAACTAGCAACTTCTTGGTTCATGGGTCAATTCTCAAGCACTGAGCCACACTGGCTGGGCTCGTTTTGTTTTTTTTTTTAATCCTCACCCAAAGATATTTTTCTATTTATTTTCAGAGTGGGAAGGAGGGAGAGAGAAACATCCACTGGTTGCCTCCCGCATGACCCCAACCAGGGCCAGGAACGAACCGTGACCAAGGTACATGCCCTTGACAGGAATCGAACCCACAACACTTTGGTCTTCTTTTTTTTTTTTTTCCTCACCCGAGGACATTTTTCCATTTTTTTTTGTTCAGGTAGAGTGGGAGGGAGAGAGAGGAACAGAGAGAGAGAGAAACATCGATGTGAAAGGAACACATCGAGTGGCTGCCACCCGCACAACCGACCAGGGCCGGGGACAAACTGCAACCAAGGTACATGCCCTTAGCGGGAACCGAACCCGGGTCTCTCAGGACCGCAGGCCGACGCTCTAACCGCTGAACCAAACCGGCCAGGGCAACACTTTGGTCTTCTAACCGCTGAGCCAAATCAGCCAGGGCAGAGGCTTCATTTTTAATCGTAATTTGCTAAGGTTTTAGCAAAGCCACATTTACAGATAAGGAAAATAAAACTTGAGTTAACTTGTGATCAGATACCACTAGTTATCCTGCTTCTTAAACGCAAAGGTAAAATTTCCTTCAGGAGGTTTAGAAAGAATCTACATTTTCTAACTCAGAAATCAGTGTGTATTTGACAGGCAGTAACTAAAATGGAAAGGCTATTAATATGGTATTACGAAGGGTATAATGATTGGGAGAAGAATGCTAAGTGTGTTTTGTTTTCTTGACACAGTTTGATTTTTTTAAATCTTGCTTCTTATAAGTGGTGTTTTTATCCTCACCTGAGGACACTTTTGCACTTATTTTCAGATACAGCAGCAGAGAGAGGAAGGAAGAAAGAGAGAAACATCAATGTGAGAGGGACACATCGACTGGTTGCCACACACACACACACACACACACCTGAGGTTGGGGGTGGGGGGGACTGCAACCAAGGTATGTGCCCTTAGTGGGAACTGAACCTGGATCTCTCTGATCCGCAGGCTGACACTCTAACCGCTGAGCCAAACCGGCCAGGGCTAACGTGGTGCCTTTTATATTGAATGTAAGTCAGTGGTCATGTTCCCTTTTAGGGGATTTATCAGAATTTGTAGAGAGGGCGTTATAGTGTGATAAAACAATTTTAAATAACTATTGCTTTTTCAGGATGTGTAATTTATTTTTGAATATAATTTAATAGAAAGCATAGGGATTTTTAAAATTTTTATAAAAAATATATCTTATAACCCTGCTGGTGTGGCTCAGTAGATTGAGCATCGTCCCATGGACTGAAAGGTCTCAGTTTGATTCTTGGTCAGGACACATGCCCCGATTGCAGGCTCGATCCCCAGTAGGGGGTATGCAGGAGGCAGCTGATCCATGTTTTTCTCTCTTACATTGATGTTTCTCTCTCGCTCCCTTTCTCTCTCTCTCTAAAAAATTCAATAAAAAACATATTGCGTGTGTGTGTGTGTATCTTAAAAATTCGCTTAAGAACTGGAATGAAGCTCTGGCAGGGTAGCTAAGTTGGTTAGAGCATCGTCCCAATACACCAAGGTTGGGGGTTCTATCTCTGGTCAGGGCGCATAAAGAATCCACCAATGGGCCCACCAGTGTGGCTCAGTGGTTGAGTGTTGACTCATGTACCAAGAAGTCGCTGGTTCTTCCCAGTCAAAGCACATGCCCGGGTTGTTTTCCCAATCCCCAGTGTGGGGCATGCTGGAGGCAGCCAATCAATGTTCTGTCTCATCTTTGTTTCTATCTCTTTCCCCCCCTCCCTTTCTCTCTAAAATCAATAAAGAAAAAAAATTATTTTTCAATAAAAAGAAAAAGAATCAACCAATGAATGCATAAATGAGTAGAACAAATCATTGTTTCCTCTCTTCTCTCTGTCTCTGTAAAATAAATTAATTTTAAAAACATTTGTTATTATTTTTTTCTTTATTGATTTTATAGAGGGAGAGAGAAATAGAAACATCGAAGAGAGAGAACATCAATTGTCTGCCTCCTCCACACCCCACACTGGGGATTGGGCCCACAACCTGGGCATGTGCTCTGACTGGGAATCGAACCAGCGACCACTTGGTGCATGTTGACACTCAACCACTGAGCCACACTGGCCAGACTTAAAAATATTTTTTAAAAAGAACTAGAATGAACATTATGTTAAATTAGGAATTAATACTCTGTTTATTCCAGACATTTTGCAAGTGTATAAAAAAAAAAAGGTTTTCCTTCCAAATATAACCAATGTTAACAATTTCAAGCTAGCATTACACATTAGGGAGAAAAACATAAACATGCATCTGTAGTACTTCTGTTCTATTTTTCTTTGTTTAATGTTTAAGAGCTTTTTCATATCAATACATAAGATTTGTTTTATTTGACCTGCTGAATAATTTTCCTACTGTGACATACAGTTGATTCAAAATTTAATGCATTGGCGCCCTGGCCGGTTTGGCTCAGCGGTTAGAGCGTCGGCCTGCGGTCCAGAGAGACCCGGGTTCGGTTCCCGCTAAGGGCATGTACCTCGGTTGCAGTTTGTCCCCGGCCCTGGTTGGTCGTGCGGGTGGCAGCCACTCGATGTGTCCCTTTCACGTCAATGTTTCTCTCTCTCTCTCTTCCTCTCTCTCCCTCCCACTCTATCTGTGCAAAAAATGGAAAAATGTCCTCTGGTGAGGATGAAAAAAAAAAAAAAATGCATTGGCCTGGCAGGTATGGGTCAGTGGTTGAGCCAATTGACCCATGCACCAAGAGGTCGCTGATTCGATTCCTGGTCATGGCACATGCCCAGGCTTTGGGCCAAATCCCCAATGGGAGGCTTGCAGGAGGATTCTGTCTCTCTCTAAAATCAATTAAAAAAACGGTTAAGATGGTAAATTTTATGTTATGTGTTTTGTTTTTATATGTCTTTATTGTTGAAAGTATTACAGGTGTCCCTTTTATCCCCAAAATGACATCCCCCTTTCCACTCCTGCCCCCTGTTATGTGTGCTTTAACACAATATCAAAAGAAAATAAACAAAAAAACCTTAATGTATTGACAGGGTATATCAAGTATTCTGTACCTTGAAGTTATTCTTTCTCCATTGTAGCTATCCAGTCAGTTCGCTGCTACTCCCATGGCTCACATGAGACAGATGAGGAGTTTGATGCTCGCTGGGTGACATACTTCAACAAGCCAGATATCGATGCCTGGGAATTGCGTAAAGGTAATTGGAATATAGGTGACTAAATAGTCTATTTTGTCTATTATGGTATAGAATTATGAACTGCTTTGTAGACTTACACTACTTTGTTAAAAGCAACTCTTGAAAACATGTATCATGTAAACTGAATACACTCATGCAACTTGCATTTAGAAAATATTATACCTTTCATAGTGTTTCCTGTAAAGCAAGGGTTTTCCTTATTTTTTTGTTTTTTAACTTTATTGTGGAATGGATTACAGATGTTCCTCCTTTTTCCCCTATTGACTCTCTCTTCCCCACTCCCGCGCCCCTCCTGCCTTTCTCCACACTGCTATCTGTGTCCATTGGTTATGCCTATGTGTATAGAAGTTCATTGGGTTATTTCTTACCACCCCTCCACCCCCCTTTCCTTTGAGGTTTATGAGCCTAATAACCAACTTGTACTTCTTAATCCCTTTACCTTTTTCATCCATTCCCCCAAGCCCTCTCCCATCTGGCAAACAACAAAATGTTCTCTGTACCTATGAGAATGTTTCTGTTCTCCTGTTCATTTTGTTTGTAGATTCAATTGTCGATAGATATGCATTTATTGCCATTTTGTTTGTTCATATTTTTTATCTTCTTTTTTCTTCAAGAAGACTCTTCAGCCTTGGCCGGTTTGGTTCAGCAGTTGGAGCATTGGCCTGCGGACCAGAGAGTCCCAGGTTCAGTTCCCGCTAGGGGCACGTACCAAAAATAAATAAATAAATAAACAAGCAAACTCCGTTAAGAAAAAAAAGACCCTTCAACATTTCATATAATAACGGTTTGGTGGTGATGAACTCCATTAGCTTTTTCTTGACTGGAAACTCTTGATATGTCCATCAATTCTAAATGATAGCTTTGCAGGATAGAGTAATCTTGGTTGTAGGTTCTTGCTTTTCATCACTCTGAATATTTCTTGTCACTCTCTTCTGGTCTGCAAAGTTTCTTTTGAGAAATCAGCTGACAGTCTTATGAGAGCTCCCTTGTAGGAAACTAACTGCTTTTCTCTTGCTGCTTTTAAGATTCTCTCTTTGTGCCCTGGCTAGTTTGGTTCAGCGGTTAGAGCGTCGGCCCACGGACCAGAGAGACCTGGATTCGTTCCCACTAAGAGCATGTTAGCTCGGTTTCGGTTTGTTCCCAGCCCTGATTGGGGTTGTGTGGGTGGCAACCACTCGATGTGTCTCTCTCACATTGATGTTTCTCTCTCTCTCTCTCTTCCTCCCTCACTCCCTCCCACTCTATCTGAAGATAAATGCAAAAATGTCCTGGGGTGAGGGTAAAAAAAAAAAAATTCTCTTTTTTTATCTTTAACCTTTGCATTTTGACTATGATGTGTCTCGGTAGGGGCCTCTTGGGGTTCATCTTGTTTGGGACTCTCTGTGCTTCCTGGACTTGTATGTCTGTTTCCTTCACCAAGTTAGGGAAGTTTTCTGTCATTATTGTTTCAAATAGGTTTTCAGTTTCTTGTTCTCTCTCTTCTGGCACCCCCATGATGTGAATTTTGGTATGTTTGAAGTTGTCCCAGAGGCTCCTTACACTATCCTCATTTTTTTGGATTCTTTTTTCTTTTTGCTGTTCTGATTGGGTGTTTTTTGCTTCCTCATATTCCAAATCGATGGTTTGCTTTTTGACTTTACCTACTCTACTATTGAATCTTTGTAAATTATTCTTTTTTTTTTTTTCTTTATTGATTTTAGAGAAGAAGGGAGAGGGAGAGAAAGGTAGAAACATCAGTGAGAGAGGACATCAATTGGCTACCTCTTACATGGCCCCCACTGGGTTTGGGCCTACAATCTGGGCTTGTGCCCTGACCGGGAATTGAACCAGTGACCTCTTAGTGCATGGGTCAATGCTCAACCAGTGAGCCACACCAGCCAGTGTGTAAATTATTTATTTCAGTTAGTACCTCCTTCATTTCTGACAGGTCCTTTTTCATGCTCTTGAGGCCTTCATTAAGTTCATTGAAGTTCTAAGTTCATTGACCATACTTATAAGCAATGTTTTGAGCTCTGCATCTGTTAGATTGCTTGTCTCCATTTTGTTAAGTTCTTTTGCTGGCGTTTTGTTCTGTTCTTTCATTTGGGACATGTTTCTTTGTCTCCTCATTTTGGCTGCCTCCTGGTTTCTATGTATTAGGTAGAGTTGCTATGTCTACTAGGCTTCTTGGGTGGCCTATTATATATAGTACGTGTCCTGTAAGGTCCAGTGGCACAGCTGGGCCCTCAAGGTGCACCCTTATTGTGGACTTTACACCCTTCTGTTATAATTGAGTCTTTTATTTTTTATTAATTTTTGTTACAGATGTTTCTCCTTTTTTTCCCATTGACACCCTCTCTCCATCCCCCCACCCCATCCCCAGCTTTGTTGTCCATGTCCATCGATTATGCATACATGCATATAAGTTCTGTGGTTTATCTCTTCCCTCCTCGCCCACCCCCTTTTCTGAGGGTTGTCAGTCTGTACCCTGTTTCCACGTTTCTGGGTCTACCCTGTTCTTCAGACTGTTATGTTCATTATATTCCACAAATACGTGAGATTATGTGATATTTGTCTTTTTCTGCTTTGCTTGTCCTGCTTAGGATAATACTCTCTGGGTCCCTCCATGTTGTCTCAAAGGATAGATCTTTCTTTTTAACAGCTGCATAGTGCTCCATTGTGTATATGTACCACAGCTTTCTTATCCATTTGTCTACTGATGGACATTTGGGCTGTTTCAGATCTTAGCTATTATAAATAGTGCTGCTATGAACATGGGGGTACATATATTCTTTCTGATTGGTGTTTTAGGCTTCTTAGGGTATATTCCTAGAAGTGAGATTACTGGGTCAAATGGAAGTTCAATTTTTAATTTTTTGAAGTAGCACCATATTGTTTTCCATAGTGGCTGCACCAGTCTACATTCCCACCAGCAGTGTTCTAGAGTCCCCTTTTCTCCACACTTGTTTGATGATTTGTTGATGGTGACCATTCTGACAGGTGTGAGGTGATACCTTATTGTTGTTTTAATTTGCATCTCTCTGATAATTAATGGTGTTGAGCATTTCTTTATGTGTCTCAGCCATTTGTATGTCCTGTTTGGAAAGGTGTCTATTTAGCTCCTCTGCCCATTTTTTTAATTGCATTCTTTGTCTTCCTTTTGTTGAGTTGTATGAGCACTCTATATATTTTGGAAATTAACCCCTTATCTGATGTGTCATTGGCAGTTATGCTCTCCCATACAGTGAGTTCCCTTTCCATTTTGATGGTTGTTTCTTTTGCTGTGCAGATGCTTTTTAGTTTGATGTAGTCCCATGTGTTCATTTTTTCTTTGTTTCTGTTGCCTTAGGTGATGTATCAGTGAAAATTCTGCGTATGATGTCTGAAATTTTGTTGCCTACATTTTCTTCTAGGAATTTTATGGATTTTCGAGTCACATTTAAGTCTTTTATCCATTTTGAATTTATTCTTGTGTATGGTGTAAGTCGATGATCTAGATTTATTTTTTCGCATGTAGCTGTCCAATTTTTCCAACACCATTTATTAACGAGTCTGTCTTTACTCCATTGTATGTTCTTGCCACCTTTGTCAAATATTAGTTGAGCATAATGTCTTGGGTCAATTTCTGGATGCTCTGTTCTGTTCCACTGGTCTATATGCCTGTTCTTGTGCCAGTACCAGGCTGTTTTGATTACAGTAGCTTTGTAGTATAACCTGAACATCTGGTATTGTGATCCTACCTACTTTGTCCTTCTTTTTAAAGATTGATGTGGATTTTGGGGTCTTTTTTGGTTCCATATAAACTTTTGAAGTATTTGTTCTAGTTCTGTGAAATATGTCGTTGGTATTTTGATGGGGATTGCTTTGGGTAATATGGACATTTTAATGATGTTAATTCTACCAATCCATGAACAAGGTTACAGCAGTCCTTTTAACATTTTTTGCAGTGCAGGTTTGGTGCTAATGTATTCCCTTAACCTTTTTTTTTGTCTGGGAAACTCTTTGTTTGGCCTTCTATTTTGAATGATAGCCTTGCTGGATAGAGTAGTCTTGGATTCAGATCCTTGTTTTTCATGACGTTGATTACTTCATACCATTCCTTTCTGGCCTATAGTGTTTCTGTTTAGAAGTCAGCTGACAGCCTTATGGGGGTTCCTTTGTAGGTAACCTGTTGCTTATCTCTTGCTGCCTTTAGGATTCTCTCTTTGTCTTTCATTTTTGGCATTTTAATTACTGTGTGTCTTGGTGTGGGCCTGTTTGGGTTCTTCTTACTTGGGGCTCTCTGTGCTGCTTGAACTTGAATGCCTTCTTCCTTCACCAAATTAGGGAAGTTTTCTGTCACTATTTCTTCAAATATATTCTCTAACCCTTGCTCATTTTCTTCTTCCGTTTGGTTTTCTGATTGGTTGAGTTTTTTCTACCCTGTCTTCTTTTTTTCTTTCTTTCTTTTTTTATCCTTACCCGAGGACATTTTTTCATTTCTTGTTCAGGTAGAGTGGGAGGGAAACAGGAACAGAGAGACAGAGAGAGAAACATCAACATGAAAGGGACACATCGAGTGGCTGCCACCTGCACAACCCAACCAGGGCCGGGGACAAACTGCAAACGTGCCCTTAGTGGGATCTGAACCCGGGTCTCTCTGGACGACAGGCTGACGCTCTAACCACTGAGCCAAATCGGCCATGGCTACCCTGTCTTCTAATTCACTGATCTGGTCGTCTACTCTGCTGTTTAGTCCTTCCAGTGTGTTCTTTATTTCTGCTATGTCATTGTTCATTTCTCCTTCGTGGTTTTTAATTTCTAATTGGTTGTTTTTCAGTGTTTCTATATCTTTACTCATGGTGTTGATATCCTTATTCATGCTGTTGAGCTTCCTCAAGATTAGGCTCTGAACTCTACCTCTGATAACTTGCTTAACTGCATTTAATTTATCTCATCTTCAGTAGAGGTCTCTTGTTCTTTCATTTGGGGTTTGTTTCTTTGTTTCACCATTTTGGCCACCTCAGTGGGTTTTGCAGCCTGTCAAATTTTCCCTGCAGGTGTTGGTGTTCTGCTGTTTGTGGCTCCCTCTACTGGGTTTGGTTGTGTGTGGGAGGACCCACATTAAACACCACTGTCAACTCTTACTTTTCCTGGGTAGATTTGCAAGCCCAGGAACGGTTCAGTTATCCTCTAGCTTTTTGCCTGGAGGCTAGCAGTACTTGAAGATCCTTGCGTTCTCAGTTGAATGAAAAACTCCCTCAGGTGTTCAGCGTAAGAGGATTTCCTGAGGGTGGGGCAGATGCTGGTTGGTAATGGGCCTCAATTTGCATTTCTTTGGCCCACCTGGTGGGGTTGAATCTCTGAGGGAGGGGCCGCTTCCTCTCCCTGGAGCCTGAGAAGGAGTAAAATGGCCACCATCCTGTGTGGCCGCAACTCAGCAAAAGCTCTGAGCACCCTCCAAATCCCGAGTACCCCACACAGTTCCAGTCCAGACCACCCTCCCTCTGCCAGGACCCAAGGTTAGTGACTGTGGCTAATTTAGCGCTCTGTCCCGGCCCTCTGCTCTTGGAGCCAGCTTGGGATTTTAATCCCAAGGGCACTTCGACAGATAAGACCGGTGCTGTCTGTGGGCTCCCAGCTTCCCTCTTGCGCCACCACAATCATACCAGGATCAATTCAGTGTCCCTGGTTATATGGTCCTCTCCAGCTGCTGTTCTGTTGCTTTTCCTGACAATTTGTCTTTATTTCAGTTGTAATTCCTGTTTGGTCCTGGGAGATGGTCTGTGTAGCTTCCATTCACTCTGCCGCCATTTTGGAATCCTCGAGTCATGCTTTCTTCTGTAATTGAGTCTTGATTGCAGTCTCGATGTGGCTTCTTTAATTTCGTAGTTGTAGGGCTTCCATTCAGTTTGATGTCAGGCGGGGTTTATTTTATTTTTATCCTCACTTGAGGATGTGTTTGCATTTATCTTCAGATAGAGCTCGAGGGAGAGAGGGAGGAAGAGAGAGAGAGAAACATCGGTGTGAGAGAGACACATCGACTGGTTGCCACCTGCACAACCCCAATCGGGGCCAGGGACAAGCTGCAACTGAGGTACGTGCCCTTAGTGGGAACCAAACCTGGGACTCTCTGGTCTACAGGCTGACACTCTAACCGCTGAGCCAAACCAGCCAGGGCTAAAGTGAGGTTTTAAAGCACTGGTAAAGGGTGGTATTTTGAGCCAGATAATTCTTTGTTGCAAAGGCTGTCCTTTGTACTGTAGCATGTTTAGCAGCATCCTTGGCTTCTTTCCACTAGGTGCCACCACCACTCCCCTCCCCTGACCCCCATTTGTGACAACCAAAAATCATTCCTGGGGGACAAAAATCAGCTCTGTGTGAAACTACTGCTATAACTATAGGTCAAGGTGAGCAAGAGTTAAATTTTGTATATGTTAGCCTGACTGGTTTGGCTCAGTGGTTGAACATCAGCCCACACACTAAGGGATTGCCGGTTTGATTCCTAGTCAAGGCACATGCCCAGGTTGTGGGCTTCATCCCCAGTGGGGGTGTGCAGGAGGCCACCATTCAGTGTTCTCTCTTATCAGTGTTTCTGTCTCTCTCTCCCTCTTCCTTCCTCTCTCTCTAAAATCAATAAAGAAAAGTTTTTGTATCTTTTAGATAATTTATGGAAGAAGTCATTTGGTTTTTCCCTCTCTTGGTCATAGTTTGGGTTTCTTTGTTTTGTTTTGTTTTAATCCTCACCCAAGCCCTAGCTGGTTTGGCTCAGCAGTTAGAGCATTGGCCCGTGGACCAGAGAGGCCTGGGTTCAGTTCCTACTAAGGGCATGTACCTCAGTTGCAGTTCGTCTCCGTCCCAGTTGGGGTCATGTGGGTACCAGCCACTTAATGTGTCTCTCTCACTTTAATGTTTCTCTCTTTTCCTCCCTCTCTCCCTCCCACTCTTTCTCAAGATAAATGTGGAGATAGATGTTCTTGGGTGAGGAATTGGGGGGAAAAAAAACAAAAAAAATCATCACCCAAGGACATTTTCCCATTTATCTCAATAGGGTGGGAGGGGGCGGGGAGAGAAACATTGATTGGTTGCCTCCCACATGACCCAGAACAGGGCTGGGGACCAAACCCCAACTGAGGTATGTACCCTTGACCAAAATCAAACCCATGACTTTGGTCCATGGGGCCAATGCACTAACTGCTGATCAAAACCATCCAGGGCAGGTTTATTGTTATTTTTATTTTCAGTTATGATTTGTCTTGCCCTGAATAAGTGTCCATTCTGAGTAAGCTAGAACTTATTTTTCCTAAATGTACAGATATATATTTAACATGTGGAAGTAGCATTAATGACAACTAGTCTAATAATTAGACTAATAACATAGATAACTTAACTCTTTTTGGTGGTGGTGGTGGTGTTAATCCTCACCCAAGGATATTTTTTCATTGGTTTTTAGATAGAGTGGAAGGGAGCGGGGGAGACACATTGATTGATTGCCTCCCACATGACCCAGGGCTGGGGATTGAACCTGTGACCCTTAGGTCGCTGGCCAACGCTCTTACCACTGAGAAAACTGATCAGGGACAGATAACTTACTTTCGAAGTGTGCGCAATTTATCTCAGACAAAGCATTCAGTCTCTGTGACTATATTGTAGCATTATAGTCACTGCTGTTCTTTGTACTTTTTTAAGTAAGTTTTTATTGATTTTTAGAGAAAGAGGAAGAGAGACATAGATGAGAGGGAAACATCAATCAACTGCCTGCTGCATGTCCCCTACTGGGGATCGAGTGCTTCAAATTTCTATGCAGGAATGTAATGACTCCATTCTGCTGCAACCAGGGAAATTCTCATTGAATAATTTTGAGAAGTAATGAAAAAAACAGAAATTCTGTAATTCCATTAAGAGAATCTTAAATGTTATGTGTTATTTTGTGCAAAGCCGAAAGTAATCATGCCAAATCATTTTCGGGTTGAATGTTTAAGTTTGTGCACTAGTATTTCCCTTTGTCAGTATAATGTCTTCATTTGGGCTTCATTAACTCTCCTTTGCATTTCTCTGGTTGTTTTTTTGTTGTTGTTCTTTTAGGTTTTTTTCCTTTATTGATTTTTAGAGAGAGAGGAAGAATGAGATAGAAAGAAACATCAATGAGAGAGAACATTGATTGGCCGCCTCCTGCATGCCCCCCACTGGGGATTTGGCCCACATCGTGGGCGTGTGCCCTGACTGGGAACCGAATCAGCGACCTCTTGGTGCATGGGTTGATGCTTAACCACTGAGCCACACTGGCCGGCTTCTCTGGTTATTTTTAGATTAGTTTCTAATCAAATCCATTTTAAAGCAGTGAAAGTACAATACATTGTATTAAGAGTTAAAGATACGAGTGGAAAATCACCCTTTTATTTGAAAAGAAATGAGCAAATTATTATGAAAATTGTGTTTTCTTTAAGGAAATTTTTGGTTTTCTTTTTTCTTTTCTTCAGTCTGCAGGCTACTGCACTAATTCATTGTGGTAGAGCCATTATGATCTTATCATCTAGAATTTGTTAAAAGTAGATTCTCTCATTTTATAAATAATAGAATAGAGGCCTGATGGGTTCCAGGACCCAATTCTAATGTGTATGTGGAGACTTCTCTACACCAACAAATCTGGACACCACAAGGGTGACCAAGAACTCAACTCAGTGTGGCATTATTGACCCTCCTCAGAAATAGAACAAGATTCCACAGAGAAAGGGTTCAGTCTCACGAGACTACCCTTCACTTTAGAGCAGTGCTTCTCAACCTGTGGGTTGTGACCCCTTTGGGGGTCAAATGACCCTTTCACAGGGGTCGCCTAAGACCACTGGAAAACATTTCCGATGGCGATTCATAACAGTAGCAAAATTATAGTTATGAAGTAGCAATGAAAATAAGGAGGAACACATGAGGAACTGTATTAAAGGGTCTTGGCATTAGGAAGGTTGAGAACCACTGCTTTAGAGGTTGGATGCAAGCCAAGGTTGTTCATCTGCGCTTCTGACTTACCAGCTACAAATCAGAAGTTACCACACACCCCCTCCCTGGGTTCAAATGGCTCACAGAATTAAAGAAAACCTGTTTACTCGTTAGATTACTAATTTATTACAGAGGTTATTAAAGGATACAAATCAACAGTAGGACAAAGAGATACATAAGGCGAGGTCCCAAATAAAGGAGCTCTGTTCTCATGGAGCTTGGGGCCTGGCACAGTGGCTCATGCAAGCATTCTAGTACCCCAATGTAGAAGCTCTCCAAAAAAAAAGACCAAGGGGAGTGTCCTGTGTGTTTTTGTTTTTTCTAATTTTTTTCTCTTTATTGATTTTAGAGAGAGAGGAAGGGAAAGGGCGAGAGATACAATGAGAGAGAACATCGACTGGCTGCCTCCTGCATGCGCGCGCCGCCCCCCCCCCCCCCGGGGATCAGGCCCACAACCTGGGTATGTGCCCTGACCAGGAATCGAACCGGCGACTTCTTGGTGCGTGGGTCAACATTCAACCACTGAGCCACACTGGCTTGGCTGTCCTGTGGTTTTTATGGAGGTTTCATTACCTAGTCATGATTGACTAAGTCTTTGGCCATTGGCTATTAATTGAACCTCAAGCCCTTCTCCCCTCCCTGAAAATAAGTGGGTGGGGCTAAGAATGTCAATATTCTAACTACAGGATTGGTCTCTACTGGCAGCCAACCCCACCCCACTCTTGGGAGTCCAGAAGTTACCTCCTAATATAACTAGAGGCACCATTGTGCTCTTATCACTTAGAAAATTCCAAGGAGGTTGGCGTTTCTGTTCCAGAAACAGACCAAATATATATTTATTATAAATCACAATAGCACAGGCCAAAACAAATAAGATCACATGTCTATGTTTCAGTAAAAATATAGATAACTAAATTACAGTTTAAGTGAGAATATTTCAGGTTGATATTTGGCCCCTCTTTTTAATTTTACAGGGATGAACACTCTTGTTGGCTATGATCTGGTTCCAGAACCCAAAATCATTGATGCTGCTTTGCGGGCATGCAGGCGGTTAAATGATTTTGCTAGTGCTGTTCGCATCCTAGAGGTTGTTAAGGTCAGTGAAATAATGCTAAAGTTGTTCTGGAAATATGTGGTCTATTGATTAGGTATGAGCATATTCTGTATTTTTTAATTTGTTAAAATTAGTTCTTTTTTTTCAATCCTCACCCGGGGATATTTTTCTATTTATCTTCAGATAGAGTGGGAGGGAGAGAGAGAAACGTTGATCTGAGAGAAACATACTGACTGGATGTCTTCCGCATGACCTGGACAAGGACCAGGGACAAACCACAACTGAGGTACGTGCCCTTGGCCAGAATCGAACCTGAGACTCATTGGTCTGCGGGCCGACGCTCTACCACTGAGCCAAACCAGCCAGGGCTAAAATTAGTTATTATATAGCTAGAGGGAATGTACAGTGCCGTTAATAATTTTTTTGGAGTGCAGTTTGATAGAATTTATCCCAGGACTTAAAAATTGTGCTTGATACTCTTTTGTTCAGCACTTCCATTGGAGAGTTTATCTCAAGGCTGTACAAAGGTTTTTGTTTTGTTTTTTCAAAATATGTTGTTGTTGTTTTAATTTTTTTCTTTATTGTTTGTAGAGAGAGGAAGGAAAAGGGAGAAAGAGATGGAAACATCCATGAGAGAGAACATCAATTGGCCGCCTCCTGCATGCCCTACATTGGGGATTTGGCCCACAACCTGGGCATGTGCCCTGACCAGGAATCGAACGGCGACCTCTTGGTGAATGGGTCAATACTCAGCCACTGAGCCACACTGTCTGGGTTAAAATATGTTTTTATTGAGTTTTTTTAAGAGAGAGAGGGGGCCCTGGCCGGTTTGGCTCAGCAGTTGGAGAGCCGCCCTGCGGACCAGAGAGTTCCAGGTTCAATTCCTACTAGGAGCACGTAACAAAAATAAATAAATAAATAAATAAATAAATAAATAAATAAAGAGAGGGGGAGAGATAGAAACATCAATGTGAGAGAGAAACATCGTTCTGCTACCTCCTGCATGCCCCTTACTGGGGTGGAGCCCGCAACCCAGGCATGTTCCCTGACCAGGACTTGAACCAGTCCATGAGCGATGCTTGGTCCACTGAGCCACACAGGCCAGGCAAGGATGTACAGAAGTTTAACTATAATTTATTTTTGTGTTATTTGTTGTAGGAGATTAAATGTTAGTAGTTTCTTAAGATGGGACTTCCCAGAAGTGCTTATTATTATACAAATGTGTTTAACATTAAACATATTTATAGCATATTAACTGAAAAAAATTATGAAACAATTTTTTTGGTATGACCCCATTTTATTAAAATATATATAGGAAGCCCTGGCCGGTTTGGCTCAGCGGTTAGAGCGTCTGCCTGCGGTCCGGAGAGACCCGGGTTCGGTTTCAGTTCCCGCTAAGGGCATGTACCTTGGTTGCAGTTTGTCCCCGGCCCTGGTTGGTCATGCAGGTGGCAGCCACTTGATGTGTCCCTTTCACGTCGATGTTTCCCTCTCTCTCTCTTCCTCTCTCTCCCTCCCACTCTACCTGAACAAAAAATGGAAAAATGTCCTCGGATGAGGATTAAAAAAATATAGATAGATAGCCTGGCCATTGTGGCTCAGTGGTTGACTGTCGGCCCATGCACCAAGAGGTAACCAGTTCGATTCCCAGTCAGGGCACATGCCCACTTGTGGGCCCAATCCCCAGTGGTGGGCATGCAGGAGACAGCCAATAGATGTCCTCTCTCATCAGTGTTTCTATCTCCCTCTCCCTTCCTCTCTCTAAAAATCAATAAAGAAAAAAATTTTTAGCCCTAGCCGGTTTGGTTCAGTGGTTAGAGCTTTGGCCTGCAGTCTGGAGAGACCCGGGTTCAGTTCCCGCTAAAGGCATGTGCCTTGGTTGCAATTTGTCCCCATTCCTGGTTGGGTCGTGTGGGTGGCAACCACTTGATGTGTTCCTTTCATGTTGATGTTTCTCTCTCTCTCTCTCTCTCTCTCTCTCTCCCCCTCTCTCTCTCTCTCTCTCTCTCCCTCCCTCCCTCCCTCCCTCCCTCTCTCTCCCTCCCTCCCTCCCACTCTATCTGAACAAAATATCAAAAAATGTCCTCGGGTGAGGATAAAAAAAAATTTTTTTTTTAGGTATATATAGATAAAATTGTAGGCGGACATATTCCTCCCTCTTATTTGAATATAGTGTCTGATTGTTCTGTAATGTGCAAATAAATACATTGCATTTTAAACAAGAATTTTATAATTTTAAATATATAACTAAGGAGACTTAGAATTTGTTAAAGGCAGAATAGAAGCTTGCCAGTGTCTTAGTGCATTTGACTTTTTAATATTTGTCCTTGGGGAATTTTGTGCCAACATGTAGCTGTAATTATATGTTATGGTGAGTGTTTGTGAAAACTCTTCTTGCCCTGGAAGTAAATATTCTCTAAGTGTAGCTATTCATGAAAAGATAAGATTCAAGGTCTATAAAAGAGAGAGTGTGAGATTAATTTATCTTCAATGGGTAAGATAATTAAGGGTTCTGCAGGCTATCAATTCATTCAGCACCAATGGTTAATTCAGTTAGAGTCTCTCAAATTGGAGACAAATTTTAAAAATGTTCCTCTGTTATCTTAATCATTCCTGTTGCCTGCTGGGCATGTTTTTACCGTAACAAAATTCTGTCATCACCACCTTGTTTTCCAGTAACTCGGGCTTTGAAAAATTTTTCCTGGATTTAGTCTAGTTGTCTTAGTTATTTCAAAGTATCTTTAAAAACCTGCCTTGGGGTGGTGGGGCAGGAACAGGAGGAGGGTGTCAATGTGGGGAAAAGGAGAAACATTTATAACAAAAATAAATTGATAAAATCAAAATAAAAAAAGCCCGGCTGGTGTGGCTCAGTGGATTGAGCGTCATCCTGTCAATGGAGAGGTCCTGGTTCGATTCCCAGTTAGGGCACATGCCCAGGTTGTGGGCTCGATCCCCGTAGGTAGGGGGCATGCAGAAGGCAATGAATTGATGTTTCTCTCTTACATCGATGTTTCTATCTCTCCCTTTCTCTCTGAAAAGTCAATAAAAATATATATTTTTTAAAAATCTACCTTGACTAGTGCCCACAAAGTTGCTCTCTTTATTGAACAAATATGTTAACTCAAAAGTATGTAACTTGGATTCTCTTCTACTAGCCCTGTGTATGTGATTTAAAGCATTTTCAAGTTCAAATTGTAAGTAGAGGTGGCTTATCAGAGAGCTAAGTGTGAATATATTTTTTGCCATCAGGACAAAGCAGGACCTCATAAGGAAATCTACCCTTATGTCATCCAGGAACTTAGACCAACTTTAAATGAACTGGGAATCTCCACTCCAGAGGAACTGGGCCTTGACAAAGTATAAACCCAATCGGTAAGCAACATTCCACTGAATAAAAAGCAGGAAAGAATCCGAGGAGGGGTGAATGAGTGACATTTCAGTGTTCTCAGAGTAAGACCTTTGTTGTTAAATCCTTACCCAAGGATATTTTTCCATTTATCTTCAGGTAGAGTGGAAGAGGGGGAAAGAGAGAGTGAGAGAAACATCTGTTGGTTGCCTCCCGCACGACCCTGACCAGGGCCAGGACTGAACCACAACTGAGGTACATGCCGTTGACCAGGAGTGAACCTACGACTCCTTGGTCCGAGGGCCAGTGCTCTAACCACTGAGCAAAACAGGCCAGGGCAAAAAGTAAGACCTTTTAATGGTCTTGTTAGAGGCTGTGAGCATATAGATTTAAAGAGTACCAATGATGATAACTTTATAAGGAGCTAGAATTCTTATTTTTAGTTGTTATAATTGTTTTCTTACTGGTGTAAGGCAGGTAAAGGTCTCCTTAATAAAAAATCTATATAAAATATTTTAAGCATGAAGAATAGCCTAGAGAATAAATGTAATCACACCCTGGTTTTCCAATATTATTATTTTGCCATATATGCTTTTAGTTTCTCCCTTCGCAATCCCCCAAAGAAATTATTAGTTTTACCTGCAGTTGAAGCCCTCTGGGTACCCTTCCCTCATTCTAGCCCATTAACCTCCCCAAAACTAAAGGTAGTTCACTGCATTCAAGGCGTTTATCATGTATGCTTTTATACATCTTTTGTTTTTCAGATAGAGTGGGAGGGAGGAATAGAGAGAGAAACACTTATATAAGAGAAACACATCAATTGGTCGCCTCCCACATGACCCCTACCAGGGCCAGGGACTAACTGCAACTGAGGTACATGCCCTTGACCGGAATCGAACCTGCGACTCACTGGTCTACAGTCCGATGCTCCAAACAGCTGAGCCAAACCAGTCAGGGCTCCTAGTTATATTTTTTAAGCTGTTTTATGTGGTTCATATTTCATAATGGACTCTTAAAAGGTTGTCTAAACACTTGGGCTTAATTTTTATTTTATCAAGTATTATTGCAAGCAGTTGAGAAGATCTTTGTTGTATGGGATATATTCTTGCTGTAGTAACATGTTTGTTTTAAAAACATTTTTTAGCCTGGCTGATGTGGCTCAGTGGTTGAGCATCAACCCATGCACCATGAGGTCACCAGTTAGATTCCTGGTCAGGGAACATGCCCAGATTGTGGGCCAAATCCCCAGTGAGGGGCATGTAGGAGGCGGCCAATCAATGTTCTCTCATCGATGTTTCTATCTCTCTCTCCCTCTCCTTTCCACTCTCTCTCTAAAATCAATTTAAAAAATATATTTTTAAAAATTAACTTGGTTTATTAATAAATAAATAAATAATAAAAATAAATTAATTAAAATTTTAGCCTTTGCTCAGTGGTTAGAGCATCAGCCCATGCACCAAAAGATCACAGGTTCAATTCCCAGTCAAGGGCATGTACCTGTTTTGCACGTTTGATCCCCACCCTAGTCATGGTATGTGGCTGGCAGCCAATCAATGTATCTCTCGTATCTCTCTCACTTTGATGTTTCTATCTCTCTCTTTCTCTCTCTCTCTCTCTCTCATCTCCCCCCCCCCCCTTTTCTCTCTCTTTAAAAATCAATGGAAAAAATATCCTTGGGTGAGGATTAACAAAACAAAAATTTTATTTTTTAAGGGCAACTCTCTCCATTACTTTTCTTATTGGAAAAGGAGACTAACCCAGGTGTATAAACAACAGAAAAACCACAGATATTGCTCTGTGAGGTGATTGTAGGCAGCATTAAGTAAGAGTACAGAAAAGGCTACACTGAGGCAATTATTCCCCTGGGCTGTTGCTCTAAAGAAGGTTATATTTAAGATTTCTACTGTGTCTTTATTTTCTGGCTAATTCTTCATGTTTTCTCTTACAGATAGGCTTCCCAAGGATTTACTGATAATGCTACTTGAGTGTAAACAATCACCTGGAAATACTGATTATAACAGATTACCTTATTTGAACAAGTTTTCCTTTATTGAGTACCAAACCATGTAATGGTAACTTGAACTTAAATAAAAAGGAAATGAGTTTGAACTGAAATTAGATTTGTTCCATGTGTTTGCATTGAAAAGCAGAAAATGAACTATTATAGGTCTATTGGTTTCACAGTTTTGTTATCACCTTATGTGCTGGAAGAACTTTAATTTTCTGGAAACCATTGCTATATAAACATATTTGGGTATACTGGCTGGTAAATTAGCTAAAGGCTGAAAGTCATTTACATAGAATTTCTTGTTGACAGGGCCAGCAAACCCTGGGCTTAGGGAATTGGTTGTCTGGAGATAGGTCAATTGTGTACCTTCCCAAAACAGGTGAAATAAAATTTAAAAGTGGTCACTGAGATAGTCTTGAGGGTGTGCTGTAGGGGTAGCCAGCCCTGCTTAGTTTCGCTTTCCTTCCCTGTCTTTTGTTCCCTGGCAGTGCAGTATTAGCCTTGGGCTTCAAAGACTTTGCTGGTGTAGATTTGGAGACTTTCTGCTTAAAGAACTGAGTAAATGGGTTTACTTCTTGTGAGAATTAATAAAATAAACAAATCCTATCTTTAGAAGTCCCATAATACTGGGTATCAGCTGTTGGATAAAGGTTCTAGGTCTGAGCGACTTGACTACAGCCAGTTCAAACTGCAGCATCCGGGGAACAGGGATAACGCTCAGTTGAAATTTTGATGTCTTTTCTTCTAAAACCATGTAAGGAAATGTTAGTAAGTGTTTGGGTAAGGTTTTGTTTTTTTGTTTTAACATTTTTTTTTTTAATATGGAACACTTCATGAATTTGCGTGTCATCCTTGCGCAGGGGCCATGCTATAATCTCTGTATCGTTCCAATTTTAGTATATGTGCTGCCGAAGCAAGCACTGTTTTAACTTTTTTTTTTTAATAATTTTTTCTTACTGATTTTTAGAGGGAGAGAGATAGAGACAACAATGAGAGATAACATTGATTGGCTGCCTCCTGCATGCCTCCCACTGGGTCTGGGGCCCACAGCCTGGGCATGTACCCTGACCGGGAATCGAACTGGTTACCTCTTGGGGCATGGGTTGACACTCAACCACTGAGCAACAATGGCCAGGCAGGTAAGGTTTTGATACAAATGACCTTTTATAAAAGGCTGGCTCCCTACCAAAAAGCCTCTCTCCCCTATTTTAAGAAGTATAAATGTGAAATAAACTAAAACATCCACGTCTATTTAATGTGTAGTTAGTAGGCTATAGTTCTTAGGTTTGATCCCTCTGCAGTTCTTTCCCTCTCATTCCTTGTAGTGTAACGACCCAGTCTCTGTTGTTCCGTTTTTCCTCCATATTCTCTTCATGTTTCTTCCCCCACAGTGATGAATATCAAATAGTCCTGCCCTCATAAATTCTAGAGACTGGGAGGCAGGTGATATATTAAACAAAATAATCACAGATATAGAGATGTCGTGGCAGATTTTTAAAGTTCTGTGAACATACATATGGGTACTATGAGAAGGGGAATGTTGTTTAAGTTGAAGCCTAAAGGGATTTTTGTTTATGGCTTTAGCTAAAAGGTAATTTCACTTGTTTATTTTTGGTAACTAAGGACTTTATTTCAAACTAAAATAAAAAATTGAGAGCTATTTCCCTGGGTGTGGGGAAGGGATTAGGGCAAGGAATTTCACATGGCTAGGCCAATACCCTCGCATACTGGAGGAGGGGTTGTGTAACTCCCTTCCTGGCCCGTGTAATTGAGAATCTCAGCAAGTGCAGGACCCTATGCCAGAGCCCACTTAATAAGGGGAACTCAGGCTAGGAGTCCATCTCTGGGAAGGGACAATCAGGCAGCAGCATGACCAAAGGTGAACCATAGGATCAAGTCCTAAGTACCAAAAACCCACTCTTCCCCCCTTTCCTGAGACCCAGAACAATTTATTAGATGGCCTTTGGAAAGAACCTCTCAGACCCTGGTGAGAAGAAAGCCCAGTGTCCTCATATTTATCACCTCTGTTCTCTGGAGGGCACTAAGTCCTGGAGTCTGTCAGGTGGTAGGTAATACTGACACCGACGGGGGCAGGGAAACCCCAGCAAGTCTGAACCCTAAGGCTGACTGTCTCATCCCCTGGCCTGGTCTACACTCACCCTATGATACTATGTATTTCTTGCCTTCCATTTCCCTTGAGTGGATAAGTGGGTAGGTAAAGTTTCTCCAGTAAGCACCCTCCCGGGGAGGGTCCTCTGAATGCCCCACCACTCCTCTTAGAAAGGAGGGTGTCACATGATGCCATTAGTGAGGCACTGGAAGCTATAGTATTTGGTGGTGATAGACCTCATGTTGCTATCCATCAGTAGCTGGAACTGCTCCTCAGTCATGCTCATGTGGGGCCTTGTGTTTCTCAGCAGCAATCAGCCCCTGCAGCATCAACATCCTGTAGAAGTTGACTGTGTCACCATCCAAGATGCCTATGGTGTTTACGAACTCTGTGGTCAGTTTAAAGGCTGGTATCTCAAAGCCTAGGTTTTGGGGTGAACTGGACAGGATGAAGCTAAAGTTAATGTGAATGATGTGGCCTTCTGCATCCAAAAGGATGTCCCCATTGTGTCTCCTTGACTTAAAGCAGGTAGCCAGCTCAACTTTGCACAAAATCATGCTGAGCACTGAAGAATGCCTCAGTGGTGTAACTGCCATTGCTCCTGCAGGAAGTAATCTGGCAAGGAGGGCTGTGACTGTTCTTTCCTTGGTGGATGAACACAGTGTTGAACACTGGTTCAGTCATGCCACTGTACACTGAAATCACAAAAATCTTGTGTATGGCTTGATCCACAGGGGCACTGGCTCCTGTTCCCAAATGGACTGCAGTGGCTTCAACGCCTGGAAGGCCAGCAGTTCCTTCCCAAAGATTATCCCCGACCCTTGGCAGTGGCTGACAGGAACTGCCAATTGGGAAGCTGGCCATAGGGGGAGCCATCTGATCACTTTGCTTTTTCCTGCCAGGGCTCTTTGAGAGCAACTGTAGAAGGGTCTTCTGGGTCTCATTTGAAGGTAGTGGGGGTGTGAGCCAGTTGTTCTGAAAGGTACTGTCAGATGTCCCTTGTTACAATGAACACAAGCTTCTTGCTCTACTGGATGGTGATGCTGTCAGTGGAAAACAGAGATATCGTCACAGCTATTGGTGTGTACTTCTGGCAGCTCCACTTGTAGCTTGCCTATGTCGTCCACTGACTAGGCCTTATCATTCTTGTCATAGTTGGGCACAGTGTTGAGGCTGCCTGCCTCCTGTTCGTGGGTGATACTACATTCACGCAGGTTTTCTACAGACCATGTGCTCCAGATTCAGTTCTCGTGGATCTGGGCAGGGCCATTGGTGGCGTCTAAGTTTTCACATTCAAGGACTTACATACACACACAGATCAGGTAGGGAGCTTTGTCCTTGGAGTTGAGTACAGCGGCCTGGGTATGGGCACATGGTGGTCAAATTGGGCAATAGGCAGCCAGACTCAGGCAGGGAGCTTATGTTTGAGCAGGGAGAGCTCTGAGATCAGTCGCTGTGTTTTCTGCTCTTGAGGGGAGCATGGCCAATCACATACCAGTAGCCATCAGAAACTTGATGGGTTTTCAATCAGGATCCAGTCTGAAAGGCTCATCCTCATTCTCCACTTTCGGGTTGCTGGCTGTTCCTTTCAGATTGCTGCTGAGACTTAAGCTGGTGTTGGCATCTGACTTAGAGCACTGGTGAGTCCTTTTAGAGGGAGACAGCCCTGTGTTGGGCTGGGATCAAGGAGGGCAGCTCCCTCTTTCAGTGAGAGGATCGACTTCCGTAGTTTGGTCCCATAGGAGTGTCGTTGAGTGGAAATGTGCGTGTCTGAAGAGTAGTCCCCAAGGAAGAGGGCACACTGGACAGAAATGTTAATACTCTGACGGCAAAGGTGGACTATGTAGGGCTTGATGGTATCGTCCATGTCCTCATCTATGTGGATGTACATGTTTAGCAACTGGAGCAGATAGAAGTCCACGTCCCTTCAACATCACGAATCATCAGAGAAATGCAAATTAAAACCACAATGAGAGATCACCGCACACCTAATCAGAATGATTATCATCAATAAATCCACTGAGGACATGGAGAAAAGGGAACCCTTGTGCACTGTTCATGGGAATGCAGATTGGTGCAGCCACTGTGGAAAACAGTATGGCAGGGTCTCAAAAAATTAAAAAGGGAACTGCCTTAAGACCAGTGATTTCAATTCTGGGTACATATCTGAAGAAACATAAATCACGAATTAAAAAGAATATATGCACCCTTATGTCCATTGCAGTGTTATGTAAAATAGCCAAGACAAGGAAGCAACCCAAGCGCCATCAAGACAAGTGGATATACTATGGTAAGTTTGGTTCAGTGGTTAGAGCATCAGCACATGGACCAAACAGTCTCGGGTTCGATTCTGGTCAAGGGCACACACCTTGGTTACAGTTTGTCCCTGGCCCTGGTTGGGGTCCTGTGGGAGGCAACCAATCGATGTGTCTCTCTCACATGGATGTTTCTCTCTCTCTCCCTTTCTCCCCACCCTCCCCACTTTATCTTAAGATAAATAGAGCTCTGACCGCTTTGGCTCAGCAGTTGTAGCCTTGGCCTGCGGAGCAGAGAGTCCCAGGTTCGGTTCCCGCCAGGGGCACATACCAAACCCCCCCCCCCAAAAAAAGATAAATAGAAAAATATCCTCAGGTGAGGATTTTTAAAAAAGCCCAACATTTATAAAAGTAGAGCAGTATTGTAAATTCTTATAAACTCGTCACTCCACTTCAGCAGTTACCAATTTATGACCACTCTGCATCTGTATCATTTTTTTTCTTATATGTTTTTATTGCTTTTTTAGAGAGAAATAGAAACATCAATTGGCTGCCTCCTGCACACACACTACTGGGGATCCAGCCCACAACCGGGGCATGTGCCCTGACTGGGTGGGAATCCATGGGACGATGCTCAATCCACAGCCAAAGCGGCCGGACTTCGTGTGTATCCTTATTTACCCTACTCTAAGTGTTTTGAATCAAATTTCAAGCATCGTGTCATTTCATCTATAAATAAATATTTTGGAATATCTCAAAGTATATATATTCACAACCACAATAAAGAAAAACTTTTTTTTTTTAATCCTCACCTGAAGATATGTTTAAAGAGAGAGAAAGAGACAGAGACATTGATGTGAAAAACATCCATTGGCGCCCTGGCTGGTTTGGCCCAGCGGTAACGCGTTGGCCCATGGACCAATGAGTCATGGGTTCAATTTCGGCTAAGGGTACATATCTCAGTTGCCCTGGTCAGGGTTGTACAGGAGGCAACCAGTCGATGTGTCTTTCATGTCAATCTTTCCCACTCTTAATCTGAAGATACATAGAAAAATATCCTCAGGTGAGGATTAAAAAAAAAGAGACTTCTGGTCAACAAGGCGGCATAGATAAATGGTGGTATCGCATCCTCCCACAACCACACCAAAATTACAATTCCAGAACAACCATCATTCAAAACCGCCTGAAATCAAGCTGAATGGAAGTCCTACAACTAGGAAATTTAAAGAATCAGTGGCGCCCTGGCCGGTTTGGCTCAGCGGTTAGAGCGTCGGCCTGCGGTCCTGAGAGACCCGGGTTCGGTTCCCGCTAAGGGCATGTACCTCGGTTGCAGTTTGTCCCCGGCCCTGGTTGGTCGTGCGGGCGGCAGACACTCGATGTGTTCCTTTCACGTCGATGTTTCTCTCTCTCTCTCTGTTCCTCTCTCTCCCTCCCACTCTACCTGAACAAAAAAAAAATGGAAAAATGTCCTCGGGTGAGGATAAAAAAAAAAATAAAAAAAATAAAAAAATAAAAATAAAGAATCAGTGGCATCAAGACTAGTAGGTGTAAGAAGGAGGCGGTGCTGAGTAACCAGAAGAGTGCAGGTTTATTGAGGGAAAGACCTGCCGGGCTACCTCTGAGGAGAAAATAGCAACCTGCTCATCCAGACTAAGGATTTTTAAATTTAGGGCTGGGGTGGGTGGTCGTTCAGCCAAGGAGTTGTGGTCATCCTTGATTGGTCAGGACTGGGGTCTCCCAAGTTCTTGATTGGTCGGGGCTGGGGTTTCCTGAAACTTGTTTTTCTTGTCCAGCGACCATTTGCAGTTTGGGGTGGGTTAGGGTAGTTCCATCATTCCGTTCCGCCTGACTGGAGTGATGGGTTTTGGTTTCCTGGAATGAGAGGCTTAGGGCAAGGTTAAACGATAAGAGGCTTGGGGCATCAACATGAAAGTAAAAGATTTAAGAGGTTTGGGGCAGTAATATGGAAGTTAGAGCTAACATTTCCCAACTCTTAAGTTAATATAAGTTGGAAAAAAGTTTGTGTTGATTGGAACTTTGGGTTGACCCCTAGGAAGGGCCTCTCAGGCAAGAGTGTTCTTATGTAGCTACTTCCTGCTGTTCTCCCTATGGGTTGCTCCTCCTGGGGTGTCACCCTGGGGTAGTGGGGTGTAAGTTTGGAGTAGTAGTTGGTGGTGGGCAACCCTGGTGAACTCGATCACCTGTGCACGTAGAAATTTCAGAAAGCATGGGAGAAGCAGTAAGAGGAGAGAAATTGCTATTAGTGGAGTTATAAGTGGGAGTAGGATGTTACAGAGAGGGTTTGACCACCATTGGCTTAGTGGTGATGCTTCCTTGGGCCTGCAATTGTGGAGCCTCTCCTGAAGTTTTCAGAGAGTTAATATTTTCCTCAACTATACCTGATTCGTTGATATAGTAGCAGCATTTTTCTTGGAAGAAAAGGCAGGTACCTCCTTTCTCAGTGGTGAGAAGTTCCAGGGCCTGTCGGTTTTGGAGGGCGACCTCTGCTAGGGAGATGAGTTGTCTTTGTAGGGAGGCTAGGGAGGCAGCTGAGTTTTCAAAACCTCTTTCTAGATCTGCCTGAATTTGTTCAGTCATTTTAAGGCTGTAGCCAAGTCCAGCTCCCCCGATTCCTAGGGCGGCTATGGAGGAGAAGAAAGAGAGGCCTACAAGAAAAAAGAGAAAGATGGCCTACTTTTGGTGGGGAGTTTGAAGGATTTTGACTACCTCATCTTCAGTGTAATGTAGAAGCTGTGGGGCAAGAATTGCCAGGATACATGGGCCCGGAGAGGTGGTGTCGATGTGGTTGGTTAGAGTGTGGTTACACCAAAAGAAAGTTCCCCGAGGACTTGTAAAGTCAGAGGTGATTTGATGAGTTTAATTGTATGTCAGGTGATAGATGTCTTTATAGTAGCATAGATTATAGGTGTTATTTGGGGTGTATAAGGGCATGTGGTTTAGGGAAAATGAAGAGGCGGGGCAGGTTTTAGAAATGTTGAGAGGGTATGAGAGCGGGATTGCAGCCATTGGTGGTCGATCCGGGAAGGCACAAAGGAAGCATTGAGAGGGCTCAACTTCTTGGGTTAGGTTTAGAATTTGGACTCCCTTTTTTATTAGATTTAGCCATGAAAATGGGGGGTTTTTGTTAGAAAGATGTTCAGTTAGGGAAGTTTTCTGGGCTAAGATTTTGTGGGTGAGGTCTTCTAGTTTCTGGAAGGATATTTTTTTGCAGGACATATTTCCGGCTGATGATTGTGTGGTATTTGGTCCATCCCTTGATAAGGGTTCCCTTTTGGTCTCGTTCCCACTTATAGTCCCAGGGGTCAGAAATGGAGAAAGTCCAGGGGCCAGTGGGTGTTTTTTATACGCCTGTTGTCTCTTTTAGGACATGTGGCGGCTAGTATATAATTATTTTGGAGGGCGAGGTATATGGAAGAGGGAGCACAAAGCTCCATTCCTTTGAATGGTTATGTTTTGTCAGAGTTGGGAGTAATTGTGATCATTGACATATTGAATGATGGTGCTGTGGGGGAGGTTGAGCTTTTTAAGATCTGCTGCTAGGGCCTGACCAAAAAAGTGGGTGCTGTCCCAGAATCTACGAGGTAGGACTGTACATGTTAGCTGCTGGGAATGCAGGGTGTCCAGGTAGGTCCAAGTGAAAGCGAAAAGATTCTGGCAATCTGGATGTAGGGGGATGGTAAAAAAAAAAAGGCATCTTTGAGATCCAGGACAGTGAAGTGGGAGGTGTCTGCGGGGATGGTAGAGAGAATAGTATGTGGTTTGGATACAACAGGGAGGATTGGAATGTTGCAGGGAGCGTTAGTGGGAATTAGGGGTCCTGAGGCTAAAAATTTGGGGATGAGGGGTTTTAGGCCCTGTAGATGTTTTCGAGAAATGGGGTACTGGGGTACATTAGTAAAAAGAGAGGTTTTTAAGGGATATTTTGATGGGGGTCTGGTGAGTAGCTATGGAGGGCTGGCTAGTGTCCCAGACCTGAGGATTAACAATAGAGGGGGAAATGGGAAAAGAAGCGGAGGAATCAGGGGTGTGGCTGTCGTCCAAGAAGCAGAATATTCTGATATTTTGAGAAACAGTTGTAGGTCTCTTTGGAGGGAAGAGTTCAAGGGTAGTATGGAATTTGCTTAAGATATCCCATCCTAGCCCTGGCCAGTTTGGCTCAGCAGTTAGAGCGTCGGCCTATAGTCCAGAGAGACCCTGGTTTGTTTCCTGCTACGGGCATGTACCTTGGTTGCAGTTTGTCCCCAGCCCTGGTTGGGTCGTGCGGGTGGCAACCATTTGATGTGTCCCTTTCACATCGATGTTTCTCACTCTCACTCTCTTCCTTTCTCTCCCTCCCACTCTATCTGAACAAACAAATGAAAGAAAGTGTCCTTGGGTGAGGATAAAAAGATAAAAATAAAATAAAGATATCCCATCCTAGGAGGGGAGTGGGGCATTGGGGCATGACTAGGAATTGATATGTAAATGAAGTTCCTTCTAAGATACAAGTTACAGGAGGGGTAATAAGGGGGCAGAAGCTCTGACCTGAGACTCCCACTACAAAAGTTTGAGAAGAGCTGAGAGGGCCATTAAATTCCGGGAGGGTGGAGAAGGTGGCCCCAGTGTCTATGAGGGAGGAGATTTCCTTTCCTGCCATGTGAAGGTTTATCCTGGACTCACTGTTGGTGATGTGTACTGGGACCGGTGTCCCAGGGCCTCCTCAGTCCTCTGCCGCCAGTCCCAGAAAGTCTGTTACTGTCCTAGGTGGGGCATTGTTGGGGATGGTCGACTGGAATGCTCTTTGGCACTCGGGGCAATCACAGTGAAAATGTGGGCAAAGCCCCGGTGGGGGGCAAGGGTTTGGGCACTGTCTCACCCAGTGGCCCATTTGTTTGCATTTGAAGCAGGGGACAGGAGGACTTGACTGAGGAGGTTGTCCCCTAGAGCCTCGGCCCCTCGGACCAGTGTTCCCTGGAAGGGCCTTCCCTAGCATAAGGTAGTTCTCCTGTTGTCTTTTCTGTTGCTCTTCCCGCTCCGTTTCCTCCCAGTTGTTAAATACCTAAAGGCAATATGTAAGAGCTCTCTCTGAGGTGTCTCAGTCCCATTCTCAAGTTTTTTGAGATTGTGTCTAATGTCAGGCAGATTGGAAAATGAAGTGGGAGTGGAGGAGGGTGGTCCCCGCTGGGTTGTTGGGGTCCATACGAGTGTACCTACAAAAGGCCTGGGAGAGTCATTCTAGGAATTCTCCCAGATTTTCTTGGGGCCTTTGAATGATTTCTTTTCTTTTTTTTTTTTAATTTTTTTATTTATTTTTTTGTTACAGATGTTTCTCCTTTTTTACCCCATTGGCACCCCCTCCCCACCCCACACCCGCCCCGTCCCCGGCTTTGTTGTCCATGTCTATTGGTTATGTATACATGCATATAAGTTCTGTGGTTTGTCTCTTCCCACCCACTCACACCCCCTCTTCTGACAGATGTCAGTCTGTGCCCTACTTCCATGTTTCTGGGTCTACTGCATTCCTCAGACTGTTATGTTTATTATATTCCATATATAAGTGAGATCATGTGGTATTTGTCTTTTTCTGCTTGGCTTATTTCACTTAGGATAATACTTTCCAGGTCCCTCCATGTCGTCTCAAAGGATAAGAGATCTTTCTTTCTTACCGCTGCATAGTACTCCATTGTGTATATGTACCACTGCTTTTTTATCCATTCTTCTACTGATGGACACTTGGGCTGTTTCCAGATCTTACCCAGTGTAAATAGTGCTGCTATGAACATGGGGGTACATATATTCTTTCTGATTGGTGTTTCAGGCTTCTTAGGGCATATTCCTAGAAGCGGGATCACTGGGTCAAATGAAAGTTCAATTTTTAATTTTTTGAGGTAACTCCATAATGTTTTTCAAAGTGGCTGCACCAGTCTGCATTCCCACCAGCAGTGTATTAGAGTCCCCTTTTCTCCACACCCTCCCCAACACTTGTTCTTTGATGATTTGTTGATGGCAGCCATTCTGACAGGTGTGAGGTGATACCTCATAGTTGTTTTAATTTGCATCTTTCTGATGATTAGTGATGTTGAGCATTTCTTCATACATCTCTTGGCCATTTCTATGTCCTGTTTGGAGAGGTTGTCTATTCAGCTCCGCTGCCCATTTTTTAATTGGATTCTTTGTCTTCCTTTTGTTGAGTTGTATGAGCACTCTATATATATTGGAAGTTAACCCCTTTATGATATATCATTGGCAATGATGTTCTCCCATACAGTGGGTTGCCTTTACATTTCGATGATTGTTTCTTTTGCTGTGCAGAAGCTTTTTAGTTTGATGCAGTCCCATGTGTTCATTTTTTCCTTTGTTTCTGTTGCCTTAAGTGATGTATACGTGAAAATTCTGTTCCATATGATGTCCGAAATTTTGTTGCCTACATTTTCTTCTAGAATTTTTATGGATTCACGGGTCACATTTAAGTTTTTTATCCATTTTGAGTTTATTTTCATGTATGGTGTAAGTTGCTGGTCTAGTTTCATTTTTTTGCATGTAGCTGTCCAATTTTCCCAACACCATTTATTAAAGAGGCTGTCTTTACTCCGCTGTATGCTCTTGCCACCTCTGTCAAATATTAATTGAGCATATTGCCTTGGGTCCATTTCTGGGTTTTCAGTTCTGTTCCACTGGTCTATATGCCTGTTCTTGTGCCACTACCAGGCTGTTTTGATTACAGTCGCTTTGTAGTATAACCTGATATCTGGTATTGTGATCCCACCTGCTTTGTCCTTCTTTTTCAAAATTGCTGTGGCTATTCGGGGACATTTTTGGTTCCATGTGAACTTTTGAAGTATTTGTTCTAGTTCTGTGAAATATGTCGTTGGTATTTTGATGGGGATTGGATTGAATCTATAGATTGCTTTGGGTAGTATGGACATTTTAATGATGTTAATTCTTCCAATCCATGAACAAGGTATGTGCTTCCACTTTTTTATATCTTCCTCTATTTCTTTTTACAATGTCCTGTAGTTTTCTGCAAATAGGTCCTTTACTTCTTTGGTTAAGTTTATTCCTAGGTATCTTAATTTTTTTGGCGCGATGGTAAATGGGATTGTTTTTTCAGTTTCTCTTTCTGTGAGTTCATCATTGGTGTATAAGAATGCCGTCAATTTCTTGACATTAATTTTGTATCCTGCTACTTTTCCAAATTCATGTATTAAGTCTAGTAGATATTTGATGGAGTCTTTAGGGTTTTCTATGTATAATATCATGTCATCTGCAAATAATGACAGTTTCACTTCCTCCTTTCCAATTTGGATCCCTTTTATTTTTAACTCATGTCTGATTGCTGTGGCTAAGACTTCCAGTACTATGTTAAATAAGAGTGGCGAAAGTGGACATCCCTGTCTTGTTCCTGTTCTTAAGGGAAATGTTTTTAGTTTCTGCCCATTGAGTATGATGTTGGCTGTAGGTCTTTCATATATGGCCTTTATTATGTCGAGATATCCCTCTATTCTCACATTGCTGAGCATTTTTATCAGAAATGGATGCTGGATTTTGTCGAATGCTTTTTCAGCATCTATTGATATTATCATGTGGTTTTTATTCTTCATTTTGTTTATGTGGTGTATCACATTTATTGATTTGCGAATATTGTACCAGCCTTGCATCCCTGGAATGAATCCCACTTGGTCATGGTGAATAATTTTTTTGATGTATTGCTGGATCCGATTGCTAGTATTTTGTTCAGGATTTTGGCATCTATGTTCATCAGGGATATTGGCCTGTAGTTTTCTTTCTTTGTAGTGTCTTTTTCTGGTTTTGGAATTAGAATTATGCTGGCCTTATAGAACATGTTTGGAAGTCATCCTTCTTGAATTTTTTGAAATAGTTTGTGGAGAATGGGTGTTAGTTCTTCTTTGAATGTTCAGTAAAACTCCCCTTTGAAGCCATCTGGCCTGGGCTTTTGTTTGCTGGGAGAATCTTAATTACCTCTTCAATTTCCTTAGTTGTTATTGGTCTGTTCAAGTTTTCTATCTCTTCCCGGTTTAGTTTTGGGAAACTGTGTTTCTAGAAATTTGTCCATTTCGCTTAGATTGTCGAATTTGTTGCCATATAGATGTTCATAGTAGTTGTTAACAATCTTTTGTATTTCTGGGATGTCAGTTGTTACTTCTCCTCTTTCATTTCTGATTTTGTGTATTTGGGTTCTCTCTCTTTGTTTCTTGGTAAGTCTAGCTAAGGGTCCATCAATCTTGTTAATCTTTTCAAAAAACCAGCTCTTTGTTTCATTGATCCTTTGAATTGTTTTTTTGGTCTCTATGTCATTTATTTCTACTCTGATCTTTACTATTTCCTTTCTTATACTTGCCCTGGGGTTTTCTTTTTGTTTACTTTCCGATTCTTTAAGTTGTGAGGTTAGACAGTCAATTAGAAATTTTTCTTGTTTCTTGAGGTCGGCCTGAAGTGCTATGAACTTCCCTCTCAGAACTGCTTTCACTGCATCCCGTAGATTTTGTGTTGTTGTGTGTTCATTTTCATTGGTTTCCAGGAAGTTTTTAATTTCTTCCTCAATCTCCTCGGTAACCCATTCATTGTTTAATAACATGCTATTTAGCCTCCATGTGTTGATATGTCTTTGCATGTTGTTGTTGCAATTGATTTCTAGTTTCATGCCATTGTGATCTGAGAAGATGCTTGATATGATTTCAGTCTTCTTGAACTTGTGGAGATTTAGTTTGTATCCTATCATGTGGTCTATCTTTGAGAATGTCCCACGTGCACTTGAGAAGTATGTGAATTCTGTAGTTTTGGGGTGTAATTCTCTGTAGATATCTATTAAATCCATTTGGTGTAGTGCTTCATTTAGAGTCTCTGTTTCCTTGCTAATTTTTTGTCTAGAGGATCTATCCAGTGGTGTCAACGGGGTGTTGAAGTCCCCTGCTATGATTGTATTGCTGTCGATTTCTCCTTTGAAGTCCTCCAGAGGATTTTTAATATATGTTGGTGCTCCTATATTGGGTGCATACATGTTTATCAAGGTTATATCTTCCTGTTGGATAGATGCTTTCAATATTATGTAGTGGCCTTCTTTGTCTCTTGTTATGGCCTTCATTTCGAAATCTATTTTATCAGATATGAGCATTGCTACCCCAGCTTTTTTTTTTGCTTTCCATTTGCTTGGAAAATTTTTTTCCATCTGTTCACTTTCAACCTATGTGAGTCTTTTGTTGTGAGGTGGGTCTCTTGTAAACAAGATATAGATAAGTCATGCTTTCTTATCCAATCAGCTACTCTGTGTCTTTTTATGGGAGCATTCAATCCAATTACATTTAAGGTGATTATTGATATGTACTTATTTATTGCCATTTTTGTTTAGTGTGGTTTTAATTTTCTTCCCATTTCTCCTGCTAATTACAGCAGTCCTTTTAACATTTCTTGCCGTACTGGTTTAGTGCTAATGTATTCCCTTAGCCTTTTTTTGTCTGGGAAGCTCTTTATTTGACTTCTATTTTGAATGATAGCCTTGCTGGGTAGAGTAGTCTTGGATTCAGATCCTTGTTTTTCGTGACCTTGGATTCAGATCCTTGTTTTTCGTGACCTTGATTACTTCATGCCATTCCCTTCTGGCTTGTAGTGTTTCTTGTGAGAAGTCAGCTGAGAGCCTTATGGGGTTTCCTTTGTAGGTAACCTGTTGCTTCTCTCTTGCTGCTTTTAGGATTCTCTCTTTGTCTTTAATTTTTGGCAGTTTGATTACTATGTGTCTTGGTGTGGGCCTGTTTGGGTTCTTCTTACTTGGGGCTCTCTGAGCTTCTTGAACTTGAATGCCTTTTTCCTTCACCAAATTAGAAAAGTTTTCTGTCACTATTTCTTTGAAAATATTCTCTATCCCTTGCTCGTTTTCTTCTTCGGGGACTCCTATGATGCGAATCTTATTACGTTTCCAGTTGTCCCACAGTTCTCTTAAGCTGTCTTACTGTTGTTTAATTGTTTTTACCTTTTGATTTTCTGATTGGTTGATTTTTTTTCTACCCTGTCTTCTAATTCACTGATCCGGTCCTCAGCTTCCTCTACTCTGCTTTTTAAACCTTCCAATGTGTTTTTCATTTCTGATATGTCATTTTTTATCTCTTCTTGATGGTTTTTAATTTCCAATTGGCTTATTTTCAGTGTCTCTGTGTCCTTACTCATGCTGTTGAGCTTTCTCAAGATCATGGCTCTGAATTCTAGCTCTCTTAACATGCCTAACTGCTCCACATGGATCTCATCTTCGGTGGAGGTCTCTTGCTCTTTCATTTGGCTTCTGTTTCTGTGTTTCACCATTTTGGCTATCACAGTGGCCTTTGGAGCCTGTCAAGTTTTCCCTGTGAGTGTTGGTGTTCTGCTGTTTTTGGCTCCCTCTCCTGGGTTTAGATGAGCGAGAGAGGACCCACGTTAAACACCACTGTCAAGTCTTACTTTCCTGGTTAAAGTTGCTAGCCCAGGAAAGGTACTGTTATCCTCTAGCTTTTTGCCTGGAGGCTAGCAGTTGAGGTTACTTGATGGGTTTTGGGTTGTCAGTTGATTGAAAAACTCCCTCAGGTGCTCAGCATAAGGGGATTTCCTGAGGGTGGGGCAGATGCTGGTTGTCAATGAGCTTCAATTAGCATTTCAATGGCCCACAGGGTGGGGTTGGATCTCAGAGGGAGGGGCTGATGCCTCTCCCCAGAGCCCTGGGAAGGAGCAAGTTGGCCACCATCCTGTGTGGCAGCAACTCAGCAAAAGCTCTGAGTGCCCTCCAAATCCTGAGTGTCCCCACACAGCTCCAGTCCAGTCTCCCCTCCCTCTGCCAGAGCCCAAGGTGAGTGGCTGTGGCTTTTTTAGCCTCTGTCCCGGCTCTGCGCTGTTGCTTGGGACTTTAACCCGAGGGCACCGCTCCCAGCTAAGGTCGCTGCCGAGCTGCTCCCAGCCCCCATCTCGCTCCTTTGCAAGCCTACCAGGATTGAGTCAGTGTCCCTGGTTATATGGTTCTCACGAGCTGCGTTTCTGTTGGTTTTTCCCATCAATTTGTCTGTGTTATAGTTGTAATTCCAGTTTTGTTCTGGGAGACGGTCTGTGTAGCTTCTGTTCACTCCGCCACCATTTTGGAATCTTGAATGATTTCTTTGATTTTTGTCATAATTGATGGCCTTATTGGCAAGTTTTTCTAAGGCCTGACAAAGGTAGTCTATAAGATGGTCACGTTCTCTATGATTACCATGGCCAATCTGATAGTTCCAATTTGGGTCATTGGGTGCAACTGCTTCTCCCCCTAGAGGGACATTATTGTAATGGGCATGTGCCTCATCTGCTACTTGCTGGGCAGTCACCCACACCCGATCCTTACCATGTGCAGAGGAGGAAGTCAGGATGATTGAAAGATCGTGCCAGGTAAGATCATTGGATTGAGTGAGGTATCAAAACTCTTTTATGTAGGTGTCAGGATCAGAGGAAAAGGATCCAAGGTGGCATTCAATTAGGGATAAATCAGAGAGGGAGAAGGGGATGGCTACACACAATATTCCCTCAGTGCCAGATACTTCCCGGAGTGGATGTAAACCAGTCTGGGGAGGTTTACGTGGGCAGAGAAAGGGGGGAGAGGTGGGGGAAGGCACGTCTGGTGAAGGAGAAGAGGTATTGGGATAAGGTGGAGGTGGAGTGATTGGTGCAGTGGGAGAAGGGGGTGTATCTGGGGCAGGAGGAGGAGTTGGGGCCGAGTGGTCTTGAGGGTCAAAAGAATCAGTCGAAGGCAGAGGGCTTGGGGATCGGGCTAGAAGGACTTAGTATGTGGAGTGCGTAGAACAAAAGAAAGGGTGAGAGAGGAGAGAGAAGAAAGCCTGCACGTAAGGAATTTCTGAGGCTTTGCCTGTCTGGTGGCTGAAATTATCTAAGTTCTTAGAATATTGAAGTCAAAAGTGCCATTTTCTGGACATTAAGAGTTATTGTCGAGTTTATATTGGGACCAGGCCATATTGCAGAGGAATATGAGTTTGCAGGGCCTCAAATCGGAGTGGCCAAGATTGTTCAGATTTTTCAACAAACAGGCAAGGGTACTTGAGTGAGGTGGTTTCTTTTTTTTTTTTTTTTTCCACATCTTTATTGTTGGATGTAAAATGTATTACAGATGTTCCACATTTTCCCCCCATTGACCCCCTCCTCCCCACTCCCGCCCCCCTCTCACCTTTTCCCAAACTATTGTCCGTGTCCATTGGTTATGCATATAAGTTCTTTGGTTTATTTCTTCCCACCCCCCCAACCCCTTTCCCTTTGAGGTTTGTCAGTCTAGCAATGAATTTGTGCTTCTTAATCCCTTCACCTTTTTCATCCATTCCCCCAACCCCTTTCCCAACTGGCAACCAACAAAATGTTCTCTGTATCTATGAGAATGTTCCTGTTCTTCCTGTTCATTTTGTCTGTAGATTCCATTGTTGATAGATATGTATTCATTGCCATTTTGTTTGTTCATACATTTTATCTTTTTCTTTAAAAAGACCCTTCATCATTTCATATAATAACGGTTTAGTAGTGATGAACTCCTTTAACTTTTTCTTGTCTGGGAAAGTTTTTATATGTCCATCGATTCTAAATGACAGCTTTGCAGGATAGAGTAATTTTGGTTGTAGGTTCTTGGTTTTCATCACTCTGAATATTTCTTGCCACTCCCTTCTGGCCTGCAAAGTTTCTTTTGAGAAATCAGCTGACAGCCTAATGGGAACTCCCTTGTAGGTAACTAGCTGCCTTTCTCTTGCTGCTTTTAGGATTCTCTCTTTGTCTTGAACCTTTTGCATTTTGATGATGATGTGTCTTGGTGTGGGCCTCTTGGGGTTCATCTTGTTTGGGACTCTCTGTGCTTCCTGGACTTGTATGTCTGTTTCCTTCACCAAGTTAGGAAAGTTTTCTGCCATTATTGTTTCAAACAAGTTTTCGATTTCTTGTTCTCTCTCTTCTCCTTCCGGCACCCCCAAGATGCGAATGTTGGCACGCTTGAAGTTGTCCCAGAGGCTCCTTACACTATCCTCATTTTTTTGGATTCTTTTTTCTTTTTGCTGTTCTGGTTGGGCGTTTTTTGCTTCCTTATATTCCAAATCGATGGTTTGCTCCTTGGATTTACGTACTCTATTATTGAAGCTATGTAAATTATTCTTTATTTCAGTTAAAGCCTCCTTCGTTTCTAACTGTGCAGCGATCATTTCTGACTGGTACTTTTTTATGCTCTTGAGGCCCTCACTGAGTTCATTGAGCATCCTTATAAGCAGTATTTTGAACTCAGCATCTGTTAGGTTGCTTATCTCCATTTCGCTTAGTTCTTTTCTTGGGGTTTTGTTCTGTTCTTTCATTTGGGACCTGTTTCTTTGTATCCTCATTTTGGCTGCCTCCCTGTGTTTGTTTCTGTGTATTACTTAATGAGAGGTATGGGGCTCGCTGAGACCCGATGCTGCTCGTTTGAAAGAATTTAGGAAAAACCTGAAGCAGGATCCAAGACAGGCCAATCCTATGGTTAAGCAAGTAGCAACAGCTTGGCTGGGCTTGAAAGTTGTGTGGGGTGGGGTGGGGCGGGGCCTCAGGGAGTCAGCAGGGCGGGGCTACCAGTGTGAGCCAGGTTGCTGGAGTCCCAGATATGGCGACTGTCTGCCGCCCCAGGGAAGGGCTCACCAAAGGAACAAAGGCCTCTTACAGCACTTTTGTCCCCGAGAAAGCCCCCTCTCCAGCCCTCCCTCCAGTGCCAAACAGCTCAGTTCTTCCCTGTATTTCTCTGTTGCCCCTCGAGCTGCCTCCCCTCCGAGCTTAGAGGGAGAGAGTCCGACCAGTCCGTTCGCAGGCCCTTTAGGGAGCTGCCTGGGGCTCCAGCCGCCTCAGCCTCCCTGAGCCTCAGTTTCTGCTGGTTTTTCCAGCCAGAAGTTATGGGGACTTCTCTTCCTGGCACTGGAAACCTGAGCGGGGCACCTGGTGTGGGACGGGGACCCCTCAGTCCTCAGGAAGGACCTTCCCAGCCGCGGGAGCCTCCTGATTTTTATCCGCCACACTTGGGTGTGGGACCAGCCTGTCTCGCCGCACCGCTGCGCCACTGCCGCCAGCCCTCGCGCCGCCGCCCCTCCTACCGGTCTGGATGTAGCTGCTTTTTTTTTTTTTAATTCCGTAGTTGTAGGACTTCCATTCAGCTTGATTTCAGGCAGTTTCCGATGATGGTTGTTCTGTAGTTTTGTTGTAACTTGGATGTGGTTGTGGGAGAACGCGATACTGCGTTTCCCTACGCCGCCATCTTGACCGGAAGTCCGAGTGAGGTGGTTTCGATTGAGACGACCCCATTTCATAGAGAGGCAGTGACAGGAGAGGGAGTCCCCATCTCCAATCAAGGCCTCGGGAGGACAAGCCTGTAGGAAGGTACAAATCAAGAAGGAGTCATCACCCCGACTTGCATGCCCAAGAGTAGCTAGAAGCCCGACTGGGTACCCAGATTTCGAGACAAGAGCGAGATGAGTGGGCCATTCGGTAGACAGGGGTGAGTCAAAATTGAAACCGTGTGTGTAGGTGGAAAAATAAGGGAGAATTTCGAGACAAGAGCGAGACGGGCAGGCCACTCGATGAAGAACGAGATGGGCGGGCCACCCAGTAGCAAATGTAGGTGGAAGAATAAGGGAGAATAGGGAAGGAGAGAAAGAGTGTGAGAAAGGGAGAGTGAGAGTGCCTAAAATTTGGAAGGCTAACTGGAGAGGGGAGGGAGAAATTCCTTACCTTCTGGTTCGGCAGGTAGGAGGGGGTCTGGGACAGGTTGGAGCCCAAACCACAGTCCACCCAGAATCTTGGGGTTAGCCCGAGCGAGCTGCCGCAGCCCACTGCTTCCCAGGTAGTAAGGGTGGTCTGTGCCGGGGATTGTCCAGGCTACCAAGCTCCTGCCCCGGGTTTCGGCACCAAAATGTAAGAAGGAGGCGGTGCTGAGTAACCAGAAGAGTGCAGGTTTATTGAGGGAAAGGCCTGCTGGGCTACCTCTAAGGAGAAAATAGCAACCCGCTCATCCAGACTAAGGATTTTTAAAGTTAGGGCTGGGGGGTGATCGTTGAACTGAGGGGATGTGGTCATCTTTGACTGGTCAGGACTGGGGTCTCCCAAGTTCTTGATTGGTTGGGGCTGGGGTCTCCTGAAACTTGATTTTCTTGTCGAGTGACCATTTGCAGTTTGGGGTAGGTTAGGGTAGTTCCATCATCCCCTTCCGCCTGATTGGAGTGATGGGTTTTGGTTTCCTGGAATGAGAGGCTTAGGGCAAGGTTAAACGATAAGAGGCTTGGGGGCATCAATATGAAAGTAAAAGATTTAAGAGGTTTGGGGCAGTAATATGGAAGTTAGAGCTAACAGTAGGAGGGGCGGAGGTGCAACAGGCTGGCCCCACACCCACGTGTGGCAGATAAAAATCAGGAGGGTACCTCGGCTGGGAAGGTCCTCCCTGAGGACTGAGGGGCCCCATCCCACACCAGGCAGCGTGCTCAGGGTTCCAGTGCCAAGAAGAGAAGTCCCCATCACTTCTGGCTGGAAAAACCAGCGGGAATTGAGGCTCAGAGGGGCTGAGGTGGCTGGAGCCCCAGGCAGCTCCCCTAAAGGGCCCACACGGACTTATCAGACTCACTCCTTCTAAGCTTGGAGGGGAGGCAGCTCAAGGGGCACCAGAGATATACAGGGAAGAACTGAGCTGTTTGGCACTGGAGCGAGGGCTGGAGAGGGGGCTTTCTCCAGGACAAACGTGCTGTCAGAGGTCTTTATTCCTTTGGTGAGCCCTTCCTTCACAAGGATGGCAGACAGCTGCCATATCTGGGACTCCAGCAACCTGGCTCACACTGGTTGCCCTGCCCTGGTGATTCCCTGAGGCCCTGCCCCTCCCAACTTTCAGGCCCACCCAAGCTGTTACCAGTGGCTTTACCATAGGATTGGCCTGTCTTGGATCCTGCTTCAGGTTTTTCTAAATTCTTTCAAACATGCAGCATGTGGTCTCAGCTAGCCCCATACCTCTCGTTAAGCAATACATAGAAACAAACACAGGGAGGTAGCCAAAATGAGGAAACAAAGAAACAGGTCCCAAATGAAAGTACAGAACAAGACCCCAGGAAAAGAACTAAGCAAAATGGAGATAAGCAACCTTACAGATGCAGAGTTCAAAACATTGATTATAAGGATGCTCAAGGAACTTAGTGAGGACCTCAAGAGCACAAAAAAGGACCAGTCAGAAATGAGGGATGGCCCTGGCAGGTTTGGCTCAGCGGTTAGAGCATCGGCCTGTGGTCCAGAGAGACCCGGGTTCGGTTCCCGCTAAGGGCATGTACCTCGGTTGCACTTTGTCCCCGGCCCTGGTTGGGTTGTGTGGGTGGCAGCCACTCAATGTGTCCCTTTCACGTTGATGTTTCTCTCTCTCTCTCCCCCTCCCACTCTAGCTGAACAAAAATGGAAAAATGTCCTCGGTGAGGATAAAAAAAAAAAAAAGAAATGAGGGATGCACAGTCAGAAATGAAGGAGGCACTAACTGAAATAAAGAATAATTTACAGCCCTGGCCGGTTTTGCTCAGCGGTTAGAGCATCGGCCTGCACTCCAGGGAGACCTGGGTTCAGTTGCCAGTGAGGGCACGTACCTCTGTTGCAGTTTGTCTTCAGCCCTGGATGGGTCATGCAGGTGGCAACCACTCAATGTGTCCCTTTCACATCAATGTTTCTCTCTCTCTCTCCCTCTTACTCTATCTGAACAAAAAATGGAAAAATGTCCTCAGGTGAGTATAAAAAATAAATAAATAAAATAAAAGCCCTCATCACAAGAGAAAAAAAAGAAAAATAATTTTGTAACTGTATGGTGATGGATGTTAACTAGACTAATTGTGGTGATCATTTTGCAGTGTATACAAATATAGCCGTCCCTCACCACTTCGCGCTTTGACTTTCATGGTTTCACTCTATCGTGATTTTTTCAAATACTATACTATACTACACTACACTATACTTGAAAAAACTGCAATAGAGTGAAGCTGCAAAAGTCGAAGCACAAAGTGGCGAGGTAATTAATATAAATAAAGAATCCTACTTGGCGGAAATTCATTTATCACGGTAAAATCTGGAACTAATTAACCGCAATAAACAAGGGCCAACTGTATTGAGTCATTCTGTTGTATATCTGAAACTAATATATGTCAATGGTACCCCAATTAAAACGTTTCATCACTGTACCCCATCTGTTCCTATGCCTAATCACAGGTACTTACCAGTGGACAGCAGAACCAGAATTCTCAACTGACAAGATTCATCTGTCCCAGGACTAGGGAAAGGTTAGGGAATGGGTGGGAGTCCCATGATCTGGAGCCTAGGATAAAGGATGTGACTGTCCAATGTGTGCAGGAGGGCCTGAAAGCCAGGGTGGGAATCTTTGTTCCTAACAGCCAAGAATTTCTCTCCATTCCACCCTTCCCCACCCCCAACAACAGAATAAAAGAAGTAAGACTGCCCAGCCAGTGTGGCTCAGTGGATTGAGCATCAGCCCATGGACTGAGAGGTCCCACTTTCATTCCCAGTCAGGATGATGGGCTCAATCCATGCAGAAGGCTTGGATCAATGTTTCTCTCATATTGATTTCTCTCTCTCTCTCTCTCCCTAAAAAAATCAATAAAAACATGTAAAAAAAGTAGACTGGGAATCAAAAAGTAGAAGGTGTCTTATCTGTCCTGCAAGATCTGACATAACACCTGCCCATCTTCGATGAATAAAGCTTTGCTAAATGGAGGAGCTGAGTATCCCCAGTCCAGCAGGGGTGCCAGCACAGTCACTCTGGGTTAGGGTCTGAATAGATGGGGTGAAGAGGGGCTCTGTGCCCTGTGTACTGTGGCAGTTCTTATTCTGGAGACTCATTCTCTTCAACCTAAGCTTTATTCTTTGTTGTTTGTTTTGAGGAATGGGCAGTAATTTATTATTTCTTAGATTCCTAGTGAACATAATATCTTTTTGTTTCAATTTTTTTCCTTTATTGATTTTAGAGAGAGGAAGTGAGAGAGAGAGAGAGAGAGAGAGAGAGAAACATTGATGAGGACATTGGGGATTTGGCCCACAACCCGGGCATGTGTCCTGACCAGGAATCGAACCGGCAACCTCTGAGCCACACCGACCAGACTGAACATAATATCTTAAATGGAAAAGAGAACTGTTGCCCTGGCCAGTTTGGCTCAGTGGTAGAGCATCAGCCCACGGACCAAAGAGTTGCGGGTTCAATTCTGATCAAGGGCACGTACCTCAGTTGTGGTTTGTCCCCAGCCCTGGTTGGGGTTGTGCGGGAGGCAACCAGTCTATGTGTCCCTCTCTCGTCGATGCCCCGCCCCCATCTAAAGATAAATAGAAAAATATCCTCGGGTGAGGATTAAAAAAGAAAAGAAAAGAGAACTGTCCATACCCAGACCAGGACAGTAGCGCAGTCACAATTTCTTCATTAATAAAATTCATTTGGACTATGTAGTTTCTAAGATCCCTCCCAGCTCCAAAGTTCTGTGATTCTAAGTAAACTAAAAGTTAAGAGAGGGGAATAGGACATTCATTCAACAGATATGTATTACTATGACTGTGTTCTAAAAACAATGAGTACAAAATTAATAAGGCACCCTCGCAGGTGTGGCTCAGTTGATTGAGCATCATGCTGTGCACCAAAAAGTCCCTGTCAGGGCACATATCCAGGTTGTGGATTCGATCCCCAGTGGGGGTGCACACAGAAGGCAACTGATCAATGTTTCTCATGTCAACGTTTCTCTCTCTCTAAAATCAATAAAAAAAATTTCCTGACCTGTGTAGCTCACTGGTTGAGCATCAACCCATGCACCAAGAGATTGCCAGTTCACTTCCCGGTCAGGGCACATGCCCAGGTTGTGGGCCCAATCCCCAGTGAGGGGCATGCAAGAGGTGGCCAATCGATGTTCTCTCTCATTGATGTTTCTATCTCTCTCTCTCTCTTCCCTTCCTCTCTCTCTAAAATCAATAAAGAAAAAATATTTTTAAATAATAAAATAAAACCAATAAAAAACTGATATAAAACAAAACAAAGTGAATAAGGCATTCTGCACTGGGGGACCATAAAGCCAAGTGAGAAAATAAACACTAAGTACTTAGAACACTGTGTAAACTTTGTAAGGTTACATTTCTTGAGCACCAAGTGCCATTCCGAGTGCTTGATAATTTAACCTCACAATACTATTAAATAGGTACTATTATTATTAAGGTTTATGCTGGTAATGGGGGCTGTGAAAGAATTCACAAAGAAACAGAAGAAATGCAGGGAGGACATTTATTTACTTTCCAAGGGAGGAAAGGGACAAAACACTGATAGAACAATGCCACCCTGAAGAAAGAGTGGCTTGAATTTTTAAAGAGCAAGCAGTTGCTGTTGCTAAGTGACAAGGAAGGAAAGAAGGGGGTTCTTTTCAGTTAGTCATTTGATGGGAGTTGTTTTGAAAAGTTTGTTTGTTTTCCAGGGGGCAGTCAGGTAGCTATGCTGAGGACCAGCCTTGTCAGCATTTTTCCCATGTCTGGAAAGCAAGCTAAAAAAAAGTTATAAAGAATTCAAAAGGAGCCTTGGTTCAGTGGTTAGAGCGTCGGCCTGCGGTCCAGAGAGACCCGGGTTCAGTTCCTGCTAAGGGCACGTACCTTGGTTGCAGTTTCTCCCCGACCCCAGCTGGGGTTGTGCAGGAGGCAGCCACTCGATGTGTTCCTTTCACATCGATGTTTCTCTCTATCTCCCTCTCTTTCTCTCTCTCCCTCCCACTCTATCTGAACAGAAGTGGGAAAATGTCCTCGGGTGAGGATAAAAAAAAAAGAATTCAAAAAAAGATGCCTGTCTGAAGGAGGGGGGGGTGAGGAATTCTTGCTAATCATCCTGAAGTTAAGCTGTTAAAACAGCAGAAAAGAAGGGGTGTGGGGAAGAGCTCAGCCTTATCTCTTCATCTAGTCCTATTCTGTTTGGACAGAGGAGCCAACAACCTTGGGGTTTAATTACCAGGTGCTTCTCATCAATTGTGGAAAAACCACAACAAAGAAAAGGAGAGGCCTATTTTCTATCCTTACAATTATCCCCTTTTCTCGCTAAAGAAATTGAGATATAAGTACGTTAAATTATTTGACAGTAAGTGGTAGAGCAAATAATCTGGATTCAGGGTCCATGTTCAATCATATAGCAATGAACTGAGCACTAATGATGGAAAATTCAGGATGAGGGTGCTCAAACTCTTTTTTGCTACAAGTTCCTGGAGATTTTTCAAGGTCAAATGGGTTTTGATCACATTTTCTTTGGCCTTTGGTGAGGTCCCCAAAAGTTTAACAGACAGCACAGCCATGAGCAAGACCATTTCTCTGGAGTCCACTGGGAGCTGGGTTCAAATTCCAGGTTTATCGTACCTAGTGAAATTGACCAACTCTAAACCCGATTGCATAACAGGAGTAACAATCAGCTTCATTTTGAGTCGGGAGAATTAAATATTGAGTTAAACATATGAAATTGGTGTTTCTGGAAGTCAAAAGTGAGGAGGAATCCAACAAAATAGTTAGCATTCACTTATGCCTCTAATTTTTAAAAAACTCCAGCTCTAAATTCATTCTTCTATGCTGCCTGAAGTATAGTCTAGCTCAACTGTTTGTGTGGCCCTAGGGGGTCAGAAGTTGCATTAGTATAGCAATAGCCACAGGAGTTTCAGCAGTTCCTACAAGGAACTTTCCAGCCAGCTACAAGTACATTCCTTGGGGGCCAGAGAAGTCAACATGCATTGTGGCAGGATAGTAAGAACCTAGAAAGATTCCTGGGCAAGTGGAAGGAGAAACTGAGACAAGAAAATTAAACAAAAATGGAAAAAAATATCCTCGAGTGAGGATTAACCAAAAACAAAACAAAAAAAATTATAATAATTAGAAAAGGAAATTAAATAAAGTCAAACAGTTTGTGCAGCTTGCAGCAAGCCCTTATCTTCCCCAACCAAGGACACTTGAGAGCAAATGGTTAACACCTCTCCTCCCTAATCAGTGAATACAGGGAAAAGGGGAGAAGAAAGGAATTTTATTTCACCCACTGAACAAAGAAGTCAGCAGTCTTGGGACTTGCCAAGATAGAATTGCCAGATGTTCTCATAAGTTCTGGGAAAAGCCACAACAGAGTAAAAGGGGGATCTTAAACTCTAGTCTGTGCCCAATATATCCAGCAGGGAAGCTTTGAAACCTATGGGGAAAAGGGTATAAAACTGCTTGAACCTCACTGGGTGGTGCACTCAGACTAGCTGGGTGCCTGCTTGTGCTATATGCGAAGTATATTTTTAATAAATTTGCATGCTTTGCTTCAACACTGATGTCTCACTTGTTTGAAATTTCTTAGGGGACTGACAAGAGCAGAGGAGAGGACAGCCCTCTCCCTCCCACTCAGGTCTGTCTGCTAACCCCATGACAGCTTCATGCCCTACCTAACACACACAGACTCAGCATGCACTTTCACTTGTCTTTCTACACCCTATTTTACCCTTGTTTGTCCCTTGCTGTACAACTGTTAGTGGCATTGGTTCCATTTTTAAATGTGGAAACCAAGCAAGGCCTACAGAGGTTCTGGTCTCCTCTAAGGTCTCAGACACTGCGTGGTGTTGGAAATAACGTGGGTTTGGCGTTAGATCACCCCACGCACTACCTCTATTTATGTGCCCTCCGCAAGGTCCTTGAACCTCTCCCGGAACTGTTTCCTTTTCTGGAGAAAAGCACTAATACCTTTCTTTCTCACACAATTCTTTTCTGTTCCACCCAGGGTCTCCCAGGCCTGCCCTTGGAACTCTGGCTGTGGCAGTAGGATCCGCGACCCACTGCGGAGAGCACTTGCGCTCAGGGGCGTAAAGGGGCCGCAGGGACACACCCGCAACCCTCCATAAATATCAACATTTGATTTTCACTAGAGACAAAACTGGCCTCCACAGTCCCAGGTTCAGACGGACCCTAACTACCGCAATGCGCCGGAAAAAAAAAGACAAAGACTAAAATTACCCCGCCCCAGAAAAAACAGACCGGCCCGGTCACGCCCTCAGTGGGCGGGGCCGGAAGCTCCGGCTACCAGTCCGCGCCTGCGCGCCGCCATCTTCTTCAAAGAGAATACTTCCCAGTGGACAGAACGTTTGTTACCTACTAGGCGGGGCGAGGCCATGGCGACTGAGGACCCCAGCGAGCACGCGGCGCGGGCCTCTACCCTGGGACACGTAGCACTAGCTGCGGGGCCGCCCTCCGGGCGAAGCGGCCGCGGAGTCCCCCGACTCGGGGAGCGGACCTCTGCGGCTGTGGAGAAGCGGGGGCCGTACATGGTGATACGCGTACCTTCCATTCAGGCCAAGCTGCGTGAGTGCGGCCCGATGGGGTCTCTGCCTGGGCGGGCTGCCAGGTCCCCCGGGCGGGCTCAGGAGCCCCGCTAGGGCGACCCTTGAGAGGTACCTACAGCCCACTCCCGTCCCCGAAAATCTGTTCGACAAGAGTGGGTTCCTGGCGTTTGGGAGAAACGGCGGAGTAGGGAAGACCCCGCTAACCTGGGCCCTTTGACTTCCAGAGAAGCACCGAGACTTGGCCAAAGCCGTTCTGCGAAGAAAAGGCATGCTGGGGGCCTCGCCGAACCGTCCCGACTCTTCTGGGAAAAGGTGTCAGCAGGCGCCACCACCTCTGAGCAGGCAGCTTTCAGAGAAGGCCTTAGCCCTCGGGCAGGCGGACAGGGGACAGGGGACTCACGTTTAAGGCCCAACTAGGGATTCCCCTGACGCCAACCTGTCAGGTTCACTATTTTAAAATAGGAAGAGGAACGACCTTTCTTTTTTTTTCTTCTTCTTTAAGAATGTGATGGTATCAGGGCATAGAATCATTCATTGTCTAAGTTAAGGAGGATCATAATGCCTGGGTCCCGTGAAGATGGAGAGCAGTGGGGGACCAGCTAGTGGTGTGTATATATATATATATATATATATATATATATATATATATATTTTTTTTAAACAGTGATAAACTCTGAAGGTTAGATAGGACCTTATCCAGTACCTCTGGATGGAGATTTGGGACTGGCCTGAGGACTTACGGTTTTTCTGTGCTCTAGTTAAATGTGGTGGTGGGAGGCACCTTTCTCTGATTGATGCAAGTTTGGCTTTTTCTTAGTAGCAGTAGGGGGAATGGTGTAGAGAAGTGTATATTCTGAGGAGCTGTAGCCAGATACACAACTGGTGGTGGTGGCTGTGTGACCAGGTAGAAGGCAAGTCAGGAGTAGTGTTTTTTTGTTTTGTTTTGTTTTTTATCCTCACCTGAGGACAATTTTTGCATTTATCTTCAGATAGAGCTAGAGGGAGAGAGGGGGAAGAGAGAAACGTGGATGTGAGAGAGACACATCGACTGGAAGTCACCCACATGACCCCCACTGGGGCCAGGGACAAACTGCAACTGAGGTACATGCCCTTAGCGGGAACCAAACCCGGGACTCTGGTTAGAGCAGGTCGACACTCTAACCACTGAGTCAAACCATCCAGGGCTTAGTTATTTTTTCATAAGGACAAGGATTCTGACTTTCCCTGTAAATGCTGGTGATTCATCTATGCTTAATCTCTTCTCCCATCTTCCCTCAGGTCAGTGAAGTTTAACAAGGGCTATACTGCTCTTAGTCAGGGTCCAGATGAAAGCTTGGTGTCCCTCAGTTCTGACAGGTGAGTGCTGTTCTTGGAAATACCCCCTTGGGGAGTGACTTGAGTAAAACTGCAGATCACTTGGTGTCTTTGTTAGTTCCCTATGTCTTCCAAGACCCTTCATGCATGTTCCAGGGCTGTCTTCTTTGGAGCACTATTCCATCCCAAGATGGCTTGCTTAGAGGACCAGGAGGATTCATGCTGCTCTTGGATTTGGAGCACCAGCCTTGTCTGGGGAAACCATCCTGCCCTAATGTGTCTTGCATTGTTAGTGACAGTGACCTTGTCCCTGCTGGAGCCACTAAAGGAACCATTTGTACTCAGTAAATTCTGGGTTTGAGTTCTATGGTGTGTGGTCTTTACTTCATAAATCCTACAGACCCCTCTTGCATGCTCTTCACCTTACCATTTGCAGCTGTACTCCACAGGCATCTCCCTGAATTGACTATCTTCCTCTTCTCCTAGTGATGGGGAGCTGGAATCCAGATACTCCTCCGGGTATTCCTCTGCAGAGGCAAGTCCAGAGTGCCTTCCTGCGCGGGGCCAGGCGTCAGGCAGTGTTACCACCACTGCCAAATGCTTGTCTGGTGCCTGCTGTATGCACGGCACTGTGCCAGACTTCCGGTTGGTTCGCCAATCTTCTAATCTGCCCTCTTCCCAAAGCAGAGGTATAGGTGTCTGAAGAGGGCTGTTGAAAATTCAGGAGACCATAGACCCTTAGGGCTGGAAATGACCTCACAAGTCTTCTAGTTCAGGCCACCAATGAGAAAAGGAATCCTCTAGATAAATCCCATCTAAGTGTTTACCAGCCTCTGTTTGTCTGGCTGCTTCTTGTTTTGTCTTTTTTGTTGTTGTTGTTGCATTTTGTAATCAGGTTCTCACTACCTCCAAGAAACCTTGCTGCACACCCTTGCCCCAAGCACACATGCACAATTCCTTCTTCAGGTAGCTCTGAGAGCTGTCTTATTTGACATGCCTCCTGCAGCCTGGACTCAATGTTCTTAGGCCTGCCCTCCAGTGTCACGGTAATTTTAGTCTCCCTTTTTATTGTCTTTTATCTGAGATCAGCATTCCCATCCCTCCCCTGGCCACTATCCACCAAGCTTGCTTGCTTCCAGGCCAAACAACTTCTGTTTCTTCAACTGTTCCATCTAGGGGAACTCAGACTGAGATACTTCTGGGCTGGCCTTTAGGACGTTTCCAGAGTGATTGTCCCAGACTGAAACAAAGGACTAAAGTTCTGGCATGTGCAGTTTACTGCCATTGACATAAGTGAAGTATTAGGGACATGACTGTACACCATTGGTATTTCTTATTTTCCTGGAAACCATTGGCTACCCCCAAGCTTTTGCCAAACAGAATAGAAGCAGTTTGTAAATTGTATCCTTGTATATCTGGGTGCCTAAGATTATTAAAACTAAGAAAATAAAAATTAGCCAAGAGTCAGAGAAAATTCTATACTGTTCCCAGTCTGACTTTCCTTCTGCTCAGAGGAACTGGTAAATCCAGGCTGATAGGTTCCACTTCTCAGGGAATGAGCTCTGCTGGCATCACAGGATAATGTGTCTAATGGACAGTGCCCACAAAGCTGCTCTCTACCCCGTTCTACTGTAATTTATATTCCTTTACTATTCTACCCCATCGTTCTGTTATCGTCCCATATTTTTCAGCCTTCATAGGACCAGTTTCATTTCCCAGTGGGAATGGTCAGAGCATTGATTTTTCAAACATGTCCTGGAATCTGGTATTTGCATCAGATTCCTCAGTATTATTTAGAGAGAGCAGCTCCCTTGGGGGTTTGTGACAGCACAGCCTGGACAGTATTGGCTCAGGCTCCCTTTACTGCTGGCTAAGGCACAGGTAGGAAAAGCTGGCATTTATATCTGCAGTCCAGGAACATATGCGGTTGACCTGAGGGTGGAGAATGGACAAGAAGCTCTGTAAAGGGAATGTGCATCTGCATTTGGGACAGCAGTTATTTCCACTTTGCAGACTGGCTTATAGTTTTCTCTTCTGCTCTTAGCAGGTGAACCAGGATATGAGCCGCCAGCTGCTCCAGGATGGGTATCACTTGGATGAGATTCCAGATGATGAGGACCTGGACCTCATTCCCCCCAAGCCTATAGCCTCTTCAACATGCTCCTGCTGCTGGTGCTGTCTTGGGGACTCTTTTTCCTGTTCCCTCCAATAGACATAAGTCCCTATGATGGGCCCTACTTCCATGCCTGCAGACCCCTTTTGACTCTTCATAGGTTACAGAGTATAGTGGGAACTGCCATCAGCTCCAGAATCACTTGAGGTACTGACCTTCTGGCAATTCAGTGACCTGCAGTTACCCCTTCCTTACCTGGTGCTTCTCAGGCCAGAGGCCTGCATCTGGGCCATAGGGTGATAAACATGGAATTCTGCAGTTGGAGTAGAGTTTGGTGAAACCACTTTAATAAGGGCAGGAATAGAGGAATTCTGGCCCTTACAGTGAGGAATGACGCTGGCTAAGAAAAACACTTGAAGACATTTTGACTGGTATTTGGTATGCTCTTTGGAGGGAAAAAGAGCTTTTGTTCCCAGGTTGTGCTGGATGGTGTGTGGTCAGATTCCTCTGAGCATACATAGCATGGGCCTCACAGTGGATAGGATTTTTTTTTATAGTAAACCTCTGGATACAACACAGCCACTCAGTTCCTAGTGTGAACACAGCAAAGATGGCATAATCCCCCCGCCCCCCAACATACACACACGATCCCACCAGACAGCATCTCTTGCTAGACCACCCTTCTCTCTAGAATTTAGTTTTAGTGGTTCTTGTTTGTTTTGCCTTACCAGTGATGAAGACTGAAAGGGAGTGGACAAGGTTCCCAGTTCCAAGGGGCATAGTAGTCAGGATTGGAGTGTAGGTTCCACGTGGGAAAGTGCCTGGTCTCTTGACTTATTTGATATTCTGTGACCACTAGGAGTATATGAGGGATGAGGTGGACTCTTCTTGCTGTACTACCTGAGGTGATTGAAAGACTGAGAATGTCAGATAAAAAGGCCATGTTTGTCAGATGACTATTCTCACGAGGATAATCTGAATAGCTTGATTGGCGTCTATCTTGGTTCTTTTCTCAAATCTTAGACAGCTCAGAGGAATATAGTATCCAGGGGGCTGTGGCTAACTTATTCTACAATCTAGCAGTGTCACAGCAAGAGGGAAGTGGGACAGGGACCAGAGGCACCTCATGTTGGGGCCTGGGATTGAGGAGGCACATAGTTACTCCATTCTGGAATGGGGCTCTGCAACTCTCCCACATTCGGAGCACTTTGTGCAAATGCTTGCAGGGATTGAGGACATCTCCATTCTGAACCTCTTGCCCAGCCACAGATATATCCTGGCCTTTCTGGTTTCTGCAGAGGTAGAGAAATGTATGCAAAGGGCTCAGATGTAGGACAGGGTAAAGGAATACAGTGGTAATGGGAAACCCAGTGCAGCCCACAAAGTGGCTATGGCAGTGAAGTGTGGGACAGTTTTCTTTGGGAAAGGTGGTTAGGACAGTGGTCAGAGTAGCTTAAGCATTTGGCAGCTGCTGGGGCTGAGGGTGGCAACAGTATCCTCTAGGTGATTGTTGCTATTAACACTAGCATATTTGGCTGCAGCTGTCTGTGAAGAGTGTTCCAGAGCTGGTTGAGCCTGAATGGTAGGCATCTTTTTGGGAAAAGTTGCAGGAACTTGAAATGAGGGACAGTGTGCAGTGAGGCAGGATATAAATGGCCAGTTGTTTGGGACCAGAAGCTAAAATAACATCCAAAGGCACTAAAGTGCCCAGAGCCAAACTGCCTTAATTGAGAGTGCTGGGTGTTCTGTAGGTGACAGTGCCCTTGGGACAGGGGTGTATTTAGGCTTACCTCACAGATGGGAGTGGTAATGTATGGTGTTTCCAGAGTAGTCTACAGAACTCGGTTTAGACTGCTACAGCTCTGTAAGTTTATAATAAGCATGCTAGTTGAGCTGTCTCTTGCAATAGGATTGTTTTTTTTTCTCTAAAACTTATTTAAATCCTCACTCAAGGATGCAGTGGGATTTTAAAGAAAGGCCCAGGCCGTCCGGCCAGTGTGGCTCAGTGGTTAAGTGTCAATCCATGCACCAAGAGGGTGGCGGTTCGATTCCTGGTCAGGGCCTAGGTTGTGGGCCCGATCCCCCGTAGGGTGGCATGCAGGAGGCAGCCAATGGATGTTCTCTCTCATCAATGTTTCTCTCTCTCCCTCTCACTTCCTCTCTCTAAAATCAATAAAGGAAAAATATTTTTTAAAAAGGCCCAGGCCACAGTCATTGCCCCTATTGAATTCTGAAACAAATAGACTAATAGCCCAACTGCGATCATTCCTCCTAGGACCTCCTCTCCTTTCTGCTCTTCCTAGTGGCTTCATTTTCAGACCTGCTTCACTGAAGGCCATGGATGGAATCGGCCTTTGCACATTACTTTTCTTTAGACCCTTTCTTCCCAGGTCATCATTTAAGCCGAGGAAATTTGGAGTCAAAAAATAAAACCAGCCCTAGCCGGTTTGGCTCCGCGGTTGGAGTGTCAGCCTGTGGTCCAGAGTCCGGGGTTTGGTTCCCACTAGGGGCACATACAAAAAAAATAAAACCAGAACAGGTTGGCTAGAACCTTTTTGAAGGTAGTTTCCTAGAACTCAGTTGAACAGGGCGTCTAGTGGGGGCAGCAACCCAGAAAGACTCTTTTGTGAGAGTCTAAACCGTTACCCACAGGAAATGTGTCTGCTTAGTCTAGGGTAATAAGAACTAAGACTTGGTCAGAATCTTCAGTAGCAAAACAGCTATGCAGCTTCCTGCAGAAGTAGAGGTGTCCCACCTCTCAGAGGGTAGGCCCTCCTAGGTACTTACTGCCCATTTATAAAAAGTACCTAGGATGCTTTTCACAAGACTAGGTGGATTGTCTTGTCCCTGTATCTACAATGACTGGCTGTGCTTCAGAGAAGTGGCTGATAAAACTTTTCTCTGGGAAGAGCCAATCACTACTTTGGCTTTGCAGGCCATGTAGTCTGACATTTACTCAACTTCATAACCTGAGAGCAGGCTAGGCAGGATGTAAATGAGTGGGTGTGCCCAAACCCAGCTGCTGGACTTAGCATGCTGACCCCAGCCCAAAGGCCAGCTCAAATCCTGGAGGAGAATCTTGCTTTAGACCCACTTCTACTGTCTGCAGAGCCAGAAGGCTCTGCATCTGAGGCTGAAGCTGGCTGCTTCTCCCATGCCTTCCTATAAAAGGGCTCTCAAGTCCAGCCTACCCACTTCAGGGATTAGACTGCCAAAGGTTTATTGCCCTTCATCCCACAGCCTCAACACAAGTGATTTTTTTTTAAAATATATTTTGATTTTTTAGAGAGAAAGGAGAGAGAGAAAAACATCGATTGGCTGCCTCCTGCACACTCCCTACTGGGGATTGAACCCACAACCTGGGCCTGTGCTCTCACTGGGAATTGAACCAGGGCCTCTTAGTCCATGGGACAACACTCAATCCATTGAGCCACACCAACCAGGCAACACAAGTGATCTTTAATTGCTTTGACAAAGCAAGAGGGTGACAAGGAGCAACACTGATCCATAGGCCCTACCCTTTCACTCCTCTGCTGCTAAGGAAACAGGCAGTCCCAGAGCCAGAACTCTGTTCTTAAAAAGTAGTTACCTACTCTTTTGCTGTAACTAATGCTGAGTTAATCAGTTCCACCAGCCTGTAGCTGAGATAGCTGCTCTCTCCTGCACTGAGTCTCAGGTGGGAATACAAGTGGAGTGTTGGCCCTTAGTCCTCACATGGGCCCTCCTCCCAGGAAGATTTTTCAGCTTAGGCCTGATCAAGAGTCACTACCTTTGCCCTGGCTGGTTTGGCTCAGCGGTTATAGCATTGGCCTGTGGTCGAGAGAGACCTGGGTTCTGTTCCTGTTAAGGGCACATACCTCAGTTGCAGTTTGTCCCCAGCCCTGGTAGGGTCGTGCAGGTTGCAACCACTCGATGTGTCCCTTTCACTTTCACGTCGATGTTTCTCTCTCTCTCTCTCTCTCTCTCCCTCCCTCCCTCCCTCCCATTCTATCTGAACAAAAAATGTCCTCGAGTGAGGATTAAAAAAAAAAAAAAAGTTCTACACCAGCTCTTCTAGGAGTACCCAGAGCAGGAATTGGGCCTGAGGTGGTAAGGCTGGCCACGATTTAGGATGACTGGGCAGGAGAACCGGGATGGCTATGGCCTCTACAGCAGACAGCAGGCACGGAATATCAGCAGGTCCTCAGGCACAGTAAGCTTCAGTAAGACACACTCATTGGCCCCAATGAAGAGCACCCCACCACTCTGCAGAGGAATCACTGCCTGGGCTGTGGGAGTGCTGGCTGTTACTGTGCCGTGCACCATCAGGAGGATGCTGGCGGAGTCCACTGCCAAGACCTTATACTCAGTGACTGAGCCAGGGACCTGGACAGAAAGAAACCAAAGAATGGTATAGGTCAGACTGCTCCTACAGCTCATAGGCACAGGAAAACCTCCATGGTGGTGAGAGGGAGAGCTCTGCCACCTTCTGTCCCACTGCTCAGGCTCTTGTCAGCTTGGAGATCCACATCTGGTTGCCGGTGCAAATGAGTGAGCAGGCCCTGTGGGCATCTCTCACCAAATGAACTTCTCATGAAAGGAAACCCAGCCCCAAGTGTAGTCTGCAGTGTGACCCTTGCCAGGGTTTTCATGCCCCACAAAAGACACCCACCATGGCCCCCTACTCACCTCCATCTTCATAACAGTGAAATCTGGAACAGGCGGGTCATAGAGAGTAAGGTAGGGGTCTTCCTGACTCCACTTTGGAGGAAAGAGCCTGTCCTTGCTTGGGCTGGGGGTATAGCTGAGCATTTCACACAGAGTTGGCACATCAATGAACTTGGGTGTCAGGCCAGCACGTACTGTGTTGTCTGAACATGCCATGCACTCCACGCAGTCTGGGGACAGAGAACTGTCATGTACTAAGCTGAAGGATGCCTTTGAGTTTGACTCTCTAAGGCTGGTCCTTTAACTTGAGTGCCACAGACCCTCTGTAATTAGGTAAAAAATGTGTGAACTGAATTATCTGTGGGAATGAGCTAAATGTTATACACCAAAAACAGGTGACAGGTCACCCACTGTCATTAGGGGTAGTCATGTTCACCCTTGAGGGAGCCCCAACCCTCCTTAGACTAGTTCTCCCACAAAATCCTGTCCATGAGTGGCTATATGGCCAACAGTCAAATGCAGCACCCTTCTTTGGCAACATGTATTTTGATATAAAATCTGTGTTGATGGGACATGAAGGCAGTGTAATGCAGGGAAAGAACAGACTTGATCCATTAATAGCCTAGGTTCAAATTGTGGTTCCCACACATTGATAGGGTTTAACAGGAGAGTATCATGACGGCATGGAGTTGGTGTGACGATTCAAGCAGTGTCTGACACCAACCTGGCATCATCCCTACTGTCCTCTCTGCTGACCCCAGGAATCCTGGAACCCTGGGGGAAACAAGGCCCAAGGGGGACATCAGTGGGACTCACTGATGAAATGTGGCTCACCTCCTTTCAGGTAGGCATGGGGCACATTGGCCTCCAGAAACATGGCTTCCCCTGGCTTCAGGGTAAGCAGGTTCAGGAAGTAGATGGCAAAGCATCCAATATCACCTGGATACTGCTGGTGCAGCTGCAGCAAGAGCTCCCCACAGATGTCTTCCACATTATTTCCAGCAGCCACTGAGGGTCACAGAGCATTCCAAGGTCACTTAGAGACTCTCAGTGGTAGTCACAGCCCCACCTTATCCAGGGAGTCCTTGGGAAGTGCCTACCCACAAGAATCTAGAAACTGGTGGGCATGTTCTCCCAGCCACATGCCCAACCTCTTGGAGACCAGCCTTCCTTGACATTCCAGCCTGCACAGATGCCATTTTTCCTGTCTATATGCCCAGCACTACACTAGGCATTAAGAGGTACAGCAGAGGTAGAGCATCGGACCACAGACCAATAAAAGAGGTAGAGTATGCCCTGGCTGGTGTGGTTCAGCTGATTGAGCGTCCTTCCATGCACCAAGAGGTCATGAGTTCAATTCCTGGCCAGGGCATATGCCCAGGTTGTAGGCCAATCCCCAGTAGGGGGTATGTAGGAGGCAGCTGATCTCTCTCTCTCAAAAAAAAAATAATTTTTTTTTTTAAGAGCTCAAGTGTTTTTTTTAATCCTCACCCAAGGACATTTTTTTCTCCCATTTTCTGTTCAGACAGAGTGGGAGGGAGAGAGAAACATCGATGTAAAAGGGACACATCGAGTGGCTGCCACCCACACGACCAACCAGGGCCAGGGACAAACTGCAACCGAGGTACGTGCCCTTAGTTGGAACCGAAACCGGGTCTCTCGGGACCGCAGGCCAACACTCTAACCGCTGAGCCAAACCGGCCAGGGCTCGAGTGTGTTTTTTTAGGACAGTGTTTCTCACCCTCAGCACTACTGACATTTTGGGCCTCATAATTCTTTGTTGTGGAGGCTGTCCTGTGCCTTGTAGGATGTTTAGCAGCAGCTCTGGGCTCCCATAAGATACCACTAGCACTCCAACTCAGGTTGTTGTTTCACATAAGTGTGTGTGTTAATCCTTACCTGAGGACATTTCTTCTTTTGATTTTTATAGTAGAAAGGAGAGAGAAAGAAACATCAGCATGAGAGACAGACATCAATTGGTTGTCTCCTGCACACACCCCAACCAGGGTCAGGTATCAAACCTGCAACTCAGGTACATGCCCCTGTCCGGAAATCAAACCTGAAACCCTTCAGTGTGGGGGCCAATGCTCTAACCATTGAACCACACTGGCCAGGGCCCAACTCAGGATTTGACCAAAAATGTCTCCAGATAACTGCCAATGTTCCCTTGTTAAGAACCACTGTTCTAGGAATTCAAAATCTAGTTAAGAGATAATCCAAGAATTCCATGTATCCCAGCCCAGGCCTTTCCCTTTTTTAGCACTGCAAGTATTACAACTCAGAAAACTCAGTCCCAGGCAAACCGAAGTTGGTCACCCAGATAGCATGAGGCAGAATGCACCAAGGGCCAAAATGTGAGCTCAGCTCGGGCTAGAATGGTGAGGGAAGGCTTTTGGAATGAGCAGGGAGTGGGAAAGGGGGGAGCTGAAATGTCTTAAATGTATTGTAGGGGACTGTATTTGTAAGTAAAAGCAGGGTGTGTCAGTACCACAATGAAGAAACCAGCTGGTCTAGATTGGAGGGCTCTGAGTTCATACAGACAGCTGAATGTCTACTCTGCTAAGCACTAGGAACACGCAAAGGTCAAGGAGACAGGTCCACGGCCTGTGTATGCACATGATATAGACTCACAGGTGCTAAGGGCTGTATCTGACCCATGAACAGGGTGCTATCGGATCTCTAGGCAGGAGGAATCAGTTCTGCTGTGAGTGCAAGAATCCCTAAAGGGACAGGCATGCAAGCAGAGAAAACACCAAAACACAAAACAATTAGTAGGCTTGGGTAAAATAGTTACTTGTGGCTCAAAGTTAGCAGAGTAAATGTGTAGAGACAGAATCAGAAGAGTTCTGGGGTCACTTGGAGGAGGAGTCGGGACTTCATCATGTGTGCCACATAACCGAGAACCCATTCTGCTTTGTTTTTCACTATACTGATTTTCCAACCCAAAGGTGATCACACTCACCACAGTCATTTCCTGAACTATCTTTAGTTATTTAGCACAAGGTTGGGCACAGGGCAGGTATTTAAGATCTACTAATTGAGAGCTCTGAACATCAGGCCTATGGAGGAGAAGGAGGATCCCATTCCCTCTTGCTATCTAGCCCCAAAATACAAATCCATCCATGGGGGGCAGCTGTAGGATTGGAGAAATCTCAGAATGCCTGGGTGAAAGACATCCTAATTGTCTTCCAGGCCAATCTGTCTCCAGCCATCTAGAGAAGATGACCAGTTAGGAAGCTTCATTCAACCTAGGGCTCTGCTCCACAAAGACCAAAAAATTCTAAGTCACCAACAGCCATCTAAGTTGGGCCGGTTTTAGTGTTTCACTTGAGCGAAGGGGTTAAGAACCATGTCCCCACAGCCTAGTGTCTGTGCCAGAGACTCAGGACAGAATATTGTCCCCAGGCCTACAATGACACCCACCTTGCTGGGAGATCCGCTTAACCAACAAGTTGAGTTGCTCCACCACCACCTTCTTCTCACTCCTCAGCAAGTGGGAGAAACAGCTCTGCAGAGCAGAAGCCATGGCCTGGGAGTCGTGGCTTAGGCTCTGCTTCAGCTGTGTTGTTGCATTATCTCCAATCAGGAACTGGAACTCAGGCACCTCTGCAGGAAGGCCAGGACCCTTATCAGGAATAGCAAGATGGAACCCGCAGAAATAGGAAGCTGCAGGAGGCCTACCCATCCCATCCCTAACCAAAGAATCAGGTGATGCTAAGCAAACTTTGCAGTGAAAACTAACTGCTCACCACCAGCCCTTAGCAACCACACCTAAACCTGGTCTCCTGGGATTATCTCAGTGGCTTCAAGAATTCATGAGGACAACCAGCCCTTCAGTTCCTGTGACCTTCAACATCTGTTCTTAGCCACTGTTCCAGCTCTACCCAGGGATGTCCATCTATTCTAGGCCCAATATGCATGCTGCCAACATTTTGCTCAACCTTACTTGTCAGAAAGGTCAAAATTTCCTCAACTGGCCGGAAGCCACATAAGCCTTGAAAGGTGGTGAGGGCAATGGCCAATTCTGGCTTATGGTTGGCATCGGGGTAGTGCTGTGGAGCCTGCAGGTGCAGCTTCTCTGCCAGCTCCTGTGGAATGGCCAGGGGAAGAGGAGAATGGTCAAGGTGCAGCTATCACCTAGCAGGACACCAGTGCCACCCAGGCCTTGCTCCCTCCCCTCCCCAGTGGCTAGACAGCAGTAGCTTCCTATTTCTAGCAACAAGCCCAGTCAAGGCATAATGCAGACATTCCAGGTCCAGCCAACCCAGGGCATGAATATGACCCAAATCTGGGGAGAGCTGGGGCAAACTTTAAGAGGCTTGGACTGCAAATCAGGAAACCCAAACACCAAGCCATGCTTGGACACTAACAAGCTGTGTGACTTTGGGTAAATCCCTCACTTCTCTGGGTCTTTCTTTGCCTGTGTAGAAATGAGAAGTTTGGACAAATGCTTATAATGTAACTCATGAGCTTATACAGAAAGAATCTCTGGGTGAGGGTGGAGCTGAGACAACAGCTAGGGTACATGCCCTGCCCTGAAGGTAAACTCTCTAAATGAACCAAGTGGGAAAATGTCAGATATGAATAGTCCTGGGCTGGGTGAAGGGAGAACAGGGAGAAACTCCCCTGGCACAGGCTGGTCAGCTGTTTACTTAGACTTAGCTGCCAGGCCTGGATTCAGCTTTCAGCTGAAGCCTGGCATGGGTGGAATAAAAGCAGCAGTTAAAGTTGTAAGAGGGTGTTAAAAATAAGCTCTTCTCTACCTTGACTGTACCCCACTCTGATCCCGTACCTTGTTAGGGTGTGCCTGGATAGAGAGGGCCGTTTCAACTGAGAGTACTTTGAAGAGGAAGGGCAGCTTGCCATTAAAGGTGTCCTTGACTTTTGAGCCCAAGCAGTTCTGGTTCTCAGCAATCCACTCGCCTAAGGTCTTCTGCGGGATGCGATTGTCAAGAATCTTGGCATCTCCCCGGGGGTGGGTCCCCATCCACAGCTGGAAAAACAGGAAATTTGGGAGGAAAGGGGGAAGAACCTACCACCACCAGTTTGCCTGCCCCAATCCCAGTTACCCTGTGTCCCCCATAGGGCAGCTGAGTCCTGAGACAGGCCTCCCAGGACTGGGTATAAATAAATGTTCATGCCATCACAGACCTAAAGGGAGGCATCAGACCCCAGAATATCAGGAGTCAGGAGATCCAGGCTCTAGTTCAGGCTCTGCCTCTAACCAACTGTGGAGGTTTAAACTAGTTATTTCCTGTTTTCTGGGTCTCAGTTTCCTCATATGTCCAACAAAGAAAACGACACCTGCAGTGTCAAGGTCACTGAAAAACTCTGACTCAAATAGCTCTGTGAGGTGTCTGTATTCATTTACACCAGTCTCAGACTAGAGACTAAAGTTTCCTTATGCTTTGGCTTTTTCTCTACTAAACGGGCAGCAGAAATATGTAGTATTTTAGGTTTAAAAATTTAAAGTTGGTGCCCTCGCTGGGTAGCTCAGTTGATTAGAGCACTGGCCTGATACATTAAGGTTGCAGGTTCAGTCCCAGTCAGGACGCATACAAGAAGCAACCAATGAATGCATAAATAAGTGTAACAACAGACTGATATTTCTCTCCCTCAAATCAATACAATTTTTTCTTAATGTAAAAGTAAAAATTTAATTGTCGAAGAACACTGAATTAAAATGCAGTAAGTGCTAAGAGTTCTTTGAGGAAGGAAGTACTGGAAATCCCAGCCTATTATAAGAAAACCCTTCTTCTTTTGGTGCCACCATCTGGGTTCATCAACCTGCACATATCTGAAGAGCCTAGAGTGCCTCCTCCTTTACTGCTTCCCCCTCCCAGGTGATCCGTCTGACATGCCTCAGCCCTTAGAGTGGAAGAGTCCCTTGGTCTCACCTGCTGGTAAAGTGGTCTGAAATACAGTTTGGCGCTCACCTCTGCATATGGCTTGTCCTCTGAGATCCGGGCCAGTGGGTCACTGCTGGCCAGTAGCCGGGCCACTTCACTGTTGGAACCCATCTTCCCCCAGGCATACTGTTGCACCACACAGGAAAGTGGGAATACTTGGGGAACAGACAGAGGGTCAACATCCACTCCACCCCTGAGGCCTGACTCTATTGTCCCGGGGAAACTCGAGCTGAGGGTTTTGTCTGAGGGACAAAGTCAAAATAAGGGGTTTGTTGGTTTAGTTGAGACCCTTCTCTGCATGCCTCAATGTTCCCATCTATAAAACAGCCAGTGAGGATCTTGTGCTGACAGCTGCGCTGAGGTGAGCGGGAGGAACATTTCACACCGCAACGCCGTCTCCAGGCGACCCTCAAGACCTTCCTCGAGGGCTGCAGTAACGACTCAGTCCCCATCGCAGGTGTCCCTCCCCCGCCCCTCGTCCATCCATATTTTTGCGAAGTCCCATGGGTGGGTTCGACCTGGCATATTAAGGCGGGAAGGGTCCCCAGAAGATGACCCATACCCTCGCTCGCCTGCACCCCGGCGCGAAGCCCACCTCGCTGAGCGGCCATCCTTGCAGCACCAGACCTGGCTTCTTCAACGTATGCCCTTCCCAGCAGCACCTGCGGCCTCTCTGCTCCCAGAGCCTCTCGGGAAACGTAGTTCCTCAAGCGCCAGCGCCTCGGAGGCCTCGGAGCCCCGTGCGGCCATTTCCCCCTCCCACCTTCCAGCAAGGAGAAGAAGCCCCCACTAGCTCAGAGGCTTCCAGCCCGCAATCCTTCGATCTCAGTATTCATTCGTTCCTGCACCGGAGAACAAGATACGGATCCCTTTGCCCTTGTAGAGCTTACATTCTTGTGAAGGGAAAACAAGCAAACAAGTTCAATAAATAATAAACAAATCGTATAATATGTTGAAAAGTACTACAAAAAGGGGGTGGGTGGCAGTTTGCAGAATTTAAAATGTTGTCTTGGTAAGCTTCATTGAGAAGCTGACATTTAAGCACAGACTTGGAGGTGAGGAGGAGTGTGTTCTGGGCAAAGAAATAGCTAGAGGGAAAGCCCTAAGACAGGGACGTGAGAATGTGCCTGTGGTGTTCTGAAGTAAATAGCAAAGAAGCCAGTGTGACTGGAACCGAGTGAGCAGGACAGAGGTGGTCACAGAGGAAAGGCAGTGAGCAGAACTTTGGAGGTCATTGTGAAGACTTCATATTTTACTCTGAGTATTGCAGTCATTAGTGGATTTGTTATTATTATTTTTTTTTATCCTCACCCGAGGCCATTCTCTGATATTTTGTTCAGATAGAGTAGGAGGGAGACGGAGAGAGAAACATCGAAGTGAAAGGGACACATCGATTGGTCACCACCCGCACGACCCAACCAGGGCTGGGGACAAACTGCAACCGAGGTACGTGCCCTTAGCGGGAACCAAACCTGGGTCTCTCAGGACTGCAGGCCGACGCTCTAACCGCTGAACCAAACAGGCCAGGGCTCATTAGTGGATTTGAACAAAGAATTGCTGTAGTCCAAGCAGGGACTCACTGATGCTTGATCATGATGGCAGTTGTCACATGCTAGGCCCTTAACACCTGTCTGAGCTTCACTTTCTTCCTCTAGAAAGTGGGATAATAATGCTGGCCTGACAGGCTTGTTGGAGGGTCAGATGGAATGATGTGGGATGCAGGAAGGCAGTCAGTGCTAAGAACTCCTCTCATCCTTCCTGCCTTAAGTGCCTCAGGATTCAGAACCCCAGCCCCTCCTCCAGGCTGAACTGCTCACAAGTCAGAACACACAGAAGACAAGGAGAGTCACCAAGAGTTCTGCATGGCAAATGCTGGGGCTGGGCCTTGAATGTGGAATAACCTTGCTATATCCTGTGGAGAAAGGCTTTGACATCTGGACCTCCTCAGCCAGCTGGCGGGGCCCGAGAATACAGCAGCCAAAGTTCCAAGGAACCTCCAGTAAGGGGCTACAGTCCTAACTCTGCCTCCCCTTCCCCTTCCCCCAAACTGATTCCCACAGCCTCTACTACACACTCCCAGGAAAAGAAGGGGTACTGTTTTCTCTGTTATATTATATCTAGCTGTAAACATCAACTTCCCTTGGTGTCACCTGGCTCAGATAATCAGTCTGCATTTCCAAAGGAGTTTCATCATACACTAAGGAATAATAAAATGGAAACCACAAGAATCATACAAACAACACATCTCACATACTTACCTTTAAATATCTCTCCTTTCCCTCATCCCCACTCCCCCAGCCATATGAATCTTCTGGGAAAAGAATGAGGGATTAGTTTAGGTACAGCGGGTTCTTAGAGCACCTCCCATTACAAGCACCACTGAAGCCAGTTAGAGTCATTTCCTCATAGTATCTCTATTGGGAGAAAAGAATTTAGAATGTTGGGGCAGAGCCTCCACCCCATGCCACCCTCCCTACACAAAGAAAAGTATATCTGTAAGGGAAACTAGGGTGTTTAGAGAGCCTAGAAGTTTTCACTCTTACCTCTTGCTTGTCTATCTGTAGCAGAACTGATTAGACTTTATTATCCAGGGATCTGCTTTCCTGTCTCTCTCTTCTCTACTAGATCATGTGTCTAATTCAGTGTCACATTTCTGCCAGTGCCAAGGGCTCAAGCTGCAATAACAGCATACATTTATTGTTTTGTGCTAAATCCTGTGCTAAGCCCCTTTCAAGAATTTTCTCACTTCATTCTCCAGGCAACCCTATGGGATAGGTACTGTCATGAGCCCCTTTTTAGAGATAAGAAAAATGGGTCCTGGAGAGATGAACTTGTTCAATAGCACAGAATTCCTTCTGGTCTACTATACCTCCTTCCTTGTTGAATATGTGAATGAATAAATAAATGCATGATGACTCTTTCACAGGGAAGTGGACCGATCCCAGGAATCTTCAGAGACAGATGAGTGGGCCAGCTCTACACTGGCGATATCAAGTTCAATTCTTTCTTCACCAGTCCACCATTATACTAGCTTGGAAAGATAAGGAGGAGGCAGGACAGCCTCATGTTGTACAGATTGTTCTCTTAGGCTGCAGACAGCAAAGATCTCTGTATGCTGCCTGTGATGTTATGATATAATAACCAGCTCCTGGCCAGAATTTCTAAAATCTTTGTAATTTCCTAAGCAATAAATGGTTTCTGAGGCAGAGCCCCTAAATCCATTGGAATTTCCTGGATGATAGGAGCACTTTCTGTCCTAATGAGGCAACTCTTGGTGGCTCCTGGACAGCCTCAGGATGTGACTGGTCACCAGAAAGAACAAGCCTTGATTTGAAGCTTGGAACTTTCTACCCCACCTTCCATCTTCCAGGGAGGGGTGAGGGGAGAGACTGAGTTAACTATCAATCATGATCATGCCTATGTAATGAAGTCTCTCTCTGGAAAGTTTCCAGGTTGGTAAATACATCCACATGCCAGAAGGGTGGTGCATCCCAACTCCATGGGTACAGAAGTTCCTGAACTCAGGACCCAGACCTCCCACTATGTATCTCTTCAACTAGCTGTTCATCTGTATCATGTCCATTATTATATAAAAAAAAAACTAGTAAACATGTTTCCCTGAGTTCTGGAAGCCATTCTAGCAAATTATTGAACCTGATAAAGAAGTCGTAGGAACCGTGATTTATATAAGTACAGGTGACGATCTGAGATTTGCAATTGCCATCTGAAGTGAGGGAAGTCTTATGGGACTGAGCACCTAACTTGTGGAATCTGATGCTAACTGCAGGTAGTGTCAGAAGTGAATGTGGCCCTGGCCGGTTTGGCTCAGCGGTTACAGTGATGGCCCGTGGACCAGAGAGGCCCGGGTTCAGTTCCCCCCACGAGCATGTATCTCAGTTGCAGTTTGTCCCTGCCCCAGTTGGGGTCGTGTGGGTGGCAACCAGTCCATGTGTCTCTCTTACGTGGATGTTTCTCTCTGTCTTCCTCCCTCTTTCCTTCCCGCTCTATCTGAGGATAAATGCAAAAATGTCCTCAGGTGAGGATAAAAAAAAGAAGTGAATGTGTCAGAAAATTGGTTAGTGTGGCAATAACAAAGCAAAATCTGTATCTTGTCACATAAGTGTTCTGTATGAGCAGTAAAAGAGAAACACAAGTCTTTCCTTGGAGGGGTGGCTTGGGGGATTAGGGGAAGGTGGTTTCTAAGGGGACACAAACATGGAGGCCTCTCCCTCCTCCCACTTGAGGATATATACTGGAGAAAAGTTGAGCTGGTCCCTAAAGGATAGTTGGGATTTAGACAGGGGAGAGGAAGGTAAGAGAAATGAAGAAAACAGTAAATATTTACTAAATACCTATCATGTGCTGGTACTATGTTAGTGCCAGAAATACAACTGGGAGCAAAACAGACCCTACTCCTGCCCTTGTGGAGCTTACAGTCTAGTGAGAGAGAGAGGTATAAGTAAATAACCACTTATATACATATGTACTTACAGTCTGCAATAGGTATTATGAAGAAAAAGTATAGGCTAATAATGAGTTTATGTGTGGGGTAGGAAAGAAGCCACTCCTAAAGTGTATCTGAGATTAAATCTGAAGGATACTGGAGTTAACTAGGTGATGATGAGGGCATGAGCTAAGAGTGTACCAGGAAGAAGATACATCAGGAGCAGAGTCCCTGAGGCCAGAGGGAACAAGGGAAGTCTGAGGAACTAAAAAGCCACTTGGAGGGTTGGAATGCATGGGGGTGGGCAAAAGAAGGTGTGAGAAGGACAGATAGATGCAGGGCCAAGAGGCCAAATTAAGAATTTGGGACTTTATGGAAAATAATTGAAGGATTTTTAAACATAAAGTTCCATAATAAGTTTGTCCCCTTTAAACAGATCTCTGATTACAACATGAACAAAATACCAATTTGCAGCCCTGTACTAGTCCAGGGTAAGGCATGGCATTGGCTGGATTCGGTGGTAGTAGAGATGAACAAAGCCAGAGAGATGAATAAATAAGGTAGTTCGTAGGGAGTGCAGCCACCTCCCCCATGGCTGATGGCTGCATTTCTAAATTCCTTCATTTACTTAACAAATTCTTGACTCTCAGGTTCAAATCTCAGCTTAGGCCCTAAACCTGTTTGGGCATCAGGAGACAAGGTCTAAAAGAAGCAGAGTTCAGCTAGTGTGGGGTTCAGCTGCACAATTGGTTCTTCAGAAGAGAACCCCTCTGCTCGGCCCCTGTCACCAGAACACTCCGCTTAGAAGTAGGCTCACACTCCTGTCCCCTGCCTGGACCAAAGCTGCTTCCCAAACTTGCCCTCCAGGGAAGTGAAGGGGTTAAGTGTCTGGCTCCCTTTTAGGTAGTTTCCTACACAAATCTAGATGCTGTCAGACCAAGAGGCAGCACTGATCCGCGACCAGTCCCGCAGGTAGAGCAACGAGGACTCTAGAGGGGGAGTGAGGATGAGGAGGGACAAGAGACACGAAATGGAGACAAGACAGGGCTCTGATCAAGTCTCGTTTATTCTGGGGAGATCCACAGTATCAACAAGCGATAAGTTTGTGGTAACCACCCCGAAGCAATTTCAGGTAAATATCATGTGTGGAACAAAAGATAAACAGAGCATAACTGGCTGAGTGAATGGTTACTTAAAGGAATGCAGAAACATTGTATGCAGAGATGCAGAGATATCCTGCCTTGGGGCAGGAGATGGCAGAGCAGATTTTAACAAAATAGATGCCATGCAAACAGTCTCCCACAGACCGGGTCACTGGCTCTCTAGTTCCAGGACGCCGCCGTCTGGGAAGCACAGAGCCAGAAAAAAGCGAGAGAACACGAGTATCAACCGCTGAGTGCTGAGCAAGAGGGCGGAGTGGACCTCTGTTACGTGAAGGATCACGCCCCTTGGGGAGGGCGCTGCGCCTGCGCTAGAACGGCCGTCTCGCTCCCGGAAGTGGAGGGTTTGCCTGGAAAGAGCCGCTGGGTCTCGGTGCCCGGAGGCAGAAACGTTCGCGGAGCTCGCCCGTCGCTCCCGACTGCCATGTCGGCCTTCGACACCAACCCCTTCGCGGACCCAATGGATGTAAACCCCTTCCAGGTAGAGCTTCCAACACACAGTTCTCTCTAGTTCCAAAGGCTGCCGCCCGGGCCTTTTCCGTCAGAGCCGGAGACGAGGCGTAGGAGGGACGGGCTGACTGCCCAATGGGAGAGCGGGCTCTGAAGGCTAGCCTATCGTAGCGTTTTGGGGGCGGGACTAGCAGCAGGTGGCCCGGCCGAGGGGCTAGGCGCACGACGAGGTGGGAACCTCTACCTGCCCAGACGAAACACCTCTGGCTGGGTACTGCTGGGGAAGAGGCCTGAAGCTGACTGCAGTTACTGTTAGCCTCAGAGAGAGTAATGACTTCACCTGAGGGGATGTGGCTGCCACAGTCCTGCAGTCTGAATTTGAGTCACGTTAGGGGAGGGGTGACAGCAGCTTAATGAGGATGGTGGAAACCTTAGTGGGATGGAGAAATGGAAATCCCAAGACAACTCCGTCCCCCTTCCCTCAACAGTCAATCTAGCGTATAAGATATAAGGGCCCCTGAGATTTGTCAGGAAAGGAAGGCTGGGGAGAGGATGAGGAACTGAAATGTGGTCTCGATACGAATTCCACACTTTGGCCATGTATCTACTTTGAACTGGATTGGCTAGATAGGAGAGATCAAGTTAGGGAGAGAGGGCTCTGAGGGTCTTCAAGCACAAGGAAGGTTGGTCAGATGGACCTGTGTGTGCTGGTAGGGTAGTTGAGATGCACTGACCTATGAGCTGGCCTTACATTTTAAACAAATGATGGAGGAAGAAACAGTCTTCTACTTAAAGCCAAAACATTTTTGCCTTTGAGCTAAGGGCACAGGGTCATTCTTTTTCCATGATGAATGGCTGGGACTGCTGTTAGTGCCCAAATTCCTGTGCCTCTTTTTTTTTTTTTTTATCCTCACCCGAGGACATTTTTCCATTTTTTGTTCAGGTAGAGTGGGAGGGAGAGAGAGGAACAGAGAGAAAGAGAGAAACATCGATGTGAAAGGAACACATCGAGTGGCTGCCTCCCGCACAACCGACCAGGGCCGGGGACAAACTGCAACCGAGGCACGCGCCCCTAGCGGGAACCGGACCCAGGTCTCTCAGGACCGCAGGCCGACGCTCTAACCGCTGAGCTAAACCGGCCAGGGCTCCTGTGCCTCTTGTTTCATGTCTGCTTAAAACCAATTCTAGTCCGGCCAGTGTGGCTCAGTGTTTGAGCGTCCACCCATGCATGCACCAAGAGGTCGCCGGTTTGATTCCCAGTCAGGGCACATACCCAGGTTGTGGGCCCGATCCCCAGTGGGGGGCATGCAGGAGGTGGCCAGTCAATATTCTCTCACATTGATATTTCAATCTCTTTCACTCTCACTTCCTCTCTCTGTAAAATCAATAAAAGAAAAACAAAAAAAACAATTCTAGGAAATTTTGCTTGTGCTGACTGGCGACTTAATGAGCCCCGAGGTTTCTGCTCTGTAAGGATGTCACCAGGCACATTAACTCATCCTACTTTGACTTTGGTCATTGGCAGCTTCAAAGTTTCCTGCAGGTGGAGGGGAAGTCCTTGGAGGGGTCCTTCCTGCAACTAACAGCATGAGTTTTCCCACCTTAAACCTTCTCAAGGATCAAAGCCAAGACCAAAGAGACTATAACAAAATTTCTGTACGCTGTCAGGAGAGGGAAATTTTTATGCTTCTTTCTTGGTCTCAAGGTGACTTAGCCAATGGGAGCCCTAAAGGCAAATTTTGGTAGCTTGTGTTTTGTAACATCAGGGATTAATTCTTATAGCTTAATGCTTTATGACAGGACCTTTACAAGGTCCTTGTCTCTTATGCAATTCAGTCATCACTGTTAGCTGAGTAAAGAAAAAACATTTGCATTTTATCTGCCAGTGTCTTCTATTAACTGTTTTGCTTTAATTACAAAACTGCTGTATAATAGTGGAGTTTGAGTTTTAGTAAGGATCTAGTAGCCTTTTGGTGTGCATGCTGTGTAATCATTTGCTTTTATTTGTCCTGTCAGAATCAGAAATAAAATGTCTGCTGATATCTGACAGAGGCGGTCAGCTGTCCAAAGATCCAGAGAGCTTGTCCCCAATGCTAGCAGTGGGGAAGATAGTTGGCCTTAGTTCATCCCTGTATTAATAGTAGCTTGAAATTCTTTTTTATCCACACCCGAGCACATTTTTCCATTTTTTGTTCAGATAGAGTGGGAGGGAAAGAGAGTAAGAGAGAGAGAGAGAGAGAGAGAGAGAAACATCGACGTGAAAGGGACACTTCAAGTGGCTGCCTCCCGCATGACCCAACAGGGCCAGGGATGAATCGCAACTGAGGTATGTGCCCTTAGCGGAAACCGAACCCAGGTCTCTGGACCACAGGCCGATGCTCTAACTGCTAAGCCAAACCGGCCAGGCCAGTAGCTTGAAAGTCTTATACTACATCTCCAGCCCCAGAAATGACTGTGCAAACTGTGGTAGAAGTAATTTCTGCATTCAAGCAAGACAGTCTGTCCATCAGGCAATTCCAGGATATGGCAGGACAGGAAGCAGCTTCCAGCCTGTGAAGAGCAACATCTGGTGGGGAGTCCTGTGTAGGAAGAAGAGAGTTGGCTGGCTGGCTGCGATTCTTCTCCTCCTTATGCTGGGCTGGGTTTTTCCTCTTGGTGCACAGTTGTGTGGGGAGAAGGAGCTTTGGAAATGACACCCCCAAGCGCCTTCTCCTGAAGAGTTGCCTTCCCTCTCCTTCTGATGGTAGTGTCTGGTTCCCTGACTGCCAGGGCTAGAATATTGGGAGGGTGCAGCCCAGCTTATTTTTACCCCTGGTGTTGGCACAGAACTCAGGAGACAGGCCATAGGCTCAGAAACTGTCACACTTAGCCAGCCTTCAGAACAAAGTCCTTTATTCCATCACTTGTTGGTGGGTTGTGAAAATATATTTAGCGTTCAGAGTCCATGGTGGACTATTAAAGCTGGGAATATCCTCAGAGGTCTATTCTGACCCCTTCAGTCTAGAGCTGAGAAAACCAAGAACCCAGTGAGGATGGGACATGCCAGAGTCATTGGCTAATTTGCAGCAGGAAGGGGCCCAGACCTGGGTCTCATTCCCAGAACAGCATTGTTTTAAAGGTTTTTGAAGCCCAAATGTTGGGGTTATTTAAGCCAGTTATGAAAAAATGTTACATTATCACCACCACCACCATTCTTAAAATGAGAGTACTGGTAGGGGTAAAAGTAACAAATTAGTATTAGCTAAGCTATTTTTTCCCCCAGTGTGTGGGATTGGAATAATTGTTTTATGCTTTTTAAGACAGTACTTTAGCCTTGCCAGTTTGGCTCAGCGGTTAGAGTGTCGGCCTGCAGACCAGAGAGTCCCGGGTTTGGTTCCCACCAGGGGCATGTTCCTCGGTTGCAGTTTGTCCCCGGCCCTGGTTGGGGTTGTATGGGTGGCGATCAGTCGATGTATCTCTCTCAGGTCGATGTCTCTCCTCCCCCCGCTCGTCCCACTCTATCTGAAGATAAATGCCAAAAAAAAAAGACAGTACTTTAAAGTAGCACATGTTCTGAGTAATAACCAGTCCTGAAAGGTGCTCAGAATTCTGTGGTTAAATAAGGTTGGGAATCACTACTTATTTTATTTGTTTTAAAGATTGCTAAGGCTTGTTAATTTGTTAAATGCTCTGAGAAATCCTACGGTAAAGACATTACTCAATTTTATTTGACCCAACGTTTCTCAAAGTTATTAAACCATAGAATCTTTCCTGCTAACTTTTGTAGTATTCCATGAAACGCCCAGTGCACCTTTAAGTTAACTTCCTTACTACCTGTGTTCTTTATCCACCCCTACTCCCACTCCTGCACCACACTATGGGCGTGGGCTTTTATGACCTCTTCCTTGTATATAGTTATGATTAGGATTATTAGAAAACTTCCTGCAAAGAGCCGTGAAAGGAAAGTTGTCACAAGAGTGCAGTAGAGGGTTTACCACACTTGGAGGAAGCAGGAAACTGTAAGCCAAGTGTTGTTAATTTCACAACCTTCAGTGGCACTCCTTAACCTCTCTATTAATGATGCTGCATCTGCTTTGTACCCTCTGGAGATGCAGGTCCTGCTTTGGACCAATTCTAGCGTGTCTGCTCCCAAAAGTTTCTCAGTCTTAGCCCTAGCCAGTTTGGCTCAGCGGTTAGAGAGTTGGCTCACAGACCGAAGAGTTGTGGGTTCAGTTCCAGTCAAGGGCAATGTACCTCCGTTGCAGATCGGTCCCCAGCCCTGGTTGGAGTTGTGCAGGAGGCAACCAATGTCTCTCACATCGATGTTGCTTGTTTGCTTGCTTGCCTGCTTTCTTTCTCTCCCCCCTACCCCCAACCAAAGATAAGTGGAAAAATATCCTTGTGTCAGGATTAAAAAATAAATTAAAAAAAAAGTTTCTCGGTCTTGTCGGGTGATGAGGAAGTAAAGGGCTAAAAAGTACTATAGTGTTCATTTGATTTTTCAGCAGTCCACCAACAAGCCGGTCACCCAGGCAAACGCCAGGGTTACTTTCCTCCTCAGTATTTCTGCCAGTTTACCCAGGTGGCCTGCATTGATCTTGAGGAGGGGAGTGGACCAGCTGGTGGTGCTAAACAGAGAAAGTCTTAGGTCTTTGTGAGTTTCCAAATCACACAGTATTACTTTCACATGTTACCTTTTTGCAGTTAAAAGATAATCTCAGTTGCTCAGCCAATGTGGCTCAGTGGTTGAGCATCGACCCATGCACCAAGAGGTCACCAGTTCAATTCCAGGTCGGGGCACATGCCCAGGTTGTGGGCCCAATCCCCATTGGGGGGCAGGCAGGAGGTGGCCAACAGATGTTCTCTCTCATTGATGTTTCTATCTCTCTCTCCCTCTCCCTTTCCTCTCTCTCTAAAATCAATAAAAGAAAAAAAAGATAATCTCAGTGGTATGGCTGCTTCCCAAGGATTTAAAACAGTTCTCCCCTATAGAAGGATAAAGTGGTGGCATAAACATGATTTAGGTATAAACAGAGTTACATGAAGTTCTCAGCACAGACACTGATGGATTTGCCACTTCCCAGAAAGGGTGGGTTCCAGCTTGACTCTAACTTTGGGAATTCTCAAAACCACCAGATGGACCTGCTGGGACTTTCCTGTGGGACAGGAGCATTGTCTCAAGAAATTTGTCTTATACATTTAGAGGTGTCCTGGAGTTCTGTGTTTGACTTTGTTCTCACTGTATACCTCTATGAGTAATTTCTTCGACTTATGTGGCTTCAGAATAGCATTCACATAACAATGACCCCAGATCTAGAACTCTGTCTAGCCCTCGCCTATCTCTTAAGCTTCAAACTAGTGTTCAGCTCTCACCTAGACGTTTCCACATAGATATATTCCATATGTGTCTCCAGTCTGACTCAGTATCTTCTCAGATCCTCCCCCTGTTCCCACACACCCACTCCTGAAAAACCTGTTCCTCTTGTCTCATGATCGCTTATCATTCTCAGTGGTGGTGGCCCTGTTCCCCAGTTACCCAAGCTGGCAACTCAACTCCTTCCTTTCCCTTCCCTGCCTCCTCCGTTTCTTGCCCTGCAGTAATGGCATACCCCTACCAACCCAGAGAGTGGCTAAACCTTTGACATCTACCCGAAAAGGGTCTCTGGAGTCTATCCCCAGCTGTCAGACTTTAGTTCAGTCCTCATTATCACCCAAGTGGACTGTTGTGTACCAGCCATTCTTCCTAGCATCCTTGTTCCCGGAGCGTTGTACTGTCTCCAGTGCTGGCAAAGACGATCATGGCAATCCCTGCTCACAATCTCTAGTTGTTCTCTATTGCCTAACGGGTAAAGTGCAAGCTCCTGAAGTCTGGCCCTACCCCTTCTTTAGGTTGGTTCTCTGGTGTTCCTGACTACTCTCTACACAACCTGCTCCACAGTCCCTAGAACGTTCTCCTGTTCCCTGAACACATGCAAGCTGTTTTTAAAGGTGCCAAGTCTTTGCAAATGCTATTTTAGTTTTCTCCTTTAGTTTTTGCTCAATTTTTTTTTCATCTCTCAACATCCAACTGAGATGCCACCTCAGTAAAGTCTTTCTTTTTATTTCTATTTTTATTTATTAAATTTTTTTTTTATCCTTACTTGAGGACACTTTTTTTTGCATTTATCTTCAGATAGAGCAGGAGGGAGAGAGGGAGGGAGAGAGAGAGAGAAACATCGACATGAGAGAGACACATTGACTGGTTACCACTCACATGACCCCAACTGGGGCCGGGGACAAACTGCAACTGAGGAATATGCCTTTGGCAGGAACCAAACCTGGGACTCTCTAGTCCGTAGGCCAACGCTCTAACTGCTGAGACAAACCAGCCAGGTCTATTTTTATTTTTTTAAAGAATAGTTTATTGCCCAGCCAGTGTAGCTCAGTGGTTGAGCATCGACCCATGAACCAAGAGGTCACTGGTTCGATTCCCAGTTGGGGCACATGCCCGGTCTCTGGGCTTGATCTCCAGTGGGGACGTGCAGGAGGCAGCTTATCGATGTGTCTCTTTCATTGATGTTTCTATTTCTCCCTCTCCCTTCCTCTCTTTCTAAAAAAAAAAAAAAAAAAATCAATAAAACATTAAAAAAAAAGAATATTGATTTTTGGAGAAAGAGGGAGAGAGAAACATCCATGTGAGAACACATTGATCTGCCTCCTACACAACCCCTGCTGGGGATCAAGCCCACAACCTGGGCATGTGCCCTGACAAGGAATCAGACTGAGACCTCTCAGTCCATGGGATGACACTCAATCCGCTGAGCCACATTGGCTGGGCATGGCTGTAATTTTGTTTTTCTATCCTCACCCGAGGATTTTTTTTTTTTTTTTTATTTATCTTCAGATAGAGTGGGAGGGAGAAAAAGGGAGAGAGAGTGATGCATCAACGTGAGAGGGACACATCAACGGGTTGCCTCCCGCAGGACCCGGCCAGGGCCAGGGACTAAACTGTAACCAAGGTACGTGCCCTTGGCTGGAATTGAACCCAAGACTCATTGGTCTGCGGGCCAGTGCTCTACCGCAGAGCCAAACTGGCTAGGGTGTGGCTGTAATTTTTAATGGCTGTTTAGGCCATTGAGAGGATGTGCACCAAAACATGCTTGTGTTTACTGCCATTGGATTTTTAAGTTGTTTTCTGCTTTTTTTTCTCCTATTGTAAATACTGGTGCAATAAATGTCTTTGCAGATACAGATTTTTTTTTTTTTAATTCTCACCTGAGGATATTCTTCCATTTACCCTCAGACAGAGTGGGAGGGGGAGAGGGAGAGAGAGAGAAACATTGATTCAAAAGAGACACATTGACTGGTTGCCTTCCGCACAGCCCTGACCAGGGCCAGGGACCTAACTGCAACCTAGGTACGTGCCCTTGACTGGAATCGAACCTGCGACTCTTTGGTCCGCGGGCTGACTCTCTAACCACTGAGCCAAACCAGCCTGGGCTACAGATACAGATATTTCCTTAGGATGAATTCTTAGGTTCTGGGTTAGAGAGTACCAAGGTTAACTGTGGCTCTTGGTGCACTTGGGACCCAGGCAGCCTCTCTGGGGATGATTGTTCTTTCTTGTTCTGTTATACAGAGCCTTCAAAGCAAATAGGACTTCACAGAGCTTCTAAAATATTGGTGACTCCATGCCTCCCAGAGAGAATGGCTGAGTTTTCTTAGCCCATGAGGTATTTATTTAACATTTATTTGGAGCCAGAAACAAACCCCATACTGGGAGCTTGGGTGGAGTGTAGGATGGGAAGGCAAGGAAAAGTCCTAGAGAGCTAGCTCACAGCAGGACCTGTGAACTGCATGGAAAGAACATTGTCAAACCAGTGTGTTTTTCAAGGCCCCTCCTGTGAGAGCTCTAGCTTAACTCTGCCTCTTTTCTCTTGGGTCCCTCACCCTCCAGTGCCATGGAAGTGTTCCCTTGCCCCAGAGCTGTGATGGGCCTTTGTTCACCTTCCTCCTGTCCTTTTGGAGCCCTGCCTTCCTCTGAGCCCTGCCCAGACCTCCCTTCTCCTCCCTTCCTGTCTTCATTCCACCCTGGGTCCTTGTGCACATGTCTCAGCTACCAGATCGTGGACTCCATCCGGAAAGACAAGAGCTTGTTTGTCTTGGTGTGTCCCTCACACTGTAACTGTTAACTGAATGAAAATAACTGAGTTCAGGAACATTTTATTTGTTATAAGTTGAGTAAAAGGCATTAGCCAGTCTGGGGCCTTTGGTACTGAGGGAGTTTTAGGTTACTTCTTTGTAGGTGAAACTTAGCTCTCGCTATCCTTTTGAATAACTACTTGACCCACTTATGAATTAGTTGGTGCTCTATGAATGGGAAAGAAGATAGTTGCTGTTGACTTCTTTTTTGTGACTCAGAGTAAAAGCTGAGGATCCTCATTCAGGCCAGTGTGGTCCTTAGATATAAGACTCTCTACATGTGTTCCCCAAGAAGGACTTCTCTGAGGCTTAGGAATAAATAAATGAACAGAAGCAGTTGCCCCAGTCTCTCATGGTCCCCTCATCAGTGTCATTCGGAGTGGGGTTCATTCGTTCAACTACACATTGATGTAGCACCTTCTGTTTGTCAGGCACTATACCAGGATTTGTGGGGTGCACTGCTGAACAAGGTAGAACTGGACCTTTCCCTCCCAGGTTCACCACTTTTGTCTTTGGAGACAGACAGCCTTGGATTCAGAGTCAGGTTCAGCCACTACTTCTGAGATCTTGGACAAGCTTCTTCCCCTCTCTGAGCAGAGGCTTTCTCCAGCTATAAATTACAAATACTCCTCCCTCACAGGGTGGTCATGAGGTGGAATGAGGAGGAGAGGGTGTAACTTTTCTCAGACAGGGCTCCTCAGCTGAGCCACAGGACACCAAAATTGACTGGAGTGACTTTCCATTCTCTCAAGGATGGAATATAACCAGATGGTTCAAGATGCACAGGAGAGAAGTTAAGTCATTGCAGACAGTGGATGCCTTAGGGTAGTGGGGCTTAATTCTCTCAAGGAACCGGGTTGAGAAAGGCTGGTAGAACCTTCTTTTTGGATGGCTTGACACAGTGGCTAGTTCTGGGGTGACTAGAATTTCACAGTAGCATCCTGGTGTGATAAACCTGGCATATAGTAGACACTCAGTAAATGTCAGCTCCTCTCCTCAATCCCTCCTCCTCCCTACCTCTATCCCCAGGCCTCAACTTCTCTTGAAGCCACCCACATCTTTCAGAAAAGTCCAGGTTTCTTTAAATGGGAAGTATCCTTGGCTCCCAGAGTGTTCCTATTCCAGGCTCTTCTTCCCAGGTAAGGTGCTTCTGGGCCCTGGGGCTGCCGCTGTGATGCAGGTGCCTCCTTCTCTATGCCCTAGCATTTGGGCAGTGCCTCCTAGAGAAAGCAGAGGGCCTACAACCTGCAGCATTTATTCTCAGACATTACTTGAGCTTCTGTTCTGCACAGGCTGTACACCAAGCACTAGGAAGCCAGAATGTGAACTAGATTCCTGGCTGCAGAGTTTGTAGCCTGCAAGTGGGGACAGGATTTGTTTATGGTGAGCCTGTTGTCTTTTTCCATATAGAAAATTTGAGGGGATTCCCTGGGGGGTCTATTTAATGTTAACATTGTATTTAAAAATCCAGCCTATATAGGTTTCCTGGTGGAGGTGAGGCTGGTCCAGACGGACAGGAGCGTCTGAATGAGTCATGAGTGATAGTTGAGATGTGTAGATCGGGAAGCCTAGGTGGGGCCTGTAATAGGGGCCTTGCCAGAGTCCAGTGGCAGTCTGCTTACCCTTCACACCTGTTTCTCCCAGAACTCAGACATTGCTGATGAGCTGGACCTGAGCCCCATACCTATATGTGTGGGGAAGAGGGAGTGTATAGAAACTCTGCCTGGTGAGGGGCAGGATGAAGACAGACTGGCCTCAGGCAAGCAGGGAGGCTGCTTGGGTGAAGAGGGTGTCAAGGAGCCCTGTTCAGGTCCTAGGCTGGAAAGACTGGCCTTGGCAGAGATCAGATGGGTAAGGGAAGATTAAAAACTTAGCACAGGCTCGCCCTGGCCGGTTTGGCTCAGCGGTTAGAGCGTCGGCCTGCGGTACAGAAAAACTTAGCACAGGCTGTGTTGAGGATATTTTTGTATTTTTTGAAAAGAGTCTAGGGGGTGCCTGGCTGGTATGGCTCAGTGGTTGAGCATCAACCCATGCATCAAGAGACTGACTGATCTCTTTGATTGTGGCTGATTCCCGGTCAGGGCACATGCCCAGGTTGTGGGCCCAATCCCCAGTGGGGGGCGTGTAGGAGGCCGCCAATTGTGTTCTCTCTCATCGATGTTTCTATCTCTCTCTCTCTCTCACTTCCTCTCTCTGTAAAACCAATAAAGGAAAAAAATTTTTTAATTAAAGTCATTTAAAAAAAAAAAAAAAAAAGTATACAGGGGGGAGAAAAAGAACCAAAAACATTTTCTTGGCTTTTTATCCGAGCCCTTTATATCTTTTTATTCCTAGTAAGTATGCTTGATTTAATCAAGTCAGCACTGGCACCCAGCAGCATGTTTTTGTTCTAGGACCTTAAGCTATCCTTTTAAAAATAAGAGGAATAGCCCTGGCCGGTTTGGCTCAGCGGTTAGAGCGTTGGTCTGCGGTCCGGAGAGACCCAGGTTCGGTTCCCGCTAAGGGCATGTACCTTGGTTGCAGTTTGTCCCCAGCCCCGGTTGGGTCATGTGGGTGGCAACCACTCGATGTGTCGCTCTCACGTCGATGTTTCTCTCTCTCTCCCTCTCACTCTATCTGAACAAAATATCGAAAAATGTCCTCGGGTGAGGATAAAAAAAAAAAAAGAGGAATAAAATAGCGCTGGCTGGTTTGGTTCAGCAGTAGAGTGTTGGCCCGTGGACCAATGAGTCTTGGGTTCAATTCCGGCCAAGGGTGAGTACCTCAGTTGTGGTTTTTCCCCGGCCCTGGTCAGTGTCGTGTGGGAGGTAACCAGTCGATGTGTCCCACTCATGTCGATGTTTCTCTCTCTCTCCCTCCCATTCTATCTGAAGATAAATAGAAAAATATCCTTGGGTGAGGATTTAAAAATAAAAGGAATAAAATAGTAAATAAAACATTACAGAAAGGTTATAAAGTGAAAAATTTCCACCCATTCACCACCACCCCTACCAAAAAACCCCACTCCCTGGAGGTAAATTCTATGAACTGTTACGAATCTAGAAAGGGTACTAACAAGAACATGTATAGTGGTGATTCCCAGGCCTCAGAGTGTAAAGCTTGCTTTTTATCTCTTCTTGGAAGTCATCTGGACTGAACCCCTATTTTTCCAGAAAAGGAAAAGAGATTGCAGCTCTATGTGGCAGTGGTTGGGCACAGGAGCCTTCAGAAGAGGCTGCTCAGGACACTAGTAAGGGCCATCAGCCTCCTCGCTTCAGCCGGCATCATGGGATTGCCTGCTGGCCTTGAGATGGTGATGTCCCTTCTTCACTAAGGTTCTCTTTTCTCCTCAGCATCTAATGGCTCTTTTTCACCTTCTCAGGATCCCTCTGTGACCCAGCTGACCAGTGCCCCACAAGGTGGCCTAGCTGAATTTAACCCCTTCTCAGAGGTTGGTGAGCGTGTCCTCTTTCTGAGTCCCCGGGTCCTCTGGATGGTGCTGGGGTCTCTGGGGCAAGGAGCCTTGGCAAGACAGAGTGTTCTGAGAATCAGCAGTTCTCAGAGGGATAGTCTTAATGTGAACTTGAGGGGTGGGGTTAAGATGAGGAAGCCACCAGTCCTCTCCTTGAGGTTCATGATCTGGGCTCTTTCCTGAAGAGAGCAGGGCAGTGCCAGGATCTCTGGATCCAAAAAGGTCAGGGGTGCTGGGTTAGGCATCATTGCCCAGAGCTTGAGGCTTGTTGGCCAAGAAGCTACAGAGGGAGGCCCAGAGGGAGTACTCCTCATAGGAAGAGCACATCACTCACCCTACTGTGGGTTTGCTCCCACATGGCCAACTGGTGGAGTCTCACTTGCTCCTTTGATCTTCCCCAAGCAGACAAATGCAGCAACAACAGTTCCTGTCACCCAGCTCCCTGGGCCCTCGCAGCCAGCAGTTCTCCAGCCCTCAGTGGAACCAACCCAGCCAACCCCCCAGGTACTGTTGACAAAGATCCCTTTTGCCTCTCCTTTCCAGAAAGGGAAGCACCCAGACTAGTAGCTGAGTCCTGAGATCGAGTGGTGGGCAGAGGGCCTTATTCTCTGGCTCTCCTTCAAGGGCCCTCTTGATAATCTCTTTGGAGCTTGTCACTTGCATGTGGAGGGTCTGCTCACCTAACCCTCCCCCCACCTCAATGGCAGCACTAGAAAAAATAAGCCCTGCCCTGGCTGGTTTGGCCCAGCGGTTAGACTGTTGGCCTGTGGACCAGAGAATCCCGGGTTCGGTTCCCACTAGGGGCACGTACGAAAAAAAGAAAAAATAAGCCCTACTCACTAGTCTGGGCTCCTGGGTGTCTTCAGACAAAACATTGCCCGTCACGCCATTCCAGGTCCTTCTGGGGCCTTTTCTTACTCAGGGCCTGAAATCTAACCTCATTTATTCCTGTCTTCCTTCTTATTTTCCTTTGTCCCTTCAATAATTACTGTGAATCTTGTCTGTTTGGTACCCAACTTTCCACCCCCTTGCCTCACTGTTCTACCCCACGCTCCTCACTGCCCCTGGTGAGCATGACCCACAGTGGAGTTGTATGTTGCAGCTCCTGCTTAGACAGGCCAGCAAATTCCTGCCTACCAGATTCCTGGCAGTGAGCAAGCTCTCAGAGAGGCAGATGCTACTAGGAGGAGATAGTATTCTCAGAGACAGCTACATGAAAAAGCTTCCGAAGGTAGGCAAAGTATAGGTGAGCGTGAGTGAGGGCGAGGTGCCTGGAGCCTGCCAAGCTAGACATTGGACTCTAGTGGGCCCCAGACTGCTCCCATCATCTGACCAGACTTACTCTGAAAGTACTGCCCCTGCATGGAACCCTAGGACCCTGAGCCCCACCCACAGCCCTATGAGGCAAGGCTTAGAGGCAGAGGACACTTTCTTGTTCAACTGGGTAGTGAGTCCTGGATCCAGCTCACCTGAAGTCACTGACTTGGGGAAATAGGCTAAGACCCTTACAGTGATCAATTATGGTCCTGCTTATACCCCTAAGTGCCCAAAATTTACCTCCTTAATGGAGAACTTATTTTGGAGAGAGAGAGAGGGGACACACATACATATGTACACCTATGCCTGTGAGATAACCACTTTGGTATTTGCTCCCTAAAAAAGGACTGTAGACTTCTGGAGGAACTGGGCTCCAGTAACTGCAGCACCCAGCAGGAGCAGGACTATAGGCTGGAACTCTGGGCCCAGCTCTGCTCAGCCTCATGTAGAATTCCCTAGCTGTGTCACTTGGACGCCCTGCTCTGCATGGAGAGGGGTTAAAACTTGAACTCTGCATGCTGTGAAAGCCAGGCAGAGCAGGCCAACCCTAAGGAACTGTCCTGGGATGTAGCCATTCACAGTACAGGTGGACCTCAGGGCAGTTCCTGGGAGTGGAGCAGGTGAAGGTGCTTGAATATACATCTCTCAGGTTCCAGGTACACACAGTATGGCCTCAAGTGCCTCCTCTCCCGACTCATCCTAGCAGATTTACACTGTTTCCCTTCACATACACACCCTCCAGGCTCTTCAGGCGAAGCTTGGATCTCTGGGTGTCTGACTACAGTGCAGTCTGTTGTGAGGCCTTTTGCCCTTTGCTATCACCCCAAAAGTCAGTATAATTTAACTTGGCCTGGACTACAGTATGGAAGATGGTTCTCCTATCTCAAGCTTCAGAATGAAGGGGAGAGGAAAACCCTGGTAATGGCAAAGGGGTCAGAGGTATTGTAAGGGCAGTGGGGGACAGGTCACCTTGGCCTCTCTGTGGTGGTCTCAGATAACCAAGACATTGGGGATTGGGACTGCCTCTGGGACTTCCAGATGGCTGTCCCTGTGTGGGGCATGGGCCCTGTGACTTCCTGTCAGGTCAACACTGTCCCTCTATCTTTCATGTTCGGCTGCCTCCTGCTTCCCTGTTTGGCTCCAGGCTGTGGCCTCTGCAGCCCAGGCAAGCCTGCTCCGGCAACAGGAAGAACTGGACAGGAAAGCAGCCGAGCTAGAACGCAAGGAACGAGAGCTACAGAACACTGTGGCCAACTTACATGGTAAGGGAGGCCACCTGAGGTCCTGTGTTACCAGGAGAGTTTCCTCAGCCTGCTTGTTCCTGGGGCAGCCTCAAGTCTTTGCTGAGCTCTTGATCATCTTAGAATGGTGCTGGTCCTGGGGCGAGCAGTAAGGTGAAATCAGGAGACCTGTAGTGTAACCTTAATGGGTGTAGATTATTTCTGTACTTCTTTCCAGCTGTAAAGTTTTTTGATAGAGTGGGGGCACTGGTGCCACGATTCCTTGGTTATAGGCTGTTCAAAAAAGTAATCACTTAGGCTGTTTAGCTCTGTGTTTCTCAGTGCATTTGAGTCTGTTATCTTGGACTGAGCTTGTGGATGTTTATGTCCCATCATCCTTTTCCTTCCTACTTTATACCCATGAAAACTCTGGGCCCTGCTTACCGGTGCCCCTCTGGGGGTCTTGGGTTGGCCCATAAACGGGGCCAGCATGTGCACTGTGCCCTGCTGCTGCTGAAGCTGGGCCTCATCTCATCATCTCTTTCTACACAGTGAGAGAGAACAATTGGCCGCCCTTGCCCTTGTGGTGCCCTGTCAAGCCCTGCTTCTATCAGGACTTCTCCACAGAGATCCCTGCTGACTATCAGCGGATATGCAAGATGCTCTACTATCTCTGGATGTGTGAGTCCAGCTCCTGCCCCTCTGAGCTCAAGGCTGAAATGGGCTGTGTCTTGAGAGCCCTATCTATGCTCTGGTTGCTCCTACCTGGCAGACTCTAGCCTTCCTCAGTGCAAGTTGGGTTGGGGTGGGGGACCTTTACCCACATAATTGGCACTCTGAAGTTTGCTCTCTGTCCTGGGAACCTCCTTTCAAGAGCAAGTCCAGATCATGAATCAAGTTGGGTAGGACCAGCTGGAGGTTTCTGAGTTCCTGTGGAGCTCATTGCACTAAAAGGTCCTCTTTAGGTGAAGGCCTCTCCTCCCTACAGATCCCTGGGCTATTTAGGAGTGAGGATAAAAGACTCCCTGTTGCTTCCCTGTGGGCTATCCATGGCCACCCCTTAAATACCTGGGCTGTCCCATCATATCTTAGAAGCTTGGTTGGGTCCCTGGTTTTGAGGTCCCAGAAAAGGAAGATGGGAGCTAGTCCTGCCTGGGTACAGGCAGCTTCCCTGACAGCATGGACCTCCTCTCCTCTCCAGGGGGTGGTTTGCCACATCTGGGAGCCCTTCAGCCACCTTGGCATCAGCCCACATCTGTCTCCCCCACTTCCACAGTGCATTCAGTGACTCTGTTTCTGAATCTGCTTGCCTGCCTGGCCTGGTTCTTAGTCGATAGCAGCAAGGGCGTGGACTTTGGCCTCTCAATCCTGTGGTTTGTGATCTTCACCCCCTGTGCCTTCCTTTGTTGGTACCGACCCATCTATAAGGCCTTCAGGTAAGCGGGACTGGGGTGAGGGGGGAGTGTATGGCTGACATCCCAGGTAGCGAGCCAAGGGCCATGAGCCCTAGGGCCCCATTCCAGTAAGAGCAGAATAGAATCATGGGAAATTCCCATTCCTGCCCAGAGTTGTCAGGGATTAGGAGGCAGTTTCCTCACTCGTATTTGAGGTCTATTCTGGGCCCTGTCCTTAGACTAGGAAAAGAGACCAAGAGAGAGGTACAGGAGCCTTACTTGTCCTTCTACTGCACCCAGTCTGTTTGGTGCAAAAGGATTTCAGTCACTGGGAAAAGGGAAGGGACTTCCTAGCTCTCTTCTGAAGTTCTAGGGCAGCGATTTTCAACCGGTGTGCTGCAGAAAATTTTAAAATATGCAGTGCTTCTCTATTTAGTCAGGGGCACTGACCTCTTTTTCCTTAGATTGTCAATAAAATAATGACAACAGTGAACACAATAGTAGCTATTCAGTGTGAATGAATCAAAATTATACCTTTTTCTTTTTTTGTCAGATTGACAAAAAAATATGTTTTTTGGTGCGCCACAGAATTTTAGTAGTTTATATGTGCCATGAGATGAGAAGGGTTGAAAATCACTGCTCTAGTGTGTGCTTCTATGATAGAATCAGACTCAGATACACTCTTAATGACTTCTCTCTCTGCTTGCTTACTTATGCCCCTCTCCCTATCTCCCTAGTAACTGTGGAGCATTGCTGAATGCCAATATTTAACCAGTTGACCTAGAATAGATACTGTGGACTTTAATGGATCCACTTCACAGACTCCTAGGGCATTTGGAGTTGTGCCTCAGAGCTAATACTTTCAGGGCTGGGAGTCCAGCAGGCTCCAGAAAGAGAGGACAGGGCAGTGGCTGAACCCCCTCCATGCACTCAGCAGGTGGGACCTCAACCCACACTGTATTCTAGCCCTCGAGGACATGGAAATGGAGGTACTTAAAACACCAATTTTATCTAGTGTTTGCTACTCCCCAAATACCTTTTTTGCCGCTCAGGCCTACAGTTGTATTATTAGAGGTTTATATACCTTTGGCTTAGGTTTTCTTCCCTGTTATGAAATGCAGACAAGTACCCCAAGAGATGAACTGTTAAACTCTTCATATTGTCCTTTGAGTAAGCAACTTTATTGACTCTTTGAGGAAGGGGTCAAGCATTGGAAGGCAGTGAAAAGGCAAGCCCTTTTTTATTATAGTGTGTGTCGTTGTAGACACACACTGACTGAGCCTCTGGTGCTCTGTTTGCTCTCCCATTCTGCCTCCTGGCTTCTAGTGAGGAGGAATATCAGACCATGTGAGGAATGCTGAGGAATGGGTTCCAAGGCCTCTTATGATTTCTGGTTTTCCCCTTCTCTCCACAGGTCTGACAACTCTTTCAGCTTCTTCGTGTTCTTCTTTGTATTTTTTTGTCAAATAGGGATCTATGTCATCCAGTTGGTCGGCATCCCTAGCCTGGGGGACAGGTGAGCCCGGGGGTAGTACAAAGGGAACTATGCTTTGAAGGCTCAGCTCAGTGTCTCTCACCCTGTTTGCCAACCTCTGAGAGACCCTACAGATGACCCTCTTTCACCATGGCACAGAGAGCAGTAACTGGGCCAGCTTGGATCTGCCTTCAGGCCCTCTCCAGTTTCTCACCAGTAGCCACTCACGGTCTTGCCTTGATTACCACTTTCTGGGGTATCTATGGGTGAACTTGGCCTGAATTCTCTGTGTCCTGTACTAGATTGCAGCCTCTTTCTTTTCTCTGGTCATACCCTCCTAGAAGCTGGTACTACTTCCACAGGTTCCAGACTTGCCCTTGGGTTTGGGCAGCTGCTGATGGATGCCCTGGTCTTTGCAGACCCTGAGCTGTGACGTTTTCCAGAGGCCCTGTAACCTCAGGAGATGAAGCCCTAGCCTCTCCTGGATGGGTCCTCTGGCTGCTCTCTTTGAGCATACAGCTGGCTTGAGTTTTCTGGGTGCTGCAGTCCTCCACTCAAAATTAATCTCAGAAAGCAAAGCTGATGGTTGATGTTTTCCTTTTGCCTCAGTGCACAGGGAACATTACAGAAAGGTCAGGCTGGCACTTGGCTGAAAGCCTGAGCCTGGAAGGGCTGTGCTATTTTGGTCCCATCTCTCCAGTAGAGCTGACAAGTCCAGAGCAGTGGGGAGGGGGCTGTCTCATCTCCAACTCAGAGCCAAGTGCATGCTGCCCTCCCACCACCCCTTTTTTCATCTTGTTTATAATCTGGCCTCTTTTCTTTTTGTTTGGTGACCCAGTTACATTACTCATTACCCTAAGTGAGACCCTGATAGAAAGGCTTTGATTAATAACTGTTCTATGGCCCTGGCTGGTTTGGTTGAGCTGTTAGAGCGTTGGCCCATGAACCAAAGAATCATGGGTTTGATTCCTGGTCAAGGCCATGTACTTTGGTTGCGGGTTTGATCCCCGACCCCGTCTAGGTTATGCAGAAGGCAACCAGTCAGTGTGTCTCTCTCACATCGATGTTTCTCTCTCTCTCCCTCTCTTCTCTCTTCCTCCCTTCCTATCTAAAAAAATACAATTAAAAAAAAAAAAAGGAAAAGTAGTCTCAGGTGAGGATTAAAAAATAAATAAATAAATATGCCCTGGCTGGTTTGGCTCAGCTGTTAGAGTGTTGGCCCGCGGACCAGAGAGTCCCGGGTTTGTTTCCCGCTTAAGGGCATGTACCTCGATTGCAGTTTGTCCCCGGCCCTGGTTGGGGTCGTGTGGGTGGTGACCAGTCGGTGTGTCTCTCTCACATTGATGTTTCTCTCTCTCTCTTCCCCCCTCTCTCCCTCCTACTCTATCTGAAGATAAATGCAAAAAAATGTCCTCAGGTGAGGATTAAAAAAAATAATAATAAAATAAATATATAAAATTAAAAAACAAACAAACTGCACTTTGCACTCTGGACAAGGAGTCACAAGGCTTGATTTCTGGTCCTGGGTCCGCCCCTTACTGCCCTGCCTAGGCCTACTTGGATGAGCTCTGCAGCCTCCAGCCTCTCAATACCTTTCTCATCTCACCTCATAATACTCCCTTTCGATTGTAAAATATACATAATGTAAAATATATCATTTTATGTACCACTTAAACCATTTTTATTTTATTTTATTTATTTATGTTTTTATTAATTAATTTTTGTTACAGATGTTTCTCCTTTTTCCCTCACTGATTCCCCTCTCCCCCTCTCCCCCTGCCCCGTCCCCACTTTGTTGTCCATGTCCACTGTTCATGCATACATGCATATAAGTTCTGTGGTTTATCTCTCCCCCACCACCCCCTCTTCTGGGGATTGTCAGTCTGTACCCCACTTCCACGTCTCTGGGACTACCCCATTCCTCAGACTGTTATGTTCATTATATTCCACAAATAAGTGAGATCATATGATACTTGTCTTTCTCGCTTTGGCTTGTTTCACTTAGGATGATACTTTCCAGGTCCCTCCATGTCATCTCAAAGGATAAGAGATCTTTCTTTCTTACAGCTGCATAGTACTCCATTGTGTATATGTACCAGAGCTTTTTTATCCATTGGTCTGCTGATGGACACTTGGGCTGTTTCCAGATCTTAGCTATTGTAAATAGTGCTGCTACAAACATGGGAGTACGTATATTCTTTCTGATTGGTGTTTCAGGCTTCTTAGGGTATATTCCTAGAAGTGGGATCGCTGGGTCAAATGGAAGTTCAATTTTTAATTTTTTGAGGTAACACCATATTGTTTTCCATAGTGGCTGCACCAGTCTGCATTCCCACCAGCAGTGTACTAGAGTCCCCTTTTCTCCACACCCTCGCCAACACTTGTTGTTTGATGATTTGTTGATGGCAGCCATTCTGACAGGTGTGAGGTGATACCTCATTGTTGTTTTAATTTGCATCTCTCTGATGATTAGTGATGAGCATTTCTTCGTATGTCTCTTAGCCATTTGTATGTCCTGTTTGGAGAGGTGTCTATTTAGTTCCTCTGCCCATTTTTTAATTGGGTTCTTTGTCTTCCTTTTGTGGAGTTGTATGAGCATTCTATATATATTGGAAATTAACCCCTTATCTGATATATCATTGGCAATTATGCTCTCCCATACAGTGGGTAGCCTTTCCGTTTTGATGATTGTATCTTTCGCTGTGCAGAAGCTTTTGAGTTTGATGTAGTCCCATGTGTTCATTTTTTTTGTTTGTTTCTATTGCCTTAGGAGATGTATCAGTGAAAATTCTGCTGCGTATAATGTCTGAAATTTTGTTGCCTACAGTTTCTTCTAGGATTTTTATGGATTCATGAGTCACATTTAAGTCTTTTATCCATTTTGAGTTTATTCTTGTGTAGGGTGTAAGTTGGTGGTCTAGTTTCATTTTTCTGCATGTAGCTGTCCAATTTTCCCAGCACCATTTATGAAAGAGGCTGTCCTTACTCCACTGTATGCTCTTGCCACCTTTGTCAAATATTAATTGAGCATATTACCTTGGGTCCATTTCTGGGTTCTCTGTTCTGTTCCACTGGTCTATATGCCTGTTCTTGTGCCAGTACCAGGCTGTTTGGATTACAGTGGCTTTATAGTATAACCTAAAATCTGGTAATGTGATCCCTCCAACTTTGTTCTTTTTTTTCAAGATTGCTGTGGCTATTCGAGGTCTTTTTTGGTTCCATATGAACTTTTGAAGTACTTGTTCTAGTTCTGTGAAGTATGCCGTTGGTATTTTGATGGGGATTGCATTGAATCTATAGATTGCTTTGGGTAATATGGAAATTTTAATGATGTTAATTCTTCCAATCCATGAACAAGGTATGTGCTTCCACTTTTTTATATCTTCCTCTATTTCTTTTTACAATGTCCTGTAGTTTTCTGCGAATAGGTCCTTTATTTCTTTGGTTAAGTTTATTCCTAGGTATCTTAATTTTTTTACCGCAATGGTAAATGGGATTGTTTTCTTAGTTTCTCTTTCTGTGAGTTCATCATTGGTGTATAAGAATGCCATCGATTTCTTGACGTTAATTTTGTATCCTGCTACTTTGCCAAATTCATTTATTAAGTTTAGTAAATTTTTTTTTTTTTTTTTTTTTTATCCTCACCCGAGGATATTTTTCCATTTTTTGTACAGATAGAGTGGGAGGGAGAGAGAGGAAGAGAGAGAGAGAGAGAGAAACATCGACGTGAAGGGACACATCGAGTGGCTGCCACCCACACGACCAACCAGGGCCGGGGACAAACTGCAACCGAAGTACGTGCCCTTAGCGGGAACCGAACCCGGGTCTCTCCGGACCGCAGGCCGACGCTCTAACCGCTGAGCCAAACCGGCCAGGGCAAGTTTAGTAAATTTTTGATGGAGTCTTTAGGGTTTTCTACGTATAGTATCATGTCATCTGCAAATAATGACAGTTTTGCTTCCTCCTTTCCAATTTGGATCCCTTTTATTTTTTCTTCCTGTCTGATTGCTGTGGCTAAGACTTCCAGTATTATGTTAAATAAAAGTGGCGAAAGTGGGCATCCTTGCCTTGTTCCTATTCTTAAGGAAAATGCTTTTAGTTTTTGCCCATTGAGTATGATGCTGGCTGTAGGTCTTTCATATATGGCCTTTATTATGTCAAGATATGATCCCTCTATTCCCACATTGCTGAGCGTTTTTATCAGAAATGGATGCTGGATTTTGTCGAAAGCTTTTTCGGCATCTATTGATATGATCATGTGTTTTTTTTGTTTGTTTGTTTGTTTTTTTAATCCTCACCCGAGGACATTTTTCCATTTTTTTGTTCAGGTAGAGTGGGAGGGAGAGAGAGGAACAGAGAGAGAGAGAGAGAAACATCGATGTGAAAGGAACACATCGAGTGGCTGCCACCCGCACAACCAACCAGGGCCGGGGACAAACTGCAACCGAGGTACGTGCCCTTAGCAGGAACCGAACCCACCCTTAGCGGAAACCGAACCCGGATCTCTCAGGACCGCAGGCCGACGCTCTAACCGCTGAGCCAAACCGGCCAGGGCGATCATGTGGTTTTTATTCTTCATTTTATTTATGTGGTGTATCACGTTTATTGATTTGCAAATATTGTACCAGCCTTGCATCCCTGGGATGAATCCCACTCGGTCATGGTGGATAATTTTTTGGCGTATTGCTGGATCTGATTTGCTAGTATTTTGTTCAGGATTTTGGCCTCTGTTCATCAGGGATATTAGCCTGTAGTTTTCTTTCTTTGTAGTGTCTTTTTCTGGTTTTGGAATTAGAATTATGCTGGCTTCATAAAACGAGTTTGGAAGTCATCCTTCTTGAATTTTTTGAAATAGTTTGAGGAGAATGGGTGTTAGTTCTTCTTTGAATGTTCGGTAAAACCCCCCCCCCGTGAAGCCATCCCGGCCTGGGCTTTTGTTTGCTGGGAGAGTCTTGATTATATCTTCAATTTCTTCTGTTGTTATTGGTCTGTTCAAGTTTTCTATCTCTTCCTGGTCCGGTTTTGGGAGACTATGTGTTTCTAGAAATTTGTCCATTTTGCTTAGATTGTCGAATTTGTTGCCATATAATTGTTCATAGTAGTTGTTAACGATCTTTTGTATTTCTGTGGTGGCAGTTGTTACTTCTCCTCTTTCATTTCTGATTTTGTGCATTTGGGTTCTCTCTCTTTGTTTCTTGGTGAGTCTAGCTAAGGGTCCATCGATCTTGTTTATCTTTTCGAAAAACCAGCTCTTTGTTTCATTAATCCTTTGAATTGTTTTTTTGGTCTCTATGTGGTTTATTTCTGCTATCTTTACTATTTCCTTCCACTTAAACCATTTTAAAATATACAATTCAATGGCATTTAGTATATTTTCAGTTCTGTGCAGTCACTACCACTATCCAGTTCCAGGACATTTTTATCACCCTAGAAGAAAACTCCATACCCATTAGCAAACACTCCTTATTCCCTCCTTCCCTGAGCCCCTGGTAACCATTAAACTGCTTTCTCTCTCTGGATTTGTGTCTGGCTTCATTAAGCATGATGTTTTCAAGGTTCATGTTGTAGCATAGATCAGACTTTCTTCCTTTTTATGGCTGAATAGTATTCAGTTGTTTGGATATACTACATTTCGTTGATCCACTTATCAGCGATAGTGATTTGGGTTATTTCCACCTTTTTGCTGTTGTGAATAGTGCTGCTACAAACATTTGTGTACACGTTTTTGAGTACCTGTTTTCAGTTCTTTTGGGTTTGTATCTAGGAGTGGAGTTGCTGGGTCATGTGGTAATCTGTGTGTAATTTATTATTTTTTATTTTCCTGTGATGCTCTTTTTTGTTTTGTTTTGTTAATCCTCACCAGAGGATATTTTTACATCGATTTTTAGATAGAGTGGAAGGGAAGGAGAGAGAGAGAAAGAGAAACATCAATGTCAGAGGGACACATCTATCGGTTGTCTCCTGCACAACTCTGACCAGGGCTGGGGATCAAACCCACAACTGAGGTACATGTCCATGATCAGGAATTGAACCTGCAACTCTTCAGTCTGCAGGCTGATGCTCTTAACTGCTGAGCCAAACCAGCCAGTGCCTATGGTTAATTTATTGATGAACTGTCAAATTGTTTCCCACAGTGGCCATATTACATTCCCAGTGGCAGTGTATGAGGATTCCAGTTTCTCCACATTTTTGCCAAGATTTGTTATTTTCCACTTTTTTATTTAATCCTCATCTAAGGATATTTTTCTATTTATTTTCAGATGGAGTGGTAGGGAGAGAGAGGGGGAGAGAGAGAGAGAGAGAGAAACATGATCATGAGAGAGACACATCAACTGGTTGCCTCCCACACGACCCCAACCAGGGCCGGGGACCGAGCCACAACTGAGATACGTGCCCTTGACTGGAATCGAACCTGTGATTCCCTGATCTGTGGGCCGATGCTCTAACCTCTGAGCCAAACAGGCCAGGGCTCTTTTCTATTATAGCCAACCTAGAAATGCGATATCTCATTATGGGATTTGTTTGTTTAATCCTCACCTGAGGATATGTTTTTACTCGATTTTTTCAGAGAGGGAGGGAGGGTGATAGAGAAAGAGAGAAACATTGATTGATTGGTTGCCTGTGGGGATCGAACCCATAACCTCCGTATGAGTCCTGACTGGAAATCGAACTCACACCTTTTTGGTGTACAGGACGACGCTGTAACCAACTGGGCTACCTGGCCAGGGCTCATTGTGGTTTTTTGTTGTTTTTTAATGTTTTTATTGATTTATTTAGCGAGGAAGGGAAAGAGAAACATCGATGTGAGTTAGAAACATCAGTTGGCTGCCTCCTCCACGTCCCCTACTGGAGATTGAGCCTGCAAACTGGGCTTGTACCCTGACCAGGAATGAAACTGGGACCTCTCAGTGCATGGGACAGCACTCAATCCACTAAGCCACACTGGCCGGGCTGGGTAGTCTTTTTGTTGTTGAATTCTTTATATTTTCTGGATACTAGCTCTTATCAGGTATGTAATTTACATTTTTTTTTTCTATTCTGTTTTTCCATTCTCTGTCGTGTCCTTTGATGTACAAAAGTATTTTTCTTGGTGGGAGATTGTATTTAATGTTTATATTGATTTTTAGAGAGAGAAGAAGGGAGAGGGAGCTAGAAACAGCAATCAGCTGCCTCCTGTACACCCCCTACTGGGGACTGAGCCCACAACCTGGGCATGTACCCTGACTGGGAATTAAACCTGCGACCTCTTGGTGCATGGGTCGATGCTCACCCACTGAGCCACACCGACTGGGTGATGTACAAAAGTTTTTAATTTTGATGATGTGCAGTTTATTTTTTTCTTTTGTTATACTTTGGATGTCATATATACACACACACACACATATGTATATATATACACACACGTGTTTGTGTGTGTATTTGTTGTTGTTAATCCTCACCTGAGGATATTTTTTCTTCTTCTTCTTTTTTTTTTTTTTTTTTAGATTGGGAGAGAAGGAGGTGGGGGGGCGGAGAGACAGAGAGAAACATGATTGTCAGAGAGACACATCGATTGGTTGCCTCCCGCACGATCCCATTCAGGGCCACAAATCAAACGTGCAATCCAGGCACGTGCCCTTGACCAGGAATCAAACCTGTGACCCTTCATTCTGAGGGCCAGCACTCTTAACTGCTGAGCCAAACTGGCCAGAGCTGGGTGTCATATTTAAGGACCATTACCAATCTAAGGTCATGAAGAGTTACCTCTGTTTTCTTCTAAGAGTTTTATAGTTTGAGTTATTATTATTAGGTCATTGATCCATTTTGAATTAATTTTGTTGTTAATCCTCATACCTGAGGATATTTTTTCCATTGATTTTTATTTATTTTTTTATCCTCACCTGAGGGCAGGAGGGAGAGAGGGAGAGGGAGAGAGAGAGAAACATTGATGTGAGAGAGACACATCAACTGGTTGCCACCCACACTACCCCAACGGGCCAGGGATGAACTGCAACTGAGGTATCTGCCCTTAGCTGGAACCAAACCCAGGACTCTGGTCCGCAGGCCAACACTCTAACCATTAGCCAAATCAGCCAGGGCTTTCCATTGATTCGTAGAGAGAGTAGAAGAGAAAAAGGGAGGAAAGGAGGTGGGGAGAGAGAGAGAAACATCGATGTGAGAGAGACTCATTGATCGGTTGCCTCCTGCATGCACCCCAACCAGGGTTAGGGATTAAACCCAATACCCAGGTACATACCCTGGACTGAGAATCAAACCCGTGACGCTTCAGTGCATGAGCCAACACTTAAACCAGTGAGCCATACTGACCAGGGCCCAGCACCATTTTTTTAAAAAGATTTTTTATTGATTTTTGGAAAGAGGAAGTGAGAGGTAGAAAGAAACACTAATGAGAGTGAAACATTGATCGACTGCCTTCTGCATGCCCCCTCCTGGGGATTAAGCCTGCAACCTGGATGTGTACCCTGACTGGGAAGCTTTCAATGCCTGGGATGACTCCCAACCAAATGAGCCACACTGGCCAGTGCCCAGCACTTTAGAGACCATTGTTTCCCCATTCAGTAGTCTTGGCACTGGTTGACAATAAATGTGTGGGTTTATTTCTAGAGTCTTAATTTTATTCCATCAACCTCTATATTGTATATGTCTGTCCTCATGCCAGTTCCACACTGTTTTGGTAAGTATAGCTTTGTAGTAAGTTTTTAACTCATGAAGTGTGAGAATATCTCCTTTTATAGGTGAAAAGGCTGGGGCTCAGGAAGGAGACATGACTAGAGCCAGAGGAGGCTGTCCCTGGCCCTAGTGGGAAGAGCTGAGGTGATAGCATCATTGCATTGGATTGGCCAGTAGTTCTTTCCAGAGGGTGGGCCCTCAGGAGTGAGCAGCCATGCTTTCATGTTTCCATAACCCCCAAAGCAACAGGAAAAGGTCCGATCCAGTGCTACTCCTGAGGTTAGCAGCCACATCCCTTCCAGACCTCACATGACCCAAAGATTCCATGTAGACAGTGTGGGGCCTATCGGCCTGGGTGGTGGTCAGCATACAGCAGCCACTTGGAGAAGACCCCCTCATGGGACCTCTGGGGCCCACTCCTATTATACCCTCTCTGACCTCCTCTTCTCTCTGTAGTGGTTGGATTGCAGCCCTGTCTACATTGCACCAAGACTTGGCTGTGTCCATCATCATGATGGTTGTGGCTGGCTTCTTCACCCTCTGTGCCCTGCTCTCACTCTTCCTTCTAAAGCGGGTGAGTGGTGGGTGCTGGGCCAACAGCAAACCTGAGGAAGCAGGTACCTCTCTCCTGCCTTGCCATGGGGATGTTCATCACTACAGCGGTTGGGTTTCCTGAGTCCCAAAATGTCCAGTGGCTTTTCTCCAAGGCTCTGGGTGGGAGGTGAGGCAGGTTTGGGTTCCTTGTGGGCCCACAGGTTGGGCTTCTCTGACCACAGCCTTTTCCCCCAGGTGCACTCCCTGTACCGTCGGACGGGGGCCAGCTTCCAGCAGGCCCAAGAGGAGTTTTCCCAGGGCATCTTCAGCAATAGGACCTTCCGCAGCGCTGCCTCATCTGCTGCCCAAGGAGCCTTCCAGGGGAATTAGTCTTCCTGACTCTCCTCCCTCTGCCCCATCCTTTTCTCTTGCCTGCCTTCTGAGCTGCACTTTCTGTGGGTGCCTTAAGCAGTGCTATGGCCAGCACAGACCTGGGGAGGGCCTTGCCATGGCTTTTCTTCCTTCCTTAGCAACCAGCACTCCCTTCCACCCAAGGGAAGGGGAGGGAGGGACAGGGTCTTTTTTACACAAGAGAAAAGAAAAAAAAAGTTTTTTCTTCTCTGGTGGTGGTTTGGTAGGATTCTTTTGTCTCTGGAAGCAGTGGACTGAAGTTCTCTTTCCTCTACACACACGTACACACTTGGGATCACCGGCTGACCTGCGTCCTGGAGTTGTATTTCTGCCAGCGTCCTGAGCCTCCCACTACTCCCCCAGCATCCTGGCCTGAATCTGGCTGCACAGACCCAGCTTGTGGCTTCCATAATCCTATCCTCCCTTCCTGTTGGGCTGGGATGACCTCCCAAGGGCTCTCCTTTAAATGACTTCAGTCTGGGCTGGTGGACAGCTCTGTTCCCTCGATTACTCTGGACAGGTATTTGGGCTTCCAGAGCCCCTGGCCTGGTTCCTCAGCCACTGCCCTGCCTCATGTTTCTCACAAACAGATTCATAGCCTTATCGGCCCCCTGCACCTTCCTGGTGTGGGCAGCACCCTATGCAATCTGGGGTCCTCTCTGAGCCCTTCCTTTAGACTTACTGAATGTGCATTGGGGATGGGAAGGGACAGAGACCAACCCTGAGTTGGCCTGCCCAACCTTTAACAGTCTTCGAGTGGGGTGGGGGAGGGGTGCGTGTGTGACTGTCCTGGTGTGGGTTGTTTGTCCCTGTTTGTTTTGATTTCCTCTTCTGGGGGACAACTGCATTCTGCCTTGGCCTCACATCTTACTCTGTCCCCACATCATCAATATCTAGGTTATATGACTTTTAGAAAGGGCAGGGCAAATCAGTCCAGAATTGCATCCTTCAGGCTGGACTGATGAGCCAGGGTTCCAGACTCATCCTCCAGAGTTCTCCCATACCCTGAGTAGGAGTATAGTCTATGTCACTTTCCACTGGCCCTGGGGATTCCCCAGGAGGTGTGTCACTATGATGAGCACCTAGGAGTCCACCATTAACACCTGCACCCTATCCTCCAGAGGCTGTAGGAATAGGTGTGTGGACTGAGGGGATGTCTCAAAAAGCTGACCAACCCAGAGGCAGCCCTCAGGCTACCAGCCCACTCCACTCCAGAGCCACTGAATGATAAGTTAATGGCAGCAACCAAGGTTTTGTAAATTCCTTTTTTCTCCATATACAAATGTATATGTTATGTTTCAGTTTTGTGCTTAAATAAAAACATTTTCAGACAACACTGGTCAAAACAGTCTGTTGGACTTGGAATGATGGCGGTGGCTCACAGGACTAGGGACTGAGGTACTCTGTATGCGTGAGGGGTCAGTCAAGATGCTGTTCCCTGTCCCCTGGCTGATCTGTGACAGGCCAAACCCTTAACCCCTGGGGGAAAGCCCCTTCCTGAGATAACTGTTGGCCTTTTCCATGGTATTTTTTTTTCTCTTTAAATTAAAAATTGTGTTTTTTTGATTTTTTAGAGAAAGAGGAAGGGAGAGGGAGAGAGAAGGAAACATCGATGAGAGAACATCAGTTGGCCACCTCCTGCATGCCCCCCACTAGTGATTTAGCCCATAACTTGGCATGTGCCCTGACCTGGAACTGAACTGGCCACCTCTTGGTGCATGGGTCCACACTCAACCACTGAGCCATACCAGCTCTTTAAATTTTTTTAAAAAATTACTGAGAAAGAGAAACATCAATTTATTGTTCCACTTATTCATGCATTCATTGGTTGATTCTTGTATGTGCCCTGACTGGGGATCAATTGCAACTTTGATTTATGTCCCACTAATTCCACTTTCAGAGCTGCTGGTCTTGGGGGGAGGGACCTCTGTGAAACCTCTACCCCCACCACACCCTTGTTGCTCCTCACATGAGCATCTCTAGGCTCCTATCCTAGACGTGATGGGATTCAGAGGGATTTCCAGTGACCTCTGTCGGTCTCTAGCTGTCCCTTCCGCCAGCTTTGGGCTTCAGTTTCCTCCGATCTTGCGTATCATATGATTTCTAGTGTTAGTGAAGACCAGGAGATGTGTGCAGCACTCAGAGCAGCGCAGCACATAAAGCAGCGACAGGGGCGAGTCGCATGGGCCGGGGAGCCTGGCCCCGCCCCCCGCGCTGCACTTCCGGCGGGCGTCAGTAGGAGCAGCGTGGAGTTCAGCCCGTCGTTGCGCACGCTCCTCGCGTCGACTCCGGTCGGGAACCCGCACCGGGAAGCGGGAAGTACCTGGTGGCCAGCGCTGGCTGGTCAGGATGGCCCGGTCGGGCTGGGGCCCTCCGCGGCTGGACGGCTTCATCCTCACCGAGCGCCTGGGCAGTGGCACCTACGCCACGGTGTACAAGGCCTATGCCAAGGTGAGTGCGGGGCGGGGCGGGAATCGGGGCAGGAGAACTTCTGAGGGCCCGGCCAGACCTAGAGCGAGCCCAGGCGGGTGCCGGGCTGGGATACTAGAGAGGTTAGAAACAGCATGAGAGCAGTTAGGTACGCAGCCTGTATGTCCCAGTCGGTGGACGAGGTAGGAGCGGACTTTCCCTCTTCAGTCTTAAAAACAAATACACGTACACACTCCCATGTTTTGTCTGGAGATGTAGGGGGAGACCGAGATAGAGCCTGGTGTCAGTGGCTTAAGAATAGGCTCAAGCCCTGGCCGTTTTGGCTCAGCGGTTAGAGCGTGGGTTGCGGTTCATCGGGGAGCCCGGGGTCTGGTCGGTCGTGCGGGAGGCAACCCATTGATATCTCTTTCACATCGATGTTTTTCTCTTCCTCCCTCTCACTCTATCTGAAGATAAATGGAGGAATATCCTTGGGTGAGGATTAAAAAAAAAAAAAAAGGCTCAAAACAGGGAGGCTAGCTGGTGGGCTGGGAGGAGTCTTGGACAGGGTTCCTGAGAGCTGGACCCACTTAAGAAGCAGAGTGGGCAGTTCTAGGACACTGAATGACATGCCTAGTGGGGGCACTCAAGAAGGGCTCCTGGGACAGAGGGTTGGAGAACACCAGGCTGGGTGGGGAGGCCAGGATTCCAGAATCAGGAGGCTTCATTGGTTTGAGAAGGGGAAGCTGGGAAGCCTGGATGCTGGTGTGAGTGGGTAGGCCCAGTGAGGGGGAGAAGGGCAGAGGGAATCAGCCTTTCTGGCCAGGCATGGGCCCTGGCTCCCTCAAGCAGAGCCCTCCAATCTCTTGTCCCCACAGAAGGACACTCGAGAGGTGGTAGCCATTAAGTGTGTGGCCAAGAAGAGTCTGAACAAGGCATCCGTGGAAAACCTCCTGACAGAGATTGAGATCCTCAAGGGCATTCAACATCCCCACATTGTGCAGCTAAAAGACTTCCAGGTGTGGGCCTGTGGTGGGGCCACCCGGAAAGGGGGCTGGAGAAGAGACACTCTCTTCAAGCTGCCTCTTTTCCTCTAACCACAGTGGGACAGTGACAACATTTACCTCATCATGGAGTTCTGTGCAGGAGGTGATCTGTCCCGCTTCATCCATACCCGCCGGATTCTGCCTGAGAAGGTGGCTCGTGTCTTTATGCAGCAGTTGGGTAAAAGCCTCTGACCCCAGACTTCCCATGATCTCTGTCCTCCCTCAACACTCTATCCTGTACTTTTAGCAGTTGCCTCCTTTCCCAGCTTGGATTCATAGGGCCCCGTCTTTGCCATGTGCTCATCTCTAGCTTAAGGATGTTAGGAGAGAAGCTGATGAACAAAGTAGATCCAGAAACATGGAAGTAGGGAACAGACCGACAAACCTCAAAGGGAGAGGATGTAGAAGGGCAGGAAGAGATAAACCAAAGAACTTATATTCATGTATGCATAACCAGTGGACACAGACAATACTGTGAAGATTGGGGGGGGGGGGTTGTAGGACAGGAGCAGGGATGAAGGTGTCAATGGGGGAAAAAGAAACATCTGTAACAAAAATTAATTAATTAAAAAATTAAAATTAAAAAAAAAGATGTCACAAGAGACACAGGCAAGAAGCCTAATCTGTGAGAGGTCCAGATTTTCCACATGTGGAACATAATAGAAAGACCTTGTAGGACACTCCAGGGTCCAGTGGGTAGTACCCAAATGCTTTGCTAAGAGAAAAAGCAAGAGTCTAAAGGGCTGGGGCCTCCAGGGAGGCTTCTAGGAGGAAGGGAGACTTGTGAACATGCCTGAGGGAGGAAAGAGAGCACTGTGGGTAAGAGTGGGAATTCTTAGAAGTGGCAGGAACCTGGTACTTGTATGTAAAGCAAGAGACCAGCCAGGCCAGAACTGGTGTCATGCAGGCTTGAAGAAGTAGATATAAGCCAGGGAAGGCAAGAGGCAGGTGGAAGATGGACCCCTCTGACCTGTTTCTCTGTATGTGTCCTGCTCCCCAGCTAGTGCTCTGAAGTTTCTGCATGAACGGAACATATCTCACCTGGATCTGAAGCCACAGAACATTCTGTTGAGCTCCTTGGAGAAGCCCCATCTTAAACTGGCAGGTGTGAGTCTGCAACAGCAGGGGAAAGCTAGGCCTGGGTCTACACACAATCTGTGGGCTGATTTTGGTCCTTAGAACTGAATGGAACTTCAAGTTTTGGAGGGTGGGTATGCACTCAGTAGAGGGTTCGAGGGTTCTCTGTCGAGTCATCAAACAGCAGCAGGCTGGGAGAACCAGGAACAGGCCCCATCACCAAAAGGTAGAACCTTTCTCAGGCTCCCCACACTCAACTTCAGCAGTGTAATGGTTAGGATTAGGGTAAAGACTCAGTGTGTGACCAGGGTCAGGACTTGGGGTGTCACAAGGATTGGAGCTCAAACTGTGACTCAACCTGTGGCAGTATTGGAGGGTGTGAGGTGGGGAAGGGGTGGTTGTAGTCCCTGATAGGATTTGGAGAAAAATTGACTTGAGACTGGAGGCCAGAGACCATGGTATAACCTGAGCTTAGTGGACAGTGAGGGAGGGTTCTAACTCCTAGTGGGCCATTACCCTCATAGCTGGTATGAGCAGGGTGGGCTTTCTGGAAAAAGATGCCTGAGGGGACTGTGTAGTATAGGTAGGATTTATATCCTCACAGAAAGATGGAGGAGGGTGTTGGAGGTTAATAATGAGCAAATACTGGGAAGTAGGATTGATCCTGGTGAGTCTGGAAGGTGGGGAGGAGTCCTGTGCTGGAGCGCAGGAGAAGGCTTCAAAGGCCAAGAGCAGAGACAGCTGGAATTTGAGTCCTACTGCCTGGCCTCTTGTCTGCAGACTTCGGCTTCTCACAGCACATGTCCCCGTGGGATGAGAAGCATGTACTCCGTGGCTCCCCTCTCTACATGGCCCCTGAGATGGTGTGTCAGCGGCAGTACGATGCTCGTGTGGACCTTTGGTCCGTGGGGGTCATTCTGTATGGTGAGAGCTTTGTCCCCTGCCCCCCGCCCTGTGAGGCCTGCACTGTGTGTCCTCCGGCATTCCCTCTCTGGCCACTTCTGAAGGGCCTTAATGAGAAGGCTGACTCTAATGGCTCCAGGCCCCTGCTTGGGGGTGTGTCAGACCCTTCCAGGAGTGGGCCAGGCCAGGCTGGACACTGTTTCCTCCCAGCTTGCCCTCTGCCTCCCTCCACAGAAGCCCTCTTCGGCCAGCCCCCCTTTGCCTCCAGGTCGTTCTCAGAGCTGGAAGAGAAGATCCGGAGTAACCGGGTTATCGAGGTGGGTCCTACAGGGCCTCAACAACCTGTTGTGGGGCAGAGGGAGTCAGAGCCCTCAGGTTGGAGACCTCACTACCCCTGCACAGACTGGGTGTGGGGTCCAGTCTACTCTGTGGTGCTGGGCATGCTTGAAGCTCCATTCAGTTGTAGGGACTCAGATCAGCCCACAGAGTGTTGTGTAGACCAAGGCCCAGCCTTCCCAAGAGCATAAGCTAGGGAGGGAAGAACCTGAATTAGGGTTCTACGACAGCTGAGGGTCCCAGGGAGCGTGTGGGCAGGAGGCTTGGCTCTCCACTGTTTTCATCACTGATTTTTCACTGTTCCTCCTGACTCTCAGATTCTCCACCTGTCATACATATACCTCTGGGACATACCAGGATAGGGTGGTGGAGGTTCTGGAGCCCAGTGTGACCTGTTCCCCACCCTCCTCTCAGCTCCCCCTTCGGCCCCAGCTCTCCCGAGACTGCAGGGACCTACTGCGGCGGCTCCTGGAGCGGGACCCCGGCCATCGCATCTCCTTCCAGGACTTCTTTGCCCACCCCTGGGTGGACCTGGAGCACATGCCCAGTGGGGAGAGCCTGGCACGAGCAGTAAGCAGACTACCAGGGATGGGCTGGAGTGAGGGCAGGTTAGGGGTCTAATCTACCCCTTTTGGTGGTAAGCAGGTAGCTTGCCTCACAAGCAGAAGAAGGTGGGCTCAGGGGACCAGCTTTTCCCATTTTATGTTGAGCAGAGGGGTGGGCATTTCTCCTGATCTCCCTATCCCCCAGACCACCCTGGTGGTGCAGGCTGTGAAGAAGGACCGGGAGGGGGATGCCGCAGCCGCCTTATCTCTGTACTGCAAGGCTCTGGACTTCTTCGTGCCTGCCCTGCACTGTAAGTGGGTAGAGCCCTGGGCACAGCAGGGATGGGTCAACCATAACTGCTGTGGGTGGATTCCAGAAGCATCTTCCCATCCAGAATTTTATGGGAGACAAGGCAGAGGGTAAATCTGGAATCTAGTGCTTTTGAGGATTCTAGAGCGTCCTCATATAAACCACCACTGTTTACAGACGAAGTGGATGCTCAGCGGAAGGAGGCAATTAAGGCGAAGGTGGGTGAGCAAGTCCCCTGGAGGAAACAAATGAAGGGACCTGGGGCTGCTGGAGACTGGCTCTCTTTGAACAGGAACTTCCTGTCCTGGGAAAGGGTCAGGCTAGCCCCTGATATTACAGCTTGGGACAGTCACTGAGGACCCAGAGGGAGAACTTGGATGTGGGTGGTGCTGGCAAGGGAGACAGAATGGGACAGCCCCTCCACAGCCCCTTCTCCGCCCCTCATGCTCCTGCAGGTAGGGCAGTATGTGTCCCGGGCTGAGGAGCTCAAGGCCATCGTGTCCTCCAATCGGGCCCTCCTGAGGCAGGAAGCCTCTGCCCAAGACCTGCTTAAAGGTAGGCCAAGCTCCTGGCTGACCACCAGTCCCCCAGGTAGTCGGCTGTCTGAGACAAAAAAACGAGCTGCTCCTCTCACCCTGAGTCTTTGCCCTTCATCCCAGAGATGGCCCGGGACAAGCCACGCCTCCTGGCTGCCTTGGAAGTGGCTTCAGCTGCCATGGCCAAGGTTTGTACCCAGTGGGAGAGGTCTAGATGGAACCAGGAGGAACCTAGGGCATGACCCTAAATGACCTGGTGTCTCTGGCTGCAGGAGGAGGAAGCTGGCAGGGAGCAGGATGCTCTGGATCTGTACCAGCACAGCCTGGGGGAGCTGCTGCTGGTGCTGGCAGGTGAGGCCCTCATCACCACACTCCCTGAGCACCTGCTGCCCTGCCCTTACCACGCACCCTCCCTCTTTTTGCAGGGGAGCCCCCAGGCCGGAGGAGGGAGCTGCTTCACACTGAGGTGCCCACTGGGGTTGGGAGGGTTGAAGGGGCTTTATCTTTCCAGTTTGACCCTCCTTCCATCTGGGAGGACCTCCTTGGGTTCCCTCGGGGTGTTTAAAGTCTGGGAGGCAGACCTCCTCACAGACCTGATAAGTTGGTGGCCCCAGGCACTTCATAGGGGCTGGGAGCTCAGGTCAGGCAGTGGGACAGGCAGGATCTGGGAACCCAACAACAGAAAGTTGGCTGGGCTGCTTCAGTCTGGAAGACTTTCTGGAGGACAGAGCAGATAAAGGACTCAGGGCAGTTGTTAGAGGGTTCTAGAGAGCAGTAGGAGTGAGGAAGGTCTCACTCTGAAGGCCCCTCCCCCACACCCACGGGCATGTGTGTCTTCTCTTGGCAGGTTCAGAACCTCATGGCTCGAGCTGAATACCTAAAAGAGCAAGTCAAGGTGGGCACATGGTGGGACCATTGGGGCAAGGCTATGTGGGTTCTGATCCTCTGCTTGTAGCTGTCTGTCTCCCCTTACCCCCTGTGTATGTGTGTCTTTCCAGGTTCCATCCAAAGTCCTCTCCATTGCTGTCTCTTTTACTTCCAGTTGCTCAGTGGCTGTTGATGCTGCTCCTTTGCCTGCCCCTGGCTGCCTCTCACCCCTGTGTTACTTTTATGTTCCACAGATGAGGGAGTCTCACTGGGAAGCCGATACCCTGGACAAGGAGGGGCTGTTGGAGTCTGTTCGGAGCTGTGAGTCCTGCCCTGGGATCCCACCCTCTGCCCAAGGAGGGGTTAGGGCTAAGAGCAGCCCTGGATTCAGCATCTTTTGCCAGAGACCTGATACTGACCCTCCCCCCTTACCCCTCCACAGCCTGCACCCTGCAGTGACCCTGAAAGGATGACTGGACAGACCACAGGCCACCTGGAGTTGGGGGACACACTCACCCAAGCTGATAGCCAGAATTCTGTGGCTCTCTGCAGCCTGCCAGAGCAGCCTTCCTGGATGAGCAACTCTGGGACCACCGCATCCCAGGGTCCCCAACACCCTTCAGGGTACTCTTCATCCCACAAAGGCTCTGATGGCCCAGCCCTTGTATGTGCTGGGAGCACCAGGCCTGGCCCCAGAGGAGAGGAGCAGGCCTCTGGGATAAGAGTGTTTTCATGTGACTTTGGTTAACTAGTGGCTACTGGACCCTCAGTCCATCAGTTTGGAGCATCAAGACTCTGTTTTCGCTCTGAGAAGAGGGCAAGGGGCAGCTGTACTCTGTGCCCACCCCTGTCCTTCCTGGGAGCCCTCACTTCTGTTCTTGCACTGGACCAAGGTGCTCTAAGACCCCTCAGGGACCACCCACCCTGTGGTCTACACTCAGCCCCAAAGAACTCACCAGTCATCATGGAAGCTGGTGCCTGCCCACCCTCTCGCAGTATTTTAAGTTAATCCTTCAAGTCATGAAAAGAATATACTTTGTAGGATGGGGCAAATCAAAGAAACTTTGCCTGCTCGCCCTGGCCCAGGGGATATCAAAAGGGGTCCTTAATCGTCGTCCCTCCAGCCTTCATCCCTTTTTAGGGCATACCCCTTCGTTTTTACAGAGTTAATTCTGGCCTGGAACGGGGCGGGGGGGGGGGGGGGTATGGGGGATGCCTGAATCCTCGGGTTTTGGGGATCCACTAGCCCAAGGGACCTTTCAGGTCTGACATGGCTGTACCCCAGCATGTGCCCTGAGCAAGCATCTTTCCCTTTCTGGGCTTGGGTCTCCCCATCTCTCCACTGGTATTGCTCTTAACCTCCTCGTCCTTAGCGCCCCCCACGTGGGCTTTTAGGAGGACAGAGTGACTTTATCTGCAGAAGAATGTATACACCTGGTTATTTGATGGTTTGTGTTTTAAAACTCTGAGAGGCTGTTGGTGATTTCTAACCTTTCCACTCTTTACTGCCTCCTTGGGGCGGGAGTCTCTTTCTGCCCTGCCCGAGGCTGGTGTAAAGTGTGTTATTCATTGTTCTCTATTAAATTATTTTCTGAATTTGTGATTCTCTTCTTGGCCTGGAAGAAGAGAAGGAGTAGGTCAAGGCGGGCAGCCCCTTTTCCTAGGTTAGTGCTAGGAAAAGGGTCTCCAGGATAACCTATGTAACCTGAGGGAGGGCGGGGGGAGGCCACAAGGTGGTGGAGGGAGGGAGAGCCACATTTGCCTCCTGCCCTTAGGCCCCAGGCGAGTCAGGCTGACCAGCTGCCATTCCTGCCCACCACCTAAGGGACTAGTGGGAAGGGGACAAGCACAGGCCTAGGTGCCAAGCAAGGTCCTTCCTTTCTGGACCTGGAGAACGGTGGACTCCATGGCACACTCTTTTGCCCCAGACAAGATCCCTGGCCTCTCGTACTTCTTCCCTTGGGCTGGTGAGTGAGCAGGGAGCTGGACTGGGGCAAAGGGCATTCTTGAGAGTATCTCATGCTCATACTCAGCCCTCCAGGATCCCTCAAAGGGGACATTTCAGCAGTCCCTTAATTCCCTCCTCCCCCAATGCTTGGTCAGAACAGCATTAGAAGCATCTTTGGGGACTGAAGGGATAGGAAGCCCTATCCCCTAGGGAAGCACCAAGGCAGCAGTTCCATAGATTTATCCGATACCAACAACCAAGATAACCATCCAGCCAGCATTAAAGGAAAGGAATTACTCTCCCTGAAGTCCTTGGTTGGTTGTGAGCGGATAATGTAGAGCAGTGGTGCAGAGGGCAGGAGGCAAGGCAAAAATCCTGGCTCTGCCACTTGACCAAAGACCATTGACTAACCCAGCAATTTTTAACCTTTTTTTTTTTATATCTCATGGCATACATAAACTAAAATTCTATGGCAGACCAAAAAATAATTTTGCTGATTTGACTCCAAAAAAGGTAATTTTGATTCATTCACACCAAGCAGCTATTGTGTTGGCTGTTGTCTATTTTGTCTTTTTTTTTTTTATCCTCACCTGAGGACATTTTTCCATTTTTTTGTACAGATAGAGTGGGAGGGAGAGAGAGAGAGAGAGAGAGAAACATCGATGTGAAAGGGACACATCGAGTGGCCGCCACCCGCACGACCAACCAGGGCCGGGGACAAACCGCAACCGAAGCACGCGCCCCTAGCGGGAACCGAACCCGGGTGTCTCCGTACCACAGGCCGACGCTCTAACCGCTGAGCCAAACAGGCCAGGGCTCTATTTTGTCTTTAAGAGGGGGGAGTTGTTACTCCTCACCCAAGGATATTTTCCATTGGTTTTTTTTTTTTTTTAGATAGAAACACCGAGGTGAGAGAGACACATTGATTGATTGGTTGCCTCTTGTAAGACCCCAACTGGGGCCAGGGATCAAACCCGAGACCTTTTGGGCTGACACTCTAACCACTGAGCCAAACTAGTCAGGGCTGTTGTCATTTTTTTTTTTTTTTTAATTTTCACCCGAGGATGTTTTTCTATTCATCTTCAGATACGGTGGGAGGGAGGGAGGGAGGAAGGAAGGAAGAGAGAAACATCAACATGAGAGGGACACACTGACTGGTTGCTTCCCGCATGTGGGGGGCTAACCACAACTGAGGTACGTGCCCTTGACAGGAATCGAACCCGAGGGCCAATGCCTTTTTTTTTTTTTTTGTTATGTGTCCCTAGCAGGAACCGAACCCAGGACTCTCTGGTCCACAGGTTGACACTCCAACCACTGAGCCAAACCTGCCAGGGCCACGGGCCGACGCCTTAACCGCTGTGCCAAACTGGCCAGGGCAGGGCTGTTGTCATTTTTTAATTTGACAATTTAAGGGAAAAGAGGTCAGTGCCCCTGACTAAATCATCAGGTATTGCATGTTTTAAAAATCTTGTGGCACACTGGTTGAAAATAGCTGGACTAGCCCTGGCCAGTTTGGCTCAGCAGTTAGAGCATCACCCTGTGGACTAGAGAGTCACTAGTTCAATTCTGGTCAAGGGCACGTGCCTTGGTTCAGTCCCTGGTCCTGGTCAGGGTTGTGTGGGAGGCAACCAGTTGATGTGTCTCTCTCATGTCAGTATTTCTCTCATCCTCTCCCTCCCTCTATCTGAAAATAAATGGAAAAAATGTACTTTAGTGAGGGTTAAAAGAAAATAGCTGGAGTAGTTCATTTCTCAGTAAAAGCAGGATGAAGTGATGTGCCCTGTGGAAATGTGTAAGATTGTAATGAGTTCCTGCATATAAGCCTGACACAGTAAGAATTCAATAAAATGTTATTTTCAGATGTAGGGAGAGAAGTGTACTTCAGATTGTCTTTGGGAATGGGCTGGACAAAAAAGCCTCAGTAAGTAAAAGGAGGAAAGGGAGGAGGGGAATGAATGGAGTTTGTTGTGGGGGTGAATGGAGAAGATTGAATGGGAAGGAGAGACTGACTGACTAGGATGATGGCATGGAGGGATTGGCCCACAGACCCCAATTATTTGGGATATGGGCTACCTGCCAACAGGGGACTGGACAAGTGGCATCATGGGTTTGGGCCCTCTCTGGGCAGAGTGTTTAGGTGGCCTCCAAGCTGGTCCTATGTTTGAGCCACCTGCAAATGAGGGAGGCAGCCCAACCGGAGAGCTAGAGTTAGGAAGAAGTGGGGTTCGTTCTCTAGGGCTCCCTTCAGATAGTAGAGGCCTATGAGAAATGAGCTAATATGCTTTAAAATATTTTTTTTTTCTTTCTAGGGGTAGGACTTGTTTTTGCTTCTCACTTTTACCACTTTGGAAGTGCCCAAAGTAGGGCACTGGGAATAGCTATGCCTGGTGGGAACCGGAGTAGAGGCAGGTGGCAGGCTTTATGGCTCTCTTCCAGTCCCCTCACATGCTCCCCACCCCCAAGCAGCCTCAGACATCAGCTGGGTCACTAGGCACTGCCAGCAGCTGTGGCTCAGCACACATTCCCCCAGATGTTCCCGGCTCACCTGCTGGGAGCCTCCAGTATCTGAGGAGGGACCAGCTGGACACTGGGGGAAACAGGGAGCCTCCCACTCTAAACCCTGTCACCATCCTCCCCAAGTCCACCCTGGAAACCAACTGGCCTCTGGAGAGTCATTTGAGATCTGCACCCCCTCCCTCTGGGAACTAGGCCTGAGCTATCGATGAGTAGAAGGACTCTTGAGTGGAATGGGCCAGGGCTTGGCACCAATCTCCCTGAAATCCCCCACATTATGAGGCTAGAGAACTTAATGGTGGGGTTGAGGGGGAACAGGCTGGCCATCTTTGCTATCCTCTTTTCCTAAAAGAGTGGGGTGGGGGGTGGGGGTTGGAGGGACTGTCTCATCACCTTTCAATATCTCCTGTATCCAGACTGCCTGCAAGCGTGAGAAGGACGAAAGGAGAGAACAGAAGGGAGAGGAGGAGAGGGCCTGGGCAGGTAAATGCCTTGCTCCAAACTATGGGGCTTTAATGGTGGGATTTTAATCATGGTGACAAGGGAAGTTCTAGTGGTGAGTGGCTTTCTTTGTTGTCCTCATATAATATCAGGTGAGTGGACTAGTTATGTAGCAAGTGATTATCCAAATAAGTGGGAATACAAACAGGATATGAAAAGAATAGTTCTCTTTAGGCCCTGAGGGCTTGGAAGTGGGGCAGGAAGCCCCCAGCTGAGGACATGGGTATAAGATGGGTATGAGGCAAGAATGAGCCAGAGGGTGGAGGGGGGGGGGCATAGATAAGAGGGGCATGGACTAACAGATGCCAGAGAGCAGGGGAGGGAAGAGGAGAGTCAGGGCAAGTCCAGCAGAGCTTGGGGACCCCTCAGTCTGCTTTCCTTGCCCATTTCCGCATGAGGGCTGGAGCTGGTTCTAATGCCACCTCCCCCCAATTCCAGGAACATGCAGACAGGTCAGGGCTTCTTGGGGTTCCCAGCCTTTGAGGAGAAAATCAGTGTAGGGGTTTAGCCTCCTCCTGCTCCCTGACTCCAGATCCCAGCCATTCTCTCTTGTGAGGCAGTGAATGCTAACCCTAGCCTCCCCACAGCCCAGTCTTCTGCCTTTTCCACTCTTGGTCCTGTAAACTACTGAGGGTAAAGTGTCTGTCTGATTCCATTAGGCAGGAGCCCCTGGAAGGTGGAGTGCTGACATGGGCCTAGCTGCTGATGGGGTAATGAGGCCCATGTCCCCACATACACACAGCCTGCTGGGGCCCCAACTTGGGTCTCCTCCAGCTTCAGGAAGATCAGGAGGGGTTTTTGTCTAGTGACAACCTGAGGACAGCCTAGGGGATGCTCAAAAGGTACCCAGCATGACAGCTACAACAGCACTGCCCTAATCCTGGGCCTGTGTCCTTCCCTGCATTCACCCTCCTAATTCCTCATCCTCTCGTCTCTCTTCCACTTGACATTCCCCACGTCACCTGTTACACAAGTTTTATGTGCCTTGTTCTTATTTTGCAAAGGAGCCCTAATGGAAACTGCCCTTGAAACCAAACCCTCAGATGGCCGTTCTGACTGTAATTCTTCTCCACAAGCCGGTGCCAGGGTGGGGTGGGGGGATGATAGTGACACCTTGTTCCTGCTTAGGCCCTTGGGATGACCTATTTGTAGAACCTCGTAGTTCGTTCCCTGGATACTCCACAGGTAAGCAGGATGAGATTTGGGCTCTTCGATTTCTTTAAAGAATGACATCATTTATTGATATGGCCTATCATGTGCCAAGCGCTTTACAAATGGTAACCCCTTGAAACATTTATTTTCTCCCTGGCCGATCTGGCTCAGCAGTTAGAGCATCGGCCTGCAGAGAGACCCATGTTTGGTTCCTGCTAAGGGCATGTACCTTGGTTGCAGTTTGTCCCCGGCCCTGGTTGGGTCGTGCGGGTGGCAGCCACTCGATGTGTCCCTTTCACATCGATGTTTCTCTCTCTCTCTTCCTCCCACTCTATCTGAACAAAATTTTTTTTTTTTTTTTTATCCTCACCCGAGGATATTTTTCCACTTTTTGTACAGATAGAGTGGGAGGGAGAGAGAGGAAAGGAGAGAGAGAGAGAGAAACATCGACGTGAAGGGACACATCGAGTGGCTGCCACCCGCACGACCAACCAGGGCCGGGGACAAACTGCAACCGAAGTACGTGCCCTTAGCGGGAACCGAACCCGGGTCTCTCCGGACCGCAGGCCGACGCTCCAACCGCTGAGCCAAACTGGCCAGGGCCAAAATATTTTTTAAAAAGTGTCCTTGGGCCCTGGCCGGTTTGGCTCACCGAACCCGGGTCTCTCCGGACCGCAGGCCGACGCTCCAACCGCTGAGCCAAACTGGCCAGGGCCAAAATATTTTTTAAAAAGTGTCCTTGGGCCCTGGCCGGTTTGGCTCAGCGGTTAGAGCGTCGGCCTGCGGTCCGGAGAGACCCGGGTTCGGTTCCCGCTAAGGGCACGTACTTCGGTTGCAGTTTGTCCCCGGCCCTGGTTGGTCGTGCGGGTGGCAGCCACTCGATGTGTCCCTTCACGTCGATGTTTCTCTCTCTCTCTCTCCTTTCCTCTCTCTCCCTCCCACTCTATCTGTACAAAAAAAATGGAGAAATGTCCTCGGGTGAGGATTAAAAAAATAAAAAAATAAAAAATAAAATAAAAAGTGTCCTTGGGTGAGCATAAAAAAAAAAAGAAACATGTTTTTTTTATTGATTTTTGAGAGAGAGAGAAACATTGATATGAGAGAGAAACATTGATCAGCTGCCTCCTGCACGCCCCCTACTGGGGTTCGAGCCCACAACCCAGGCATGTGCCCTGACTGGGAATTGAATCCGGACCTCTCAGTCTATGGGACGACGACGCTCAATCCACTGAACCACACTGGCTGGGCTGCATTGTTATTTTTTGATGGGGGTCTCTTCATTTTACAGGGAAGAAAACAGGCTCAGAGAGGGAAAGGGACTTGTTCAAAGTCACACAGCAGTGCCAGGGCTGGAATGCAGTTACCCCGCCTTTTTTTCTTTTTTTATGTATTTATTTTTTGGTACATGCCCCTAGTGGGAACTGAACCCGAAACTCTCTGGTCAGCAGGCCGACGCTCCAACCGCTAAGCAAAACCGGCCAGGGCTTAATTTTTATTATTATTTTGTTAATCCTCACCCACTCGAGGATATTTTTTTCATTGATTTCCAGAGAGATTAGAAGGAAGGGAAGCAAAGAAAAAGAGAGAGAGAGAGAAACATCGATGTGAGAGAAACACATCAATTGGTTGACTCCTGCATGGGGCTGAGGATTGAACCTGCAACCAGGAACATGCCCTTGACCGGAATCGAACCTGAGACCTTTCAGTCAGCAGGCTGATGCTCTAACCACTTAGCCAAACTGGCCAAGGCTGCCCTGCCTTCTTTTCATTACACCTTCCATCTCCAAGGTGAGGAGGGGTTATAGATACAGCTGCCAGAGACATCTGTGTTTGAGCTGTGGCCCCTCCTGTGGTCTCAGGTAACACCCCAGAGGCCCTGCCCATCCAGCTGGCTGCCACATTCTCTTCAGAGCCCAGAAGCTGGACCTGGTACTTGGTCAATGCAAGGGACCCATGCCCTTGCCCAGGGCCCTGAGAATGTAGAGGGGTTGAACATTGTATAGAGGCTGGTGCTCCTATGAAACTGTGATGAAGAGGTAGAGGACACCATTCCAAAGCAGGGTTGGGGGGCCTGTGAACTCCAAGACTCTTGGAATTCAGTAAGAAGTGGGAGGATAAGCAGGTCATTTGGAATTTTTATTTTTCACTGAGCTGAGTGAGGAGATCCAGCTATGGAATCCAGAGAGAGAGAGTTCTACAAGAACAAAACAGAAATAGGCTGGGCCCTGGGCCCTGGGCTCAGAGAAGGCCTGGAACTGCCTGCATTACTGTTTGGTGCCAGCTTCATCCTTGGCACTTGGTCCCTTGCAGAGCATCACTCAGCTCCCAAGAGCCAGGGCCCACAGTGGTAGCTGCTTGATGCTATAACTGCAGCTGCTGCCCTGCCCAAGGAGGGATGTGGGGTTGACTACCGAATACGAGGGGCCAGGGAGGCCAAGCTAGGAAAGAGTCTTAAAAATCACCCAGTTCATCCTCATTTTATTTATGATGGAATGAGGCCCAGAAAGAGCAGTGGATTTCAAGGAGGATAAATGTGTAGACTCAAACTCAGACCTCCTGTCTACTGAGGTTGTCTGCCTAAAGCCTACCTAAGCATATCTGAGTGTTGATGTCTAGAGGGGTGAGGCAAGAGGGGGCTCGGCTTGTGTGTGTGTGTCTGTGTGCAACAGGATTCATCTGTGGTGTATGCCTCTGCACATTCCAAGGCCTCTGTGTCCCTCTGTGTGTCTCTAAGGGTGTACCTATGTGCAGGAATTTGGGGCCATAGCTAGGGAAGGTCAGTTGGGCCTATTCCTACAATCTTGGGAGGCTTCCCCAGGCTGAGTATGGAGGGTGAGTCCTGAGGGGTAGTGGGGGAGAGAGACTGGAAGGCAGGCGGGGGCAGAGAAGTGTTCTGGGGCTAGGCTGGTACAGGGGAAACAAAAACAAGATGGGGTATGGGTCCATGGAAATTGAGACTTGATTTTAGTGCTCAGGTGAGCCCAGCCCTCTGGTCACCCCAGTGAGCAACCCCAGGTGAAGTAGTCACATGAGGTGGCACTTTTCAGCTGATTGCTTGAGGTCCCCCAGTGTGGCCTGGGCCTTGTCCTTGAGTGAGCCAAGGTCTAAGCCAGGAAGGCTGGCCAACTGCCCAAGGACTGAGGCCTTCTCCTCCTCCTCCTCTGTGTCCTCCTCAATCATCTTGGCCAGCTCCCGGGGCAGCTCCACGTCTCCACCTGCCATCTGGATCTGGCTCTCATCTGTCTCGTTCTGAAGAGAAGGGAGGGTTGGGCTGGGGTTGGAGATCTATGCGACCCCAAGCTGAGGGTGTAGGGAGGAGGACTGGACTGAGTTCCAGGCTCCTAGATTCTTGAGCTCCATGTTCCAGTGAGCTCAGCCCCCACCCCAACATCTCAGGATCAAGCCTCCACCCTCAAGATCAAGCTTTTGACATTTGGATTTTTATATCACTTTACTTCACTCTGAGATACTAAAGTAAGATATTAGCATAGTGAGTAAGGACAAAATGGGAATACCTAGGAGTCAAAATGTTACAGTTAGTCATATATTGACTATCGTTTACACTGAAGGACATTACCAATAATAGTGATGGGTACCATTCATCAAACATCTATTATACGGCTGATATTGAATCGAGTGCTTTTAATTCTCACAATGACCCCGTGAGGCAAGTATTGTTTTCTCTATTTTACAAATAAGAAAATTAAGTCTCAGGTAATTTAAGTAAGTAACTTGCCCATGGTCATACTGCTTGGAAGTGGGATCACTAGATTTAAATGTATGTCAGTGATATCAACATCTGTGCTCTCTTTGCAAGGCACCTACTGATTGTCATTGCACTTTCCTATCCTTTTGGGTGCCCTGGGGCTTTCCACTGTATGTCCTACTCAGTTACAGCTAAGTCTTCCTTCTTTTACTAGACTCAGAGTTCCCAGATGGAAGGAGTTGTATTTCTTACATGCTTAATGCAAGCATTTGAGAAATGATACCATTTCCACGTAGAAATGGTATCCATATGCATACCATTCCTAGGCATGTTCAAATCAGCTACTTCCCAGAAAGTCAGGCTTTCTGGACCTGTTCTCCCTTTGAGAGGCTTCTAAAACACTGGTGCCTTGTGGGGATTCAGAGGCAGTCAGGGGCTCAGGAAATATTTGTTGAGTGGGTGGGTGTGATAGTCATATATCTGATCTTCCAATTCAGGTGCAAGATCGTCAGTATACTATAGCACTGTATTTCTCTTTCTCCTGAGTTTATCATACTTCTGGGCACTGGGAGTAGCTTGTGCCTCAGTTCTCTCTTTAGGCAACAGGAGTAGAACACTTGCAGCCCATCTGGTGCTGCAGTGCCTAGAGGAGACATCCTCCTGGCTGCCTGAACAACCAATGAGTTATTTTGCTCTTTGCAGACAGACTCATACCCTGGAAAGCAGCCAGGAGCCTGGAGCAGGGTCAGCATTCATAAGCTTGAGCTCCATCACTCACTGGCTATATGATCTTAGCCAAGTCCCTTAATCTATCTGAGTCTCACTTTCCTTATTTGTAGATGTGGATGATGGCTACCTGGCTGGGGTTAGGTAGAGGTGTGAAGGTTAAGTGCCTGGCACACAGAGGGTGCTGCTTTCTCTCCCCCACTCCTCCTCCCCAGGTGTTCAGAAGCCCCAAGGGCCTTCACCCCCACAGCAAAATCTATTGCCTTCCAACTCTTTTTCTGCCTGGGCCTGACTTGTATTGGATGAGCGTGGGTCGGAGGACAAAAGGGGCCTGGACTGGCTCCAGAAACACAAACCTACCAGTCTCCGGAAAACTGGGCTATCCCTCCTCACCAAGCCCTAGTCCTAGGCAGGCTCCAGTTAATTGTGAAAGAATGAATGAACAAATGGTCTAACCAAGCTCTCCATGAGTCTTAGGAGCTGAGAGTCATGGCTCCCGAAGTGAGGCAAAGGAGTCCAGAGCCTGGGGCCCAGGGACCCAGATGTGCCTTGAAGCCCCATCTCCTAAACTTACCTTGGGCAGCTGGTATTTGTCACGGAAGTGGCTCCGCAGCGTGGCCCGCTCTGCCTTCCTCTGTGTGAATTGTGCGTCCCGCTCCATCCTGCGGGGGCACCAGGGTGGAGTCATTGCTCATAGTACTAAGGGGCTGGGCACCTGTGGGCCTGTGTGTTAGGAGGGAGCTTGGACCTGGCAGCTGCTGTTGGTCTTTGCGGCCTGTCCCCCCCATCACAGTGCCCTTTCTAGTCTCCACACCTGCCTCTGGACTGAGCTATGGGGCAGGGGGTGTCACTCTGGCTCCCTAATATATGTCCCTCTAGGTTTCCAACTCAGTCTGTCTTTTCCCTCCCTGACAGGTTGTTTCGAGTGGGGGAAAGTATCTGAAATAGACTTGGGTTTGTGTACAGCTCCATTACCACTTTTGGTATGTTTTTGGGTAAGTCATTTACTTTCCTCTTTTGTAAATGGGGATAAGATTTTGCAATTCATAAAACTGTTATCAGGGTTAAGTGGAATAATTATAGCTAACATTTAATGATTTATCATGTGCTAGGTAGGTGCTGTGCTAAGCAGTTTACTTGCATTAAGTAATTTAATCCTCATAAATATATAAGGCATATTTTATAATTACCATTCCCATTTTACAGAAAAGGAAACCAAGGCACTGAAAGGTTAAGTAACTTGCCTAAAATCACCTAGCTAAAAAGAAGCAAAGCAGGATCTGACCCAAGCAGCTCTGGAGTCCAGCCTCTAACTCTACTCTAGCTGTCTTAGCATTGTCTGCACACCAGTGGATTTAATATCTATGAATGCCCCCATTTCAGGATCTGTCGCCTTGACTGAGCTCCTCTCAACTGCATCGCTGTTCTCAGAGCCTCAGGCTCAGAGGAGTTCCACTTGGAAGTCACAGATGCTGGAACTAGATCGGATTAAAGGATTACTTGTTTGGTCTGAAATGCACGTGCCCCACCTGGTCCCAGATCCCTACCGCTCCTGCCCCCACTTCCTCTGGGTTGAATGCGAAGCTGGGGCAGGGTCCTGGGTTTGAAATGTGACTGGGGGTGGCAGAGAGCAGCCTAGAGGTGCACATCCCAGCTTCTTACCAGTCTAGAAAAGTAGGGAAGGGGATTGGGGTCTGAGACTGCCCTAGGGCTTGGCCTGGCAGCTGGAAGGTGGAGTGTGGGAGAGGGTATTTGGAGCTGGGAAGGGATCCCACTCACTTTTCTTCTACCAGTTGCTTCTGATACTCCTCATACTCCTCTCGGCTCATACCCTGAGTTTCGGTCGCCGACTTGTCCCTGTCCCCCTTGTCTTCGCCACTCCCCAGGCTCCCGGTGAGGTTCTTCAGCTGGCCGCCCACCATGGTCTTCACCATGAACGCCATGGTCTTCGCTGACTCCGGTCCCGGGCGCGTCCGCACCTGCTTCAGCACTAGGACTTGCGGACAGCTCTCGCTGCAGGCCACCACCCAACTCTCTGAGCCGCCCGCTGCTGGCTCTCCAGCCCCGGCCCCACCCCCATCTCGCAAACCCCTCCTCACCAGGGGCGGGGGGTGGGGCATGCACGGGGCTGAGGCGGCTAGACCACGTGCCCGCTCTGCACTCCCTCCTCTCCCATGTGCCTCCTTCAACGCCAAGCTCTGCCGGGCACTGCTGACAACGGATTAAGGCCTTCTGGGGTGGGGTCGTTCCCGAGGGGGATGGGCTATGCTGACCCTGCTCCCTAATCCCCAGAGAGTTGCAGCCAGGGGCAAAAATCCAGCCCTGGGCCCTACCCCATGCTTCTCCCAACCTGCTGCCCCAGCAGCTGCTTAGAAAGCTTCACACTGAAAAAGGCAGAGAGACCAGAGAGCAGGGAATCCCAATTATGGCTCCATGGATTGCCTCATTGAGTTCTCCATCAGGCTCCTGCCTTTCTGACCCCTGGAGCTGAAGGGAGTTGGGAGAGAGAGTTGTTCATGGTGATGCTAGCTGGGTTGATACAGGAAGGGCACCTGAAAACACTTCTCCTCGTTCTGGTGAATCTGGGGAAAGAATTATACACAGTTGTGACTTCCTTTCCCTCCTAGGGCTCAAGGTCTGTGGGGTATACAGTCTTTTGGTGGTCATGCCAGACCTTGGCCTCCTTGCCTGCTTGAAGCCCACTCCCAGCTACCTCTCCAAAGGAGGTAGAAAAGCCTTCAGAGAGATAAAGGCAAACCTGGAAGGTAAATGAGCATATCAAAGCATGGGGAGGGTCACTTTTAATAAGGTTGGAGCTCCCCAAAAGATAAGGTGTGCGCAGGAACTGGGCACCCAGAGGGAAGATACTGGCCTAGACCTCTGCCCCCCAGGCACCATTCACTTTCCAGTGAAAAGAACTGGATACTCCTTCAGGGCTTTGAGGGAGGTCACCCATGCATGCTAGGGGAGAGGGCCTGCCTCCTCAGAGCCCCTAGAGCCCTAAGAATGCATGGTGCAGGACTCAGGGGAAGGCTGCAGACAGTCCTGAAGGCTCTCATCCAGCTCCTGCTTACTGCCAGGGCGAGAAGGTGACTTGGGCCTCTCCCTTCCAGACTTTTGAGAGCAGGCTCCTTATACTTTATTACACTTACTTTACCACAGCCTCCCCTGATCTGGAACCTTCTGTGGCTCCTTTGGCCTGCCCTATTAAGGACCACACTGTCCCCCTGATATTCAGGGTCTATCCGGGTGGCTCATTGTACTCCTATGTAATACATAGCCTGTCATCATTCTACCTCATACTTTTGCTGTTCTCCTCACCTGGAGGTTGTCCCCTCTGCAACTCCGCTTTTAAAGCTCAGCACACTTCACTGCTCCTCCAGGGCCACTCTGGCCTACACTGATTCTTCTTGTCTTGAAATTCCAACAACAAAAACGGTCAATCGCATTTCTGAGTTCTTTAGCACACCCTACATTTCTAAATGTTTCATTCATTCAACAAACGTCCACCAAGCAGAAAGAGTAACCTGCCCCCAACATTTGTGATTCTTTTTTTTATTGTTTTTTTATCCTCACCCGAGGATATTTTTGCATTTATCTTCAGATAAAACAGAGGGAGAGAGGGAGGAAGAGAGAGAGAAACATCGGTGTGAGAGAAACACATCGATTGGCTGCCACCCACACAACCCCAACCAGGCTGGGGACAAACTGCAACTGAGGTACATGCCCTTAGTGGGAACCGAACCCAGGTCTCTCTGGACCGATGCTCTAACCACTGAGCAAAATTGGCCAGGGCCCTTTGTGATTCTTTATGCCCATTTTCACAAACTGGTCCCAACCTTTGCTCTGGCAGTACTGAACTTGCCACTTTTTCTTCACAATATTGTGTTTCCTTTATGCTTCCATGCCTTTTCTTTTTAAAAAAAATTTTTTTTTTTATCCTCACCGAGGACATTTTTCCATTTTTGTTCAGCTAGAGTGGGAGAGGGAGAGAGAGAGAAACATCAACGTGAAAGGGACACATTGAGTGGCTGCCACCCACACAACCCAACCAGGGCCGGGGACAAAGTGCAACCGAGGTACATGCCCTTAGCGGGAACCGAACCCGGGTCTCTCTGGACCACAGGCCGATGCTCTAACCGCTGAGCCAAACCTGCCAGGGCTTCCATGCCTTTTCTCATGCTGTTTCCTCTGTATTGATGACTTTACTTATCAGGTTGGAAAACTAGTTGCCTTGATGACCCATATCAAATATCCCTTCTTGGCTGATTCCCTGATCTCCCCAAACTGAGTCAGATGCTTTTTCTTGTACTGTTATAGCCCCCAAGCTTCCTGCCATCATGGCACTGACCACATAGGGTGTGACTATCAGGTACTTGTTGGTTTCACACAGTAGAGAGTAATTATTGTGAGGGCAGGATCTAGATGAGATCAGTGGCTGAACATGTGATTAGTATAGTGCCTCTTGAAAGAATAGGCACTGTTCATTGCCAGCTGGTAGACCAGGCAGGTGGACCTGGACCTTAATGCTCTCTCTCTCAAAGCAAATGACTGTGCCCCAGACCCAAGCCAGGTAGTATGGAAGGTCCTGCCTATAGGTTGGCCCACCTGAGTGCAGGTAGAAGGAGAAAACTACAGTTTGAATAAGGAGGAAGAACAGGAAGGTGCTGGGCTGCAGGCATGAGGATGCCCCTGGGGGCTGGTCATGTAGGCAGGGGTCCTTGCCTCCTGCTTTCTGAAAGGGGAAGTTCTAAGGTCCCGGATCAGTTTTTTACCCAGGAGGGGAGGGGTCCTGGAATTTGGGCCATTGTGGCCTCTGTTTCTCTCTCAGGCTTGGGTGCTCTGGTTTTTACCCAGGGCACTGGAGAGGGGCCAGAATGCAAAGCTGCCTCCTCCTCCCCAGTTGCCATTTGTGGGAACAGCTGGGAAGGCCTGGAGCCTGGGATCATCAGGGGACCAAAGGTTCTTGAGAGAGAGAAATACCAAAAGACAGGGTGATAGCAAAGACGAGGGAAAGAGCAAGATGGGGCAGGGGTATGGGGAAGAGCATGCTTCTCTGAGTGATCATGGGCACAGCCCACTCCCATTTCTCTTCTAGTCACTGAGGGAGTTGGACCAAGTGGTCTCCAGGGCCTTGCTAGCACTAAGAGTCTGTGGGACTCTCCAGAGAGCAGAGAGGGCACAGAGAAGATGAGCTATGTTCCTTGTGTGCACGTGTACATGTACACACACATACAGACACAGGTTTGCCTTCCAGGGGACCCAGGAGGGGAGAGCTAAGACAAGAGGGCCTGGGGCTACAGAAGTATTGGAAGAAGGGGCTGAGCCCAGATTTCAGGGATAGAACCCCCATTATTCCCCTTCCTTCCCCCTCACTGCTGGGCCCAAAGGTCCTTCTGTAGGAGGCTCAGGATCTGGGCCCACTCTGAGAAATGATGCTTGATGCCCACAGGCAGGTAGAAGACCTGGGCTCTTGAAGCCATGTGAGTTGCTGTGTCCTGGTGGGGAGTGGACACCAAGAAGAGGACTCATTATCCCTTCTGGTCACACATTTCTTATAATTCCCAGAGGCAGCATCTAGGTGGGAAACAGGCACCATCTATAGGGCCCCTTCTTGGGGACTGTTCTTACCCCAAACCTCCTTCCTGGATCCTGAGACAGCTTTAGCTCAGCGAAGGATCTCCCTAAAGTTATCTGTCTCAACTGCAGGCTTCTTGAGCCTCTACCTTTCATCCCCAGTCCCCAGGGGATGTAGTTCTTCTCCCTTGTCCCATCTTCCCACTCCCAGTCTAGATGGGGGGACAGGGGTTGGGCTGTAGCCACAGTATCCAGCCTGAAACCCAGCATCAAAATGACCCCCTGTCCCCCAAGCTGTATGGATATCTCCAGAAACCTGTCTTAGAGTGGGATGCTGGAAGATTGGAAGGGGCAAAAGAAAGTCAGGGACCTACCACCACTAGGCCTTATCTTGGTTGTGCTCCCTCCAAGAATCCCATCAAAATGCCTTCCAGGAGGCATTTTCAGATTTACTATAACTCCCTGGGGTGGGAATGTTGGGTGGGAAGTTGGTAGAATGGGGTTTCTCTTCCCTCTACCCTCATGATCCCTTCTACTCCTATGCCTTTACTTAATCTCTTACAGGTCCTGGAGCAGAGTCCACTGTCCACTGAGCAGGGTGCTGACCTTGGCAGAGTCCTGTAGGAAAGCAAGCCTTTTTGTTGTTGTTGTTGTTAATCTTTACCCAGGAATATTTCCCCATTAATGTTTAGATAGAGTGGAAGGGAAGGAGGGGAAGAGTGAGAGAGAGAGAAATCGAGATGAGAGAGACACATCAATTGGTTGCCTCCTGCATGACCCTAAACAGGGCCAGGGATTGAACCTGCAATGCAGGTACGTGCCCTTAAGTGGGAATCGAACCTGAAACCCTTTGGTCCGTGACGTTCTAACCACTGAGCAAAACAGCCAGGGCACAGCCCCTCTGTTCTCAGAGTCTACCTTCCCTAGGGCACTGAAGTCCTTTTTCTTCTAGAGGCTGCACTTGATTACCTGGCTCTCCTTATGGACACTTTGAGTTCATATGACCCCTGTTCATCTTGGCTTCTGGATTATGCCTCCTCTCAAACTCCTTTCCCTGAGGGTGGTCCTTCCCTCCTCCCCCAGACAGTGGCCACTCCTGGGGTTTCTCAGAATCCCTCCACTTTCCAGAAGTGGTTCTACCCCTGAATGAGGCAGAAGCCCCATTCAGGCCTCTCCTCCCCACGTCCCCTGGGGTACAGTCCAAGCTGTGGCCAGTGCCAGTCAAATCCTAATGCTTGAGCCCCTGTCTTGCTGAGTGACCTAGAGAAGTGGCCTCTCTGGGGTGAGTAGAATCTAGTAGGAAGGATCTTGGGCCTGGAAGTAGGATGAGAGAGGCCTAGCCTTGGAGGGTGGTGCCCCTCCTCTCTTCCCCACTCCAGCAGCCCAGCCACAGATGCTTTGGCCTGAGGACACAAGATTGAAACCTCAAGCTACTGGAGCCCAGCAAAACCCACAGGAGTCGCTGGTCTCTTCTGCCCAGCATCTAACATCTTGGCTGGTTTAATTCTCAGGCCCTAGGCTGGGCCTGCCATGGGGCATGACTCCCTAGGGAGAAGCCAGGATAGCAGTGGAGATGAACAGACTCCGGTGCATCTGAGCATTAAGTGAGCCATATGTCAATCAAGTCACATGTGGAGCTACATGCAAATTGAAGCCAGTCTATTTTTATCACTTGTCTACAGACCCATGTCCAAATACCTGGCTTCTCCTCTCTCCAGCCCCAGCTGTGTGGCTTCTTAGGCATTTGCTTATACAGAGCTACCTTCCTGCACAATCCCCTAGTAGGTCCACTCTATCAACCTTGCCCTCCTTTCCCTCCAGACCTTGGGGGATAGTAGTTCCCAAGTATAGTGCTTGCTCCTCTTTTTGGACACAAGGAGCCCACTGGTGCCATGGGATCCAGTGCCTAGGGAGCTCAGCTTCTCCAGGCCTGGATGAATGTTCTGGGGGCTACTCACCCAGGTTCCCTCAGGCCTGGCCTGACCTGGGGACCCCAGCTGCTGCTTCCATTGCCTCTCAGCCTGGGCCAAGTGCTCAGAGAGATTCTGCAGGATCTGCTTGTGTCTGTTCAATGTCTCCTCCAGGTCAAAAATTATTTCCCCTGGGGATTGGTGCAGAGCTGGGACAGCCAGCCAGCTGGGGTGGGGCAACATATCCTACCTACTGGGGGCTTCTTGGAAAAGGGAACAGAAAGTCATGGCTTCTGCCTCCAAGACTCTTCCCCTGGAAAAATGTGTCTGGGTGGTGGGGCGGGGGTAGGAGAGAACACCTAGGCCCCAGGGACTGCTTAAATATAACCTCCATTTCCCCACTGGTTAAAGGACTCCTGATTTGAAGAGAAGGGGATCCTATGATACTCAAATGGGCCCCTTCCCCACCTGCCTGCTCCCTGGGCTCCTACCCTCTTCCTAGTCTTTGGAATCATGTCTTCCCTGGTGCCCAGAGCCAGCCTTGCCCATAGCCCTTCTAGCTGCATCCCAGGTGGAGCTGCTCTACCTCCACGAAGAGCCTGGAGGAGGAAGACAAAGTCTTGGGCCTGAAACCTATGGGAGATCTGGGGACGAGGGGAGCCTTCCCACAGGGTTTCCCACAAGCCCAGTCTCTCTCTCTGACCATACATTCACCTCAGCCAGGGAAGTGCCCTTGCTCCTCAGCTCAGCCTCTAGGCCCTGCAGTTTCTGGGCCTCTGAGCCTTACAGTTCTCGCAGGCCTCAGGCCTTTGTCTATGCCACTCCACTCAGTTAACTGCTCCTTCAAGCACATATCTTTTAGGTAGCCTTTCCTGCTCCCCTGGCTGGTTAGGATTCCTCCTCTGTGCTCCCACAGCCTGGGAAGTCCCTGAGGACAAGCCCTGGCTCTGGGTCACCTCTGTCACCAGCACTGCCCAGCACAGGCCTGACCTGAGCAAGGCTCAGAAAGCAGGTCGAGATAATGATTGGAATGGCAGGTCTGATAGCATGCAGAAGCAGCTGCAAAGAGAAGGGATCCTTGAGCTGCCTCTTCCTCAGTCCTCCCCCCAAGGCCTCTGGACTTGGTTCACTCAGACTGGAGGTCAGAAAGGACAAGACATCATAGTCGCCCTGGCTGGTTTTGCTCAGCAATTAGAGCATCAGCCTGTGGTCCAGAAAGACCCGGGTTTGGTTCCCACTAAGGGCACGTTCCTCGGTTGCAGTTTTTCCCCGGCCTTGGTTGGGGTGGTGTGGGTGGCAACCAGTTGATGTGTCTCTGTCACATCGATGTTTCTCTCTCTCTCTCTTCCTCCCTCTCTCCCTCCCGCTCTATCTGAAGATAAATGCAAAAATGTCCTTGGGTGAGGATTAAAAAAAAAAAAGACATCATGGTCATCTGGATAGGGGGATAGAGAAGGAGAGGGAAGATCTCTCACTCCCAGTAGCCCACTCACTCAGTTCTCACACCTCAGGCTCCATTATATTTCAGGCAGGCAAAAGATCTGTTGACTTTAATCCTCACCCAAGGACATTTTAAATTTTTTGTTCACATAGAGCTGGAGGGAGAGGAAGAGAGAGAGAGAGAGAAACATCGACGCGAAAGGGACAAATCGAGAGGCTGCCACACGCACGACCAACCAGGGCCGGGGACAAACTGCAACCGAGGTACATGCCCTTAGCGGGAACCGAACCCGGGTCTCTCTGGGCCGCAGGCCGACGCTCTAACCGCTGAGCCAAACCGGCCAAAGCAGATCTGTTGGCTTTAGACAGCAGTGACCCTTGTCTTGCTTACTTCATAAAAAAGGTATTAGGGTCAGACAAGCAGATGGGTGGGCTGTGAGGGTTGATTTCCCCCCCAGAGGTGGGCCCCCACTGAGTAGGAAAGTTGGACAGTCCTGGGCTAGAGCCATGGAAGCAGACTGAGTGACACCCTAAGGCCCCCAGGATGCTTCTGACAAAAGCAACCACGTGGTGGCCACCTCCTCAACATGGCTCTGACCATGTCACTCTCCTCAGAAACCTTCCATGACTCACCAGTGCCCAGAGTCTAAAGACTGAAAATCTTGGCATTCACAAATTTCCACTGTCTAATTGCACCAACTGTAGGTCCCTCTATGGACTCTCCATTACATCTTTTGCTCCATTGCCCTGGCCGGTTTGGCTCAGCAGTTAGAGCATCGGCCTGCGGTCCAGAGAGACTCGGGTTCAGTTCCCGCTAAGGGCACGTACTTCGGTTGCAGTCTGTCCCCGGCCCTGGTTGGATGTGCGGGTGGCAGCCACTCGATGTGTCCCTTTCACGTCGATGTTTCTCTCTCTTTCTCTCTCTTCCTCTCTCTCCCTCCTATCTGAACAAAAAAATGGAAAAATGTCCTCGGATGAGGATAAAAAAAAATAAAAATTTAAGTACATTCTTTGCTCCATTTCCCTAAATGTCCCTCATGGCTGTCCCTCTTCCACTCGCCCCACAGCTCCCAGCTAGGGGCACTTATGAGGCCAACACTGGAATAAAAGCTTCTCGTGTTTTATCCAATTTGAGACTTTACAACTCTGCAAGGCAGACAGGAGAGGACTCAGGACTTGCCCAGGTCACACAGTGAGGAAGCGGCTGGTCCCACACCCAGTGTTCCGTAGAATGTGTTTCCAGGATGATTCATTAGGCACTGTTCCTCTGCTCTTACCTTCCAGGGTTCTGATGGCTGCTGAGACTCCAAAGAAACTTCCCAGGGTCTAAAGCAGGGATCCCACATCAAAGCAGACCAAATCCAGGTATCTGGAAGTGTTCAAGAACACCTGAGGGGCACAGAGGGAGTGAGCACCCTGTGGGTGGGACCCTCCCTCTCCCCTGCCCCAAGCGGGTGAAATTATCCCCAACTCTGAGTCTCTGGCTCCCCTAGCCCTAAAGGGGGACAGGTCACCACAGGGTTTGGTGCCAGATTGTCATGGAGAGGTTTGCACACCTGGTCTCATGTTGTTAGCCCCCACAGGTATGTGCTTTGAGCCAGTTTGGATTCTGTGTAGGAAGGAGGATCCTGTGTATGTGTTGCCCTATGTTCCAGTGACCCTGTGTGGTGTCATAGGCACTAGTTTGTTGGGGCCATGGACGACAGATCACACAGCATCTTTGTAGCTCTGAGCCCTGTAGTGTACACAACCTGCTCGATCATAGAACCTGAAAAAGCAAATCAGGCTGTGCATGTGTAGGACCTGCTTATGGGAAGACCTTGTTCCCAGTATGTGAGCTGTGCCCCGGAGGGCTATGGCCAGTTCCAGAAGTTGTGGTAACAAAGGCTGACTACATCTTTGTGGGTACTTAGAGTAGAGCAGGGCCACACAGGACCTACGTCCTGGACAGTGGGGGTGGTCCCAGAGGCCATTCTTCCCAGGCCTGCAGTGTCACGTCCCCCCAACTGGATGACCTGCTGGGACGTGCTCCCTTAGCAGAAGAGAGAGGGGCAAGAGAGCAAGCCCTTCCTGGCAGAATACAGGGACTTAGAGTTCACAGAAGAGGTCAAAGGTCTTTCTGTGACTCTTCCCTTGGGAGACAGAGGCTGGACTCTATGTGGAATTCCAACCTCAATCCCCCAGACCCACCACCTCCTCCCACTGTCCTTCCCTCTTTCCCCTTTCCTTAAACTCCAAGCCCCTACCCCGTGCCTCTGGGTAGGGCTTCTCTTTCCTGTCCCTCTGCCAATCTTGGACTGGAGCAGGACAGACAACACAAGATGTGTCCTAGTGGACAAGGACAATACGACCAGCCCGCCTGTCCTGCAGGGCTGTGCAGCAGGCTCTGGGGAGAAAGGAGAGAAGGGTGTTGAGCCTGAGAAGTCCTGAGTTTCTCTGGGCACACAGACACAGGCACAGCTCACATGTCATTGCACCTTCAGACCAGAAGGGGAGGCACAGAGTAGGGAGAAGCCAGATCTGAGCAGCCACCTGTGTTCGCTTCCTTGCTGTGACCTTGGGCAAGTTACCTTTCCAAGCTCCCACTTCCCCATCTTTTTTGTTGTTGTTGTTGTTGTTAATCCTCACCCAAGGATATTTTTTTCCATTGATTTTTAGACAGAGTGGAAGGTAGGGAGGGGAATATTGGGGGGACAGAGATAGATAGAGAGAGACAGGGACATATTGATTAGTTGCCTTCTGCACAACCCCAGGCCAGGGCTGGGGATCAAACCCGCATGCCTCGGCCAGATCAACTCCAGAGCCAAACAGGCCAAACTGGTCAGGGCCCACGTCCCCATCTTTAAATTGAGGATAATAATTGAAACTACCTCATAACAATGTGAAGTGCTTGGCGCTGTGCCTGGCACACAGTAAACTCCGCTCCAATAAATGTCAGCAATTATTCTAATTGTAATGAGCTAAGGGATGTTTGCTGAGAGACACTGATGAACTGGCCCAGCTACTGAGGAGGCTGTGAACTGGGGAGGGAGTGGAAACCACATCATCCGGAGAAAGGGAAGGGCGCTGACAGGCAGCTGGCATTAGGGTGGGTAGGGGGCACAGACCCTCCACAGGCAAGTCTGGCCTCAAAGCTCAGGTCGGTACACAGCTGTGTAACCTCGGGCAAATCACCTCACCTTTCTGGGCCTCAATATCTTCACCTGTAGTTGGGACTAACGATCCCCACTTCTCAAGAATGTTGTGCATCAGATGAGATGATATGAGAGAAAACGCTCAGCACAGGACTCACCTGCATCATTTCACTATCCCCACTGATCTGGAGCTGTTGGATTGCATGAATGGAGGACCCCCTGGGGTGGTTCCCAGGAAGAGCAAGCAAACTCTGCTCCTGGGCCTAGAGGAGGCACAGCTGGGACTGAGTGGGAGGGAGTCCCAGGGAGGCACTAGCTGAGCTATCAACTCAGATGAGCAAGGAGGGCACATCCCTAGGAGGGCTTGGCTCCTTGTCAGAGGTTGGGGCAGGGGCACGAGTGGGCAGTGTGGATACAGCCCAGGAATTGGGGCAGGAGTCAGTCAGACAGGCCTTTACTGAAGCAGCTTGTAGGGGATGTGCTGTTCACTGGCCAGCACATGGATGGCAGGGCTGTCCTAAATGAGAGGTGACAGGCAGCCTGAGCTGTGGGCACAAGGAGGAGGGTGTGGGTGTGGGCAGGGGGCAGGCAGAAGACCACTACTCACCTGGGTATCCTGAGCTGAGGAGTCAAAGAGGATCCTGATGCCATCCCTCAAGGCAGGCTCCACCAGGAAAGAGCTGACTCAGCCCCGCTCTGGGTGTATCACACAGCCTGTGGGTCCCCAGCTGCTCAGTTCCCCCGTGGGACACTGGAACCCTTGGCTCAGCACCCACCTCCCTGACTTACATCCTCTGCCAGGCCTTGATGGGGGCCACTCACCATGCCCTAGGTTCCCTGGTGCCCTGGTCCAGTCACCCTCATCTGCATGTCCACCTGCCAACCAGAGAAGAGGACAGGGGCCCCACTCTACACTGTACCACTTTAGTTCTGCATGGGTGTGGCCAGCTGCACTTTCTCCAGGCCCAGATGGTGTCTGTGGACCAGGGCAATTCAGGGCCTGAGTTCCACCTTCCCTTTCTTCCCCATTATTTTCTCTTATCCTCTCATTCTGGGAGAAGGAAGCACTAGGCCTGCCATTAAACACCAGGCTGGCTGGCCAGACACAAGAATCCACTGAAGAAGTAGGCGTCGGAGCCTGGCACCAGAGAGGGTGACGGATGCCAGGCCCATGCCGAGCACTGCCTGCCTTCTCACTGGAGCCTCACCACAAGTCTGTTTTTATCGGACCCCATTTCACAGTTGAGAAAACTAAGGCTAGGAAAAGTTAAGGAACTAAGCAGATTGGAACTCAGCTCCATCTAACTGCAAAGTACAAGCGTCTTCCACCAGGAGAGAGCTTTGTATCTAACCCTTTCTGTTTCTCAGATGAGGAAACTGAGGCCCTATGAGGGGAAAGGACATGGCGAGACCATAGAGCACAGGAGAGTACTTTGAGAGGACTCTAGTGTGCCCAAATGAGGCTGGAGTGGGGGGGGGGTGCTTTCTGGTGGAGAAATTTTATTTATTTTTTAAAATCCTCACCTGAGGATATTTTTCTATTTATCTTCAGATAGAGTGGGAGGGAGGGAGGAAGGGAGACACAGAGAGAGAGAGAAACACGAGAGGGACACATTGACTGGTTGCCTCCTGCACGACCCCGACCAGGGCCTGGGACGAACCGCAACTGAGGTACATGCCCTTGACTGGAATCAAACCTGCGACTCATTGGTCCATGGGCCTGATCTAACTGCTGAGCCAAACTGGTCAGTGCTGGTGGGGAAATTTTAGAAAGAGCAATTGAAGGTGAAGAAAGCATGAAAACAAAAGTGGAATTAGCCTTCGGGACTGAAGAAAGGGTGAGGGATGGAGTATGTGTGTGTGAGAATTACCACTAGTGGAGGTGAGGGGGACAAAGGAGCCCTATTTTGTAGGAGGGAGGAAAGTGGAGAGAAATTGAGGCAGGATTGGCAGAAACCAGGAAAAGGGAGATCAGAGATCCCACCCTAGTTGGCTCCCTACCCTGGCTGGCTCCTCACCCCTCCATCCTGCCAGACTGGAACCTGGTCCAGGGTTCAGTCCCCGCCAGGACTTTCTAGAGACTACTATTCCAGCCTGTTTTTTTTCCTCCTCACTCAAGAACATTTTTCTATTTTTTATTCAGATAGAGCGGGAGGGAGAGAGAGAAAGAGAGAGAGAAACATTGACATGAAAGGGACACATTGAGTGGCTGCCACCCGCACGGCCCAACCAGAACCAGTGGCAAACTGTAATCGAAGTACATGCCCTTAGCGGGAACCGAACCTGGGTCTCTCTGGACCGCAGGCCAACGCTCTAACCGCTGAGCCAAACCAGCCATGGCCAGCCTGTTTTCTTAGTCTAGGGCTGGGGGTAAGGAGGCTCAGAGGCTGCAAGGCCAGAAGTCCTGGAGACCCTTGGAAGCCATCACTGCCTCTGAAGTGACTTGTAGGAGGCAAGGATTGCCCACTGACTACTACACTTATGCCTTGAGATTTATGTGGATTGTTCATGGGACTGTGAGCTCCTTGAGCCTGATGCAGCCCTTTATCTTGGAGCTGGACACAGAGAGACATGGGGGAGGGAGTCCGATAAAAGGATCAATGAATGAATGAATGGACAATGGGCATACACTGGGTGGTTTACTCCTCCACATGGTCTGTGACACCCCAGGCTTGGCAAGCCCCACAGCAGTGAATGTGGCACAGGCCCTGTCAGCCTGGCCCTGAGGCAGAGCCTGGCTTGGTGCTGTGAGAAACAGCGCCTCCTTTGTTTACTTCCTTGTGCCTCTGTGAACAGGATTGGGCCAAGACCCCAAGTCAGGGCCTGTCATCTTAAAGGGATATTTGTTCTGGTCTCAGTCGGGAATAGTGCCATTTTTAAGAACTTACATCTCATAGACACAGAAATATACAATGGATCTGCTTCTCTTTGCTTTACCAGGTAGGAGGCTCTGAACCAGATCCATGGCCCAACTCAGAAGGCTTGGCATGACCTGGACAGGCCTATGTTTTGGCAACAAGCCAAGTTCCTGGACTCATTTTATGCCTCAACCCCAACCCTAAGCTTCATTCTTCTTGCTCACTCCTAATTTAAGCTCCTTTCTATTGCATAGGTCCTTGTAAATTCTCAAAAATCTTTTTGAACAAGATTTAAGTAGAAGACAGAGTCTGTATAGGTTAGGGTTTGGAAGGCCCTGAACGCAGACCTGTGGACTAAGATGCTCTCATGACTGCTCCCACCCAGCACACATACAGGGCAGAGTTGGTGTCGCTCTGGCAAAACAGCCGGCCATGAGGTGCCCCCTTCCAGGCAGCCCCCCAGTTCTCATGGACTGCCATAGGCTCAACAGCATGGAGCCAGGAGAGTAGAGGTTTGTGCTGGTCCAAGTTGCCTTGTGTCTGTGTGTCTGGGACTCAGCATGTGAACATGTGTGTGTGTGTGTGTTCATGGGTCCAAGAGGCAGGGGCGATGGGAGGGACCTCCAAGAGGAGGCAGAAGTAGAAGAGAGAAACCCTAGGGCAGAGAAGGAAAGAGGCAGAGAGGAGGAACTGAGGCCGGTGGATAGGAGTGTGATGTAGTGGGTGGAACAGGAGACAAGCCTGGGAGCGGTCCTGGGGCCCTGGCACGGCCTGCCCTAGGCCTGGACCTATCTGGGCCAGAGGCTGGTATTGGCAGGCACACCCTTCACCAAATCACAGCCACCTCGAGTGGTCAGCCGCTCTGGCACTCTAAGGAACCCTGAGCATGACTGGTCCCCACTCCACTCCTCACCTTCATGATGGCTCGAGAATGATGTTCCAGGCCCAGGCTTGGTCCCTTGAAACTGAGCTTGTACTCAAACTTTTACTGAGGAGGATGGCCCCCCTCAGTGGCTTCTGGCTGTGGGAGGCCAGGAGCAGGAGGAGGAGAAGGCAGAGCAAGGGATCAGGGCCACTGACCACAGGTATTGTAAAAAGATCTGGTGTCTGGGCCCAGGGTGGATCCCTAGCAGGGAGGCCAGGGAGGGGCTCCGGAAGGAGCTGGGTACTGGCTTTTGGCACTGCACTCTCCCTCCCTCCTGACACAGACATCCTGCTCCTTCTGGGCCTGCCCTCAGGCCCTGCCCCTCCCCCACTGGGCCAGCCTGAGCTCTGCTCCTGCACCTCGGTTCAGACCATCTTTCCATCTTCCCTCAGCTCCCCCACCTGAGGGACCTCAGGGATCACATGGATAAGCCCACCTGTCAGTAGCTCTGGTCTCTCCTGTTGGCTCAGGAAGGGCCTCCACATGCTGCCGGCTGCCTCTGTCCTGCAGGTGGATGTCCTGACTGTGCCCAGCATCCACCCCATCCGTCCCTGTCCTGCTCTCTCTACTGTCATGCTCAGCTCTCTACCAATGGCTCATGCCTCCAAGCAGCCTGGTTTCTTCAACAAATAAACTACATGAAAAACAGAGCAAACAAATGCAGTGTGTGAACCTTGTTTGAAGCCTAATTTTAACCAACTAGAGGGAAAAATGAGACAATTGGGGAAATTTGAACAATGGATATTTGATTAAATTAAGGAATTGTTAAGATTTTTTGGAGTAATGACAATATTGTGGTTATATTTTTACAAAGTCTTTTGGAGAAATGTATTACAGCTTTCTGGAGGAATCAATATGGTGTCTAGGATCTGCTTCCAAATATCCCAGAGCTTGGCGGGTGTGGATGGCACAGCATTTGGCCTTGAATTTATTTATTTATTTATTTATTATTTTTATCCTCACCCGAGGACATTTTTCCATTTTTTGTACAGATAGAGTGGGAGGGAGAGAGAGGAAGGGAGAGAGAGAGAGAAACATCGACGTGAAGGGACACATCGAGTGGCTGCCACCCGCATGACCAACCAGGGCCAGGGACAAAACTGCAGCCGAAGTACGTGCCCTTAGCAGGAACCGAACCCGGGTCTCTCCGGACCGCAGGCCGACGCTCTAACCGCTGAGCCAAACTGGCCAGGGCTGGCCTTGAATTTAACTTTTCAGGTTGGATGGTGGGTTCATTATATTCTTCTCTCCACTTTTATATGTTTGATAATTTCCATAATAAGCATATTTTTAAAAAGTTAGCAATCCTGGCCCTGGCCGGTTTGGCTCAGCGGTTAGAGCATCGGCCTGAGGTCCAGAGAGACCCGGGTTCGGTTCCCACTAAGGGCACGTACCTCGGTTGCAGTCTGTCCCTGGCCCTGGTTGGTCGTGCAGGTGGCAACCACTCGATGTGTCCCTTTCATGTCGATGTTTCTCTCTCTCTCTCTCTCTCTCTTCCTCTCCCTCCCTCCCACTCTGTCTAAACAAAAAATGGAAAAATGTCCTTGGGTGAGGATTAAAAAAAAAAAAAAGTAAGTAATCCTGTACTTCAAGTATTTTTATCTGAATAAATGTTGGTTTTCTAGTGTCTCGTTAGCCAAGAATTCTGGATAGCTGAAGTTTACTGTACTTTGTAAGTTCCCAGTAGGATTCAATTACTGAAGCTCTGCAAATTAATTAGAAAAAAGCCTGTAGCCCTGGCCAGTTTGGCTCAGCGGTTAGAGCGTTGGACCAATGAGTCGCGGGTTCGACCTCAGTTGCGATTCATCCTGGCCCTGGTTGGGTTTTGCGGGAGGCAACCAGTTGATGTATCTCTCTCACATCGATATTTCTTTCTTTCTCTCCCTCTCCTTCTGTCCCTCTCACTCTATCTGATGATAAACAGAAAAATATCCTCAGGTGAGGATTTTAAAAAATAATAAAACAAGCCTGTAAATGGAAAATTTTACGACATACTAAAGAAAAACTTCATTTTTCAACACTGAACTTTCAGCCACCTTTACCCACTTTCTCCTGCACCTTTACAGCCACGCTGTGGAAAGGTGGGCCCCGCCCCGGCCCTACTTCTTCACCTCCCACTGATCTCTCCAGCTCCTGCCTCTGCCACCCACTGAGTGAAAACTGCTCCAGCAAGGCCTGGCGGTGGCCCCCGTTCTCTGTGCCTAGTGGACACTTCTTTAACCCAGTCTCTACCATGTGAAATGTTATGGATATCAATTCCCCACGCCCAGCCCTGCCCCGTGTTCTGAAAACCCCCTAAGGCCCTGCCTCTCCCCAGCTTCCTGGCTGCCCTGGAGCCCCTTGGCCACTGCTCTGCCTCCCCAGCCCTTCCTCTGGGGCCTCTCTCCTCACTCACCACATGCTCCCTGGCCAAGCTGGCCCATGCCCATGGCTTCAAGCACTGCCGCTGTGCCATGATCCTCAATTCTCTACTTTCAGCTCTTCTCCCTGGAGCCTCAGGCCCAAATAAATATCCAACTCTGCAGGGGACAACTCAGCTTGATGTCACATAGGCCCCCAGATGACATGTCAAAACCAAACTCCTCTTCTCCAACCCTCAGCCCACCCTCTTCCATGGCTGGGGTCTCATGGGTGACTCATAGGGAGCCAGAGACTGGAGCTCCCAGATCCATCTGCTTTCTCCTGTCATCAGCCAGCAGCAAGTTCTTCAGTCTGCTCTTGCCCTCTCCCACCGTCGTCCCTGAGTCTCTCCAAGCCTCAGTTCCTTGCTTGTAAAATGTGCATATCTAGTGTATATCTCCAAGAGTTGTTTGGAGGGTTGCATGAGGTAATATGCCTACTGATTGTGCTTAGAACAGGGCCTGGCAGACAGAGTGCTCAGGTCAGTAAAACATCAGCTGTGTTCATCTTCCTCTCCACCTCCTACTGGCTTCCCCAGCCCAGGACACAATCAATCACCTGCCTGGCTGACCGCAACCTCCCTACCGTCTCCACTTCGTACACAGCCCCTGCTCAAAAGGCTAGATTGTAGTCAGAAGGATCTTACTAAAACACAGACCTGACCATGTCTTCCTCTGTCCTAAACCCTTTAATTGCTCCTGGTCATCTCTGCATAAACCTAAACTCCCTGTGGGACCTGCAAATCCAGGTTTGTGTGACCTGTGCCTTCTCTTCAACCTTACTTGCTCCCAAAACACACCCCAGGCACCTTTGGCCCAGCCACACTTCAGCGCCTCCCCACCTTTGCTTAGGCAGTGCCTGTTCTTTGTTCTGTTCCTGCTTGTTCTCCAAGTGTCTGAGAAGCTGCCCCACACCTCCCACCTACTCTGTCTCATGAGCTTCTCATGGGCTGTAAGAAACTCCCACCAGATTCTGGGCACTAAGCCGAGTCTTGAGCAGGGTCCCCACCAGTCCATGAGCTCCTGGAAGGTAAGAATTATGTCTTGCTCATCTACAATGAGCCAGTGGCCAGCCCAGATCAGAGAGAAGGATGAGAGAAAAGAAAAGGGAAAACAAAAACACTATAAACCAAGTGACAGAAAGGGGGGAGTAATGCAGCTCACATGCCGGCAGGTGGGAAGAATAGGCACACCCAGGCTATCTGGGCCTGCATTCCCGCAAGAGCCCCATCAGCTGGATCCTGTCCCTCACACCCGATTGTCACACCTGGTCCCACTGTATTATGGTGCTGGCCTTCCCCCTCATGACCCATGGCCACTGGCACCATTGCCTGTTTCTGACCTAAGCTGGGTTGGACCAGCTAGTGAGAGCCAATTGTCAAAGTCCCCACGGTATCAACTATAGATCAGAGCTCCCTGCCTACTACTGCCCCAGCTGCTGCCCCAGCTGCGTGACTCCCTCTGCAGGACAGTCTCTCTCCCCTCGAAGGTCCATTCCCTGTTCACCCCTTGCTCTAAGCTCAACCTTCCATCACTATCATCCCCCCTATTTTTTGCCTGCCTCTCAGTATGCAGACTTAAAGGTAAATACCCTTCCCTTTGTGGACCGCAGGCCGATGCTCTAACTGCTGAGCCAAACTGGCCAGGGCCTATTTTTTTTTATCCTCACCTGGGGACATTTTTCCATTTTTTTGTTCAGACAGAGTGGGAGGGAGAGAGAGGAAGAGGGAGAGAAACATGTATGTGAAAGGGACACATCGAATGGCTGCCACCCACGACCAACCAGGGCCGAATACCCTTCCCTTTGGCAGTCAGATTTACTCAAGCCTCTGCCATCTTAAAAATCCTCTACCTCCCACCCTCTCCACTATGAGCTAAATTTCTCAGGATTGTCGACTTTCTCCCATGGCCGGCACCCTCCACCAGCCATTGTAATCTAGAATCTGCCCCCACCAAACTCAGGTCTAGCTGAAGTGAGGAGTGACCTCCAAGAGGCACTGTCTCCTTCTGTGTCTTCTGGGAAGTGGGGAACAAGCTGGCTCCTCCTCGTGGACTCTTCCCTTGGCCCCTATGACAGGGCACTCCCGTCTCCTCTACACCTGCCTGGTGGGCCTTCTCTTCTGCATGTCCTCCTAAAGGGATCTTCTGCACACCTTCCGGTTTGAGCCATATGCCAACAACTCACATCTCCCTATCCAGCCTCTGAATCCCAACTTACTCAATACCTCTTGGTTGTTTCAAAGGCACACTCAAAACTCAACATGCCCTTCACAGAACTTAAGATGTTCCCTCACACAGAGGGTGCCCTTGCCCCTGCCTCCCACGGCCACGCTGCTGGGACCAGGCACTGCCATGGCTCCGCTCTTCACCTTCATGCCGAGCCCATGACCGAGTTTGGGCAGTTCTCTCTCACATCCCTCTGGAATCGGCCCACTCCCACTGTCCTCTCCCACAGGCCAGTCCACACCGTGCTTCCTGCAGACCTCCACCGGCAGCCCGGGCGGTTGCTTCAAACACATCACCATCCTGCTCAGAGCCTGCTGCTGACTTCCCATGGCTCTAGGTGTGGTGAAAGCCAAGCCCTCACTGCTCCAGCCCACTTCACACCTTTCAGGCTTGTTGTACACTTTCACCCACCTTCTCAGAGACCCTGGAGCAAGCTGCCCAGTCTCAGCATCTCTCCCTGCAATGCGTCCTGCCCTCTGTACCTCCTGTTCATCCGTGTGTTCACATGCTGTCTTCCTGGAAGCACTCTCCAATCTACAGACAAGATCTGATCCCCGTGATGTATGTTTCTTTCATAGCACATGTGTCTGTCTTTGTTTAGTAATAACTGTCTTTGTGATTGGCTTCCTGTGAACTCCACAGGGTCTACTTTGCTTACTACTGAATCCCAGTCCTAGCACACAGCAGGTTTTCAAATATTTGTTGTTGAATGGTCTCGTTTTAGAAAAATGAGTCTGGCAAGTGTGCAGAGAGGACAGATTGGCGGGAAGGGGGGGAGGTTAGGAAGCTGCTGTGCTGGACCACGGCTGGGGTGGGAGATGATGTGGGCTAAACGACAGTGCACAAGGCACACTGCAGCCAGACTGCCTGGAGCCCTGGCGGGCGTGGCTCGGTTGACTGGAGCATAGTCCCATGCACCAGAAGGTGGTGGGTTTGATCCCTTATTGGGCCTGTATGGGAGGCAGCCAATCAATGTTTCCCTCTCACACTGATCTTTCTCTCTCTGTTCCTCTCTCTAAAACCAATTAAAAAAACAAAAACAAACTGCCTGGATTTCAGGCCCTGCTGACTGGTCCAGGAAGGGTCAGAGCCCCAACTAGACAAGGGGACCCCGAGCTGCCTGTCTCAGTGAATGAAATGAGCCTCCTCCCGACCCTCAGAGGTTCTGCACTGACTATTGCCCTGGGAACCCGCGGGGAGAAAATGCCATGGCTGGTCCTCATTCTCCATCTCTACCCCCCAGAAGCCCCTCACATGTTCATACTCAGGCACAGGCCTGGGAAGTGCTCCTGTATCTCAGGTGAACTGTGAGAATCACCAGCAGCCCAGAGCCTCCCTTCCCTTTCCCTCCAGGGTCAACATCTCTGAGATATTTATTTTGTGCCTCCTACCAGGGAGACCCCATCTCCATCTGGTCAGGCCTGGCTCCTTACCTCCCCCGCCCAATGCTTGGCTCCAGCCCTCCCTGTGCTGATGGCTTGAACAACACAGCAGGAGAGGCAGCCAGGACCCCAGAGCCCAGACAGTCCCAGGGCTAAGCCTGGGCTACAGCAATGTGGTGGGGGAGGGCAGGTGGTGACAGCTCCCATGGCAGACACAGGACACTCGCGGGTGCGCTGACACAAAGCGGTGGCCACCTCCGCCAGCCGTGCTCCCCACCCGCTCCCTTCACAGGGCAAGCACAGCCCCACTCACAGAGACAGGGGGATGGACAAGATGACACAGGGATAGGGGATGGGGGCAGGCAGGCTCCACGAAGTGAGCGCCAAGGCTGGGCAGCGGTGTCCTCATGGAGTGGTTTATTAGGGTTCCAGGTGGCAGCAGCACCCACGAGCTCCAAGCCCCTGACAGCTGTCTGCCTCGGGCGCATGCAAACAGTGCAACATGGTCAAGCGCAAACACAGGGCGACCGAGGCAACACAGAACATGGAACACAGAATGGGGACAAGGCTGGGGCAATGGATCTCTGCAGAGGGGCCTGGTTTCCCCAACCCTGATGGGCAGGACAGGAAAAATAAGATTCGTACTTCTTGTAAAATGCCCATTTGCTGGGTACTTTCTTTCTCCTTATCTTGAAAAACAATAAAAAATAAGCACATGGAAAAGAACCTCAAAAAAGGAAAGAAATAAAACTCTAGGAAGGTGAGATGGGAGGCCAGGGAAAGCTGACCATGCCAGGGCATCTGCCTCCTGCTCCTCAGCCTCCTCCCTTCTTGGCCTTCAGTGGGGCACTCCGAACCCCACAGATGCGTCCATGAGAGAAGGTGCCAGGCCTAGGTAGGGTCCCTGGGGTGGCCGAAGGGGGCAAAGGCTGGGACAGAGAAAAAAGGTCCACTGGGCTCAGTTCAGGCTTGGGCCCAGCGAGTGGGGGCACAAGGTCCAGTATTTCTAGGTTCAGTCCCCAGAGGCCCATGACCTGGGCAAGCCCGGATGTCACAGGCGCAGCTCGTGGGTTCTGATGTGCTCAAGCTGCTCTCGGAGCTGCAGGAAGGAGGGCCGCGCGGTGGTGTCCAGCTGCCAGCAGTTCTTCATCACCTCATAGACTGCAGGCGGGCAGCCGTCAGGGGCATCCATCTTGTAGCCCTTCTCCACCCGAGGGACAACGTCCTTCAGGGGCTGGAGGCAGATGAGTGGTATGAGTCTGTGCAGAGCTGCTCAACATCCCTCTTTAGGGGTCCCCTTCAACTCCGCCTCACACACAGGCCCAAGAAGTGGCCTGGAAGGTCCTGAGGGTGAAGCTGCAGCTTCTAGTCCTCAGACAAGGGAGGCAGGGCCCAGGGAGGCCCCACCCCTCCCATAGCCCAGCCACGTCCCATGCCAGCGCCCACACTCACAATTCTTGGATAAGGCACTCGCCCGAAGGAATAGATTTCCCAGAGGAGGATTCCAAAGCTCCACACGTCAGACTTGGTAGAGAATTTCTGCCATGTGGATGGAAAAAACTGTATCAGATCCTGGGAACTTGGGGGTAGGATGACCCAGGACCCCTGTCCACCACTGCTCAGGACCTGGGGGAGGCCCACTAACCTTCTCTCTCAGGGCCTCGGGGGCTGTCCACTTGACTGGCAGCTTGCCTGTGTCCTGGGTGCTGGAGGCCTCCTTGGTAAGGCCAAAGTCGCTGACCTTGGCTACGTTGTCCTCAGACACCAACACATTTCGGGCAGCCAGGTCCCGGTGCACAAAGTTGTTGCCCTCTAGGTATTCCATAGCCTCACAGACGTCTCTGGGAGTGAGTCAGCCCCATGTCCCCTCAGATAGGCCTCCCATACCAGGGTGGGCCCCACCCTCCCCTAGGGGCTGCTTCACTCACAGTGAGAACTTGAGGAGACAGTCTCCACCCAGCACCGACCGACCCCGTGACCGAAGATAGTCCACCAGGCTCCCCTGGGACAGGAGAGACAGACCATGGCCCACAGGTCAGACTTGCCCTCCAGCCCTTGGGAACAGTAGACCTGGGGCTAGGTAAAGAGCAGCATCCAAGGGAGGTGTGAGGAAAGGGGAGGAGCATGGGAGAAGCCGGCATGAATGTTAAGATTCTACAGCTGGACACTGCTCAGCCACTTTTATGCATTATCTCTTCTCATCAATCTCTGAAGTAAACTTTGTTAGTATCTCCATTTCACAAATGAGGAAACTGAGGCTTAGAGAGGTGATACAACTTATCCAAGGTCAAAGTAAATAAATGATGAGCCAGGACAAAAGTTGAGCCCTGGGGACCTGAAAGCTAAGTTGGAAGGAGGGGACTGAGCAGGGCCCAAGGATGCAGCTGGAAAGCCCCAGTGTTCAGCTCCAGCACAGGGACAGATCTCGGGCTGGCGCACACCTTGGCCATGTATTCGGTGACGATGTAGAGCCCGCCCTTCTCTTCCACGATCACACCCAGAAGCTGTACCAAGTTGCTATGCCGAAGTTGCCTGGGGCAGAATGGAGTGATCAGAGCCCACCAAACCTCCTCATCCCTCCACCTCTCATGAGGGGCAACCTCCCCACCCACCCCCTGCCCAACTCACGTCATGACCGAGGCTTCAGCCAGGAAGGCCTGCGCAGTGGCATCATTCTTAATGCACTTGACAGCCACTTTGTTCCCTCGGTAATCACCCAGCATCACATCTGGGGGCAGAGAGATGGGAGTTGTACCTGGATGCCCCACAGTCCCTCAGCCCCTCGAAGGGCTCCCAGCTCCTTCTTCTGCTCACCTCCAAACTCCCCCTTCCCTATGGTCTGTAGCAGCTTCAGGTCCTTCATATTCAACGCCCAGCCACCTGGTGGAAGGAAAGGGGGTCCAATGAGGGGTGTTGAAGCTGGAGCAGAGTTCATAGCAGGAGAGACAGAAGTAAAGTGGGGTTTCCTGGAAGTCTCCAGAGCCTCTGGGATGGGCAGTGCCAAGTAGCCTGGGTAGCAGGAGGTAAGTAGGCAAGTGAGGATTGGGGGTGGGGGAGGCACTCACTGCGGAAAAACTCATCCTGGGCTGCTACTGTGCCCTCCATGACCTTTGGCTTGATGAGCCGAGTGCAGAGTCCATCTGCATCCGAGGTGTAGTGCTGCAGGAACAGGGCAGGCGATCCTCACATGCATTGCCCAGGTCTGACCACCAGAGGGTGGCAGAGGTTTGTCCCACACAGCCCCAAGTTGTATTAGTTGGGGGGAGCTCCCTATTTCTGGTAAGGCTTCTGTTAGGGAGGCCTCAGACTCAGACACATGGCCCACTGCCCATGTCACCCCACACCCCGTTGCTGGCACATCCCCCATTGTTACTATCACGCTGGTCCTCACCAGCATTTCCAGGCAGAGGGCAAACCCCGACTCAGTCCAGATACCAGCCTGTAGCCAAGATGCTCCACTGCCAGAGGCCAAGCCAGACTGGCAGGGGGAATAAGCTGAGAATGAATTCTGGAGGTATCTGGGAGGCTTCCTGTGGCTACAGGTGTGACCTGGCCAGGGCTGGGAGAGCTGGCCTCAGGAGCTACAGGGACGCATGGGCACAATCCTTGCAGGTGCATGAGCCCAGGGGACGCTGGTCATTAAGGTGTAGTTCATGAGGACACCCTTATATACAAACACTTGGACATGTACTTCTGTAACTGGCTAGAAGGAAGCTAGTTCCAGGATCAGACAGACTCAGATTCAAGTCCCGGCACCTCTCATTTATAGCTATGTGACCTCAGGCAAGTCTCTTAACTGCTCTAAACCTTCATTCCCTGGCCTTTGAAATGGGAATAGTGCCCTGGCCAGTGTGGCTCAGTTGGTTGAGCATCACCCCATGCACCAAAAGGTTGCTGGTTTGATTCCTGGTCAGGGAACATGCCCAGTTTGCAGGCTTAATCCTGGGTAGAGGGTGTGCAGGAGGCAGCTGATCCAAGTTTCTGTCTGACATTGATGTTTCTCTTTCCCTTTCTCTCTCCCTCTGCCTTCCCCTCTCTCTAAATATCAGTACAATTTTTTTTTTTTAATCCTCACCCAAGGATGTTTTTTGATATTTTGTTCATATAGAGTGGGAGGGAGAGAGAGAGAGAGAGAAACATCAATGTGAAAGGGACACATCGAGTGGCTGCCACCCACACAACCCACCCAGGGCCGGGGACAAACTGCAACCGAGGTACATGCCCTTAGTGGGAACCGAACCCGGGTCTCTCCAGACCTCAGGCCAATGCTCTAACTGCTGAGCCAAATCGGCCAGGGCAGTACAAATAGTTTTTAAAAACACACAAAACTGGTACTTAAAAAAAAGGGGGGGGGATAGTGTCACCCTCCCTGTGATGGCATTGTAGGATCAGAGATCCACCCTGGCACACAGCAGGTGCCGTTGAGTTTGCATGAGTCTGCATGACAGTCCCAAGGTCAAACAGCGAGAAGCAGTGGGACTGGAGCCAGCACCCAGGCCTGTGGGTGCTGCAGCTCACCTCCACCAGCTGCATGAGGTTCTCGAAGTACACCTCCTCGTCAATGCTGAGCTTGCTGGCATGATACATGATACGGTAGTGCTCCACCTTGCCATCACAGCTCACACACAGCGTGTAGTCGCCAGGGTAGTTGGTGCTCTCCCGCACCAGAAACAGACCCGTTTCTGGTGGGCACAGAAGCCGCTCTGCCTGTTCCCGTGTGATCTTGCCATGGAACCAGCTGGAGGACACCAGGCCAGAGGTCATGGTGGCCCAAGGTTATGGAGCCTGGTGCCCTGCCAGCCTTCTCCTGCATCTGCAAGGATCCACTTACTGAAGGCCCCCCTTCTGTTCCCACTATTCTCTTCAGTCCTAGACCCATCCTCCCCATTTGAGGTCCTGCACCCATACCCTTCCCCTCACCTCAAAAAGCCCTTAGGACATTTCGGCCCTTTCCTCTGGCCTTCCTATTTTCCTGATTCTCTCCTGCGGAAATCAGGGCTCTTCATCTTCCCTCCTCCCCAGAATGGGAGCCGCATCCCGCATAGTGGTACTCACGGCATGAGGCTAAGTTTGGTGCCGGCCTTCACGCCCTCCCGCTTTTGGACATAGTTGGCTGGAATGATACCCTCACGGCCCACCTTGTTCTTGGCTTTGTACCAGTTGGGGTCCTGCAGGAAGGGCAGCCCAGACACACTCTCAGGCCCACTCTCCCTGCAGGGAACCAGGACCCAGAGGGAATGCCCAGAGGTGGGAGAGGGTGGGGGTAGACGTGTGAGGTCCTTGATTACCTTGGTGACAGCAACAATGGTGAGCACATCTCCCTTGCAGAAGGGAAGGTCCTGCTCAGCAGTGCCATGGAAATTGTACTTGGCAATACATTCTGTACCAGATGGCCAAGCGGCCTGCAGGACAGGCAACAAGTGGGCAAGTGCAGCCTCGGGCCCCTCTCTACCCACCTGCCCACAAACCCTCGAGGTCAGAGCTCTTAACTGGCCTCCATGAGCCAGGTGAGGTACCACCTCCCACAAGAACTTTGGGTTCCTTCCAGCTGACATTCCCCCACTGCCCTGGACCTGCCTCCCATTTTGAAGCCCCTGTGTGTGACAGGGCTCCCTGAAATTCCACTTTGTTGAAAGCCAAGGCTGGGACAGAGGGCTGGGGAAAAGGGGAGTGAATTGATCTGAGCCCTTTTTTCTGCTCAGCACCCTCATAGGGGTGGTGGGGGTGCTCAACTGCCCCAGACCCCATCCCCCTGGTACCTGTATTGCTGACATCTTCTCAAAAGGTCTGGCGTCCCCGTGTCACAGGAAAGCCAACCTACCACTTGGTACCATGAGAGCTGTGGGGAGAAAAGAAAGATTAAGGAGGGGTGTGAAATGGTTCACCCCAAGTCACTGAGATCCTACTCCTTCCCCACAGCACTATCAACAGGTGCCAGAGGCGGCCAGAACCGGGACTGGGCTGAGGGCAGTCCTTACAGTCTCGGCAGGCTAAGGGCACTGAAGCGGGGAGGAGGCAGGAGCGTGAGGGCTGAGGACTGACCGCTAGGGACAGACGGAGCCACCAAACCTAAGCCCATAGTAGACTGTCCAGACTGACAGAACAGACAACAGGCAAAGGAAGTTTGGGAACTAAGTAGCACCAGTGCCACCTGCCCACCAGCCCCACCAGCCCCAAACCCGATGCTAGCTAACTGGTCTGTGGGGGAACGAGGTGCAGGGCAGTTACGTGAACCTGGGGAAGGTGCTATGTGACTAGAGAAAGTCACCTGTCCTCTGTGGGCCTCTTAGTTTCTTTGTCTATAAAAACTTGCCCAGGCACACCGACCTTATGGCCAGTAATCCCACTTCTGGGTGCACACCCAGGAGAAGACAGGGCAGATGTCCACTGAGGCAGGCACAAGAGAACCCACTGCAGCAGATCTGTAGTGAGCCTCACACTGGGAGCTGCCAAGATGCCTCTAAAAAGTCAGATGGATAAACTGTGGTATATTCACAGAATGGAACAGTGCACCACAGCAAACATCAATAAGCTACAGCTATGAAATAACTGGTAAACCTCTAAACATAATGTTAACCAAGAAGCCAGACACAGACTGAGCACATGCCATGTGATGCCATTTGTATAAATTTCAAAACTGGGCCTAATCCACAGTACAGGATGGCGAATGCCCTTGGGAGGAGGCAGTGACTGGAAGGGGCATGAAGGGGGCTTCTGGGTGCTGGTTATGGGACTGTCTGAGCTCAGTCAGGGGGTGGGTTCACTCTGTGGCATTCACCGAGCTGAGCCTGGCATAAACCTTGCAGGGTGCAGGGACTGCAAATGCCACTATGAGGAAGCAGAGTTTACTTCTGAGGGTCATGGGGCCTGGGTCCTGGGGCCTGAGCAGCAGTGTGTGGTCTTGGAGACCAGGAGGTGAAAGGGAGGATAGAGTCAGGAGAATCACCACCACTTCCAGGTCTCACTCCTGGTTCTAGAGTCAGGCAGACCTGGCTCTATCGAGTGTGCAACTCAGTGAATGCCTCAACCCTCTGAGCCTCAGATCCCTCACCCTGAAAGGTAGGGACTGGGCTCCCCTGCAAGCAGGCTGTGGGAAGAGTGGAATGAGGCCCTAGACTTGGAAATATTTGGCACAAAACCCCTGTGCCTCTCTTCCCTTTCCCAAAGGCCAGCCTATCAACCTTTGCCATCTGCTAGGAAGACTGAGGTCCAAGGATGATGACCCCTGCACTATCCCCGCCACTCCACAGTCATATGATTGAGCCACCTAGAGTACAGAAACCACCCCCCGGACTCTTGTGGCCCACATACTGTGGGAGCTATGAGCTCCTTACCTCCTTTATGGAAGCAGAAACTAAGGCTCACAAGGGCTGAACAACGTGCCCGAAGCCACGCACCTAGTGAGGGTGACAGCCCAGACTTTGATTTAGGGCCCCCAATCTCAGGCCCTTCTAAATAGGAGCTCTGCTTGCTCTCCACATCCCCCCCCCCCCCCAAATAAAAGCCATTGCAGGAGGGCTTGGAGGCTATGGCACCATTAGTCACCCTCCCAGCTGTCAGTTTGCAAACACTCCTTTCTCAGCCTGCAGCTGCTGCCGCCTCCCCACTGACTTGATGATAATAATAAAAATAATAACAGGCCCTGTTTTCTGAGCACTTATTCTGTGCCAGGCTCTGTCTTTGGCACATTATGGCTTGTCAAGTTGTCTAACAACTGAGAGAGAGGCTACCCCATTTTATAGATGGGGACCTTGAGCAAAGCCAATAGGCAAGGTGGATTTGCCTGAGCTTATACCCCCAGTGAACATTTGCCACATTGACATGAACCCTCAGGTGTCACCCACCTCTGTGCCTCCCTTGACCATACCATGCCAGGACCACACTGGTCTAGGAGAGAGAGAGTGTAAGGGAGGAGAGAGAAGCAAGCTATGCTCAGAGGAAGGGGCAAGCCCAGGTGGCAGTAATCTGTCTGGGTAGGCTTCCTCGAGGGGCTGGGCTTGGAGAGGGAGGAGCTAAGTTCTCTTTGCTCTACTAGTTGCAACTTGGGGACCCAGTGCCTCCATCAGTACAATGGGTTGGTGATAATCCTGCAGCTCCAGGGCTGCTCTGGGACTTGCTGGCTCTCTAGTACCTTAGCTACACCTGTTTTCTACCTGCTGTTCCCACATCCTGCCTTAGCATTTTCTTCCCATTCCCTCCCCTTGCTCTACCCAAGAAAATTCCACTCAACTTTCAAGGCGCAGCAGAGGAAATGCTTCTGTTGGATGTGTGCCTAAAAGATGTAGTGTGACAGTCCAGACAGCACTGTTTGTAGTAGCAAGAGATCTTTTTATGTTCATTAGTAGATAAATGATCAAATACCCCTAAAAGGGAATAACATATTCCAGCTGACTGGGCCAGAACAAATCTCTAGCTGCTGACACACAACACTCCTCATGACAGGCTAAGTAAAATGGCAAAAGCCAGCCCAAGTCATTGAAGGAAAAGCTGCTGGACACAGCTTCCAAGTACCAGTCCACAGATTAATCAAAAGAAAAAAAGCACCTTCATAATAGAGATCTGGCAGACACCTGTTAACCAAATGGTCAAATTAAGCATCAACAATAATGAGAGAAGCTATACTGAGTGCCTCCTGCACTCATGATGCCCCAAGGAGGACAGATTCCAGTGTGGATCTACAGGGCTGCTGAACCCCACTCACTCAGGAAGATGTTATCAGATGGAGCCCAAACAACTGGCCTGGACTCTTATAAGTCGATGTCATAAAAAGACAAACAAACAAAGGCTGGGGAATGCTCCGATTAAATAAGACACTAGAAAAACATGACACAACAACAACAACAAAAAAACAATTACGTAAGGTGAAGGATAGGTTAACTAACCATATAGTGGTAACTTTTTGCAATATATGCAAGTATCCAACCATTACATTGTACACCTTAAACTTACAATGTTATATGTTAATAAAGCTAGGGGAAAAAAAAGAAATGTGACAAGATTTCATGAGTGATTTTAAATTGGATTCTGAATCAGAGGGAAAAAAATAGCCATTAAAAATCATTTGGGGCCCTGGCTAGTTTGGCTCAGCGGCTGGAGCATTGGCCACGGACCAGAGAGTCCCAGGTTCGGTTCCCACTAAGGGCACGTACCTTGGCTGCAGTTTGTTCCCAGTCCCGGTTGGGGTTGTGTGGGTGGCAACCCCTTGATGTGTCTCTCTCACATCAATGTTTCTCTCTCTCTCTTCCTCCCTCTCTATCTAGTGAAAAAAAAAAAAAAAAAAAAAAAAAAAGCCCTCAGGTGAGGATAAAAAAAAATCATTTGGGGACAATTAGGAAAAAGAAACGTTAGACTACACACACACACACACACACACACACACACACACACACGTGTGTGTATATATATATATTTTTTAATCCTCTCCCGAGGACATTTTTCCATTTTTTTTTTGTTTTTTTTGTTCAGACAGAGTGGGAGGGAGAGAGAGGAAGAGAGAGAGAGAGAGAAACATCAACATGAAAGGGACACATCGAGTGGCTGCCTCCCGCGCAACTCAACCAGGGCTGGGGACAAACTGCAACCGAGGTACATGCCCCCAGTGGGAACCGAACCCGGGTCTCTCTGGACCGCAGGCCGATGCTCCAACCGCTGAGCCAAACTGGCCAGGGCATGTTAGACAATATTAAGTGTGACCTGTAATTATGTAAGAAACCCACACGAAAATACTTGGGAGTAAGCCCTGGTCAGATAGCCCAGTTGGTTAGAGTGTCATCCAGTGAAGCTTGGAAGTAGGCAATGGCCAAGGTTTCGGGTTTGATCACCGGTCAGGGCACATACTAGAATCCAATGAGCCCTGGCTGGTGTGGCTCAGTTGGCTGGAGCGTAGACCTGTACACCAGAGGGTGACAGGTTCGATTCCCTGTCAGGGCATATACCCGGGTTGCAGGTTTGATCCCTGGTTGGTGCACGTACAGAAGGCAACTTATGTTTCTCTCATATCGATGTTTCTTTCTCTCTTACCCTCTCTCTAAATATCAATAAAATAAAAGAAAAAAAAATCAACCAATGACTGTATAAATAAATGGAACAACAAATGGATGTTTTGCTCTCTAAAAATCAATGAATAAAAAATAAACTACTTGGGAGTAAAAGGTATGATGCCTGCAACTAACACTCAAATATAGCAGCAATAAATATATATACATATACACATGTCTATGTATATAAAAGAAGAGGTAAAGTAAATGTGGCAAAATGTTTACATATTGTGAATCTGGGTAAAGGATACATGGGTTTTCATTATAGTATTATTTCAGCTTTTTGGTAGGTTTGAACTATTCAAAAGGTCATAAAAAAGAGCAAGGTGCAGGATGTCATCCACAGTATATTACAAGTTGTGTTTTTCTTTCTTTCTTTTTTTTTTTTTGGTTAATCTTCACCAGAGGATATTTTTTCCATTGATTTTTAGAGAGAGTGAAGGGGGGAAGGGGGAAGGGGGGAGGGGAGAGGAGAGGGAGAGAGATGTGAGACACATTGATTGGTTGCCCAGTGCATGACCCTGACCAGGGCCAGGATCAAACCAGCAAACCAGGACCTGCCCCCCACCCCCATCCCCTACGGTCAGGGTATGGTCAGGGTATGACGCTCTGTAACAGGCCAGGGCAAGTTGTGTTTTACTTTCTTTCTTTTTTTTTTATCCTCACCCGAGGACATTTTTCCACTTTTTGTTGCAGATAGAGTGGGAGGAAGAGAGAGAGAGAGAAACATAGACGTGAAAGGGACACATCAAGTGGCTGCCTCCCACACGACCCAACCAGGGCCGGGGACAAACTGCAACCGAGGGACATGCCCCCAGTGGGAACCGAACCCGGGTCTCTCTGGACCACAGGTTGACACTCCAACCGCTGAGCCAAACCGGCCAGGGCCAAGTTGTGTTTTTCAAAGTGACATACAATTCCTCCCTAAACTCAGATATCCACAGATTATCTTTGAAAGATAGAGGAAACTGATAAGAGAGGTTGCCTCTGAGATGGAAAGAGGGAATGAGTATTAAATTCAAAGGAAACTTACTTTTCACTGTATATTTGCTATTTTTTCCTTGACTTAAAAATAATAATGCTTTATTGACTTTTTGAGAGAGAGGGAGAGAGAGAGAGAGAGAAACATCGATTGGCTGCCTCCTGCACACCCCTTACTGGGAATCAAGCCGAAACCTGGGCATGGGCTCTGACCGGAACTGAACCAGAGATCTCCAGGTACATGGGATGACACTCAACCAACTGAGCCACACTGGCCAGGCCTTGACTTTTTTTTTTAAACAACATGCATCTATTACCTTCCCCCTAAAAATAAGACTGCAAATAAATACCTTTTTGAAAGCCACCTCTGCCAGGAGCTTTCTGTGATCCCCTAGCTATACTGACTGCTCTGAGCCTCCACAGCCTCTTACACATCCCTGTGCTCCAGGAAGAACCTCACTGGTCCTGGCCTGAGATCTCTTAGGGGAAAAGCTGGGGGCTGACTCATGTTCCCAGCAGTGGCTGGGCCCAGAGTGCTGAGTGAAAGAATGAACCAACGAAAGAAAGGGGGAAGCTAGGGTGGCTATACCACACTGAGGTCCCATAACCAACAGGACTATATTTAACCCCAAAGGACAGCAGCTGTTACTCCACCCCTAGAGGACTAGGGGACCAGGAACTTTGTAACTTTGTGAAGTCAGTGCTTCACTGACTTCCTGCCCCAAACCCTGCTCCTAGCAGTCCTTGTGCTGGGGTCCTGGGAACAGGATGGGCATTGTGCCCAAGTACTGAGGTCAGTGGCCTCAGCCTCAGGCGAGCCTTTCTTGGGAGCTCAGACTGGTGGGGGCAGGAGCCCAGAAACTCCTGGGCTGCCATTTCCCTGCTTTGAGGGCAGTTTTAGACCCCCACAGCCAAGCACGTGCTGAGGGCCAGGGTAGGTCAAGGGGCCCCTGCCCTGCCCCCTCACCAAAACTCCACTGCCTAATGGGGCATGAGAGCCTTCAGTAACTGTTTATACTCAGCTAAAAATACCCACTGAAAGGGGAAGTGCACAAGAGACCTGGGGAAACTTGGGGCCATGGCCCCCAGAGACAGGGCCCCCCTCAAGTCTAGGGGGTGGGGCATGGGCAGCCACTGGAGGCAACAGGCAGGTCCACTTTGCCTTCTCTTTCTTTAAGCCAATTTTTCAGCAGCCTCCCTGTGCATCCAGCCCCATGATTGTTGGGCCAGGATGGGCAGGAAGAGAAAAGGGCCCAGGAGGTCCTGCCCTTAGGTCCCCAAGAACTCCACTCAATGCTCCAACGAAATGCAAACCTGCCCCTGTGCTCCTGATGGTCAATCATGAGCAGGTGTGCTCAGAGCCTCACCAGACAGGACAAATATGGGCAATCTGGGAAGGCTTTCAGGAAGAAGGGCAGGGAAGCTGGAACTGGGAGGATTTTAGGTGGAAGCAACAGGAAGGGGGTATGCTAGGTCATGCCAGGCTTAAGATTCCAAACTGTGGTACAGAGAGAATTAAGGCTCAGGGTGGGGTGCACAGAGGCTTTGAAGCCAGCCCAGAGGTTTCTGACAGGTCACAGGACAGACACAAGCAGAACCGAATCCCCAAATTCCTGATTTGGGCACACCCCTCCAAAAGGCAGTGCACCTAAGAAGGGTGGGGCACTACCAGCAGTTGGGCTGGTTTGGCAACAGTAAAATCAGCCCCACCTCTGCAAAGGACACCCAGACTGTGGGCACTGGAGTGCCCCTGGCCACACACTGGGCATGGGGGTGAAAGGTTCTGGCTGACCCACCGCACAGATGTCTCAGGGTTGGTCAGAATTGGGCACCAGATCCTTGGAGATGCCTAAACTTCTTTGGGGATCGGGGAAGAGCTGGAAGGATGCTCTACTTTGGCTCTAGTGTATGCTGCCCGACCTCCACCCCCAGACCTCCCTCAGCCTTCAGCACCCCTGCCCTAAACGGAGGTGCCAATTTAATGGCTGAAAAATGTTAAAAAACAAAATTACAGCAACTCACTAGCTTTTTTCCTGTCCACACTGGCTGGCTCAGTGGAACTGGATGTCCCATCTAACGGTTTGGGAGAAGAGGCCAATGGGAATCTCCTCCCCCAGGCCTCCCTGTAGCTGGAGGCTGATACTCCTGGCCCAGAAAAGGTTTCTAATTACCATTCAGGGGCCTAATTACCTACATGCACCAGGCAGCAGGGACTGGGGCCTCCCCAGGGCCCTCCTCAGTGCTGAGCTTAGGCTGTGGTGTTTGCATCATCATTTGCCTGCATTTACATATAGCCTCTCAGCACTGACCTCCAATGAGTCCTTAGAAATCACAGAGTGCCCTTGTCCCTTATCTGAAGTCTCTGTCATGTTACAGATGAGGAGACTAAGGCCCAGAGGCCCATGTGCTGTCTAGAACTTTGGCCCCAGATTCCTGGTCTCCCTATCTCAGAATGGGACCCACAGAATACATAGCTCAGAAGAGAAAGCAATGGGGGCCCAACACGGGACATACAGCCTTGCTGCCTATGTGAGGAGAAGGGGGGGGATTCAACACCCTCCCCCAGCAGGATGGGCTGTAAAAATTAAAGCACTGAGCCCTGGCCGGTTTGGCTCAGCGGTTAGAGCGTCGGCCTGCGGTCCTGAGAGACCCGGGTTCGGTTCCCGCTAAGGGCATGTACCTCGGTTGCAGTTTGTCCCCGGCCCTGGTCGGTTGTGCGGGTGGCAGCCACTCGATGTGTTCCTTTCACATCGATGTTTCTCTCTCTCAGAGTTCCTCTCTCTCCCTCCCACTCTACCTGAACAAAAAATGGAAAGATGTCCTCTGGTGAGGATAAAAACAAAAAACAAAAACAAAAAAATTAAAGCACTGAAAGAGAGCCTACTGACCCACCCTGAGTTAGTTACTTAATCCTCCAAAAACCCTATGAGATTTTATCGCTGATCTCTGTCTGACAGAGGAGGAAATAGGGTGAGCAGGGTTACACAGCTTCCAGGAGGTAGAGCAAGGAGTTGAGCTCAGATCTGTCTGAATTTGGTCAGAGAAAAAACCTCCAACCTTTCCTTGGGCAGGACAAATAACGCCCTGAAAATGAACAGATAGGTTAGAAGGATGGCTTAGAGGAAGCCTGCCCAGAGCTTGGCCCTCCTGCTCTGGAAAGCACAAGTTACACTTGTGCCCACTCCTTGCTTGTCTGCCATACCCCTCTAGTTGCTGGGGCCACGGCAACTGGAGAAGCCAGCAGCCCTAGGGAGGGTAGAAGCCCCAAGCAAAGAACTCTGCCCCAACCCTGCCTCTTCCATAAATGCTTCTTGATTTTCATGGCCCTTCCCCTCCAGGAAGCCCCCTGCTGTTACAGCTTACACAGATCCCCAGCTTCTGAGCTCCCACCAGATCTGCCAGGAAGTTGGAACCAGAGGCCTCCCCTAATTGACTCCTCTCTGAGTCTGGTCTCTCCTACTGGCAAGCAGGGGAGCTCTCAGGGTTCCTTCTTCATTTTCCTCTCCAGTCTCCCTGAAGTATGGACAGCACAGGCCACAGATGCCTGGGTCTGGGTGAGGACCAGGTGCTGGGCAGGACTGAGAAGCAACAGCCAGGGTGAGCAGGTGTCAGAATGACAACCAGGTTTTCACCCACCCACAAAGCTTCCAACTGTGTGGAGAGCAGGACAGGCAGAGGGGGCATCAGGCAGCCTTTCTTCTGCTTGCTCCTACAACTCTGGGCCCAGACCACGGAAGGGTGGGGGTGGGTAGAGGTGGAGGGAAGCTGCGGTTGGAGGCCCAGCCCCACCAGGATGTACACAGCTAGTGTGTGATGAGAAGCTGCTCTCATCATAGTACCTCAAAACCAGGAAGAGAAACTGAGCAGGCAGAAAGGGTGAAATGGGCTGTGTGTAGCCCTCAGGTCCCTGGGGGCCTGCCCAGGGGAGCTCCCGGAAAGTAACTGGACAGACCACTTCTCCCTCCTGGGCCTCAGCTTTCCCAAGGGAAGAATGGGATTCTCTCCCAGGTCCCACTAGTCTGCCGAATTGGTTCAGGCTGCATCCTACTGGATAAGAGACCTCACAATTGCTGGAGCAGTCCTGATATCCCAGTGGGCTTTGGCCTCTACTAGGAAGCAAAGGTTTGGTGCTCCAAAGCCAGCCTTGCCTTGCTTTCTTCTCTCCTCAGCCATGCAGGGAGCACACTAGCTCTCCTTTCACCAGCTCTTTATTTTTAGGGTTGAATTGACTTTAATCATTACTTAGCAGATTCTATTTCCAGCCCTTGGATGAAGAGACCCAGAGGAGAAGAGGAAGGGAGGCAGTGCTCCCTGCCTGGTTTGGGAGGGGTGGCCTGCTCCTCCACCCATCCTGCCTAACCAAGGAGTGAGGGCTGATTAACATCCATCGGGCTTACCCTAGCTGGTCCAGCATCTTGTAGAAGACCCCACCCTGTGACCTCATCTTAGCCCAAGCTGTGCTACAGGAGGGCAGCTATAATACCCACTTCCCCTGCACCAAGTGCAGGGAGGAGGGAGACACTGCACAGCCAGAGTATGGCAGCCAGAGTCCAAGGTCACATGCGTGGGGGACCTCTGCAATGAATGGGCCATTTTGGGAGGATCCTCTGCCTAGGTTAGTCCTGGGCCATCCTAGGATCATCTGGGACAATGGTCTCCTAGGCTCGGGAGTGACGAGCTGAGACTGGTGTCCTCCTACTGTCCACGGGGTGGCTCCAAGAAGGCACTCTCAATTCTCTGGTCTCCAAAGAAGCAGAAGAGGAAGCAAGCAGTATCACAGCAGTACACACTCAAGTTAGACCTGGGGAATACCTGTGGAAGGGGAGGGTGCTAACACCTAAGACTTCCCCAGGGATTTGTAGACCATCTATGTTCTCTTTCAACTCCCTGCAGGGAGGCTCTAAAACCCCCGCCTCCCCCACAGCCTTCTTCCCTCCCCTGGCCACTAGGAAGATGATGTTGGCATGGCTGTCCCTGGGTTGGGGCTCAGAATGCCTGGGTTCCTTGCTCAAGTCTCAGTTTTGCCAGGGAAAGCAGGCCTCTATGTCTCCACTGAAGAAATGCAAGGCTGGCCTAGGAAGTAGCTGAAGCTAGGGGACAGGAGGCAGCTGAGCTATTAGAGAAGAGGCCTTGCCCTGGCCGGTCTGACTCAGCGGTTAGAGCGTTGGCCCTCGGACCAAAGAATCTCGGGTTCGGTTCCGGTCAAGGGCATGTACCTCGGTTGCAGTTCTGTCCCCGGCGCTGGTCAGGGTTGTGCAGGAGGCAACCAATTGATGTCTCTCTCTCTCTCTCTCTCTCTCTCTCTTTCTCTCTCTCTCTCTCTCTCTCTTCCTCTCCCTCCCACTCTATCTGAAGATAAATGGAAAAACATCTTTGGGCAAGGATTTAAAAAAAAAAAGAAGAGGTCTCATCCACTCAGCTCTGATGCTGGGAGAAGAAAAGAATGGGTAGGGTCAGGTTCCAGAAACCAGCCAATAGCCCATCTTCCTAGAGCCAGGCCTGTGATGGGGGCTGGCTAACCACAGGGTGAGGGGGAGGCAGGGAGGCAGGCCAGGTCATTGGCCAGAGTAGCCCAGCACCTCAAGGTTAGAGGGTTTCAGAGGGCCCCTAGGCAGAGACCAGCCCTTGGCTGGGTGAGCCATCAGCCAAGCCTGTCCCAGGTGTCTTCCCCACATACTGAGGCAGCCTATGGTGGGCACTCCATCAACAGTGCCAACCCCTCCTGACAAAGTGCCTGTGGTTAGTTCACACTGTCCACACACTTCCCCCTGAAGCAGGTATCACTATGCCTGGGGTGTATATAAAGGAACTCTGGCTCAGAGGGTGACCTGTTCAAGGTCCCTCCACTGGTCCTAAATGGCATGGGTGAGCCTGGAAACTATGTTGATTGGGAGCCAAATTGCCAGCTCTCTCCAATATTCTTGGCTGCTTTGGGGTCCTGTAGCAACCACCACTGCAGCAACAGGTGGGTAACAACAGTGCACACACTTAGTAAGAAGGTCTGGGTGAGGTTTCTGTGGCAGCTATTTGGAAAATTCTATAGCTTTTCAGAGACAAAGATATACAGACCGTGTGCCAATATGAGAAAATGCCCACAGACACAGTATTGAGTGAAGAAAGGTGTCATGGCATGTACACTCAAATGACAACAATGACAAAGGAAAAAATAAAACCCAGGAAAGACTGGCAGAGAACTCCAAAATGCTACAGTCATTGTATCAGTAAAGTTATAGTGAGTGATTTTTGTTTTGTTTTCTAAATTTCCTATAGTGCTATTTTACTACTTTCTAAACTAATACATACATACATAAATAGTTTTCTCATGAGCTCAAATTTGCTTTCCAGCTACCCCTAGCTCTGGCCCTTGTGTCTGGTACATCTTTTACCATGGAACAACCTTTCCATTAAAGGGCAGACATGTTAAGGTCTTTCCCTACTGTGTCATCTCCAGACCAAACACCTCTTCCTTGGGGACTATGTATCAAGGCTTTGAAATTCCTCAAAAGATGAAACCCACACTGGACACAGGTTGTCCTGCCGGATCAGGCCACCTGGAGGCTTGTTAGGGCAGCTGCATCCCACTGTGGATCGTTGGCCAACCTCTTGGGGCCTGGTTTCCCTGCAGTGGTGCTGGGGACCATTTTCTGGTCTGTCCTTGCCCCTAACCCAACTCAGAGAGAAAAGGAACCACTTCTGAGAGGGAAGAAGGCACTAAGCTCTCCAGATAAAAAACACATCCCTGTACACATGTTAGCCTGAAGCCAGACTCTTTTCTATAAAGGCCTCAGGACCCCGGCCACACCAGTACAGGTCACAGTTGATTGGTATAAAAGTGCCCAACCATGTCAGGCCTCAGCTCCAGCCTGTCAGGCTGGAAAGGAAGTTAGGGCTGGGTAACATGAGTCCTCACAGGCCCACCACAAATGGGTCCGCTCCATTGTGCATGTCAGGATGACCAGGAAAAAAAAAACTTTACATCAAAAGTGGAGAGGCCTGAGCAAGGCCCCAGACATGGCTCAGCATCCTCCAGGGAACCTCCCACCCTTTTCAGGAGCAAGAGGATCCTGCCACATTTCCAATCTCCCTCCTGCCGCCTTCCTGCAGAGGTCCTACCAAGAAAGACACTGAAACCCCCATGGTATGAGGAGCCTGGAACAGGCCCTTGTGTACCCCTGACAATGCTCCCAAGCCAAAGCTGTAGGGTGCTCCCTGTGGAAACAGGGCTCTCATCTTCCCCATCTGGATCCGATTCACATTCTGAACTTGGTTGCTCCTATGCTAGCTAGGACAAAGGCGTGGGAGGGCTAGGTGGGGACTGACCATCAAGTTGTTTCAGCTCAGCTCTAGGGCCACACCAGACAGGTGCCCCCACACACTCACCAAATCCCCATCAGTGGGACTCAGCCTCAGGTACCAGGGGGGAAATCCCATGGGCAATGCAGAGTTGTCTCAGCCCATACCCAGCAGAGCTGGGGCCGGAAGTCCTCTCCCTCCTCTCCAGCCCTCTGTAGGGGAGCACATGCTCACTTCACAGGGTCCCATGAGCCAGGCTAGGAGTCTATGTCCCTGGTGGATGAAGGTGCCTTTTTGGTTGCCCTCCACCAACAGAAACCCACCACCTGAAAAGTGGGGGATGCAAAGATAGATGGCAAAACTCTGCCAGAGGCCTGGGACAGCAACTTCCCACTTTGAGCCTCAGTTCCCAGGTCTACAAAACGGGGGAGAGGTCAACCCCTAGTTAAGCTCCAAGAATCTAGTGGCTGGACACGCCCCTTCCTGACACCTGGCCTTGGCCCTGAGAAGCCTAAGAGACTGGGCTGACCAAACTGTTAGCAGGTGGGGACATGGTCCTAATTGCCCAGTGTTACCTCCAACTAGGACAGAGGCCCTGCCCAGTGTCCCCACCCAAAGGACAGAGGTCCCTTGGCTTAGCCCTGATCTGGGAGGCCAAGGGTGACAGGCTCGACCTCTGGGCCCTGGGCTTCCTGTATCCGGCAGGGCCTCTGTGAGGGAGTGAGGGAGGGGTCAGAACCAGGCAGGCCAGGGAACTTGCAGGGAGGCCCAGGACAGGGAATAGCAAACTGCCTTTTCTCCAGGGCCCCTCCCTCCGGGCTCCAGCCAGCTCCCAGAGGATGCTGAAACAGGGGGACAGAATTGGACTGGCCTGAGACAAGTCTGTGGGGCTCATAAGACAGTATCTCCCTTCTGTGCTCCCCTCCCAGTCGGGCTGACAGTGACTCCCGGGAGAATTCGAACCCAGGAAGGAAGGGGTAAGGGAGGTGGGGGATGGGAGTGGACGCGACGGCAGCTGCAACAGAAGCCGACTGGGAGACCTCTACCCTCTTCCCCCAGGGTACTCGTGCGCCCACCTCCTCCGGGCCTGCCAGGCACTCACCTCTCTCGCGAAACTGTGGTCCGAGCCACCTCGCCACGGGCAGCATCAGCGGCCTGCGGGGCGGTCCATGCGGCCAAGGGAGAGGGGAGGGGAGCAGGAGGTCCCCGAGGGGTGAGGTACAAAGAGGTATAGGTGCGGGGAGAGAGTAAGGAGGGGCGGCCAGATGGAGGCAGGGGGCCGACCGCGCAGCCGGGGTCGGGAAGGGAAGAAAGACCAGGGAAGGGGGCGGGAGGGAATCGGGGAAGGAAACAATGTAGCCGGCGCGGCCCCGGCAGAGTTCCGCTTCCGAACGCCGCCACCAAGGTTCGATTTTGGAGCGTCGCGCCGGGGGCCGCCCCGGACGTTGGATCGGGGGCCGTGGGGGCTCCCCGCGCTCCACGCCGTGGAGGCTCCGGCGGCCACGGGCTGGCTGGCGCGAAGGAACTACTGGCCGGGGGACGGCCCCGACGGCGGCGTGGCCGGGCGGTCGCCCCGCTGGGACCCCACCCCGGCAGGACCCTCGGGCAGGGTGCAGGGTGAGGAGGGCGCGGGAAGGCGGTGGCAGGCGCGGTGGCAGGCCCGGCGGCGGCGGCCAAACTCGGCTCGCCCAAGGCTTTGCTGGGAGGAAGCTCGCAGGCCTTGCTAGAGGAAGCGCGGCCCGGATCCTCCGCCCGCGGCAGCGCGCCTGCGCGAGGGAGCCCGCCGGGCGTGCGGCGGGGCGTGGGCCGGCGGGGCTGCGCCCCCTGTGGGGCGCCGGGGGCATTGCGGGAGGTGTGTCCGCGCTCACGCCCTGCCCCCACCTGCCAGCCTGAGGTGAGGGCTTCTCGCAGTGGGCCGACCAGGCCGCCTTGGAGCCACCTATAGCCTTTGGGCGAAGCTCCCCCAGTGTAGAAGCGACTGGGCCAGGCCTAGCCCCTCCCCTCTGATCTGCTTGTGGAGCCTGGGCCTCACTCTTAGGACTAAGCATTTATTCATTCATTCCCAGACATTTAATGGCGCCGACGCCGTGACAGGCCCAGTTCTGGAGTCTACTAGTGAGACCACTTCATGAATGTCAAGTTCTCAGTAGTAAAACTGGCCAACCGACAAGCTCAAAGAAATAGTTGATAGAAGTGGAGAGGTGGTGTACCAGGTCCACAGAAAGCAGAAAAGAGGGAGAGGGCTAATAGGGAGACTTCATAGAGCTGGAACTCCAGGCAGAGGGAACGGCATGGACAGAGGCAAGGAGAGATGAGAGAGCTTGTTGGTTTTGGGAACTGTAAATAGCTCAGTATGGCTTCGGTTTGCAGTGTGGGCCCAGGAGAGTGGTGGGAGCTGGGGATCTCTGGAAGCCACAGGGACTAGAGAGATCCAAAGAGCCTTGTGGGAACTATTTTTTAGCTGTTTTTAGCCTGGAGGTAATGAAGAAGTTGTCGATAGTTGTGTGACTTTGGGAAAGTTCCTTAACCTCTCTGTGCTTTAGATCCCCATTTGGTAAAATGAGGTAAATACTAGCACCAACGTTTTAAGATTATGTAGGGTAGGAAGTGAGTAAATACATTTAAAATGCTTAGTGTGCTGTGGTGGCACATGACCAGCCCTCAATATTGCCTGTTATTATATGTCATTATTAACAAGGAATACAGAGGTGATCTGCTTTGAGCTAAAGGAGCAGGGTGTGTGTGTGGGACACAGAGTGAGGGGGCAGTGATAAGGGAGAGACCAGAGACTCCAGTGTAGGTAGGAGGTGTCAAGGCACTTCCTAGGAACTGGGTCCTGACGGAAGGGTCAGAGTTGGGTGGGCAGAGAGTAGAGGCATTCTCAAGTGGGGGAAATGAGGTGTATTGACAGTCTTGAAATTCAAAATTAATGAGGGACTGAGGGAGTGAGGTGAATAGTAAAGGGCCCTGTGGGAGAGTGAGCTGGGGGGACAGTGTGGCTGCAGATTGTAAAAAGTCTTATATGCCAGGAGCAGGAATTGGGTGTGCCTCCCCAGACAAACCACAGGTTGGCCCTTTGACCCAATGCATCCCTGGGCTAGCTTCCCAGTAAGGGGCTAGCCCTTCAAAGGGGGAAGAAGTAGTCACACCCCTGCTCTTTGAGGGCCATCCAGTAAATCTCAGAGATAGCTATGGAGGGTGTAGAGAAGAAAAGCATGAATTTGGGGTTCAAATCTTTTTTTTTATTTTTTATCCTCACCCGAGGATATTTTTCCATTTTTTGTACAGATAGAGTGGGAGGGAGAGAGACAGAGAAACATCGACGTGAAGGGACACATCGAGTGGCTGCCACCCACACGACCAACCAGGGCCGGGGACAAACTGCAACCGAAGTACGTGCCCTTAGCGGGAACCGAACCCGGGTCTCTCTGGACCGCAGGCCGACACTCTAACCGCTGAGCCAAACTGGCCAGGGCTGGGGTTCAAATCTTAAAGTTAAATCTCAGCTGTTCCATTTACTAGCTGTTCTACCTTGGGCTAATTACTTAAGGTTCTGAGGTTAGTTTCCTCTTGTATAAAATCCTGCTCAAAATATACCTCTCTCATGAGAGACAGTGCAGATTTAGCAAGATAACAGCCTGAGGGTGAGGGGAGTAGAGAGGGTGCTCAGCTCCTTTGGTTTCCCTTTCTTTCCTCTGAGGTCAAGATGGAATGATAAAGTGGGGGCTGATGGGGCCACCTCTCAGCTTAAAGGAAAGCATTTCATCAGCTGCAAGGGAGAAGTTGACATTTCTCCTACCTGGCTGAATCAGCTAGTAAAACAGGAAAGGACTGTGGGAATTTGGGGAAAATGGTCTTATCCTTGTTCTAATTTTGTTACCAACCCATCTATCCTTCACCTCAAATACATTTGACTGCTGCCTTGAGTTTATGTGGCCCAGAATATGAACTTTGGAGTCAAATAGACTTGTATTTGCATACTGGCTCTACCACTTCACAGCAGAGTGAAATAAATTTTAAACTTCCCTGAACCCCAGGCACAGAGGACAAACCAATAAAGGGCCCTGTCCCACAGAACTATCCTTTAGTAGAAGAGCCAATTAACTTCCAACCTCCACATTCATTTGCTCATTCAACAAATACTTTCTGAGCACCTACTAAGTGTTAGGCACTGTTTTGGATGCTGGAGATTAAGAAGTGAGCAAAGAGTGAGCATGGGTCTTGCTTAAAAGGATAAATCAATAAATAGGGCAATTAGAAACTGTGGTATGAAGATGATGAGTATGTGATGGAGGAGAGTGGACTGGGGAGACATAAACAGAGGGCTTAACACCCTGAGGGACAATCAGAAGGCTAGGATGACAAGACCAGCAAGTGCGGGGAGTACTATGAGAGGAAGGGACCAGATTATGTAGAGTGCTATGGACCAGGGATTTTATTACATGAGTGGGTTTTATTATATGAGCAATGGGGAGCCATTGAAGGATTTTAAGCAGGGAAATGACATGACTGAGTGAAGGTCAAGAGACCAGTGGGGATGCTTTGCATAAACCCACCAGTGGTAATGAGAGTGGGCTCCAGTGGACAAAGGGGAGCTATGTGACTGTTCTTGGTGAGGGGCTGTTTGTGGGGAGTGAGCCCACAGGAGAAAGCAGGCCTGGTCCTCAGGTGTGGCTGGGGTACTGAGAGGAAGTATGGTGCTCTTTGCTGATGTGAGAGGGCCCGGGAGAGGTGCAAGCTGGGAGCAGTGCTCAGGAACTGGATTTTAGACAAGCTGAGTTGAAGATGCCTACCAGACATGGAGATGTCAAGTTAGTGTTTGGAGCCATCTTTTATAGGCCAAGCTTAGAATAGAAAGAACTTTCCTAGAGTTCACTCCCAGGACTAAGGTTTAGATCTCAGGACCTCCAAAGCCTGGAGCATTGTTTTCCCCATGCAATGGACTTTAGGGAAAGAAATCATTACAGTAGGGGCCTTGGGTTTTAGGACTTGGGAGGATATTAAACAGGAGCCCCTTCCAGCCAGGTAGGCTCAAGCACTAGCTTTCTCAAGTTGGGCTACCTGTCTGGCATGAGGGAAAGAAGAAAAGAGAGGCTGGAGACCCCTGGATGTGGGGAACAGAGCTCAGGACGTTGGGCTACATTTTGATGATATGATTCAACAGGGCTAGCTGGATGCAAAGTTGGGTTGGTTGTTGATGGTCAGAGGTCCCGAGCTTAAGCACCTTTATGGGTGGGCTGTGCTCTGCTCCTAGTGTCTCCTGGAAAGGGAAAGGCCTCTCTAACCCCCTTCCTACCTCCTCCCCTCCCCCAGCCTCTTGGCTTTGAGATGACAGTTTAGAGAAGCTGGTGTGTGAAATAGTTTGAAACTCAGTCCCGTCTGGGCGTCCCCCAGGGCAGAAAACAGGAAGCCAAGATTAAAGGCAGATTTCCAGCAAAGTCCCCTCGACTTCCTGCAGAGCAGGTGCCCAGGCTGAGCTGACTGTGAGAAGCTTCCCTTGCTGACAGCACCTGGGGTGCCCTGCACGGCCGGCCCTCCTGCTATGGGAGCTATTCTTTGACCCTATCACCTCCCCCATCAGGGAGCTCTACCAAGCCCTTGGGGAATGAGCCTCCTGTAGAAAAAGACAGTGGGAGGTAGAAGGAGTAGTCACTGGGAAAGAGGCCTAGTGGTGGCACCCACCGGAAACAGCTCTGGGGACACCTGGGGACAGAGAGACCAAGCAGAAAGGACATGGACTTTGAGGTCACTCAGACTCAGTGTGAATGCCAGTTCCCTGCTTCAGGGTCTCACTGACCTGTGGGTCAAGGGGCAGAAGCAGCACAAACAGGGGCTTAAGGAAAGTGGCCAGGGAAACTGGACCAATGCCCAGGGTTGAGTGTCCCTAGGGAAGGCCAGAAACCAGGAGACAGCAATTGCTCATAGTGGCCTTTGCCATCTGAATGCCAGGGGCTGCTTGGCTGGACCCATGGATGGATCTACAGCTGCTAAAGGCTCAGGGAACCAACAGCGGGGTGGGGGTGGGGGGCAGGCCTTGTCTACCCTGTGGCCTCTTCCCCTTCCTGATCTGCAGGAGAGCAGGCTTCCATGAGCTGCATCGAGTCAAGAAGCTGAGCCTGCCTTAGGCAGAGGCATCATTCTCACTCCATTTGTCTTAATAGCTTCTGGGTTAGAGTCTCGACTTCCCACCTGCCCACTGTGTGACCTTAAGCAAAAGTCACTTAACCTTTCTGAACTTCAGTTTCCTCATTTCTAAAATTAGAGCGAGAGGCCCACCTCACAGGGTACTTATAATGCTAAAATGAGATTAAACTAGTGAATCACTGGCATAGTGCTTTGGCACAAAGCACACTTTCTTTTTTTTTTATCCTCACCCGAGGACATTTTTTGCATTTATCTTCAGGTAGAATGGGAGGGAGAGAGGGAGGAAGAGAGAGAGAGAAACATCAATCTGAAAGAGACACATCAAGTGGTTGCCACCCACACAACCCCAACCAGGGCCGGGGACAAACTGCAACCGAGGTACGTGCCCTTAGTGGGAACCGAACCCGGGACTCTTTGGTCCACAGGCTGACGCTCTAACCGCTGAGCAAAACCGGCCAGGGTACAAGGCACACTTTCACTCATTGACACGAATAGTTTTTCTGACTCCTGAAACAGGCTGTGTAGTCCCAGCTCTCCCCTGCTGTCCTCTGAGTGTTCAAGTCTAGCTCCCTGAGGCTTTTGTCTGTTCCCAAGCCTTCAGTTTCACAGTGGCTGATGAATGGGAACCCTCTGTCATCCATTCACCCAATACTGAGGGCATGTTTACTACTTTCCAGGACCAGAGCCACTGGGATTGGGCAGGTCCAGAAGCTTTGGTTTTTAACTGTAGTCCTGGGCTTGCAAAACCTCAGAACTTCTCAGAGACCTTCACCTGCCAGGGGTCATCTCTGAGCTGGACCAACCCACCCAGAAGTCTCTAGGCTCTGCCTTGTGGATTGGAAACCCCAGTTGGTGCTGTTCTGGCTTCTTCATGGGAACTCTTTGGGGGAAAGCAAAAAAAGGGTCCTGGGGTTCTCTGCAGTGCAAAGGTTAGAAACTTGGCCCCGGGTGGGGGAATGAGGAGCAGGAGCAGGAAGTTTGTCTGGCTTGAGCCTCAGGCCAAGCTTTTGCAAATCATGCAAATCCTCTTTGCCAGGTATTGTACCTATGAATAAACCTGGTGCCAACATTTGTTCCTGTCAAAGATCAGGTCAGCTTTCGAAAGTTCCCTCCCTTGATTGGGAGTTGGGTGGAGATGGATAGGAAGGGGACCTTCCCTGAGCCAGAGGAAGTTTCCGAATCTACCTGTGAGTCAGGAGTGGGGCCTGGAGGGCCCTTCTCTAGTGGGCTCCAGGGACCGGGTGGGATGTGTTGTATAGCCTTTGGTTGTATAGCCATTCAGAGTTCAGTTCTAAACAGTGGTATCTGCCCTGGCCAGTTTGGCTCAGCAGTTGAAGCATCGGTCCCTGGACCAGAGAGACCGGTGTTCAGTTCCCGCTAAGGGCACGTACCTCGGTTTCAGTTTGTCCTTGGCCCTGGTTGGTGTCGTGCGGGTGGCAACCAGTCAATGTGTCTCTTTCACATCGATGTTTCAATGTTTCTCTCCCTCTTTTTCTCCCTCTATCCCTCCTGCTCTATCTGAAGATAAATGCAAAAAATGTCCTTAGGTGAGGATAAAAAAATAAAATAAAATAAAATAAAATAAACAGTGGTATCTGAGTGGAGGGAGCTCTCTGAGGACAGGGACTGGCTCCTTTTCCTCTGTCTCTTCATTGGTGACACTGAGCCTGTAGCAGTAAATATGTGTTGAATGAATAAGTGAGTGACTGAATTCTCTTTGGGGGTCTCTGATGTCACTCCTGCCACAATTCTCAGGGTTCCCATACCGAGGAGATGGCCGTTGTCTGCTACCCTATTGTCCTTCTCCACAGCCTATGTTCTTGGACCCTACTCTTCACCTCTGGGTCTCCAGGGGCACGCTCCTGACATATAGGTAGCCTCCTAGAGGTCCATGTTCTGGATAGAGAGGTGGCCCTCATCCCTCTGGGCTTACCCGCCCCCTTGCAGCTTTAATTCCTCAGCCTGTAGTAGTGCCACCGGCCCTCTGCCACCCCTCCCCCCAGCTCCACCATGTGGCCAATCAGTAGTCAGCTGCCTTAGAGAGAATGCAGGTGTGCCTGAGCCTGCAAACCCAGTCCAAGGTGTTTGATGTCCACCAGACCTAGCTAGCATTGGTTGAATGAGTGAAGGATTAAGGTTGGGGTGACAGGACCAAAGCTTAGGAGAAGCTTTGTTTCCATGAGCTTGTGGTGCAGAAGTAGCAGGAGGTTTCAAGTCAGCTAGGATGACGTGTGTGACAGAGGAAGTGGTGCCACAAACACTAGGGACACTTGGAGATTATCTTCAGTGGCAGCTGAAGGCCAAGAGTCCAGGGGCAAAATACTGTCCATATCGCTCCGGAGGCCCAATAGTAGCTGTCTCCTTGTTGCTTGAGTACTCTTTTCTGCTTTTGTGGGCAGTGTGTTTATTTTTTGCTTATTTTAACTGGAGGTCGGTTTCTTTTGTGACTTAGAATCCTGTCTGTTGACCCCTGACCCCACCCCCATCATGGCAGTGGGAGAATGAGGTAAAGTCCTGTGTGGAAGTTCGAGATTCATAGCAGCGATTATACAAAGGCCATTGTCTTCCCCTTGCACTCCCTGTGATGACCTGCCTTCTGCCCTCTTTATGTAATGGAGATGGTGCTAGCCTGTGGTCTGGTCAGGTCTGAGAGGGAACAGTGCCTCCTGGTGGCCAGAGCTCAGATTCCAAGGGGAAGGGAAAACAATGGGGTTGGAGGCCCAGCAAAGTCACAGGGCTCGAGCCAGCAGCTCCAGAGAACAGGCAAAAGGTTGGCTGCTAGGAGACTGGGGAAGACCCTGTCTCAGACTCAACTAGGGCCAGAGGCAGAGGTGACTCTCCCCAACTGGGAGTGTCAGGGCTGGCCCTGGTAGATGAGGACAGGGAAACAAGGGCAGCTAGAAGGGAAGAGATATGGCCACTTCCTGAAAGCATATGGATTGGTTCTTTCTTCACACAGAAGCAGTAAACCAGCATTTCTAGAAACCCCCATGGCCCCTCTCTGGCTCTGCAAGGGCTTTTCCAGATGAGGTGCTGGTAGTAGACAGCCAGCTCAGCACCTGGCTGCCAGGATTCCTCAGGATTCCCCACCTTGACCTGCTCTACGATTCCAAGGCTGCCAGCACACTGGCCTCCCAGTATCTGGCCTAGCCTCAGCATTGCTGACACTCCTGGGATTTCCCTGAATAACAAGAGCAAGGTGAGGACGAGAAGGAAGGCACACTCCAGTGAACTGTGGTCTGAGTGTTTGTACAATTGATCTCATTTGGTCATTATCCTTAAAGGAACACAGTAGCATCTAGATCTTATCTGTATGGCAAGGAGGCCCACAGATGGTGATTTGCAGCACCACCCCAGAGTCTGAGCTCTCTATTCTGTCCCATGACAGGGGCTCTCAGACAGCAGTTCCAGAGGCCCCAGGCCCCAGGTCCTGGATTTGCTTGGCAGTGAAGGGGCTGTGAGCTGGGGGAGATGTTTCCATCTAGGCACAGAGAGCTGCTGGTGCAGAGCAGGAGGGTCTGGGTGGAATGGTCCTGGACCCCAAGGTGGGAGGCAGTACTGGGATGGAGGGGCATGAGGGGCAGGCTGGGTACAAACTGGCTCCACAGTCTGCTCTGAACCTTCATGGTAGGCCTGACTTGGGCCCAGGTGTCATATGTGGGTTCAGGGAAGTCAGAGTTTCAGGAGCTATCGGCAAGCCTGAGGTCAAGCTCAACTCTGCAGATTCCTAGTAGTGTCATCCTAGGTGAGTGACTCCCCTCTGTACCCCTGACCCAATCTACCTGAGTAGAGCAGAGTGTTATGAGGAATAACAGGTCAAAACACCAGGAAGGGCCTGGGAGAGCAAGTGCTCAGGGAATAATGGCTGATTCTCAAGCAGAATCAAAGGGACAGCTGAGCTCCAGACATCTCCAAGATTCTAGAACTCAATTCCTTTGAATATAAGAGCCCTGAGAAGAGGTAGGTTGGGGTGTATGTGCTTGTAGAATTGGCTACTGCATCTCTGTGCCTGTCAGTGAACTTGTAACCCTTGTTTGCTCACCTGTTGCTCCAGGTAAGTGAGCAGTGTGAGAGTCCCAGGAGGTCAGTGCTCCCATGTCCCCAGCATAGAAAAGGTGATGGGTCAACATTGGGGATAGAGAGCTCCCTGTCCCTGGAAGTAAGAGAAAAGAAGTTGGACTCTTGGCAGGAAATTGGACCAGGAATTTCTATTCAGGTGTGTCTATAATGACCAGGCCAGGGAAGGATGGAGAGGGGGTGGGGAGAGTGCTTTGACTATGGGTTTTTTGTTGTTGTTGTTGTTAATCCTCACCAGAGGATATTTTTTCTTTTTCTTTTATTTAGTTAGAGTGGGAGGGAGGGATGGATGGAGAGAGAGAGATACATCGATGTGAGAGAGACACATCAATTGGTTGCCTCCCGCATGACCCCAGCCTGGGCCTGGTATCGAACCTGCAATCCAGGCACATGCCCTTGACGGGAAATTGAACCTGAGACGCTCAGGTCTGAGGGCCAATGCTCTAACCTCTAAACGCTGAGCAAAACTGGCCAGGGCTGGCTGATTTTAGTAGATTCTCCAGAATTTCTGAGTAGAAAGGACTGGAGACTTGTCTTGAAGCTGCATTTGCAAAGTAAATTCACTTTTCCTTAGATTGTCTATTTGGAACGAAGTACCCAAGCCTGTGGTGACTGTCACTGGCGGTGGGAAGCATGTGCTTCTCTGAGTGGCCACGAGGGGGCAGCCCAGACCACTCTCAGGGCTCCAGCTCCAAGCTGGGAGCAGATCCTGGCCTGAGAATGTGGTTGACTGCAGGAAGAGAGGCGCAGAACTGGGCAGCCGCAGGGGTCGGGAGAGGAAGGGCCACACTCATCCCTGCAGATCACAGTGAGACAACATATGGACCTGGCCAGTACCCGAAGCAGCGTGACTTTTGTTTTGGGGTTTTTTTTTTCTTTAAAAAAATTTTTTTTTTCTTTATTGATTTTAGAGAGGAAGGGAGATGGAGAGAGACATAGAAGCATCAATGAGAGAGAACATTGATTGGCTGCCTCCTGCATGCCCCCCACTGGGGATTTAGCCCACAACCTGGGCCTGTGCCCTGTCCAGGAATTGAACCCGCAACCTTTTGATGCATGGGTTGACACCTAACCACTGAGCCACATGGGCCAAGTGAAGCCTGACATTTGTTTTTGGAGAGAGGGCAAGGTGGCAAGGTTTCTTTTGAACGATGGGTCCTGATACTGGAAAAAATTTGCCAACTTTGAAGACTGCAGTTGTAGTGAGTGCCTATGAAACCTTCCAGCTTGGCATTTAGGGACAACTCCCCCTTCTCTAGGGCCAGGAGAATGTGAGATTATGGCTGCTTAGCAGGAAGAAGACACCCCTCCCCTCCCCTCCCAGACCCTACTACCCCCCTGCCTGTCGAAGGTGGGGCTTTCAACACAGGGATGGACCTTCCTGGAGTCCTTGTGGACTCCTGGGTGTGCAGACCATGGTGCTGGCTTTTCAGTATCCTGGGCTTGCACACCCCTCCAGGGCAACAGACCTTGCAGAGAAGGGAGACTCACAGGGGGCACTGGTATGTGGGAGGCAGGTCTGAGTGTAGGGTATGCTCACTTCCTAGTTTGAGGCTCTGCACTGGTCTAGCACAGGCCCCAGTGCAAGAAGGTGGGCTCAAGAACTTCCACCCCTCACAGGAGACCCTTGGGGAGAGGTAGTCCCTTGTCAGACTCCTCAGGTGCATCTCAGGGGTGCAGGGTGATGGCCAGAGAGATCAGCCAAACGCTGGGATGGCAAAGAGGAGATCCTGCTCAGTCACACCTACTGTCTGCTTGCCAGGCTGTGTGGTAGCCTGGAAAACTCAGATAGGACCCTGCAGCCCTAGGGTGGTGGTGGTGGCTGGGAGGGGGCCTGGGCAGGCAGAATAAAGGCTGGGTTTTGTGCCTTGCCCATACGCCAGCTTCCTAGGTGCCTCTCTAGACCTCAGTTTTCCCATCTGTGCCGTGAGGTTCACTTATTATTCACTTATTTATTGCACATTTATCTAGTGCTCAGCTAATGGCAGGGGCTATGCCATCCCACAGCCCTGGGTTTGAGTCCTTCCTCTGCAGCTTATTTGCTGGTCAATGTATGTGACATCTCTGGGCCTCTGTTTCCGTATCTGTAAAAAGGGGTAAATAATAGTGTGCACTCCATTACATTGTTGTGAGGATTAAATTAACATGATGCAACAAGGAAACTAGGAACTTGTTGCTGTCCTCAGGGAACGCTCAGTATGAACACACAGAGAATGCTATACTCATGAACTTGCAGGTACACAAGGACACACATACTTGCATGCACTGAAAGTTTGTGCACAAAAGAAGCAGCATTTTAAGAGAGGTACCTTTCAAAGCCTGGGGCAAAGTAGATGGGGTCTGGCTCTGGGCCCAAGGTGATCATGATAAGTTAGCCGCTCAGCTTTCTGCGCTGTGGTCAGTGCTCATGGCATGTGTGTACATGCTTGTACATGCATGAAGCCTCTGATATTCTTCCCTCCCTCAGTCCCTGAGTTGACAGGGGAGGGAGGGCAGAGCTAGGGAAACGGCTAACTTCTTCTCCTCTTAATTCCACTTCTGGTCTCTCTAATCCTGCAAGAGGTTCCCAAATGCACAGCTAGAATGACTCCATGGACTCAGAAGGCCTAAGTGACAGTTCTGGTTCATCCACTTTCCTGGTAAAGCCATCTCCCCTCTCTCAGCCTCTTTCTCTCCATCTCTAAAATGGTGTTATTTCACAGGTGAGTTCATGCCTTTCCTGAGAGGAGTGGTAATTTGCCCATGGGCACACAGTAAGCCCTTTTCTGCCTCGGGACCCTCACACATATTGAGCTCTCTGCCTAGAACTCTTTTTCCTCTGCTTTTCCTATTTATTTCTACCTCTTCTGAAGCTTGCCTCGATCAACCTATCTAAAGTCATTATCCCTATTTGTCTCCTCATAGCCCCCTTGATTCTTCTTCATAGCACCCATTACAATTTGTAACTGGGTATTTATTTGTATGTTTACTTTTTTAGTGTCTGTCTCTTTACCAGACCATATGCTCCCTGAGAGCAGAAGATAAGCCGGCTAACCTTGTTCATGGCCATGTCTTCAGCACCTGGTGCATGATAGATGTTCAATCAATATTACATAAATCCTTTTAAAAAAAAAAAAGAAATCTATACCTGTGGTACAAAATCCAGAAGTTACCAAAGTATGAAATCTGTCTCAAAGACATCTATTACCTTCTCTGGAGAAGAAATTTGCTTTTTCTTACACATTCTTGCAGGATAGTAACTACAGATATTACTATACTGAGGTTAAAAATATACATGGTGCTCGGCCAGTGTGGCTCAGTGGATTGAGTGTCGTCCCATGGACTGAGAGGTCCCGGTTCGATTCCCATTCAAGGCACATACTTGGGTTTTGGGCTTGTCCCAGTAGCGGGTGTGCAGGAGGCAGCAAATCAATGTTTCTCTCTCACATCGATGTTTCTATCTCTTTCTCCCTAAAAAATTAATTAAAACATTAAAAAACAAAAATCACAAAAAAACCCTACATGGTAACAAAACTAGATATCCTGATCTTCCATATTATGCATATTATTAGAAATCTATCATTATTTAGTCATTTCAAGATAATTGGAATTAATGGAATGCTTCAGCAAAAGTCCTTGAACGGCCCTGGCCAGTTTGGCTCAGCGGTTGAGCATCGGCCTGTGGACCAGAGTCCTGGGTTCGGTTCCTGCTAGGGGCACGTACCACAAAAAATAAAATAAATAAAACTATATACTTTGCCCTGGCCGGTTTGGCTCAGCAGTTAGAGCGTCGGTCTGCGGTCCCAAGAGACCCGGGTTCGGTTCCCGCTAAGGGCATGTACCTCGGTTGCAGTTTGTCCCCGGCTCTGCTTAGGTCGTGCGGGTGGCAGCCACTCGATGTGTCCCTTTCACATCGATGTTTCTCTCTCTCCCTCCCTCCCACTCTATCTGAATAAAAAATGGAAAAATGTCCTCGGATGAGGATAAAAAAAGTCCTTGAACATGCTGTCATTTGTGTAAGCTTAACTGAAATATGATTTTCTAGAAGTAAAATTGCTGGTTCAAAGGGTATGTACTTTAAAAATTTTGACAAATATTGTCAATTCACTTTTTAGAGGTAATAATGAATGTGAATGCCTATTTTTCGGCACCCTTGCTGACACAATGTGTTATCAGACATTTTATCTTTGTCAACCTGGTGAAAAATTACATATCAATTTTAAGTTGTATTTCTCTTATTATACATGAGGTCAAGCACCTCTTTATATTCTAAAATTCATTTGTATTTCCTTTTCTGTTAACAGTTCATTTTCTTTGTCTATTTTTATTGGATTTTTTTGAAGGGGCACTTTGCATATTAAGAAAGTAACCTTTTATCTGTGTATCATGCGGGATCCCAGCAGGAAACAGATGGCATGCCCAAATCCGTTTAATTTGAGGAAGATTAATACAGAGATATTTACAAGTGTGTAGGCAGGGAATAGGGGAGTGTGAGCCATAGTCGGTTGCCTGAAGGGTGCCACTGGAGGGAGCAGCCACTTGATCCCCAGGGAGAGCTGCATGAAGAGCCAGAGAGTATACGTCTCCCACAGCTGTTGTTGAGCTTCCATTTCATGAATTCAATTAGAAACCAGAGGGAAGGGAGCCTGTGGATGAGCCCCTGCAGGTCAGCTTCTTATCACAGAGAGCAAGGTGGTGGAGAGGGCCTCTGGAGGGGCAAGACGGACGATATCCAGCACACACTGACTGTATGTCTTCGGAGTTGGTTTGTGCTTCTTGTTTTTTGATACGTGCCCCTGGCGGGAACCGAACCTGGGACTCTCTGGTCCGCAGGCCAACGCTCCAACTGCTGAGCCAAATTGGCCAGAGCTGGGCTTCTTTTAAATGCAGAAATGATTTATTTTTATTTAATAGAAGCCATTGTTTCTTTTATAGCTTTTGGACTTGTGTGAAATTTATTTATTTTTAAAATATATTTTTTATTGATTTTTTTAGAGAGAGAGAAAGGGAAAGAGATAGAAACGTTGATGTGAGAGAAAAACATCGATTGGCTGCCTCCTGCATGCCCCTTACTGGGGATCGAGCTTGCAACCTGGGTATGTGCCTTGACCGGGAATAGAACCGGGACCTTTAAGTCCGTGAGATGACGTTCAATCCACTGAGCCACACCGGCCAGGAGACTTGTGTGAAATTTAGAAAGTCCTTTTTCATCCTCAGATATTTAAAAATATTAATTTCATGTTTACTTTTGGCCTTTTATGGTTTTATTACTAACATTAAAATTTTAGATCCATTTGACTTTATTTTGGTGTTAGGAGGGAGGGAGGTATCCAATTTTTTTCAATATTGTTTATTCAATAAGATATCTTTTCCCCACTGATTGGAAATGTTGCCTATTAACAAATGCTTGTATGAATGGATGAATGAATTGTAGTATTGCTGGGAGCAAAAACTCACTGCTATACCATCTACTACACAGCACTAGACCTCACTTTTACCCTGGGCCATGTCTGGGGTCCCCACAGCCTGTTCACATTCGTAGTGTCCTCTGACTCTCTAAGGTGGAGGTGGTGTGGGGTCCACAAGATGATGTAGTTCCTGAGATGGTACAAATAAGCTGGTGGGGAGCAGGGGTACGAGTGGGCATGCATATCAAATGCTAGTCCTGGGTGTGTGTGTACAAAGTGCAGAAATGGGGACACCACTCTCTGGGTGCATGTACATGGCAAGTGTGGGCCTAGGTCAAGTGCATACATGTGTGTGAATTTGTGGGTATTATGTTCAGTGGATCAGCACACCAGCCAGGTATGTGCGTGCTTGTGGCCAGGTGAGTGTTTTCAGGTGAGCCTGCCACATCCTGTGCCCTTAGGGCCAAAGGAGCCGATTTCAAGCCTGAGAGTCCTTGTCCTGAAATTCAAGGAATCTGAGTTCCTGGAGAGGAGGTGGATACGGGGAGGTGCCTGGCAGGGTAATCAGTCAGGTTTACAAAGCATGTTTCTGCTGGCTCATTGGCAGTGGTCACACCTGAGAATCTGGAGTCCTGGACCTGGTGACACCACCTCTCTGGATGGGGGATCAGAGACCCTGCCCAGAGCTTTGCGGGCCGTGGTATAAAAGATGAGTAGCTGGTCAAGATCCAGGCAGAACTCAGCTTCTACCCACACATCAAACAAGGTGATGCTCGGGGCTGGAGTGTCCACTTCACACCCAGGTCAGGAGATCCCAGCTGCAGGGAAGGTCTCATTCAGTCCACTCCCCACACACAGATTCCAGAAGGAGAAACAGGTGCCCAGAGGGGTGTCTTGTCCAGAGCCTCTGGGCAGCAGCTCACCTGGTGTGAACCCTCTGAGTTGGGTGTGGATAAGCATAGTGGGAGAGCAGCTTGCCACTGCCACCTCCCCACCCCCACCTCAGAGGACCCCTACTCTGATGGTGGAGGCACTGGACCCCCTAGAGTGAGGGTGATTGTGTGTGTGTGTGTGTGTGTGTGTGTGTGTGTGAGGGGGAGGTGGTTAGGTGGGGATCTAGGCGAAGGTGCTGCTACACAAATGAAACTGCTGGAAGGGCATTTCAGAGACAGCATCCTTGGCCCCCCAGCAGTGTGCCCTGTGCTTACTGGAGGGATTTCTGGGCCCCTGATCTCATTCTTATCAGTGGTGTAGGAATTTTGGCTGAGCCCTGAGATGGATCCTTCTCTCTCATCTTTCCTGGTCCAGCCCCTGGGCCTCTGCCTGTCTCTGGACTGGCTCCCTGCATTCAGTCACTCACTCATTGGGTCAGCACTCATGAAGACTGCTCTAGTCAGGCCACTCACTGGGGCACTGGGGACGCAAATGAAAGAGGACAGGACCCTGGATCTTGCAGGAGGACACAGCCCAGAGCCTAGGGAGGTCAGCGATGCCTCTGAAAAAGGGGGTAGGGGAAGCCAGACCGGGGGGTGGGGACAGAATGTACTAAGAATGAGAGGCTCTCCTTTTGAGCAGCTCAGGGTGGGGGGCTCTCAAGGCTTCCCTGGGGCAGGCGTCAGGGGGGCGGTGGCCTGTTCCACTGGGAGTTAAGTTTCCTTCTGGCAGCTCCTTCTCACGCAATGGGCCGGAAGGGGTTGGGGACCCATTGTTCCATGGCACGCCAACACTCTCCAGCTTCTGGGTGGGGGGAGCAGTGGAAGGAAGTGGGCTGAGTCCAGGCTCTGGCAAGACCCCAATAGTAAGAGGGTCCAGGGTCCTGGGAATGCTGACTTACACATGTGTGCCTGGTGTAGGCACAGCAGCACATGCCAAACATGTCATGGGTTGGGTTCTGTCCTGAAACTACCCTTCCTGGCACTTTCCACACTTTATCTCATCAAGCTTCCCACCAGGCCTGTGGGGTAGGATTACCACGCACAGTGGCAAGATAAGAAAATCTAGACTTGGAAAGGTGCACCTGGACCAGGGTTAGTCGGGGAGCTAGGATTTAGACCTCTCTCTGGGAGCCAGCCTCCTGCCTTACCCCGTTTCCTTTTTCAGGCCACACTGGGGATTGGAGTCTTGTTAATTACCAGCCCAGGATGGAGTAGGGGGTGCAGAAGTGAAGGGGTGGCCTTGGGAAGCCTACTAAGTGTCACCATGTTATCCTAAAATCAGAAAACTCCACTGGCACATGGGGCCCTCAGGGAGAGTGCAGGTGGCCTCAGTGGAGACCAGAGGCTGCCTCCTTCATTAGAGCCAGGTCATGCGCACCTACCCTAGAGTACCCCCTCCCTTGCGCAGCCTGAAAGCCTACCACCACAGCTGCACATCTTTGAATTACAGTCCCAACTCCTGGGGTATCCTGGAACCTGGTGTTATGTCATGGTGGAGGAGTAACCAGAGTGCAGGGTCTTGGGAGGCTAATTTTGAAGGGGGGATCACTGAGGGATGGGGGTGGGTTCAGGGTGTGACTACCTCGGGAAAGGAGCCAATGACAAGGATAAGGTGGAGGGCAGACTCATGCACTGACTTTTTTGTAACCATATAAACTTTGGAGTAGGAAGACACAGCTTCTGCTTGACCCCCCATACCCCCCACTAAACAGTGCCTTCACCACCCTTCTTTCAGATAGTTGCCTCCCTCAGATTTGTCAATTGGAAATTCTTTTTTGGGGAGCAAGTTGCCTTAAGACTGAAATTTGGGTAGATCTGGAGGGTCCTCAGGGACTGGGTACATTTGCATAGGGACCCAGGGGATCCTGGGAGAGAGGTCATCCGGAGGGAAAAAGGAGCCAAGCAGGACCACCTGGCCCAGTGTCACAGCCCCCTTCAGTGAAGGGGTGAGCTGGTTTGGAGTAAGAACAGTGGTGGTTCTTGCTCTAATTTGTCAGGAGACCCAGTTTTAGAGGTAAGGGAGGGCTGAGGGCAAGGGCAAGGTTACTTGGCACTGAGGGTGTGAGGAGGGGTGGGCAGGACAGGAAAACGACAAATAGAGGCTCTTGTGTGGCTAGATTTCTCCTGTGCCACTGTCTCTCTTGGGCCTGGTGTTTGGGGCCCACCTGCTCAAGTCACAGAGTGGTGGACATGACTCCACGGGGACTCAATCACTGACATGTGACCTCTGACCTATGTGGCCTGGCTCAGAAAGATGGCTTGAGCTCATCAAGAGCCTCTCTTGACAACTTAAACCAAGTTATATAAAGGGTGGGAGTGGACAGTTGAGAGAAAAGGATCTTCAGACTGGAGCCCTAGTTAGGGCTGTGTCCCCTCAGTTTGTGATGTACAGGACAGGGTCATGTCCTTTAAACTGGACATGCTGGGAGGCTTAGAGAAGTCATTTAATTTTCCCTGTGAGGCAGAGGTGGGATTCCCACCCAGGGCTTTTCCCATCATTCCATCTTCACCAAGTTTATCCTAACCCAGTAGACCACATATCAGTTTGCCAGACCCTCACAGAATTTTGCCTATAGCCTTAGGTGAGGCTGGCAGAACAGGGGTCATTGTTTGTGGCCCAGTCCTCAGGTTTACAGTGCTGGAGAAGACCTCAGACATGGCTGAAGGTGGGAATCTGAGGTCCAGAGATGGAGAGGGATTTGGTCAATTTCACCCACACATAGAACTTCAGCTGAGGGCTCCTAACCCTTCCAGCCAATTGCCCTTTCCAACTCTCCACATGGTTCATTGATCATGTTACATTTCTAGCTACCCTGTTCTATCCAGGCAGTCCTGACTGAGGGCGTGAGGCAAGGCACAAGGTGTAGAGGACATAGCCCTGAATGTCTCCTCCACCAATTCCCTGATCATGCTTTCTGAGCTTTGGGTTCCTTATCTCTAATGGGGGGTGGTATAATGGCTCCCACCTCCTAGGGTTGTTGTGAGAACAGCCTGGGTTGATGAGTGTCCAGGACTTGCCCAGGAAGGGGCAGGACAGAACTGCTCAAGCCTGCCTGCAGCCTGCTCTGGAACAGGATTGGTGAGGGCGGAACGGGGAGCAAAGTCTCCATGTCCAATTCCTCCTACTTTGGCTCTGGTCAGAGAGAAGTCCTAGGCCAGCCTGAGTGAGTTAAATATTGGCCAGGTGTGCGTGAGAAGTGCGGGTGAACTCCTGACTCAGGGAGCCAGGTGGGGGCAGTGACTGTTGGGTAACCACTGGGCATGCAACTCCCCAGGGGGTCTTGGCTGAGTCTTGGATTGACAGTCTGGCAATATCTGTTTTATTGCTTGTTGGGGCCTTTGCATGTGCCACTAGAGTGCATCAGTGAGTTTTCCACTAGTTAGGGGCTCTGAAGGATAGGACTATGTCCTCTCAGAGTGCAGCTCCCAGAGCAAGGCCACATCTCCTTCCTCAGACAAGGCCATGTTTCCTGAGATTCCCAGGATTGAGCTGAAGTCTCCTCATCAGATTGGGACTCTCAGAGAAGGCTCATTTCCCCTTCAGACTGGAGCCCCAGTTAGGGCTGTGTCTCCTCAGTTTGTGATGTCCAGGACAGGGTCATGTCCTACTCAGCCTCAGGTTCCCAAGGTAGGACTCAGTCTTCTCCCTCAGATTAGGGTCCCCTAGGGCAGAGCTGTTCCTCCTCTGACTGACAGGTGAGCTGAGTCTTCTTTCAGATGGAGGTTTCCTGAAGAGTTGGCTTTGGGTTTGAGGACAGGCATGGACACAGACAGATGGAGCTCAGGTGAGGTGCTTCCTCCCTCCAAGATTTCAGCACAGAGTCTAGCTAATTTTACTTATTAAATTTATTATTTTCTTCAAAGCCACAGACAGCCATGATTGCTTCCAGAATGTTGGGGTAATTATGCTACTGAATGAACACATTGGGAATGAAGATCTGGCTCATTTTTATCTCACCTCAGAGAATCATAATTTGTAGGACAAATAAAGCTCAGTCTTGATAAAACAAAAATAAAGCTGATACTCTGCGGGTTGTAAAAGGAAGGATCTCTTACCTTCACAACAGCATGGATAGACCTGGAGACTATTATACTAAGTGAAACAAGCCAGTTAGAGAAAGATAAATATCTCATGATCTCACTTATATGTGGAATCGAATGAACAAAATAAACGGACAAACAAAATAGTTCCAGACTGACAGATCTCAGAAGGGAGGAGGGTGGGGGAAGGACAGGAAGAGATTAACCAAAGGACATATATGCATAATATGCATAGCCCATGGACACAGACAATAGTGTGGGAAAGACCTGGGGTGGGGTGGGGGCGTGTGGAGGAGGGCAAAGGTAGGGGAAATGGGGGACATCTGTAATGCTGTCAACAATAAATAAAAGAAATAATAATAAACTGAAGGAAGGCTTCAGCAAGAGTGCAGATGGCATATAGTAGATAACACCTCTTGCTGGTCAAAGGTGGCATTACAGCTTACCCCCGTTAGTCTTTGTGGTTTCTACTCAGAGAAGTGGTAGACAGTGAGGTACAACAGTTCTATAATGGGTAACTTGGAAAGGGGTGCTGGCAGAGTCAACACTTTGTAAACTCATTCCTAGACTTTAACACCTAGGGGTTGGTCACCATTTGGACTACCTTCTTACAAAATTTTCAATTTGAATTATTAGTGGCTATATTTTTTCTATAGAACACATCTCTAATACAGTAATAAAAGTCAATAGGAAAACAGTACCAACTTTTCAGAGATCCACTTGGCTGCCCATGTGGCTAGATGAGTCTATTCCAGAAGGCAGGGGTCATGATAGATGGGTGGACACAGCCATTTTTTCTGTGTCATTCTCTCCTACCTCCTTCTAAGACCCTCCCGGAGTATTCCTCCATCATTTTCCTTTCTTCATTTCTCACACCTGGGTGAGCACTAGAACCACTTGGTCCCTCCAAGGATAAATGGGTGTCTTTGGAAAGAGCCTTGGGCTGGAGGGGCATAAAGGAGACTAGTGGTCAATTGAGGTGTGTGGGGGGAAGGAAGAAGCCCATCATCCTCAACTTCTGTTTTTCTGTCTCTCTTTTGCAGTGGGGAGGAGCCTTGCTCATGCACAGGAGATAAAACATAATGAACAGCTGTCTCATTTTATAAAGAACAAAGCAAACTTACACACTTAGAACTTAGATTTCTTATGAGATCAACGAATCCAACTCTGCCTCCATTTTGCGGGTGGACACACTGGAGGTGAAATTAGGGAGCCTCAGAGTGGGAAAGGCGGGGCTCTGCCGCTGTGGAAGGGAGCACTGTGAGTGCTCCAGCCCCAAGGCTTTGTGGCTGAGAGGGGAAGTTGAAGGCCTTAAAAAAATGTTTCGGCAATATTTTATTGTTGCTAACCTTTTTGGTTATGTAATTGCTAGATGTTATTTTTAAATTCCCATCCCCCACTTCCCTCCCCTTTGGCAGCCATCATCTAGTTCTGTATATTTATGGGTCTGTTTCTGCTTTGTTTTATTCATTAGTTTTGTTTTGTTTTTAGATTCCACATATAAGTGAAATCATTCAGTATTTGTCTTTCTCTGTATGACTTATTTCATTTATCATAATTCCCTCTTAGTCCGTCCATGCTGTCACAGGTAGCAAGATTACATTATTTTTTATTGCTGAATAATATATACACCATATCTTTTATTGATTGACATTTAGGTTGCTTTCCTATCTTGTCTGTTACTAGTAATGCTGCAATGAACATAGGGATGCATATTATCTTTTTAAATTAGTGTTTTTGTTTTCTTTGGATAAATACCCAGAAGTAGCGTTGGGTCATATGGCAGTTCTATTTTTTATTTTTTGAGGAAACTCCATACTGATTTCACAGTGGCTGCACCAGTCTGCATTCCCACCAACAGTGTATTATAGTTCTCTTTTCTCAAACATCCTCACCAGCACCTGTTTTTTGATTTACTGATGATAGCCATTCTGACAGGTGTAAGGTGATAGTTTATTGAGGTTTTCAATTTACATTTCCCTGATAATATGGGATGTTGAGCATCTTTTCTTGTCTGTTGGCCATCTGTCCTCTTTGGAGAAATTCCTATTCAGGTCCTCTGCCCATTTTTAATTTAGATTTGATGTTGTTATTAAGTTGTATGAGTTCCTTATGTGTTTTGAATATTAACCCCTTATTATATGTATCATTTGCGAATATCTTCTGCCATTCAGCAACTGCCTTTTTGTTTTGTTGATGGTTTCCTTCCCTGGCAAAACCACAGTTTATTCCCCTCTCCATGGATTATTTTATTGATGTCATGTTTTAGATCTCTTTGTGTTGTGTATCTCCTAACTACTTATTATAGTTTGAGTTTGATACATTTTTCTTTTGACCTATGTAGTAGCCTTTTAAATGTCTGATTCACTGTATTTATTAAATATTTGGCTTCACCTATGAGATTTTTTTCTCCTTTCTCATATTTTCTTATTTCTGGTTATGGTCTTTTCTTTTCTGCTTAAAGAAGATCCTTTAATATTTCCTGTAAAGCTGGTTTAATGGTGATGAACTTGTTTTGTTACTGCTTCTGTGGGAAACTCTTTATCTCTTCCTGGCACTGGAACCCTGAGCGGGGCACCTGGTGTGATACAGGGACCCTTCTGTCCTTAGGGAGGACCTTCCCTGCCAAGGTGTCCTCCTGATTTTTATCCGCCACACGTGGGTGTGGGACCAGCCCGTCCGCCTCCGCCCCTCCTACCAGTCTCCATGCAGCTGATTCTTTAATTCCGTAGTTGTAGGACTTCCATTCAGCTTGATTTCAGGAGGTTTTGAATGATGGTTGTTCTGTAGTTTAGTTGTAACTTTGATGTGGTTGTGGGAGGACGCAATACCGTGTTTACCTACCCGCCATCTTGACCGGAAGTCCTGCTGAGAGTTTTTATAAAAAATGGGTGCTGGATTTTGTCAAATGCTTTTTCAGCGTCTATTCATATGATTATATTATTATTATTATTATTATTTTCTTTATTGATTTTAGAGAGAGAGGAAAGGAAAAATAGGGAGAGGTAGAAACATTGATGAGAGAGACCATCGATTGGCCACTTCTTGTATGCCCCCCATTGGGGATTGGGCCCACAACCTGGGCATGTGTCCTGACTGGTAATCGAACTGGCAATCTCTTGGTGCATGGGTCGAAGCTCAACCACTGAGCCACTCCGGCTGGGCATGATCATATTCTTTTTCTCTCCTTCTATTCTGAATGATAAGCTTGCCAGGTAAATTATTCTGAGTTGTAGGTTCCTTTCTTTCAGCACTTTAAAGATGCCCTGCCACTCCCTCCTGGCCTATAAAGTCGCTGCTAAGAAATCAGCTGATAGCCTTATGGGGTTTCCTTGGTATGTAACTCATTGTTTTCCTCTTTCTTCTTTCCACTGTCTCTTTAGCTTTAACTTTTACCATTTTAATTAGTGTGTCTTGGTGTGGGTCTCTTTGAGTTCTCTTTTCTTTCATTTTGTTTATGTGGTGCATCCCATTTATTGATTTATAAATATTGTACCAGCCTTGCATCCCTGGAATAAATCCCACTTGGTCATGGTGTATAATTTTAAATATATATTGCTGGATCCTATTTGCTAAGATTTTGTTGAGGATTTTTGGCTAGGCCCTTTATTTTTGGATCATCACCAAAGGGGATTTCAGGCACATTGTGAAATGTCAGAGGAAAAGTGGGTTGGTACAAGGCAGGAGAAAGGCTACATGCAGTGCTGACCATTTTCTTAAGAGGAAGAGAATCAGCCACAGAGCAGAATACCATGGTTTTGCTGTGTTATGTAAAGAAAAGGAAGGTCTGGTCAGCACAAAACCCGGGGGTGATTCTGCACATCAAATTGTGATGGCACCAGTGTCAGCCACAGCCTCTGTGCCTTCCTCAATGACCTCCACAAAAGACAGAAACAGTTCTCTCCCGGCTGACATTCCAGAAAAGTACCCCCGTCCCACTCAAAGGCATCAGTCATGCCCAGAGAGCACAGTGCCTCAACATTGTAATTCTCCTCCATTTAAATCCAGGGAGGAGCACGTCCACCTCTTCTTCGTCCATCATATCTGGCCTCATCCATTCTATGACTTTCTTATAAGTAAGTTCTTTTTCCACCGTTTCCAAATTGACATTTTCATCGGGAAGCAAGATGATCATCTTCAGCTCTTTGCTGACATAAGGCAGTCCCAGAATTTTGGTGAATATTTCTCCTATGTAGGTCGTATTAAAGGTAGATTTCTTAAACATCATTTGCACAGGTTTCTCCTCATTCTTGCTAAGTTTAAATGGTTTTTCCTTGGTCTGCTGTTTGTTAAACTGATTATCCCACTTTCCTTTGAAGAACATGGCATTTATGAGAACCAGTCAAGTAACTTGATTAACTGAATTTGGAGACATCAACTCTATAACTTTTCTTTCTGTCTTGCTAGCTGCCCATGTGTTCATATGTTTTCTAGCCTCCTCTGTAGCTTTGAAGAAGTTGAGTTCTTCCATCTCTGCCTCATAGAATTTGTGGCAGGAATCTTTGAAAGATGAGTTGAAATCATAAGACTGTTTTCCAATGAGTCTGTTGGCAGTTCTAAGCAAGTACTGCCTGTCAGTCCTGTTAACTTTGGTGAGAAGTGATCAGACATCTTCACTTCCACTACCACTTTTCCTTAAAGAAAGTGCCTAGACCATGTGGGTTGTGGTGTTTCCCTTTGCCTCCATGAAGAACATGGCCAGGGCAGAGGAGATTCTCAAGGAGATTCTCAAGAAAAACACATTTTTTGAGTGGTCTTCACCCAGCTTTTTCAAAACGTTTAAAGCAAAAGTACCATTTGCTTCCAACAGTATCCATGATGGTGAGTCCTCAAGTATCAGCAATGCAGTTGGAGTGAGTGGAGCTGTGTCCAAGTTCATCTTTTTTTCTTAATACTCACCTGAGGATATTTTTTCCTTTATATTCAGATAGAGAGGGAGAGAGGGAGAAAGGAAGAAAGGAAGGGGGGGGGGAGAGAGAGAGAGAGAGAGAGAGAGAGAAACATCTGTAAGAGAGACACATCGATTGGTTGCCTCCCACATGACCCCAAGGGGATGAACCGCAACCAAGGTATGTGCCCTTGGCCAGGATTGAACCTGGGACTCTTTGATCTGTGGACTGACGCTCTAACTGCTGAGCCAAACTGGCCAGGGCTCCAAGTTCATCTTGTTTGAAACTCTCTGTGTTTCCTGGACTTGGGTGTCTGTTTCCTTAACCAAGTTAGGAAAGTTTTCAGTCATTATTACTTTAAATACAGTTTCTGTTTCTTTCTCCCTTTATTCTACTATTGGGAATCCCTAAATGTGAATGTTTGAGTGTTTGATGTTGTTCCAGAGGTCCCCTAAACTATCCTCATTTTTTTTTATCCTCACCTGAGGACATTTTTGATTTATCCTCAGATAGAGCGAGCGGGAAGATGGAGGACGAGAGAGAGAAACATTGATGTGAGAGAGACACACCAAGTGGCTGCCACCCACATGACCCCAACTGGGGCTGGGGACAAACTGCAACTGAGGTACATGCCCTTAGCGGGAACCGAACCCGGGCCTCCCTGGTCTGCAGGCCAATGCTCTAACCACTGAGCCAAACTGACCAGGGCTATCTTCATTTTTTAAAATTTATTTTTCTTTTTGCTGCTCTGATTGGTTGATTTCCACTAGTCTGTCTTCCAGGTCACTGAGCCATTCTTCTATATTAGCTAATCTGTTGTTGATTCTTTCAAATGTATTTTTTATTTTGGATATTGTATTTTTCAGGTAGGCTTGGTTCTTTTTTTTTTAATCCTCACCCGAGGACATTTTTTTCCATTTTTTGTTCAGATAGAGTGGGAGGGAGAAAGAGGAAGAGAGAGAGAGAGAGAAAGAGAGAGAGAAACATTGACGTGAAAGGGACACACTGAGGGGCTGCCACCTGCACAACCAACCAGGGCCGGGGACAAACTGCAATCGAGGTATGTGCCCTTAGCAGGAACCGAACCCGGGTCTCTCTGGACCACAGGCCGACACTCTTACCGCTGAGCCAAACCTGCCAGGGCTAGGCTTGGTTCTTTATGTACTTTCTGATTCTGTTGAAGTTCTCCCTAAGTTCCTCAATTCCACACTCATGAGCATCCTTATGATAATTTCTTTGAATTCTTTATCAGGCAAATTTCTTTTCTTTCCTTTTTTTAAAAAAGTCCTCACCCGAGGATATTGTTTCACTTATTTTCAGACAGAGTGGGAGAGAGAGATAGAGAGAAACATCGATGTGAGAGAGACACATTGATTGGTTGCCTCCCGCATGACCCCAACCAGGGTCAGGGACTGAACTGCAACCAAGGTACGTGCCCTTGACTGGAATCAAACCTGAGACTCTTTGGTCTGTGGGCCAATACTCTAACTGCTGAGCCAAACCAGCCAGGGCATCAGGCAAATTTCTTATCTCCACTTCCCTAGGCTTTCTTTTCCCTGGAGATTTTTCTTGTTCCTTTATTTGAGAGATATTCTTCTGTCTTTTCATTTTGTTTAACTTTCTATGTTTGTTTCTATAAATTAGACAAAATACCTGTCTCTTCCAGTCTTAAAAGTGGTCTTATGTAGAAGCAGTCTCAGTATCAGCTATCTGTGCCACATGGTTTTGGAAGGCTGGTTGGGGTTGAGCAGGTGCCTATGGCATCCAGAGCACTGGCCCACAGAACCAGAGAGGCTGCAGATGGGGAGACCAGGTACATATAGCAATGCCCTGTGATCCTGCTTGCTGTCTTTGTTCAGGGACAGAATGGGCTCGGGATCATGCTGCAGTGACCTTGCAGGTAGGTCAAAGCCTCTGGATAGAGCCCATGCCCACCCTATGGAGGTGAAAGGGGACATAAACAATGGTGCTCACAGGCACCTCTGACCCTGGAGAATTCCTGCAGTTCCTGGAGAGCTCTGGTGGTTCTCTAACATTCTCTATACAGTCTCTCTCTTGTTTGATGTACAGAAAATGGTCTTGTGAAGAAGCAGACTTAATTTTTTTAGGTTATAGAAAAATGAGGGGAAAATAGAGCATTCCAATATATCTGCTCTCCCTGCTCCCAGTTCCCCCCTATTATTAACCTCTTGCATTAGTAGGTACATATTTTACATAAAACAGTATTGGTACATTTTTATTAACTAAAGTCCATAGTTTACAGTTAGGTTCACTCTTTGTGTTGTACATTCTGTGGGTTTTGGCCAATGCATAATGTCGTATTCACCATTGTAGTATCATATAGAGTGGTTTCATTGCCCTAAAAATCCTCTGTGTTCCACCTGTTCATTACTTCTTCCTCCTACCCCACCCCCTCACTTGTACCCTATACTACTGGTAACCACTGATGTTTTAACTGTCTCCATAGTTTTGTGTTTTCCAGGATGTCATAAAGTTGGAATCATAAAGTAGGTAACCTTTTCAGATTGGCTTCTTTCACTTAGCAATATTCATTTAAAGTTGGTCCAGAGGAACCCACAATTTGCTGAGGAGGTTGTGCAATCTCTGAAGGATACAGTTACTGTAGGGAAACCTATAGCCCCTCTTCAAAAAGAAAGAAAGAGAGAGAGAGAGAGAGAAACAGATTTGTTTTTTTTACTTATTTATGCATTCATTGGTTAATTCTTTTATGTGTCCTGACCAGGGATTGAACCCACAACCTTGCCTTGATGTATTGAGACAATGCTCTAACCAATTGAACTACCAGGGCATGTTACTTGCCTTTTAAAAAAATTGTGGTAAAATACACATAACAAAATTTACTATTTTAACCTTTTTATTGTTATTTTAATCTTCATCCAAGGATATTTTTTTGTTTATCATCAGATAGAGTGGGAGGGAGAAAGAGAGAGAAACATCGATGTGAGAGAGACACATCGACTTGTTGCCTCCCACGTAACCTGACCAAAGCCAGGACGAATCGCAACTGAGGTACGTGCCCTTGAATGGTATCGAACCCGCAACTCATCGATCTGTGGACTGATGCTCTAACTGCTGAGCCAAATCGGCCAGGGCACCATTTTAACCATTTAAAATGTATAATTTTAAAGTGTATAATTTTAAAGTGTATAATTCAGTAACATTAGGTATATTTATAGTGTTATGCAACTATCATTACTATTCATTTCCAGAACTTTTTCATCATCCCACACAGAAACTTTGTACTCATTAAACAGTTCTCCATTCTACACTCCCCCACAGCTCCTGATAACCTCTATAATACTTTCTCTATGAATTTGCCTATTTTAGGTACCTTATATAAGTGCATCATACAATATTTGTCCCTTTTGCATCTGCCTATCTCATCTAGTGTAATGTTTTTATGGTTTATTAGTGTTGTAGCATGCATCAGAATGTTTCTTTCTGGTGGGTGAATAATATTCTATTGTGTGCCTGTACCACATTTTGTTTATCCATTCATCTATTGTTGGACATTTGGGTTATTTACACATTTTATTTATCCTTACCTGAGGACATTTTTTCCATTTTTGTTCATATAGAGTGGGAGGGAGAGAGAGAGAAACATCGACGTGAAAGGGACACATTGAGTGACTGCCTCCCACACAACCCCAACCAGGGCCAGGGACGAATTGCAACCAAGGCATGTGCCCTTGGCCGGAATCAAACCTATAACTCATTGGTCCGCGGGCCCTCACTCTAACTGCTGAGCCAAACTGGCCAGGGCTATTTACACATTTAACTTTTGAGAATAATGCTGCTATGAATTTCCTGTACAAATTTTTGTTTGAATATCTGTTTTTAATTCTTTTGGGTATGTACCTAGAAGTGGAATTGCTGGGTCATATGAATTCTATGTTCAACTTTTTGAGGAACCACCAAACTATGTTCCACAGTGACTGTACCACTTTATATTTCTACCAATAATACACATCCTCACCAACACATTATTTTCCATTTTTTAGTTTAGATATAATTGACATATAATATTATATCAGTTTTAGGTATATTCCAAAATGATTAAATATTTGTATATATTGTGAAATGATCACCACAATAAAGCTAGTTAACTTCCATTATCATACATAGTTACAGTTTTTTTCTTTGTGATGAGAACTTTTAATATCTGCTCTCATAGCAACATTCAAATAAACAATACAGTATTATGTTCTTTTTAGTGTATTACAGATTAATAGTATATAACTATAGTCATTAGGCTCTTTATTACATTCTCATGACTAATTTATTTATTTTTTTCTTTATTGATATGTTAGAGACAGAGGGAGAGAGAGATGGAAACATCGATGAGAGAGAACATTGATTGGCCACTTCCTGCGGGCCCCCCACTGGGGATCACGCCCACAACCCGGGCATGTACCAGGAATCGAATCAGTGACCTCTTAGTGCATGGGTCGACACTCAACCACTGAGCCACACCAGCTGGGCCATGACTAACTTATTTTATAGCTGAACGCTTATTCTTTTTTTCAAATATTTTTTTAATTGATTTTTTTTAGAAAGAAAGGAAGGGAAAGAGATTTAGAAACACTGATGTGAGAGAGAAACATCAGTTGGCTGCCTCCTGCACGCCCCACACTGGGGATTGATTGAGTCTGCAACCCATGCATGCGCCCCAACAGGGAATCGTACCGGGACCTCTCAGTCCATGGGACTATGCTCAATCCACTGAGCCACACCAGCTGGACAAAGTTTATTCTTTTTAAGGTCCTTCGCCTATTTCACCCTCCCCTACTTCCTACTCCCCGCCTCTGGTGACCACTAATCTGTTCTCTGTATCCATGAGCTTCTTTGTTTGAGCTTATTTTTTTCTTCTTTGCTTTAGATTCCACACATGAGTGAGATTTTATGGTATTTTTCTTTCTGTCTGACTTATTTAACTTAACATAAAACCCTGAAAATCCACCCATGTTGGCTCAAATGACAAAATTTCATTTTTTAAATGGCTGAATAGTATTCTGTTGTATATATTACTACATTGTCTTTATCCATTCACTCATCTGTAGACATTTAGGTTGTTTCCATATCTTAGCTATTGTAAGTATTGCAATAATTATGGGGGTGTATATAGCTTTTTGAGTTAGTGTTTTCATTTTCTTTGGATAAATATCCAGAAGTGGAATTGCTGGATATTATGGTAGTTCTATTTTTTAAAATTAAATTACATTATATATTTATTTATATTGCTGTATTATCGATGTCATCCATTTTCCCTCCATTGTCCCTTCCCTCCCAGTTTGTGCCCTACCCCAGGCCTTCACCACGCTATTGCCTATGTCCATGGGTTATGCATATGCATATAAGTTCTTTGGTTAATCTCTTTCCATCCTCCCTTCCCTCTGAGATTTGTCGGTCTGTTCATGTTTCCATACCTCTGTTTGTATTTTATTCATTAGTTTATTTTGTTCATTAGATTCCACATATTAGTGAGATCATGTGATACTTGTCTGTCTTTGACTGGTTTATTTCACTTAGCATAATACCCTCCAGGTCCCTCTATGTCATCTCAAAGGGTAAGAGATCTTTTTTTTTTACAGCTGCATAGTATTTCATTGTGTACATGTACCAGGGCTTTTCATCCACTCATCTACGGATGGGCACTTGGGTTGTTTCCAGATCTTAGCTATTGTGAATAGTGCTGCTATGAACAGACGGGTTCATATATTCTTTCTGATTGGTGTTTCAGGCTTCTCAGGATATATTCCTAGAAGTGAGATCACTGGGTCAAATAGCAGTTCATTTTAATTTTTTTGAGGAAACACCATATTGTTTTCCATAGTGGCTGCACCAGTCTGCATTCCCACTAGCAGTGTACTAGAGTCTCCTTTTCTCCACATCCTCACCAGCACTTGTTTATTGATTTATTGATGGCAGCCATTCAAGCAAGTGTAGGGGGTAACTCACTGTTGTTTTAATTTGCATCTCTTTGATGATTAGTGACTTAAAGCATTTATTCATATGTCTCTTGGCCATCCGTATGTCCTGTTTGGAGAAGTGTCTATTCAGGTCCTCAGCCCATTTATTTATTTTCAGATAGAGTAGGAGGGAGGCAGGGAAGGATGGAGGGTGGGAAGTGAGAGAAAAATATTGATGGGAAAGAGAAACATTGATGGGAGAGAGAGACATTGATTCGTTGCCTCCCGCACAACTCCAATCAGGGCCAGGTATCAAACCGCAACTGAGGTCATGCACTTGACTGGAATCGAACCCACGACTCTTTGGTCTGTGGGCCAACACTCTCACTACTGAGCCAGACTGGCCAGGGCTCAGCCCATTTTTTAAAAAAATATTTTTTCTTTATTGATTTTAGAGTGAGAGGAAGGGAGAGAGAGAGAGAAATGTCGACAAGAGAGCACATCAATTGGCCACCTTCTGCATGCCCCCCACTGGGTATTGGGCCCACAACCTTGGCATGTGCCTTAATCGAGAATTGATCATGGGAATCGATTAAGGGAATTGACTTCTTAATGCATGGGTCAATGCTCAACCAATGAGCCACACTGGCCAGGTTCAGCCCATTTTTTAATTGTATTGTTTGTCTTCCTTTTGTTGAGTTGTATGAATACTATATATATATGTGTATATATATATATATAAACTTATCTTTATTGTTGAATGTATTACAAATGTTCTTCATTTCCCCCCCATTGACCCCCTCCTTCCCACTCCCTGCCTTTCCCCACACTGTTGTCTGTGTCCACTGGTTATGCATATAAGTTCTTCGGTTTATTTCTTCCCACCCCCAACCCCCTACCCTTTGAGGTTTGTCAGTCTAACAATTTGTACTTCTTAATCCCTTCACCTTTTTCACCCAATCTCCCAACACCCCTCCCATCTGGCAAGCAACAAAATGTTCTCTGTATCTATGAAAATGTTTCTGTTCCACCTGTTCATTTTGTTTGTAGATTCCATTGTTGATAGATATGTATTCATTGCCATTTTGTTTGTTCATATATTTTATCTTTTTCTTCAAAAAGACCCTTCATCATTTCATATAATAATGGTTTAGTGGTGATGAACTCCTTTAACTTTTTCCTGTCTGGGAAAGTCTTTATATGGCCATTAATTCCAAATGACAGCTTTGCAGGATAGAGTAATCTTGGTTGCAGGTTCTTGCTTTTCATCACTCTGAATATTTCTTGCCACTCCCTTCTGGCCTGCAAAGTTTCTTTTGAGAAATCAGATGACAGTCTTATGGGAACTCCCTTGTAGGTAACTAACTGCTTTTCTCTTGCTGCTTTTCAGATTCTCTCTTTGTCTTGAAACTTTTGCATTTTGATGATGATGTGTCTTGGTGTGGGCCTCTTGGGGTTCATCTTGTTTGGGACTCTTTGTGCTTCCTGGACTTGTATGTCTGTTTCCTTCACCAAGTTAGGTAAGTTTTTTGCCATTATTGTTTCAAATAGGTTTTCAATTTCTTGTTCTCTCTCTTCTCCTTCTGGCACCCCCAAATGCGAATGTTGGCACGCTTGAAGTTGTCCCAGAGACTCCTTACACTATATTCATTTTTTGGATTCTTATTTCTTTTTGCTGTTCTGATTGGGTGTTTTTTGCTTTCTTATATTCCAAATCGGTGGTTTGCTTCTTGGCTTTACCTACTCTACAATTGAATCTGTGTAAATTATTCTTTATTTCAGTTAGTGCCTCCTCTATTTTGACTGTGCATTCTTCATTTCTGACTGGTCCTCTTTTATGCTCTTAAGGCCCTCACTAAGTTCATTTAAGTTCTCACTAAGTTCATTGAGCATCCTTATACGCCGTGTTTTAAACTCAGCATTTGTTAAGTTGCTTATCTCCATTTCATTTAGATCTTTTCCTGGAGTTTTGTTCTGTTCTTTCATTTGGGACCTGTTTCTTTGTCTCCTCATTTTGGCTGCCTCCCTGTGTTTGTTTCTATGTATTATTTAACAAGAGGTATGGGGCTAGCTGAGACCAGATGCTGCTTGTTTGAAAGAATTTAGGAAAACCTGAAGCAGAATCTAAGACAGGACAAACCTATGGTAAAGCAACTGGGAATCGCTTGGGTGGGCCTGAAAGTTGGGTGGGGCAAGGCTTCAGGGAATCATCAGGGTGAGGCAAACAGTGTGAGCCAGGTTGCTGGAGTCCCAGATGTAGCGGCTGTCTGCCCCAGGGAAGGGCTCACCAAAGGAACGAAGGCTTCTGATAGCACATTTGTCAAGGAGAAAACTGTTCTACAGCCCTCGCTCCAATGCCAAACAGCTCAGTTCTTCCCTGTATGTCCCTGGTGCCCCTGAAACTGCTTCCCCTCTGAGTTAAGAGGGAGCAAATCTGAGTAAGTCCATGCGTGGGCCCTTTAAGAGGAACTGCCTGGGGTTCCAGAAGCTTCTGCCTCCCTGAGCCTCAGTTTCCACTGATTTTCCAAGGCAGAAGTTATGAGGACTTTTCTTCCTGGCACTGGAACCCTGAGCAGGGTGTCTGGTGTGGGACGGGGACCCCTCAGTCCTCAGGGAGGACCATCCCAGCCGAGGTATCCTCCTAATTTTTATCCGCCACATGTGGGTGTGGGACCAGCCCGTCGTGCCTCTGCCCCTCCTGCCAGTCTACATGCAGCTGCTTCTTTAATTCCGTAGTTGTAGGACTTCCATTCAGCTTGATTTCAGGCAGCTTTGAATGATGGTTGTTCTGTAGTTTAGTTGTAACTTTGATGTGGTTGTGGGAGGACGCGATATCACATTTACCTACATCGCCATCTTGACCGGAAGCTCGAATACTGTATATATTTTAGAGATTAACCCCTTATCAGATATATCATTGGCAAATATGTTCTCCCAGCCCTGGCCAGTTTGGCTCAGTGGTTAGAGCGTCGACCTGCGGTCTGGAGAGACCCGGGTTCGGTTCCCGCTAAGGGCATGTACTCTGGTTGCAGTTTGTCCCCGGCCCTGGTTGGTTGTGTGGGTGGCAGCCACTCGATGTGTCCCTTCACGTCGATGTTTCTCTCTCTCTCTCCCTTCCTCTCTCTCATCCCACTCTATCTGTACAAAAAATGGAAAAATATCCTCGGGTGAGGATAAAAACAAAAACAAAAACAAACAAACAAAAAATATGTTCTCCCAAACAGTGGGTTCCCTCTTCATTTTGATGCTGGTTTCTTTTGTTGTGCAGAAGATTTTTAGTTTCATTGCCAGTTTGATTCCTGGTCAGAGCACATACCCTGGTTGTGGATTGATCCCCAGTTGGGGTGCATACAGGAGGCAACTGATTGGTGTTTCTCTCTCACATCAATGTTTCTCTCTCTCCCTCTCCCTTTCTCTCTACAATCAATAAAAACATATTTAAAAATGTGAATAATAAAATGGTGATAATATATATCTATCTATCAATAATTACTTAAAAATTTTTTTCCTATATTGATTTTTTTTTTAAGAGAGAGACTAAGGGAGAAGGAGAGAGAGATAGAAACATCAATGAAAGAGAACATTGATTGGCTGCCTCCTGCATACCCTCATTGGGGATTGGACCCACAACCTTGGCATGTGCCCTGACTGGGAATTGAACTGGTGACCTTTTGGTGCATGGGTCGATGCTCAGCCACTGAGCCACACTGACTGGGCATATCAACAATTACTTTAAATGCAAATGGATTAAGTGCTCCAATCAAAAGACATATAGTGGCTGAATGAATAACAAAGAAAGACCCTTATATATGCTGTTTACAAGTGACTCACTTCAGATCAAAAGACTGAAAGTAATGGAAAAGGATCTTTTATAAAAATGGAAACAAACAGCCCTGGTCAGTTTGGCTCAGCGGTTAGAGCATTGGCCTGTGGTCCAGAGAGACCTGCATTCTGTTCCCGCCAAGGGCGTGTACCTTGGTTGCAGTTTGTCCCCGGTCCTGGTTGGTCGTGCAGGTGGCAACCACTCTATGTGTTCTTTTCACGTCGATGTTTTTTCTCTCTCTCTCTTCCTCCCACTCTATCTGAACAAAAAATGGAAAAATGTCCTCGGTGAGGATTAAAAAATAATAATAATAATAAAAAATAAAAATAGAAACAAACAAACAAAAAGCTGGGGTAGCAATACTTATACCAAACAAAATAGACTTAAAAAAAAAAAAAAAGACTATAACAAGAGACAAAGAAGGACCCAACAATTTCAATTCTGGGTTTTTATCCAAAGAAATCCAAAATACTAAATCGAAAAGACATATGTATCCATTAAGTTTCAGCATTATTTACAATAGCCAAGATATGGAAGCAACCTAAGTGTCCATCAATAGATGAATGTATAAAGAAGATGTAGTATATATGTACAATGGAATATTACTCAGCCATAAAAAAGAATGACATCTTGCCATGTGTGACAACATGGATGCTGAGTGAAATAAGTCAGACAGAGAAAGACAAATGTCAGATGATTTCACTTATATGTGGGATCTAAAAAACAATAAGCAAATAAGCAGAACAGAAACAAACTCATAGACACAGAGAGCATTTTGATGGTTGTTAAATGGGAGGGGAGGTGGGGGGATAGATGAAAAGGTGAAGAGATTTAGAAGTACAGATTGGTAGTTACAGAATAGTCATGGAGATATAAAGCACAGAACAAGGAATATAGTCAGTAATATTGTAATCACTATATATGGTGTCAGATGGGCACTACATTTATTGGAATTATCACTTCCTAAGTGATATAATTGTCTAATTATAGGGTTGTACACCTAAAAGTAATATAATATTATACATTAACTGTAATAAAAACTACAAAAAAATTTTTTTTATCCTCGCCCGAGGTCATTTTTCCATTTTTGTTCAGATAGAGTGGGAGGAAGAGAGAGAGAGAGAGAGAAACATCGTCATGAAAGGGACAGATTGCATGGCTGTCTCCCGCACAATCCCAAGCAGGGCCAGGGACAAACCACAACCAAGGTACGCACCCCTAGCAGGAACCAAACCCAGGTCTCTGTGGACTGCGGGCCGACACTACAACCACTGAGTCAAACTGGCCAGGGCAAAAATATTTAAAAAAAATATTAGCAAACTGGCCCTGGCCGGTTTGGCTCAGCGATTGGAGCCTCAGCCTGCGGACCAGAGAGTCCCAGGTTCGGTTCCCGCTAGAGGCATGTACCAAAAAATAAATAAATAAACAAAATTTAGAAAAATAAAATAAAATATTAGCAAACTGAATTCAATAGCACAGTAAAAGTATCATATACCATGATCAAAGATAGTTCAATATATGCAAATCAATAAATATGATACACTACATTAACAAAATTAAGGATGAAAATTATAAAATTATCTCAATAGCGGCAGAAAAGCATTTGACAAAATATGAAATTCTTTCATGATAAAAAACACTCAACATCCCGGCTGGTGTGGTTAGTGGCTAAGCGTCATCCCATGCTTCAAGAGATCACCAGTTCAATTCCTGGTCAGGTCACATGCCCAGGTTGTGGGTGCAGTTCCCAGTGGGGGGCATGCAGGAGGTGGCCAATCGATGCTCTCTCATTGATGTTTCTATCTCCCTCCCTCTCCCTTCCTCTCTCTCTAAAATCAATAAAGAGAAAAAAAATAAAATCAATAAAAGAAAAATATTAAAAGAAAGAAAACAGCCCAGCTGGTGTGGCTCAGTGGATTAAGCGATTAAGCATCTTCCCATAGACTGAGAGGCCCCAATTCCATTCATGATCAAGGCACATGCCCAGTTTGTGGGCTCAATCCTTAGTAGGGAGCACACAGGAGGAAGTTGATTGATGTTTCTCTCACATCGATGTTTCTATCTCTCTCTCTAAAATATATATATATATATATATATATATATATATATATATATATATATATAAAATAAATAAACCAAAACACTCAACAAATTCAGTATAGAAGGAACATACCCCAACATAATAAGGACCATATATGAAAGACCCACAGCTAACATTACACTCAATGGTGAAAAATGAAACACTTTTCCTCTAAGATCGGGAACAACACAAGTTGCCCACTCTCACCAATCCTGCTCAACATAGTACTGGAAGTCCTTGCCAGAGCAATCAGACAAGATAATAAATGAAAGGCTTTCAAATTGAAAAGGAAGAAATAAAAATGTCTTTGTTTGAAGATGATATAATCTTTTCTTAAATCTTTATTGTTGAAAGTATTACAGATGGAAGATAATATAATGTTGATGGGCCTACCATTAGATTGCTAGATTTAGCAAATAAAAATATAGACTGTCCAGTTAAATTTGGATTTCAGATAAACAATGAATTTTTCACTGTATGCATGTTTCAGATATTGCATGGGACATACATATACTAAAAAACTTTTAGAGCTCTTGTGGGCCAGTTTGGAAAAGGACTTATTAGGCCTGTGCCTGAACCTGTTCCCTAAAAAATACTCCTTTATAAAAATCAAAACAAAAATTACCAAGGAATGGCCTGGCTGGTGTGGCTCAGTGATTGAGTGTAGACCCACATACCAAGAGGTCACCGGTTCGATTTCTGGTCAGGGCAAATGCCCAGGTTGTGAGCCAAATACCCAGTAGGGGGACATGCAGGAGGCAACCAATCGATATTCTCTTTCATCGGTATTTCTATCTCTCTCTCCCTCTCCCTTCCTCTCTCTCTAAAATCAATAAAAAAAAAATTACCAAGGAATGAAAAAAAATTGACAATAACAGAAGATGAACAGATTTAGTAAAGGGTTGCTTAATGAACTCTCTAAAGTGTTAATCAAAGAGAGAACCACAAAGGAACCTAGTGTTTACAAAATACAGCAATGAGACTCAACAGAAATACCTGAAGGTCAATATTGTCCTTGAGACATACCCAGCAGCAAGCTGGGATTTATCAATAAAGGGCACACAGTAGGTCAGAAATGAGTGCTTAAGAACTGAGGGTCCTATGTGGTTGCCATCAGGTGGGGCCTTCATTTTTATGAAACTAAAATAAGGAAACCAAACACACAACAACACAAAATCTATGAGATGCAGCAAAAGCAGTCCTGAGAGGGAAGTTCATAATACTACAGGCCTACCTCAAGAAACAAAAAAAATTCCTAATTGACTTTCTAACCCTACAACTTAAAGAACTAGAAGTAAACAAAAAGAAAAACCCAGAGCAAGTAGAAGGAAAGAAATAGGCAAGGTCAGAGTGGAAATAAATGACAGAGAAACTAAAAAACAAAAAAAAATTTAAAAGATCAATGAAACAAAGAACTGGTTCTTTGAAAAGATAAACAACATTGATGGATCCTTAGCCAGACTCACCAAGAAACAAAAAGAGAGGACCCAAATAAACGAAATCAGAAATGAAGAGAAGTAATAACTGACACCACAGAAATACAAAAGACCATCAAACACACTATGAACAATTATATACCAACAAATTGTGTTTCTAGAAATTTGTCCATTTGGCCTAGATTGTCCAATTTGTTGGTGTATAATTGTTGTTGTATAATTTGTTGGTGTATAATTGGTGCCAAATGGACAAATTTCTAGAAACACACAGTCTCCAAAAACTGAACCAGGAAGGATAGAAAACTTGAACAGATCAATGACAACTAAGGAAACTGAAGATGTAATCAAGAACCTCCCCACAAACAAAAGCCCAGGCCCAGACTGCTTTACAGGGGAGTTTTACTGAACATTCAAAGAAGATCTAACACCCAGTTCTCCTCAAACTATTCCAAAAAATCCAAGAAGATGGAAGATTTCCAAACTCATTTTATGAGGCCAGCATAATCCTAATTCCAAAACCAGATAAAGACACTACAAAGAAAGAAAACTACAGGCCAATATCCCTGATGAACATAGATGCCAAAATCCTTAACAAAATATTAGCAAATTGGATCCAGCAATACATCAAAAAACATTATTCATCATGACCAAGTGAAATTCATCCCAGGGATGCAAGGCTGGTACAAATCAATAAATGTGATACACCACATAAACAAAATGAAAGATAAAAATTATATGATCTTATCAATAGCTGCTGAAAAAGCATTTGACAAAATCCAGCACCGATTTCTGATAAAAACACTCAGCAATGTGGGAATAGAGGGATCATATCTTGACATAATAAAGTCCACATAGGAAAAACCTACAGCCAACATCATACTCAATGGGGAAAAACTAAAAGCACTTCCCTTAAGAACAGGAACAAGATAGGGATACCCACTTTCATGATTTATTTAATATAGTACTGGAAGTCTTAGCCACAGCAATTAGACATGAAGAAAAAGTAAAAGGGATCCAAATTGGAGAGGAGGAAGTGAAACTGTCATTTTTGCAGATGACATGATATTGTACATAGAAACTCTAAAGACTTCGTAAAAAATCTACTAGATTTAATAAATGAATTTGGCAAAATAGCAGGATACAAAACTAATAACAAGAAATCAATGGAATTCTTATACACCAATGATGAACTCACAGAAAGAGAAACAAAAAACAATCTATTCACTCTTGCCGCAAAAAAATTAAGATACTTAGGAATAAACTGAACCAAAGAAGTAAACAACCTCTTAACAGAAAGCTACAGGTTGTTGAAAAAAGAAATAGAGGAAGATATTATAAAGTGGGAGCATATACCTTGTTCATGGATTGCAAGAACATCATTCAAATGTCCATACTAACCAAAGCAATCTATAGATTCAATGCAATCCCCATCAAAATACCAAGGACATATTTCACAGAACTAGAACAAATACTCCAAAAGTTTATATGGAATCGAAAAAAGACCCTGAACAGCCACAGAAATCTTGAAAAAGAAGAACAAAGTAGGAGGGATCACAATACTGACTATCAGGATATACTACAAAGCCACTGTAATCAATACAGCCTGGTACTGGCACAAGAACAGGCATATAGATCAATGGAACAGAACAGAGAACCCAGAAATTAACCCAAGACAATATGCTCAATTAATATTTGACAAAGGTAGCAAGAGCATACAGTGGAGTCAAGACAGCCTCTTCAATAAATGGTGTTGGGAAAACTGGGCAGCTACATGCAAAAAAATGAAGCTAGACCACCAACTTACATCATACACAAGAATAAACTCAAAATGGATAAAAGACTTAAATGTGACTCATGAATCCATAAAATACTACAAGAAAATGTAGGCAACAAAATTTCAGACATCACACACAGCAGAATTTTCACTGATACAATGCCTAAGGCAAGAGAAACAAAGGAAAAAATGAATACATGGGACTACTTCAAACTAAACAGTTTCTGCACAGCAAAAAAACAAAAAACAAGCATTAAAAATGGAAAGGGGCCCTGGCCAGTTTGGCTCAGCGGTTAGAGCGTCGGCCTGCGGTCCGGAGAGACCCGGGTTCGGTTCCCGCTAAGGGCATGTACCTTGGTTGCAGTTTGTCCCCGGCCCTGGTTGGTCGTGCGGGTGGCAGCCACTCGATGTGTCCCTTCACGTCGATGTTTCTCACTCTCTCTCCCTTCCTCTCTCTCCCTCCCATTCTGTCTGTACAAAAAATGGAAAAAATATCCTCAGGTGAGGATAAAAAAAAAAAGGAAAGGGAACCCATTATATGGGAGAGCATAATTGTCAATGATACATCAGATAAGCGGTTAATTTCCAAAATATATAGAGTACTCATACAACTCAATAAAAGGAAGACAAAGAATCCAATTAAAAAATGGGCAGAAGGTCTGAATAGACACCTCTCCAAACAGGACATACAAATGGCCAAGACATATGAAAAAAGGCTCAAGACATATGAAAAGAGATACAAATTAAAATGTCTATGAGGCATCACCTCACACCTGTCAGAATGGCCGCCATCAACAAATCATCCAACAACAAGTGCTGGTGAGGGTGTGGAGAAAAGGGGACTCTAGTTCACTGCTGGTGGGAATGCAGACTGGTGCAAGCACTATGGAAAACAATATGGTGTTTCCTTAAAAAATTAAAAATTAAATTGCCATTTGGCCCAGTGACCCCACTTCTAGAAATATATCCTGAGAAGCCTGAAACTCCAATCAGAAAGAATATATGTACCCCTATGTTCATAGCAGCACAGCCCAAGTGTCCATCAATAGATGAGTGGATAAAAAAGCTGTGGTACATATACACAGTGGAATACTATGCAGCTGTAAGAAATATCTCTCTTTTTTTAACTCATCTTTATTGTATGTATTACAGATGTCCCCCCCTTTTTTCCCTATTGACACCCTCCTCCCCAATCCTGTCTCACTTCTGCCTTCCCCACATTATTGTCTGTGTCCACTGATTATTCATATATGCATAGAATTTCTTTGACTTATCTCATCCCACCCTTCCTCCTCTCTTCCCTTTGAGGTTCATCAGTTTAACAACAATTTGTACTTCTTAATTCCTTCATCTTTTTTACCCATCCCTCCAGCCCCCGCTCATTTGGCAAGCAACTAAAAGTTCTCTGTATTTATGAGTCTGTTTCTGCTTGCTCATTTTGTTTGTAGATTCAGTTGTTGATAGATATATATTAATTGCCATTTTATTGTTCATATTTTTGATCTTCTCCTTCAAGAAGACCCTTCGACATTTCATATAATACTGGTTTGGTGGTGATGAACTCCTTTAGCTTTTTCTTGTCTGGGAAAATTTATATGGCCATCGATTCTAAATAATAGCTTTGCAGGATAGAGTAATCTTGGTTGTAGGTCAATGCTTGCCATCACCTTGAATATTTCTTGCCACTCCTTTCTGGGCCTGCAAAATTTCTTTTGAGAAATCAGCTGACAGTCTTATGGGAACTCCTTTGTAGGTTACAAACTGCTTTTCTCTGCTGCTTTTAAGATTCTCTCTTTGTCTTGAACCTTTGGCATTTTGATGATGATATGTCTTGGTGTGGACCTCTTTGGGTTCATCTTGTTTGGGACTCTCTGTGCTTCCTGGACTTGTATGTCTGTTTCCTTCACCAAGTTAGGAAACTTTTCTGCCATATTTTTTCAAACAGGTTTTCAATTTCTTGTTCTCTCTCTTCTCCTTCTGGCACCCCTGTGATGCGAATGCTGGCACACTTGAAGTTGTCCCAGAGGCTCCTTATACTATCTTCATTTTTTTTTTTTGATTATTTTTTTCTTTTTGCTGTTCAGATTGGGTGTTTTTTGCTTCCTTATATTCCAAATCGATGGTTTGTTTCTTGGCTTTACCTACTCTACTATTGATTCCCTGAAAATTATTCTTTATTTCAGTTAGTGAATCCTTCATTTCTAACTGGTCCTTTTTGATATTGATGTTCTCACTAAGTTCCTTGGAGGTCTCCTTAAGTTCCTTGAAGTTCTCACTAAGTTCCTTGAATGTCTCACCAAATTCTTTCAGCAACCTTATAACCAGTGTTTTGAACTCTGCATTTGATTGATTGCTTATCTCCATTCTGTTCATTCTTTTCCTGGAGTTTTGTTCTTTTCTTTCATCTTGGCTGCTTCCCTTGATTGTTTCTACATATTAGGTAGAGTTGCTATGTCTCCTAGGCTTTGTAGGGTGACCTATTGTTGTAGGTGTCTTATAGGGTCCAGTGGCACAGCCTCCCTGATCACCCCAGCTGGGCCCTCGAGATGCACCCTTAGTGTGGACTGTATGCCCTTCTGTTGTAATTGATTCTTTTTTAAAAAAACATATTTATTATTATTATAATTTTTGTGTGTGTGTGGTACATGCCCCTAACGGAAAAACAAACCCGGGACTCTCTGGTCCACAGGCCGACGCTCAATCATTGAGCGAAACCGGCCAGGGCTGTAACTGATTCTTGATTGCTATTGGCACATCAATGGGAGGGATTTACTCAGGCTGATCAACTTCAAAGGCTGGCTGTGCCCACTCCCTTGGAGGGTCAGCTGTTTAGGGGCCCACCACACAGAGCAAGACTTACTTCATCAGGGCTCTGGTACCCACTGATTCTGCTCATTGAGTGTGTCACTTGTGGAGGTGTTTCGATGTGGTCTGAAGCTGTCCACTGAGTGTGCTGGCTCTGGGGCAAGGTCAGCCACTGCCTGTGCTCTATCTGGGGCCACCAAGCATAAGCTACAAAGTGATCTGAAAATGGCTACTTCTTGTGATGGGCAAGTTGTGAACCAAGACTGGCTGCTTCTAGTGCCAGGACCAAGGCCACTTAATGAGAGGTATGGGGCTTGCTGAGACCAGATGCTGCTTGTTTGAAATATTTTAGGAAACTCTGAAGTAGGAGCCAAGACAGGCTAATCCTATGGTAAAGCCTTTGGAAACAGCTTGGGCGGGGCGGGGCCTCAGGGAATCACCAGGGCAGGGCAAACAGTTTGAACCAGATTGCTGGAGTCCCAGATATGGTGGCTGTCTGCTGCCCCAGGGAAGGGCTCACCAAAACAACATCAGCATCCGCCAGCATGTCTGTTCAGGAGAAAGCCGCCTCTCCAGCCCTTGTACTGAGGCCAACCAGGTCAGTTCTTTCCTGTATGTCTCGGGCACCCCTCAAGCTGCTTCTCCTCTGAGCTTAGTGGGAGCAAGTCTAAGTAAGTCTATGCACAGGCCCTTTAAGAGGAGCTGCCTGGGGCTCTTGCAGCCGCAGCCTCCCTCAGTCTCAGTTCCCGCTGGTTTTATAGCCAGAAGTGATGGGGACTTCTCTTCCTGGCACTGCAATCCTGAGCTGGGTGCCTGGTGTGGGACAGGGACCCCTCACTCCTCAGGGAGGACCTTTCCAGCCGAGGTATCCTACTAATTTTTATTCGCCCCTCCTACCAGTCTCGATGTGACTTCTTTTTTTAAAATTTATTTTGCATTTATCTTCAGATAGAGCGGGAGGGAGAGTGGGAGGAAAAGAGAGAGAAATATCAATAAATATCAATGTGAGAGAGACACATCAATTGGCTGCCACCCACACAACCCCAACCAGGGCCAGGGACAAACTGCAACTGAGATACATCCCTTAGCAGAAACTGAACCCAGGGCTCTATGATCTGCGGGCGATGCTCTCACCGCTGAGCCAAATTGGCCAGGGCTCGATGTGACTTCTTCTTTAATTTCGTAGTTGTAGGACTTTCGTTCAGTTCAATTTCAGGTGGTTCTGATGGTAGTTGTGTTGTAGTTTAGTTGTAATTTTGATGTGGTTGTGGGAAGAGGCGAATACTGCATTTGCCTATGCCACCATCTTGACCAAAAGTCCCAAGAAAGATCTATTATCCTTTGAGATGACATGGATAGACCTGGAGAGTATTGTCCTAAGTGAAACAAGCCAATCAGAGAAAGACAAATATCACATGATCTCACTTATTTGTGGAATATAATGAATAAAACAAACTGATGAACAAAATAGACGCAGAGACATAAAAGTAGGGTTCAGACTGACAAATTTCATGGGGGGTGGGGCAGGGAGAACTTATATGCATGTATGTGTAACCATGGACATAGGCAACAATGCTGGGGACAGGGCGGGGTGTGGGGTGGGGGAGCGGGAGAAGGGTGTCAATGAGGGGAAAAGGAGAAACATCTGTAACAAAAATAAATAAATAATAATAATGAAATAAAGAGACCAACTGAAAGACAAAGTTGAATTTATTAAACTTTCCAAGCTTTAGAGACCTGCATTTATTTGGAAATATAGTCTTTCCCAAATAAAGCTTCAGCCAGTCTTATATGTTACTCTGAGTATACACAGAAGATTCTGATTGGCTCGTAGACCAAATATGAACAGCTTCAACATTCTATAAAGCTGGTTTATCCTAGCCAACTGGACACTGATGTAATTTTTTTGTTGCTGTTAATCCTCACCCAATAATTTTTTTTTTTAAATCCTCACCGGAGGACATTTTTCCATTTTTTGTTCAGATAGAGTGGGAAGGAGAGAGAGGAAGAGAGAGAGAGAGAAACATTGACATGAAAGGGACACATTGAGTGGCTGCCACCCTCACAAACAACCAGGGTCAGGGACAAATTGCAACTGAGGTATGTGCCCTTAATGGGAACCAAACCCGGGTCTCTCTGGACCGCAAGCCAATGCTCTAACCGCTGAGCCAAACCAACCAGGGCCCAAGGATATTTTTTACAAAATATGTCTTTATTGATTTTTTAGAGCGAGAGGAAGGGAAAGAGAGAAACATCAATGTGAGAGAAACATTGATCAGCTGCCTCCTGCACGCCCCCTACTAGGGATTGAGCCCACAACCCGGGCATGCGCCCCAACTGGGAATCAAACCAGGACCTCTCAGTCCATGGGATGATACTCCATACATTGAGTCACACCAACCGGGCCCAATTTTTCCATTGATTTTTTTCAGAGAGTGAAAGGGAAGGAGGGAGAGAGAGAGAGAGACAGAGAAAGAGAGAGAGAGAGACAAAGAGAGAGAGAGAGATATCAATGTGAGAGAGACACATTGATTGGTTGCCTCCCACATGACCCTGACTAGGGCCAGAGATCAGGATCAAACCTAAAACCTGGGTGCATGCCCTTGACCAGGAATTGATCCCACCACCCTTTGGTGCGCAGGTTGATGCTCTAACCACTGAGCAACACTGGCCAGGGCTTCTTTATTGATTTTAGAGAGAAAATGAGAAAGAGAGAGAGAGAGAAGAGGAGAAAGAAACATTGGTGGGGGATCGAACCTACAACCTGGTTATGTAGCCTGCCTTTCTTTGGTGTAAAGATGACACTCCAACCAACTGAACCATACCAACTAGGGCTTAAGTCTCTTTTAATCTACAAGTTTCCCCTCTATCCCTTTCTTTTCATTACAATTATTCTGTTGAAGAACCCAGGCCTTAAGACTAGAGTTTCCCAATGTCTGAATTTTACCGATTGCACACTTATATTTTCATTTAGCATGCTTCTTCATTCTCTAAATTTATTGAAAATTGGCAGCTGGATCCAGAGGCTTGGTTGGACTCCAGTTCAGTCCCTTGCAATATGGTAGGTAGTGTTGAGTTCTTTCACCAGGAACCACATGTCTGGCTTTCTCTGTTTTTATGTTAGCAGTTGTTGGGTGCAATGTCCAGACCCATTAATTTATTGGTGGCTGCAAAATAGTGACATTCTAATTATGTTGTTTGTTTTTAATTTATTAATTGGAATAATTTTATTAAGAGATACTTTTTATCTACTATTAATTATCTACTATTAATTATCTATCGGTATAGTTTATGTAGAAAAGGTAGAATTAATGCTTGATTTTTGCTTAGGTTTTTCACTTTTCAAGATAGTAGATTGGTTCCTCTGAAGGTAACCAACTGATTTTTTATGAACTCCTGGATTCAAACATATTTGATGGGTTTTAATCAATGGAAATATTTTTATGACACTTCAATTGTTCTATCTTTAGGGCCATTTCGAATCTTTTCCATAGAATCCTGATGGCTTAATTCACTTATGGTCATCTGTGGCATCTTTACTCTGTGGTATGTGCAACTGTTTCAGGCTCATCTTTTACATTTCTTGCCCCATATCTGTAACCAGTGTTTCTTTAAGAAGCCCTGGGTGATAATCTAGGCATTAAGAATGTTCATTGCTATGAGTTGGTCATTGTTTCTAACACTTCAAAAAAAAATATATATATATATGTAATATAACTAATACGTTTTATTTAACTTAACCTTTTCTATATTACATCTGTATCTCCTTTTCTCTACACCAAAAATCCTGGTTCTCTAGGATACAGGGAATTATGAATTAGAATATTCTCATTGTTAATTAATCATTTGTTTTATCCCATATTATCCTATATTCATTTTTTTATCCTCATTAGAGGACATTTTTACATTTATCTTCAGATAGAGTGGGAGGGAGAGAGGGAGGAAAAGAGAGAGAGGAATATCGATGTGAAAGAGACACATCGACTGGTTGCCACCTGCATGACCCCTACCTGGGTAGGGGACAAACCACAACCGAGGTACGTGCCCTTAGCGGGAATTGAATCCAAGACTGGACCACAGGCCAATGCTCTAACCTCTGAGCAAAACTGGCCAGGGCTATCCTATATTCTTTTTTCTTTTTTTTTAAATTAATTTTTTCTTTTCTTTGATTTTTTTTTGTGTTTTTGTTTTTTGTTTTTCTTTATCCTATGTTCTTAAAATAGAAATACTAGACTTCTGGTCAAGATGGCAGCATAGATAAACACAGTACTCACCTCCTCCCACAACCACACCAAAATTACAACTAAACTACAGAACAAACATCCTTCAGAACTATCTTAAATTGAGCTGAATGGAAATCCTACAACTATGAAAGTAAAGAAGAAGCCACATTGAGACTGGTAGGAGGGGCAGAGGCACAATGTGCTGGTCCCACATCCACCTGTGGTGGATAAAATCAGGAGGACACTTAGCTGGGAAAGTCCTCCCTGAGGCGCAAGGGGTCCCCATCCCACACCAGGCTCCCAGTTCAGGGTTCCAGTGCCAGGAAGAGAAGTTCCCACAACTTCTGGCTGGAAAAACCAGTGGGAACTGAGGCTGAGGGAGACTGATGCTTCTGGAGTCCCAGGCAGCTCCTCTTAAAGGCCCTGTCGGACTTACTCGGACTTGCTCCCTCTGAGCTCCAGGGCGGAGGGATGGAAGCTTGAAAGGCACCAGAGACATACGGGGAAGAACTGAGTTGTTTGGTATTGGGATGAGGACTGGAGAGGCAACACTATCCCAGCAAACCTGCTGTCAGAGGCCATTGTCCCTTTGGTGAGCTCTTTCTCCACAGACCAACAGATAGGTGCCATATCTGGGACTCCAGCAACCTGGCTCACAATGTTTTCCCTGCTCTGCCTCACCCAACTTTTAGGCCCACCCAAGTTGTTTCCAGTGGCTTTACCATAGGATTGGTCTGTTTTGGCGCCTGCTTCAGATTTATCTCAAACAAGCAGCATCTGGTCCTCAGTGAGCCCCATACCTCTCACTAAGTGGTCCCAGGCCTGGCACTAGAAGCAGCCAGCCTTGGTTCACAGCTTAGCTGTGCCTGAACACCTCCAAGCCCAAGCACAAGAAACAGCCATCAGCAGATTGCTTTGTAGCTCATGCCTGGTGGCCCCAGGTAGAACACAGGCAGTGGCTAACCTTGCGACAAAGCCAGCACACCCAATGGACAGCTTCAGACCACGTCAGAGCACCACCATCCAACCACCTCCACAAGTGACATGCTCAAGGAATGGACTTAGTGGGTACCAGAGCCCTAATGAAGTAAGTCTTGCTCTGCACAGCTGATCATTCAAGGTAGTCTGAGATCGGTGGTCAGTGGGCATAGCCAGTCCTTGCAACTGATCAGCCTGAGTAAATCCCTCCCACTGATGTGCCAACAGCAATCAAGACTCAATTACAACAGAATGGTGTAAAGTCCAGATGAGGGGTGCACCTTGAGGGCCCACCTGGCGTGATCAGGGAGGCTGTGCCATTGGATGCTACAGGACACCTAGTATAACAGGCTAACCTAAGAAACCTAAAAGACATAGCAACTCTACCTAATACATAGGAACAATCACAGGGAGGCAGCCAAAATGAGGAGACAAAGAAACATGTCCCAAATGAAAGAACAGAACAAAACTCCAGGAGAAGAACTGAATGAAATGAAGATAAGCAATCTAACAGATGCAGAGTTCAAAACACTGCTTATAAGGATGCTCAATGAACTTAATGAGTATTTCAAGGAACTTCGTGAAAATGTTGAGGAATTTAATGAGTACCTGAAGAACATGATAAAGGGCTAATCAGAAATGAAGGATGCACTAACTGAAATAAAGAATAATTTACAGGGAATCAGTAGTAGAGTAGGTGAAGCCAAGAAGCAAACCATTGATTTGGAATATAAGAAGCAAAAATCACCCAATCAGAACAGCAAAAAGAAAAAAGAATCCAAAAAACTGAGGATTATATAAGGAGCCTGTGGGACAATTTCAAGTGTACCAACATTCACATCATGGGAGTGCCAGAAGGAGAAGAGAGAGAACAAGAAATTGAAAACCTATTTGAAAAAATAATGACAGAAAGTTCCCTAACTTAGTGAAGGAAACAGACATACAAGTCCAGGAAGCACAGAGAGTCCCAAACAAGATGAACCCAAAGAGGTCCACACCAAGACACATCATCATCAAAATGCCAAAGGTTCAAGACAAAGAGAGAATCTTAAAAGCAGCAAGAGAAAAGCAGTTAGTTACCTACAACACAGCTCTCATTGGACTGTCAGCTGATTTCTCAAAAGAAACTTTGCAGGCCATAAGGGAGTGGGAAGAAATATTTAAAGTGATGAAAAGCAAGGACCTACAATCAAGATTACTCTATCCTGCAAAGCTATAATTTAGAATCAGTGGCCATATAAAGAGTTTTCCAGACAAGAAAAAGCTAAAGGAGTTCACCACCACCAAACCAGTATTATAGGAAATGTTAATGGGTCTTCTTGAAGAAGATAAAAAATATGAACAATAAAATGGCAATAAATACATATCTGTCAACAATTGAATCTACAAACAAAATAAACAAGCAGAACAGAAACAGACTCATACAGAGAACTTTTTGTTGCTTGCCAGATGGGAGGGGGTTGGGGAAATGGGTGAAAAACGTGAAGGGATTAAGAAGTACAAATTAGATGTCAGACTGACAAATCTCAAAGAGAAGGGGGGAGATGGGCAGGAAGAGAGAAACCAAAGAACTTATATGCATAACCAATAGACACAGGCAATAGTGTGGGGAAGGCAAGAAGGGGGAGGGAGTGGAGAGGGAGCAAAAAAGGAGGGACATCTATAATACATCAACAATAAAGATACGTTTAAAAAGGAAAAAAAAATACAGAAATACTAATTATCATCACCAAGATGACTACTGAGAACTTACATAAATTATACATATGCTATCCCCATTCCTTCCTCACTTTTTGTTTTAGAAAAAAAAAAGGTTGACAAACTCATTTTTTAGTGTTTTAATTAGTTTAAACTGCATAATTCAGTGGTTTTTAGTATATTGAAGTTTATATATGCTGTATACCTGAAACTAATACAAAATAATATTGAATGTAAACTGTAACTAAAAAATAATTTTTTAAAGTTATACAATCATCACCATTATCTAATTCCAGAATACTTCCATTACCTCTGGAAAAAACCCTTCCATTATCCCATCCCCAGCCCCTGGCAACCACTAATGTATTTTCTCTCTCTATGGATTTCCATGTTATCTACCCTTCATATAACTGGAATCATAAAAGATGTGGCCTTTTGTGTTTGGTTTCTTTCAGTTAGCATGATGTTCTCAGGCTCATCTCTATTACAGCACATAAAACAAATTATTATTATTATTATTATTATTTGTTAATCCTTACCCGAGGATATTTTTCCATTGATTTTTTTTTTTCACATAGAGTGGAAGGGAGGGAGGGTGAGAGAGAGAGAAACATCAGATATGAGAGAGACACATTGATTGGTTGCCTCCCACACGACCCCGGGGCCGGGGATAAAAAATATGAACAATAAAATGAACCTGCAACCCAGGTATGTGCCCTTGACTAGAAATTGAACCTGTGACCTTTGGTCCATAGGCCAATGCTCTAACTGCAGAGCCAAACCAGCCAGGTAGAAATAAGTTATTTTTTAAGTAAAAACAAAAAACAAAACAGTACAAGAATGATTGGGCATCAAAATTTTCACACCCTTCATAAAGAAGCTTGCTCCAGCTAACTTCACTTGTTCCCTGCAGAGGCCTGAAAGCCTTATTGAGTAGGAGCTATCTACCCCTGCCAGAAAGCACAGTGCGTGAAGGGCACCTGCCGGCCACTGCACAGTGCTTCTGGAAGACAGCTGGGCTGGGGCTCACGTCCCACGATGCATCTCTCCTCAGTCCCTCAAACTAGACCAGCTCCTGGATATGTGGATACAGCCTCTGCCCCTACTTGGCACTACTCTCTGCCATCCCAGATGAACAGGGCCTTTCAGCATTGAAATCTGGGTCACAGTCTGCTAATGCAGCCCGACAATCAAAGGCCTTGTTCTCCATCTGTGACTAGCCTTGGGTTCTAATATGGCTACAGGGCCTGAACCGGGCATGACTAGTGAGGAACACACCACAACTTTTGAGCTGAGAACCTCTCTCTCTACACTGACCAGAGCCTACCCTGTTGAACCCAAGTGAGACTACCTTCAAGGAAGGCTATGTACAACTGTCCCCATGACCCAGTAACCTTTCCCACCATTCCCCACCCCCAGGCTCTGGGCCTCACCCTCCTGTATGCAACTGCCTGATCACAATGAGTAGGATAATGTGTTTATTAGTCAGCAACTTGAGAGACTCTCCTGTGTTTTATTCACTTTATACCCGCCAGTGCCTGGTCCAGAAAATGCTGTTCATCAATGTGTGTTCAATTAGAGAGGAACAAGACAGCATCCTCAACCAGATTGTGAGCTGCCTGAGACCACTGGCTTCACCTTCTAACTGGCCCCTTTTCTTTCGCCTCCCATAGTAAAACCAGACAAAAGATTGGGAGCAGGGTGGGAATGTAGATGAGTAATGGCTCCATTCAAGATTCAAAAATCTCCACCTGTAGAACTTCTGCACAATATCTTTATTTAGTTAAGGAAGATATGTCCTACACATTTCTGGATAAGTGGGCATGAATTTTCTCTATCACATTTAATAAGTTGTTCTTAAGTTTTTACATATAATAAATGCAAACATGCAAGTACAATGCAGGCAAAAATGAAAAGCTCCTTGCATACAAACATTTTATTTTTATTACTATTTTTGAAAATCTTCACCTGAGGATATTTTTCCATTGATTTTTAGAGAGAGTGAAAGGGGGATAGAGAAAGAGAAACATTGATGTGAGAGAGACACATCAATTGGCTGCCTCCCGAATGACCCTGATTGGGGCTAGGGTATGAACCACAACCGAGGTATGTGCCCTTGACAGGGAATTGAACCTGCAACCCTTTGGTCCACAGGCCAATGCTCTAACTGCTGAGCCAAACTGGCCAGAGCCATACAAACATTTTAAAAAGACATGTTAATGCTGGGCATAGAGAAAGGAGACTAATAGAAGGTGATTGAATTACCAACCCTCACTTCCCGACCTGTTCCTGGTGCCTAGATATAGGACTCTCTCTGCTCTTCTAAGTCACAAGTCCCCAGCTCCTCATGAACAGGAACAGAGGACTCCTCATAAGGCCAAGAGACAGCACTCTTTGTGACTTCAAAGAGGAAGACGATTCCATCAGGCACAGTGTTGCAGATCTCTGTGGTCAGATTCCTTAGCCTTGTTCAAGTAGGGAGACCATCTCTATGCCAGTATCCTGAGCTGCCTCTTACCTTCACTTTTGATGGCTATTAGTTGTCAAATAAATTTGACAAGCCCCGGTGTGGCTTATTCTAAATGTTTCTCAAGTCAGTCAGCCCACACAGAGAGCCAGCTAGCTGCTGGGCCCAGGGGCTTCCAAAGAGCTCCTGAGATGTTTCCAGAGGCCTGAGAATCTTCTAACCCTACCAGATCTCGTAGCTCAAGCACTAGTTTAGAAGGTTCCATCAGCTCCTGTGTGGCCCCTACAGTGTCCACTGTCAGCATTCACTATGCAGAGAGGAAAGTCCAGGGTGGTGGTGCAGGCATGACAGCCAGACAGCAAAAAATCAGCCAGTTCAATATCTGTGGGTTTCATGCCAAAGCTTAGACCACCATTGGCCAGCCACCTGGCCTGTCTGGGCAGCCAGGCGAGGGAGACAGACATGGGGCCTTACTTTAGTCCATATACCTCATCAGGGTTGGTGGGAGGGACATGGTATAGAAGGTAGGGGGATCTCACTGAGGCCCTGTGCTTGACTGAGTTTCCTCCATCCCCAGTGCCGGCAGACACACAAGTCTGAGAGGCTGTTACAGGTACATGGCTCTGCAGGATTCTCAGCCCCTTAAGAGCGAACCTGCACCTGGAAGTGCTCGCAGCGGGCATGCTTCATGGACAGCCCGTAGATGGGGGTCATGTCCACCTTCACGCCTGGTGGGATGCTGAATTCTACCTGCTGCAGCAGGATGGCCAGGAAAAGAAAGACCTCGAAGCGGGCAATGGTCTCACCAATGCACTTCCGCTTGCCTAGGCCAAAGAGAACCACCTGCTCACTCAGTGCCTTGTTGATAGTTCCATTGGGGGTGAGAAACCGTTCTGGCCGGAACTCAGATGGGTCATCCCACAGTTTCCTGTAATCAGAGAGAGGCAGCTGAAGTGGCAGCCTGGAGGCACAGAAGCATCTACTGGGTTGCAGCCCAAGAGCAGGGGATAGACAAGTGGGCCAGGGATAGCAAGGTCTGAAACTCAGAAGAAGGTGGAATTTATTCTGCTCCCTCTCAACTTACTGGTCATGGTTGATCTGCCACTGGTTCACAAAGACACAGCGCCCCTTGGGGATGTAAAAGCCACTCAGACTTGTGTCTCTGGTGGTACTGTGAAAGGAGAAAGCTCAGTCAAGCTCAGGGCCACAGTGAGATCCCCCTACCTCCCACACCATGTCCCTCCCACCAACCCTGATCAGGTATATGGACTGAGGTAAGGCCCAGTACCATACAGCAGTTGATCCATGGGGACTTACCTGTGGGGGATAGTGAAGGGGACAAAGGAGGAGTGGCGGAAGGTCTCCAGGATGAAGGCCTCCATATAGGGCAGCTGGGGTCTGTCGGAAAGCCGGGGCTGCCGTGCCCTGCCGATCACTGTGTCTGCAGAGCACAAAGGACCAGGCAGATGAACAGGCCTCCCAGACCTTGGCTGAGTCCCCTGCCTTGAGCATTTTGTAGGAGGCCACCTACCAAGCTCCTCCTGGATCTTTTTCTGCACACTGGGGCTCGTCACCAGGTATAGGAGGCTCCAAGAGATGGCAGTTGTGACTGTGTCAAACCCTGGCCAGGAAAGAACAGAGGGAGAAGTTAGGCAGTTGGTGAGTCAGGGCAGTTGGACACAGGAAAGGCAAATGGGGTAGCTCATACCAGCTCCAAAGAGGTCCAAGACAACACTAACAATCTTCTCATCTGACAGCTGGATATTGGCATTCTCATCCAGCCTCTTGTCCTGACAGTGATCAATCAGGCTGTCTGTGATGTCCCGGATGTGGCCCTGAGTAGGGAAGGCCCACAGGTGAGTAAGATCCTGAACCCAGACCTACCTCTCCATCCAGACCTCGTCCCTTACCATCCCTAGCATCTTTATTCAAGAGGTGACCCCCCACCCACCCAAGGCTGCCATCCCAGTTTCTCTCTGCCTGTCCAAGGCCCTCTCCTGCCCCAACTCAAGGGACACCTGACACACACAGTCTGGTACCATTATCATCTAGATGTGCTCTTTACCCCTTCTTCTCCCCTGAGGCCAGGAAACTAACTTTTAAACTCTTCCTAGTCCCTGTAACTGGCCTAGGTTACTGTGTGGACTGGTAATTAGGTAAATATTGCTGTCTGACAGAAGGATAAAAGGGCTGGTCAAAAAAAAGTTCTATTTCCCTGCCATGGATGGAGTCCTGTCCATTACTGGTTTCAAAATCCCAGGGTAAAGGTCCCTGAGAGCCAAACCCCATGCTACTCCAGTTATCACTGACCTCCAGACCCCTGACCCTACCAGCTCCTAACCACCCACCTGCCTCTCCCCAGCCTGTACCTTCTCAAATGTTTTATAGTGTTCCTTAACCATCTTTTGCATGAAGATGTAGAGCTTCTTATTCAGGTCCTTGAAGACATTCAGGGCAGGGTTGGGCAGGTAACGAAGGATAGGAAGGAAGTCGGCTGGGTTTCCAGAAGCAGCCACCTCCCCGAACTCATTACTCAGGTTGACTATACTAAGTAGCTCTTGGTTATCATGGTCATAGCGCTGACCAAAGCATATGGCACAGATGACGTTGGCCACTGACACCACTACATACCTGTAGGGGTCAAAGTGTCCAGCCCCTGCCATCAGCTCCTGAAACTTGCTGATGAGGGCCTCAGCCTCCTTGCTCACATGTTCCTCCAGGTAGCAGGACGACGAGGAAGCCGGGTCTGAGGCGATGGAGAAGGTGTTGAGGGCCTTTTGGGCCAGACGACGGCGGGCAGCCCACACTGGTCCAGAATCTGGGTTAAAGGTCATGCTCTGGCCACCACAGATCAGGGTGAAGCTGTAGAGGTCAGGCCGGCCCTTGAAATCATCGCCCTGCCGCACCAGGGCCTGCCGGATGGTGTCGAGGCCACTGAGCACCAGCACAGGTGTGCAGCCAATGCGGATCTCTAGCACGTCCCCATAACGCTGGCTCAGCTGCGACAGTGCCAGGTGTGGGTTCTTCCCCAAGGTGAGCATGTGTCCAAGCAGGGGCCAGCCCCAGGGCCCTGGTGGACTCTTCAGGCCTTTGGGGACCTGAGGCTTCCAGGCCCTCAACACCCAGAATACCAGGCAGAAGATGGTGGAGGCCAGGAGAAGCTCCGTGGCCGAGATGGGGATGGAGAGTCGAAGCACAAAAAACATGATCAGCGTAGAGTTGGCAAGGTAGCTGCTGAAAGGTGAGCAGGAGGGAAAGATCAAGATATCATATGGGGGAATGGGAGGAACCAATGCCCAAATATATTAGCATGCTGGTCAAGGAAAGAGGAAACCTTATCTAGAACTGCTCACTGGGCATGAAGGGAAGGAGGAGGTGGGAGAAGCTGTCGAGCTGCCACCGTGTGCCAAGAATTTCAGCATTCCTGGCCACAGCCTATGGCATAGGCTACACCAAGGCTCAGAGAAGGTAAGTAACTTGCCCAAGGTCACATAGCCAGGAAGTACTGGATCCACATGCCCAACCAAAATTGCTTAATTCCAGAACACCCTCTCTTGTCTGTGTACTAGTTTAAAACTGCTTCCCAGCATCACTCTGTGATTTCCATATACACCTGTACTATTACTTCACATTTTTCTAAAATCAACTTTAAATCTACCCACTTAGCATCATCCCAAACAATATCTGAGTGAAAGTACAGGTTTGATTTTTTCCTCCCTAACATATGTTAAAATAAACACCTAATTGACATGTATCACCTAAATCCCCTTGAGTACTACCCATCACCCTTAGGGAAATACTGCTATTGGGAGAACTAGGCATTATCCACTCCTTTATCCTCATTTCACATTTGGGGAAATTGACCTTCAGAGGGGGCACTGACTTGGCTAAAGTCACCCAGCACTCAGTGACTGAGCCAGGATTCAGACCTCTTAGCAAAAGTTCCCTGGGAGGTTTTCAGCTCCTGACATAGCTACCTCCCTTTGAAGAGTGGTCGCAGAACCCTCAGTTCTCTCCTGCTCAACCCCAGGGTCTAGGGTATCCTGCCAGACCCTGGGATAAGGTGTAAAGGGGACAGGGGATGAGAAGACCACTGCCTAAACTACACTGCTCTCAGCCCCAGCTCTCTGAGTTCAACTGACCCACAGTTTAAAAGCATCTGGAGCCCTGGCCGGTTTGGCTCAGCGGTTAGAGTGTCGGCCTGCGGTCCTGAGAGACCCGGGTTCGGTTCCCGCTAAGGGCATGTACCTCGGTTGCAGTTTGTCCCCGGCCCTGGTTGGTCGTGAGGGTGGCAGCCACTCGATGTGTTCCTTTCGCATCGATGTTTCTCTCTCTCTCTCTGTTCCTCTCTCTCCCTCCCACTCTACCTGAACAAAAAATGGAAAAATGTCCTCGAGTGAGGATAAAAAAAATAATAAAATAAAATAAATAAATAAAAGCATCTGGAGCCCTGGCTGGGTTTGCTCAGTGGTTAGAGTGTTGTCCTGCTAACCAAAAGGTTGCAGGTTTTGATTCCCGGTCAAGGCCACATACCTGGGTTGCGGGTTTGATTCTTGGCTCCAGTTGGGGTTGTGCAGGAGGCAACCAATCAATGTGTCTCATATAGATGTTTCTAAATCAATGGAAAAAATATCCTCGGTTGAGGACTAACAAAAAAATAATAAATAAAAGAGCAGGAGACCAGTAAGATTGAGGATCCCAGTCAGAGAAATCTAGGCTGGGGTTTTTGTTGGGCTCAATTATCAATGAATGAATAGTCTGGGTCTCCTCCATATGCCATTCACTAGAGAGAAGAAAATAAATGGAAGGCTCCCACCAGTCCAGGGCTGCATGAAAACTCCAGACTGGCATGAGGCAAATTAGGAATGGATCTGAACTTAACAGAAGCTGAAACAATACTTTCTAGGCTTGGATTATAAAGGGTGTGCAAATTAATGGACTACTGTCTCCAAGGCATCAGGCTCTGACTGAGACATCTTCCTGGTGCCCTGGACTGGAGGACAGGAGACCCAGTGTTCCAGGCTCCATGGCATGGCCTTGGACTGGTCATTTTACCTTTCTAGGCTCCAGTTATATCACCTGAGAGAGGGAATGGGACATGATCTCCGATTCAGGGTGCCCAGATGGATCTCAGAGAAGAGAAAACTCAGCTCTGGCCTGGGGAACCTCACAGTCTGAGGTTTCCCTACAGGAGAGCCACCTAAGTTGGGGACGTTGGCTATATGATTCCTACTGTCTGTCTAGGGAGGCTTCCTGGAGGAGCTGGATCTCAAAGCACACACAAAAAAGCCTGACTCCCTAAATGAACAGGGGACACTGCTAGACCTTGGTATGCCATGGTGTCCCCTTGTACACATTGGGTGCCCCAAGGATCTCTAGCCTTACTTAGCAAGATGGTAGAAGGACAAGAGAGATATGACTGGTGAGTTTTCAAGGATCGGTGGTCCAGCTCCCCGAAACTGACAGTATCTCACACTGCTCCCCAGCAGAGGCCAGAGAAGTCAGTCAATGGTATAGGAAAGGCCCCTGGGTAGTGCCCAAGACTCCTGCTCAGATCAGCCTCTCTTGTCCAAGTCAGCACATCTTGGCTCTGACAAACCATGCCTTGGGAGGGTAGAGCCAGCCAGAGGTAACTTTTAGATAAGGCAGGAACAGCTGGTAAGAACACAACCAATCCCATCCATTCACCCTGACCACCCAGGGAGAAGCCCTTCATCACACAACCTGAGGAGAGGCTGTGCATGCACCTAGCTTTGGACAACTGTGTCCTTATTCCAGCCAACCAGGTGACTCTGATGGGGAAGGCCCAAGGCATTCAGAGTCAGTGAGGGATAAAGCCTGGGTCCTGGAGTCCAATGAGGGAGAGACAACTGCATCTACAGTTCTGGTTCTAGCTGTGGGATATTGGGCAAGTCCTGCCCTTCCCTCGGCCTCAGTTGCCTCTCTAGGGAGCTGGACTACTCAGTCACTAAGGCCACTGCTAGCCTTCTTTTTTGAGTTGCTAGACCAGTGACCCCCTGAAAAGACCTGGAGGCATCAGATTTTTCCTTCTATTTAAAGGGAAGGGGCAAGCCAGAAGTCCCCTGCACTCACCTGCGGCTGTGAGGAGGTGTCAAATTGAGCTGGAAAGAGTGGTCTTTGGAGCCAGGACCCCAAAGAAGATCAGGGAAGGCTCCAAGGAACTGTCACTTTCAGGGTGAGGGTGAAGGCACAACCAACTTTATAGGCGGCTTGCACGCGTGGCCACGCCCCTTGGCGCTGGGATGGGACTAAGGAAGGGGTGGCTTGAGGGAGGATGGTCGCTCTAGGGTGGATGGGAAGTGGGGGAGGCGGATGCAGTGGGACAGATAAGAACACCCTAAGGGAACACTTCACCCAAGTGCCTGGCACGTAAAGGGCTGAGGACTGGGGACACCTGGGACCCCCAGTTCCAAGGCACCCCATGGACAGCGCAGAGGCCAGTTGAGGCGGGGGTTTGTAAGGAGTCCCAGGATAGCCCGAAAACAGGGTATGGGGGCGGGGCTGCTACCTCGGGTACGTGAACGCCTCACCCTCATTTTTGCACCACTGGACGTGCAAGTGCCTCCCCCTCACTACTAGCGGACCCAAGTCAGGCAGGCAGGGGCGGGGCTGCCGGGTGGTGACCTCCTTTCCCCGGGTTACTGTCCTGGCTCGCGTGAGAAGAGCGGCGACCCCTGCCCCCTCGGAGGTCACCGGGCCCGGAAGGCCAGCGGCGCCGATGGGCTGCTCCCCCCCCTCCGCCCCCCCAGCCCCTAGAGCCCCAGCAACTAGCAAAAAAGTCCGCGCTCCCTGACCAGGAAATGGGAATAGAGAATGTGCACTCTCCCGGAGCGAGCGCTCACTAGCGGTTCGGTGCCGCCTCTGGGGCCCTTTGGAATGCTGCAAACAGGGCTACCTCCAGCCGGGACCCACCAGCCCTCCAGGTCTTCTCTAGGGTCCCGGGGTTGCTAGTGCTTTGGCCCGACAGAAAAACGGTTGGTGAGGGGGACCGCGCGGCCAGCTCCCGGTGGGTGAGAAAAGGGTAAAGAGAGGCCCTCGGGCAGGAAAGGGGGTCAGGTAATGAGGAGGGGGCGCCAGACACAGACGCCTCCCCAGACTAGCGTGCTAGAGTCTGGAACCTCCCTCCAGGGGCAGAGGTCACGGGGCCCATCCCCGCCCGGCTTGGCACGGACGGACGAGGTGCGCTGCAGTTGCGTGAGAAGGCCCGGGAGTCCCGCGCATCCACCCAGCCGCCCAACGTCCCGGCCCTGGTGGGGTCTAGGCATAGTCACGCGAGGGTGGGAGGGGACTTGGGGCGGGGTTCTTAAAGGGCCAGTCTCTAGCGAAGCAAGAGGATGGAGGGAGAGGAGAGGCAGAGCCTGGCGGGTGTGCTATTGGATGGAGGCTGCAAGGGCCCAGGTTTGCGTGCGGAGCTGGGCTTTTGTTGAGAGCTGAGAGCGGGCGCCTGCGTGCGAGCATATTTTTGGCCCACACCTGCAGCAGAACACGCAGCCCCAGCCTGGCTCGCCTGGCTGGCTGCCTCCGAAGCTGTACTCGGCCCCTGCCGAATCCTCCCTATGTAGAATGCCAAGGCAGGAAAAGACGGATTTGTGTGTCTAGCTCAGTATGTCCCCAACTAACCACAACACCTGTCCCCACGCCGCGTTCCCCGACCCCATGAATGGCACCGCCATCTCTGAGCCGGCCCAGGCCAGAAAACAGTCTCATCCTGACCCCTGACCTCCCGCTCAGTCAGATGCCACCTCATGCGTTGCGCAAACATTTACCAAACACCTACTATGAGCCAGGCACTGTTCTGGAAGCTGGCGATTGATATGCAAGTGAACAAACTGACAACCTCCTGCTCACATGGAATTTACATTCTATTTTGGTTGCAGGGCAGGGGTTGGGGGGGGGGGGGGGGGGGGGGGGTATTTGGGAGACACAGAGAATGTCAGAGGATGAAGTGCTACAGAGAAAAACAAAGCAGAGAAGGGGTAGGAATCATGTTGCTGCAGACTGCAATTTTAAATAGGCGGTCAGGGAAGTCCTCACAGGGAAAATGACACTGAGCAGAGGTAGGAGTGTGGAATCAAGAATCAAGGTGCACAGATACCTGGAGAAGAGTGCACCTGGCAGAGGGAACAGCAAGTTCAAAGGCCCTGCCCAGTGGTTTTTGAGGGAGGGGCACTGGAAATGTGCAGCGGTCTTGTGACTGGGGAATTCTGCTGAAATCTAGTACCCCCAGGGAATGCGATGCTCACGGGGACATTTCTGCCCCAGGTGCAGGGAACACCCTATTGAAATGGAGATATTGTGAGGTCTGAGTCAATGAAGGTCACTCTGGCTGCTTCTCTGAGAATATACAAGGATATATTTCTCTATATCCGTCCAGCCCCACTGCCATATCCTCGTCTAAGCCTTCATCATTGCTCCTTAGAGTACAGCCTCCAAACCTAGTTCCCATTTGTCTTTTACTCCCTCCAGTTCTTTCACCTCCCTGTCACATATAAAGTGGTCTTTTAAAAAATCTTTTTATTTTATAATATTTTTTCTTTATTGATTTTAGAGACAGGAAGAGAGAGGGAGAGATAGAAACATTGATGAGAGAGAACATAGATTGGCCACCTCCTGCATGCCCCCCACTGGGGATTGGGCCAACAACCTGGGCATGTGCCCTGACCCGGAATCGAACTGGTGACCTCTTGGTGCACGGATCGATGTTCAACCAGCGAGCCACACCGACCAGGCCAAAGTGGTCTTTTCAAAAATGCAAAATCTCATTCTGTCACCACCTTGCCCCTTCATTAGTTTCCATTTGAATACAAAATAGAATCTTCAGCAGAACCTACCAGGCCTATCTGCCTCTACTTCTAATCTCCTCTAGTTTAAGTCTCAGCTAAAACATCACTTCCTCTGGGAAGCTCCCCTGAATCCACTCCATAGCAAGTTAGGTGTCTCCTGGTCTGTTTCCAGCACTTCTCCATGGTAATTCTCAGAACACTTGACCCTTGTTATGACCCCAACCCAACCTGTCACTCTTTCCTCTATGCCTGAGCACAGAAAACCAACCTGTGGGTAATGGATCTGATAAGCCAAATCCTTGAAAGATATTAATAACTGGTAAAGGAGTTAGATTCAACTGTATTATGGATGGGGCACATGACCAAGGTGATGTTGCGCTCAAAGTACCGATGCTATAATGGTGGAATTTAGGTAACAGAACAGACAGGAGACAAGCCTATTGCTGAGCTTCCAATTCATCTGGCATTGTTTTGTTCACCCCATCCTCTATATCTCTGGCTCATCCCAAAGAGCTTCATGATACCCAAGAGAGGTCTGTCCTTCGATCCCAGTTGGAGATAGAGCCACAGAGGGAGAAAGAACCTGTGTGGGAGCTGTGGCAAGGAAGTGGGGAGCAAAGCACTCCCAGATCCCTCATTCTGTTCTGCATCCCAATCTGTCCTTCAACTCCCCAGACTCACCAATGCCCAAGCTCTAGAGAATCATGGCAACCTGCTCATCAGGGCTGGAAGACCACCTGCTGAGGCTCCTGACCAGGGGTCCAGAAAAACGCTTTTTTTGATAGAAGAGGCATTGCTTTGCTCGCATTTTATAAGGGGCTCTTGACCCCAAAGAAATTCATTAACTAGTTCAGCCAATTCCTTCCCCACTTCTCAGCTGGAGAGAGTGATACTAGAAGGAGAAGGCCAAACAACACATGGCAAATCAAAGAAGAGTCTAGCCCCTTGCTTCCAGGCCAGGGCTCTTCCCATCATGATTTATTGTCCCAAAGTACCAGCAAAGCCCAAGGAGGCCAAAGGAGGACAGCCTCAGCCCCTGGGTCAGGGCTATTATCCCCCCATACTCCTGGACAAAACTCTGGTACAATGAGGGTAAAGGGAGGTGTTGCGCTTCTAACCATATCCTGTCTCCACAGAACAGCTCTCCAGATGGAGGAGTTGCTCAGGAGCACTGGGCAAAGAAAGAGGAAGACAGGCAGGAGTTTAGAGAACCTTGACCAGGCGCTGAACAGCCAATCCTGGGTCAAAGTTTGCATGCCTTTGCGTGAGAAGCTCTTTGGCTGATTTGCTAGCGATCAATGCCAGGAAAACAGAGGCAGGAGACAGTGGGGAGCAGAGAGGACTCTGGGTTGGAGGCATAGAGACCACTAAGGGTCTTGGCCCAGCAGAGTGATCCAGCTTAGAATCTTCAGTCAGCCCTGTTGAGGGCTAGGTGGCAGGGGTAATGGGGAGAGAGCAAGACCCACAACAAACCTCTTCTGCATGGTGGAGGCAAGGACCCACACCCCAAACATCCTATGCTGAATCTGGAAATGCTATAGGAGCTGTGAGAAGCTGGGGGGTGGGGGGCAGGTAAAGGGACTCTGAGAGAGTGGGTGGCTGGAGAAGAGTCATGGAGTATGAAGAATATAGGAAGGGCATTTCTGGCAAGAGGACAGGATATAACAAGAACAAAGCATGGGACGGGGAGGTTGGCGTGAAGCTGTTTGAGAAGAGTAGTTTTAGTGGATGTGTAGAATTAGGGCTTGCTTCCCAATGTGTCTTTGCCCCACCTAGTCACCCTTCATACCACTTGCCATCTGAACCCCGAACGTCTCCCCCCTCCTACCTATGCCCCAAGAGCCAAAGAGATTTAGTTTGCAGGATCCAGGGCTCAGATGGGTCAGTCCCCTACCCCACCCCCATCTCCCTGGTTCTTGGCTGCTATAGTTAGGGTGACAATATTTTCCCAGGATAGACGTGGTCTAAGCCTGTTGTCCTGGTATAAATATTAAAAGTACCCTCTTTCATTTTTAAGAGTCCTGTCTTGAACAATAAATTATATGATCAAGCCAGTCATAGTGGACATCTGAGGGGTCTTGTGTGCCCATTCTCTCTTCTTCAGGAAATACCACTTCTGTTCTTTACCCTACCCCTACTCTTAGCCAGTAGTTTTGGTGGAGCTGACCACACCCCAGGCTATCAGAGTGGTGCATGACCCGGGCCAGACCAATGAGAACCCAAAAAAGGTTTTTCTGAAGTCGTTGGAAAAGAGTGGTTCTCTTTCTGCCAGGGTGACTAAGCTAATTTTAAAATAAGCCTGGGCCTACCAATAGCCATTTTTAAAGAAAGCCTACTTTAGAATGCTGCCCATTCAGGGGAAAGTCATTGAGCATCTAGATCCAATTATTTCTGAAGCCAATGAAGTTCACCCACAGAGCATATCTATTATGTGAATCAATACCACCACCATCACCCTCTTTGCCTCCTTTCCCTCTTTTCCTTCTTTATTTTTTCTCTTTCTCTTTTTCCTCTTCCTCTTCTAGTAGGAGTTGGATTTGGGGAGTTGCAACTGAAAGAATTATAACCAAAACATACAGACCAGAGAGGCTTTCCCCATAGTGCTCTCTGAAAAAGCCCCAAGAAGGCCTGAACAGGTTGGACAGAGGCCTAAGGAAGTTACTTTTGTCCAATGGCTTCCCACTGGTCTACCAAAAATGCCACCATTGGCACCACTGTATGAGGCTAATTTTATTTCCAGAAGACCCCATGGTGGTTTTGGGGAGTTGTTGGCTGGTGATTGCCTGGAGAGAACTCATGTATGAAGCAGAGATTATCAGATGAGACTGTGCCACCTCATTGTCCTGGGAGGAAAGCTCAACCCACTGTCTACTGGGGGCTGCTTGGATGGGGGACATCCAGAAAGAAAGCAGCTGTCGCCAAGTTCCTGGTGCCTCATTTGCTTTTCTAGCTCCTAGCTGAAGAAGAGATACCATCCCTTCGCCAAGTTTAAGATGGGCCAAGTCGAAGTTTTCAGAAGGAAGTTTATGAGAAATCTCAGAGGAAACAGTCCTCATAATAACCTACGAGGCCCTTCCAAATGTGGCTCCCATGACCTCTCTGACCTTCTTGCCTGTTACTTTCCCTTCCCCAGGCTCACTCTTCTCCAAGCACAAATGCCTCCTTGATGTTCCGGACACACTCCAGGCAGATCCCTGCCTGTATCTGTCAGGGTCGGTCCCTGAAGGAAACATAAGGCTTCCTCAAACTGGGTTAATAAAGAGAGTTTAATAAAGGAACAATTTATAAAGGTTATCAGAAAGGTTTAGAAAAACCAATAGGGGACAATGCAGCACCCCAGGGTTAGCAACAGCAGGGCTAGAAGTGGCGAGAGGAAAGGGCAGAAAGCAGAACCCAGAGAAGGTGGCCATGGAGAGGCTATAGTGAGGAGCTGTGGCCTTCAGTAGAGAGTTGCAGCTACACGAAGACCCTACAGGGAGAGAGCAGAGCCTACTATGACCTCACTCTATTCATGCCCTCTGATGTCCTGCTGGTGCCTTCTATGGACTGAACCTAACTGGAAGCCAGAGAGTAAGGGGCCCATTACTATAGCCCAAAGAAGTCAGTCCTCCAGGACTGAGAGTAGAGAGGGGTAGAGAGTGAGTCTGGAGAGGCAAGTAAAAGACATCTAGCATTCTGCCTCAGGGCATTTGCATTTGCTCTTCCCTCCACCTGAAAACTCTCTATTCCCAAATCCTCCTGTCTTACTTCCTCAAATAGTACCTTTCCAATATGGCCATCCTATGTAAAACTGTTACCTTGACTCATAGTCTCTCTCCCTTTTCTCGACTCGATTTAAACAATTTTTTCCTTTATTGATTTTACAGAGAGAGGAAGGAAAAGGGAGAGAGAGCCCTGGCCGGTTTGGCTCAGCGGTTAGAGCGTCGGCCTGCGGTCCAGAGAGACCCGGGTTCGGTTTCCACTAAGGGCGCGTGCCTCAGTTGCAGTTTGTCCCCGGCCCTGGTCGGTCGTGCAGGTGGCAGCCACTCGATGTGTCCCTTTTGCGTCGATGTTTCTCTCTCTCTCTCTCTCTCTCTCCCTCCCGCTCTACCTGAACAAAAAATGGAAAAATGTCCTCTGGTGAGGAAGATAAAAAAAAAAAAAAGAAAATCATGAAAAAAAAAAAAAGAAAAGAAAAGGGAGAGACAGAGAAACATCCATGAGAGAGAACATCAACTGGCTGCCTCTTGCATGCTCCCCACTGGGGATCTGGCCCACAACCCAGGCATGTGATGTGACCGGGAATCAAACCGGCGACCTGTTGGTGCATGAGTCAATGCTCAACCACTAAGCCACACCGGCCAGACTCAACTTGATTTTTATTTGTAGCACTTACAAACTCCAAACATACTATGTATTTCACTTTTTTACATTGTGTATGGTCTCTATACCTCAACTAGAATGTAAGCTCCAGCAGAGCAGAGACTTATGTGTTTTGATCAATCTTTTATCAATAGCAAACTGGCACATTGTGGATGCTAAATAAATATTTGTTAAATAAATTCATGGAATCATGTCAAATCCCCAAATAGGAAAATACACTAGGTTTGACATGGCAGAGGCTTGGTGAAATTATAGGTCCAAGTTGGTCAGCTGAATGGATCCCCACAGCCCAGATATTTTCTTCAGCACTAGGTGAGTATCAGTCATTTTGCTGCCAGAAGACAGACATGGTCCTGCCTAAAGAAACTCACCTCAGCCTGGCCCAGCTTAGGCATCCTACCTTCTGCCACCTTCACTTCTGTCCAGGGCTACCTTCTGAGCTAGGCCTCATTGCTGAACACATGGTCATGATTACCAGAAGTTCCAACATCTTCCCATGTCAAAGCCTCCTGGTTTCTCTCAACAGGTCACAGGTCTTCTCTCCACCGCCTGGCCCCACCACAATAATCAGCAAACAGTAGGTTTTGTAACTGCTCTCAGCAGAGAGGGCTCTGCAGGATTGGGACAGAAGACCTCCATGGACTGGTAGGTGGGAAGGACTGTAAGGATACAGACGCTGGCCCTGGTTGGTTTGGCTCAGCGGTTAGGGCGTTGGCCAGCAGACCAGAGAGTCACGAGTTTGATTCCAGTCAAGGGCACGTACCTCTGTTGTGGTTTGGTTCCTGGCCCTGGTGGGGTCATGTGGGAGGCAACCAATTGATGTGTCTCTCTCACATCAATGTTTCTCTCTCTCTCTCTCTCTCTCTCTCTCTCTCTCTCCCTCCCTCTCTCCCTCCCTCCCTCTTCCCCCCTTCCCCCTCCCTCCCTCCCACTCTATCTGGAGATAAATGGAAAAATATCCTTGGATGAGGATTTAAAAATAAATAAACAAAAAAGATACAGACGCTGGAACACTGCCCAGAGAAGGGAGAGGAGTAGCCCAGAGGTTCTGGGCTGGCTCTAGATAGAGAGCAGTGGAAATGAAGGTAGAAATTCTTTTTTTTCTCTCTCTCTTTTTTTCTTCAATTGTATCAAATGTGATTTAGACCTATATTATATATCAGAACTTGACTAATTCTGCTCAGGTTGGCAGTGCCTTTGTGCTGGGGAAATGTTTGCCAGGCCCGTGCACTGTGGAAGCTGGCCTGCAGAGGAACACTGACCTCCTGAAAGGCATGCTCAGGGCCACGCTGATGTTCCAAGTTAGAGATGCCCTTTTATACACTAAACACAGAGGTTTGCTGATAGTTAATGTTTTTGTCCTCTCATCAAATCAAGGTCTCTGCGGAACCTATTTTGTCAGCCAAATGCTCCTGGATGTGCTTCCCTGGCCTCTGCTAAGGAGGTGGTGTCATTCAGACCTATCAGGGCACATCCTGGCTGTCTCACCAACCAGTGCTGGGACACTCAACATACTTAGGGACCCTCTCCCAACTGCTCCACCACTTGTAGACCCCTAATAGCCATCCCCGCACCTTGATTTTTCTTTCTTCCCAACACTCTCCCCTTCTTCAATTTTGTCCAGGTATCCTCCATATTCCTTTCCAGAGCTATGTGCTTTGTGGGGAGGTTGACCCCAAACCCCAGCCTCAGGCAGTGGGTCCTGGCTGGTCTGAAAGTCATTGTGGCTTCAGTTACCTTGTTGATGTTTGGATTAAACCTGGATCTGTGACATGATCTGGCCAATGATATGGCCCGGCCAGTGTCGCTCAGTGCATTGAGCGTCATCATGTGGACTGAGAGGTCCCAGCTGGATTCCCGGTCAGGGCACATCCCCGGTAGGGGGCTCATTCACCAGTAGGGGGTGTGCAGGAGGCAGCCGATCGATGTTTCTATCTCTGTCTCCCTTCCTCTCTCTCTAAAAAATCAATAAAAACATATTTTAAAAAAAAAGATATGTAGGAGAAATCTGGTGAGATAGCTTTTAGGAAAGGTTTCCTCACTCTTAAAAAGGATATATGGCAAGAGATGTACCCTTGTCCCTCTGGCCCTTGTCATGTCTGGATGTGATGGCCAAAACTGCAATATCTATAAGGGAGCCAGCCTGGGAGAAAGGCTAACCTTCCAACAATAGTGGAGCTGAAATTTGCAAAGAGTCAGTTTATTTTATTCAGTGTCCTTGCAAGAAACAGGACCCTTTCAAACTGGTCATTGAAGAGAGTTTAATAAGGGGATTATTTACAATGATGTGGGCAGGGTATAGAGAAACCAAGACAGAATAGTGTGGTACCACATGACTAGTAACAGAGAGGAGCCCTCGCTTGTCTTGGGCTTGAAGGGGCAAGAGGAAGAAACTATTCCTGGAACTCCGAGAGATAGAGACTGTAAGGAGAGAAGAGTTGCGTGCAGGAGCTGTGGCCTACAATGGTGACTTTGCAGGGAGGGTCTAGAGAAAAACATACCCCACCCTCACTCTCCTCCCCTACTTCCATCTCATGCCAATGCCTTCCATTGACTGAACCCAACAAGAAGGCAGAGGATGGGAGAGCCCCTTGCCACAGTTTGCAGAGGTCAGCCTCTCAGTGCACAGAACAGGCCAGAGAAGCAGGGGGAGTAGATCTAAAGGTCAAAGAGGATTTTCAGCACAATCTGGGTCAGCAATTACCTCATCCATCTGTCTGCCTGCTGGTTGTACATCTCTTCCATGAAAGCAAGGCCTGCTTTACAGCTATAAGGTTCCTCCTAGAACAGTGTCTGGCAGCATAATTTATGCTCTGAGACTATGGTTGAACATCTACTATGTAACTGGCACTGTAGTAAAAATTGAGTGAATGGGAACATAGTTTGTCTCAAGTTGTTCATAGTCTAGAAGAGAAAATGAAACCAAAGCTTCTCCCATTCAGTAGGTTGTCTTTTCATTTTGTTGATTTTGTTTGCTGTAGTTTGATTTTGTTGCTTATTTTTTCTATTTTTCCCTTGCATAAGCAGACATATGCAAATATATATATAACTAAGAGCAATGTCAAAGCAATTTTCTATAAAACTTAGCCTAACTTCAAACCTTGACTTTCATTATTGAGTGAGCTGAACCCAATGGAGGTACAGATAGAAAGTAGCTGCCCTGTCCCCCAATCTGTGGTCTTCAAACATGCTCTGCATCGCTGTCAGATTCCCGACCTTGCCCCTTGACACTGGCATGGGTTGAACCCATCGCTCTAATTTTCAGGAATTAAAGCCCAGTCCAGTCTAAATCAAAACGGCCTTTTCACATCTATGTTAAGGTTTGTCCCCAGACTCTTCTCAGACCTGACTATGTAGGAAAGGGAGAGGCATGCTCTATTTCTGCAATACTTTTTTTCCCTGCCCTGCTGGTCTCTCAACCAGGGAGGGGCAAGGGGAGAGTGTTGGAAGAGGAGCCAATCTCTTTTTATTTGGCTGATGCTATTTATCTTCTCTCGGCTAAAGTTGCCCTCCAGTGTAGTGGATGTCCCAGTGCTGACTTTTCATTGAGTGCCAACAGTGTCCTCCACATCACACGGTTCCTAAAGTAGCTGCTGGACTTGAGTTGCCCTCTTGCTTGCCCCCAGCTCATTCCCACAGGGTCTTCCCTAAAGCCTGTCACTGCTGGTGTCCCCTTCCCTCTTCATTGAAGTCTCCTTTACACAGCTGAAGTCCAGTTCCCTTCAGCATGTCCACCCGGCCCTCAGGAGACTCACATTCCGATAAGGTATCTAGCTCTGGCCATGCAGGCTTCCCTCTGCTATGCTCACTTTTACATGCTGTTGTGCTGCCTCTGTGTCCACATATTTCCCCTAGATCCAGGGATATGTGTCAAGTAGGAGCATAGCATAGTGTCTAGAGCACAATCTTCTAAAGGTTGGAGTCCCAACTCTAACATACTGCTAACACAACTTCTTTGTGCCATTACCTCATTTAATATGATAATAGTATTAATTTCTATCCCATAGGATTACTGAGAATATTTTTTGTTAATATGTATAAAACTCTTAGAACAATGTCAGCACCCACAAGTATCCAGCACTATAAAGTGGCTTCTAAATACACCCATACCACAGTATCCCACCCACCTGAACTCAGGGCTGGGGAGTCCCCTTCTAGCAGACATCCTACTCTTAAAATTTCAGTCTCCTGGGACTCCCTGCACTTGGCTTTGTGAGATGGGGAGGTTCTTCCTTCCTTCCCCAGGGGGAGGAGAGAACTGCTATGGGACTCCTTACCCAGCAACTGCGCTTCACCTTAAAGCTTCCTTTCATGCAATGAAAACCCACATACCTTTTTTTTTATCCTCACCCGAGGACATTTTTCCATTTTTTGTTGAGAAAGAACGGGAGGGAGAGAGAGGAAGAGAGAGAGAGAGAGAAACATCGATGTGAAGGGACACATCGAGTGGCTGCCACCCGCACGACCAACCAGGGCCGGGGACAAACTGCAACCAAGGTACATGCCCTTAGCGGGAACCAAACCCGGGTCTCTCTGTACCGCAGGTCGACGCTCCAACCGCTGAGCCAAACCGGCCAGGGCTTTTTTTTTTTTTTCATCCTCACCCGAGGACATTTTTCCATTTTTTGTTCAGGTAGAGTGGGAGGGAGAGAGAGGAACAGAGAAAGAGAGAGAAACATTGATGTGAAAGGAACACATCGAGTGGCTGCCACCCACACAACCGACCAGGGTCGGGGACAAACTGCAGCCGAGGTACGCGCCCCTAGCTGGAACCGAACCCGGGTCTCTCTGGACCGCAGGCCGACGCTCTAACCGCTGAACCAAACCAGCCAGGGCAAAACCCACATACCTTCACAGAGGTTCATGGAGAGCTGGCATTTGTCATGCCTACTCTCTCCTCTCTGTATAGATATACAGATAGATGTACATTTTAAAGCAGGCCCTTTAAAACTAAGTTGCAGCCCTGGTCAGTTTGGCTCATCAGTTAGAGCGTTGGCTTGCAGACCAGAGAGTCCCGGGTTCAGTTCCCACTAGGGGCACGTACCAAACTCAATCAATCAATCAATCAATCAAAGTTGCAGAAATCATGTTATCTTCAAACACCACAGCATTGATCTCCTAAGAATATCTCTTAAAATATTATCCCACATAACCATGATAATATGTTCACACTGAAGAACATTCATTCCATAATATATCATCTCCAGTCTTAGTTCATGTGTCTTCAATTGTTACCAAATGTCTTTTGTAGCTTAAAAAATATTTTTAAATTCAGGGTCCAATCAAAGTTTTCATATTGCATTTGGTTATGTCTCTTTAGTCTCTTTGCTTAGAAAATTGAAGAGTGGGCCCGGCCAGCATGGCTCAGTGCTCGAGCATCGACCCATGCACCAAGAGTTGGCCAGTTCAATTTCCAGCCAGGGCACATGCCCAGGTTTCAGGCTCAGTACCCAGTGGGGGGCATGCAGGAGGTAGCCAATCAGTGTTCTCTCTCATAAATGTTTCTATCCTCACCCAAGGACATTTTTGCATTTATCTTCAGATAGAGTGGGAGGGAGAGAGGGGGAAAGAGCGAGAGAGAGAAACATCGATGTGAGAGAGATACATTGACTGGTTGCCACCCACATGACTCTCATTGGGGCCGGGGACAAACTGCATCTGAGGTACGTGCCCTTAGTAGGAGCCAAACCCAGGACTCTCTGGTCCATGGGCCAACGCTCTACCACTCAGCCAAACCAGCCAGGGCTCATCAATGTTTCTATCTCTCGCTCCCTCTCCCTTCCTCTCTCTAAAAAAATCAATAAAGAAAAAATTTTTAAACAAAATTGAAGAGTGTGAACTAGTTGCCATGAGGAAAAGCCTACAGCATGGATTTTCTTCATTCACTTTTACCATTTCTTACCAGGAGGAAGGAGGGTGAGGAGCCTCTCTTTAGAATGCAAAATCTTATTCATTTCTTGGTTTAAATTAAGGACTTGGGCTGAAATTCAGAGGTGGCTGGAACACTCTTGTTCCTTATCTGTTTTTGCAGGTGGTTGGAAGGGTACTACAGAGCACCCTTCTGAAGAGGAGCAGTGAGCCTCCTGACTAGTCTGGACTTAGTGCCCAGGCAGGGTCCTTTACCATGGGCACAGTGGAGAGAAGGCTGGACTAGTCCAGAGGCCTCTCACTCGTAGCACCCTGCCTTGACCTTGAGAAAAATAATCTCCCTGACCCTGGACCCTGAAAGGAGCTGGACATTCCTCCCCAGAGACACCACACCTATCCCTGAAGAGCTGCCCCTGGGACTGGGTAATAGGTGGAGCTGAGGGATCACGGCCCAAGACAAAGGGCTGATCCTTCCAACTTTATTCACACTGGCATGGGTTGCTATCAGGTGACCAGGACAGCTGGGTCAACATCAGTGTTTATAAAAGGCAACCCCACCTGGAGCCACAAGTTGTACCAGCCCCCACAACCCTACTGATCTCAAGCACCAGACTCCACAGGTACCTTTCTTGAGCCCATTTCCCAGTCTCCGGGACGCCCCGCTCCCATTATATATCTTGGGAAGAGTGGAGAAGGAGGGATGGGGGGGAATCTCGGTTAGGTGTAGAAGGCCTGGGTTCTAGTCCTTGCTGCCTAGCTCTCGACCCCAGTTTCTCCATTTTTTAAATAAGCAGCTTAGACTGGGCCATCTCTAAGGACCCTTAGTGCAATTGGAGTGGATCTGGCTGCAGCTCAACCTCAGCTGCCAAGACAAGAGTACGGGCATATTGGGAGGAGGTGACCTTCTTCATCTTTTTTTAAAAAATTTTTTTAGCTACTTCCTGCTGAAGGAGGCATTGGGGTCACAGGGGGATGGACTTTGACAGTAGTCAGCTGGAATGAGGTACTAGCCTCCTGGAACTTTACATAAAAGTTGGTATTGGACAGACGATTGAAGGAACATCATCTCATCAATGGACTGGTTGGTAAAGGCCCAAACTCGGTACTGGAGAAATGAAGAAAATTGGTATAAGTTGGACTCGCACCCTCCAGGCTCCAGTGTAGGGGAGGCAGTTTGAAAGGCACCAGAGACATACAGGGAAGAACTGAGTTATCTGGTATTGTGGCGAGGGCTGTAGGGCAGCTTTCTCCTGGACAGATGTGCTGTCAGAGGCCTTTGTTCCTTTGGTGAGCCCTTCCCTGGGGTGGCAGACAGCCATCATATCTGGGCCTCTAGCAACCTGGTTCACACTGTTTGCCCTGCCCTGGTGATTTTCATCTTTTTTTTTTAAATTAATTTTTAAAAACTTATTTATGCATTTATTTATTTTTATTCCTCACCTGAGGATACTTTTCTATTTATCATCAGATAGAGTGGGAGGGAGGGAGGGAGAGAGAGACACAGAGAGAAACTTCGACCCACCCAGGGTCGGAATGAACTGCAACTGAGGTACATGGCTGGTATCAAACCCACAACTCATTGGTGTGCGGGCCATCGCTCTAACTGCTGAGCCAAACCGGCCAGGGCTTAAAACTTATTTTTATTGTTGAATATATTACAGATGCCCCCCCCCTTTTCCCCATTCATCCCCTCCTCCCCACTCCCACCCCCTTCCAGCCTTCCCAACTCTGTTGTCTGTGTCCATTGGTTATGCATATGTGCCTATAAGTTTTTTGGTTTATCTCTTCCTGCCACTCCTCCCCACTTCCCTTTGAGGTTCCTCAGTCTAACAAACAACTTGTATTTCTTAATACCTTCACCTTTTTGGTCCATCCCCTAACCCCCTTGGTATCCATGAATCTGCATCTGTTTTGCTTGTTCATTTTGTTTGTAGATTTAATCATTGATAGATATGTATTTATTGCCATTTTTTTAATCCTCACCTGAGGACATTTTTGCACTTATCTTCAGATAGAGCAGGAGGGAGAAAAGGAGGAAGAGAGAGAGAGAGAGAGAGAGAGAGAGAGAGAGAAACATTAATGGGAGAGAGGCACATCGACTGGTTGCCACCCACACAACCCCAACCAGGGCCGAGGACAAACTGCAACCGAGGTATGTGCCCTTAGCGGTAACCAAACCCAGGTTCCTCTGGTCCACGGGCCGACGCTTTAACCGCTGAACCAAACCGGCCAGGGCTTTATTGCCATTTTATTGTTCATATTTCTTATATTTTTCTTCAAGAAGACCCTCCCACATTTCATATAATACTAGTTTGGTGGTGATGAACTCCTTTAGCTTTTTTCTGTCTGAAAAACTCTTTATACGACTATCAAATCTAAATGAGAGCTTTGCAGGATAGAGTAATCTTGGTTGTAGGCCTGTTTTTCATCACTTTGAATATTTCTTGCCATTCCCTTCTGGCCTGCAAAATTTCTTTTGAAAAATTGTCAGTCTTATGGGAACTCCTTTGTAGGTAACTGCTTTTCTCTTGCTGCTTTTAAGATTCTCTTTTTGTCTTTAACCATTTGCATTTTGATGATGATGTATCTTGGTGTGGGCCTCTTTGGGTTTCATCTTGTTTGGGACTCTCTGTGGTTCCTGGACTTGTATGTGTTTCCTTCACCAAGTTAGGGAACTTTTTTGTCATTATTTTTTCAAACAGGTTTCCAATTTCTTGCTCTCTCTTCTCCTTTTGGCACCCCCATGATGCAAATGTTGGTATGCCTGAAGTTGTCCCAGAGGCTCCTTACACTGTCCTCATTCTTTTGGATTCTTTTTTCTTGTTGCTGTTCTGATTGGGTGTTTTTTTCCCCCCTATATTCCAAATCAGTGGTTTGTTTCTTGGCTTCACCTACTCTACTACTGATTCCCTGTAAATTATTATTTATTTATTTATATATTTTTATTTTTCGGTACGTGCCCCAAGTGGGAACCAAACCCGGGACTCTCTGGTCCGCAGGCTGACGCTCCAACCGCTGAGCCAAACTGTCTAGGGCCCCTGTAAATTATTCTTTATTTCAGTTAGTGCATTCTTCATTTCTGACTGGTCCTTTTTTATGCTCTTGAGGTCCTCACTAAGTTCTTTTGAACTCTGTATCTGTTAGATGGCTTATCTCTGTTTTGTTGAGTTTTTTTTCCTGGAGTTTTGTTCTGTTCTTTAATTTGGGACATTTCTTTGTCTCTTCATTTTGGCTGACTCACTGTGCTTGTCTCTATGTATTAGGTAGAGTTGCTATGTCTCCTAGGCTTTATAGGGTAGCTTATGATAGGTGTCCTGTCGGGTCCAGTGGCACCCCCGCTGAGCCCTTGAGGTGCACCCTTGTGTGGACTGTCCATCCCTCTGTTGTAATTGAGTCTTGATGTTGGCACATCATTGGGAGGGATTTTCTCAGGCTGATCAGCTGCAAGGACTGGCTGTGCCCACTGACCACTGGCCTCTGACTACCCTAGAGGACCAGCTGTGCAGGGGCCCAACACACAGAGCAAGAGTTACTTCAGCAGGGCTCTGGTACCCACTGAGTCCACTCCTTGAGTGTGTTGCTTGTGGAGGTGGTTGGGTGGTGGTACTTTGACGTGGTCTGAAGCTGTCCACTGGGTGTGCTGGCTCTGGAGTAAGGTCAGCCACTGCCTGTGTTCTACCCGGGGACACCAGGCATAAGCTACAAAGTGACTGCAGATGGCTGCTTCTTGTGCTGGGCTTGGAGCTGCCCAGGCAAGACCAAGCTGTGAATCAAGGCCATATGCTGCTTGTGTCGGGCCTGGTGTTACTTACTTAGAGGTATGGGGCTTGCTGAGGCCAGATGCTACTTTTTTTAGAGAATTTAGGAACATCTGAAGCAGGAGCTAAAACAGGCCAATCTTGTCATAAAGCCATTGGAAACAGCTTGGGTGGACCTGAAAATTGGGTTGGGCAGGGCCTAGAGAATCACAAGGGTGGAGCAAACAGTGTGAGCCAGATTGCTGGAGTCCCAGAAAGGGTGTCTGTCTGCCGCTCTGTGGGGGGGAAGGGCTCACCAAAGGAACAACGGCCTCCACCAGCATGTCTGTCCAAGGGAAAATTGCTTCTCCAGCTCTCACCCCAATGCCAAACAACTCATTTCTTCATTGTATGTCCCTGGTGCCTTTCAAGCTGCCTCCCCAACTCTGTAATCTGGAGGGAGCAGGTCAGAGTAAGTCCATGGGAGAGCCCTTTGAGAGGAACTGCTTGGGGCTCCAGCAGCCTCAGCCTCCCTCAGCCTCAGTTCCCGCTGTTTTTACAGCCAGAAGTTATGGGGACTTCTCTTCCTGGCACTGGAACCCTGAGCTGGGGGGCCCAGTGTGGGACAGGGACCCCTCACTCCTCAGGGTAGACCTTCACAGCCAAAATATCCTCCTGATTTTTACCTGCCACACGTGGGTGCCTTCTGCGCCTCCACCCCTCCTACCAGTCTCAATGTGGCTTTTTTTTCTTTTCCTCACCCAAGGACATTTTTCCACTTTCTGTTCAGATAGAGTGGGAGGGAGAGAGAGGAAGAGAGAGAAACATTGACGTGAAAGGGACACATCGAGTGGCTGCCACCCACACGACCCCAATCAGGGCCAGGGACAAACTGCAACCGAGATACGCGCACTTAACAGGAACCGAACCTGGGTCTCTCTGGACCGTAGGCTGATGCCCCAACCGCTGAGCCAAACCGGCCAGGGCTCGATGTGGCTTCTTTAATTTCGTAGTTGTAGGACTTCCATTCAGCTTGATTTCAGGCAGTCCTGAATGATGGTTGTTCTGTAGTTTAGTTGAAATTTGATGTGGTTGTGGAAGGAGGCAAGTAACTGCGGTTACCTACACCACCATATTGATTGGAAGTTTTGACCTTTTTGATCTTGATAAAGACACTCTGGGAGAGGGGCATTACAAGCCATTTGCATATACCATGGGACCTTGGCCCCTCAAGTGTTGCTGGATGGGAAAAGCTCTCTATTCCCTAGATATGATGGCGTATCAGCAGGAAGCCAGCACTAGTGAAGCCTCTTTGACACAATGCTCAGCATACACCCTTGCAGTTGGGGCTCAAGTTGGGAGTCACCAGCCCTCAGATTCTGTTATGCACTAAGGATGAGCTCCTGGCGTGCAGGACCCATGGTGCATGTAACTTAGTGTTTCTGGTGTCCAGACGAGATCCAAGCACAGAACATGTGCCAGTGTTTATCGACTTAGTAAGCCGAGGAAGGGAGGGAGGGAGGGAGGGAGGGAGGGAGGGAGGGAGGGAGGAAGGAATGGCTCCATCTTGATCCTGTCTGGTTCCTCTTCCTTCTTCCTCTGCAGCTAGTACAGATGGCATTGTCCTGGCCACAGAGCTTCTCCACCATCTTCTGCCTGGTATTCTGGGTGTTGAGGGCCTGGAAGCATCAGGTCCCCAAAGGCCTGAAGAGTCCACCAGGGCCCTGGGGCTGGCCCCTGCTTGGACACATACTCACCTTGGGGAAGAACCCACACCTGGCACTGTCGCAGCTGAGCCAGCGTTATGGGGACGTGCTAGAGATCCGCATTGGCTGCACACCTGTGCTGGTGCTCAGTGGCCTCGACACCATCCGGCAGGCCCTGGTGCGGCAGGGCGATGATTTCAAGGGCCGGCCTGACCTCTACAGCTTCACCCTGATCTGTGGTGGCCAGAGCATGACCTTTAACCCAGATTCTGGACCAGTGTGGGCTGCCCGCCGTCGTCTGGCCCAAAAGGCCCTCAACACCTTCTCCATCGCCTCAGACCCGGCTTCCTCGTCGTCCTGCTACCTGGAGGAACATGTGAGCAAGGAGGCTGAGGCCCTCATCAGCAAGTTTCAGGAGCTGATGGCAGGGGCTGGGCAGTTTGATCCCTATAATCAGGTGGTGGTGTCGGTGTCCAAAGTCATTGGTGCCCTGTGCTTTGGGCAGCACTTCCTCCAGAGCAGTGAAGAAATGCTCAGCCTTGTGAAGAACAGCCATGAGTTCGTGGAATCTGCCTCTTCTGGAAACCCCGTGGACTTCTTCCCAATCCTTAAATACCTGCCCAACCCCACCCTGCAGATGTTCAAGGCCTTCAACCAGAGGTTTGTGCAGTTCTTGACGATAATGACCCAGGAGCACTATCAGAACTTTGACAAGGTGAGCCCAGTATATGGGTAGTGGGCAGGCATCCTGCAGAGCTTGTGTGTGGCCCCTCACCCAGCTCCAAAGCACCCAGATCGCTGATGTGCTGCCAAGGCCTAGGAAGGCTCTGGGATACCTGGGACCAGCCATGTGACCTGAAGCCAATCCTTCTCTGCCTCTGATCTTAGTTTCCTCATTCCTATAGCCTCCTTCTCAGAGCTACTCAACACCTCAGAGAGCCCTGTAATGTGGGGGGCTGTTACTATGAGTGAGAAGGCTTTTTTTTTTTTTTTTTTTTGTGGAACCGAACCCGAGACTCTCTGGTCCGCAGGCTGATGCTCAACCACTGAGACAAACTGGCCAGGGCCTTTTTTTTTCTTCCTTTATTGATGTTAGAGAGAGAGAAAGGGAGAGGTAAAGAGATAGAAACATCAACGAGAGAGAACATTGACTGGTTGCCTCCTGCATGCCCCCCACTGGGGATTTGGCCCACAACCTGGGCATGTGCCCTGACTGGAAATCGAACAGGTGACCTCTTGGTGCAGGGTCAACACTCATCCACTGAGCCCACTGGCTGGGCATGAGAAGGCTTTTGTTCTGCAAGAACCTCAACCCTGACAGAGACTAATTCTCAGCTCAGATGTCACTTCCCTTCCCTTACTCACACTAACCTCCTCTTTGAAATTGGACCCCTGAGGTTATTGGGAGGAAGGATCAATGGGGCATGAAATTATACTGTTAAGCCCTCCTGCTGTGAGCCTAAACCAATGACTGGAGGCCTGGAGAGGTTGTCAGATGGGGTGGGGCAAGGCTCAGCCTTTGACTTTGGACGTGCTGGAGTGCCTCTAAACTTGTGATCTCTCAGAACAGTGTCCAGGATATCACAGGTGCCCTGTTCAAGCACTGTGAGGAGGACTCCAGACCCAATGGTGACTTCATTCCCCACAAGAAGATTGTCAACCTTGTCAATGACATTTTGGGGGCTGGTAGGAGCCAGGCCCCTGCCACTCCATCCATCACTGCCCATCAACCGAGTCCATCAAATAATTTTTTAAAATCATTTATCTTTATTGTTGAATGTATTACAGATGTTTCTCACTTTTTCCCTATTGACTTCCCACCCCCCAAACCCCCTTCCCTTTGAGGTTTGTCAGTCTAACAATCAATTTGTACTTTTTTTTTTTTTTTCTTTATCCTCACCCGAGGACATTTTCCCTTTTTTTTTTTGTTCAGGTAGAGTGGGAGGGAGAGAGAGGAACAGAGAGAGAGAAACATCGATGTGAAAGGAACACATCGAGTGGGTGCCACCCGCACGACCGACCAGGGCTGGGGAAAAACTGCAACCAAGGTATGTGCCCTTAGCGGGAACCGAACCCAGGTCTCTCAGGACCGCAGGCCGATGCTCTAACCGCTGAGCCAAACCGGCCAGGGCAATTTGTACTTCTTAATCCCTTCACCTTTTTCACCCATTCCCCCAACCCCCCTCCCATCTGGCAACCAACAAAATGTTCTCTGTATCTATGAGAAAGTTTCTGTTCTGCTTGTTCATTTTGTTTGTAGATTCAATTGTTGATAGATATGTATTCATTGCCATTTTGTTTGTTCGTGTTTTTAATCTTTTTCTTCAAGAAGACTCTTCAACATTTCATATAATAATGGTCTGGTGGTGATGAGCTCCTTTAGCTTTTTCTTGTCTGGGAAACTCTTTATATGGCCATCGATTCTAAACAATAGCATTGCAGGATAGAGTAATCTTGGTTGTAGGTTCTTGCTTTTCATCACTCTGAATATTTCTTGCCACTCCCTTCTGGCCTGCAAAGTTTCTTTTGAGAAACCAGCTGACAGTCTTATGAGAATTCCCTTGTAGGTAACTAACTGCTTTTCTCTTGCTGCTTTTCAGATTCTCTCTGTCTTGAACCTTTTGCATTTTGATGATAATGTGTCTTGGTGTGGGCCTCTTGGGGTTCATCTTATTTGGGACTCTCTGTGCTTCCTGGACTTGTATGTCTGTTTCCTTCACCATGTTAGGGAAGTTTTCTGCCATTATTGTTTCAAATAGGTTTTCGATTTCTTGTTCTCTCTTCTTCTGGCACCACCAAGATGCGAATGTTGGCACGCTTGAAGTTGTCCCAGAGGCTCCTTACAATACCCTCATTTTTTTTTTTTCATTCTGTTTTCTTTTTGCTGTTCTGATTGGGTGCTTTTTGCTTCCTTATATTCCAAATCGATGGTTTGCTTCTTGGCTTTACCTACTCTACTATTGAATCTGTGTAAATTGTTCTTTATTTCAGTTAGTGCCTCCTTTATTTCTGACTGGTCCTTTTTTATGCTCTTGAGGCCCTCACTAAGTTCATTTAAGTTCTCACTAAGTTCATTGAGCATCCTTATAAGCAGTGTTTTGAACTCTGCATCTGTTAGGTTGCTTATCTCCATTTCGCTTAACTTTTTTCCTGGAGTTTTGTTCTGTTCTTTCACTTGGGACCTGTTTCTTTGTCTCCTCATTTTGGCTGCCTCCTTCTGTTTGTTTTTATGTATTACTTAACGAGAGGTATGGGGCTAGCTGAGACCACATGCTGCTTGTTTGAAAGAATTTAGGAAAACCTGAAGCAGGATCCAAGACAGGTCAATCCTATGGTAAAGCAACGGGGAACAGCTTGGGTGGGCCTGAAAGTTGGGTGGGCAGGGCCTCAGGGAATCACCAGGGCGGGGCTACCAGTATGAGCCAGGTTGTTGGAGTCCCAGATATGGTGGCTGTTTGCCGCCCCAGGGAAGTGCTCACCAAATGAACAAAGGCCTATGACAGTACCTCTGTCCAGGAGAAAGCTGCCTCTCCAGCCCTCGCTCCATTGCCAAATTCAGTTCTTCCCCATATATCTCTGGCACCCCTCAAGCTGCCTCCCCTCCGAGCTTAGAGGAAGCAAGTCCGAGTAAGTGCATGGGCCCTTTAAGAGGACCTGCCTGGGGCTCCCGCAGCCCCACCCTCCCTCAGCCTCAGTTCTGCTGGTTTTATAGCCTGAAGTGATGGAGATTCTCTTCCTGGCACTGGAACCCTGATCTGGGCGCCTGATGTGGGACAGGGACCCCTCAGTCCTCAGGGAGGAACTTCCCAGCCGAGGTGTCCAACTGATTGTCATCTGCCACACATGGGTGTGGGACCAGACTGTCTGTCTCTGCCCCTCCTACCAGTCTCGGTGTGGCTGCTTCTTTAATTCTGTAGTTGTAGGACTTCCATTCAGCTTGATTTCAAGCGGTTTTAAATGATGGTTGTTCTGTAGTTTAGTTGTAACTTTGATGTGGTTATGGGAGGACGAAATACTGCATTTACCTACCCGCCATCTTGACCGGAAGTCTCATTAAATAATTCTTGAACCACACACCAGATGGTGTGGGACACAGAGACCTGGCCTGGGTTCAGGGTTTGAGCCTAGGCTATGCCACCAACCCCCAGTAGAAACTCAGCCAAGCCTTTCTCCTCCTCTGGGCCTGTTTTCCCATTTGAACAATAAAAGGCTCTCTGGCCTATAAGTCTAGGGCCCTATAATTCCAGCAGCTAATTATGACTCAAGGTTAGGGGTGGGAGATCAGGGGCAGGAAACAGAGAAAGATAATGCTTGGTACATACATGGTGGGTGCTTGGTAAATGTCTTCCTTCCTTCCTTCTGTACCTTGCCCCATGCTGCCTAGGATTTGACTCGGTCACAACAGTCATCTCCTGGAGCCTTATGTACCTTGTGACAAATCCTGAGATACAGATGAAGGTCCAGGAGGAACTGGGTATGCAGAGTGAAGTCTTGGGGTCCTAGATCATTTGTTCAATCTATATATAGCCATTATATGTCTAGTATGTGCAAACTCTGGGCATACAATGATGTCCACCCTTGTCTAGAAGATGCTGGGGGTTAGTGGGTCTCAGACATGTAAACAGACATAGAGTCATACCACATACAGTGACATTTAGTATAATAGGGGACACAGATACCATGGAGGACTCAGGGTGGTCCCTAAGCCCTGCCTGTCCTCTGTGGCCTGCAGACACAGTGATTGGCAGGGCACGGCTGCCCCGGCTGTCTAACAGATCTCAGCTGCCTTATTTGGAGGCCTTCATCCTGGAGACCTTCAGACACTCCTCCTTCGTTCCCCTCACCATACCCCACAGGTGAGGCCTGCCTGTTCTACCTTCCCACCTCTCATCCTTATCATATTTTCTCCTCCTAGTTTCTCAGCTCTCGCCCTAGCTCAGGCCTCAGCATCTCCTTCCTGACCATGACACCAGGTTCCTCAGACTCTCGGCCTCTAGTCTTCCCTGGTTCAGTCTAAACATGATAAAACTACCCAGCTCTCAGGAGAAAATCACACTCCTGATCTCAGCTCTTTTACCTTTGTTCACATTCTCTCCCTAAAAGTACTCTCAGTGCAACCAGGCTGGCCTCATTGTCCCTTACAAGCATGATCCAGACAGCCTCCAGTTATGCTTATGCTGGGCCTTCTGCTTGAAATGCCTTCTAATCTCTTTTCTGGCTGCCAGAATCCTATCCCTGCCCAAGGTCAATCCTGACGCAGCAAACTTCCCCTCCCCTAGAAGCCTTTCTTGACTCATCTAGCTGGCACTGCTTCATTTCTGATGTCTTGTAGGACTAATAGCCATTTGTTCTTAATTATGTCCTGTGATTTTTTTTTTTAATCCTCACCCGAGGACATTTTTCCACCCTTTGCTCAGATATAGTGGGAGGGAGAGAGAGGAAGAGAGAGAGAGAGAGAGAGAAACATCGATGTGAAAGGGACATATCGAGTGGCTGACACCCGCACAACCAACCAGGGCCGGGGACAAACTGCAACCAAGGTACGTGCCCTTAGCGGGAACCAAACCCGTGTCTCTGGACCGCAGCCCGACGCTCTAACCACTGAGCCAAACCAGCCAGGGCTGTCCTGGGATTTTAACGTTAAGTGAGATAGTGAACACTTCCTCTGCCAACATGTTGATCTATTTATTCCCAGAGTAAGAGTTCTTACTCCTCATTCAGGCTGGAAACTCCCCAGGGGTCCAGAGAATAGCCAGGTGCACAGATGGGCACAAACAGAAGTGTAGTAAACACTTGTTGAAGTGGAAAAACCAGAGCCAAGGTAGGGGAAGGATAATGTCCCCCTTCCCTCCTTCTGACATTTCTTTCCAGTGTAGAGTATAAAGCCTGTGGTAGGCAGGCTATTGGGGTGGGGTGGAGGTAGGAGCAGGAAGCATCCAGAGATGTACCCTGGTTTTCCAGCCTGTAAGCCTGACAGAGCCCTCTTTCCCCCTCAGCACAACAAGAGACACAACACTGAACGGCTTCTACATCCCCTAGGAACGCTATGTGTTCATAAACCAATGGCATGTCAATCACGACCAGTAAATACACATCCTCCACTAAAGAATGTACGCAGTTCAGCAGACAGGGAGGCTGTTTTTGCCTCTAGTATCTGGTTATATAAAAAAGGAATGGTGCCTCAATTGCTATATAATTTTCTCTAAGTGATAAAATTTAGGTCTATGTTTCTCAAACTCTAGTGCAATAAGAATTACCAGGAAGATGAAGAATAAAAGAATTAACCAGGAAGCTGGTTATAGATTATGGCACCCCATCCCCCAAGATTCCACTTAGGTAGCTAAGGTTCCACCTTAGGTGATCCTGATGTGAATGGCTTAGGGACTTCTGTATAGAAAATTGCATTTAGCCTTGGCTGGTTTGGCTCAGCGGTTGGAGTATCGGTGCACGGACCAATGAATCGCGGGTTCGATTCCAGCCAAGGGCACGTACCTCGGTTGCGGTTCGTCCCCGGCCCTGGTCGGGTCATGTGGGAGGGAACCAGTCGATGTGGCTCTATCACATTGATGTTTCTCTCTGTCTCTCCCTCTCTCCCTCTCTATCTGATAGTAAAATAGAAAAATATCCTTAGGTGAAAAGAAAAAAAAAAAAAAAAGAGAGAGAAAATTGCTTTTTTAGTCTATAGGTAGGGAGATCACATAATTTACCATCCAAACAGGGGTACTTCTGAGTGTGGGATGCTATCAATAATTACTCCACCCCGGCCAGGTAACGAGTTGAAGCATCACCGCATGCACCAAGGTTGGGGGTTTGATCCCCGGTCAGGTAACATACAGGGGTTGACCAGTGGGTGCATGAATGGGTGGAACAAGAAAAGTCAATGTTTCTCTCTCTCTCTCTCTCTCTCCCTCTCCCTCTAATTTTTTTTTTTAATCCTCACCCAAGGACATTTTTGCATTTACCTTCAGATAGAGCAGGAGGGAGGGTGGAAGGAAGAGAGAGAGAGAAACATCAATGTGAGAGAGACAAATCGACTGGTTGCCACCCACACAACCCCCACTGGGGCCAGGGACAAACTGCAACCGAGGTACATGTCCTTAGCGGGAACAGAACCCGGGTCTCTCTGGTCCACGGGCTGATGCTCTAACTGCTGAGCAAAACCAGCCAGAGCTTCCTCTCTCTCTTTAAAGTCAATAAATTTTTAAAAATTACTCTAAAACGATAAGCACAAACCAGGATATATTATGGATTCTTCTTTTATACTGATTGGAATGAAGATAATTTAATATTAAAAGATACTATTTTCAAGGCTGATCATTTTAGAAAGAGCTCTGTAAAATAAATAAACATTAAAGTACAGTTTGGTCCCTTTCCCCACTCTCCTCTTACTGCTATCTATTCTAACACGTGAAATCAACAGAAGTCTGTTCAGAAGTCTCTCCCCGAGACTCTCCTTCTAGGGCCTCCTGGCCAAAAAATCCCAGCTCCTCTGTCCTTCTTGCAGGAAGCTGTGGGGGGACCCATCTGAGTTCCGGCCAGAGTGATTCTTCACTGCTGATGGCACTGCCATCAACAAGACCTTGAGTGAGAAGGTGATGCTCTTTGGCATGGGCAAGCACCGGTGTATAGGGGAGGTCCTGGCCAAGTGGGAGGTCTTTCTTTTTCTGGCCATGTTGCTGCAGTGACTGGAGTTCTATGTGCCACCAGGCATGAAAGTGGACCTAACCGCCATCTATGGGCTGACAATGAAGCACGCCCACTGTGAACATGTCCAGACATGGCTGCGCTTCTCCATCAAGTGAAGAAGAAACCAACATGCTAAGGCAGAAGGAAGGGTGGCAGTCACCTATGGGTCTCAGCTTTTTTTCTTTCCTTCTCTTTTTTAAAAACAGCTTAATTGAGATATAATTCATGCAGGAGAAAAGAATTTTTCCCTTTTCTAGTCTAGGTTCTTTGTCTGGTCTAAAATTAAATTGACATAGACAGATTAAGAGGAGAAAAACACATTTAATTTTGTACACATGGGAGCCCATAGAAATATGAGACTCAAGTCACCAATGCAGGTAGCTTTTATAGTATCTTTAAAACAAAGAAAGAATTATTTGTAAAGATTTGATAAAACAAAGGAGTTTGGGCAGCAAATTAATGAAGAAGTAACAAAGTTTGCTTATACAGCCTTCTTGGCCTTGAATTCCCTATCTCTGGTGATAAGGATGACTCCTACTCTCCTGATGTAGGGAGAATATCTTCACACAGGAGATTTATTTCCTGCTTTCTGGAGGACAAGGGAGGGGCAGAGAGTACCTTTTGTATGAGCTGTTTCTTAAGTACCTTTAACTCAAAATAATTAATCTGCCAAAATGGAATAGTTTAGGTGGCTTATTTTGCTCCTCATCATTCATATACCATATAATCCATCCCCTAAAATGTATAATCCATGACTTTCAGTGTATTCACAGAGTTGCGCTACCACACCACAATCAATTTTAGAGCCTTCTCATCACCCCCAAAAAACAACAAAACAAACACCATACCCATAAGTTACTCCCATTCTTCCCTAACCCACCTTCCCTGCCCCACCAACCCCAGGAAATTACTTATTTTCTGTCTCTATAGATTTGGCTACTCTGGACATTTCGTGTAGATGCAATTATACAATAAGTGGTCTTTTGTGACTGGTTTCTTCACTTAACATGGTTTCAAGGTTCATCCATGTTATAGCATGTATGGTTTCTTGAGTATTGACTGGGCCCATGTTTGTTTCCTCAGTCATGGATGGGTGCATCTTTCCCTACTTTCTCTTCTCTCTTTTCCTGTATGATCCTGGTCTTTGAACACTTAAAGGGAAGAGGGAAGAAATGACCCAGTCTTGTGGGCCAAACCTAGATGGGTGAATGGGGATCCCTCATGCCCCATCTTTAAAAGGTAGAACATCTGACTTCTCACAAGGCCCTGATTTGTTCATTCACATTTAGGGGAGGATGAACTCCCCAGAAATGCTTGGGTTATTTGCAAAAGCCCCAGGTCTCATCAAAGGACACTATCAAAATAATGAAAAGATAAGTCACAGAATGAAAAATATTTGCAATTCATATATTTAATAAGAGACTAATATCTAAAATATAATTAGGAACTCCTACAGCTCAACAACACAAAAGCAAAACCCAATTAAAAAATGAGCAAAAGACTGAATTGACAATTCTCTAAAGAAGATATGCAAATGGACGAGCACACTAGTTATTAGGGAAATGCAAATCAAAACCACAATGAGACACCATTTTACACCTACTGGAATAGCTATTTTTAAAAGCTGGATGGTTATAAATATAAGCTGTTATATGAAAGCCTTGTGACAGCCACAAAACAAAAATTTAAGGTAGATAGACAAAAAATAAAGACAAAGGGATATAAATATACCACTACACACACACAAAAAATCAAATCACAAAGGAAGAAAGCAAGAGAAGAAGAAAAAAGAAATAGAAGAACTAAAAACAATTAACAAAATAGTGCCCTGGCTGGTGTGGCTCAGTTGGTTTGAGCATCATCCTGTACACCAAAAGGTGGCGGGTTTGATTCCCAGTCAGGGCACATACCCAGGTTGCAGGTTTGATCCCTGGTTGGGGTACATTTGGGAGGCAACCGATTGATGTTTCTCTCTCACATCAGTGTTTCTCTCTCTCTCTCTCAAATCTATAATAAAACATATCCGCGGGTGAGGATTTTTGTTAAAGGCAATAGATACATACCTATCAATAATTCCTTTAGATATAAATAGACTAAATTCTCCAATCCAAAGTCATAGAGTGGCTGGTTTGGTTCAGTGGTTGGAGCGTCGGCCTGTGGACCAGAGAGTACCAGGTTCGGTTCCCGCTAGGGGCACATACCAAAAAAAAAAAGTCATAGAGTGGCTCAATAGATTAAAAACAAAACAAAACACAAGACCCATCCATAAGCCACCTACAAGAGACTAACTTTGGAGATAAGAACAAACAGAGACTGAAAGTGAAAGGATGAAAAAGATATTTCAGCCCTGGCTAGTTTGGTTCAGCAGTTAGAGCATCAACCCGTGGACCAGAGAGACCCGGGTTCTGTTCCCGCTAAGGGCATGATATATGATATATACATATATAATGGAATATGACTTGGCCATAAAAAAGAATGAAATCTTATCATTTGCCACAACATAGATGAACCTAGAGGGTATTATGCTAAGTGAAATAAGTCAAACAGAGAAAGACAAATACAAAATGTGTAATCTAAAGAGCAAAATAAACAAGCAAAATTGAAACAGACTCATAGACTGGTGATTGCCAGGGGGAAAGGGGCTTGGGGGACTGTGTGAAAGAGGTGAAAGGGTTAAGAAGTACAGATTGGATCTGGCTGGTGTGGCTCATTGGTTGAGTATTGTCCTATGTACCAAGAGGTCATTGGTTTTTTTCCATGCCTAGTAGGGGGTATGCAGGAAGTAGCTGATCAATGTTTCACTCTCTCCCTCTCCCTTCCTCTCTCTCTAAAAGGAAATCAATAAAAACATATTAAAAAAAAAAAAAAGAAGAAGAAGTATAGCCCTGGCTGGTTTGGCTTAGCAGTTAGAGCATCGGCTGCAAACCAGTGACTCTTGGGTTTGATTCCGGTCAAAGGCATGTATCTTGGTTGCAGTTTGTCCCCAGCCCTGGTCAGGGTCGTGTGGGGGGTAACCAGTCGATGTGTTTCTTTCACTTCCATGTCTATGTCTGTCTGTCTGTCTGTCTCTCTCTTCCCCTCTCTCCTTCCCTCCCACTCTATCTGAAGATAAATAGAAAAATTTCCTTGGGTGAGGATTTAAAAAAAAAGCCAGGCCAGTGTGGCTCAGTGGTTGAGTGTCGATCCATGCATCAAGAGGTATCCTGGTCAGGGCACATGCCCAGGTTGTGAGCCAAATCCCCAGTGGGGGACATGCAGGAGGTGTCCAATCGATGTTCTCTCTCATCAATGTTTCTATCTCTCTCACCCTCTCCATTTCTCTCTCTTTAAAATCAATAAAGAAAAAAATTTTTTTAATGAAAAAAGTAGTACAGATTCATAGTTACAGAATAGTCACAGGAATGTAAAGTACAACCTAGGGAATATAATCAATAGTATTGCAATAACTACTTATGGTTATCACAATTATGGTGCCCAGTGGGTACTGTGGGGGAACACTTTGTAAAGTATATGATTGTCTAACCACTATGCTGTATACCTGAAGCCAATACAAAATAATATTGAAAGTAAATTGTAATTGAAAAAAATTGGAAGTGTAGAGGAAGGAAGGAAGGAAGGAAGGAAGGAAGGGAAGGGGAGAGGAAGGAAGGAAGGAAGGAAGGAAGGAAGGAAGGAAGGAAGGAAGGAAGGGAGGGAGGGAGGGAGGGAGGGAGGGAGGGAGGGAGGGAGGGAGGGAGGGAGGGAAGGAAGGAAAGGAAAGAAAGGAAGGAAAGGAAGGAAAGGAAGGCACATTGAGATAGGCAGGAGGGCCCTGGCTGGTTTGGCTTAGCGGTTAGAGCATCGGCTGCGGTCCAGAGAGACACGGGTTCGGTTCCCGCTAAGGGCACGTACCTCAGTTGTGGTTTGTCCCCGGCCCGGTTGGGCCCTGTGGGAGGCAGTCACTTGATATGTCCCTTTCACATAGATGTTTCTGTCTCTTTCTACCTCTCCTTCCTACTCTGTCTAAACAAAAAATGGAAAAATGTCCTCGGGTGAGGACAAAAAAAGATAGGCAGGAGGGGCAAAGACTCAGTCTAGTCAGGACCTACCCTACTCCCCACTCTCCATGCAGTGACCCACAAGTGAAAGGGATATCACAGCTGCAGAGATCCACCCCCCACAAAGGGCGAGCGGGCTGAGTCCCAGCTTCGGGGACCTGCACCAGAAAGAGGAGCCCCCATAACATCTGGCTTTGAAAACCAGTGGGGCTTACATGTAGGAGAGCCAAAGGGCTATAGAAAACCAAGGTTGCACTTTTTTGAATCTCAGAGCAGAAGCAGCAGTGTGAAAAGTATGTGGATTATACGTGAAGGTGATACATTGCCTAATTTTAGGACATGTGCTAGAGAACAATGTATTAGTCGGAACTTTCTTTAGGGACAGAAATGCTGATGGATGCCATTATTTTCCCTTTCTTTAGTCTCCTACCGAGCTGGTCTGACACTGGCAAGCACCATTTCTGACACTTTCCATTAACCTTGGTCATCCAACCTAACATTGTTCACCCAACCCTGACATTTCCCTGAGGACCCAACCAGGCTGGCACCCCTCCAAAACTGCTCCTGCCCTGCTACACCTGGTGGGTGGCCTCAGTCAGCACCAGTACACAGCAGTGTCTGCAGCACCAAAGGCATTCCCTGACCACCAGTGTACACACAACCGTTGCGGCCAGGTCTCACAGTTAGCCAGGCCAGGGACCAGCCTCACCTGTGTCTTTAGTAGTTGTGGCCCAACCACAATGGGAGTCCACACTAGTCCACGCAGGGAACACTTCTGGAGCATCTGGCTCTGGTGACATGGAAGGATTACACCATGGGCCTGACAGGACACCTTCCAAATAAGGCTACTTTTTCAAGACCAGGAGATGCAGCTGGTCTACCTATACATAGAAACAAACAGGCAAAATGAGGAGACAAAAGTATATGTTCCAAACAAACAAAGGCAAGCAAAACCCCAGAAAAAGAACTAAACAAAAGAGTTCAAAGTAATAGTCATAAAGAGAAAGGAATCGAAAACCTGTTTGAAGAAATAATGGCTGAAACCTTCCCTAATCTGGTAAAGGAAACAGACATTTAAGTCCAGAAAGCAAAGCTAAACCCAATTAATCCAAATTAATCCAAAGAAAACCATACCAAGACATATCATAATTAAAATGTTAAAGGTTAGCCCTGGCGGGTTTGGCTCAGTGGTTAAAGCATCAGCCTGCAGACCAAAGAGTTGTGGGTTTGATTCCAGTCAAGGACATGTACCTCAGTTGCGGTTTGGTTCCTAGCCCTGGTCAGGATTGTGCGGGAGGCAGCCAATTGATGTGTCTCTCTCATGTTGATGTTTCTCTCTCTCCTTCTCTTTCCCTCTCTTTCTCTCTCCCTCCTACTCTGTCTGAAGATAAATGGAAAAAATATCCTCTAGCGAGGATTTAAAAATAAAATAAAATGTCAAAGATTAGCCCAACCAGCGTGGTTCAGGTGTTGAGTGTTGACCCATGCACTAAGAGGTCACTGGTTTGATTCCCACGCAGGGCACATACCCAGGTTGTGGGCTCAATCCCCAATGAGGGGGCAGGAGGCTGCCAATCGATGTTCTCTCTCATCGATGTTTCTATCTCTCTCTTTCTCTCTCCCTCTAACATCAATAAAGAAAAAGTAAATAAAAATAAAATGTTAAAGGTTAAAGATGAAGAGGGAATCTTAAAAGTGGTGATAAAAACACTAGTTACATACAAGGGAATGCCCATAAATATATAAGCTGATTTTTCAACAGAAACTTTGCAGGCCAGAAGAGAGTGGCATGATATACACACTATGATGAAAGGGAAAAACCTACAACCTTCAAAACTGAAAGATAAAGAGTTTCTCAGACAAAAGAAATTGACAGCAACTTCCAAACAAGATGGAGGTAAAGGTAACTGTGATACTCGCCTCCTCCCACAACCACATCAAAATTACAACTAAACTACAGCACAACCATTATTCAGAACTGCCTGAAATTGAGCTGAATGGAAGTCCTACAACTACAAAATTAAAGAAGTAGCCACATCAAGACTGGGCCAAGCCAAAATGAAATCCATAGTACTTGCTGTCACTGTTGGGCTAACTTTGCTGCTGGGACTCCAAACCATGCCTGCAAATAGCCCCTCTTGCTACAGAAAGGTACTAAAAGATAACTGCCACAGCCTTCCAGAAGGAGCAGATGACCAGACAAAGATTGATGTAAATGTCCAGGAAAATTGTTTGGAAAGAAAGGAATGTGAGCTGGTCTGTTACTGCAACTTCAGTGAATTGCTCTGCTGCCCAAAAGATGTCTTCTTTGTACCAAAAATCCTTTTGCGATTCCTTGCAACAGGCACCGAGAATCTTCATGTATTCTGGAGAGCATCACTGCTAATTTCCCAGAAACTGCACTATATCAAGTATAACTGCATTTCTAGTTTTTATCTAGTGCAATAAAACACAGATTCTACAAATTCTTATTTTTATCCTCACCTGAAGACATTTTTTGCATTTATCTTCAGATAGAGTGGGAGGGAGGAAGGGAGGAAGAGAGAGAGAGAAAAATCGATGTGAGAGAGACACATCGAGTGGTTGCCACCCACGCGACCCCAACCGGGGCCGGGGACAAACTGCAACCAATGTACGTGCCCTTAGCGGGAACCGAACCCGGGACTACCTGGTCCATGGGCTGACGCTCTAACGGCTGAGCCAGACCAGCCAGGGCAGATCCTACAAATTCTTAATTGTCTAAGACAAGTAAACTTGTGTTAAATAAGTAGTAATAAAAATTAATTAAACTTAAAAAAAAGTTTCTCAGACAAAAACTAAAAATATTCATCATCACTAAACCAACATTACAAGAAACATTCATTGCAGCATTATTTACAATAGTTGAAAGCTTTCCTTGTAAGATAAAGAGCAAGACAAGAATGCCCACTTCGCTGCTTTTATTTAACATAGTATTGGAAGTTCAAGCCAGAGAAATTAGGCAAGATGAAGAAACAAAAGGCGACTTCCGGTCAAGATGGCAGGGTAGGTAAACTCGGTATCGCCTCCTCCCACAACTACACCAAATTACAACTAAACTACAACACAACCATCATTCAGGACCACCTGAAATCGAACTGAATGGAAGTCCTACAACTACAAAATTAAAGCAGCAGCCACATTGAGACTGGTAGGAGGGGTGGAAGTGTGGAAGGGCTGGTCCCACACCCACATGTGGCAAATAAAAATCAGGAGGGATACCTCAGCCCTGGCCGGTTTGGCTCAGCGGTTAGAGCGTCGGCCTGCGGTCCGGAGAGACCCGGGTTCGGTTCCCGCTAAGGGCATGTACCTCGGTTGCAGTTTGTCCCCGGCCCTGGTCGGTTGTGCGGGTGGCAGCCACTCGATGTGTTCCTTTCACATCGATGTTTCTCTCTCTCTCTCTGTTCCTCTCTCTCCCTCCCACTCTACCTGAACAAAAAATGGAAAAATGTCCTCGGGTGAGGATAAAAAAAAAAAAAATCAGGAGGGATACCTCAGCTGGGAAGGTCTTCCCTGAGGATTTAGGGGTCCCCCTCCCACACCAGGCACCCAGTTCAGGGTTCTAGTGTCAGGAAGAGAAGTTCCCATAACTTCTGGCACTGAGACTGAGGGAGCCTGATACTGCGAGAGCCCCAGGCAGCTCCTCTTAAAGGGCCCGTGCATGGACTTACTTAGACTTGCTCCCACTAAGCTCAGAGGAGAAGCCCTTTAAAAGGCACCAGAGACATACAGAGAATAACTGAGCTATTTGGCCTCAGGATGACGGCTGGAGAGGCAGCTTTCTCCTGGAAAGACATGCTGGCGGAGGCTGATGTTCCTTTGGTGAGCCCTTCTGTGGGGCAGCAGACAGCTGCCATACCTGGGACTCCAGCAACCTGGGCTCACACTGTTTGCCCCGCCCTGGTGATTCCCTGAGGCCCTGCCCACCCAACTTTCGGGCCCATCCGAGCTGTTTCCAAAGGCTTTACCATAGGATTGGCCTGTCTTGGCTCCTGCTTCAGAGTCTCCTAAAATCTCTCAAACAAGGAGTATGTGGTCTCAGCAAGCCCCATACCTCTCGTTAAGTGGCCCCAGTCCTGGCACTAGAAACAATCAGCCTTGGTTCATGACTTGGCTTTTCCTGGGCACCTCCAAGCCCAGCACGAGAAGCAGCCATTTCATATCACTCTGTAGCTTATGCCTGGTGGCCCCGGGTAGAACACAGGCAGTGGCTAACCTTGCCCCAGAGCCAGCACACCCAGTAGACAGCTTCAAACCACATTGAAACTCCATCACCCAACCACCTCCACAAGTGACACACTCAATGAACAGACTCAGTGGGTGCCAGAGCCCTGATGAAGTAAGTCTTGCTCTGTGTGTTGGGCCCCTACACAGCTGATCCTCCAAGGGAGTCAGAGGCCAGTGGTCAGTGGGCACAGCCAGTCCTTACAGCTGATCAGCCTGAGTAAATCCTTCCCATTGGTGTGCCAACAGCATCAAGACTCAATTACAACAGAAGAGCATACAGTTCACACTAGGGGTGCACCTCAAGGGCCCAGCTGGGGTGATCAGGGAGGCTGTGACACTGGACCCTACAGGACACCTACAACAATAGGCCACCCTACAAAGCCTAGGAGACATAGAAACTCTACCTAATACATAGAAACAATCACAGGAAAGCAGTCAAAATGAGAAGACAAAGAAACAGGTGATAAATGAAAGAAAAGAACAAAACTCCAGGAAAAGAATTAAACAAAATGGAGATTAGCAATCAACCAGATGCAGAGTTCAAAACACTGGTTATAAGGTTGCTCAAGGAACTTGGGAGACATTCAAGGAACTTAAGGAGACCTCCAAAGAACTTAGTGAGAACATCAAAAAGGACCTGTCAGAAACTAAGGATGCATTAACTGAAATAAAGAATAATTTACAGGGAATCAATGGTAGAGTAGGTAAAGCCAAGAAGCAAACCAACAATTCGAAATATAAGGAAGCAAAAATAAACAATACCCAATCCAAACAGCAAAAAGAAAAAAGAATCCAAAAAAATGAGGACAGTGTAAGGAGCCTCTGGGACAACTTCAAGCATCCCAACATTCGCATCATAGAGGTGCCAAAAGGAGAAGAGAGAGAACAAGAAATTGAAAACCTATTTGAAACAATATGGCAGAAAAGTTTCCTGGGTTGCAGGTTTGATCCCTGGCCCCAGTTGGGGTCATGCAGGAGGCAACCAATCGATGTGTCTCTCTCACATTGATGTCTCTGTCTCTCTCTCTCTCTCTTTCTCTCTCTCTCTCTCTCCCTCCCTCCCTCCCTTCCACTCTATCTGAAAATCAATAGAAAAATATCCTTGGATGAGGATTAACAAAAAACAAAAGATAGCCCTGGCCAGTTTGGCTCAGCAGTTAGAGCATCAGACCGTGGACCAGAGAGTACTGGGTTCGGTTCCCACTAAGGGCATGCATCTTGGTTGCAGTCCCCAGCCCCAGTTGGGGTTGTGTCTCTCTCACATCGATGTTTCTCTCTCTCTCTTCCTCCCTCCCACTCTATCTGAAGATAAATGTAAAAAAATGTCCTCAGGTGAGGATAAAAAACAAACAAAAGATAAGTAGTAACAAGTGTTGGCGAGGATGAAAAAAATGGGAATTCTTATGCAATGTTGATGGGAATGTAAATTGGTGCAGCCACAATAGAAAACAGTATGGAGACTCCTCAAAAAAATCTTGCCGATTGTGTCACATCACATGAAATACCAATAACACATTTACATTGAACTAATCGATCAAAGAAAATGTCTTTGTGCTGGCAGGACTAACTACACTCTTGTCACTAAATATATCGCTTCAGACTTATTTTTTTAATAATAGTTCCCAGACATCTGCCTGGCTGGTGTGGCTCACTGGTTCCCATGCACCAGGAAGTCACAAGTTTGAGTCCTGGTCAAGGCACATGCCCAGGTTGTGGGCCCAATCCCCCACGGGGGCCATGCAGGAGGCAGCCAGTAGATGTACTTTCTCATGGATATTTCTTTTTTTTTTTTTCATGATTTAGGCTCTTTATTAAGAAAAAGCCTCCCATACATGAAGCATACAATTCATTTAAGAAATAACACTTATTATTACATTATTTTTTAATTAATTAATTTTTGTTACAGATGTTTTTCCTCTCCCCCATCCCCCGCAGGCACCTTTCTCTCTATCCCGCCCTAACCCCTCCCCCCCCAAAGCATTGTTGTCTATATCCATTGATTATACATACATGCACAGAAGTTCTTTGGTTTATCTCATCCCTCCCCCATACCCCCTTCCTCTGAGGTTTTATCTTCGATGTTTCTAACTCTCTCTCCTTCTCCCTTTCTTTCCCTAAAAATAAATAAAGAAAAAATTTTTTAAAAATTATAATTCCCAGACATCTAAGAAATATAAATTTAATAAGACTGTAGATTGTGCTTTTGTGTTTATGCCAAAAAATATCGCTATACAATGGAGATGTTAAAGGGAGTGATGAGCCTGATATATAGAAATGTTTATTATGCCATTCTTGGATTTTAATATTTTTCCAATCTCTAATAGTATCTATGACTTAATCTGTTCTCACTGATATACCCATTTAAGTACAGATCATCTAGGGGGAGTCCAAAAAAGTACTGTCCCAACACTTTGTGAGTGTATCTGCTCCTTAGTTTGTTTGGTATACCTGCATTTGAACATTATACACAATTTTTTTTCTTCCTATGGAAGTAATAGCATTTAATTATAGAATCAGACTAAGCTACTTGGCTGAATAAGGTGGTGTCTGTCCGTTAACAAATACCTCCTCTTGTATATTTGGATAAGTATTTCTACTCAAGTAGAAAGGTCTTTACACAAAATATAAAAACAAGCTACTTGGCATTCAAAATTACCCTTTTGGAATCAATTCTCATTGTTAAGTCTTAGGAAACCTTGAAATATGGTTTAGAGATGCTTTTCAAACCCTCTTTATAGTATAATTGTCATCTTTACATCAGAGTCATCTGATGCTAGAACTCCAGAGTTTTCAAAGCTACTGTGGAGCCACTATTATGAAAACTGATTCATCAAATGACATTGCAGAGAAGGAATATGGATCAACTAAGTTATCAAATCAATTAAAACATATGTTGACTGATTTCAGAGAGAGAGAAACATCAATCAGCTGCCTCCCACAAACCCTGCACTGGGGATGGAGCCTGAAACCCGGGCATGTGCCTTGACTAGGTTTCAAACCAGTGCCCTCCTGGTGCATGGGACAATGCTCAACAAACTGAGCCACACTGGCCAGGCATCAAATCAATTTAAACACTTGATGATTGCCCTGGCCAGTTTCGCTCAGCGCTTGGAGCGTAGGCCTGCGGACCAGAGTGTCCCGGGTTCAGTTCCGCTAGGGGCACGTACAAAAAACCCCAAAACACTTGATGATCAAAAGGACACAGAGAAGGAATACACACAGCTGTGATGATCTAAGAACATGAATCAGAATTTTGTGGTCTCTCTCTCTCTTTTTTTTTCTTCCTTGGTACATGCCCTTAGCGGGAACTGATCCCAGGACTCTCTGGTCCACAGGCTGATGCTCCAAATTGGCCAGGGCTCTTCTTATTTAAATTAGAAAAGGATCAAAAGGGAGATTTAAAAAAGGGCAAACAGGGTGTTTGTTCCGATAATGAGTATCATGGGCATATTAGAAATCATGTTCGCCCTGTCCAGTTTGGTTCAGTGATTAGAGCATCAGCCCATAGACCAGAAAGTCCCAGGTTCGGTTCCACGAAGGGCACATACCTCAGCTGCAGTTTGTCCCTGGCCCTGGTTGGGGTCGTGAGGATGGCAACCAGTCGATGTGTCTCTCTCTCATCGATATTTCTCTCTCACTCTTCCTCCTGCTTTATCTGAAAACAAATGCAAAAATGTCCTTAGGTGAGGATTAAAAAAAAGAAAGAAAAAAAAAAAAGAAATCATGTTCATTGCAATCATATCAACATCAGAGACAGTGTTGAGAAAAATTGTTCTTTTAAATTATAAGACCCTGGGATTTTTCTGTTTAAAATCATATTAGGAGAAAAGAAGAACAAAGTTGGAAAAGTTACACTACCAGATTTCAACACTTACTACAAAGTTACAATAATCAAACCAGTGTGGCACTGGAATAAGGACAGACACTTAGGTCAATGAAATATAACTGAGCATCCAGAAATAAATTCATATATCTATGGTAAATAAATTTTCAACAAGGGTGTCAAGACAATTTAATGGGAGAAAGAATAGTTTCTTCAACAAATAGTACTTGGTATCCACATGGAAAAGAAGAATTTGGACCCTTACCTCACATCATATATAAAAATTAACTCAAAATGGATCAAACATCTAAATATAAGAGCCAAAATCATAAAACTCAGAAAAAAACAGAGACAAATCTTTGGCAGCAATTTCTTAGATATGACACCAAAATCACAGCAAGAAAAACAAGATACACTGAAGTTTATCAAAATTTTTAAAACTTTGTGCAAAGGTGTGGGAGACATTTTGCATGGCATCCATCTTGTAAAAATCTGCTCTGCCATCACCTTCCCCAAGGCAGGATATCTCTGCCTTCTGCATTTCTTTATCTCTACTCCTGCCCCAAGGCAGGATATCTCTGCTTTATCTCTGCATTTTGAACCATTTACTCAGTCTTTTGTTCCACCCGTGCTTGGGGTGGTTACTTGATAACAAATGATCTTGTTTTTCCTGCCCTATATATTGTGTAAATTTCCCCAGAATAAACGAGACTTGATCAGAGCCCTGTCTTGTCTCCATTTCTCGTGTTTCTTGTCCCTCCTCATCCTCACTCCCCCTCTAGAGTCCTCGTTGCTCGACCTGCGGGACGGGTCACAAAGGCACTATCAAGAGAGTAAAAAGACAACATGTTTCCCTGGTCAGTGTGGCTCAGTTGGTTGAGTGGTGGGTGTCCTGTGCACAGAAAGGTCACTGGTTTGGTTCCTGTTCAGGGCATATGTCTGGATTGAGGGTTTGGTCCCCTGCTCTCTCTCCTTCTCTATTCCTCTCTCTAAAATCAATAACAAGATTTTAAAAAATACTTAAAACCCACATATCTGATAAGAGACGAGTACCCAGACTATATAAAGAACTCTTACAACTCAACAACAAAAAGACAAACAACCCAATTAATAAATCAGCAAAGGAGACATGCAAATGGCCAAAAAGAACATAAAAAGATGCTCAACATCATTATTCACCCAAGAAATGCAAATTAAGACTACAACAAAATATCACTTCATACTTACTAGAATAATAATAGTAATAATGATAATGATAATAAAATTTCCCCTTAATCCTCACCCAAGGACATGCTGAGAGAGAGAGAGACCTCAATGTGGGAGAGCAACATTGATCAGCTGCCCTCTGCCTGTGCCCCAACCAGGAAATGAACTGGCAACTCCTCATTGCACAGGACGATGCTTAACCAACTGAGCTACTCTGGCCAGCCAATACTAATTTTTAAAAGGAAACTGAGCCCTGGCCGGTTGCTCAGTGGTTAGAGTGTCGGCCTGTGATCCAGAGAGACCTGGGTTTGGTTCCCGCTAAGAGCACATACCTCCGTTGCAGTTTGTCCCTGGCCCTGGTTGGTTGTGTGGGTGGCAGCCCTCCCTCTCCCTTCCTCTCTCTCTAAAACTCAATAAAGAATAAAGAAATAATAATAATAAAAAAAACATCAATCGGCTGCCTTCTGCACACCCCCCACTGGGGAATGAGCCTACAATCCGGGCATGTGCCCTGACCAGGAATCAAACCAGGACCTCTCAGTCCATGGGATGATGCTAAATCCACTGAGCCACACCGGCCGGACTTAAATGTAGAATTTTAACATGACTTAGAAATTGCACTCCTAGATCTATACATGGATGTCCATAGCAGCATTAGTTATCATAGCCAAAGGTGGAAACAGCCCAAATGTCCATCATCTGGTGAACGGATAAACAAAATGTGGTACCATTCAGCCATAAAAAGAAACTATTGTGGTAGAAATTCGGTCGGCGGGAAGAGAGAGACTGCACGCATTTGGAGGATTAGAAAATGTCTATTTAATGTGCACTGGTGCTGGCCCAGTGGAGTCATCTCCAAAGGCTGAGCCCCACACCTGGGTTCCAGCTGCCTTTTATACATGATAAGTGTCCGGGTATTTGGAGACTTTCTAATTCTGCTGTAGTTTAAGCGGTTGGCTGATGTAAGAGGCAAGTGGGATTACAGAAGTCAGGGACAGGTTCTCTGCATTGTGAGCTTAGCACAATGGGGTTGTCTGCACCCGGCTTGTCTTCTCAAAATGAAGTACTAATGTATGCCTGCCAAAACATGTATGATCCTTGAAAACATTACAGTGGACCTCAGTTCTCAAACTTAATTCATTCTTGAAGGCTGTTTGACAAGTAATTTGTTAGAAAATGGAATCATTTTTTTTCCCATTAGAAAGAATGTAAATTGAATTAATTTGTTCTAGACCCCTCAAATGATTTCTTGTTTTAACCTTTCTTATATGCAGTACATGTCTAATATACTGTTTAATCTATAAACAAACACTTCTTTTCTTTAAAAATTTTTTTCTTTATTGCTTTTTAGAAAGAGAGGAAGAGATAGGGAGATAGAAACATCGATGAGAGAGAACATCGACTGGCTGCCTCCTGCATGCCCCCCACTGGGGATCGGGCCCACAACCTGGGCATGTGCCCTGACTAGGAATCAAACCGGTGACCTCTTGGTACATGGGTAGCTCAGCCACTGAGCCACACCCGCCAGGCAACACTTTTTTTCTTAAATGTATTGAACCACCTTAAATGAATCACTTTCAGCACTAGTTTTAGGGGTGTCTTTCAGGAGGTCAGTATGCAACATCTCTGCCTTTTCACTTACCACTGACTCCAAAATTCTGTTTCCAACTGATTTTCCTTTATCCAAATCAACAACAGTTTTTCTACCTTTTCAATAGTCTGTGATTATTGTTTCTTTCACTCCGTTAGCAATTGAAAGATTAAAGTCAGTAGTGTGGTGTGAGGGCATGCTAAATAGCAATCCCTGATGATGAATAAAGAAAAACTGGCCCTGGCCGGTTTGGCTCAGCGGTTAGAGCATCGGCCTGTGGTCCGGAGAGACCCGGGTTCGGTTCCCGCTAAGGGCACGTACTTCGGTTGCAGTTTGTCCCCGGCCCTGATTGGTCGTGCGGGTGGCAGCCACTCGATGTGTGCCTTTCACGTCGATGTTTTTCTCTCTCTCTCCCTCCCACTCTATCTGTACAAAAAATGGAAAAATGTCCTTGGGTGAGGATAAAAAAAAATTTTTTTTAAAAAAGAAAGAAAAACTGGATTTATTTAAGGAAAGGGGAGTGGGAGATAGGGGTATCCAAAGGGAAGGGCTACACATCACTGATCCATGGGGTATTGGGTTAATGATGGCAGCACCTTGGAGCTGAAGTTTTCATCCTCAAATGCATCCATTGGTGGAAAACTTTTGTTGTCAGTGAGTTTTGGGGTCTTGGTTGGTGGGCTTAGGCAGTGGGGTTGGGTCTGTAGGAATTTGAATGTGCAATTGGTGCTTCTTTGGCAGCCTTAGTTCCTTATATGGTTTGATTCCTGGTGTCTGGCATTTCTGTCCAGCCAGTTCTCCTATGGCAGGGAAGCTTACAACATGGCCATTAAGAATGATATTGTTTTGTAAGTCCTAACAGCAACATTAGCACTCTTGATGGCCTCTTTATGTTTTAAAAATGTGCTAATTAGGCGGGTCGGTGTGGCTCAGTGGTTGAGCATTGACCCATGCACCCAGAGGTCACGGGTTCAATTCCCAGTCAGGGCACATGCCCAGGTTGTGGGCCCAATCCACAGTGGGGGGCATGCAGGAGGCAGCCAACTGATGTTCTCTTTCATCAATGTTTCTATCTCTCTCTCCTCCCATCCTCTCAAAAATCAAAAAAGAAAAATTTTTTAAAAATAAAAATGTGCTAATTGTCCATTTCTCAAGAAAAAAAAAAATTACAGCACAAATTCCTAAGAGGTTTAGGAGTAAACTGACTCCCATTCTCACCTTTGTTTGTGGCCTGAGAGAAACTTTTTGTCATGTTGATATATCAGCATGAAAGGGTTGTCAGTTCAAGAACTGAAGTTTTATTCAAAGACCAAGGCATTTTTTTCTGTGAACAACTTGGTTGAGAATCTAATTGTTACAGAACTGAGGTTTGACTGTAACACCCTTGTAGAAAATGCAGACAGGGAGAGTATTGCATCTGTGGGAAGGCAAGGGAAAGAATCAACTGAGGATCCCTCAAGTTTAGACACTGGCCAAAAGCAATTAACAAGACAGCTGTGCTGTTATGTAAATAAAGGCTTAGTTAAAACACTCTAAACAAATTGAGGCTAAAATCTTGGAGCTGTTTGCCAGGCTGATTAGGGCTCTTTGCTAATTAGGGGACTAGTTCCGTGCCAGTTGTGGGATGGGTGAAATAAAGGGACCTTCTTCATATATATACTCTGGGCTCTGATACCTAACTTTGAGACCCCAAAATTTTTTTTCAAATATCTTAACAAAGCTGACAGGTGCCACAGGGAATATTGGCTTTGTCCTGCTGAGCCTTACCAAAACGTAGGGGATGTCAGTAAACTACCTGCTTAGACACAGACAAAGAAAGTGTTACCCATTCTAATCAGGCATCTGTTACTCATAGCTCTTCAGGGCCCACAAGACAGGGGGGATAGACAAGAATGGCAGATTTTCAGACACTCCGGCAGACAGATATGTTAAATAGCAAATTTTTTAAAGGAATAAGCATATTGTAAAAACTTAGAAGGGTCCCATTGGCAGGACTGGAAATACTGTAATTCTTACTCCATCAGGGCCTCTGGCAGGAAAGACGTCAGTAACTGGTGGCATTGCCACCTAGATAGAATACACCAAAAAGGTATGAGGCCTCCTCCCACAGCACAGGGAAGAAGGGTGTTAGGACTCACACAAGCGATATAATTCCTAATACACATTTTTCAAGCTTCCCCACCCCAGGAGAACAAATACCAAACTTCCCACCACAGGAGGACTGGCCAGACAAGAAATACAACTGGACACCAGGAACCAAAGAAGAACCCAGTGGCACATCTGCATTCCTGTAGATCCAACCCTCTGCCCAAACCCACCAATCAAGACCCCCTAAACCCACTGACTGACAAAAGCGTCCCACCAGTGGATGCATATAAGGACAACACTCCAGCTCCTAGGGACTGTCATCATAGACCCCATACCCCATGGCTCGATGATATCCCTTTGGATATCCCCATACTCCAGCCCATTTTTAAAAAATAAGCCAAATTTTTCTATATTCACCATCTGAGATTACTATTTAGCATGCTTGTCCACCTTGAACCACAGAATTTCACCTTTCAGAGGTGTCGGAGGCAAAGGAGGTTTTAAATCCACTGAGAATAGAGATGTAAGGGGGACTCAGGACACCAGCGTGGAGCTGAGTTACCCTGTCAAAGTGAGGTTAAATCATTCTACCCCAAGGTGCAGGGTAAATGCGTCTACGGGTAACTGCATCCAGAGGCTTACACAGTAAGACTGGTTAAGCCTGGAAACCTGTACCTCCAGGAGGTAACATAGGAGACTGGCCAGTGAAGCCCATTCTCTCCAATGATCTCTATTCTCTTTCAAATGGAAACCAAAATTCAATTATCACAACATTAGCCTCCGAGATGATGGGGGAAATATTTTTTTTTTAATATTTTTTTCTTTATTGATTTTAGAGAGAGAGGAAGGGAGAGGGAGAGAGAAAAACATCAATGAGAGAGAATATTGATTAACTGCCTCCTGCATCCCCCCTTGGGGACTGGGCCCACACCCTGGGCATGTGCTCTGACTGGGAACCAAACTGGTGACCTCTTGGTGCATGGATCAACGCTCAACCACTGAGACACACCAGCCAGGCATTTTCTTTTTTTACCCTCAAACTTTGAAAAGAAAAATATTAATTTTCTTTTGTAATATAGCTTAGCCCCAGTACCAATTCAGGGTCAGGGAAGTCTGGCCTATAAATGGATCTCTAAATTATAGCACTATTCCCCTAACAGAGTTGTTTTGCACGAATAAAAGCAAATGGAGTGAAATAACTTATATTCAAATATTTATAGCCCTTTACCAAGATAGGGATTTAAGAAAAACTTATAAAATGTGTATTGCTACAATATCAAATGAATTAAAGGTCATCTTCCTCACAGTTTCAACAAACTACTTGTTTCTCCCAAAGGCAAACAACCTGCTCTCAGCTCACTCCCCCGCTCAAAGAGCAGCTGCTGTTGTTGAACACTTCCTTTACTACAAAACTGCAGGTACTTGTTTGCAGAATTGCAGACACTTGTTAACAGTCCTGCCACTACCAAGAGTGGAGCTTATTATCTCCCAACCCCTTACACGTGATCCCTATGGAAAGTAATAAATAGGGAGCCTGTTAAAGGAGTTATTCGGGTATATGTTACTTTTTCAATGCCTGGCCTAGCCCTTTATAATTTCTGTTAGGGGACTAGCACTTTGGGGATGCATTTTATCCAGCAAACAGCCCCAACCATCAGGAGAAAGTTACAAAAACTAGCCTTAGGACCCCAGACCTCCTCTGAGCAACTGGTAGAAAAAACTTTCAGTGTTTTTAACAACCAAGACAGGGCAGAGAAAGAGCAAGAAAGCCATTCCCATAGAAGCAAACGGCTCAGTTTTAAGCCATACATCACCTCAAGGGCACCCAACTCCCCGAATACAAGGAACATCAAAGGGCTGATATTATTTTTGCAGAAGAGAGGGATGCTGGAAAAGGGAGTACCCTAGGAAGGGGCTTCCTCAAGGGCCATGCCCTTTCTGTCACAAGTTCAGCCCCTAGAATAGGAACTGTCTCAGGGGCTGCAGGGTCCCCAGATCAGAACCTACTTACCCACATGATGGCCTTATACTGAAGGGGGTCCTACATCCCAGTTGGACCCCCATTAAAAACATCATCATTGAAGGGACTGAGCCAAGGGTGACCCTTGACATGACAGGTAAGCCCATTACATTTTGTTGTTGTTGTTGTTAATCCTCACCCAAGAATAAGTTTTCCATTGATTTTTTTAGAGAGTGGTAGGGAGGGAAGGTAGGAGAGAGAGAGTGAGAGACATTGATTGGTTGCCTTCTGCACGTGCCCCACCATGGCTGGGGATCAAATTTGCAACCCAGGTACATGCTCTTGACCAGGAATTAAACCCACAACCCTTCGGTGTGTGTGCTGATGCTCTAGCCACTGAGCAACACAGACCAGGGCAGCCCTTTACAGATTTTTAGACATGGAGGACTGCTTGCTCGGCTCTGACTCACTCACCAGGGTCTGTTTCTTCCATAACCTGTTTGATCACCGGGGTGAGTGGGCATTCTCAATGCTACCGTTTTATTGAACACCTCGGCTGCAGCCTCAGGAATCCCACTTTTAGTCATGCCTTTCTTATAAATCTGGGGTGCCCTATTGCCTTATTAGAGAGGGACACCTTACCTAGTCTAAACTTCTGAGTAATTAAAAATGTAAATAAGGTTAAGGTAATTAAAGGAAATTTCTTTCTTTTTGTAAATCCTTACCTGAGGACATTTTAACTCTTTTTTTTTTTTTTTTTGGTTCAGGTAGAGTGGGAGGGAGAGAGAGGAAGAGAGAGAGAGAGAGAGAGAGAGAGAGAGAGAGAGAGAGAGAGAGAGAGAGAGAGAAACATCGACGTGAAAGGGACACATTGAGTGGTTGCCACCCGCACGACCAACCAGGGCCGGGGACAAACTGCAACTGAGGAACGCGCCCTTAGCGGAACCGAAGCCAGGTCTCTCGGGACCGCAGGCCAATGCTCTAACCACTGAACCAAACTGGCCATGGCTCCCCTGGGAGAGAAAAAATGTGAGACACTTTTAAATCCACAAAAGCTGGAGGCCTGGGAACTCCTACAATCTGGAAAATAAGCCCAGGCCTGATATCTTCCCCTGCTTCTTTCCCAGCCTCCTTAAGGGTTAACAAGGATGAGAAATAACTTTTTCAAATGCTCTAAGTCCTCCTCCTAGAGAGCCAGAGCTGCAGCAGTTCCCTTGTGTGCAGACTACAGAAGCTGCAGCGGGAGGGCATTCCCCTCTCCTTGCAAAGGAAAAAAATGGTACTTTTAAACTAAAGGCACTAAAATGCCCAAGCCATATATCTTACTATGTTAAATTTAAAGAACGGCTTTTTCACACCCCCCTTCATCCTGACTCCCAGTACCTGTTTGCATTTGAATGGATTAGAACCCCAAACTAGGAAAACTTGTCAATATACATAAACTGCTCCCTCAGGGCTTTAGGGAAGGTTCCCAATTTGTTTGAAAATACTTTAGCCAAGGGTTAGGAAAACTCCAATTAACCAAAGGGACCGTCCTACAATATGTTAATAGCCTATTCACCATTTCTACTATTAACAGAAAGGCCCAAATAGCCTTCCAACAGGTCCAATACCAACAGGTCCTTACTTACCCCATGAGAAATAGCTGGCTTCCACCACCTGTGGATACAGGGTTTTAGAACAAAATGAAAGAAACCGCCAAATCCATATAGATAAGGAAAAAAGACTAGCCAAGTAATGCCCCAAACCCTCAAAGTCCTAGGTGTCTATGTTACCCGTAGGTCTCATGAAAATGAAAAATACACCTAAAGAAAACGTTATCACTTATCTCAAATTAAATCTATTTCTTGTAAGTTCCCACAGGAACCTCAAACTAGAAAATACTCTTGTGAACCCACTGAGTACCTCAAGCTCCTCTTCAAGAAACAAAAACCTGTTACAGATAAGTAATATAGTGACTGGGTGTTAATATAATTGTCCTCCATTCCACTAACCTTTGTGTCAAATTTGTCACTTCTAGGAAACAGCAATTCCATGTCAAGATGATGGTCCTTTGGGATTCCAGCCCCTCCCTACTTTAGAGGACTCAATCAATGGCCTCCCTGTTTCACTCCCTGTCTCCCTTAAAGCAGATGGGAAGAGGATTCTATACCCTAATGCAGGCAAAGTCTACACCCCTTAGCAGCATGAGGCAATTATGGAAGATGGATGTTCCTCCCTTATAACCCTAAAATATTTTAGGAAAGGAAGTCTCTGGGGCGGGGGCGTTACAGGGCAGTTGAAAGCTAGGAAAAGTCCAGGGCAAGAGGAACAGGGAAACTGAGACAAGTTAAAACAAGGCCAAACAGTGTTGATAATTTGCAGCTGGCTTATAAGTAACAAGGCATTATTTTCCCCAAACCAAGGACACTTCAGAGCAAATGGTAAAAACTTTCCTAAGGAGAGAATGCAGGAAAGAAAACTTGAAGAGAATTTGAATAGTAAATTCCGTCACTGAACTGTTACCTTATTATACCTACCTCTGTAGCTATTGCTGATCTCACTTCTTACCTTCATAGTCAATCTTCTTGAAGTTGTCTATCACTACTTCCATTTGCTGACCTCCCATTCTCTCCTCAACCCACAGACATTTGATCTCTGACCCCTTTACTCTACTATTAAACCCCTGTCAAAATCACCAGGGTCCTCCTAGTTGCTAAGTCTAGTGGACATATTCAGTCTTTCTCTGATTCGAACTCTTAGCAGTATTTAGTATATAGACTAATCTCTTAAAATTCTCTTCATCCTGGGTCTCATTTGCATCACCAACTGCTGAATTTTCTTATTTTCCTAGCTACTATTTATTTCCTTGGAATCATTATCTTCCTGGATAGATCCCTTAAATGTTCTGTCCTTTGCCTCTGACTCTTCTTATGCAATATGCTATCCCTAGACCAAATCACCTATTTTTGGCACTTTAATTACAGCCTGGTTACTGATGACTTCTAAATTTCATACGTCTCTCCTGAGCTTCAGATCCACATATCCAGTTTCCCACCAGATGCCCAATAGCAGGCCCACTCCTAACATGAGCATGGCCAGGATAAGAGTACACACAGAGATCCCTGACCTGTTTCCCTTTCCTTCCTCCCCCATCCTACCTTATACTGTGAGGGGCTTCTTGGGTCCACATGTGTGAACATCTCACCCTGAATTTCCAAACTCCATCCACACTCCTCCCAAACAGCCACTTTTTTGGCCACTCCTTGGGGCTAGGAGTGTTACACAATGGCCATGAGGTTCACCCTCACGAGGACAGACCTGGGAGAAAGACTTGTTTACAGGCTGAAAGTCCACCATGTCTTTTGGGGGGGGGGGGGGTGGAGGGGACTTGGGAATCCTAGGAATGAGAAATGGAGTAGGTCTAAAAGTGGGGGTGTGAGCTCTAGGTAGTTATGTCCCCTTAGCACCACAGAGAAAGGCTTGGCATGAAGAGAAACAGAGTGGGGAACATCTTAAGTGTAAGGGTCTAGGGCACTGCCCCCAATTTTCCAAATCTAAGGATTTTAACTGCTCCCAGGTACCTTAAACTCACATATGCAGACCTGAATTTATCATCTACCTTCTTTTCCTCCACTATTACTGCCAATCCACAATCTCCTCTTTTCCTTTGTTCCGTATTTGAGCAAATAGCACCACCAAACTATCTTTTGCCTTAGCTGTAAACCAGGGACTTGATCCTATCTCTTGAACATCTTTATGTCTGTCTTCACCTCATAACCCCACTTGTATGTCTTAGTTTGGATTGTCATTATTTGTCATCTGTTCTCACTCCCTCGGGGAGTGAGACTTAGGGACTAGAAAGCCCTTTGGGATCTGGTTCCTGCTTATCATTATCAATCTATCATCACTTCCTTGTTTTATATATATCTCTAACCAGTTGAATTACTTATATTTCCATGGATGGGCCACACTTACCCACATTTCCTTGTCTATCTATACATCTCTGTCTTTACTGGAAGGATCGTTTTCACCTAATTAATTTCACCTAACTAATCTATTTTTATCCTTTGTACCTTAGCCAAATGTCACATCTAGAAAACACTGTGCTACCTTGTTAGTGCCCCCTTTCCCCACTCCTTGTTAGGGGCCCCTCTTATATGCTGTCATAGTACTTGGTGATTTTGTATCATGCTAGTTGTAATTCTCTTTCCTTCTGGAATATGAGCACCTTGTCTTTATCCCTGTCCCAGTACCCAGCTCAGAACAAGAAACCTAGAAGGCAGGCCCTCTGTAAATGCTTACTAAATGAATCAAAGAACTATGAAATGAACATTACATTATATATACTTTTTAAAAAATTACTGTTTTTAATGTAATTAATAAGCAATTTATATGCTACAATTACTATAAGGTAGAGGAGTTCAGAAATCAGTTTCTAGTTTTTACTGATGAAAATCCTTATGTGTGACCATGAAAAGTGCCTCTGTTGTGGTGAGACTGGTTTTCTCCTCTTCCAAGCTCCAAGGAACTTTTTCTGGATGCCAAGATATTGTGTCCTGGGATTGTCATGTCCTAATGGCAGGGCCTTATTGCCAGTCTTGGGTACTTATGCTCTGCCTCAACCTTCACTTCAAGTAATTTTATTTTTTTGTTAATACTCACCTGAGGATATTTTTCCATTGATTTTTTTTAGATAGATGAAAGGGAGGGAGGAAGGGCAGGGAGAAAGGGGGAGAGGGAGAGGGAGAGAGGGGGAGAGAGGGAGAGGGGGAGAGAGGGAGAGAGACTTCAGTGTGAGAGAGTCACATAGATTGGTTGCTTCCTGCACAACCCTAACCAGGGCCAGGGATCAAACATGCAACCTAGGAACATGCCCTTGACCACGAATCAAACCAGAGACCCTTCAATCACTCTAACTGCTGAGCCACACCAGCCAGGACCACTTTAAGTAATTTTTAAACAAGTGCTGATTATCCTGGCTGGTGTGGCTCAGTGGCTGAGCTTTGACCCATGCACCGGGAGATCACCAGTTCGATTTCCGGTCAGGGCACATGCCCAGGTTGGGGGCTTATCCCCCAGTGGGGGGAGGGTGCAAGAGTGGGCCAATCGATGTTATTTCCCATCGATGTTTCTCTCTCTCCCTTTCTCTCTCTAAAATCAATAAAAAGAAAAAATATTTAAAAATAAACAAGTGCTGATTATATTGCTATTAGGAGGTTTTATTTTTTCTTTAACATTCCCTGTAAAATGCTGGTATTCTGCTTCATTTAAGCTGGGAATTTCTCACTTTGTGGGGGCACTTGGGCTTACTAATAGTATTTGAGTTCTTAGTGTCCTGACCTGTGTCTCTAAGTCCTGAATTCTGCTCTTTTGTATTCTTCATCATGCTGAGGTGAAGAAAGGACTGCTGCAAACTCCCTTTTTTGTGAGTGTAAGTGGGAAGCAACCCTGATTGAGATCCAAGTTGTTAAAATGGATTTCTCCGCTGACTGCCAATGCACATGAAATTATAATTTTTCAATAGGTTTAATGCTTTCCTGCATAAATAACCAATGCCCCATTCTGAATGGCCAGCTCTGTTTTTGGTGAAGTGGAAGCTAACTTTTTCTAGGACAGTGGGTGGATGGAATGCTCCTAAGAATCTCCATTTCAGAACTCTTTTAAACAATTTTAAGAAGTACTTAAACATTTTAAATTATACTTAATCTTTGTAACAATTCAGAAGTATATACAGTCACATACTGCTTTAACATCAGGGAAATGTTCTGAGAAATGCACTATTAGGCTATTTTGTCATTTGTGCTACACACCTAGGTTATGTGGTATACCAATGACATTTATGTGGTCTGTTGTTGACCGAAATGTTATGTGGCTCATGACATAGTAAAAAGTGAAAATCTTCTTCACCTGCTCCCATATTCCCATGCCATACCTCTTGCCCAGGCAGCTACAGATTTTAGAGGGTATCTATCCATCCTTCCAGACTTTTCTCCATGCATTTACACATATAAGTTTTTTTTTTGTTTTGGGAACATCACATGTAGCTTGTTTTAATAAAAATGAGATTATAATATACCTAATATTCTGTGACTTTTTAAAAAATCATTTCCAGGTCAGTAGCTAGTCATCAAATTTTAGCAGCTGCATACCAGTCTATTGCTGATTAATTGCTTAAAGCTCCCAAAGCGAGCTAATTTTATCAAACCAGGAAGGCTACTTTTGGTTTTGTTGAGATTAGATCTTAGCCAGTTAACTGTTTTGTCTTTTTCCCTAAGTACTCTTTAAAATCAATGAATCTCCAAAAGGAAAAAACTGGCGGCGGAGTAAATGGAAGCTACACAGACCATCTCCCAGGACCAAACTGGAATTACAATGAAAATAAAGACAAATCGCCAGGAAGGGGCATCCAAAAGGCAGCTTGGAGGGCCACATAACCAGGGACACTGACTCAATCCTGGTAGGCTTGCGAGGACACGAGAGGGGGCCAGGAGCCCACGGTCTGCAGCGGCCTGGGCTGGGACCAATGGACTCGTCTGGAAGCTGCGCCCTCGGCTGGGTCCTGTGGCCTTGGCTGGGACCAGCAGCCGCCTCGGCTGGATCCTGCAACCTCGGCTGGGTGCTATGCACTCGGCTGGGTGCTATGCACTCGGCTGGGTCCTGCGACCTCAGCTGGGACCAGCGGCAGCTTTGGATGGGTCCTGCAACCTGGGCTGGGTGCTACGCCATCAGCTGGGACCAGCGGCCTCAGCTGGAAGCTAACGCAGCCTCTGCAGCCCTTAGCTGGGAGCAGCGCCCTCGGGTTAAAGTTCCAGGCGGCTCCACAGCGCAGAGCCCGGACAGAGGCTAAATTGGCAGAAGCCACTCACCTTGGGCTACAGCAGAGGGAGGGCAGACTGGACTGGAACTGTGTGGGGACACTCGGGATTTGGAGGGTGCTCAGAGCTTTTGCTGAGTGCAACCACGCAGGACTGTGGTCATCTTATTCCTTCCCAGGGCCTTGGGGAGAGGCAGCGGACACTCCCTCAGAGATTCAACCCCACCCGTGGCAAATGAAATGCTACTTGAGGCCCATTACAACCAGCTGCTGCCCCACCCTCGGGAAATCGTCTTACACTGAGCACCTGGGGGATTTTTTCAGTCAACTCAGAAACCAAGGTTCTTCAGGTGACCACTACTAATAGCCTCCAGGCAAAAAAGCTAGAGGGTAACTACCATTCCCTGGGCTAGCAACTCTAACCAGGAAAGGTAAGACTTGACATTGGTGTTTAAAGTGGGTCCTCCCTGCCTCATCCAAACCCAGGAGAGGGAGCCACAAACAGCAGAACATCAACACTCACAGGGAAAATTTGGCAGACTCCAAAGCCCACAGTGATAGCCAAAATGGTGAAAAATAGAAACAAAAGGCAAATGAAAGAACAAGAGATAAATGAGGTGCAGTTAAGCAAATTAACAGAACTAGAATTCAGAGCGATGATCTTGAGGAAGCTCAACAGCATGAGTAAGGACATAGAGATGCTGAAAACAAACCAATTGGAAATTAAAAACCACCAAGAAGAGATCAAAAATGACATATCAGAAATGAAAAACTCATTGGAAGGTCTAAAAAGCAGAGTAGAGGAAGCTGAGGACCAGATCAGTGAATTAGAAGACAGGGTAGAAAAAAATCAACCAATCAGAACACCAAAAGGAAAAAATGATTAAAAAACAGGAAGACAGCTTATGAGAACTGTGGGACAACTGGAAACATAATAATATTCACATCATAGGAATCCCCGAAGAAGAAGAAAATGAGCAAGGGTTAGAGAATATATTCAAAGAAATAGAGACAGAAGACTTCCCTAATTTGGTGAAGGAAGAAGGCATTCAAGTTCAAGAAGCACAGAGAGCCCCAAGAAAGAAGAACCCAAACAGGCCCACACCAAGACACATAGTAATCAAATTGCCAAAAATTCAAAACAAAGAGAGAATCCTAAAAGCAGCAAGAGATAAGCAACAGGTTACCTACAAAGGAAACCCCATAAGGCTCTCAGCTAACTTCTCAACAGAAACACTACAGGCCAGAAGGGAATGACATGAGGTAATCAAGGCCATGAAAAACAAGGATCTGAATCCAAGACTACTCTACCCAGCAAGGCTATCATTCAAAATAGAAGGTCAAATAAAGAGTTTCCCAGACAAAAAAAGGCTAAGGGAATACATTAGCACCAAACCAACACTGCAAGAAATGTTAAAAGGACTGCCGTAATTAGCAGGAGAAATAGAAAGACAACTATAACCACACTAAACAAAAATGGCAATAAATAAGTACATATCAATAATCACCTTAGCCCTGGCCAGTTTGGCTCAGCGGTTAGAGCGTCGGCCTGTGGTCCGGAGAGACCGGGGTTCGGTTCCCCCTAAGGGCACGTACTTCGGTTGCAGTTTGTCCCCGGCCCTGGTTGGTCGTGCGGGTGGCAGCCACTCGATGTGTCCCTTGATGTCGATGTTTCTCTCTCTCTCTCCCTTCCTCTCTCTCCCTCCCACTCTATCTGTACAAAAAATGGAAAAATAGCCTCGGGTGAGGATAAAAAAAAAAATAATAATAATCACCTTAAATGTAATTGGATTGAATGCTCCCATAAAAAGACACAGAGTAGCTTGTTGGATAAGAAAGCATGACTCATCTATATGTTGTTTACAAGAGACCCACCTCACAACAAAAGACTCACATAGGTTGAAAGTGAAGGAATGGAAAAAAACCTTCCAAGAAAACGGAAAGGAAAAAAAAAGCTGGGGTAGCAATACTCATATCTGATAAAATAGATTTCAAAATGAAGGCCATAACTAGAGACAAAGAAGGCCACTACATAATATTGAAAGTGTCTATCCAACAGGAAGATAACCTTGATAAACATATATGCACCCAATATAGGAGTACCAAAATATATCAAAAATCTTCTGGAGGACTTCAAAGGAGAAATCAATAGCAATACAATCATAGCAGAGGACTTCAACACCCTGCTGACATCACTGGATAGATCCTCTAAACAAAAAATTAGCAAGGAAACAGAGACTCTAAATGAAGCACTAGACCAAATGGACTTAATAGATATCTACAGAAAATTACACCCCAAAACTACAGAATTCACATTCTTCTCAAGTGCACATGGGACATTCTCAAAAATAGACCACATGTTAGGGCACAAACTAAGTCTCTACAAGTTCAAGAAGACTAAAATCATATCAAGCATCTTCTCAGATCACAATGGCATGAAACTAGAAATCAATTGCAAGAAGAACATACAAAGACATTTGAACACATGGAAGCTAAATAGCATGTTATTAAACAATGAATGGGTCACCGAGGAGATCAAGGAAGAAATCAAAAACTTCCTGGAAACCAATGAAAATGAAGACACAACAACACAAAATCTATGGGATGCAGCGAAAGCAGTTCAGAGAGGGAAGTTCATAGCACTACAGGCCTACCCCAAAAAACAAGAAAAATCTCTAATAGACTATCTAACCTCACAACTTAAAGAACTAGAGAGCAAACAAAAAGAAAACCCCGGAGCAAGTAGAAGGAAGGAAATAGTAAAGATCACAGCAGAAATAAACGACATAGAGTCCAAAAAAACAATTCAAAGGATCAATGAAACAAAGAGCTGGTTTTTCGAAAAGATTAACAAGATTGATGGACCCTTAGCTAGACTCACCAAGAAACAAAGAGAGAGTACCCAAATACACAAAATCAGAAATGAAAGAGGAGAAATAACAACTGACACCACAGAAATACAGAAGATCGTTAACAACTACTATGAACAATTATATGGCAACAAATTCGACAATCTAAGCGAAACGGACAAATTTCTAGAAACACATATTCTCCCAAAACTGGACCAGGAAGAGATAGAAAACTTGAACAGACCAATAACAACGGAAGAAATTGAAGAGGTAATCAAGACTCTCCCACCAAACAAAAGCCCAGGCCTGGAAGGCTTCACGGGGAAGTTTTACCAAACATTCAAAGAAGTACTAACACCCATTCTCCTCAAACTATTTCAAAAATTCAAGAAGAAGGAAGACTTCCAAATTCGTTTTTTGAAGCCAGCATAATTCTAATTCCAAAACCAGAAAAAGACACTACAAAGAAAGAAAACTACAGGCCAATATCCCTGATGAACAAAGATGCCAAAATCCTGAACAAAATACTAGCAAATCAGATCCAGCAATACACCAAAAAAATTATCCACCATGACCAAGTGGGATTCATCCCAGGGATGCAAGGCTGGTACAATATTCGCAAATCAATAAACGTGATACACTACATAAATAAAATGAATAATAAAAACCACATGATCATATCAATAGATGCCGAAAAAGCCTGTGACAAAAGCCAGAATCCATTTCTGATAAAAACGCTCAGCAATGTGGGAATACAGGGATCATATCTCGACATAATAAAGGCCATATATGAAAGACCTATAGCCAACATCATACTCAAAGGGGAAGAAACTAAAAGCATTTCCCTTAAGAACAGGAACAAGACAGGGATGTCCACTTTCGCCACTCGTATTTAACATAGTACTGGAAGTCTTAGCCACAGCAATCAGACTAGAAGCAAAAATAAAAGGGATCCAAATTGGAAAGGAGGAAGTGAAACTGTCATTATCTGCAGATGACATGATACTATACGTAGAAAACACCAAAGACTCCATCAAAAATTTACTAGACTTAATAAGTGAATTTGGAAATGTAGCAGGATACAAAATTAACGTCAAGAAATCGATGGCATTCTTTTTTTTTTTTTTTTATCCTCACCCGAGAACATTTTTCCATTTTTTGTTCAGATAGAGCGGGAGGGAGAGAGAGGAAGAGAGAGAGAGAGAAACATCGATATGAAGGGACACATTGAGTGGCTGCCACCCTCACGACCAACCAGGGCCAGGGACAAACTGCAACCGAGGTACGTGCCCTTAGCGGGAACCAAACCCGGGTCTCTCCGGACTGCAGGCCGGCGCTCCAACCACTGAGCCAAACGGGCCAGGGCTCGATGGCATTCTTATACACCAATGATGAACTCACAGAAAGAGAAACTAAGAAAACAATCCCATTCACCATTGTGGCAAAAAAATTAAGATACCTAGGAATAAACTTAACCAAAGAAATAAAGGACCTATTCACAGAAAACTACATGTCATTGAAAAAAGAAATAGAGGAAGATATAAAAAAGTGGAAGCACATACCCTGTTCATAGATTGGAAGAATTAACATCATTAAAATGTCCATATTACCCAAAGCAATCTACAGATTCAATGCAATCCCCATCAAAATACCAACGGCATACTTCACAGAATTAGAACAAGTACTTCAAAAATTCATATGGAACCAAAAAAGACCTCGAATAGCCACAGCAATCTTGAAAAAGAAGAACAAAGTTGGAGGGATCACATTACCAGATTTCAGGTTATACTACAAAGCCACTGTAATCAAAACAGCCTGGTACTAGCACAAGAACAGGCATATAGACCAGTGGAACAGAACATGGACCCAAGGCAATATGCTCAATTAATATTTGACAAAGGTGGCAAGAGCATACAGTGGAGTAAGGACAGCCTCTTTCATAAATGGTGCTGGGAAAATTGGACAGCTACTTGCAGAAAAATGAAACTAGACCATCAACTTACACCCTACACAAGAATAAACTCAAAATTGATAAAAGACTTAAATGTAACTCCTGAATCCATAAAAATCCTAGAAGAGACTGTAGGCAACAAAATTTCAGATATCATACGCAGCAGAATTTTTACTGACACATCACCTAAGGCAATAGAAACAAAGGAGAAAATGAACACATGGGACTACATCAAACTCAAAAGCTTCTGCACAGCGAAAGATACAATCATCAAAACGGAAAGGCTACCCACTGTATGGGAGACCATAACTGCCAATGATATATCGGATAAGGGGTTAATTTCCAATATATATAGAGTGCTCATACAACTCCATAAAAGGAAGACAAAGAACCCAATTAAAAAATGGGCAGAGGAACTAAATAGACACCTCTCCAAACAGGACATACAAATGGCTAAGAGACATACGAAGAAATGCTCAACATCACTAATCATCAGAGAGATGCAAATTAAAACAACAATGAGGTATCACCTTACACCTGTCAGAATGGCCGCCATCAACAAATCATCAAACAACAAGTGTTGGTGAGGGTGTGGAGAAAAGGGGACTCTAGTACACTGCTGGTGGGAATGCAGACTGGTGCAGCCACTATGGAAAACAATATGGTGTTACCTCAAAAAATTAAAAATTGAACTTCCATTTGACCCAGTGATCCCACTTCTAGGAATATACCCTAAGAAGCCTGAAACACCAATCAGAAGGAATATATGTACCCCTGTATTTGTAGCAGCACTATTTACAATAGCTAAGATCTGGAAACAGCCCAAGTGTCCATCAGTAGACGAATGGATAAAAAAGCAGTGGTACATATACACAATGGAGTACTATGCAGCTGTAAGAAAGAAAGATCTCTTATCCTTTGAGACTACATGGAGGGACCTGGAAAGCATCATCCTAAGTGAAACAAGCCAAAGCGAGAAAGACAAGTATCACATATGATCTTACTTATTTGTGAAATATAATGAACATAACAGTCTGAGGAATGGGGTAGTCCCAGAGACATGGAAGTGAAGTACAGACTGACAATCCCCAGAAGAGGGGGTGGTGGGGGCGAGATAAACCACAGAACTTATATGCATGTATGCATGAACAATGGACATGGACAACTAAGCTGGGGACAGTGCAGGGGGGGAGGGGTAAACAGTGTGGGGGGGGGAGAAACATCTGTAACAAAAATTAAATAATAAAAAAAAGTAAAAAAAAAAAAAAGACACTAACAAAAAATAAATAAATAAAATCTATGAATCTCTTTCTTTTACTTTCCTTACTAATTATGTTTACTTATTTGTAGTTATAATTTGCTGTCATAGTTTATTATTATAACATTGTTTAATTTTTTTTGTGTGTGTGGTACATGCCCCTAGCGGGAACTGAACCAGGCTGCTCAACCACTGAGCCAAACTGGCCAGGGCTGTTTAAAATTTTTTTAAATATTTTTTCTTTATTGATTCTAGAGAGAAAGGAAGGGATAGGGGGAGAGAGAGAGAAAAACATCGATGATAGAGAACATCAACTGGCTGCCTCCTGTGTGCCCCCAACTGGGGACTGGGCCCACAACCTGGGCATGTGTCTTGACCCAGAATTGAACCTGGACCTCAGTCCATGGGACAGTGCTCAATCCACTGAGCTATACTGACTGGGCAGCATTGTTAAATTTGATTCCAGAATGCCTCACACATATGCCATAAACAAACAAACTTTCAGTGTAATGTTGAACTTAGCCCTGGCTGCTACATAGCTTAAGGTGTTCCTATTTTAAACATTTCATACCTAATATTATTTGAGCTGTATTAACACACCAAATGAGGCTGCATTGGCCTTGGTAAGGCCAACTAATTGTGTTTAAATATTTGTTACTTAGAAAAACCTTCTTTTATCATGGTGGCTTTTGAACATACACAAACGTGGACAGGATAATAGCATAATAAAGCCCTATATACTATCACCCAGCCCCAACAACCAACAACCCATGGCCAATCATTTTGGGAATATCAACCATGTTCAGGTACACATTATCTCATTTATCCTCACAGCAACTCTGTTAGCTATTATCTCCAGTTTATCTCGAATTGCATAACTTGTTTGTAATAAGTTCAACTCAGGATTCAACTCTGTGGTTGATGCACCAGTGGACCCCAAACCAGTGTGCTCAGGACTAGAGGGAACCTTTAATATAATAGACGCCAGGGCCCCTCCAGACCTACTAAAACTGAATATATCTGGTGATGAGGAAGAGGGGCGAGTCCCTGGACAATGGAAATTTCATTAAGTTGCTCAACTGATTTTGAAGAGCCAGGTTTGGAGCAACTGCACTACTTGATGCTGCGTGCTCAAGCAGTGGTTTTCAAACCAGGTGTCAGGCTTCAGGATGACCTTGTAAATTTTAACCTCTAAAATTCCTCATAACATTCAGTGTTGGCCCTAAACGCCTGCGCTTTACAAAAATCAAGACTACCAAAACTAAAATGCCATGGGGCGTGTGTGTGTGGCATTTTCTCTTGTAACGAGTACGTACTGGGAACGGATGCGGGGGGTGAGGGGTGGGGAGGAGACAGCCAAGCCCAGATTGGCTGACACTAACCCCCAAATGAGCTGAATGGGATAAACTCTGAAGATCCACCACGAAGGAAACTTACTTCCTTTAATCCAACCGGGGGGGACTACTTATAGCGTCCCACGGCTACAACTTACCAAGGGTGGGGCCCACGCCACCACTCCTCGTCCCCATAGTTCTCTGCTCTTGCTCAGAGATTAGCAAAAGGGGGACTGGAGGGAAAGCCGAAGTTTGTCATCAAGGTTGCAAGAAAAAACATAGCTCCCCAGATGCCTGGGACGGAGAGGTCGGTAAAGACCCCAACTCCAACCAGAACTCCACCCGATATAAGTAGTCGGGGAAAGTAACACCTCGACCCTCGCGGCGGGTTCCCAAACTCTTAAATTTCCCGGGCGCCCCGCCCCTCAACAACCTGTCCTCCGGTTTCCAAGGCGTCGCGCAGGAAGTGACTTCAGGACGGGGACGTGGAGACGCAGGGCACTTCCGGCAGCCGCGATTGTGGGGGTGGGTTGGACCAGCCCTTCGGTGTCTGGGTTTCCTCTCGTGGTTGGGCCGATTGGCGTGGTGTGCGAAAGAGGCGCGGGCCCGACGGCTTGGAGGTGGGAGCAAGGGGCGGCGGCTGGTTTGTGGGTGTTGGTGGGAGAGGGCTTCTGGAGGTTGCCAGGCAGGTTTGCTTTTAGGCTTCGAGGTTCCAGGCCTCGTAGACTTTTATAGAGGCGCACGTGCTCGAGGCTGCGTCGGGCGTGCAGAAGGCCTGGTACTAGGGTTGCTTCGGGGGCGTGGTTTGAGGTGGGAGGCCAGGGACCGGGGATTCTAAACAGTCTCGGAATGGAGGTGTGTGGCTTTAAGCGTCCCAAGGCCCTTGTTTTAGCCTTGTTGATGGCTGCTGCAGGTCGCCCACTCATTACTTCGTGCCTCAGTTTCCTTTTGCACAACAGAGTAGGGTGTGGTGGCAGGAAAGAGCGCGAGTGCCACAACCATGACTGATAGCTTGAGGACAGAGATGAACTGGGGTCTGGAAGGGAAAGGTGGCTGAGAAATTACCTGCCAGGGCCCAGCTTCTGCTGAATCCTGGGACCTTCCTGTTGATTCTTTCCTGCTGTTGGTGTAAGGCTGAGCTCATCAGTACACTTTGTGTGATTAAAAAACAAAATTTTTTTTCTTTACTGATTTTTAGAGAGAGGAAGGTAGAGGGAGAGAGAAATAGAAACATGGATGAGAGAGAACATCCATTGGCCTCCTCCTGCATGCTCCCCACTGGGGATTGGGCCCACAACCTGGGCATGTGCCCTGACCTCTTGGTGCATGGGTGGAGACTCAACCACTGCGCCACACTAGCTGGGCTGTGTGATTTTTTAAAAAATATGTTTTTATTGATTTATTAGAGAGAGAGATAGAAGCATCGATGTGAGAGAGAGACATCCATCAGATGGCCTGCCTCCTGCATGCCTCCTGTTGGGGTGTAGCCTGCAACCGTGACATGTGCCCTGACAGAATCAAACCAGGATAGGCGCAATCCACTGCCTCACACATGCGGGCCTGTTTCTGAGATATTGATTAGATATATCAATACTTGATTTGTAAGTGGTTGAAGTGTTTTGCTGTGAGGGAGGCATAGCCCTTGCCTACTTGGCCAGTTGGTTTTCAATACATCTCCCAATTCGAGAGCTAGCTGGAATCCTAACAATCCTCTCCCATGGTAACAGATGAGGAATTTGGGACCCAGAATGGTTTTTTCTCTTTCCTAGACACAGACTAAAGTGATTTCATTCTGCTACCTGTCTATATTGGTCTTAATCCCATCAAAACATAAGTGACTGTCGTCTGAGCAGGACTATATTTCTGGAAACCGGATGGAATCTAATCTTTTTTTCAGTGTTCTTTTTTTTTAATCTTCACCTGAGGATATATTTCTGTCTATCTTCAGATAGAGTGGGAGGGAGAGAGAAGGAAAGAGGGAGAAACATTGAAGTGAGAGGGACACATCAACTGGCTGCCTCCTGCACAACCCTGACCAGGGCTGGGGCTGAACCGTGACCAAGGTACGTGCCCTTGACCAGAATCGAACCCGAGACTCTTTGGTCTGCGGGCCAATGCTCTATTGCTGAGCCAAACCGGCCAGGGTTAATCTTTTTTTAATGAGTAGCAGATTAGGTATGCTGAGCACAAAATTCCTATTTGTAGCCCTGGCTGGTTTGGCTCAGCAGTTAGAGCATCAGCCTGTGGACCAGAGACTCCCAGTTCCGTTCCTGCTAGGGCACGTACCTTGGTTGCAGTTTGTCCCCGCCCTGGTTGGGTCGTGTAGGTGGCAACCAGTGGATGTGTCTCTCTCACATCGATGCCCCCCCCTCCCCTCCCCGCTCTATATGAATATAAATGCAAAAACGTCCTCCGGTGAGGATTTCTTGTATGGAGTGAAGATGGTTATAAATAACAACTTTTTTATTACTAAGAATTTTTTGGTGGAGCTTGAAAGTGAGGGTAGGGTGGTGGGACTAGCAGTGTCTCTCAAACTTTTTTGACCTTGACCCACCATTAGATACATATTACATCATGAGTCATTTTGCTTCCTGCATGCATAAAGTGTGTGTACACACACAATACAGAAGTTTACCCTTTCTACATATGATGCCTTTAACATTTCATTAAAAGAAAAAAAGTTGATTGTAACTCACTAAATTGACTCTGACTGCTAAAGACCTATAGTTTGAATAACATTGAACTAGAAAATATTTATGATTCCTGAGATTCTGTAATTAATACAAAGTGGAAAATGTGTCATTTTTGTTAATCAGTAGAGTAACAGAACAGTACATCCAAATTTGTAGCTCCGAGTGGATATAATATCCATAGTGATAGTGTCACTTTTAGCAAGGCATTTGTAAAATCTTTTATGATGACCCAGCGGATGAGATGGGGGAATTTGCCAGAATGTGGTAAAAGTAAATGGAGTCATGACTTTGAGTATCCGTGTCTTGAGGGGTTTGATTTATGGACACAACGCCACTGGGATCTGGTGATCTGAATGAGGCTCTGTCATTTTCTTCATACACAGTATGTCTTTGAAGCCTTATCTGGAAGGTATGCTTAGCAAATTTGTGGCCTTGATGAAGTAAAGAGAGAAAGTATCTCCTGGTTAATCTCAAGATTTGTCCAGTGCAACTTAATGAAATGGAAGGGTTATTAAACGTGGGAAATTTCACTTAAGTCCAAAAAATTCAGTTATACCAGTTAAGGTAGGGATGTGATTTATGAAGGACTCGTGTATAAAAAGATGTGGAATCTTATTAATCTGAATCAGTGGTTTGGTTAGCTTGTGAGAAGAACTGGTGTGACCTGCAGTATTAGATTGCATTAGGAAAATGTAAGATCAGGGAAGGTTGTTGCATTACTTGACCCCAGCACTTGTTGGCTTACACCTGGAATTTTAGATTTAGGTGAGGGTATCTACAAGAATAAATTAATTTTGAGGTTAGACATTAAAAAGAGTTGTAATTTGCCCTGGCTGGTTTGGCTCAGCGGTTGGAGCGTCGGCCTGCGGTACAGAGAGACCCGGGTTCGGTTCCCACTAAGGGCATGTGCCTCAGTTGCAGTTTGTCCCTGGCCCTGGTTGGTCGTGCAGGTGGCAGCCACTTGATGTGTCCCTTCACATCGATGTTTCTCTCTCTCTCTCTCTCTTCCTCTCTCTCCCTCCCGCTCTATATGAACAACAACAAAAAAGAGTTGTAATTTGTCAAATTATAAAAAAGTAATTTTTTTTATTGGCTGTCTGAAGATATGGTGTAGTTGCTTTGGCATGAGTGATTCTTTTTCCTGATGTCATGTCACGCATATTCCGGGTCAGTGTGGTCTTAAAATATTTTTGCTTAAACATGTCCAAAACATTGGGAAATCTATGTATCACTTACTTTTAAGTTGGCATCTGAAAATTTTCATCATAAATTTAAGTAGTTTAAACATTTAATTTAAAAAAGTTAAGGACATAATTTCTGACATTGTAAATATTGATTTTCTAAAAATAAATACAAAGCTAAATACAATAGCAATTTGATGTCTTAAAAATAATACAGATAGCCCTGGCCGGTTTGGCTCAGCGGTTAGAGCGTCGGCCTGCGGTACAGAGAGACCCGGGTTCGGTTCCCGCTAAGGGCACGTACCTCGGTTGCAGTTTGTCCCCGGCCCTGGTTGGTCGTGCGGGTGGCAACCACTCGATGTGTCCCTTCACATCGATGTTTCTCTCTCTCTCTCTTCCTCTCTTTCCCTCCCGCTCTGTCTGAACAAAAAATGCAAAAATGTCCTCGGGTGAGGATTAAAAAAATAAATAAATAAATAATACAGATAGCCCTGGCCAGTTTGCCTTAGTGGTTAGAGCGTCTGCCTGAAGACCAAAGAGTCTCGGATTTGATTCTGGTCAAGGGCACACACTTCGGTTGTGGTTTGGTCCCTGGCCCTGGTCCAGGTCGTGCGGAGGGCAACCAATCAATGTGTCTCCCTCACATTGATGTTTCTCTCTTCTCTCTCCCTTCTTCCCTCTCTCCCTCCCTCCCTCACATTCTTTCTGAAGATAAATGGAAAAATATCCTCAGGTGAGGGTTTAAAAAAAAGATACACACACACACACACACACACACACATACACAACCTTTATTAAGAATCCTCTAAGAGCGTCGGCCTGCGGTCTGGAGAGACCTGGGTTTGGTTCCCGCTAAGGGCACGTACTTCGGTTGCAGTTTGTCCCCGGCCCTGGTTGGTCGTGCGGGTGGCAGCCACTCGATGTGTCCCTTCACGTCGATGTTTCTCTCTCTCTCTCCCTTCCTCCCTCTTCCTCCCACTCTATCTGTACAAAAAATGGAAAAAAAAAAAAAGAATCCTCTAAGAGCCCTGGCCAGTTTGGCTCAGCGGTTAGAGAGTCAGCCTGCGGTCCGGAGAGACCCGGTTTCGGTTCCCGCTAAGGGCACGTACTTCGGTTGCAGTTTGTCCCCGGCCCTGGTTGGTCGTGCGGGTGGCAGCCACTCGATGTGTCCCTTCACGTCGATGTTTCTCTCTCTCTCTCCCTTCCTCTCTCTCCCTCCCACTCTATCTGTACAAAAAATGGAAAAATATCCTCTGGTGAGGATAAAAAAAAAAAGAATCCTCTAAGATATGTATAAATGGTATATTACATTACTTGATTTTCAAATGTTAAGCTAGTCTTGTGTTCCTGTAATGACCCCATTTAGTCGTGGTGTATAATACTTTTTTTATATGTTGTTGAATTCAATTTACTGATATTTTGTTAAGAATTTTTCTGTTGCCCTGGCCGGTTTGGCTCAGTGGTTCGAGCATTGGCCTGCAAATCAGAGAGACCTGGGTTCGGGTCTCACTAGGGGCATGTCCCTCGGTTGCAGTTTGTCCCTGGCCATGGTTGGTCGTGCGGGTGGCAGCCACTCGACGTGTCCCTTTCCTGTCGATGTTTCTCTCTCTCTTCCTCTTTCTCCCTCCCACTCTATCTGAACAAAAAATGGGGAAAAAATGTCCTCAGGTGAAGATTAAAAAAAAAAAAAGAATTTTTATGTTGCCCTGGCCAGTTTGGTTCAACAGTTAGAGCATTGGTCCACATACCAAAGAGTCACGGATATGATTCCAGTCACGTACCTCGGTTGCAGTTCGGTCAGGGTCTTGACAACCAGTCAATGTGTCTCAATGTGTCTCTTTTTTTTAAATCTTCACCTGAGGACATTTTTCCATTTTTTGTTCAGATAGAGTGGGGGGGGGGGGTGGAGAGAGAGAGAGAGAAACATTGATGTGAAAGGGACACATCCAGTGGCTGCCACCCGCACGACCCAACCAGGGCTGGGGACAAACTGCAACCGAGGTACATGCCCGTAGCGGGAACCAATCCCGGGTCTCTCTGGACCGCAGGCTGACGCTCTAACCGCTGAGCAAAACTGGCCAGGGCATCGATGTATCTCTTTTACATTAATGTTTCTCTCTGTCCCTCCCATTCTGTCTGAAAATAAATGGAAAAATATCCTCTGGTGAGGATTTAAAAAAAAAAAAATTTTTTTATGTCTGTGTTCATGAGGGATATTGATCTGAGATTTTCTTTTCTTATGATGTCTTTGTCTGGCCTTAGTTATCAGAGTGATACGATTGACCCTTGAACAATAACAGATTTGAACTGTGTGGATCCACTTATACTCGAATTTGTTTCTGTAAATGCACACTTGGCCCTCCATATCCCTGGGTTTCCACCTCCATAGATTCAATCAACTGTGGATCAAAAACAGTATTTTCAATCCTTGTTTGGGAATCTACGGATGTGGAATGTCAAAAGTATGTATTGTTTCATGCTATTTTATGTAAGGGACTTGAGTATCCCTGGATTCTGGTATCTGCCTTGGTGTGGGAGTGTCCTGGATGATTCCCCTGTGGATACCAAGGGACAACATTAAGTTTTTTGGGAGTCAAAAGTTCAGGGATTTTAGACTGCTCCTTAATTTCCGAATTGTTCAGTGTTAACTGTACTACCATCATAAATGAGCTGGGAAATGTCTCTTCCTTTTATATTTTCTGAAAGAGTTTGTGTGTGTTATTTTTTTCTATATGTCTGATAGAATTTACCAATGAAGTCCCTGGGCCTAGGCTTTTCTTTATGGGAAGATTTAAAATTACTAATTCAGTTTCTTAACTTGATATAGGTCTATCTACATTTTCTATTACTTCTTGAGTCAGTTTTGGTAATTTGTATCATTCTGAGAATTGTCCATTTCACTTTTTTTTCTTTTTCTTTTTGAACTTGTATCCATACATTTTTCCACAAAATGTTATCCTAAAGCAGGAGTCAGCAAACTTTTTCTGTAAAGGGCCAGATGCTAGGCTTTGTGAGTCATGTAGTTTCTGTCATAACTGCTCAACTTTTTCATTGTAGTGCAAAAACAGCCACAGACGTCTGACTGGTGTGGCTCACTGGTTGAGCGTTGACCTATGCACCAAGAGGTCGCCGGTTCGATTCCTGGTCAGGACACATGCCCAGGTTGTGGGCCTGATCCCCAGTGGGGGGCATGCCAGAGGCAGCCAATCAATGTTCTCTCTCATTGATGTTTCTATCTCTCTCTCCCTCTGATTTCCTCTCTCTAAAATCAATAAAGAAAAAAAATTAACAAAAAAACAGCCACAGACAACAAGCAAACAGCTGGACATGGTTGTGTTTCCACAAAACTTTATTTGTAGTGATCCAGATTTGGCCTATGGCCTGCAGTTTTCTGACCCCTGTCCTGAAGTAATAACTTATGGTTGGAAATCTTTTATTGATAATTCAGTTATCTAGGCAGATCCAGTTTATTAAAAGCAGTGTGGAGCCCTGGCCGGTTTGGCTAAGTGGTTAGAGCTTTGGCCCACGGACTAGAGAGTCCTGGGTTCGGTTCCTGCTAAGGGCAGGAACCTAGGTTGCAGTTTTTCCCCGGCCCCGGTTGAGGTCGTGTGGGTGGCAACCACTCGGTGTGTCTCTCTCACGTTGATGTTTCTCTCTCTCTCTTCCTCCCACTCTCCCTCTCCCTGAAGATAAATGCAAAAATGTCCTCGGTGAGGATTAAAAAAAAAAAAGTAGTGTGGAAATTGATTCCCTTGCTTGCCTATCTTTGTGTACTCCTAGGGATAAGTGTATTCTAGTTTGAAGATTGGGACTTAATTTCTAAGATGTTGTAGAAGTAATTCAGGTGTTTTTGAAGTTTTGTTGGGTGAAAAGGGAGGTGGCCCTTGCAGTGTGATATTCTAGGGCCATAAATCAAGTCCCCTATCTGACCAGTATTCTTTCTGCTAAAAGGAGACATTTGAAATAAAATTTGCTATATGGTAAAAACTATATAGATTGTGTCATTTAATCTTTACAGTGATCCTGTGAAGTGGTGGTATAATTGGTAAAATTCCCATTTTGTAATTGAGTCTCGAATTTGGATAATTTGCTCAGATCTTACTGTTGATAAGTGAAGTCCAGAAGTGAACCTGGGCCTGTGATGTCTGACCTCAGAATTCCATGCTCTTTTCACTGTGCTGCCTTTTATGGAAGATACGGACTAAGTATTACTATTGTACTGAATGTCTTCTTTTTTTTATCCTCACCCGAGGACATTTTCCCATTTTTTGTTCAGATAGAGCGGGAGGGAGAGAGAGGAAGAGAGAGAGAAACATCGACGTGAAAGAGACACATCGAGTGGCTGCCACCCACACAACCCAACCAGGGACAGGGACAAACTGCAATTGAGGTACACGCCCTTAGCGGGAACCGAACCCAGGTCTCTTCGGACCGCAGGCCGACACTCTACCCTTGAGCCACACTGGCCAGGGAATGTACTGGATATTTTCTTTTAAGATCTCTACCACTTCTGGCCAGTGTGGCTCAGGGGTTGAGCATCCACCCATGCACCAAGAGGTCACCATTTCGATTCTTGGTCAGGGCACATATCCAGGTTGTGGGCCCGATCCCCAGTGGGGGGCATGCAGAAGGCAGCCAGGCAATGTTCTCTCTCATTGATGTTTCCAGTTCTCTCTCCCTCTTCCTTTCTTTCTAAAATCAATAAAGAAAAAAAATCATTAGGAGAAAAAAAAGATCTCTGCCATTCCCAAGATTTTGATTCTGTAAATATTTTTTTCAGATGGAGGCATGGAAAATTACTTAGTTTTTCAGAAATCGATAACTAACCACTTAATCATCCACAGCTGTTGATTGTAATTATCCTGAGCAGAACAAGGGGTTGCTCCTTGCATCTGAATCTGTGAGTGCTGTCTGTTGTGGCAGTTGAGATGGAAGTCAGTAGGTCTATAATTGGCAAGTTGTTTATTTGTAGCTTATGTATCATTTTGATAACTGCCTCAGTTGTGTAACGTGTGGAAGTCTATTTAGGGTTGTCTGACTTTGTTTCTAAAGGTTTTTTTTTACAAGAGAAATAATTCATTGAGGCATAGTTATATAGTAGAATACTACATATCCGTGAGAAAGAGTGAACTAATTCTATATGCAACAACAAGGATGAATCTCAGAGATGTAACATTGAGCAAAAGAAGCCGAACACTTTATTTATTTATTTTTTTAATCCTCACCCGAGGACATTTTTTTTGTTTTTTGTTCAGGTAGAGCGGGAGGGAGAGAGAGGAAGAGAGAGAGAGAGAAACATCGATGTGAAAGGGACACATCGAGTGGCTGCCACCCGCACGACCGACCAGGGCCGGGGACAAACTGCAACCGAGGTACGTGCCCTTAGCGGGAACCGAACCCGGGCCTCTCAGGACCGCAGGCCGACGCTCTAACCGCTGAGCCAAACCGGCCAGGGCAGAAGCCGAACACTTTAAAAGAGGACTTTTATAATTTCATGTATATGAAGTTCAATAACAGGCTGTGCTATCTTTCCTGATAGATATCAGAATAATGGCTACCTTTGTGGGTACACAACAGAACTGTTTGGGGTGTTTGAAGTATTGTGTCTTGATTTGGCTGTTGGTTATGTGGGTGAATTAATATGTAAAAATTTATTGAGCTGTACATTTAACATATATAGACTTATTATATGTATACCTTGATAGAAAAGTAAGAAATAAAAGGCACCAAAGATTGTTCTTTATCTTCTGCTTCAGCTGTAACTCTTCTTTTGACATGAAGGGGTTAGCTCTATAATTGGTGAAGCCCCTTCCTTAGTGTGTTCATCTGATTAAGAACCCAGTTCATGGCACTCCACTTGATTTACAGTTTTCAGTTAACAAAAAAAGTTTCTTTATAGAATACAGGCATGCCTTGTAGATACTGTGGTTTTGGTTCCAGAATGCAGCAATAAAGCAAGTACTGCAATAAAGTGAGTTATAATCTTTTTGCTGGTGGAGTGTCTTGCCTTCACTATAGTAAAAAAAAAAACAATATCTATGAAGCACAATAAAGTGAAGCTCAATAAAATGAAGCATGCCTGTAAACCTATTTGCTAAGTTTTGCAATGTGTTAATGTTGTATTTTACATAGAGGGAAGTTTCTAGTAAGAGAAAAGAGTAGTTTGTTACGTATTGATTGAGTGATTACTTTTTTTTTAAATCCTCACCTGTGAATATTTTTCCATTTTTCTTCAGAGAGAGTGGGAAGGAGGGAGAGAGAGAGAAACATGGAAGTGAGAGAGAGAAACATCCACTGGTTGCCTCCTGCAGGACCCCAACCAAGGCCGGAAACTAACTGCAACCGAGGTACGTGCCCTTGACCGGAATCGAATCTGCAACTCATCGGTCTGTGGGCTGACACTTAACCGCTGAGCCAAACCAACCAGGGCGTGAATGGTTGCTTTTAAAAAATTTTTATTTTTTCCTTTATTGATTTTAGAGAGAGAGGAAGTGAGAGGGAGAGAGAGATAGAAACATCTATGAGAAAACATCAATTGGCTGCTTCCTGCATGCCCCCCACTGGGGATTTGGCCCACAGCCTGGGCATGTGTCCTGACTGGGAATCGAACTGGCACCCTCTTGGTGCATGGGTCAACGCTCAACCACTGAGCCACACTGGCCAGACTTGGTTACTTTTTTTGTAAATTTTTCTCTTTTTTTTTTGTTTTGTTTTTGGTACATGCCCCTAGTGGGAATTGGACCCAGGTCTCTCTGGTCCGCAGGCCAATGCTCCAACCACTTAGCCAAACCAGCCAAGGCTTGGTTACTTTTTTTAATGTTGCTATTAATATAGAACTAAATAGAAAAATATCTGTAATCCACATTTTAAAACTTCACAATTTTACTCAGTTATTAACATAATATAAACTTGGTATACAACATCAGTGTCTTAAAGATAGATATGTTGAATGAAGAAGTAAAAGTCTTTTCACATCTGATTAATTTTTGGTATTTTAAAATTTTTTATTGTAGCTTTTCATTCTGCATCTATCTAAAATAAACATCAGAGTAGAATCATGATGGGTATAAATGACAGGAATAGAAATTTATATTTTTATGACATTAAGTAGACAAAGGCTGATCAGGAAGGGGAAAATAAGTCTGAAGTATGTAAGTGTATTTTGTTCCTTTTACTATCATCAATGTTGTGGACATTTTGCGTGGGAAGTTTACCTGATCTCTTAAATTCTTATAGACGTATTGATAATTGCAACTCAGTGATGGAAATGTGAGAGTTCATTATGCTGTTCTACCTACATTTGTGTATGTTTGAAATTTTCTATAATAAAATTAAAAAAAAAAAAAAGTCTTATGGATAAGCCTGTTAATGCATTGTTTCTTTTATTTTCTGCTCTGTCAGGATAGTTTTGTGATGCTTGCTCAGTTAGATCACTAGAGAACTACCTGAGTTTGTCTTTAGGTTTTTATGTTTCTGATGGAACATAATCTTTTTATCACAGGAGTTCTGTTTTGCTCCTTTGTATACTTTTTAGTTATTTTTCCTTTTTTATACTTTATATTTTATGTAGATACATTTCTGAAATTAATATTTGAAATAGCTTGAAATGCTATTCTATTTATTTTATATTTTTCATGGAAAACACTAAGCCAGTGTTTCATTTTGTACCTAATATTGTTTGTTACGTATATACTCATCTGCTATTTCCTGACTTCCTTCTGTGTGTAGGGCAGTGTTAGATGTCATATCTTATATAAGATTTTGCAGAGTATGCTTAAAGGATATTGTATTTTTAGAACCATTTCCAAAAAGAGTCAGGCATTTAGATATAAATATTTAGGTACTCTAGAGTTTGAGTGATTAACGTCTGTCAGATTTTTAAAATTTCAATTAAATACGTTAGTTAATTTTTTTTTTTTTTTTATCCTCACCCGAGGACATTTTTCCATTTTTTTGTTCAGGTAGAGTGGGAGAGAGAGAGAGGAACAGAGAGAGAGAGAAACATCGATGCGAAAGGAACACATCGAGTGGCTGCCACCCGCACAACCGACCAGGGCCGGGGACAAACTGCAACCGAGGTACGCGCCCTTAGCGGGAACCGAACCTGGGTCTCTCAGGACCGCAGGCCGACGCTGTAACCGCTGAGCCAAACCGGCCAGGGCACGTTAGTTAATTTTTTATTGTTGAAAGTATTATAGATGTCACCCTCTTTCCTCATTGACCCCCTCCTCCCCACTGTCATATTTCTTATGTCTAATTCATTCACTGGTTGAATAAATACTTACTGAGTTCCTCTTCCATTCTAGGCACTGTTACTGATTGAACAAGACAATCAAGGTTCCTTGCCCTTGTGGAGCTTACTGTCTCGTGGGGTGACATACAACATAAACAAACAAATAAGATAATTCATATGGTGATTTATTCTGAGATCATAACAGAAGGTAAGATGTTGGCGAGGGATGGGGAATAGCTACATTAGATTGGGTAGCCAGGGAAAGCCTCTTTGGGGTGGTGACATTTTAGCAGATACAGAAAAACATGATAGAACTAGCCATTCACAGAGTTGGAGAGAGTATATTCAGAGAATACCTGGTACAAAGTTCTTGAGGGAAGGAATAAACTTAACATGTTTGAGGAACAGTAGGAAGGCCAATGTGTCTGGAGTACGGTGGGAGTGAGAGATGAAGCTGTGAGGTTAGCAGAAATCAGATTATGTAAGGATGGTAATCCATGGAAAGGAAGCTTGACTTGATTACAAGTATAATTGTTAAGCAGGGTCAAGACAACTGATTTACATCTGAAATTTTGCTCTGGTTGCTGTGTAGAAAAAGAATCAAAGTAGGGGCAGGAGTGGAAGCAGAGAGACCAGTTAGGGGACTTCTGCAATCATGAGATGGTGGTGGTTTAGATTAGGAAGGTAGTGGTGGAGGTGGATCAAATGGACATGTTTTTGAGTGGTGATAATAGGATTTGCTGCTAGATTGAGTGTATGGGATGAAGGACAGGAAGGAATCAAGGATGACAAGGAACTTAGTGGATGTCAGTGCCATTTATTGAGATGAGAAAGGCTTGTAAAGGAACAAATGGGAGTGTTAAGCAGATGGCTAGAGAAATGAATTCTCTTTGGGACATTTATGAAGTTCCTAATAGACATTTTTTGGTAGGAACTGTTCAATGTGTGAGTTTTCATCTTACGTTTTGTGGAAAACTTTTCTAGGAAGTTAGTTTTTCCTTATATTGGAGGAATAGCTAAATAATTTTTGGCTTTATATAGTAATTATGTTGGTTACATATTTTCCTTGTTTTTATTGAGATATAGTTTATGTACAATAAAATGCACAGATATTAAGTGCCCAATTCAGTGAGTTTTGATAAAGTGTACATCCTTGTAACTACTGCATCAATAAAAATTACTTCTGTTTTTTCTATAAAGTATTCATCTGTGTGACTTCTTTCACTCAGTTTTTCAGAATCCTCTATGTTGTAGCATAAGTAGTTTGTTCCTTTTCATTGTTGAGTAGTGTTCCATTGTATAGTTATTATATAATTTAACTCTTCTCCTTGTTGCCATATTTTGGCTGTTGTGAGTAAAGCTACTACAGAGGTGGGCAAAACTAGGTTTACAGTTGTAATGCAAATAAATAATACAATAATTAGTAATAAATAGTACAAGACTAACTTTGTTTCATGTACTCAATGAGTATAAGTCTTTTTTGAATATATGTTTTCATTTCTCTTGGGTAGGTCCTAGGAATGAAATTTTGGGTCATAGGTGTGTGTTTCATATTATAAGAAACTGGCAAACTGTTTTCCAAAGTGGTTGTATCATTTTACATTATCAGCACTGTAAGGAAGTCCTAGTTGCTCCACATTGTCATACATACTTGGTATTACCTAGCAATCCTTTTCATTTTTCTCAGCAGTCTTTCTAGTGAAGATCCTGCACATTTTTTCATTATTCCTAAGTATTTTATGTTTTAAATACCATTCTAAACAGTATTTTTAACTTTCATTTTCAGTTGTTTGTTGCTATTCTATAGAGTATTGTTGTCTCTTTTATGTTGAGCATGTATCCTGTGACTGCTAAATTCACTTAATAGTTTTAGTAGGATTTTTTTTTTTTTATTCCTTAGGGTTTTCTATATACACAGTTTACAAGTAAAGACAGTTTTACTTCTGCTTTTTCAGTATTTATGATTTTTGTTCTCGTTTTATTGAACTGGCTGAACCCTACAATATAGTGTTGAATATAAGTAGAAGAGGTGAGAATGGACATATTTGCCTTGTCCCAGACTTAGGGAGAAAGGATTCATTATTTCATCATTAATCTGATATTAATTGTTTTAGAAGCCAACTCTTTTTTGATATTATGAATAGAGATTGAATTTCATCAAACGATTCTTTATGCATTTATTGATAAGATATTGGTATACATGGTTTCCTTATTTATTTTAATGCGTTAGAAGACACTGGTTTTTGTTTTTGTTTTTGAATTGAAAAGATCACTTGTTACTTTTTACTTACTTATTTATTTATTTATTTATTTATTTATTTATTTATTTATTCCTTACCCGAGGATATTTTTCTGTTTATCATCAGATAGAGTGGGAGGGACAGAGAAAGAGAGACAGAGAGAAACATAGATGTGATAGAACCACATTGACTGGTTGCCTCCTGCATGACCCGACCAGGGCTAGGGATGAACTGCAACCGAGGTACGTGCATTTGACTGGAATCAAATTTGCGACTCATTGGTCTGCAGGCCAACGCTCTAACCACTGAGCAAAACCGACCAGGGCAAGACATTGGTTTTTTAAATTAAACTATTTGTTTGAGATAATTGTAGATGCATATGAATTTGTAAGAAATAATACAGAAAGATTTTATATGTCCTACTTGGTTTTCCCCATTGGTAACATTTTGCAAAAGTATAGTGCAATATCACTACCAGGATATTTACATTGATATGGTTACGACAGAACATTTTCATTACTATAAGGACCTCATGTTGCCCTTTTATAGCCATATTTAGTTCCCTTCTGCCTCCTCCACCCCTTCCTTAACTCTTGGGAACCATTAATCTCTTCTCCATTTCTAAAAATAATTTGTCATTTCAAGAGTGTTCTACAGATGGAATCATACAGAATGTAACCTTTTGGGATTGGCTTTTTTCACTTTTTCACCATGGTATAGATGTACACAGTTTGTTTAACCATTCACTTGTAGAAGGTCACCTGGATAGTTTCCAGTTTGGGGATATTAAGAGTAAACCTGATATAAACATTCATGTAAAGGTTTTTATGTAAACTTAAGTCATTCTTTTCTCTGGAATAAATGACCAGTAGTGCATTTTCTGGGTCATATAGTAATTCCATGATTAGATTTTTTATAAATTGCCAAATTGTTTTTAAGAATGGCTGCGTTATTTAATATTTCTATCAGTAATATATGAGTATAATCCAGTTTTTCCACATCCTTGTCAGCACTTGGTGGTGTCAGTATTTTTTATTTTAGCATTCTGGTGGGTATGTAGTGATACCACATTGTGGTTTTAATTTTCATTTCCTTAATGGTTAATGATGTTGAACATTTTTTTATGTGCATTCTTTTTATCCTCACCTGAGGATATGTTTATTGACTTCAGAGAGAGAGAGAGAAGAAGGGAGGGAGGGAGAGGGAGATAGAAATATCGATGTGAGAGAGAAACATGGATTGGTTGCCTCCCATATGTGCCCTGACAGGGAATCAAACCCGAAACCTTTTTGTGCATAGGACCATGCTCTAGCCAATTGAGCCACCTGGTCAGGGCTTCATGTGCCATTTGTAGTATCTTTGTTGAAATGTGTTTTCATGCCCGGCTGGTGTGGCTCAGTGATTGAGCACCGACCTATGCACCAAGAGGTTGCTGGTTCGATTCCTGGTCCAGGCACATGCCCAGGTTCTCGGCCAGATACCCAATGGGGGGCATGCAGGAGGTAGCCAGTCGATGTTCTCTCTCATCAATGTTTCCATCTGTTTTTACCTCTCCCTTTCCTCTCTAAAATCAATAAAGAAAATAAAAATACAGATATTAGAAATGTGTTTTTATGCCCATTTTTATTGGATTGTTTTTCATTTTTGTTTTTTACTATTGGGTTTTGAGAGAGCTTTTTTTTTTTTTTATCCTTACCCGAGGACATTTTTGCATTTTTATCTTGAGATAGAGCAGGAGGGAGAGAGGGAGGAAGAGAGAGAGAAACATTGACGTGAGAGAGACACATCGAGTGGTTGCCACCCACATGACCCCAACCGGGGGCTGGGGATACACTGCAACCGAGGTATGTGCCCTTAGTGGGAACTGAACCCAGGCCTCTCTGGTCTTCAGGCCAACGCTCTAACTGCTGAGCCAAACCAGCCAGGGCAAGAGAGTGCTTTTAAAAAAATATATATTTTTGATGCTAGCCCTTTGTCTTTGTCAGATAGGTAGTTTGCATATGTTTTCTCTCAATCTGTAACTTCTTTTTTTTCTTTATCCTCACCTGAGGACATTTTTCCATTTTTTGTTCAGGTAGAGTGGGAGGGAGAGAGAGGAACAGAGAGAGAGAGAAACAACGATGTGAAAGGAACACATCGAGTGGCTGCCACCCGCACAACCGACCAGGGCCGGGGACAAACTGCAACCGAGGCATGCGCCCTTAGCGGGAACCGAACCCGGGTCTCTCAGGACCGCAGGCCGATGCTCTAACCGCTGAACCAAACCGGCCAGGGCTGTAACTTGTATTTTTTATTCTAACAAAAGTCTTTTGCAGAATAAAAGTTGTCATTCTTTTTCTGTTTTTTTTAAACTTATCTTTATTGTTGAATGTATTACAGATGTTCCTCATTTTTCCCCCATTGACCCCCTCCTCCCCACTCACATCCTCCTCCTGCCTTTCCCCACACTGTTGTCTGTGTCCATTGGTTATGCATATATACATATAAGTTATTTGGTTTATTTCTTCCCACCCCTCAATCCCCCTTTTTTTGAGGTTTGTCAGTCTAGCAACCAATTTGTACTTCTTAATCCCTTCACCTTTTTCACCCATTTCCCCAACCCCCCTCCCATCTGGCAACCAACAAAATGTTCTTTGTATCTATGAGAATGTTTCTGTTCTACCTGTTCATTTTGTTTGTAGATTCCATTGTTGATAGATATGTATTCATTGCCATTTTGTTTGTTCATATATTTTATCTTTTTCTTCAAAAAGGCCCTTCATCATTTCATATAATAATGGTTTGGTGCTGATGAACTCCTTTAACTTTTTCTTGTCTGGGAAACTCTTTTTATATGGCCATCGATTCTAAATGACAGCTTTGCAGGATAGAGTAATCTTGGTTGCAGGTTCTTGCTTTTCATCACTCTGAATATTTCTTGCCACTCCCTTCTGGCCTGCAAAGTTTCTTTTGAGAAATCAGCTGACAGCCTTATGGGAACTCCCTTGTAGGTAACTAGCTGCCTTTCTCTTGCTGCTTTTAAGATTCTCTCATTGTCTTGAATCTTTTGCATTTTGATGATGATGTGTCTTGGTGTGGGCCTCTTGGGGTTCATCTTATTTGGGACTCTCTGTGCTTCCTGGACTTGTATGTCTGTTTCCTTCACCAAGTTAGGAAAGTTTTTTGTCATTATTGTTTCAGACAGGTTTTCAATTTTTTGCTCTTTCTCTTCTCCTTTGGGCACCCCCAAGATGCGAATGTTGGCACGCTTGAAGTTGTCCCAGAGGCTGCTTACACTATCCTCATTTTTTTGGATTCTTTTTTCTTTTTGCTGTTCTGATTGGGCGTTTTTTTGCTTTCTTATATTCCAAATCGATGGTTTGCTTCTTGGATTTACGTACTCTACTATTGAATCTGTGTAAATTATTCTTTATTTCATTTAATGCCTCCTTCATTTCTGACTGTGCATTCATCATTTTTTATGCTCTTGAGGCCCTCATTAAGTTCACTGAGGTTCTCACTAAGTCCATTGATCATCCTTATAAGTAGTGTTTTGAATTCAGCGTCTGTTAGGTTGCTTATCTCCATTTCGCTTATCTCTTTTCCTGGAGTTTTGTTCTGTTCTTTCATTTGGGACCTGTTTCTTTGTCTCCTCATTTTGGCTGTCTCCTTGTGTTTGTTTCTACTTAACCAGAGGTATAGGGCTAGCTGAGACCAGATGCTGCTTATTTGAAAGAATTTAGGAAAATCTGAAGCAGGATCCAATCCTATGGTAAAGCAACTGGCAACAGCTTGGGTGGGCCTGAAAGTTGGTTGGGGTGGGGTGGGGTGGGGTGGGGTGGGGCCTCGGGGAATCACCAGGGCGGGGCAACCAGTGTGAGCCAGGTTGCTGGAGTCCCAGATATGGTGGCTGTCTGCCGCCCCAGGGAAGGGCTCACCAAAGGAACAAAGGCCTCTGACAACGCCTCTGTCCAGGAGAAAGCTGCCTCTCCAGCCCTTGTTCCAGTGCCAAACAACTCAGTTCTTGCCCATATGTTTCTGGTGCCTTTTAAGCTGCCTCCCCCACGCTGAAGCCTGAAGGGTGCGAGTCGGAGTAAGTCCATGAGCGGGCCATTTAAGAGGAGCTGCCTGGGGTTCCAGCTGCCTCAGCCTTCCTCAGCCTCACTTCTGGCTGGTTTTTCCAGCTAGAAGTTATGGGGACTTCTCTTCCTGGCACTGGAACCCTGAACTGGGCACCTGGTGTGGGACGGGGACCCCTCAGTCCTCAGGGAGGACCCTCACAGCCGAGGTGTCCCTCCTGATTTTTATCCACCACATGTGGGTGTGGGACCAGCCCATCGCCCCTCCACCCCTCCTACCAATCTTGATGTGGCTTCTTTAATTCCGTAGTTGTAGGACTTCCATTCAGCTTGATTTCAGGTGGTTTTGAATGATGGTAATGATGATTGTTCTGTAGTTTAGTTGTAACTTTGATGTGGTTGTGGGAGGACATGATACTGCGTTTGCCTATACCGCCATCTTGACCGGAAGTAAAAATTGTAATTTTCAAGAAGTCCAGTTGATCAGTTTCTCTCTTTTCTTTTTTTTTACTGGCAAAAATATTTATTAAGGTATCTCTAACCCCATACAAATATTGACTCTCCCCATTTCTTTTTTATTTTATTTTATTTTATTTTTTTCTTCTCTTTTTCTTAAAATTAATTAATTTATTTTTGTTACAGATGTTTCAGTTTCTTTTTTTCATGGATTGTGCTTTTGGTGTCAAGTCTTAGAACTCATTGCCTCACCAAAAGTTTCTCTTATCTTTTTCCTGAAAGTTTTATAGTTTCAATTTTAGATTTGAGTCTAAGATCCATTTTGAGTAAATGTTTATATAAGTTATGAGACTTAGGTCAAGGTTCATTTTTAGTGATGGATATATATGTGTTCTGGTACCATTTGTTATACAAGCTATGCTGCCTCATTTGGATTACTTTCGTACTTTGTCATAAATGAGGTCAGTGTAGCCCTGGCCGGTTTGGCTCAGGCGTTAGAGTGTTGCCCTCAGATCAAAGGGTCTCGGGTTTGATTCCCAGTCAAGGGCATGTACCTGGGTTGCAGGTTTGATCCCCGGCCCCAGTTGGGATCATGCAGGAGGCAACTAATTGAGGTGCTTTTCTCTCTCTCTCTCTCTCTCTTTCCCTTCTTCCCTCCCTCCCTCCCTTCCACTCTATCTAAAAATCAGTAGAGAAATGTCCTTGGGTGAGGATTAACAAAGAAAAAAAAAATGTGTTCCATGTAGGGGACTTATGGCAGCATAGTAAAAAATGGTACTTACATTCTCCCACAACTACATCAAAATCACAACTAAATTACAGAACAACCATCATTCAGAACCAACTGAAACTGAGCCGATAGAAGTCCTACAACTACAAAATTAAAGAAGAAGCCACATTGAGACTGGTAGGAGGGTCGGAGATGTGGACAGGCTGGTCCCACACCCACGTGTGCCAGATAAAAATCAGGAGGGATACCTCGGCTGTGAAGGTCCTCCTTGAGGAGCAAGGGGTCCCTGACCCACAACAGGCCACCCAGCTCAAGGTTCCAGTGCTAGGAAGAGAACACCTCATAACTTCTGGCTGTTAAAACCAGCAGGAATTGAGGCTGATGAAGGCTGAGGCTGCTAGGGTCCCAGGCAGTTCATCTTTTTTTTATCCTCAACCGAGGACATTTTTCCTTTTTTTTTTTTCTTTTCTTTTTTTTTTTTTATCCTCACCCGAGGGCATTTTTCCATTTTTTGTTCAGGTAGAGTGGGAGGGAGAGAGAGGAACAGAGAGAGAGAGAAACATCGATGTGAAAGGGACACATCGAGTGGCTGCCACCCGCACAACCGACCAGGGCCGGGGACAAACTGCAACCGAGGTATGCGCCCCTAGCGGGAACCGAACCCGGGTCTCTCAGGACCGCAGGCCGAAGCTCTAACCGCTGAGCCAAACCGGCCAGGGCCATTTTTCCATTTTTTGTTCAGATAGAGTGGGAGGGAGAGAGAGGGAAAGAGAGAGAGAAACATCGACGTCAAAGGGACACATCGAGTGGCTGCCACCTGCATGGTAACCGAGGTACATGCCCTTAGTGGGAACCGAACCCGGGTCTCTCCGGACCGCAGGCCAACATTCTAACCTTTGAGCCAAACCGGCCAGGGCCCAGGCAGTTCATCTTAAAGGGCCCAAGACAGACTTACTCAGACTCATCCCCCCGGGCTCCAGCGTGGGGGAGGCAGCTTGATAGGCACCAGAGACATAAGGGGAAGAACTAAGTTGTTTGACATCAGGGCGAGAGCTGGAGGGGCAGCTTTCTCCCAGACAGAATTGCTGGCAGAGGCCATTGTTCCTTTGGTGAGCCCTTCCTCCACAGGGCTGGCACATGGGCACTATATCCGGGACTCCAGCAACCTGGCTCACACTATTTGCCCTGCCCAGGTGATTCCCTGAGGCCCTGCCCACTCAACTTTAGGGCCCACCCGAGCTGTTTCCAATGGCTTTACCATAGGAATGGCCTGTCTTGGCTCCTGCATCAGATTTTGCTAAACTCAAACAAGCAGTATCTGTACTCAGTGAGCCCATACCTTTCATTAGGGGGCCCCAGGACTGGCACTAGCAGCAGCCAGCCTTGGTTCACAGCTTGGCCTTGCCTAGGTATACCTGCAAGCCCAGCCATCTGCAGATCACTTTGTAGCTTATGCCTGGTGTCCTCAGGTACGACACAGGCAGTGAGTGACCTTGGCCTGCACCTCCCAGGAGAACCAGAGCCAGCACACCCAGTGGACACATTCAGACCTTGTCTAAACACTACCACCCAACCACCTCCTCAAGCAATACACTCAAGGGGTGGACTCAGTGGGTACCAAAGCCCTGCTGAAATAAGTCTTGCTTTGTGTGGTGGGCTTCTGCAGAGCTGGTCCTCCAAGATAGAGGTCGGTAGATAGTGGGCACAGCCACTCCTTGCAGCGGATCAGCCTGAGTAAATCCATCCTATTGATGTACCAACAGCAATCAAGACTCAATTACAGCAGAAGAGTATACAGTCCACACAAGGGGTGCACCTCAAGGGCCCAGCTGGAGTGATCAGGGAGGCTATGCCACTGGACCCTACAGGACACCTACTACCATAGGCCACCCTATGAAGCCTAGGAGACCTAGCAATTCTACCTAATACTTAGAAACAAACAAAAGAGGCAGTCAAAATGAGGAGACAAAGAAACATGTCCGAAATGAAAGAACAGAACAAAACTCCAGGAAGACAACTAAACAAAATGGAGATAAACAATATAATAGATGCTGAGTTTAAAACACTGGTTATAACGGTACTCAAGGAACTTAATGAGGACCTCAAGACCATAATAAAGAACTAGTCAGAAATGAAGGATGAACTAACTGAAATGAAGAATAATTTACCAGTAGTAGAGTAGATGAAGCCGAGATTCAAACCATCAATTTGGAATATAAGGAAGCAAAAAACACCCGATCAGAACAGCAAAAAGAACAAAGAATCAAAAAAATGAGGATAATGTAAGGAGTCTCTGAGACAACTTCAAGCGTACCAACATTTGCATCTTGGGGATGCCAGAAGGAGAAGAGAGAGAGCAAGAAATTGAAAACCTATCTGAAAAAATGACAGAAAACTTTCTTAACTTGGTGAAGGAAGCAGACATAACAATTCCAGGAAGCACAGAGAGTCCCAAACTAGGTGAACCCAAAGAGGCCCACACCAAGACACATTGTAATTAAAATGCAAAAGGTTAGAGACAAAAAGAGAATCTTAAAAGCTGCAAGAGAAAAGCAATTAGTTACCTACAAGGGAGTTCCCGTAAGACTGTCAACTGATTTCTTTCTTTTTTTTTTTTTTTTTAATCCTCACCCGAGGACATTTTTCCATTTTTTGTACAGATAGAGTGGGAGGGAGAGAGAGTGAGAAACATCGACGTGAAGGGACACATCGAGTGGCTGCCACCCGCACGACCAACCAGGGCCGGGGAAAAACTGCAACCGAAGTACGTGCCCTTAGCGGGAACCGAACCCGGGTCTCTCCGGACCGCAGGCTGATGCTCTAACCGCTGAGCCAAACTGGCCAGGGCTCAACTGATTTCTCAAAAGAAAATTTGCAGGCCAGAAGGGAGTGGCAAGAAATATTTAAAATGATGAAAAACAAGAACCTACAACCAAGATGACTCAATCCTGCAAAGGTATCATTTAGAATCAGTAGACAGCCCTGGCCAGTTTGGCTCGGCGGTTAGAGCGTTGGCCCGTGGACCGGAGAGACCTGGGTTCGGTTCTCGCTAAGGGCACATACCTCAGTTGCCATTTGTCCCCGGCCCCGGTTGGGGTTGTGTGGGTGGCAGCCAGTTGATGTGTCTCTCTTGCATCGATGTTTCTCTTTCTCTTCCTTTCTCCCTCTTGCTCTATCTGAAGATGGATGCAAAAATGTCCTTAAGTGAGGATAAAAAAAATAAAAATATAAAAATAATAAATAAACTCATAAAAATAGAATCAGTAGACAGATACAGAGTTTCCCAGACAAGAAAAATCTAAAGGAGTTCATCACTACCAAAACAGTATTATATGAAATGTTGAAGAGTCTTCTTGAAGAAGATAAAAAATATGAACAATAAAATGGCAATAAATACATACCTATCAACAATTGAATCTACAAACAAAATGAGCAAGCAGAACAGAAACAGGCTCAGAAACAGAAAACTTTTGGTTGGTTGCTGATAGGATGGGTTTGGGTGAGGTGGGTGAAAAAGATGAAGGGATTAAGAAGTACCAATTGGCTGTTAGACTGACAACTTCAGAGGGAAGGGGGGAGGAGAGTGGAAAGAGATAAACCAAAAAGCTTATATGCCCCTATATGCAATACCAATGGACATAGACAGTAGTGTGGGGATGGCAGTGTTGGGGGGGGACAGGAATGAGGAGGAGGACGTCATTGGGGAAAAAGAGGGAGACATCTGTAATACTTTCAACAATAAAGATAAATTTTTAAAAATGAGTTTGGTGGCCCTGGCCAGTTTGGCTCAGCGGTTGAGCATTGACCTGCGGACCAGAGTCCCGGGTTCAGTTCCCGCTAGGGGCACATACCAAAAAAAAGAAAAAAAAAATGAGTTTGGTGTATTTCTGTGGGTCTATTTTGGGGTTTTCTTTTCTAGTCCATTGATTATTCTCCCACAAATGCCTGTGTTGATTGCTATGCCTACTACGTTTTAAAATTGAGTAGACTGATTCCTCCCATTTTCTTGTCAAAATTGATTTAGCTATTTTAGTTACTTTGCCTTTTCATATGTAATCTTTTGTTTCCTTTATTGATTTTAGAGAGAGAGAGGAAGGGAGAGGGAGAGAGAGTAAGAAACATCAATGAGAGAGAGCATTGATTGGCCACCTCTTGCCTGCCCCCCACTGGGGATTGGGTCCACAACCTGGGCATGTGTCCTGACTAGGAACCAAACCGGCGACCTCCTGGTGCATGGGTTGACACTCAACCACTGAGCCACACTGGCTGGACATGTAATCTTTATAGTAACAAAAAAATCTTGCTGGGATTTTGATAGGAATTGCATTAATCCTATATACTAATTTGGGGAGAATTGGCATATATTGAGTCCTTTTTTTTTTTTAATTGATTTGAGAGACAGAGGAAGGGAGACAGAGAGATAGAAACATCCATGAGAGAGAACATGGACTGGCCGCATTCTGCATGCCCCCCACGGGGATTTGGCTCACAATCTGGGCATGTGCCCTGACCGGGAATCAAACCAGCAACCTCTAGGTGCATAGGTCAACCCTCAGCCACTGAGCCACAACCGGCTGGCCTCTTACTAGTATATTAAAAGAAGATGAACTTTGTATGTTTGTCTTATATCTGTGACCTTGCTGAATTCACTTATTAGTTCTAAGAGTTTGTTTTGTAGATCTTTGGGATTTTTTTCTGTTGATAATCATGTCATCTGCAAATAGGGACAGTTCTATTTTTCCGTTCCAATCTGTGTGCCTTTTATTTCCTTTCCTTGCCTTATTATAAGAAGTTCCAGTACTATGTTGAACAATATTGGTGCAAGTAGACATTCTCATCTTGTTCCTGATCTTAGGAGGAAAGCATTCAGTTTCTCACCATATGATAATGTTATCTGTAGGTTTTTTACAGATGGTCTTTATCAAATAGATAAAATTATTTTTCTGAGTTTTTGTCATTAATAAAATTTGTGTTGAAATTTGTCAAATGCTTTTTCTGCATTGTTACGATCTTTTGATTTGTTTTTCTTAGACTATAAATAAGGTAGATTACAGTGATTGATTTTATAATATTGAATCAGCATTTTATTCTTGAACTAAACCCCTCATAGTTGTGGTGTATAATTCTTTTTATATATTGCTGAATTCTGTCGTCTGATATTTTGACAAGGAGTTTTATCAAAATATGTCTATATTCATGTTCTGTAGTTTCTTTTTGTTTGTTTGTTTGTTTGTCTGTTTTGTTAATCGTCATCTGAGGATAATTTTTCCTTTTTTTTTTTTTTTCTTAGAGAGAATGGAAGGAAGGGAGGGAAGAAGAGAGGGGGAGAGAAAGAGAAAAACATCAATGTGAGAGAGACACATTGATTGGTTGCCTGCACCCCAACCTGGAGCCGGGGTAGAATCTGCAAACTAGGTTTGTGCCCTTGACTGAGAAGCAAACTCAAGACCCTTCAGTATGCAGGTTGATGCTCTAACCACTGAGAAACAATGGCCAGGGTGGGATTTTGTTTTGTTGAGTTTTTTTTGTGATGGTGGTTTATTTGTCTGGTTTTGGTATCAGTATAATTTTACTGCATTTACTGGTGATAAAACCATTCGATCATTTTTATTTATGTTGTTAATGTGATGAAATGCATTAATAGATTTTTTCTATTTATCTTTTTTTTTTTTTTCCCTTTATTGATTTCAGAGAGAGAGGAAGTAAGAGGAAGACAGAGATAGAAAGATCGATGACAGAGAACATCGATTGGCTGTCTCCTGCATGCCCCTCATTGGGGATTGGGCCCACAACCTGGGCATGTGTCCTGACCAGGAATTGAACCGGCGACCTCTTGGTGCATGGGTTGACGCGCAACCACTGAGCCACACCAGCTGGATTCTGTTTACCTTTAGATAGACTTGGAGGGAGGGAGAGAGAGAGAAACATCGATGTGAGAGGGACACATCGACTAGTTGCCTCCCACACAACCCCAACCAGTGCCAGGGATGAACTGCAACTGAAGTACGTGCCCTTGACCGGAATTGAACCCCCACCTCATTGGTCCACAGCCGACACTCTTAACTGCTGCCAAACAAGCCAGGGCACATTAATAGATTTTTATTTTTATTCTTTTCCAATTTTTATTAATTTATTTTTATTATAGACATTTCTCCTTTCCCCCCCCTAAATCCCCTGCTCCCCATCCCGCCCTGCCCCAGCCCCCTGGCATTGTTGTCTATGTCCATTGGCCATGCATACATGCATATAAGTTCTTTGGTTCATCTCGTCCATCCCCCCACCCCCCTACTCTGAGGTTTGGCAGTCTGAACCATACTCCTTTCTATGTGTCTGGATCTATTTCGTTCATCAGCCCACCTTGTTCATTATATTCCACAAATAAGTGAGATCATATGATAGTTGTCTTTTTCTGATTAGCTTATTTTGCTTAGCATAATGCTCTCCAGGTCCCTCCATGTTGTCTCAAAGGATAAGAGATCTTTCTCTCTTACAGCTGTATGGTATTCCATTGTATATATGTACCACAGCATTTTTTATCTACTCAGCTATTGATGGACACTTGGGCTATTTCCAGATCTTAGCGATTATAAATAGTGTTACTATGAACATAGGGGTACATATATTCTTCCTGATTGGTGTTTCAGGCTTCTTAGGGTATATTCCTAGAAGTGGGATCACTGGGTCAAATGGCAATTCAATTTTTAATTTTATGAGGACACACCATATTGCTTTCCATAGTTGCTGCACCAGTCTGCATTCACACCAGCAGTGTACTAGAGTCCCCTTTTCTCCACACCCTCGCCAACACTTGTTGTTTGATGATTTGTTAATGGCGGCCATCCTGGCAGGTGTGAGGTGATATCTCATTGTTGTTTTAATTTGCATCTCTCTGATGCTTAGTGACGTTGAGCATTTTTTCATATGTCTCTTGGCCTTTTGTATGTCCTGTTTGGAGAGGTGTTTGTTTAGCTCCTCTGCTCATTTTTTAATTGGGTTCTTTGTCTTCCTTTTGTTGAGTTGTATGAGCACTCTATATTTTGGAAATTAACCCCTTATCTGATGTATCATTGGCGAGTACTCTCTCCCATACAATGGGTTCCCTTTTCATTTTGATAGTTATTTCTTTTGCTGTGCAGAAGCTTCACATTAGTAGATTGTTACAATATTATCCCTGGCCGGGTGCTCAGTGGTTAGAGCATCAGCCCATGGACCAGAGAGTCCCGGGTTCAGTTCCCTCTAAGGGCACATACCTCAGTTGCAGTTTGTCCTTGGCCCCAGTTGGGTTTGTGTGGGTGGAAACCAGTCAATGTGTCTCACTCACATCAATGTTTCTCTCTCCCCCTCTCTCTTCCTCCTGCTCTAGCTAAAGATTAAAAAAAAAAAAAGCCCTCTAGTGAGGATAAAAAAATAAAATATTAAACCAATGTTGTATTCCAGGAGTAAATACCTGAATAAAATATATCATGATTATTTAGGTATTTACTCCTTGAATGTAATATATTGCTGGATTTGATTTGCTAATATTTTCTTAAGGATTTTTGGTCTATATTTGTATAGGACATTGATTTTTTTTAAATATATTTTTTAAATTGATTTCAGGGAGAGGGAGAGGGAGAGATAGAAACATTGATGAGCCCTGCCAATTTGGCTCAGTTGGTTGAGCGTCGTCCTACATACCAGGACGTCTCTGGTTCAATTCCTGGTTAGGGCACATGCCTGGGTTTTGGGCTTGATCCCAAGTGAGGGGTGTACAAGAGGCAGCCAATTGATGTTTCTCTCTCATTGATGTTTCTCTCTCTCTCTCTTTCCCTTCCCCTCTCTGTAAAATCAATAAAAACATTAAAAAGAAAGAATCATTGATGAGAGAGAAACATCAATTGACTGCCAGGAATTGAACTGGGACCTCTCAGTCCGTGGGACGACGCTCAGTCCACTGAGCCACACGCACCCAGCTACCAATATTATTTTTTTATATATTATTATTATTATTTTTTTAATTCTCACTCAAGGAAATTTTTTTTCATTGATTTTTAGATAGAGTTGAAGGAAGGAAGGGAGGGGGGAGAGAGAGAAAAAGAAAAGAAACATCAATGTGAGAGAGTCACATTGACTGGTTGCCTCCTGCACGACCCCAACAAGGGCCGAGGATTGAACCTGTAACCCAGGTACATGCCCTTGACCAGAATCAAACCCGAGACCCATTGGTCCATGGTCCAGTGCTCTAACCACTGAGCAAACTAGCCAAGGCTCTATATTATTTCTTCATAATATTTGTGAAATCATTCTGGTGGCAGATACATTAAAATATATGAACAGTTTATAGTTTGTGTGATTTTTATATCCAGGTTAATAATGTATCTTTATCCAGTACATGTGCTTTAAAGAATTGTAAGATCTTTATATATACAAATTAAATGATATTACGTTTTCATTAATATGCATATTCCTTCTGAAAAAAAGTTTAATTTTTTGTTTTATTATATCAATTAAAGATGTGAGAGAATATGTATTATTAAGCAACACATGATACAGAGCCTGACATAATTCTTTACTGAATTTAATTAAAGATTTGTCTGTTTCTCAAGGTATACTGCCTGGTTTCTTTTCTCCACGGTCATCTCACATCTGAAACATGGCTACGGATTGGCTGGGCAGTATTGTGTCTATCAACTGTGGGGATAGCTTAGGTGTCTATCAGGGAAGAGTGTCAGCAGTGGATCAGGTCAGCCAGACCATTTCTCTCACCCGACCTTTCCACAATGGAGTGAAGTGCCTTGTGCCAGAAGTCACCTTCAGGTGAGTGTCCTGACTGATCTTCCAAGTCTAATCTGGTGGTCTGTGGAGCTTGAACCTAGGCCAAATTGCCAATATTCTCTTGTGTAGGGCTGCTTATGAATAGAGTCGTCTTGTCAGAGGTGAGATTTTGCAGTCTGGGATCTTGTAGTTCTGCTGCTGTTTCAATGGACTGTCATAGTTAGCTTTCTACTAATGGTTCAGGGTTTGTGAAACATTTTATTTCTATCGAGCACACAGTATTATATTATTTAAATGGGTCATATTCAAAATAACCTTTCTGTTTTCTTTTGTGGTTTCAGATTTTCTTTCTTAGTTTGTTATCACTGTGCTTTCTTTTTTAAAATATGTTTTTATTGATTTTTTAGAGAGAGAGGAAGGGAAAGAGAGATCGAAACATTGATCAGCTGCCTCCTACACGCCCCCCACTGGGGATCAAGTCTGCATCCCAGGCATGTGCCCTGACCAGGAATTGAACTGGGACCTCTCAGTTCATGAGATGACACTCAATCCACTGAGCCACACCAGCTGGGCTCACTGTGCTTTCTTAATCTAAAGTTGTTATTGATTTTCCCCTGCATAATTGTAGCTCTCTTTGCAGATCTGTGTCATAATTTACTTCCAGAAGCACACTGTAGCCAGTAGTTAAAGACCTTAGTTACATGGATATATTTTTCTTAGTGTTTGCCAGCATATCTGAAGTTCAGTTGTCTTTTTAAAAATAATTTTTTTTTATTGATTTTAGAGAGAAAGGAAGGGAGAGAGGGAGAGATAGAGACATTATGAGACTATAGATTGGCCGCCTCCTGCCTGCCCCCTACTGGGGATTGTGCTCACAACCTGGGCATGTGCCTCAACGGGGAATTGAACCGGCGACCTCTTGGTACATGGGTTGATGCTTATCTACTGAGCCACACCAGCTGGGCTGAAGTTCAGTTGTCTTCACATCCTTCTTTTTACCAATGTGCCAAACTTATGTTAAAAAAAAAGGCTGTTGGGCAAGAGCTTCCTTAACTTTCTGAACAGTACCCACACATAACCTTTTCTGTAGGTGTATCCATTTTTATTTCTTACCTCCTCTGAAGTCTCAATAGAAAAACTATCCTTTGTGTTCAGGGCTCACTTAAGCATGTATGCTTTATATGCTATCCTTTGAGACCCTATCCATCTTTTTTTGTGTCTTTAGTTTCAACCTTTATACTGTCTCTTTCCTCTCCGCATTCTGACATCTCAGGCCTCCCCCGTAGTACAGATACCCCCTCACCCCACATACAACTTGCATTTGCAACTACTATTTCCTCCTATTCACACCCAAAGCTCTTTTCATAGCAAAACAGTCTGCCATCATTCCCTTTGTGGCCTCATTCTCTAGTCCCTCCTTATCCCCCTTATCTTCTTCCTAACTTTACCATTTTTGCTGAACTAGCTTTTGCCAAGGTTACAGATGACCTAATTGCCAAATTCAGTGGCATTGTCTCAATTATAATCTATTCAGATGCTCCCTAACTTTTGAAGTATCCTCTTCTTTTTAGTTTCTCTCTTATACCTTTGGGTTTTCTTTCCATGTTTTCTTCCATTCCCTTATATATCTTTTTTTTCCAGGTTCCTTTTCTTCTCACTTTTTAAGATTGGATTACTCAAATTTCTTTCTTTGATTCTTTTCTAGTCCTGTACTTTCTAGACAATCTCATGTGTACCTTCTTAAACATTAATGAGACCCCAAATCTTTTTTTAGTAATAATAGACATTTATAAATTCTTAATAACTAAATACTAGACTTAATGCTTTTCATATATTATGTCATTTATGCTAATGAGAATATTGTAAACTGGCCATTGTTATTACTGATGACTTCTCTGTTTGCCTATACCAAATCTTTAGGAACTGAGCTCCAGACACTTTATTTTAACTGTCTACTGGTCATTTCGAGGTGGAAGACCTTAAATCTTCAATTTAAGATTTTCAAAGCTGCCCTGGCCACTGTGGCTCAGTTGATTGAGCATCATCCTGTGCATTGAAAGATTGCCAATTCGATTCCTGGTCACATACCAGGATGCAGGTTCTGATCTCCGGTCGGAGTATGTGTGGGAGGCAACCAATCAGTGTTGCTCTTTCACCTCTCTCTCAAATCAATAAAACTTTTTTTTTTTTGGTATGTTCCCCTAGCAGGAACTGAACCCAGGACTCCCTGGTCCGCAGGCCAAGGCTCCAATCGCTGAGCTAAACCGGCCAGGGCTAAAACATTTTTTAAAAAAGATTTTCAAAGCTGAACTCATGTTGCCTACAGATTTTTTCTCCCCCCAAAAATCTACCCTTAATAGATGACTAATGACACCTTTCACCCAAGTTAGAAACTTAAGAATCATAATAAATTCTTTCTTCTCTTTGATCCTCCTGTTCAGTTAATCACCAAATCTGGTGACTTCCAAATGTCTCCTGGTTCCATCTTCCATTCTCCTTTTTCATTGTCACTTGCCCTATTTATCTCTTATTTCTTGCCTTATCTCCTAACTGTTGTTCTTGCCTCTAATTTCTCCACCTACAGCCACCAGAAAAATCCAATGTGATTATGACTGGTCCCTGATTACCTCCACAGGCCTTACCTCCTAATGGCCCTCCACAAGTATCCTTCCCTTTAGTTATGCCATACATTTGCAGTTTATCAGATAGGCCACATTTTCTCAATCTCTGAGCCTTGGCCTGAGATACCTCTTCTGCTTGGGTAACTCTTATTTTCCATCCCCACTGAGACTTAGCATACATGTTTCATCCATCTCTGCCAAACTAACATCTCTATTTTCTTTTTGGTTTTCTAGTCTCCTACACATATTTCTGTCATAGTATTTAACACTTTTCTTTGTCTACTTGTCTTTTCTGGTGACTAGACTGTTAGTTCTTTGTGAGCATGTATTGCTTTTCATCTCTATATACCCCATTCCCAGTGCAGGGCTTACCACATAGTAAGTACTCTGTATATGCCTACTGAATGAGCAAGTGAGTGAATGAATGAAATAAAGCTGTTAAGCATTCTGGAAATCTAAGATGCTAATGATAGTTTTGTGATTAACAATAGGGCTCTTTAAAGGCCAGTACTATGTCAGTTGAATGTTGGTGGCTGAGTCTTGTCTTTAAGTGCTCTACCACCTTTCCTAGTTTTTTCCTTTGATAACTCATTGAAATGCAGCCCTGCAAGGGTGTGTAGCTGGTTGCTGTTGATTCCAGTTTCATCACTGTTACCACTATTGTAGTTTTGAGAATTGGATTCTTTTGTGTATTTCAGGGCAGGTGACATTATGGAATTAAAAATTCTGGAGATACCAGGGCCTGGAGAAAACCAACATTTTGGAGACCTACATCAGACAGAATTAGGCCCTTCTGATGTTGGGTACCAAGTGGGTATCAATCAGAATGGCACAGGCAGGTTGGTCAAGAAGCCAACCTCTTCCAGCAGTGCCCCTCAGAACATCCCTAAGAGGACAGATGTGAAGAGCCAGGATGCTGCCGTTTCCCCCCAGCAGCAGCAGTGCTCCAAGAGCTATGTGGACAGGCACATGGAGCCCTTGAGTCAGTCCAAAAGTTTCCGTCGTCGGCACAACTCTTGTAAGTTGGAGCAAGTTGGTATTTCTTCTTAACCTGATGTTTGAGGGCTGTAAGTTCTTACCCACTGCTATTATTTAAACAAGTCTTTATTACCCTAATAAAAAAGGATGCTACAAAAGCTTCACAAAAATATAACATAGTTAGTTCTCTTATTCCAGAGCTACAAGATACTAAGGGGGAAAAAAATCTGTTAGACTCACACCAGTTCCCTGCCCTCTCCCACTACTTCTCTTTCTTCAAGAAAAGATCTGCCTAGAGTGCACATAGACAGAAGTGATACTGTTTTTAATCTGATAACTGATGATTGTTGTGATGTTTAAGTTGAACCTGCACTTAGGCTGTTCCAGGGAATTCTTGAATAATTTTCTTGCAATTTGGCTCCCATCCTCAATTAGAGAACAGGAAGGGGCTTGCCTAGACATCTCTGTGATCTTAGTTTCTGACAAACTGACAATTTTTCTTTTTTTGTTTAAGAGAGAGTAGCTGCGGGTAGAGAAACATAGATATGAGAAAGACACATTGATTGGTTGCCTCCCTCACCTGCCCTGACTGGGACTTGGGATCAAACCCACACTCCATGTATGTGCCCTTGACTGGGAATCAAACCCATGACCCTTTGGTGCATCAGCCGACACTCTAACCACTGAGCAACACTGGCCAGGGCCAGAGTGACCATTTTAAATTTGCTGTACTCACTGTCCCTACTGGTACATCCAGAGAGTATTCACTGATGTGTATTGATGTCCAGTTTTGTTTAGTACTAACAAATTGTTGAATGCTATTTGCTCATTAAAGAACCATAGTTAATTCACTAGATCCTGATTTTCTCTGTAACATAGTCACTGAAATAATGTGAATCTGTTATATAATGGTGAATTATAACAGATTCATTAGAATCTGTGTGGCACCAGTGTCAGGGGTCATCCAGTTATGAAATACCTGTTTCTGTGACTAAACTATTGAAATTTTGAAAATTAAAAAAATGTATTTTAAAGTACTTTTCTTCCGTGCTTGTTAAGTAACTATCTGAATTGACAATGATTGAAACCTGAGATTGAAATTGAATTGTTACTTCTGTATCCTTTCAAAAACTATAGAATGCTTTAGATAGAAATTGAGTCTTTCCATTTAGACTTAACCGTCATTACATTACTTTACTGTTTCTTTTAAAAAAACAGACCTGCCCAGCCCATGTGGCTCAGTGGTTGAGCATCAACCCATGCACCAAGAGGTTGCTGGTTCAATTCCCGGTCAAGGCACATGCCCAGGTTGTGGGCCCGATTCCCAGTGGGGGGGTGTGCAGGAGGCAGCCAGTCGATGTTCTCTCTCATCGATGTTTCTCTCTCTCTCTCTTTCTCTCTTCCTTCCTCTCTCTCTAAAATCAATAAAGAAAAAATTTTTTTTAAAAAAGCAGACCTATTTTCTTTTTTTAATGTTTTTATTGATTTTTTTAGAGAGAGAGGGAGAGAGAAACTCCTGCACGCCTCCTACTGGAGTCACACCTGCAATCAGAGCATGTGCCCTGACCAGGAATACAACCAGGACCTCTTAGTCCATGGGACAATGGCCACACCAGTGGGCCTCTTTGTATGATATTGATTAAATTTATCAATACTTGATTTGTAATAGATTAAAGTGTTTTGCTGCGTGGAAAGCATAGTCCTCGCCTGCTTGGCCAGTGGTTTTTGATAAATCTCCCAATTTGAGAGCTAATTGGAATCCTAACAGTCCTCTCCCATGGTAACAAATGAGGAACTGGAGACCCAGAATGGTTTTTGTTCTCTTCCCCAGCCATAGACTAAAGTGATTTCATTCTGCTGCCTGTTGATATTAATCTTAATCCCATCACTTTCCTTTCTTTACCAATAATATTTGTTTGTTAAAAGTTTAAATACTCACCCTGGCCGGTTTGGCTCAGCGGTTAGAGCATCAGCCTACAGTCCCAAGAGACCTGTGTTCGTTCCCGCTAAGGGCATGTACCTCGGTTGCAGTTTGTCCCCAGCCCTGGTTGGGATGTGAGGGTGGCAGCCACTCGATGTGTCCCTTTCACGTCGATGTTTCTCTCTCTCTCTCACTCTCTTCCTCTCTCTCCCTCCCACTTTATCTGAACAAAAAAAAAAAAATGGAAAAATGTCCTTGGGTGAGGATTAAAAAAAAAAGTTTAAATACTCAAGCAGTTTATAATCTCATATACTTAGAGATAATCTTTATTAACCATTTATATACTTTTTCTACAGATTTTCTCCCTGTCATTAACATCTTACATTAATATGGTACATTGGCCCTGGCTGGTTTGGCTCAGCGGTTAGAGTGTCGGCCTGCGGTCTAGAGAGACTCCCCCGATGATATTTTTCCATTTATCTTCAGACAGAGTGGGAGGAGGGGAGAAAGAGAAGGAGAGAGAGAGAGAAACATGGATATGAGACAGACACATTGACTGGTTGCCTCCCGCATGACCTTGACCAAGGCCAGGGACCAAACTGCAACCAAGGTACGTGCCCTTGACTGGAATTTAACCCTCGACTCTTTGGTCCGTGAGCTGATGCCCTAACTGCTGTCCAAACTGGCCAGACCAGATATATTGTTATCAATTAAAGTCTATATTTTATTCACATTGCTTTAGTTTTTTCTTTACTTTTTTTTTTCTTTATTGATTTTAGAGAGAGAGGAAAGGAGAGGGAGAGAGAGAGAGAAACATTGATGAGAGAGAACATCAACTAGCCACCTCATGCATGCCCCCCACTGGGGATCAGGCCCACAACCTGGGCATGTGTCCTGACTGGGAATTGAACTGGCATCCTCTTGGTGCATGGGTTGACACTCAACCACTGAGCCACCCTGGCCGGGCACCTTAGTTTTTTTTTTTTTTCAATCCTCTCCCAAGGATATTTTTCCATTTATCTTCAGATAGAGTCGGAAGAAAGGAGGGAGGAAGAGAGAGAGAGAAACATCGATGTGAGAGAGTCACATCAATAGGTTGTCAGCCACACAACCCCAACCAGGGCCAGGGACAAACCACAACTGAGGTACATGCCTTTGGCCAGAATTGAACCTGGGTCTCTTTGGTCCGCAGGCCGACACTAACTGCTGAACCAAACTGGCCAGGGCTTAGTTTTTTCTTAATGTTCCTGATGCAGGTTCCCATCAAGCATACCACATTACATTTATGCGCATGTTTCCTCTTGGCTCTGATGGTTTCTCAGATGTTCATTGTTTTTGATGACCTAGATAATTTTGATAAGTACTTGTCAAATATTTTGTAGAATATCTCTCAATTGGTATTTGATGTTTTCTCATAATTAGGCTGGGGTTATGTGTTTTGGGGAGGAAGATCACAGAGATAAAGTGTTATTTTCATTACATCCCATCAAGGGTATCTACTATCTTTTTTTTTTTTTTAATCCTCATCCAAGGATATTTTCCCCGCATCTATCTTCAGATAGAGCGGGGGTGGGGGTGGGAGAAACATCAGTGGGAGAGAGACACATCTACTGGCTGCTACCCATATGACCCCAACCGGGGCTGGGAACAAACCACAACCGAGGTATGTGCCCTTAGCAGGAACCAAACCCAGGACTCTCTGGTTTGTGGGCCGACACTCTAACCGCTGAGCCAAACTGGCCAGGGCTCTGCTATCTTATTTAAAATTTTTTATTAATTTATTTTTGTTACAGATGTTTCTCCTTTTTTTCCCATTGACACCCTCCTTGCTATCCCCACCCGCCCCGTCCCCAGCATTATTGTCTATGTCCATTGGTTATGCATACATGCATATAAGTTCTGTGGTTTATCTCTTTCCTCTTTCCATACTCCTCTTCTGAGGTTTATCAGTCTGTACCCTACTTCTCTGTCCCTGGGTCTATTTTGTTCATCAGTTTGTTTTGTTCATTATATTCTACAAATAATTGAGATCATGTGATAGTTGTCTTTTCTTTGATTGGCTTGTTTTGCTTAGGATAATACTCTCCAGGTCCCTCCATGTCATCTTAAAGGATAAGAGATCTTTCTTTTTTTTACAGCTGCATAGTATTCCATTGTGTATATGTACCACAGCTTTTTTATCCACTCATCTATTGATGGACACTTTGGCTGTTTCCAGATCTTAGCCATTGTAAATAGTACTGCTATGAACATAGGGGTACATATATTCTTTCTGATTGGTGTTTCAGGCTTCTTAGGGTATATTCCTAGAAGTGAGATCACTGGGTCTAATGGCAGTTCAATTTAACTTTTTGAGGTAACACCATATTGTTTTCCATAGTGGCTGCACCAGTCTGCATTCCCACCAGCAGTGTACTAGAGTCCCCTTTTCTCCACACCCTCGCCAGCAATCGTTGTTTGATGATTTGTTAATGGCAATATTCTGACAGGTGTGAGGTGATATCTCATTGTTGTTTTAATTTGCATCTCTCTGATGATTAGTGATTTTGAGCACTTTTTATATGCCTCTTGGCCATTTGTATGTTCTGTTTGGAGAGGTGTTTCTTTAGGTCCTCTGTCCATTTTTTAATTGGGTTCTTTGTCTTCCTTTTGTTGAGTTGTATGAGTACTCTATATATTTTGAAAATTAACCTCTTATCTGATGTATCGTTGGCAGTTATGCTCTAAGGGTATCTACTGTCAAAATAGTGTATGACTTTTGATCTTGACCTTGATTGCCTGGCTGAGGCAGTGTGTCAGATTTCTTCTGTAAAGTGACTTCTTTCCCCCCCTTTACAAACTGTGCTCTTTGTAAGGAAGTCACTATGTGCAGCCCACACCTAAGGAGTGGGGAGTTAAGCAGAGTATCTACATAAATTATTTGGAATTCTTCTGCACCAGAGATTTTTTATCAGTGTGTAGTAAATTCAACACTGCTTTATTTTAGTGCTCATTGATTCAGCTTTGGCCACCGGGAGCCAAAGCAAAACAAAACAAAACAAAATGGTTTTTTTTACCAGTAATTTTTTACTTTCTGATACTACAAGAGGCTCCAGGATTATCTTCTGTATTTCCTGCCCCAACCCTAGAATCAGCGATGTCTCTAAAGAGCCCTGTTTAAAAAAAAAAAAATTAATTATTGATTTTAGAGAGAGAGGAAGGGAGAAGTAGGGAGAGATAGAAACATCGATGAGAGAGAACATCGATTGGCCGCCTCTTGCATGCCCCCACTGGGGATCAGGCCCACAATCTGGGCATGTGCCCTGACCCGGAATCGAACTGGTGACCTCTTGGTGCATGGGTTGATGCTCAACCTCTGAGCCACACCAATCGGGCTGAGAGCCCTGTTTTCCTTTATTGGAAAATGGTATTACAAACCATGATCTGGGCCCTGGCTGGTTTGGCTCAACGGTTACAGCATCAGCCTGCGGACCAAAGAGTTCTGGGTTTGATTCCAGGTCAAGGGTAAGTATGTCAGTTGCGGGTTCGATCCCTGGCCCTGGTCTGGGTCGTGCAAGAGGCAACCAATCGATGTTTCTCTCTCTCTCCCTTCCTCCCACTCTATCTGAAGAAAATCAATGGAAAAATATATTTGGGTGAGGACTGCTACTGGGTGTTGCCCTTTAAGCTAACAGAGCAAGGAAATATATATATGCATACTTAACCAGTGTATATACACATACCTATAAGTATTTCTGCATATAACTTTTTTACTAAATGAAGCTAACTTAAGTTTATATTGATATCTACAGTTTTAATCCATTAGCATGTGTATCATTCTAGCCTCTTTTTTTATCTGTAACTCCAACAGTGAGACAGATACCTGTCTCCTATCATCTGCCATCCACTGACTTAAATTATTCAATTCCAGTATGCGTGTATAGCAGTATCAGAATTACTAATCGATACTCCCACCCCCTTCATTGACTTGTTTCATATGTTTGTAACAGATTCTGTCACATTCTGCATTCCATCCTGAGATCTTCCAACCTCCTCAGTGTCTTTAAAGTTCTGTGGAATTGCCCTGGCCAGTTTGGCTCAGCGGTTAGAGCGTCGGCCTGCGGTCCGGAGAGACCCGGGTTCGGTTCCCACTAAGGGCATATACCTCGGTTGCAGTTTGTCCCCGGCCCTGGTTGGTCGTGCGGGTGGCAGCCACTCGATGTGTCCCTTCACGTCGATGTTTCTCTCTCTCTCTCCCTTCCTCTCTCTCCCTCCTACTCTATCTGTACAAAAAATGGAAAAATATCCTCGGGTGAGGATAAAATAAATAAATAAATAAATAAAGTTCTGTGGAATTTAACAATCGTGTCTTGTGTCCACCATTACAGTATCATACAGAATGCCCTGTGTTTCACCTATTTAGTCCTTCTTCCCCTTTTCCTTCCATTACCTCTCATTCCTAACCATTCCTTCCTGTCCCAGCAACAACTGATCATCTTAGCAATCTCTATAGTGGTACCTTTTTCAGAATATCACATAATTTAAAAATATTTTTGTGCGGCCCATATCGCTCATTGGTTGAGTGTCAACCCATGCACCAAGAGGTTGCCAGTTCGATTCCTGGTCAGGACACATGCCCAGGTTATGGACCTGATCCCCAGTGGGGAGCATGTAGGAGGTAGCCAATTGATATTCTCTTTCATCGATGTTTCTATCTCTCTGCCTCTCTCTCTAAAATCAGTAAATGAAAAAAAAAATTTTTTTTAAACATTTTTATTTTCAATTACTGTTTATAGTCAATATTATTTTAGTTTCAGGTGTACAGCGTAGTGGTTAGACAGACATATACTTTACAATTTGTTCTCCCTGACATTTTCAGTATCCACCTGGCACCATACATAGTTATTGCAATATTATCAACTATATTCCCTATGCTGTATTTACATCCTCGTGACTATGTTGTAACTATCAGTTTGTACTTCACTTGTTAATCCCTTCACCTTTTTCACCCAGTTTCTCCCCCTAGAATATCACATAGTATGTAGCCTTTACAGACTGTCTTTCACTTAACAATATGCTTTTAAGATACTTAAGATTCTTCTTTTTGTGTGTGGCTTGATTTTCTTTTATTGCTGAATAATATTTTATTGTATAGATGTTTGTTTACCCATTTACCTATTAAAGGATATCTTGGTTGCTTCCACTTTTGGTGATTATGCATAAAGCTGTCAAACATTTTTGTGCAGGTTTTATGTGGATATAAGTTTTCAGATAACTTGTGTAAACTCCTATGAGTGTGATTGCTGAATATTGGTAAGAATATCAGTTTTTTCTATTTTTTCCATTATTAACAATCATAGCAACTCTCTTGAAAGACTCCAATTGACTTCAAAACAAGTAATTTATTTGCTCTTTAACAATTTGATATATTAAGAAGTGTGGTCAGCCCTGGCCAGTTTGGCTCAGCGGTTAGAGCGTCGGCCTGCGGTCCGGAGAGACCCGGGTTCGGTTCCTGCTAAGGGCACGTACTTCGGTTGCAGTTTGTCCCCGGCCCTGGTTGGTCGTGCGGGTGGCAGCCACTCGATGTGTCCCTTCATGTCGATGTTTCTCTCTCTCTCCCTTCCTCTCTCTCCCTCCCACTCTATCTGTACAAAAATGGAAAAATATCCTCGGGTGAGGATTAAAAAAAAAAAAGAAGTGTGGTCATTTTCAAAAGTATATCCTGGGTGATACTGTTTCTGCTTTTGCTGTTTGGTCCTTAAATAAAATAAAGAGATCTTAGACAGGAAAATGTTATTCTTTTTCAGAGAACTTTTTCTGAATCCAGATCGTGTGGAAAATGTCTGTGACCTGAGAATTTGATAATGAAATGTGGCTCAGAATTGGTTTGTGATAGAAGATAGAATTACATCTATTTATCTGTTCAGTGCCTTGTAAGATGAGTAGAAGTTCTGCCAGAGATTGACTTACTTGGCATTTATGTAGCATTTTTTAAGGATTCCAAGGAAATAGATTGGTTTTTTCCTACCGCAGATGTAATGTAGGTTATCAGTGTTTTCCTCATTTAAATTTAGATTTAGATTTATTACCAGAAATCTATAAATAGGATTCCCTCTGGTATATGTACATTGATGTTTAGACTAGTAGATTGGTAAAGCTATAGGAATATAACTTCTTCTCAATTCAGGCTTTTAAGTGTTCTTTCAAGGTTAGTAATGAATTGTTGAGGGATTTGTTGGTTCTAGTTACCTAATCCAACATTAATGAGAGAGATTTAGTACAAGCAGATTTTAATCTCTTTCTTTGGGTGGGGGCCAGTTATAAAGAATAATTTCTATACCTCCTTGTTCATTGAACTGACCACTTAGAATATTTTCAAGTAGATGAATGGAACATCAGTCTCAAGGAGCAAAGAGAAACCATTTGAGGTCTACTAAGGATACAGATTTGTGTATGGTCTATTCAGTATGACAGTGAATCCTCCATCTGAGGTCAGAAAGTTATTTTTTGCCAAGTTTCATGGTTCTACTCTGGCTTCTTAACTTCTTTTGATGTACTTTATTTTTCCAATAGACTTGAAAATGTTGGTGCTACTGCTGGAGCCCTAGAAGTTGACTGATTACCAGGGCTAGAATTCGAGAATTGAAAAGAAAGTCCCAGATATTTTTCAGACACCTCCTCACAAAATCTATTGAATCTGGCACCAAAACATTTGCAATTTGACCTTCCAGGTGCCCTTTAGCATGCTAGTACAGGACAAAGGTTCCTTTTACAATGTGTGTGTGTGACAAAAATCAATAAATAAGGGACACTAACAGTTGTACAGCAATGGGTTTGTTATAAGTTATCCTGGCCAAAGGCTGGCAGCAAAATGGCAAGGGAAAGACTGCCAGCCTCCAGTCTTAACACATATTTGAAAGGTAAAGAAATCTGGGAAGCACTGTATCTTTTACAAGAGAAATACTTTTTTCTCCCAGTAACTAAAGGCCAGTTTAATGCAGAGCCAGGCCCTTTGGGCTAAGTAAGTCAAGTACTGAGACAGCTTATTCATCTAGGATTTCCCAATATTTGTATTAAAGTAAAGGGAAAGAGAAGAATAAGAGACAATTACCCACCTTTCATTTATTTTACATTCTCTTTCTCTTGCTGACCTTTGATGTCAGTAATTCTTCTTAGAAATTTTTTCTCTCTCTGCTTTCCTGACAGCATTTAGAACATTATTCGTCCTTAGTTTATATTTGTCAAATGAATGAATGAGAGATCTGTAATCAGAGAGAGCAGGAGAAAATACCTGACACCTTCTAAAGACATAGCTCTGGGTTTGGATGCAAATTATGTTTGTGGAGTCCTTATGGCTGGGCCAAAAATGGTTTCCCATTTTGCTTTTTGACCCTGTCTTCTATCCCATTGATTAATTGCTTGTCTTCATTTGGCATTGAGATAAGTCCAGGATAGCTCATTATCAGTTCACACTAGACATGACTGAACTCCTTTCCTCTGAAACCCTTGCCACATACTCCTTGTATGGTTATTGACAACTTCATCATCTTGTCCTTTTTAGTCACGTAACACACTTGTCACAGTTTTTGATGGCTCCCTTTCTTTCTCATAGTTGATCTCAAGTTGCCTTTATAAACTTTTAGACTTTTGTTGTTGTTGTTGTTAATCCTCACCCAAGGATATTTTTTTCATTGGTTTTTAGATAGAGTGGAAGAGAGGATGGGGGAGAGGGACAGAAAAACATCGATGTGAGAGACACTTTAATTGGTTGCTTTCCGTACGACCCTGACTAGGGCCAGGGATTGAACCTGCAACCCAAGTATGTGCCCTTGACCAGGAATGAAACCCGTGACCCTTTGGTCTGTGGGCCAGTGCTCTAACTGCTGAGCCAAACCGGCCAGGACAACCTTCTAGACTTTTGATTTTTGTTGTTCGTTTGGGTTTTTGTTTTTTGATGTGGCTCTTTTTATTCCTTAATTCAGTAGAGAACTGAATTGTATACTTATGGTGGACTAGCCATAGTACTGGGTGACAGGTTCTACCCACTGTTAGCTTACATGCTCCTTGGAAAGTTAGCATAAGAACACAAATTACTACAGAGCACAGTAAGTATGGAGTAAGTGCTAGATCAGCATTTCTCAACCTGTGGGTTGTGACCCCTTTGGGAGTCAAACGACCCTTTCACAGGGGTCGCCTAAGACTATCAGATAACAAAATTACAGTTATAAAGTAGCAACAAAAATAATTTTATGGTTGCGGGTCACCACAACATGAGGAACTATATTAAAGGGTCATGGCATTAGGAAGGTTGAGAACCACCGTGCTAGATGAACGGTACTCGCATTGCTACAAGTGGTCAAATACCAGTGACTTTTCAGCTGGAGTCATCAGAGGTCATGTGTTTTTTGGGCGGAGTTGATAACGAAAATGAGAAATAGCTTAAAAATTCATCAGTAAGTATGAGGTATATACAGGGTTGGGCAAAAGTAGGTTTACAGTTGTGAGTACATGAAACAGTTTATTGCCTGCCGGTGTGACTCCGTGATTGAGCATTGACCCATGCACCAAGAGCTTGCTGGTTCGATTCCCGGTCAGGGCACAAGCCCAAGTTGTGAGCCAAATCCTCAGTGGGGGGCATGTAGGAGGCGGTCAGTCGATGTTCTCTCTCATCGATGTTTCTTTCTATCTCCTCCCTTCCTCTCTCTCTAAAATCAATAAAGAAAAAAAACTTTTTTAAAGAAAGGGAGAGAACAAAGTTAATACAGTAGAAACTTGGTTCTCAAACTTAATTCATTTTGGAAGGCTGTTTGAGAAACAATTTGTTTGAAAACCGAATCATTTATTCCCTGTTAGAAATAATGTAAATTGAATTAACCCATTCCAGACTCCCAAATGATTCTGTTTTAACCTTTCTTATATACAGTACATGTCTAATGTACTATTTAATCTATAAGCAAACATTTCTTTTCTTAAATTTATCAAACCACCTTCTACTAGCACTCGTTCCAGGGTTGTCGTTCAGAGTCAGCATGCAGCATTTTTTCTTTTTCACATATCACTGCCTCCAAAATGCTATTACCAGCTAACTGTTTTTCATTTATCCAAATCAACAACAGTTTTTCTATGTCTTCATTTGCCTGTGATCAGTTGTTTTGTGAGCCCTTTCACACCCTTAGCAACATTATCACTCCTGATGGCCTGTTTATGTTTTAAAATTGGGTTAATAGTCAGTTTTGCTAAAAACAAAAGCTCTCCTTTGTATGTTGCCTGAGAAACGCTTTTTGTCCTGCCAAGGTATCAGCATGAAAGGCTGTCAGGTCAAAAACCGAAGTTGTGTTTGGTTCAACAACCGAGATACTTTTCCCATGAGCAACTTGGTGGAGAACTGAATTGTTCTAAATTGGGAGATGTTTGAGAACCGAGGTTTGACTGTATAGGGAATTGGTTAGGCTTAGAAGATTAAAAAAGCAAAAGAGACATTGAGGGAGGGGAAACAAAGGGAAGAGGTTGGGGTTATCAGAACCTCGTAGTTCAGAGAAGGGGCTTCACAGAGCTGGTACCAGTACTTCTGAGGGGGTGCAATGAAGCTGGTTGTGTCTATGAGTGTCAAAAAGAAAAGCTGGAGACTGGAACCAACTGCTAGGGCAGTGCTGGTGCAAATAGAAAGCAAAGGAGGAGAGAGTCCCTACTTCCTTCCTTCCTTCCTCCTTCCTTCCAGCCTTTTCAGGTACCTACTACTGGTGCTGGAACCAAATGGGAAGCCAGCTAAGGAAGGAACAATGTAGTTTGTAGAGTTCCAGGCTGGAATCACAAAGGGTGAGTGTGGAGGTCAAAGACAGTAGTTTAAAAAGTGACACACAATACTTTGAATGAAACAGATGTTCAAAGAACTGGTTCTAGGTTCAGTTAATACAAAATTTTTTATTTTATTTTAATGGCAGTCATAGCTAGAAAGAATACCTCTGAGAGGCATGGTGTAGAGCAAGGTGAGCAAATTTTCTGTAAGGGTCAGATTTTATTTTATTTTTTTATTTTTTATCCTCACCCGAGGACATTCTTCCATTTTTTGTTCAGGTAGAGTGGGAGGGAGAGAGAGGAACAGAGAGAGAGAGAGAAACATCGATGTGAAGGGACACATCGAGTGGCTGCCACCCGCACGACCAACCAGGGCCGGGGACAAACTGCAACCGAGGTACATGCCCTTAGCGGGAACCGAACCCGGGTCTCTCTGTACCGCAGGCCGACACTCTAACCGCTGAGCCAAACCGGCCAGGGCTGTAAGGGTCAGATTTTAAATATGTGATGCTTTGCAGGCCTGTAAGGTCTCTGTCTCCAATACTTAGCTTTGCCTTTGTAGCACATACACAGCCTTAGACAATGTGAAAACAGATAAAGAATAAAACTATTTATAGAAACAGGCAGTGGGCTGGATTTGGCCCCAGGGCTATAGTCTGTAGACTCCTGATGTAGTGCATTTACACTTAGGGTGAAGTTAATCAGTGATAGTCCCTATGGATTCATATTTGGAATAACCTTGATACTTTTTAATTTGGGAGTTCATCTCCCTAAATCTGATTAGATTAATTTTTAAAAGCCTCATGTTGGCCTATAAGAGTACTAGGGGATGCCCTGGCTGGTTTGGCTCAGCAGATAGAGAGAGCATCGGCTCGTGGACCTGAAAAGTCTTGGGTTCAATTCCGGTCAAGGGCACATACCTGGGTTGCAGGTTCAATTCCCAGCCCCAGTTGGAGTTGTGCAGGAGGCAACCAATTGATGTGTCTCTCTCATATCAGTGTCTCTCTCTCTCTCTCCCTCCCTCCCTACCACTTTCTCTAAAAAAAAGTCAGTGGAAAAATATCCTCAGGTAAGGATTTATAAAAAAAAGAAAAGAAAAAAAAAATGCTAGGGAAAGTGTTAGATCTGCCATTCTTTTGTTCACTTAAGATTGCATTATTAGTATTATCTTTAATAAATTTCTTTATAGGAGTGTTTTAGTAAAAAACTTGTATAGTTGTACAACAGTATGAATGTACTTAATGCCACTGAATTGTACACTGCTTAAAAATGGTTAAAATGATATATCCTAAGAAGCCTGAAACACCAATCAGAAAGAATATATGAACCCTTCTGTTCACAGCAGCACTATTTTCAATAGCTAAGATTTGGAAACAGCCCAAGTGCCCATTAGTTGATGAGTGGATTAAAAAAAAACTGTGGTACATTTACATAATGGAGTACTATGCAGCTGTAAGAAAGAAAGATCTCTTACCCTTTGAGACGGCATGAAGGGACCTGGAGAGTATTATGCTAAGCAAAATAAGCCAGTCAGAGAATGACAAATATCACATAATCTCTTATTTTTGGAAAATAATGAACAAAATAAGCTAATGATCAGAGTAGATCCAGAGACATGGAAGTAGGGAACAGACTGACAAACATCAGAGGGAGGGGGATGGTGGGGGCAGGAAGAGATAAACCAAAGAACTTACATGCATGTATGCATAACCAATGGACACAGACAACGGTGCACTGTGTGGGGTGTCATTGGGGAGAAAAAGTAGGGACATCTGTAATACTTTCAACAATAAAGATTTTTTTTTGAAAGAATGGTTAAAATGGTAAATTTTATGTTACATATATTTTACCACACACAAAAAAATGATGTAACTTTACTTGAGTCTAACACTTCTTGTTATGGAGCATCACTCTTTGTTTAGATGTTTCAAATACTAGCATGAAGCCTCACAAGAGTGCCAGTCACCATCCCCACATTAAATTCATAACTCTTGATTTCTTACTGATTTTAGTTAAAAGAATATAAATAGAATATGTAATATTATCTCCCTACTCCCAGTGGATTATCATGTGCACGCCTGGTTATGCACACACCTACTGGAGGAGAGACCACTGGGCTAGAGACCAGTTTCCTAATAGAATGGTTTGATTTACTATTGAGGCAGTATATTGATAATTTTGCAACTGGACTGTTTCTCTAATTCTTCCCTGCCAGCATACATTGCTAGTGATGTTAACCTGACTTTGTATTTTCATGCCTACTCTGACATTCCTAATCCAGCTCTGCATTTTAATCTATATTTCTATGGCACTTTATTTAAGCTTCTATTATAACTCTCATCACATCGCATTTTAGTTATTTGCTTATATATCTCTCTCCCCCCCTTTTTGAGTAGCATGTCTTAGTTATATGCTGTATTCCCAGCACCCAGCTGTGGCACACAGCATGCTCTCACTAAATACTTTTTATTATTAGAATTAGTACTTAACCCAGACATTGACAAGCTTCTGAGCTATTTATGGTGGCTCAGCCAGTTCTTCCTTCCCTTCATATTTTGGTCAGCTCCAGGTTTTTTTTCAGAGGCCTAAATCTCATTTTTACTGCCAGCCATAGCCCTTTTTCATATCACTTTTTGGCACTAGGAAGATTAGGATACAAGCTACATTTGTATAGTGCACATCTTTCAGAATAATTATTGTAATTAATTTTACTGGTGTTGATTAATTCATTAAATATGTATTGATGGTGTGCTACGTACTAGAAACCCTGCTGGGGATACACGGTGAGCATTTTACATACAAAAGAACTGAGAATTTGGATGACATGTATAAGATTATATATGAAGTTACTAACAGAACTGTGACTAGATCCTGGGTCTCCTGACTCATAGCCCATTGGGTAGAAGAGAGTTGCTGTGAGAAGAGTTAGAGCAGGATGGTTGGGATGATACATGTAAGAGGGTTTGCTTGTGATCATTCTAACCTCTACTTGAGTATTTTCAGTAATTGAGGAGCCCAGTCTCTCCAAGAAAGTACCTTACATTTATTTAGACCATGTTGGAGGTTCAGTTTGGCATACCAGTCACCAGGTCCACTCTTTCAACAAACTTAGTTCAGGATTCTCTGGGAATGGATGTTTTGGAGAATTCTTTGGGGTCTTAGGCCTTTGCTGCTAGGGGAATAGTTGACTGGTGTGTGGCAGCCAAATAGTCTCAGAGACTGCCCTGTTGCTGATGTGTATTTTGGTGTGGCCTCTACAGGATCAGGTCAATATGGTCCTTGTCATTATTTGATGGTTCAGAAATTGTTTACCCAGAAGTGATAAAATTCTGAGAAAAGAGATCACATTAACCAAAAGATCTAAGGACAAGTTTATAAGTCAAAATACCAATTTATGGTGGGAGATGTATATCTGGCTCAGAATCTGGAATCTGAACCAGGGATTCCCTCCTGCTGGCGTCTAGACTGGCACCAAATTAAAAATCAGAAGGTTGCCTGCTTGGAAAGCATAGAATTAAGAGCCAGTTGAATAGTATCTTCTTATGAGCTTTAGGTTATGAGGACTTGGTCTTTCACATTGGAGTATCTCTCTCTTAACTGCCTGGGTGTTTCAGGATCAAAACACCCAGGTCTGTGGGAAAAGACTACTGTATTTTTGCCCTTCCACTTTTTTTTTTTAAACATGTAAATGGAAATTTTATTTTTAAACGCCCTTCCACTTTTTGACATTCAGCTGTCAAAACAGCCTCTGCCAGCCCTGACTGGTGTGGCTCAGTTGGTTGGAGCATGGTCCCATATACCGAAAGATTGCAGGTTCGATTCTCTGTCAGGGCACATACCCATGTTGTGGGTTTGATCCCTGGTGGGGGCGCGTTCAGGAGGCAACTGATCGATGTTTCTCTCTCACATCGATTCTCTCTCTTCCTCTCTCTAAAACCAATTTAAAAAAATTTTTTTAAGCCTCTTTCATTACCAGTTTCCTTATGAAGGGCAGAACTGGTTAAGATTTCCAGGAAAACTGCTTATTTTATTTTATTATTATTATTTTGTAATCCTTACCCAAAGATATATTTTTAATTGATTCTAGAGGGAGAGGGAGAGAGAGAGAAATGTCGTTTGGCTGCCTTCTGTACATACCCCAATTGGGGATCAAACTTGCAACCTGGGCATATGCCCTGACCAGGAATCGAACCCAAGACCCTTCGGTGCTTGGGATGACCCTCTAACCAACTGAGCCACACAAGCCAGAGCAGTACTTCTTATTTTATATTCACTGTTACTTAGGCAATATATGAAATCTGTTATGAACTTTGTGGTAATTTATGCTACTTAATATGATTCAAAAGAGTTTACCACCTTCACTTTGATTCCTGTAACACTCCATAAAGGACTGATGCATTTTGTACTTCCACTGAGCACTTTCTGTGGGCACACTGACTGGAGTCCCTATTTTTCCTCCAGGGTCATCTAGTAGCAGGCACCCAAATCAGGCAACTCCAAAGAAAAGTGGTTTAAAGAATGGCCAAATGAAGAATAAAGATGATGAGTGCTTCGGGGATGATATTGAAGAGATCCCAGATACCGATTTTGATTTTGAAGGGAACCTAGCCCTGTTTGACAAGGCAGCTGTGTTTGAGGAGATTGATACCTATGAGAGAAGAAGTGGTACCCGTTCCCGCGGCATCCCAAATGAAAGACCTACTCGGTATCGCCACGATGAGAACATCTTGGAGCCAGAGCCTATAGTCTACCGACGGATCACAGTGCCCCACAATGTGAGCAAAGAGTTTTGCACAGGTGAGTTGCACCAGGTTCCACATCCCCCTGCTGCTCTTCTCTTCCTATTATGCTTGAAATAGAATGACCCAGATTCTGAGTCAGAGTCTTGTAGCAGGAATTAACTAAAGTGACTTGGTGGTTAGCCCATTGTTATTGTCTCTTGGAGATTATGGCCAGGACAACATAATTACCTATCATTGTGGGGGATTTGATTTCTCTATATGTTCATTTATATCCTGCATCTGGCAGGATCTAGTCTGAGGTTTATTTAATATGTTATGATTGATAACTAAAGGGATAGTGGCCAACTGTCTAGATTCACATAATCAGATCTATTTTCACTTTAGCTTTCCTGTCATTGCCTGTACATTTTAGCAGAAGTTCAGCTCTTTTTTACTAGTTATTTGCTGGGGTAAAAAACAGTTGGAGATGGATAGTTGAAACCACTGGCTAAAATTAGGGTTTCAATAAATTACATTTGTTTACCACACTATCTTCATCTCCTACTAGCCCTGGTCATTGAGGGTTGGCTAGTCATTATTCTCACATAACAAAACAATGCCTTGGTAATTATGTAAGTCACTGTATATGATAGTCAAGTCTGTTTAAGTTTCTTATTTTGGCATTAGAATCTTCGAACTATGACATTTGAGGCAGATAAAAGCAGCTGTGGGAGAGGTGGTCTACCTCATCACTGTCCTTTCCTCCCAAACCACATTCTTTTTTAATCCTCACCCGAGGATATTTTTCTGTTCATCTTCAGATAGTGGGGGGGCGGGGGGCGGGGGGGACATCGACATGAGCGAGACACATTGACTGGTTGCCTCCCACACGACCCTGACCAGGGCATGGGACATAACTGGACCGAAATGCAACCGAGGTCCGTGCCCTTGACCAGAATCGAACCCTCAACTCTTTGGTCCGAGGGCCGACGTTCAAACCTCTGAGCCAAACCGGCCAGGGCAAACCACCTTCTTAATTGGGTTTCTTGGAATACAGTTTGAAAATCATTGTCATTGAATGATCTTCAGCTAAAAGGGGAATCATAATTATTTTAATAGGTAGAAAAGTAACCAAGTATAATGTTCATTTTGGTTTGAATGTAAAAAATATAAATTTTGAATGCTAGTATTGCTTATAGGGAGAATTATGGAGATAGCATAACTACATTTAGAGGAGAATCAGATCTGGTATGGCTTTTTACAGACAGCAGTAGGGCTCTATTGTATTTGGTTTTGCTGAGTATAGAAGTTTGCACGTGCTTTTCATGTGAAGAAAATAAGCAGACTGTCAAGCTAAGAAAGACTCCTAAACTGTTTTTCTCTTTCACTAGCAGACTCTGGCAGGCATACCTCTTTACTAAGGTAGTTTCCTTAAGTGGCACTGAGTGTATCTTGCTGAACTACTTTGATTTTTACCACCTACATAAAGGCAAACAGTATAGCTCAGAACCAGGCTTAATTTAAATGGCCAGGTTTTAAGTCTTTTAAAGGCAGCTCTCATCCAGCAGGTCTGGTAGTACCTCAGTTCCTGCCACCCATCTACCTCTGACTGCTCCCTTTTACTGCTCTCAGGACTGAGGTGGTTGGTCATTCAGTATGTGATTTCCCTGGAATTCCTGGGCTTGGAGAGAGAGAGATAATAGTCTGCCTTGGAGTGAAGTGGCTGACAGGGAGAGAGTAACAGTAAGAATTAGTAAGGAGTCTCAATAATGCTAAGGAGTGGAAATGAAGCCCTTTTGACAAGCAGAGCCTTCCAGAAATGGAGCCAGCAAGCAGTTATCTTGCTGAGCAGCTTCTCCTACAGGTGATTTTTATCTCAGCTGCAGCTCCAAGGCATAAGCCTCAAAGAAGGTTTTACTGAGTGTTATTTGGATAGTGCATAGATGGGGACTCTTTTCCAACTGGATCTACTATCCAGAAATTAGGATCAGAATAAGGCAAACTATCTGGAATATGTGGGGAAACAACCTAGGTTCATAAAATGTTAGTATTAGGTTACTTGATCACCTAGTATAATTTTCTCATTTTACAGATGAGGACATTGAGGCCCAGAGAGTAAAGGCTCTTAAAAACTTTATCCTATTTTTCTTTCCTCTTCTGAACACGGTTAAGTTAAAGAGGAAGAAGAACATAGTGTGAGAAGGGCAGTTTAATGACAAAATAACTACAGCCTTTTCTCTCTTAGGAAATGGGCCAACTTAGATTAGTAGTTATGGAAAGTGACTTGGATAGCTTCTCAATCCAGCCATATGGCATTCATCTCCTAAAACCTCAAATATCTTGTTTTCTACTAATCCCCAGAGAAGCAAAAGAACAAGATGTTTACTACCCACTTGGTGATGGCTGGAGTTTTATGTTCTGAGAGCTTGCTGCTGGCATTCCATACACTGACTGCATGCTAAATGGTATTAACAGTTTCTAAGCCATTACTAATTGCTCATACTCCTCTTGGTAATACTCTTTGCCAACTGTGGGGTCTGAGGGGACAGTGGTGTAAAAAGTCTGTTGATTGGGAAAACACATTCAGGAAGCAACTAAATTTAGCTTTTTGTTTAACACAAGTCTTTTCTCTCTGGGAAGCCCTTTTGAGTCCTTTGACAGTGCCACTGTCTCCAACAGTCAGATTGTCAGACGTTCCTCCAGCTTGGACCTACCTGCTAAGTAATGGTATCAGTGGCCACATCTGTGTGTGCTAAGTTTGGCTATAAAATGCTAGATGCCAAAAATAAAATACTAGATGCATGTGAGCACTCTATATTCAATGGTGAGAGGTCCCCAAAGAACACTGGTTGGGAGAGTGGTCAGGCTTCAGAGAAGAATCTTTGCTCAACATTCATAATATTCTAAAAGAAATATTTAAGCCCTGGACAGTTTGGCTCAGACATCGCCCCGTGGACCAGAGGGTCTCAGGTTCAGTTCCCGCTGAGGGCACATACCTTGGTTGTAGTTCGTCCTCGGCCCCTGATGGGGTCGTGTGGGTGGCAGCCGGTCGATGTGTCTCTCTCACATTGATGTTTCTCTCTCTCTCTCTCTTCCTCCCTCTCTCCCTCCTGTTCTATCTGAAGATAAATGCCAAAAAAAAAAGTCCTTGGGTGAGGATTTTTTTAAAAAAAATATTTAAGACACTTTGGGTCAATCAAAACACTGTGCTTGCCCTGGCTGGTTTGGCTCAACGGTTAGAGCGTCAGCCTGGGGTCCCAAGAGACCGGGGTTTGGTTCCCACTAGGGGCATGTGCCTCGGTTACAGTTTGTCCCCGGCCCTGGTTGGGTCATGCGGGTGGCAGCCGCTCAATGTGTCCCTTTCACATCAATGTTTCTCTCTCTTTCTCACTCTCTCTTCCTCTCTCTCCCTCCCACTCTATCTGAACAACAACAAAAAAAAAAATGGAAAAATGTCCTCGGGTGAGGATAAAAAAACAAAAAACACTGTGCTTTTTATTATAATTCACTCAAAGACAACCCTTCTGTTCAAGTTATTAAAATGTACTAGGAAATGGCAGTACACTATATATGCCTGGAGTCCAGTGGAAGTGCACTGGATCTTGAGAAGCAGGAGACGTCTTGAAGGCTGGGCTGATCAAGGCAGGCTTCACAAAGGGAATAAGACAGAAGCCTTGAAGCATGGGCAGAATTTCATCAGGCAGACAAAAAGAAGAGAATATTTGTTAGTAGGCTGGGCAGGTACTGGTGAGGAAAGGGCCTGAGGGAGATCAGCCATTGGCTGGTTTGGCTGGTTTGGCTGGAGCAGAAAGTTCATGTTGGGGAGTAGCAGGAATTAAAACTAACTTTGGACGAAAGCACAAAGAGCTCTGTGTGCCAGTGCTGTCGTTATCCTAAGGCCATTGGGAACTACTGAAGGATTCTAAAAATGACATAATCCAAAATCTCCTTTTGGAGGACTTTGAGTCTAGGAAGACTGGTCTTATGATAGAATTCAGGGTAGAACGAAAGAAGAGACCAGAACAAGCTCAAGACCATTTAGGCTCATGATATAACTAATATACCAGGGGTTTGGACCTCTCAATGGAAAGGAAGACAAAGATGTGATAGAAGTGACTAAGGGGAATTTGATAGGATTTGATGATTGAAAACAAGTGAGAAGGGATCAGGTGATCAAGAAGATAAACCTGTGAGGCAGTAAGAACGGCAGTGAGAATCTAGTTGCAGTTAGATTGCATGGATTTATAGTGGGCCAAGTCCACTATCCTCCTGTAGTACTTTGTGGCTGAGCCCAGAGAAAGCAGACAGTAGAATTGCCACACTGAATAATAGAGGTGAGGGAGTTACTAACATTTTTTTTTTTTTAATCCTCACCCGAGGACATTTTTTCCATTTTTTGTACAGACAGAGTGGGAGGGAGAGAGGAAAAGAGAGAGAGGGAAACATTGATGTGAAGGGACACATCGAGTGGCTGCCACCCGCACGACCAACCAGGGCCGGGGACAAACTGCAACCAAGGTACATGCCCTTAGTGGGAACCGAACCCGGGTCTCTCCGGACCGCAGGCGGACGCTCTAACCGCTGAGCCAAACTGGCCAGGGCGAGTTACTAACTATTAAAGGTTTCAATGAGGAGGCTCCTGTAGAGTCAGAGAATTGAGTTCCATAGCCAAAAGGGAGCTGCTGAGCCTGTTTCCTTACTGGAAAATGGGATAATACTTGTCAAATGAGATCATGTAGAAAAGCAGCTAGTGCAGTGCCCTGTTTATAATTGTTAGTTATTAGTATGCGACTTCAAATGTGAATTTCAAAGGCTGTCTCAGTTGGGTAATTTCAAAGCATCAACATTAACAAAATTTCTATTATGTGCCAGGCACCGTTCTAGATACTCTGGGTCAGTCATTGTCCATCACCTCAGGGGCCTTAGAGTATAGGAAAATCAAATGTATAAACAAACAAATAACAGAAGTGTGTACAGGTTTAGGGGTGGCAGAAAGGGGAAGGTAGAAGCCTGGTTCAGGAGAAGCAGCATCATTATAAGCAACACCATAATATTGAATGTTTATTGGGCATTTACTCTGTTCACGTGCTTATGTCAGTTTATTTTTATGGCATCTCTGTGAGGTTACACTGTTACCCTTATTTTGCTAGAGTTAAGTGTTCCAGTAATTCTTTTATTGGGAATGATGTTAAAGTGTTTTGAATGCTTTATTCCTGGGTTCTAGTAAATTCCTCTCAGGTATATCTATTCAAAAACCCTTTCTTTTAGGTAAAAGTTTTATTTACCTTCTTCCACTTGTTTGCCACCGTGTAGCCTTCTTCTGTCCTCAAGTACATGGACACCCAGATGGGAGGCAGGAGGTTGCTATTGGTGCAGTGAATCTCCACAATTATCCCACCTGCTTGGTCTGAAGTATGTTCCTCTGCCTCCACACTGTGTGTCTGCTGAGATTTGGAGAGCAGCAAGTGTATGAAAATGACCTGAAGTAGAGTTAGTGTTTACTGTCATCCAAAAGGATCAAGTCAAAGTTTGAGCAAGGCACTCTGGTCTGAGCTCCCTTTGAGTCTGCACAATTTACCCACACCCATTTCTCTTTGTAAAAGCAGTTCTCCATCCTCCTCTGAAGGAGAGCAGCTGATGAAGGCACAGCTGATTTGTCCCTGCTGCTTTATGGCTTGCCTTTCCACTCTTCTCACCATAGTAAGGTCTTTGAGCTTTAGGGGGGATGGTCTTATTGCCTTCTCAAACCATTGACCCAACCTATATGGATCCTGCCTTGATCTCCCCATGACCAATTCCCCATCCTGTGTTTACAGGTTAGACCACATGCTATATATAGGGAGACCATTCCCAGGGAGGTACCTCTTCTACATTGCTTATCTTAAGAGAGGCCATCAGGAGATACCAAGAGGTAAATTCTAGGAGCTGTTCTGTATTACACCTTCACTAATCCACCTGTGCTCCTGCATTAAGGGCCACAATAACTTTTCATTGAGCAGAAGCAGGAGCCTATTTTCTGAAATTGTGTCTCTACAAGCAGACTTCCTTGACAGTGACTTGGTGAATTGGGGAACCTTAGATTCTAGTAGATCCTCCAGTGCCAGGAATGGAGGGAGTGATTAGTCCCTTTAACATGGAATCCTTCAGAGTTTCTGGGCCTGGATAATCAGGTGCACACTTGTCATCAGTCTGCAGGTCTGGTTGTAAGTCATGGCAATCTCATGAGGTTTTAGAGTAGTACTGTTAAGACGTACGTCTTGGCCAGACTCTTCTCCCAGTGATGAACACTTGTACTTCCTACAGTCTTTCGCTGGAAAAGGTCTTGTGGCAATTTGTTGCCAGAGTATAAATTAAATAGTTTAAGCTTAAACTAAGGGCTGGAGGATCTGGAGCTTAGCACATTATGACCTGACACCTGAATTTTTTGATGAAGCTACCAGTTGGTCATTCTAGAAACCGAGTTGGTCCCTACAAATGTGACCACCTTGCAGTCTGTGCCCTTATGCCATTTCATTTTTAAAAAATATATTTATTTATTTAAACGTATCTTTATTGTTGAACGTATTACAGATATCCCTCCTTTTCCCCCTATTGACTCCCTACTGCCTTCCCCACACTGCTGTCTGGGTCCATTGGTTGTGCATATATGCATGTAAGTTCTTTGGTTTATCTCTTCCCACCGCCCCACCGCCCTTCCCTTTGAGGTTTGTCAGTCTAACAACCAATTTGTACTTTTTTTTTAAAGCACATTTTTATTTTATTATTATTTTCTATTAATTTTTTAGAAAGAGAGAGAGAGAAACATTGAAGCAAGAGAGAAACATCCATTGGCTGCCTCCTGCATACTCCCTACTGGGGATTGAGGAGCCTACAACCCAGGCATGTGCCCTGACCAGGAATCTCAGTCCATGGGATGACACTCAAGCCACTGAGCCACACCAACTGGGTCCAATTTGTACTTCTTAATCACTTCACATTTTTTGCATGTTACCCAAACTATCCTACCATCTGAAAACCAACAGAAAGTTCTCTGTATCTATGAGTCTGTTTCTGTCCTGCTTATTCATTTTGTTTGTAGATTCAGTTGTTGATAGATATATATTTATTGCCATTTTATTGTGTGTGTATATATATATATATATATATATATATATTTTTTTTTATCCTCACCAGAGGACATTTTTCCATTTTTTGTTCAGATAGAGTGGGAGGGAGAGAGAGGAAGAGAAAGAGGGAAAGAAACATCGACATGAAAGGGACACATCGAGTGGCTGCCACCTGCACAACCCAACCAGGGCTGGGGACAAACTATAACGGAGGTACGTGCCCTTAGCGAGAACCGAACCCGGGTCTCTCCGAACCTCAGGTCGATGCTCTAACCACTGAGCAAAACTGGCCAGGGCCATAGCTGGCCCTGTATTTTTTTTTTTTTTTTAATACTCACCTGAGGACATTTTTTTATTTTTTGTTCAGGTAGAGTGGAGGGAGGGAGGGAGAGAGAGAGAGAGAGAGAGACATCGACGTGAAGACATCGAGTGGCTACCACTCGCACGACCAACCAGGGCTGGGGACAAACTGCAACCGAGGTACATGCTCTTAGCGGGAACCGAACCCAGGTCTCTCCGGACCGCAGGCGGACACTCCAACCGCTGAGCCAAACCAGCCAGGGCATGGCTGTATTTTTAATCAATGATGGCACATGTGTTAATTTGGTATATCTTTCATTTCCTTTCCCACAAGTTTTGTTGCCATTTATGAAGACTCTAGGCCAGTTTATTTGAAGAATACCCTTTAGGTTTTATTTACTGCTTGTTTCCTTTTGATATGATTCCTGTTAAACATTTTTTCCAGGATTGTGGTGGGTCTCTGTCTCTCAGGGCATCACAGCATAAAGTACACCTTGTCAGTTTGTCCTATAACTGGGTCTAAGCTTGATCACTTGGTAAGATGTCTGTTAGATTTCTTTGTAAAAATACTTTTCCCCTTTGTAAGTAGTAAGTAATCTTGTCAGGAACTCCTTAACCTCTTGAGTCCATAGCTTGTTTCAGTGGAGCTGTAACCTAAAGGATGAGGTCTGGCCATGGACTGGAGGCCTCGTCTGGTTGTAAATGGGAAAGGAAGAGGTGAGGAGAGAGTGAAAAACATCTTACTCACTCCTGCCTTTGGTTATAGCTGGGCTCTTATCTAGCTGCAGAATGGAATGCCCTGATGCTGTTGTACAGATTTCCTCCCATTCATCTTAATTCAACACATATTTACGTAGCCCTTCCACCAGGCACAGTGCTAGCCCTGAAGGCACAGTGGAGAAGAAGGGATACAGTACTAGAACAAGATCAACACAGTTTCTGCCCTCACAGAGCTTACAGTCTAGTGAAGCAGACAGTCCAAAAAGAAAAACATCTACAAATTTTATTAAGTATAACTAAGGAAATATAAGCAGCATGCTGAGACCAAGTGATATTTAAGCTAAGGCCTAAAGAATAAGGAACCAGACATGTGTTTGAGGGTGGCATTGGAAGAGAGAAGGGAGCACCCTGGGGAGGGACATGCTTCCAGAGGCCAAAGGGAACTTGGAGTATTTAGGAACCAGAAGGCAACTAAGGTGCCTGGAGCATGGTGGGGGCTGGAGTCCATGGTAAAGGGGTGAAGTCTACAAGGGCCAGATCATGGGAGGCCTTGTGGACCCTAATAAATAGTATTTGTAGTTACACTTGTAATAAATTCTCCTTTTAGAGAGAACTAGACACCAAATTGCATTAAGTAGTATCTTTAATGTAAATGTGCAGGGGCCATCTGTACATTGTGGGTCTGGGGTATGAATTTACCAGAGGTTTTATACTCCAAAAAAACCCCAGTGTGATATCGTCATCCAGTTGTGTGACCACCACAGAGTGGAATCAGAATTCATAGTCTTGGATAAACCCCTATGCCCATACAGCCTCTGTACTGTTTCAAAGGACATGCCTTAGAGTCAGGGGAACTGGGTTCACTGCCTTTGCAGAATGCAGAGCTAAACAGGTTCCCCTACACCACCATCCTCATCGGGCTGGCTGAGGAGATGACAGAGAAGGAGGGTGCCGGTATCTCCATTCCCCACTTCAGCCTCATCACCAGCCCCAACAAACCTCCAGGAAAAATTAAATCCTCAACAAATACCCTTTAGTTTTATCCACTTGGCTTAGTGAAGGTTCTGATATTAATGACCGTGGAGGCCTTTTGTCTGACAGCTCTGCTGGTAGCTATTTACCCTCCACAGCCTGAATCTCAAGCATTGCCTCTAACCTTATTTTCTCTTTCTGGACTATATTGCATTAGCACCTTTTGATGTCTCCTGGCATGTTTGGCAGTGAGTTCAGGCTAGTCAGAATCATTTCTTTGTGCTGACAAGTGGGGACTGCATTGGTTGTTACAGAACAAAGACTAGTTAGAAATTTTTTTAAATCCCCATCCTCATTAATGAGCCGTGCTCCTCATTGATAAGACATGGGACACACACAACCTTTCCAACTAATGGGCCACCTCAGTGTGAGGATTGAGTTTAGGTGTGAGCTGACACTTTGTTGTGGGAGCCTTGTTACACAGCAGAAAGGCTGGGGGGTTTGAAGGACAGGAATGGATGTCCATTCAGAGGCTACTGGAGAAGGCTTGGGACATGGTGCTGGATGGTGTTTGATGGCGGGTGTGAGAACATGAATATGTGTTGTGTCCATGGGGGAGGGAAAGGCCTGAAGTAGTAGGTACTAGAAGAGCAGTGCAGAGGGACAAAGATATGCAGGAGGGGCAAGCCTGGGCAGTGGCGGGGCCATTCAGTCCACGGGGAATGAGTGGTGCATTCTGGAAGGATCTTTTCTCCTGGTTGTACTGAGTGTGCTTAAGCCATTTTCCTTGATACCCTAAGGTTAATCAGATCCTAAGAAGTTCTCTGCGTGTCATCAACTGGCTATAATTATATCTCCCTTCCTTGTTTAACCACCAGCAGTAAAATACATATTAATGTTAAGAGAAATCCTACCAACTGATTGTACTGCCTTGGTTCCTGAACAAAAAAGAGCCACCTTCCAACCCAAACATAATTAGGCTTGGTCCCTGTTCAGGCTTTGGCAATCTTATTGTTTGCAATTTGCACACTATGTTCTTGGTTCCCTTCCTTTGGAGTTTATTTTATTTCCTCTGCCTGTTTCTCATAAGCCAGTCTGACTGATTGGACTTTGTGTGTAAATGTTGAAAAGAAACATTTTGTGGTGCTTGGGCATTGCTTTCAGAGAAACAGTGGAATACAGTAGAGTCTTAGACCTTTTAACAGCAGACTGAGCAAAAATGACTCCTGGCCTTGTCTTTCCCTAAGTTACAAAATATGTCAGTTCATCAGCAGTGTTCCTTACCCCCCCACAGATCAGTGAGGAGATGGTAAAAGCCACACAGTTTCCAGCTGCAGCATGTAACCTGCTGAGAGAGTAAGCTCTCCTCTCCCTGTACCTTTAAGGACTGAGGAGAAAGGCAGCAGAAAATGCTCAGCCTGCCACTAGAGAGCCCTCAGAATGGAAGAGGGCTCAGCATGAGACCTAGACCCAGAAAGCAAGCTTGATTGTAGGGTGATAGGCCAAGACTCACTGCCCTGACCCATTTCCAGTTCAACAGAAGGAGAACAAGTAGGTGAGGAAATGCACAGACCTGAGGGAAAGCTCTCCCTTGCATGACTGTACAGGTAAAGAAGGTGTTTGAAGTAGGCAGGTGCGTGACTTGTCTGACAGGTTTAGAGTTGTAAGTGGCTTAGGCCTCGAGAATTTGTTCAGTCTTTTTACACTGCTATCAGTGGTTTCTAATTAGTTCTGATAACATGTGCGTGTCTGGAGCAGGTCATAAAAATGACTTTTAATCAGCTGTTGACATGCAAGGTCAGGTTGCAGCCTACAGCCTTGGCACCTGGTACATCAGTGACTGACATTTCTGAAAGGGTGAGAGAAGATAACGTTCCTCATGGCACTATTTGTTGTCTCTGCCCAATGCAGGAGTAGGACTCAGGCAGGTAGAGAGGCTCCATTAACCCAAAGGATAGTGTTAATTTTGATGTGTGACCATTTTTTATTTTATCATCATTACATTACGTTATTCTTTTACCTTCCCTTGAGAAGACACAGACCTGGGTGCTTCAAGTTCATGTTTGTGCTTATATTCCTGTTAAAATGTATTGCTGTATCTTCATTCTATGTGGCTTTAAGGATCTATGGTCCCTCTAGCTACCATCCTGTGTCTCCACGTTTGTGCACTTATTCTCAGCTGGTGTGCCCAAGACCCCTAAGCACCAATCCTCATCCCCTGTGTGGCCCCATTTCCTTTTCAACAAGATGAAAGAAACTCAAGATCCAGGAGAAACTTGTGAAATTGCAGGCACAAATGTGTATTACTGGAAAAGGAACTTCTCATAGAAAGAAGGTGGTTCACAAAACAGCGACAGCAGATGATAAAAACTGCAGTTCTCCTTAAAGAAGTTTGATGTAAACAGTATCTCTGGCATTGAAGAGATGTTCCCAAAAGGAGCAGTGATCCACTTGAACAACCTAAAGTCCAGGCACCTCTGGCAGCAAACACTTAGCACCATTACAGACTGTGCTGAGACAAAGCAGCTGACAGTGCTAGCCAGCACCAGAGATGAATGTGGAGCAGACAGTCTGACTGCTTTAAGGAGACTGGCAAAGCTCAGTCCAAACTGTCTGGAAAAGTACCACCTGCTACTGAGAGGATGATGATGATGAAGTTCCAGCTCTTGTGGAGAATTTTGATAAGGCTTCCAAGAATGAAGCAAATTGAATTGAGTCAAATTCTGAAGATAAACTTGAAGAAGTTACTGGGAGCTGCTATTTTATATTATGAATGCATTTTCAAATTTTGTTCATGGATCTAATAATATCTAGATCTGTAAAAAAATTTTTTTGGTTAATCCTCACCCGAGGATATTTTTACCTTTTTTTTTTTTTCTTTTTTCTTTTTAGGGAGAGAGAGGGTGAGGGGAGAGAGAAATAGAGAGAGAAACATTGCTGTGAGAGAGACACGTCGATTGTTGCCCCCCCCCGCAGGGCTGGGACCAAACCTGCAACCCAGGTATGTGCCCTTACCCAGGAATCCCAGGAATCGAACCTGCGACCCTTTGGTCCACAGGCCAATCCTCTAACCATCTGGCCACACCAGCCAGGACTAAATCTGTATTTTAAAGCCTAAGCACCTTGGATACTGCAGCTCCTTTCAGTTTTTGCCTTATATGCAAATCATTCTTTGCAGCTAATTAAGCTGATGAGGCCTGGGAATAGAGTTTGAAACAAAGGTTAATAAAGCTCTTTGCCTAGTTTAAAAAAAAATTTTTGTGTGTGTAGGCAGGACTGGATGCCTGATAGATCCTCAAGAAATTTCTCCTGGAGTGGTCAGTGAGAAAGACAACTTTTTCTATTCAAGACTCTGGAACCAACAGGATGATGATGAACTTTCACCTTTGAGTTTTGGTCAGACCAGAAATAGCACAAGGTTTGCATCACTTATGTCAGGGGTGGGAACCTTTTTTCTTCCAAGGGCCATTTGAATATTTATAACATCATTTGTGGGCCACAGAAAATTATCATTAAAAATTAGCCTGCTGTATTTGGTCAAACATTTAATTAACTCACCCCTATCGTATGGCTGTAACTGCTTCTCTTTGGTGAGGCATGTGATGTTAGCTGGTATTGATGATGCTGCTTCTTGCACCTGCTTGTCCAGGTTTGTGTTGGTTAGTCTGGAGTGCAGTTGACTCTTTGTAATGGTAAGTTTTGAAAAAAACTGCTCAAAGCAGTAAGTTGTTCTGAACACATGCATATTTCAATGCATGTCTCCTCAAAGTGGGAAATTCATCATTGTTTATGGAACATTTATAGAACTCAAGCAGTAGGAAGTTGTTGTACCTAGCTTTCAGCTCATCATTGCTTTGCCGTTGAAATGAATGATTTTGTGTTGTAGGTTATTAGGCACATCAGCTGGTTCCACATTGAACAGTGTAGCAAAGATGTTCAGTTCCATTTGTTTACTTTTCACATCCTTGAATCTTCCATTAAATGCCTCAATTTGTTTTGCACATTCACCAGCATATTCAAGTGTTGTCAAAGGCTTTGTCCTTCCAGAGTGGGGAAATGCCCTGTGTTATTCCTTTCAAGTTGCACTTTCCACAGCCTTAATTTAGCTTCAAATGATTTCATGTTTGAAAGCAGGGAGCTGAGCCCTGGCCGGTTTGGCTCAGCGGTTAGAGCGTCCACCTGCGGTCCGGAGAGACCCGGGTTCGGTTCCCGCTAAGGGCATGTACCTCGGTTGCAGTTTGTCCCCGGCCCTGGTTGGTTGTGCGGGTGGCAGCCACTCGATGTGTCCCTTTCACATCGATGTTTCCCTCTCTCTCTCGTCCTCTCTCTCCCTCCCACTCTGTCTGTACAAAAAATGGAAAAATGTCCTCGGATGAGGATTAAAAAAAAAAAAAAAAAAAAAAAAAGCAGGGAGCTGAGAAGCTGGTTGCGGCCCTGCAGCTTGATATTCAGCTCTGAGAGGTACTTAGTAATGTCCACCATGAACACTAAATCACACAGCCAGTTGCTATCACTGAGTTCCCTGACAGGTTTTCCCTTCATCTCCATGAACTGCTTGACTTCATCCCGCAGTTCATAAAACCTCATGAGCATGTTCCCACGACTCAGCCACCACATTTCACAAGATCACTGAACTCAGAGTCAAGATCATTCAGTAACTCCTTAAACTGACGGCTGTTAAACCCTCTGCTTTTGACAAAATTTATGTATGACACTACTGTTGACATCACATTATTGAGCCACAACGACTGCACAGAGACTTTCTTGGTGTGTGATGCAGTGGCATATAATTAAGTCACTTGGATCAAGACTGAGACGATTCAGTTCTTTCTTGACAAATGCAATCAACCCTTTTTGGGAGCCAACAGTAGTTGGAGTTCCATCTATAGTAAGACCACTTAAATTTTCAGATGTTACCTCAAGTTTTTTCATTAATAAAACATGTCTTCACCTCTTGTAGTGCCATCTTCCAGTGATAGGAGTTCCTCTCGCATGTCAATCTGCAGTTTTCCCATGAATGAAACAGCCAGTTGGGCAGTATTTTTTTTTTTATCCTCACCCGAGAACACTTTTCCACTTTTTGTTCAGATAGAGTAGGAGGGAGAGAGAGGAAGAGAGAGAGAAAAACATCGACATGAAAGGGACACATCAAGTGGCTGCCACCCACACAACCCAACCAGGGCCGGGGACAAACTGCAACCGAGGTATGTGCCCTTAGCGGGAACCGAACCCGGGTCTCTCTGGACCACAGGCTGATGCTCTAACCGCTGAGCAAAACTGGCCAGGGCAAGGCAGTATTTTTTATGTCTGTTGTCTCATCACAAGCCAGAGAGAAAAATTGGAACTCTTCTGCAGAATCCTTCAGTGTTTTTTCAATATCTTGTGCTAAATCAGTAATACGATCTGAGACAGGTCTTTGAGACAAACTGATACTCTGAAACAATTTTACTTTGTCTGGTGCTAATGACTCCTCTGAGACAGCCACCATGTACTCTTTCACAAACTCTCCCTCTACATGAGACTTCAGCTTCTTTGCGATCTGCTCGCTCACTACACAACTCATCTGAATAACGTTGTCTGTCACAGCGAGGCCTGGTGAAGGTGGCTTGCTGTGATTTCCAAACTCCGCTGAAGAGCATTGTTTTTATCCAGACACATTTGGCTTCCCAATTCATTGAGTTTAGCATGTTTTGAGCTGTAATGACGCTCCAGATTGGCTTTTTTCATTACTGCTAACTCATTGCCACAAACTAGGCACACAGGTTTGCCTTTGATGTCAACAAAAATATAATCGTTTGTCCGTTTCTCTTGGAAATATTGACACTCTGCATCAGCATTTCTTTTCTTTGTAGTTGTCATTTGTAGGATGTCACACCACTTAAGTTTTAATAACTATCCAGTTATTGCGCTGGCCGATTTGGCTCAGCGGTAGAGTGTCGGCCTGCGGTCCAGAGAGACCCGGGTTCGGTTCCCGCTAAGGGCATGTACCTCGGTTGCAGTTTGTCCCCGGCCCTGATTGGGTTGTGCAGGTGGCAGCCACTCAATGTGTCCCTTTCATGTAGATGTTTCTCTCTCTCTCTCTCTCTCTCCCTCCCCACTCTATCTGAACAAAAAATGGAAAAATGTTCTCGAGTGAGGATAAAAACAAAACAAAACAAAAAAATAACTATCGTTATTAAATCGCATCACCAGCGATGCGATTATTTTGTTTGATTGCTGTTCTAATCCTGCACTTTGGATTTGGAACACATCCAACACTTATATCATTGATTCTTGAGGTGTTTTCTGTGGACTGTGATTTCCTTAGTCTTCATCTGAGATTCAGTTTTTTCGAGGATGGTTGATCGTGGACATGTGGACCAAGGTTGGATTGGAGTTATCCTCTGTGTTGACAAAGAAGTCCACAACATCATCATCAATCATCAGAGGCAAGGTCTTCAATGTTGTGAGGAATCATCTCATCACAGCTCACCTCATCTCATCTCATCATCACTGAATTGAAGTAGTTTCACCACAATGTATTAACTCTTTTGCAACTTGTACATTCCCAGCCTGCCTGGCACTGACTGTCCTCTGAGTCACTGCAATACAGGCAGATGGGCCATGGGCAGCCGACGAGAAGCATATGTGTCTGTCCTGTCATGTACTCGTATGTGTCCTGTCTGTCCTGTAATGGATGTTCCTTGCTTGTCCCTCAAAATTTACATTATTATTATGATTCACTTGATATAAATTTATGTTGGTATGAAAAAAACTTCTAGATTTATTACATTTTGAGTCCCACCTGTGGTTGTCTTGGCAGGGCCAGACCAAATGATTTCACAGGCCTATGAGGCCCTCGGGATGGATGTTCCCCACCCCTGTATATGGTTGAGGATATGATCAGAGCTCACATCTGTTGACAAATATAGCTAAGGCAAGTTGAGGAGGTGGGGGCCCAGGAAGTACAGGCTTATTTCCCTACTTTGAGGAGTTGACAATTCAGTATAGATCATGACATAGGATCTAAAAAGGTGTCTGATCTAGCCAGAAAGAGCTAGTTGCATGTGGTCTACAATAACTTGCTAATGAGAATCTGTGTCTGTTAGTCTGTCAGCCAGTGAGGCCAAATAGGGCTCTTTGGCAGTGAGTTTGCTCCCAGTGGCTTTTAGCATTTGTTAGATGGCCTTGGTTGTCAAGGGAAAAGCTGCTTATTATATATTTTTAACTTTACTGTTTCTTTCTGTCTTGGTTTTCTGGGCCCTGAAATGGCATGTGGTGTGTTGACACTGATGCATATAATACTGTAGACTTCTTCAAGTGTACCAGCTGCTGCAGCCTTTGGCCTTTTATAACCAAGTACTTTCAGTGTCTGTTATTCTTTCTAACCTTTGTAGAATTTTCTTTATTTATGGTGAATAAAATGTTCAAGATTCTTCTGAGTAGTTTAAAGCAAGCCATAGGTTACTTTCCATGTACTCTTTCTCTGTGGTATGAGTATTGGGTCACTTACATTTGCCTCAAATGGGCAGAAAATGACAAATTCTTTGAGAAGACAATTTGCTAATTGAAATTTCTTAAGCAAAGAGGAAAGGTAAGTAGAAGATAGGAGGAGGAAGAAGTGGGGAGCAGATGGGATGGACAAGTCATCCTTCCTTGAAACTGAATAGTGGGACCAGAGGCTTGGGAGGGTTAGGTAGTGTTTGTTTGACTTCTGGAGAAGGATAAGGGGTCTACCTATAAAGAAAACTGCACTGCCAAGATGGCATTTCTCCCACTTTGTGATGTGGTTCATAGGTTGCTGTTACATGCTCTGTGCCGGCCTTTTCTTGGTAGTACCAAATATATCTTGGTAGATTTGGTCTTCGTGGTCAAAGCTTCATAAACCCTGCTTTGTGGTAACCTGAACAAGTTATTAGGCAGTTCCCCATCCACTGCCTGAGCCTTTGGGGCTGCATAGCGTGCCCCAGTCCCAGGTGAGGCAGTTGGGTCAGGGGAAGGTCAGTCAGTCTCAAAGTTGGAGATTTCACAGAATTCTAGATTGAGTACACCTATTTGTGGACCTAGTTTCCTGTAATCACTGCTCCTTTCTCTCTACACCTCCTTTTGAACTGCAGACTCTGGCCTGGTTGTTCCAAGTGTTTCCTATGAGCTACATAAAAAGCTGTTGTCTGTGGCGGAAAAGCATGGGTTGACTCTGGAGCGGAGACTGGAGATGACAGGCGTGTGTGCCAGTCAGATGGCACTGACTCTACTTGGAGGACCCAACAGGTAAATGCCTCTAGATTGGTGGGGGCTACGTGGGGTTTGATGCTGCTCTGCCTTGGGCCTCACCACAGGGCATCACACAAGAGGTATTTATTGGACAGTTGCTGCACATCTATGGAAATGTCTTTATGAAGTCACTTTCCTGGATGCTGGAGGTTTTTGTTTGCTTCTCTAACGCATCTCTAGCAAGCCACATTTTTTCTACTCCAGGAAGAACAAGCCAGTCACTCTTCCCAGAACAGAGCATCCAAGCTGAGTCCTGCAGAGCAAAGGGGATGTAACAGGGGCAATGGGAAGGGGGAAAATTAGTCTAGATCTGGGAAGTAGCATGTGCCAAGAGCAGAAAGATTGAGAGACTGTGGAAGTGGTGGGGGCAATAAGTCATTCTGTATGGTTGGAAAGTAGGTGCAGCTGAGCAATGGGGAGCTGCTAAAGAGATTTCAGTAAATTCGTCTTGGATTTTACAAAGATGACTTTGGCTGAGTAGATTTGAGTGGAGGCAAGACTGGAGGCATTGAGACCATTTAGTAAACTGTAACAGAAAACTGAGCCAGGGGCTAAAGGATAGTGGCCCCAACTAGGGAATTAGGGATCTGAGAAGTGGAAATAGGTGAAGGATTATTTTTAATTGATTTTTGTTTATAATTAAAAAAATTTTTTTGTTTAATTCTTGTTTAATTGAGGTAGAGGAAGGGAGAGATAGAAACATCGATTTGAGAGAGAAACATCAATTGGCTGCCTCCTGCACACCCCCTACTGAGGACTGAGCCCGCAACCCAGGCATGTGTTCTGACCGGGAATCGAACCAGGACCTCTCAGTCCATGGGTCTATGGTCAGTCCATTAAGCCATACTGGCCAGGCTAGGTGAGGGATTTTTTAAAAGATAAAATCAGCCCTGGCCGGTTTGGCTCAGCAGTTAGAGTGTCGGCCTGCGGACTAGAGAGACCCGGGTTCAGTTCCCACTAAGGGCACGTATCTCGGTTGCAGTTTGTCCCCAGCCCTGGTTGGGATTGTGTGGGTGGCAACCAGTCGATGTATCTCTCTCACATCGATGTTTCTCTCTCTCTCTCTCTTCCTCCCTCGTTCCCTCCTGCTCTATCTGAAGATGAATATAAAAATGTCCTCAGGTGAGATTCAAAAAAAAGATAAAATCAACAGGGCAGAGTCATTGAATGGATATGGGAGGTGATGGAAAGTGGAGTGTCCTGTGGTCACTAAACTTTAAGCTTTCCAAGATGGATACCTTGTCAGATAGTGATAACATTCAGTGTGATAGGGAACGTGGGAAGAGGAGCAGGTATGGAGAAGATGGTGGATCTTGTTTTGGGTATGTTAGGTTTGAGAGGCCTATGAATAGCCAATTAGCAGTCTGGATCTGAGGTTTAGAAGAAGTTTTGAGCAAAAGAGAGGTCTGGAAGCCATCGGCTTATAAATGGTGTAGAATAGTGAGATCCTGTAAGGAGAGGGGGTAAAGCAGTGGTTCTCAACCTTCCTAATGCTGCGACCCTTTAACAGTTCCTCATGTTGTGGTGACCCCCAACCATAAAATTATTATTATCATTATTATTATTTTAATCCTCATCCGAGGATATTTTTCCATTTTTTGTAGAGTGGGAGGGAGAGAGAGGAAGAGAGAGAGATGGAAACATCGATGTGAAAGGGACACATCGAGTGGCTGCCACCCGCACGACTAACCAGGGCCGGGGACAAACTGCAACCGAGGTACATGCCCTTAGCGGGAACCGAACCCGAGTCTCTCTTGACCGCAGGCGGACGCTCTAACCGCTGAGCCAAACTGGCCAGGGCCATAAAATTATTTTTGTTGCTACTTCATAACTGTAATTTTGCTACTGTTATGTTTTAGGTGACCCCTGTGAAAGGGTCATTCAACCCCCAAAGGGGTCGTGACCCACAGGTTGAGAACCGCTGGTTTAAAGAGAGGAAGGGCCTGGGGTGGAATTCTGGGAAACATCAGCATTAAAGGCAGTTAAGATGAAGAGCCTTCCAATATGGCTGAGAAAATCCTGGCCGGTTTGGTTCAGCAGTTAGAGCGTTGGCCCATGGACCAAAGGTTCTTGGGTTCAATTCCCAGTAAAGGGCACATACCTGGCTTGCAGGTTTGATCCCTGGCCCTGGTCGGGTTGTGGGGGAGGCAGCCAATCAATGTGTCTCTTTTTCACTGATGTTTCTCTCTCCCCCTCCCCCTTCCCTCTCTTCCACTCTGTCTAAAAAGTCAGTGGAAAAATATTCTCAAATGAGGATTAACAAACAAATAAATAAATAAAAACAAAAACAAAATGGCTGAGAAAAAAAGCCAGAGAGGTAAGAAAACCAAGAGGATAGTGCTTCAGAACCCAAGAGACCGTGTTGGAAGAATAAAGGAATGGTCAGCAGTAGTACTGCTGGGAGATCAAGCAAAGTGTCTGCTGCATTTGTCAATAAAGAGGACAGTGCAACTTTGTGGGAGAGGGGTGTCTAAAGTGAGCTGAGCTGGATGTGAGGTTTCCCCTTCTTGCTCCTCCACTTCCCTTGCCATATAGAGTTGTAGGTGTGTTTATTCCTCCTTGCTCTTGATTTAGGCTAGCTTCTCAACCGTCCTGTGCCAGGGAAGAGCCGATGGAGAAACTCCCCTCCCCAAAGGAGGGAATAGTGCAAGCTGCCTCTGATGGAGCCCCAGGCCCTTGGTTCTGATGACTGCTGCACCTCTGCCCAAAATGGCCATTGGGGCAGCTCCTGGGATAAGTTCTTCGCAGGAGTATTTGAGGCCGTTAAGTGGCTTCCCAGAAACATTAGTTTTGGGGCAGGATCTGCGTGTCCCCACAAAGTTATATTCCTCTCAAGCCAGCTTCTTGGAGCTGGCTATCCTTGTGTTTGTCTAAACTCTCAGAAGGGCCTTCTGTTGTCCTTTGCAGTAATTGCTGGTTTTCCTTTGAGAAAGATGAGCACATTAGTAATCATTTTTGTATATGTCAATGATTATGTGCTTTTCCACTGCTTTCACAATAGCAGTGAATCTGATACTCATAACTTCACCTCAAAGGTGAGTAGTAGTCTGGTGTTTTAAGATGAGCCAGCTAAGGCTCAGAGAGCTAGAGCTGAAACACTTCCCACATCACGTGACCCTGCCTTTATGTGGTGGTGCCCGATGTAGATAGATCTGTTTCCAGTGCCTGTGCTCTGCCCCTGCTGCTGCGTGTGTGGGTGCCGTGGTCTGCTTTGAGTCCTCTAATGGGGGATGCCTCTCGGACAGGGAGAGTCCATTTAGGAAACAGACAGGGGTGAGTCATATGCCAGAACTCTGCAGTGTTTGTCTGGAGTACTCCTATTTCCTAAAGAGGCAACTATAGTGGAGGAAATGAATGGTATTCCCCAAAATTTATTTGGAGGGTGGAGTTTCCTCTTTGGCCTGACAGCAGCTGTCATTTTTTTCCCTTTGGGAGACTAGTGACTATCACTGCTCCACCCCAAACAGGGACCTAAGCTGATTTCTGTTTTCTTCCCCCTTCCCGCCCTGGGGGCAGATGGCACTGCTTGTGAGTTGGGCACAGCTCCAAGGCTAATCCTCCAACCTTACTCGTGACTTCTCTGAGATCAGAGAGATCTTTCTTGAATGGCAGGAAACTGAAAGTGACTTCATCTGGAAGTGCGTATCCAAGTCAACTGCCAGTCTAGGAGGCTGGGAAGCCCTAGCCCACTGTCTCCTCTATGACCAGCACTCTGATGGACCAACATCTATCAAGCACTTTTATGTGTTGGACCCTGTTCTCAGTGCTGATCAACACAGCATCCTATGAAGTAGTTCCTATTAGTATCTAGAATGTTGTCCTTATTAAAGCTTACTGGCAGCTCAGTAAAGAGAACTTGGACTGATAACTAATTGAGGATGATATAGAACTATCCTGTTTAGCACTTGCTGTGATTTTTTAGAAGCTGAGCCAGGGTGATCCTAGAAAAGGTGAGCTTTGAGCTGGGTCTCAAAGAAAAGGTGGGCTTTCTGGGTAGAGGACACAGTTTGAGCAGCAGACAAAAGCTTTACAAGTGCAGGAGAAGATTAATGAGACCAAACATACTGCAGTGGGGCAAGCATGTTGGGGGAAAAAAGCAAAGAAGGCTGTAGAAGTTAAACAGAGTTTGGACCTAATAGATTCACACTGTGAGAACAGTAAATGTTCTTGGTCAGAAAACAGTGTTCTGTGAAACAAGATCTGGGTGAACTACCTAGTGAGAAGATCCAGCAGATGAAGTGACACTGGAGTGTGGGACACCCTGTAGACCTTTGCAACCTGGAACCATCAGGAACTCTGAGAGCAACAGGTGCCTTGGCACTCGCTTTGTTTAGGGTACAAGGGCTTGCCAGGTCTGCAACTGAAAATGCTTCTTTACCTCTATTCCAGGTTGAATCCCAAAAATGTTCACCAGAGGCCTACAGTGGCTTTGCTATGTGGGCCCCATGTAAAGGGGGCTCAGGGTATCAGCTGTGGAAGGCACCTAGCCAACCATGATGTTCAGGTCATCCTCTTCCTGCCCAACTTTGTCAAGATGCTAGAGTCTATCACCAATGAGCTGTCTCTCTTCAGCAAGACCCAAGGCCAACAAGTGTCTAGTCTTAAAGGTGAGCATTTGCACAGTGCTGGGCTGAGGCTACCTCCCTCCTCAGTAGTTTGATGGTCTGGTGGTGCCACCCAGTGGCAACAGGTGGTAAAGCACTGAGTATAAAGCATTCTCTGCCTGTAAGGAGTTGTAGTACAAATAGAAAATACTTTGGTGTTGACTTGCTTACTTCCCATCCGTTCGTCCTCCTTGTCCCATACTCAGGTGGAGAGCTGGGGATCCATTTATTCATTTCACAAATATTTATCGAACAGGTACTGTTCCTGACGCTGGGAATAAGGCAATAGATTATTTTTTCTTAAATATATACTTCAATGGAGCTTAACATTCTGGCTAGGACAGATTGAAGAGACAAATAAGTAACATTTCTATAAGGTCAGATGGTAGTGTTATGGAGACAAATGACGCAGGGAAGAGAAAAGAGAGTGTTGGAGGGTTGGGTGAGGAGTAGCAGACTTAGACATTTCTGCGTCAGGTTATAAAGGGCCTGTGGATCACCGTAAGGGTTTGAACTTTAACTAAGGTGAGATAGAAAATCACTGGAGAGCCGGGCCAATGTGACTCAGTGGATTGAGCATTGCCCCATGGACTGAGAGGTCCCAGTTCTATTCCCGGTCAGGGCATGTACCTGGGGCAGGCTTGATCCCCAGTAGGGGGCATGCAGGAGGCAGCCGATCCGTGTTTTATCTCTCTCCCTTCCTCTTTCTCTAAAAAATCAATAAAAATGTATTTTTTAAAAATCACTGGAGAAATAAGTAGCAGAAAGATGTAATCCAGCTCAGGTTCCAAAATGGTCATTCTAGCTGCTGCTTGAGAGTAGACTATAGGCTTACAAAGAGAGGTGTTAAGAGGCTGTTGTGGCCCTGGCCAGTTTGGCTCAGCAGTTAGAGTGTCAGCCTGTGGTCCAGAGAAACCCGGGTTCGGTTTCTGCTAAGGGCACATACCTCGGTTGCAGTTTGTCCCCGGCCCTGGTTGGGTTGTGTGGGTGGCAGCCACTCAATGTGTCCCTTTCACGTTTATGTTTCTCTCTTTCTCCCTCTCCCACTCTATCTGAACAAAATGTGGAAAAATGTCCTTGGGTGAGGATTAAAAAAAGAGAGAGAGAGGTGATAAATTGGAGAGAGATGATAGTGGCTAAGACAGTGAACATGGTAAAAGGTGTTAGTTTCTGAACAAGTTTTTTTTTTTTTTTATCCTCACCCGAGGACATTTTTCCATTTTTTTGTTCAGATAGAGAGAGAGAGAGAGAGAGAGAGAAACATCGACGTGAAAGGGACACATCGAGTGGCCGCCACCCGCACGACCAACTAGGGCCGGGGACAAACTGCAACCGAGGTACATGCCCTTAGCGGGAACCGAACCCGGGTCGCTCTGGACCGCAGGCCGACGCTCTAACCGCTGAACCAAACCAGCCAGGGCTCTGAATCAGTTTTAAAGATAGAGTATACAGATTGAATGAAGGGGATGAGAGAAAGAGAAGGGTTAAAAGTGACTCCAAGGTCTTTGGCCTGAGTAACTGGAAGAATGGAGGTGCCATCACTTGAGATAGGAAGACTTGGGGGACAAGGTTTGTGGGGTAAGAGCAGAAGCTCAGAGATGCTGGATACACAGGTGGAAATGTTGATTGATGTATATATAGCCTGGAGTTTAGTGAAGGGATCCACTCTGGAGTTTCAAGTGTGTATGTAGTATTTAAATGCATTATGACTTTGAATAAGGTATCTCCTAGGAAAAGAGAGTAAATAGAGAAGTTGTTGGACTGACTGCTTTGTTTAGATGCCAGGGAGTTAAAGACCAGCTAAAGAGACAGGGAAGGAATGGTCAGTGAACAAGAAGGAAAACTAGGAAAATTTGGCACTTAAAAGGCAAGTGAACAGAGGAGGGTATGATGAATTATGTCAGCAACATATTCTAGGTTAAGTTCAAATGAAGAATGAGAAAATTGACCACTGGATTTAGCAGTGTGGAATAGCAATTTCAAGTGGAGTAGCAGGGGTAGAGTCTGATTGGAGTGGGTTTAAGTGAGAACAGGGGAGAAGTGGAAAGAATAAATATGGCCCAGAGAAAGGGCTTTGCCAGGGGTTAGATGGCGAGTACTCTATTTTTTTTTTTTTTTTATCCTCTCCCGAGGACATTTTTTCCATTTTTTTGTTCAGGTAGAGTGGGAGGGAGAGAGAGGAAGAGAGAGAGAGAAACATCGATGTGAAAGGGACACCTCGAGTGGCTGCCACCCGCACGACCAACCAGGGCCGGGGACAAACCGCAACCGAGGTACGTGCCCTTAGCGGGAACCGAACCCGGGTCTCTAGGGACCGCAGGCCGACGCTCTAACCGCTGAGCCAAACCGGCCAGGGCGATGTCGAGTACTCTTAAGTCAGGTACCTATGGGCATGTAGACCCATGGTGCCCTGTCCTAAGTAAGGAAGCCATGGGTCTCCAATTGAGAAATATTTGTTTAGGCTGAGACCTGGGAAGGGGGCCTGGTATAGGCTCCTCCTCTTGAAATCTATAACACAATGCCTATCCCATGCAGTTCTTTGTCTTGCTCCCCAAAAGGCTTCCTGTCCCAACTCTACAAGCTTAAGGCTTTTGAGTTTGGTCCAATTCTGTTAATCTCAGTTTAACTTCTTACCCCAGTCAGGTGTTATGTACTTACTGAGACATCTGTTCACTGTCTCAGAGGCCTGGTTAGAGTGGAGAAGCCTTTTTAAATGCCTGGGAGAAGTGATAGGTTCCTTCCCCATTCTTAAGGTTGAGCTTCAAGGAGGACCCATTTCTGTGACAGTAGTGAGAGAGACCAGCTAGGCCAGGTGGCTCCAGCAGGGTGAGTGGGCCAGCCCACAGTAAAATAAGTGCACAGGCTATTGCTTGCTCACACTTCTAGGGCCAGTCAGCAAATGGCATTCAGGGTCTCCCTATGAGTGCTGACTCGGCAGTAGACCCCCACCTTCCTGGAGCACATAATATTCCCAGGGAGTTAGTCAGATTGTGCTGTGAGAAGGTCTGCACACCCAGCAGGACAGTGTTTCAGCCTGTGAGTTCCATGAGGCCAGTGGTCCATCGGGCTGACATGCCCTTGGTCTCTAGCATCCAGCCCCACCAAGCCTTGGAACTCCTAGGGCCTTAGTCCTGGCCCAGCCTTAGAAGACTGGCCTCTGGAGAGGCATCAGAATGGTGTCTGGATAAGACAATCAAGGGGCCACCTGGGTTCTACTCCCAGTCTGGGCTCTCTGCTTAGAGGGGTTTTCAGATGATACTCTTTCCACCTGCAGATCTGCCCACTAGTCCTGTGGACCTGGTGATCAACTGTCTGGATTGTCCCGAGAATGCCTTCCTGCGAGATCAGCCCTGGTACAAGGCAGCTGTGGCTTGGGCCAACCAGAACCGGGCACCAGTACTCAGCATAGATCCTCCGGTGCATGAAGTTGAACAGGGCATCGATGCCAAGTGGTCACTGGCTCTGGGCCTGCCGCTGCCACTGGGAGAGCACGCAGGCCGTGTCTATTTGTGTGACATTGGCATTCCCCAGCAGGTATTCCAGGAGGTGGGGATCAACTACCACTCACCCTTTGGCTGCAAGTTTGTCATCCCACTACACTCTGCCTAGAGGGGCTCTGGGCAGGCTGTACCCTGTAGTCCCCTGCTGCTCCTGATGCTGAACTTGACAACGAACGCCTTAAGGAAGTGAAGTTTAATGGACCTTGTTAATTTTTTTTCTTTTGGGTTTGTTTCTTCTGAGAACAGATCATATATATTTTTTCTTTTGAGATCATGTATTTAAAGCTGACCTGTCATGTGCCCTTCGCTAGGAAAGGCTTTCCCACTGGGTGTGTGAGGCAGATGGCAGGCTGAGTGCACAGTGACTCCAGGCATTTCTACACTTAGTCTCCTGCATGGCCAAGTGAGGCTTTGTTTACAGACCATAGGCAGCTGTATTTCAGGTTTATAGCCACTGGGCTTGGGTGAGCATCTTGCAGGGTCTTGCAGTGCTGTTTGGGGGCCTGTACTTCATCTATTTCAGAGCTGGTGGCTTTGTCCACTCCTCTGATCATGTACAACTAGCTGCACTGCAGCTGTCCACTAGAGGGCAGACTTGCACTTCCCATTCATCTTGAGGTCTGTGGGGCCTCCCCTGAGCCCTACCACAAGTTTATTTGGGGGCTTTTGACCCTTTCTCCTGAGCTGATTGGAGTTTTATGCTGGGATTTTCCCCCAAAGGTCCTTCCTCCTTTCTACACCACTCTGATAGGTAGGGAAGGGGGTGGTATCAGAATGGTTCTACTGTACTGGGATTTTACACTGTATTTCTGTTGTCTTCAGCACAGGTAGTGTAAGGTTATGTTACTATAGAACCACAATGCCCACCTTGCCATCAGTGCCCCCACCCCCAACCCCACCACCCCCATACCCTCTCTAGCTGGGGGCTGAGCATTTGCTTAGTCTGAGGCCAGACCCTCAGGGTGCAGCTTGAATGTTCAGTATTGTGAAGACCCTGGTGTGTGGTTGTTGCTGAGCTCATAGAGGCTCCCTGGTACTTCTAAGGCCAACACTCACACCTCCTTGCCTGCATATACACCCCTATTGTTTTGTTCCCTCTGCCCTTCCTGAGACAGTCCTCTGTAGCTGTCGTCCCAGAGCAGGGCACATGTCCCTCGTTTGAATGCTTTTTGATTGTCTACTTGGGGCCAGCACCCTATCTCAGAGATGCCAAAATGAGACTACTTCCTGATGAGCTAACTGATGTGACTCAGCCATAGGAACACACTGCTGCTCAGCTAAGGTACTAAGCCCCTGGACCTTCACAGGCCTAGGCCCTGGGGGCTGGTAGAACAGGAGCCATGCCCTGGAGTTCCTGGCAGCTGCCCTTGCCAAAGGCTTGTACTTTAAAGCCGTTTTCGGGGCTTCAGGCTTCCTTCTTCTCTATGCCTACCCAATCTGGTTAAAGGGGTGAGTGGGAAGGCTCACCAAGGATTGTGGACACAGGGTAGGTAGGCTCTGGTCTCAGACTACTTAATCACTTATAGGAGCATAACCAGACACAGATGAGGCAGGACAGACAGGGCTGGTCCCTCTTTCCCTCCTATCCTTTCTCAAATGTTAAATTGTCTCCAGCAGTGGGAAGAGGCCAGAGACTGTCAGCCCTGTGGTATATATCCTCCTTGACCCTCTGCTCACTTTCAGGACCAAGCAGCTCCCAAGATGGGGCCCTCTCTGTAGTCACAGGGCCATAATCTGAGCAGTGCTGGATTACAGGCATTGTAGTAAGCAACCATTAAACAGGTGCTGGCTGCCTGTTAATGTGGTTAGGTTACTTGATTGAGTACACCGAAAACAAACGAGAACCCTGGCTCCAGTAAGTTGCAGTGGCCCTTGAGGGGCTGGGATGATGGCCTTGAGGAGGCCACTGGGAATTTGTGCCCAAGTTTTTTTTCTCCCCTAGTGGCACTGGAGCCTCTTCCTGCCCTCAGCCTGGGCCTTCCCCAGTGCTACTGAAGATAAGCATGACTCCTGTGTCTCTGGCTCTTTTAGAGGCATCCTGCCCCACAGTCCCCAGTCTCCAAGGGGCTCCAGTCAGGTGATCAAGACTATCACTCATGAAGCTCTTGGAAACCAAAAACCAGCACTAAAATAAAGCTGAATGACGGAGTCCTGTGCTCTGGTAAATTCTACTCTGTATGCTGCAGTGAGGTACTGCCACCCCAGCCCTAGGGAGCCCACCTTGTCCCACACTTGACAGCCTTCAGTAAACCACAGTTGTTGGGCACATACAGCCTAACGTGCCAGCCAGTGACAGGGCTGGGATAGGTAAAACTGGTGAACTGCAGTGGGTCTTTCCCCTTCTATTCCTTGGGGCTGAGAGGTACAAGGACCAGCAGGGGAACAGGTGTAGGACAGGGCCTAAGTGCCTTCTAGGACTGTTCAGCAGGCCTGCCACCTCAGGGCTAAAACTGCCCTTCTGTGCCTGGTCCAGTTCACACTTAGCTCTCCACAAGCTGAAATGCTAAGAAAGACTTTATTAATAAGATAGGGAAGGGAGAAGGCAAGGAGCCTGGAGACGGACACACTGGTACCAGGGGTTACAAACAGTAAGAAACACTTTATTATAACTTTACAACATATAAATAGCTTGGGTCAAATCTGTGCTTTCTGGCAGCTGGGCATCACATCTCCGCCCCTGCAGGCACCTGCCTTCCTTCACATTGCACTGTTCATTGGGTGGCTCTGGCCCTGGGGCCCGATGGTTAGAGGTTGGAGAAAGGGGGCCAGGAAGCCCAGTCCCACTCTCCATCTCCTTGTGTAGTGGCCTGTGCCTGTCATCTGCTGGGGTTGCGGCTGGTGTGGAAGGACCGCTCCTCAGGGGTCAGGCCAGCAAAGAAGGGGTGTAGCAGGGCCTCCGCCAGTGTGATGCGCTGGGCAGGGTCAAACTCTAACATCCTCCTCATCAGGTCAAACAGCTGCACGTGCTCCAGGGAGTCTTGGAGCATGTAACTCTGCTCAGGGACACAAGGTGCCTCAGTGTGATGGCAGGGGCGTGGGAAGCCTTGCCACTCTTGGATAATGAGCAGCTCTTTTCTTTTCATGTCTGTTAGAGCATTTTGCTCTGAACTTGTCAGGCTACTGGGAGTCTTGCTGGTTTGGTGCCTCTGCCCCAACATGCAAAGTCCTGACAGGTGGATAAAAATCACCTCTGCGAAATTCACTGTCCATGCACCAAATGCAGCTGACAGAAGCTTCCTGACCATGTCTAAGTCTTCCCTCCCCCTCACCTCAGTCCTGACTAGTTTTTCCCAAAATTAAAAGAGAGGGGCAGAAAGCAGCAGGGTCTTGGATACTTAACTCTTCTGGTGTTCCCCAATTACAATGATAGCCACCCTGCTGGGAAGGGGTAGGACTGAGGGTCCCTCTGGAGCAGTCTGAAAGAAGCTCCACTCCCAGCAACTAGCAGCCCTGGGTGCAGCCTCCCATAGAGCTGGAGCAAGGGGGCAGCATTTAGCTGCCTGGCCTGTCTCTGTGTGTGTGCCCAGTGCCTGGCGTCTCCTTGGCATGAGTTGAGCTGGGGGAAGCCAGAAACTGACCTTCAGAGGTTTGCAATTCTCCTTCACATACCGGCCGTCAGAGCTGTTCTCATCCCAAACCAGGCCCCCTTTGTAGAAATATTTCTGCTTCCTGAAAATGAAGGAAGGGAGGCGATCAGTTGGGGGGGGATGGGGTAGCGGCAGCCCAGCGAATGCAGCAAAGCCAGGCAGGAAATCCTGGGCTGACCCAGCAGGGCAGGAAGGTGTGGGCAGCAGGTCTGTCAGGCCACAAGGAAGGCTGCTATGAGCCTGGAGGAGTGCCATAGCATATTCTGCAAAGACTGTAGTAGTTTGTTGACCCACAGCCAAGATGGGAAATGCCTATGGGCCAGGCCTCCTTACCTGGTACGGTGGATCATGTGTGATGGGATGGGCCCTAGGATTTTCTCCATCATCACTAAATGCTCTCGGTTTTCGTGGGTCTATGGAAGGTCAGGGATAGAGCAAGCAGGAGTTAGTACCAGCCTCAGCCCCTCAGGGAAGATAAGGGACAAAAAAGAAGGATGGGTAAGTGTCTTCCCAGCCTCTGACCTTGTGGTAGCCTTCTCTCTTCCTAGAGCATAACCTGCCCCAACCCATCTCCACACCCTCACTTAGGCCATGCCTCATGCCTCAAATGCTCACTTCTCCAGCCCCAATCCACTCCGGAGTCTAAGTGCTCCAGCTATTGACCTCTTCCCTTCCCTAAGCATTTACAACTCTCAAGAGTGAATCTTACAGTATGCTGACTGGTGGGGCTTGGAAGGTCTTCCCACACCAGGCTTCTGTGGCCAGCCCCAGTATGAGCACCCAAGGTAGCAGGGCAATGTGTGTGTGTGTGTGTGGGGGGGGGGGGTTACCTGAAAGAGTGTGAAGCCCCGATAGTATTCAAAGAGAATGCAGCCAATGCTCCAGACATCACAGGGCTGTGCCCAACCCAGCTCTGAAAGCCAAAAGGGAGAGAGTCTATGAGAATCAGCCCTGTGCTTCTAGCCTAGAGGTCACAGGGCAGCTGCCACACTGGTTGACAGGACTCTTACCCAAACCCCAGTATAGGTCCCTTTCTCAGCCAGGCCAAGTTGACAACCACAGTGACTCATGACAGTGGCAGCCCTGGGTGGCAGGCAGGCACATCACTGTCTGTTCATTCCCTCCCAGCAATAGCCCACTTTATCTGGATTGGAGCCATATAGCCACTCACCAAGGATCACCTCAGGCGGGCGGTAATGACGGGTGGCCACAATCGTCGTGTGATGCTCATGGTCAAAGGTAGCACTGCCGAAGTCAGCCACTCGGATGCTGGTGTTCTTAACTGACTTCTCCTCACAGCTCTGTAAGGCAAGGAAGGAGAGCCAGGTCTGAACTCTGTCCCAATGGATAATCTAGCTCTGGAGTGGAGCCTCACCCTCTCCCACCAATACCTTGTGCTCATTGTAGAGGGTTTCAAACTCAGAATTCACGAACAGGATATTCTCTGGCTTCAAGTCTGTGTGGGTCAGTTGGTTCTCATGTAGAACTAGAGAATCGAGAGAGGGAAGCAGACTGAGAATCTGGGCTTCTCCTCTAGCTCCTGCCAGCTCTAGACCAGATCCATCCTCCAAAATCAGTCGGCTAGAGACCCTCACACCATAACCTCAGCAGTGGGCCAAGGGAGCAGACATAGTTCTGCCTCTGCTGTGGCTCTCTGAGGTTCTCTGTGCTTTGGGATTTTGAGGGTTTCAATGCTTTAGAAGATGGGGCGGGTGGGACTTTTAATTCAAAACACTTCCTCTGCAGGGGCTAGGCCTCCTCATCCCGGTCTCTCACCAAAGCTGCAGCATCAGCCTTGGGGTGGCTCCCTCTCCCCAGCACCAGCTACATCATTTGCAGGGGCTATATGAAAATACATGTCCTTTCATTCAAAAATTGAGTGTCAAGCTGGTGGCAACAGTGCATTAAATCAAGCACAGGACCACCCATGAAGTCAGTCCTACCTCTTCTCATTCCTAGCCCTAAGCAAGGATTCTGTCTTTTCCCTCCCATCCCTATCCCACCAGTGTGGCACCCTTCCACTCATCACTTTCAGGCTCCAGGTTTCCATCTGGCATTCCACACGCTCACAGTAGTATGACCCACCTTTCCCCAACATGCACCCTCTTTCACCAGAGTATGAGCTGCTTGCCTTGCTTGGAGTGCTCTTCACCATCCCCTCCATCTACACAGTCTCTGCTCTAAGTCTGTCTACCTCCTCTACAAGGAGCCCTGCTGTCCTGCTCCAGCCACCACAAATCCTGCAGTGCTGAGTGCAGTCACCAAATATGCTCTTAAAGGCTAGCAGGCAGATGAGATGGGAAGTAGTAGAGGGTGTTTGTGAGTGCAGGAACTGTGGGTGGATCTCCCAGGTCACTTCAACCTTTTTTTATCCTTTGCAAGAAGGTGGGAATGGGATTGGTAGCTAGGAAAATTCTAAAGCAGCTCTTTCTTTTTTTCTTCCTGGGTGCTTGCGGGCAGAGGCTGGCTCAGAAGGCCCCTGGAGGAGACTGCAGCTTCTCCACCTGCACAGATGCATACCTAAAGGCCTTTCAGTCAAAGGGTATGTCTCAGGCTCAGCAGAATGGTTAGCAATGTGCTGGAGTGAATGGGGGAGAGCAAGACCACCAGGTGACTTTCCCACCAGGTATGTGGCTGCCCCATGCTCCATTTGAGGGTGGACACTTACATCTAAGGGCGTGGCAGAGCTGGTAGGCCATGTGCCGGACATGTGGTAGGGGGTAAGGCTGGAAGTTATTCTCCTTCAGGAACTCAAAGGTGTTCTTGCCCAGGAGCTCAAAGGCGATGCACATGTGACCATGGAAGTTAAACCAGTCAGACATCAAGACGCACAAGCTAGGGGAGAAGGATAGATGAGATTCTGTGCTGAGGGGGCTTGCTCCCCCCACCCCCACCCCCATTAAGTCAGTTCCCACTCTCTCCCAGGCCACTGGGTCACACACCACGATGCAAATACACACGAGGAAAGAGAATCAGTTAACAGCAAGAGTACATCTCCCACCAGCCATTACCCAGATCAGCTCTGAGCAAGGACTAAACTTCTTGCTGTGAAGGAGGTGGGATGGTGGGGCATTTTGGTCCAAGGTCTTCTGCCTCACCTATTTAACATATGGGCATAATCTCCAAGAAAGATGGAATGATGCCAGGATACTCCACAGGACTAGCAGTGCCTTTTTCCTGAGTCCGCAAGGCTTAGTGTTACAGAGGGCAGCTCTCCTTTGAGTATCTGACTATGCGAGCACCAAGCAGCTTCCAGTTTGACAAGATTGTCTAATGCCCATCACACCCAGTAAGTAAGGCCCCCAATTCACAAATGCAGGGCTGGGAGGCCTGCCTCAGAACTCAGAGCTGGTCATGGTTAAAACAACTGAAATCCAAAGACTCCTCCCAGGAAGGCTCACTGGCCCAACTCCCCTGGTTCTGAGTGTACAGAGAAGGCATGGTGCCAACCAAGTGAGAGGATGCCACTGCTCAACCCCAGGAGAGTCCAGGCCATTAGGACTAGAGAGGATGCTGTCTCCAGTGAAAGCTTTCTTCCTTCCTTGCTGACACTCACAACTTGTTCTCTTTGTCCTTCTCCTTGATTTTCTTGAGAACGTTGATTTCAAGTCGGGCAGCCTCCCGGTACTTGCCCACGTTGCGGATGATCTTCAGGGCAACTTGAGACTTCCCTCTGGCACCGGAGAAGGAAGTAGACGTTCTCATGAGAAACTGCTCAGCCCTTCCCCCACCCTCTACCCCAACCGAGCAACTGTTGGCAGACACCACGAGGACTCCAGGAATAGGGCCTACCCTGAGGAGGGCAGACACTTGATGTAACAGCCTATCCCATGTAACAGCAGACCTCTACCCTCCTAACAACAAGCTCCCTTGGCACCTGAGGCTTTTATGGTCTCAGCTACCTGCCAGCTCCCAGGGAAGAGTGGGCAGAGGAGTATAGAGGCTAGTCAGCCCTGACCCCTGCAAGGCTGTCTCTTGACCTTCCTGAGCACATCTGCAAGTGTGAGCAAATGGGTTAGGGGTTCCAGGATGGAGTGAAGGCCTGGCAAGAGGGTAAGGGTGCCAGGAACAGGGGCTTCTCACTGGGAGGCCAAGGGCCATTCCCTTTACCACATTCGCTCCAGCCCCACCTACCACCCACAGCATTTATCAGAGACCACTGAGTGCTAGGAACCCTCGTTCAGTGTCCAATAAGGATTTTAACGATTCCTGTTTTGCACACATACACACACACACACACACACACACACACACACACACCCCTACCCCCATAGGTCACTCATAGGATGACCCACTGAGGCTGGAAGGAACAGCCAGAGTTCACATGCTGGGTGGGGAATGAGCGAGCAGCTCTGTCCTGAGGCTTCTGTCCTACAGCCTCTGAGGCTTCTGGGAAGCTGGCCTTGTTGCCTAAGGAAAGGCTCACAGGCACCAAGGCAGAAGTATCTTCTAGAGAACATCCTGCTTTTCTCTCCCTATCCCATTTTCTCAGATTTTCAGGACAGGAAATGACCTAATAGGAATGGCCACCTGCCTCCTCCTAGAATAGGATCTCTCATATGGCATTCCAACCCTCAACACAGGGAGCTCATCACTTCCACAAACAGCCATCAGGTTTGAAGGCTCTGAGGATAAGGCCCTTGTGCTGAGGTGAATTCTGCCTCTTCACAACAATCCCACTGGCTGACTCCCTTTGGATCCCCTGAAGGCCCCCTAGGCCCTGTGCCTGTCCCTTAGTAACACCAGAGACTAACTTTACCTCTGACTACTCAGACTGGCACAGCCCAGAGAGCTTAGCTGCCCCCATGTGTCACAGCTCTCAGATCTGCCCATTCTCCCTCTGGTCACAGTATAGTCTAAATGTTCCTATGCTCACTGGTCCCAACCCAGACCTCTTGGGTTCAAGGGGTGTTTAAATGGGAACTGGAGCCCAAGGAGGCTTCCTCTCAGTCATCGTCACTACTTTATCTTTGGGATCCATGGCCAGCTGGACTTCTGGGTCTAACTGTCCTCTCCAAGCATCCTTATGAATGTGGGAGCACTGCAGTTCAATGGTGCCCTGCCCCACCACAACACCTAGGGGATATCTGCAAACCCTGAGCATGTTTCTTCATTTCTAAAACAGTGGAAGAGTCATATATGGGCAGCATGTGACTCAACTGAGACAGCTAGTAGCTAAAGTTTACCTGGCATGGTCCAAGCACTCCACCACCTTGCCAAAGGTGCCTTCGCCCAGGTTCCCCACAATCTCATCTAGGAGAGAAAAGAAGTGGGGCATGAGGGTCTGGAGGACAGATGTTTGGCAGCTCCTGTAAGTTCACAGCATTCAAGTTCTCAAAAACAAAAGAGGTTTCTCTCTCACTGCTACACTCTTAAAAACAGAAGTTGCTAGCGTTTGTGTCATTCAGGCAATTACTGGTGGCCCCACTAAGGCACCACGCGCACTAGAGGCCCCTCCGGGCAGGAGAGGTCTGGTCTAACAAGGGGGTAGAAAGTAGAGAGGTAAAGTTTTACGAAAGTTGGCTGTACATCGCTCTTGGAGCCAATCGCCGATCCGGCACACCAGGTGGCCCTCCTTGTCATCTTCCACACTCCGGCTGCTGCGCTTACTGCTCTGTTGGCTTCTCTGCATGCACCGCCCCCCGAAACGCCATCCGACCAATCGCATGGTAGGCGGTTCCGATTGACAGATTGAGGTGTCAGTCAAAGGCAGAGGTGGAGACGGTGAGGAGCCGGTGGGTTGGTTGGTTGGATTTTCCAGATCCCAGCATTTCATAAGGCACACAGCATATATAACGATAGGGATATTGCAAGGGACACGTCAAGACACAAACTGACTTCAAAAACAGAAAAGTAAAAACAGCTACAGGTATGTAAAGAAACTTGGACGCTCAGAAAGACAACCAGCCTCTGCTGCTGAGAGGCCTGGCCATGCGGAGAGCCACAGCCCTGACACCCTTCTCCACTGAGTGTTCCCCTCCCGGGCCCTCCCATTATACTTCGGCCTGGGTGAAGACGCAGTGAAAACGGTGCAAGAATGTGGCTGTCCCAACGTGGGTCCAATCATCCAGAATGGTCAGAGGCCATTCTGTCTTCAGCTGCAGAATGCCCAGCCTGTCTTTGCCTGCCTCTGTCTTGCCCAGGCAGCCCTGCACATACTTGACAGCTGCCACTCAGAGGCAAACTGCTACAAGCCCCCAGACAGCATCCATGGCCAGACTTAACATCACCACCAGAAATGGCCTTCCATCAGCAGCCTTTTTGCCACCAACCTCAAGCAGGGAAGGAGCCAGGGATTCTCTGAGCTGGTCAATCTCCAGGCCTCCTACCACAATGGCCCACACAGGCCCCAAGCCAGCTCCTGCCCTGACCCTGACACACCCATGCTACTCACAGGCCAGGTGCATCCTGAGCCTCATGACAATAGAGGGCACCAAAAGAGAAGCAGAGCCACAGACCTGCACTGCCCTCCTGTGGCAGTGTGCAGAGAGGCCACCAGGCCATGATGGGCACCCACAGTCAACCTGCAACCCATGGCCACTCAAAGAGGTCACCGGAGAGCTTAGCAGAGAAGATGCCTGGCCCCTCCATTGCTTCCGCCACTATTCCTCAGAGGCCTCATGGCTGGCGAGAGGGAGAGAGAGAGGGAAGAGGGGTGGGGAGGAGAAGACAGCGCATAACCTCAGAGACGCACAACAGGCTTTTAGAAGTGTGAGTGCAGTGTGGGCTCCTGGTTACAGCAGAGATCTATACAACCCTGCACACTAGAAACAGTGCCAGGCCCTGTTCTTGGCATGTGGCCTGCAACTGAACAAGGCCTAGACCTTTCTGTCATTCCTTTACACGTCCCATCACATAAGCAGCTCATCCCTTGTCTTGACTGGAAGTCAGAAGGAATGCTCCCAGTCTGAGTTGACTGATAGGAAGACCCTCCCCTACCCGTGGGCACTCCAGCCTCCGGGCCTTTGGGGAGGGACATGGAAACGACACTGCAGAAGTGGGTACAATCCACACCAGTCAGGGCACTCAGCTGTGTGTGGAGGCCACACATATGGGTGGGAAGGGCCAGGCCATACAGCTCCAGACCACACACCAGCAACCCTGTTAGGATCCCTAAGACGTGTCCCATGCATCCTGTGCCTAGGGCAGTGTGTAGACACAGACAGGCAGGGGGCCAGCCAGTGCCAGAACCAGAGCTCCTACAACTGACACTGCCAGTGGGCCAGAAGATAGAGAAGCCAGGCCCTTTGCTCAGTCCTGTACCTAAACCAGACCACACACACATATACATGTGTGTGCGCGCGAGCACACACGCGCGCACACACACACACACACACACACACACATATCAAATGCACATGCACAGGGCTAGCAGTACTCACCCAGATCAGCCAACCTGAGAAAAGGCTACAAACAGATGAGGCCTTGAAGCCCCAGCCAGCACACTCTGGCCACCACTCACCGAAGAGGCACTGCTACAAGACCTGGTGCGGCGTTTGTGGCAATGGTGGGCGTGTTTGCGGGTCCGGTAGGGCTCCCTGTCCCGTGACCGCCGACGATGATGGGAACGTGAAGCTCCATAGCAGTCCTCTCCAAAAGATGGGCTCCGCTCTTCACACCGGTATGTGTCGCTGTCACGGCGCTCCCGGTATCGCCTCTGATAGGGCAGGCGGTCATGGCTGCCAAGAGTGGGATGGGGACACTAGTCAGACAAGGCTCTTCCTCCCATCAACCAGGTTCCTGCTACAAGGCAAGAGGCATGTGGTGAGGCCCCTGCAAAGGATTCACAAGGGTAGCCTGTCTGAACAAAGGCATCCAGACTGGGGGAGGAGGGGACGGGGCATGTGTGTGTATGAAATCCAACCTCTAGAATCTCAGCTACTAACAGTATCCCCCAATACCACAGGAGGCAGAGCCCTGGGGAGTGATCATGGTGGAGGGCCTCCAAGGGTTCCGATGCCTCAGAGCTTCCTGTGGCCTGCTGAGGCTGTAATTTTGGTCTGGGGTTGAAATAGGACTAGGGGAGACTAAGGTTGTTTCTAATTCCCACGGAGGAAGGCTCAGAGGTTAGCAGGGGAGATGCTGGCCTAGAAAATAGAGATTGTGCCAGAAAAAAGAAGATTCAAGGACAGAGGAAGAAGGGGCGGCCAGGATGGAAGCAAACACTGAGGCCAAGGAATGCAGGTGAGATCAGGGGAGGAACCCAAAGAGGACATATACAGCCAAGCAGAGGCAGTGGTCACTTGGAGCCCAGGGCTGCCACAAGCCTCCAGACTGTCTCCTTAGCCCCGCTGAGGAAAAGAGCCCTTCCTTTTGACCCAGTTCCCTCTCACCTTCTGGACCGAGATCTCCGGGGCGGAGGCTCCCTTCGAGATGGGTATCGCAGTCTCCCTTCCTGCTCGCGACTGTAAGACCTCCTTCTCTTCCATCGGTAGCTCAGGTATGGGTCTGGCTCAGGGGAGCGGTATCGCTTACAGTGATGCATCTAGGCCACAAGAAATGGACAGCCCTGCTAAACATGCAGCCAGCCATCTCCGGCCACCAGTTGCCTAAGCAGCCTAGGCACTCCTGAAGAAGAGGCCCATTGTTCTGTCTGGGGCAGCCCCTCCCAGGAATTTATGAAGTGAAGAAGAACTCTGAGGTCACAGTGGTCAAAGAGCAGACAATAGATAACATCCTTCTCTGCCAATGAACAAACAAAATGCTGCCCCCCCCCCCAGCACAGCATCATTGGGCTGGTGGCCTGAGCACTTGGGAAACAGGGCAAGCCAGAACAGGTGCCAAGACAAAATGCTGGTGAGCACCATCACAGACCAGGAGAAGGGGGAGCCTTCTGTGCTCAATTCCCTCCTGCCTGTCCGTGGGGTCCTATGAAGCGCCTGCTCTGTCAGGCCAGAGGCCAGAAGCAGATGGCTGTTGTCAAGGTGCCAACACCTAGGAGCCAAGGGTGAAAACACTCAAGTTGAAAAAGCCCAGTTGTCTGTGGGAGCCCTAAAATGGACCCCACTCGAAGCAAGGACCACAAGTTGTATGAGGAGCTACAGACAAAAACAAGAACACCAGCTCTTGGAGAAAAAGGTGCACAGGGTCTCACAAACATTCACTAGTCCACCTGAGGGTTGGCCCAGCAGACACAGAGTTCTGGCTAGCCCTTGCCGGTCCACACTCGGGGTCAGCACCAGTAAAGTTACTAGGGTCAGAACATCCAAGTATGTTTCCCAACACAGACTTAGCACCCTCAGACCACCTTTGGTGCTGGGCAGTGCCTCACCTATATCCAATAGAACAGTACCCTCTTCTAGATCCTCTGCTCCAGAACCTTTCTCCTGTGCCCATTTCAGACTGATGTGCTCAGGAAAGCATGCCAAAAGGGCCCACTTTACTACCCTTGTTCAGCGAGGACTTATATCCGCTATAGGAAATTGCCAGGCTGGATCAGCCACCAGCTGAGAAAAATGGCTATATGAGGCCAGCTCACTGTTCCACCCATACCCAAAACCCTGACATTGCTTGCTCCATGGGAAGGCTGGGCCAGAGACTGTGGCCACCCTTACTCCCAAACCTTCACTTGGCCATAGCCAACCTCCAGTGGTGATCAGTCTTGGGTTTGCATGACCAAGCACATTTTGGACAAACCCAATGAGGCTGCCCCATCTCATGAGACAAGTCTGTCAGGAGTAGAGCAAAATGGAATGAGCATGGCAGTGAGGCATATCTGACAAAATCCTTGGGGGCTTCTCTGTGATCCTAAGAAAGTCTCTGCTCTCAATCACCCCATGAGTGGGTGGTTTCCCCTGTCTACCTGGCAGTCCTTGGAGATAAATACTATGTAAAGTCACCCACAGCTCCTCAAGTACTTAGACTGTTGTTCTGTTTTAAATGTTTTTTTTTTTAATTTTCTTTATTGATTTTAGAGAGAGAGGAAGGGAGAGGGAGAGAGAGAAACATCAATGACAACATCAATTGGCCGCCTCCTGCATGTCCCCTACTGGGGATTTGACCCACAACCAGGGCATGTGCCATGACTGGGAATTGTATTGATGACCTTTTGGTGAATGGGTCGATGTCCAACCACTGAGCCACACTGACTGGATTTAAATATGTTTTATTGATTTTTTTTTAGAGAGAGAGGAAGGGAGAGAGAGATAGAAACATCAACATGCCCTGGCAGGTTTGGCTCAGCAGTTGGTGCGTCGGCCTGTGGACCGGAGAGTCCCAGGTTCAGTTCCCACTAGGGGATCATACCAAAAAAAAAGAAACATCAATGTAAGAGAGAAACATCGATTGGCTACCTCCTGCACACCCTCTACTGGGGATTGAGCCTGCAACCTGGGTGGGGAGTCAAATCAGAACCTCTCAATCCATGGGATGATGCTCAATCCACTGAGCCACACTGGCCAAGCTGTTGTTCTGTTTTGACGATCAGCTGACTAATGTTTCACTGTTTTCCTGCAATTACCCTGGGTCAGGTGCCCAAGCTATGAAATGAAGGCTGTATGTATCTCACTCACATCTCCCCAAGTGACAGAAGAAGCTCCAGTGGCCAAGATAGAAGCCCTGTCCAACCTCACTGGGCAGAGCACCAGAGCTGGAGAACATGGCTCATAATCCACACCAGGCCAAAGACTCCCTCCTAGAACTTAAAAGACTCTTAAGTCAACACTTGTTCATGTTAGACAGAGGCAAGAACACAGCTTCAGAGTCAGAGAGATGTCAGTCTGAATCCTGGCACTGCCACTGCTAGCTGTGTACCTTTAAAGCAAGTTATTAAACTATGACCTCTTCAGCTTCCTCTTGCAACAAGAATATTAATCTCTTACAGGGTTCTGTGAGGATTACATTATGTCATTCCTTTACTAACATGCCTAGCACATGCCTAATCCAAGTCTATGCCCACAAGATGTAGTAAAGGCAGCTCTTCATCAACATTTAAAAGGTTCCAGGTAACACCTCTGCATCTGTGTTAAATGCCTTAAGGGCATTTTATGTCTCTTCCAAGGGATCATGGGGGAGAGAGAGCTCTAGGTAGAAAACCCTAAACTAAATCCCAGTATTGTCCTCATGACCAAGCCACTCTAGCTAGGCCTTGGTTACCATCGCCTATACCTGGGAAATGGAGATAACACCTCCCAACCAACTTGGCAAAGGAGATGACAAGCTGCAACATACCACACATAAGGCAATCACAAAGGAAATAACTTCTCTTTCACCACATCTACCCTCCCCCCATTATATACCCAGCCAAGCCTCTAGGGTCCATTTCTCTTCAATTATCAATCTCTGAGACCCCAACAAACGTGTTGTTGAAAGAAGCTAAGGGCCACAATTATACTCCAGAAGGCTCTGCTGTACACAATGAAGAAAAAGGTAACACGAAGGAAACCAGGCAGAGGATGCCAGCTTTTCTGAGCACAGACCTAGAAGCCTTCTCATCTGCTTTTCCAGGCCAATGAACTGGGCTGACAAGGAGCAGCCAGCCAGGTCAGCGGCTGCCCTCCGGATCCCAGCCGCCCCAGCGCCCCATGGTTATTTTTGGCTGACGCCGCTCCACCACTGCAATTTCAAACCTGCCACCTTGCAAGCCGTCACCATCGGGTGAAATGCTCCTCCTTTTCAAGGGCATGGAGGAGGGAAGCTGGAAGGCCACCAACTCCACCTCGACCAGGGCCTGGCTCAGGCAATTCCCACCCCAGCACCACCCCAGAGTCCCCGCACCCGGAACTAGAGCTCAGAGACTCCCGACCGGGAGTAGCCCAGGCACTTGTACTGTCAGCTTGGCCTAGCCCCTCCCCTGGGCTGGAGAGGATCCATCAACACAAAACATGCCAGAGCCTGTGGCCCTCGCTCGCGGCCCTTCCTGATGCCCTGGGTCCCAGAGATCTTAAAGCTCTGGCCCTTTTAACCGCCGCCAATGGCGGCGAGGGGAGAAGGAGACTGCGGACCAAGCCTCGAGCCGGGGGTACGGGAGCGATCTGAAGGCCTCTCCAGACTAGCCCAGGTAGCACCCGGCCCCATTCCGCGGACAGTTGCAGAGCCGAAACCGAATCCCTTCAGGGGTCTGAGGCCGCTGGGGCTGGGATTCCGACACCGTGGGATGGAGAGGTAGGGGTCCTACGGTGACCGCCCCTCGGGGGGGTCAGGGGTGAAAGGTCGGGGACGCAGTCTGAGGTGGGCCGAGGAAAAAAGAGGGAGAGACCGACACCAGCCCAGGAACCCAGGGACTCGCACCTGGCGCGCCCACCCTGCCGCTGCGGCCCTGGGACCTCACTCACCGTCTCCCAGGCTCCAGCTGCGACTAGGCCCCACTTCCCGCTCCGAGCGCTTCTTCCGCTTCCGGCTCCAGCCTCCACCCGCGGCGGCCCCTCCCCTCGCATGACGCAGCTGTCGCCAGCCCCAGCTCTGTGGGACCTAGTCGCTCTAGCTTTCAACTCGAAGGCCCTGGAGGACCTGCCTTCTCCGCCCAGGTCAGTGGGGCCTCTGTAGAGACTGGTTCCGTCAGAGCCTAAGGGACGTCGCCGGCCCTACGTGTGTCGTGACGCACGTAGCCCCCCAAGAAGCGATAAGGTAGCCATCCCTGGCCGGCAGGCACTGGGAACCGAAAGGTGGAGCCACGACCTGTCCGGAGGGCCCAGCCTGCTCCGCTAACCCGACCCCAGGAGCGCCCGCCAACCCTTTCCTGCACGCGGGAAGGAGGGCATTGTTGCGCCGTCGCCTCAGCAGAGACCTGGCGAGCCCCGATGCTCGGGAAGGCGGTCGTGACCCTCACTTACATGAAGGAAGCAAAAGAGACCACATTCTCTTTAGGGTGGGGGCATTAGCAGCACGCTCGGTGCCCGTGGGCACGCCGAGCGGTTTACGGGGAGATGCCCAGGAGCCCTGGGGGCGGGGCCGCTGGGGAAGGAGGCTCTTCTTTTCCTTGAGCACCGCAGCCAGCGTACAGCCTTGCTCCTCAGTTCATAGATTCCGCGCCCTGCCGGGTTTGGCCTCACTGGCTATTTCTCCTCGGAGTCATTCGACGCCCCCTGGATCAACAAAACCCCCTCCCACCCACTGTCCGCGCTGGGTCGGGGCAGGATAACAAGGTCCCATTTCCCAAAATAGAAAACCCGAGGTCCGGCCCTCTGGGAGACCTCGCGGTTTGTGTGCTTGCACGCCCGGGGCTCCCGCAGGCGTGGTCCAGCTAAGTGGAGGGTCCTCTAATTGCCTCCAACCCACATCTGGGCGGGAGCAGGAGGGACAGGGCATCCCTCTAGGCCCCGCCCCTCCCCCCCGGTGCCGCTCCCTGTGGGCAGCCTGAGTTTCTGTGGCCCTTCCCATGCCACGCCCCCTCCCTAGTGAGGGCAGGGCACGCCCCCGACGCGGAGCGTTTCCGCATCCCTCGCAGGCGCGGTTCGGGAGGAGCCTTCCCCTCCCGAGTTACGGAGGTTCCTGGAGTCCTAAGTCTCTAGCTGCCCCTTAAACTGGGGTCCGACGGCGCGGCTTGAGGGGATACCCAACTCTTGGTTAGCTCCACTATTTCCACCCGAAGTAAACAGCCGAAGCTAAGTAAAAACTTAGCTTTTACGATGCGCAGTGGACGACTGAGCCAGGGTGTCCCCTCCCCTAGATTCCACCCCCTTAGCATGGCCTCAGGCTGGAGATTGAGTTGCTATTCTTGCCTGGATCCAACGTTTGGCCTGCGATCTCGTCCACGCCACCCGAGTTTCATCATTTCAACCACTCAGACGATGTGGGAGGACTCTGTGGTGTCCCCCTCCTCCCACCACTTAGTGTTGTCACGGTTTCCGTGGCTCCTGGAAGCCAGGGCCTGGTCGGTAGCTGGAGCGGAGACTCTCAGAGAGGCTCCTGTCCCCAGCCCTGACCTGGATGCTAGGTTTTAAGGGGTAAGTAAGTCTTCCTGCCAGCCCTCCCACCATAGAGAATTCAGGAGTCCTTGCCTCCCAGCAACAAAGCAGCTCTCTTTTTCTTAAGTACAATAGGAGCCATCTCTGAGCTCCCTCGCCAAAATCTGTGGTCTACCTGCTGTTATGACTGAAACTCTGCCACTACAGCTTCGTTCTTTTGGTCTTCATTCCTAAAAGAACTGACACCCACAAGAAAGGCTGGGAAGAGATCTCAGGATCCTGAGTGTACCTGCAGGAGGCACTGGTGCCAGGCCTGCAGAACCAGGAGCAGAGCTGAGATGGGGATGGGGAGTCTTCATGGGGGCAGCTGAAGGACATAAACTGGAGGAGTGCTGCTGATGCTCACCCAGGTGCTTCAAGCAGCTATCAGGGTCAGCCCCACAGAAAACCAAGGGCACCAACTGAGCCAGCCTATGCCCATCTATGCGGGGGCAGAGAAGCAGGGGAGCCTGGGCCCTGCCCTTGAGGGATTCTGAGTTGGGTGAGGGTCCCTAAGGGACACCATGGTAAAGAGAATGACCAGCCCTGGCCGGTTTGGCTCAGCGGTTAGAGCGTCGGCCTGCGGTCCACAGAGACCTGGGTTCGGTTCCCACTAAGGGTGCGTACCTCGGTTGCAGTTTGTCCCTGGCCCTGGTTGGATCGTGAGGGTGGCGGCCACTCGATGTGTCCCTTTCACGTCAATGTTTCTCTCTCTCGCTCGCTCGCTCGCTCTCGCTCTCGCTCTCCCACTCTATCTGAACAAAATATCAAAAAAAAAAAAAAAAAAAAGGGAATGACCAGGAGAGAAAGATTGGAACAGGGCCTCCGCACAGCTCCAGCGAGTTCCATTCACATTGTAGTCCATTGAAAACAGCGCCCTCTAGTGGTGTGAAGCCAGTTGCTGTCCAACCTTAAATCATTCCGTCCAGACTTAAAGCGCGGATTTTGGAGACGTCTTTGTGTGCTGAGGTAGTCAGAGAAGGCTTCCTGGGAGGACTGAGTCCAGGAGGATGAGGAGATCAGAGACTCTGGGAGAAGGAGACTACATGAGTAAAGGCCTGGGGGATAGCCTGAACAGAAAGATCCCAGGAGGTGAGCCCCATAGACCTGGTGGAGGGGAACCATGGAGTGGAGTGGGGGTCTTCACAGGTGAGCAAGACTCTGAAGAGCTGGGCCAGGACCACCAGCAACCAGGGAACTGTTTGGAGCAGCTGCAAGAAGAGCAAATGGTGTTGGAAGGCCACGTGCAGGCCCTAGAGGCAGTGCACACCAGCCTTCTGAGAAAGAAATACGTGCTGCCCTGGCCAGTCTGGCTCAGCAGTTAGAGCCAAGGACCAAAAGGCCTCGGGTTTAATTCCCCATCAAGGGCACATACCTGGATTGCAGGTTTGATCCCCAGCTCCTGTCATATGGGAGGCAACCATTCAATGTATCTTTATCATATCAATGTTTCTCTCTCTCTCCCTTCCACTCTGTCTAAAAATCAAGGGGAAAATATCCTCAGGTGAGGATTAACCAAATAAACTAACTAATTAATTAATTTTGAAAAAACGAAGTAGGTGCTGCTAGCAGTGCTGGAGGTGGCCCCTAGTCAGGAGGCCTGCTAAGTGGCTGCTCGGGCCTGCCCCTCAAAATGTCCAAGCTAGGCTGGGTTGGGTGTCCTGCTTTCACACTGGGTAAGATGGCATTGTGGGCATGAGGTGGGCCAGCCTCTGTCCAAACCCTGAATCACATTGCCAAAGCCAGTCCCCCTTCCCCAGGTATTAATACACCTGCTTGTCACAGTCTGGCTTTTTATGGGAGCATGTGAGAAATTTTTCAGCTTCAACAAGCCCTGTGTCCCCTGCACATGGCTGAGCCCCTCCTGCTGGCTCAGGGTCAGGCTGGGAGGACATGAGATAACCTTAGCTGCCTGGCTCATGTCAGGATGCTGAGGAGTGGAAGTGCTCAGGACAGAGGGTTCTGTGTGTGCAGGGAGCTGTGAAAGAGGCATCTCTGCCCCAGTCCCAATCCCAACCAAGACACAGTGATGACATCCATGCAACTTGGAAAGAAATCATTGAAAATGGGGCAGCGTGCTTTGGCCAGTTTGGCTCAGCGGTTGGAGTGTTGGCCTGCAGACCAGAGAGTCCTGGTTTGGTTCCCACTAGGGTCTCATACCAAAAAATAAAAAGTAAAATGGGGAAGGGCTGTGTCCAGACTGCTCCATTTTTACTAGCACACTTCAGGTCCAGGAGGTACTGGTGACCCTCAGTGACGAGTTTCATGAGAAGGTAGCTGAGTGCTTGAAGGCTGAGGGGGAAGGTAGCTGGCACCAGGTGGCAGTTGCCTTAAAATTTAAAGAGGAGGAGCTGCAGAGACTCCAGAATGAAGCCTGGTTTCCTCTAGGTATATGCTCCCTCTTTCTCTCCCCACAACCCCTTCCTCCCCATTCTCTTCCCCCACTGCCCTATCTTTTTTACTGTAAGCCAATTAGTCTCCCTCCTTCTTAGGATGCTTCATCCTGCACTTCTTCCCTTTCTGCTTCTTTCTCATTAAGCTCCATCATCCTTCATGTATTCACTAAGCATCTACTATGTCTGGCCCCTTCTGTGCAGAGAACAAAATTCAGGTCAGACTACTTTTTATCCCAAGCTTATAGTTTGGGACCACACAATTATCGAGGTGGCAATTATAATCTAAAGTGCCTGATGAGAGAAACAAGGGTGGGGGGCAGTAGATAGGAAGGTCCTCCCCATATTGAGGGTTTCTGGGCCTCTCAACCTTAATGGAAAATGAACAGGAGCATCTTCCAGGAGTGAAGGAACAAAGGGAATTTTACTAAGAAGTAAGAACATGTACAAAGGCCCAAAGAGGAGAGACATGGTGGGGGGGAGGGTGTTTATATGAATAATCCATGAACCAGAAAAGAAGTAGAGTGGGCGAGTTACTAGCTCTGTACAGCTGACTTGAACCCCAGCTTCATGACTGCCTCTCCTGGCCAATAACCTCTCCTAGTCTTATGGGCAAATATATGTATGCACAAGCAGACAGACATATGGACACATACACACACCAAGATGCACAACCGACAACCAGAGACACGCAGAAACAGACACCAAGGAGATGGCTTGAAGTCTATGATCTGGCTGGAAGGGGTGGGGGAGGTCTCAGCAGCAGTGCTTAGCTGGCCTCAAGCCTCACAAAAGGCAAAGTTGGTCTAAATCAAACTGGGATCTCTGAGAAGGCTGTTAGCTCCTCAAGAACCTGCAACTACACGCTTGCACAGAAACAAAATCTTGTTTTTTTTCTGTTTCTCAATCCAGACGCTTGAGGATCAGAGATTGTCTCCTTGGGATCTGGAGGGACTCTTTTTTTTTTTTCTTTTTCTTTTATTGATTTTAGAGATAGAGGAGGAGAGAGGGAGAGAGAGATAGAATCATCAATGAGAGAGAACATCGATTGGGCCCTCTTGCATGCTTCCCACTAGGGATCCGGCCCACAACCCGGGCATGTGTCCTGACCGGGAATTGAACCGGCGACCTCTTGATGCATGGGTTGACGCTCAACAACTGAGCCAAACGGGCTGGACGAGGGACTCTGTGGGGTGTGCACACTAGTCAAGTTGGGGGCCTGCCATGTACAATGTCAGTGAAAAGGCAGGGCACACAGTGACCTAGGGCTGGGCCTTCTGGGCATTCAGTCTCCTGGAAACAAGTGGCACCAGGTGAGCCCTATACAAGCAACACCCAAAACCAGTGCCAACTTGGGCCCCAACTCTAGGGCCTTCCAGCCTATTGCCCCTTAGAGATTGTCCAGGTAATTTCTCCCCTCTCTCTAGTCCCTGTGGAAGTCCACCCAGGACACCAGTGAGCAAGTGGGTGCCTCCAGGCCCTGGGCCTGTCCAGGGAAGGTGACCTAGAATTCTACCCTAGGTCATGGGTAGGGGTCCTATAGGGAGCAGCTGATGGGCCAAACTCAGCAGGGCAGAGGGTCGCAGAGAGATGGGGCAGCAGCTGGATAAGGTCTGGATGCTGCATCAACATCTGTCTGGCAGGAGGTGGGAGGGGGTCCCAGGGCCTCCAGCATGCTCCACCTCCAGTCCCATCCCCAGCTTCTTCAGCTTCTTCCATCAACACTCTCTGGGTTTCAACCCCAAGTCTGTCTTCCTTGTCATTCCCAGGATTCAATGGTCTCCAAATTAGTGGTTAAGACTGTGGATTCAAGGAGTGGGGCTGGGGGCCTGAGTGAAAAAGGTAAAAGGATTAAGATGTACAACTTGCTATTTATATAAAAAGTCACAGGGATGTAAAGCACAGCACAAGGAATATAGTCAATATTATTGTAATAACTATGTATGGTGTCAGGTAGATACTAGACTCACCAGGGGGTCACTTCAAAAGGTATGTAAATGTCTAATCTCTGTGTTGTACACCTGAAACTAGTATGTCAACTGTAATTGAAAAATAAATTTTAAAAGACTGGGCTCAGGTGCCTGAATACTGAGCTTAAATCTTGGCTCCACATTATACTAGCTGTGTGACCTTGGGCAAGTTACTCAACCTCTCTAGGCCTCATCTGTTAAAAAAAAAAAGCCCTGGCTAGTGTGTCCCAGTGGATAGAGTTCCATTCCCGGTCAAGGTCAAGGGTATGTTCCTGGGTTTCGGGTTTGATCCCTTTGCAGGAGGCAGTCAATCAATGCTTCCGCCCCTCCCCTTAGTCTCTCTAAAAATCAATGGAAAAAAAAAAACAGTAACAGTTTTCCTCCCCCATCAGCTGGCTGTCAGTGTGACATTAAACAGGCCTGTAACAAGCTTAGTGCTGTGCTGGACACATGGCATGCAGTCATGAAATGTTAGCTATTATTATCTTTTTCTTTATTGATTTTAGAGAGAGGAAGAGAGAGGGAGAGAAAGAAACATCGATGAGAGAGAACATTGATTGGCCACCTCCTTCATGCCCTTCACTAGGGATTTGCCCCACAACCTGGACATGTGCCTTACCAGGGAATCGAACCGGTCACCTCTTGGTAAATGTTAGCTATTGCTACACACTTCATGCTGCTGCAGGCATGACAGCTTTGAGGTGAAAGTCCCCTTCTAAATCAGGGTCCCTTTGAAGCCAGAGAGTTGCCAATGGGGTTTGATCACATTCACCTATTCACCCTCTGTATTAGTTTGCTAGAGCTATCATAACCAAGGACCACAAAGTGGGTGGCTTAAACAACAGAAACAGTTCTGGAAACTGGAAGTCTGAGATCAAGGTGTCCGCAACGTTGGTGACTTATGAGGGCTGTGAGGGACAATCTGTTTCTGCCTCTCCCCCAGCTTCTGGTGGCCACTAGCAGTCTTTTGACATTCTTTGGCTTATAGATGCATCACTCCAATTTCTGCCTTCATGTTCACAAGGTGCTCCCCCCTTGCCTGGCTGGTGTGTCTCAGCTGTTTGGGCATTGTCCCATGCACCAAAAGATGCTAGTTTGATTCCTGATCAGGGCACATGCCTGGGTTGCAGGCTCAATCCCTGTGTAGGGGGCCTTGCAGGAGGCAGCTGATCAATGTTTGATTCTCACATCAATGTTTCTATACCTTCCTCTCTAAACAAAACAAAACAAAAAAATAGCCATGGCTAGTGTTTCTCAGTGGTTAGTGTCAGTCTGCACAACAAAGGGTCACAGGTTCAATTCCTGGTCAAGGGCTTGAACCTGAGTTGCGGTTTGATCCCGCAGCTGCACTGGGGCTGCATGCGGGAGGCAACCAATTGATGTGTCTCTCTCACAATAATGTTTCTCTCTCTTTCTCCCTCCATCCCTTCCACACTTTCTAAAAATCAATGGAAAAAATATCCCTGGGGTGAGAATTAACACACAAAAAAAGGTGCTCCTCTGTGTGCGTGTTTTGTGGCCAAATTTTCCCTTTCTAGGACACCAGTTATATTGAATTAGGGGCCACTCTAATTACCTCATTTTAACTTGATCACCTCTATAGAGACCCCATCTCCAAGTAAGGTCACATTCTAAGGTACTGGGCATTAGAACACAAATCTTTTTTTGGTGGGGGGACCACAATTTCAAACCAAACAGCTCCCAGTTTGCTTCCTGCTACCTTCCTGTTGGGTGGATTGGGGTGTGATTTGGGATTTCATTTTCCCCTCATTTAATCCCATGACCCTGACACAGATGCAGAGGCTGGAATATGAGTTGGAGGGGGTACAGTGAGTAGGGGGGGTGCCACTCGTTGAGCCCCAGTCACCTCCTTCACATCAGGTGAGGGAGGCAGGCCAGCCATGCCCAGACCCGAGATTCTGTGGGGGAGACCTCTGTGGAGTCCTCCCTGGGCCTCAGGCAGCAGGGTTTCCAAGATGATATAGATGGAGTTGTGGCCAGTGGCCCTGGTCAAGCCCCTTGCTGTCTCTGGGCTCTGGTCCCATCTGTACACTGGGAGTGGTGTTGGCAGGACTCAGGGGTTCCGACCTTATGACCCTATTTGGTTTAACCAGCGGGACACTGTCCCTAGGTCTCCAGCCCTTTAGAACTGGGCCTTGGTCCCAGCTGAGTATCCCACTGGCATTGGTTGGGCTAATGATGCTCAGAATAGGGTGGGGTCAAGGGACCAGGGTCCTGTTGTCCCTACCGAACCCCAGGAGTGGTTAAAGCCAAGGCCTGAAAAGGAACCAGAGGACTGTCCAGGGTGGGCCCCACCAGAGACAGTGGAGAGAACTCAGGGGCAGGCAGGGGCCGGACTGCTGCAGCCCCCACAGGAAGTAAAAGCTGGCTTGGGTGGTCCTGGCTATCGACTCACCCCAGATCAAGCTGTGGGTGGGGTTGGAGGAGGGATCTTCCTTTGCTGTGTGGACCAGGCCCCCTAAGACCACATTTGGCCCTTGTGACTAGTAACCAGAAGAGCTGAGACTGAGGCCACCTAGAGAGGTAAAGGTAAGGCTGAAACAGGGAGGTGGGTGGGGGGTTGCCTGGCTTGTTGGAGTCAATGAGTTGGGATCAGGTGTCTCTACCAAGGGCCAAGTGCAGAGCCTAGACCCGCCTCAGGCTGGACCCCAGGCTGCCTTGCCCTTGTACCATCTCTAGATGGTCTTGGGAGGGGACCAGGCCCTCACACACACCTCAGGAAGGTAGGCTCACCTATCAGTGTAAAGCTCTGAGTCCCAAGCTCTCACCACATCCCAGACTTTCTGGAGCTCAGTCTGCATCTGGGCCAGCTTGGAGTCCACCTCCTGCAGGAAGTCTGGGAAGGGGGTGGGGATTGTTGGCTCCTATCTTGGTCTGGTGTTCCCCCCAGGACATCACCTCACCCTGGTCTCCAGCTCCATTCTCACAGGGGTCTGCCTGAATATGCCTTGACCCAAACAATGGGCATAATGGCTGGGAGAAACTGATTGAACAGTACTGGGGGAGGGAATAAGACGCTTCATTCTTTCTCTCTAGACTGGTGACCAAAAATGTCCTGAATCCAAAAATATTGCTAGGTCATATTCCTTAGTGCTCCCTGTATGATGAGCACTGCCCAGCCTGAGGGCACCCTGAGGGGAACCCTTTCCATCTGTAGATCCTATCCTCCTCCAGGACCTCGGGGCCCTGTGCCTGGCACACACCAGTGTTCAGTAATTGGCAGTTTCACAGCAAAATTATTACCATCGGTGCTGTGGGTCTCCTGGGGCACATGTTCAGAACTGGCAGAATTGCTGGGCCCTAGGAGAGGTGTGCCTTCTACTTGACTAGGTAATGCTGAAGTGAGTGCTAACTATGTGTCAGGCACTCTGGTTTTTTTGTGTGTGTGTGGGGGCTATAAAACTATACTTTTATTCACTAATTTTCAACATGCCAGTTCAGAGTAAAATATCTGCAGTTCCAGGACTTTTTTTGCAGTTATATATTTAAAATTTTTTAATTACAAAAACTTGATTTTATCCTAGAAAATTCAGCGCTCCTGAGTTGGATCATCACAATATGGCACATTTTCTATAAGGTCTTTCCTAGGGACCAATTTCAGTGTATTGTAGTCAGTGTGAATACCTTGTATAACAGATGTTCTAAGCAACAATTCCACACCAGAATCTATTTTTTTATTAACTCTTCTATTTTCTTAGGAGAAGCTTCATTTTTATTACTTTTGAATTCATTTATTCTGGCTGCTTCTTATGCTCTGGTATCATTTTTATTATTATTATTTTTTTATCCTCACCCGAGGACATTTTTTCCATTTTTTGTTCAGGTAGAGTGGGAGGGAGAGAGAGGAACAGAGAGAGAGAGAAACATCGATGCGAAAGGAACACATCAAGTGGCTGCCACCCGCACAACCGACCAGGGCCGGGGACAAACTGCAACCGAGATACATGCCCTTAGCGGGAACCGAACCCCAGTCTCTCAGGACCGCAGGCCGACGCTCTAACCGCTGAGCCAAACCGGCCAGGGCTCTGGTATCATTTTTAAAAACTTGTCTGGTCCTGTGCAGTTTTAAAGAGCTGTAAAACCCTGGCTGCCTGACCCATATCTGTCCTGACCGCAGCGGCTACCTCTCCAGCAGTTGAGTGGCCCCCAGGCACTGTTTTTATTAATTATTGTTATAGATGTCCCCCCCCCACACACACACACCCTCCTCTCTATCCCACTGGTTTGACTAATTTACACTCTCCCAGCAGTCTGAGTTCCCATTGCTCCTCATCCTCTTCAAGACCTGGAATTTTAACACTAAAATTGAAATCCAGTGGTGTTTTGATCCAGTGGTATGGAATGGTTTTCTGTGTATTCCCTTGATCACTAATGAGGTTCGGCCATTTGTATTTCTTCTTCTGCACAACACCGTTCATAACTTTGCCACCTCTCCCCAATCCTTCTTTTCACTTTTATCTTAATAAGCATTAGAGTTCATTGTGGCCTAGCCGGTGTGGCTCACTGGATTCAGCATCCTCCCATGGACTAGGTCCTGGTTCGATTCCCAGTCACAGCACATGCCTGGGCGGGGGCGCTGATTGATTTTTCTCTCTCTCCCTCTCTGGAAAAGCAATACAAATGTTTTTAAAAAGAATTCACTGTGGCTACTATGCCTTTGTTAGTTGTGTGTTGCAAATATCTCCTCCCAGTTTTATTACTTAATGGTATCTTTGATGAACTTTTTTTGGAGGGTCTAGTTTGAGAAATTTTTCCTTTTCTGTCTTTGAGGTAATCTCCTGTCTTTTCTTTTGAGAACTGAAACGGGGTGGAATTGCAGTGGCCTGGTGCTTTCTTCTCCCTGGGTTCTCTTCCTCTCTCCGCATTGCCTCCAGTCACTCCACCCTTCCACCGAATTCCCCAGACCCTGCTTCTCATCCCCCAGGGCTCTCCTGGACTAGCCCACTGAGATCTCCGTGGGACAGACCCCCAGTGTGTCACAGGAAGTTGTGAGGTGTGATGCTGAATATTGGTTATCAGTAATTAAAGTACTAAAGGAGTAGTCATTTCTTTCAAGATTTTAAAAAATCAGTGAGATTCAAGGCTGTCCCAATGTCACCCTCATTTCCTAGTACTTCAAAATGTCAGAGAGATCCCTACTTTACAACCAAAGGGTTGACACGGGTGAGGTACACGGTTTGGGTGGCGGAGGGCGGCAATTACAAACCCACCCAATGCTTTACTGCTGTCCTTTCGGTTTTGCCAAAACCAAGTTGGGCCCATAAATGTACTCATGGCAGGAAAAAAAGACAGCACTTTCAGTCTAGGCCTGAGTTCCAGGGGGTACTCCAGGTGTTCACATCCAGAATGTCTCCTGGTTCCAGATCACTCTTCTAGAAAAGCATTTTCTAAAAAAAACACATTGGCAGTGACCTGGGCTCAGAGAATGGAGCCCAAGTCCCTTAGCTTGGGATCCTCCCTGGCCTCCAGCTGCACCTTTCTCCACTTCTCCATTCCACCCACCTACCCTAGGGCTAGCCAGGTCCTGAATACCAGGTCTTTTGATATCACCAAGTTTCCACATATATGCATCAGTTCCTCTGCTGGAACCGCCCTTCCTCATGTCTTCAGTTGGCAAATCTCATCTTTCCAGCTTAAATGTCACCACCTCTGGGAAGGCTTCCAGATTCCCTAGTGAGCTGCACCAGCATCTATTGGCCCTTTGATAGTCTACTGTTCCAGTCATGCTGCCCCCTAAAAAAATTAATTCTTGTCTAGATAATCGTGTGTGCCTCTCAGACAAGACTGTGAGCTCCATATGCATGGGGAAAACTTATTAAGCAAGGGCTCAAAAAGGGCTTGTTAAATGGAGGCTAACCCCCAGGTCTGTGCCAGGACACTGATGTGACACCACTGGAATCAGTTTTGGTGACCAGACAATACCAGGGACACCCTTACAATCTAGACGAGAGGCTGAGTGAGCACTTAGGGGAAAGGATGGGTGAGCAGAGGAGGGGAAAAGGTTCAGGAGAAATCGGTGGATCAGAGTAGTAGTTCCCTCATTCCCTTTTTATTCTGGAGGCTGTCGCCTTTCTCCCAGTCCTGTCTAACGGAAGTCACCGAAAACACCCACCCACTTGTGTGAAGAGGTAGAGGTTTAATGAAATATAAACATTCAAGAACACATAGGATAGAAAATAACCACAACATATACAGACACTTGCTGCAAGAGGACGTCTGAGGTACTTATCCACCTCCTGGGCTACCCATGTGCTATCACATTTTTCCTGGTTAGAACACACACGATAGGGAGGGCGAGGGGACAGAGCTGCCCGGACTTTCAGGGTTCCTTTAGGCCTAGCACCCTGTTCTTGGGACACCTGCTGTTGTCCTGAGGTCAGCAAGGGTTCAGAGAAGGGGAGGCTGGGCAAGCTGCCTAAGGGAGCAAATCCAGTGACCGAAAAGAGTGCTGTCCCTGCGTCCTCTGGGTGGGAAGAGTCCATCCTTTGTGACCAAACACCTGAGAAAAACACACTGGCAAATGTCTGTGACACTTTCAAGTGGGCCCAGTGCCAGCCAACTGGGCTCCTCCCTGGCACCAGATCCCAGATGCCCTTCTCTGCCCATACCCTGCACTTGCCTGGTAGGTGAGGGGGGGAAGGCTTCTGAGGCCAGAAGAGGGTCGGCCCTGGCAGAGGCTGTGAGTGTGTGGAGGGCTGGGGAGGGAGAGGATGTGGCCCAGCAGAGCTGCAGCTCACTAAGCTGAGGCATGTTTTGTGCTCAAGTTCCGGAATTCCTTTCCTTTCCTAGACAGGACGGAATGTTAGCCAGGGTGGGCTTGAGCCAATATGGGCTCCCACAATCCGCCAGTCACAGTGGGTGGTGCCTACTGAACACTGCAGGGCAGATCGATTTCGAGGTGAACTTTGTGAGAGAATCAGCTCTTCCTTACAGCACAGGAGCCTGCCTGCTCCATCCCAAGGTCCAGGAGGTGGCAAAGTTCTCTCAGCATCTCATCCTCTAAGGCTTGTCCTGAGGTGGGAGTGTGAAGGGGAGACATCCTGTCCCCCCTGGAGAGCGGGGGAAGAGGCTGGGTCTAGCCCTGCTCTGGCAGGAAGCATGTCGTGGACCATCTTCAGAACTGGTGGGTTTCAGGACCCAACCTGTACGAGTGCGGCTTCTGTGCCACCTCCTTCCCTCTAGGGCCCCTGAGCCCTCTCTCCTGCTGGCCTCCCTGCCCTCTCACTGGGGTCTAGGAGGGGCCAGAGAGGCTGGGGTACCAAATCATGTTTGGCTTTGGGGTGATCTGCTCTCATATCTTTGGTGCTATAATAATAAAAATTTTAAAATAAAACATCAAGTCAGCAAAACACATGTAAAAAAGATTTCAGAGATGCAAATACTCCTGAAGAATCAAATATCAACAATTATAAATCTGAGGTATTTCAATGCACCTGACATCAGCAGGCTGGGGCTGAGATGGCCCCATGAGAAGAAGGGGGGCCAAGGGGCAAGTGGGCTGTTCTTGGGACAGCTGGCCAACAAGGGCCAGTGGGCAGCGTGAGGTCTGAGAGGGTCAGAAAAGGGTCAGTGTGAAGTGGGTGCTAGGATCTGCCTGGGCAGCCCCTTGAGGCTCTGCCTCTTCCTCAGCAGATGCCCATTAGGCCCTGGGACCTGAGGACTGTCCTCATGTGCCCTTTTTCTTGGGACCATTACAAGGGGAATAAATTTAAGACTTGAATTTGAGGGACCCACACCCCAGGAACCAACATGGTAGACAAGGAAGGTCCCATCTCAAGCTCAGCAGAGTAGGACGTTGAAGGCAAGCTCTTGGCTCCTAGCAGACCCACAGGGTTATATATAGATTGGGGCACTGAGCAGGGGAAGAGACCAGTGACCCTGGGGTCATGGCAGAAAGCAGGGGAAGGAAAATAAATTAAAGGGGAAGGGATATGGAGGGCCTCTTGCCCTGTGTCGGCTAACAGATTGTCAGTACACTGTGCCCAGGATGGGAGGTGGCCTGGGAATGCCCAGGAAGCTGGCTGCCCACAGACTCCACCCATTTCTCCAGGACAATCCCTGATTGGACAACACTGCCCTGTCCTGCCCTCCAGCCTCTCCCTGTCCCCAGAGTACAGCAGGACCTGAATGGAGCTTGGATAGGTGGACATGTCCAAACTCTCAACATCTGGTCAAATGGTATTTGACGTGGGATCCATGAGATGAGGTAAATTTTGTGCATCAACTTCCTTCACTCTCGACAGGAGAGTGGGGAGTGGAAGCTGGGTCCTGCCCCTCAGAGAGACCAGCTGGTGGAGGGCTCTGCACTGGGGGTGCCCCGGGATGAGGTAGGACTTGGTGAGCAGTGAGAATTGCCGCTGCTGCTGCTGCTGGTGCTCTGAGGAGTAGACCCTGCGATGAGGTGAACCACAGGCTTCTGGGCAAACAGCACACCTGGGGTGGGGAGGAGAAGCAAGCATGAACAGATGAGAGGAGAAGCGGCGGTCCCGTTGATTCCCACTGATTCACTGCTGCCCAACTGTGCAAGGATCCACTCTGGGCATCGGGCCTGGTGCCGACAGAAGTCCCAAACATTGTCTTGCTTTCAAGTGCTTATAGGCTGGTGAGGAGGACACACAGGTGGGCAGAGTAATTTTGCTGAAATGTCACAAATGCTCTGAGGGAAGTGTCCCCAGGGTGTCGTCAGACCAACAAGGTTTTGGAGGGCAGGAGATAATTGCTCAGGAAAGGCTCCAGGGGAAGGCTATGCCTGGACTGTTAGAAAGTGGCCAAATGAAGAAGGGAAATGGTGTGCCAGGCAAAGGGAACCTGAGAGAACAAAGAGCAGAGAGAGGTGGCAAATGTGCTGGAAGCCACGCGGTCATGTGGTCTGACTACAGTGTGGAGGCAGATGTGGCTGCAGAGATGGGAGGGCAAGGTAGTGGAGGTCTGTATGCTCCTAAGGAAGCCCAGGTCCCACCTTGTAGGTATCATGAAACCCCTCAAAGTTTTGTGATTTTTTAAAAATTTTTTTCTTTATTGATTTTTAGAGAGAGGAAGGGAGAGGGAGAGAGAATAGAAACATCGATGAGAGAGAACATCGATTGGCCGCCTCCTCCTGCATGCCCCCACTGGGGGATCGGGCCCACAACCTGGGCATGTGCCCTGACCGGGAATCGAACCAGTGACCTCTTGGTGCATGGGTTGGTGCCCAACCACCAAGCCACACCGGCTGGGCAAAGTTTTTTTTTTTAATTCCTCACCAGAGGATACTTTTCTATTTATCATCAGCTAGAATGGGAGGGAGGGAGAGAGAGAGAGACATCGATGTAATAGAGCCACATCAACTGGTTGCCTCCCACATGACCTGACCACATACCACAAGCGAGGTACGTGCCCTTGGCCAGAATCAAGCCTGTGACTCATTGGTCTGTGGGCCGACGCTCTACCACTGAGCCAAACCAGCCAGGTCTAAAATTTTAAGAAGGGAGGGACCTCATGATATATGCATTTTAGAATGCTCTCTGTGGAGTTGGGAGGAATATGGGCAATGGAGGCTTGCAATGGAGCTGAGAGGCTTGACCCAGGGCACTGGCAGCAAGGATTGCTCATAGTGAGGTCTGCTCAGCTCTGGGGGGTCAGGATGGGCATGAGGGGCTTTCAGGAATGACTTTCAGGTTCCTGGCCTGGTGACTGCAAACCCACTGAGAAAGGCACTGGTGGAACAGGGACTGAGGCAGATGAGGTTTGGGGAGTTTTCAACTCTCTTCTGAGTGCTCCCCAGTCTGACAAAGAAAGAGGCGTTATCTCCTCTTTTCTCCTAATAAAGGACAAAAGGATGTGGAGATCAGGCCCCAATGTCCTCCTTCCCTACTTTCTCCGTGAATCCATGTCAACCCCCAAACCTCCTAGACCATTACAGCAACACCAGAAGGCAAAGAGCACCCAGACCCTACCCACGGGCTCTCCCGGACCCCCGCGGGCCCCCCAGGCGAGGGATGTGGCCTCTGAAGCACTGGCTGTGCCGTGACTGGTGAGGCAGCCTGGCGCCGCTGCTTCTCTGCATGCTGCTCCCAGGAGCTGTCCCTTCCCAGCCCCACACTGAGGCCCAAGCAGGGAGTCTAGCAGAGCCAGAGGCCTACAGAGTGATGCCCTGAAGGGTCTTGCCCCTAGAACAGAGGCATTCAAAAGGCCAAAAGCATGCCCTGAGGAAATGCCCCCAATTTGGTGGAAAGGGCACTTCCCACACCCTCAATAAAACAGGAGGCCGATGCCAGGGCTCCTGGCAGAGGGGCACTGGCTACAGTGCCCGGGCTCTTTAGCTCCAATTTATCAAGCTGTGCTTAAAAAGAGTCACCTGGGTTTGTCCCCAAACTCATCCCTAAACCAATAAAACAGGAGCAAAGAGGACTGCTGCTATGAAAACTAAGCTGACCATCCTGGGAAGACTTGGTACAGGTGCTAAACCAACCAACAAACCAACCGACCAACCACCACTGCGAAATTAGACTGAGGGAGAGACAACTGTAACGATGGGAAAAAATCATAAACATAGATTCTGCTGCACTCAGATCCCTTTGCTGTGTCTGTTCTTGATCCACTGTAAAGAAAAGGAATGACAGAAGTTTGCAAAGAGAATAGTTGGAGCAAAAAGAAAGGAGGCCCATGGGTTAGAAGACCATAATGGTGGACTTGGAATACAGTTTAAAGCATGGATATAGAACTGATTATGATTCTTCACATTAAAAGACTTTTTCAATGAGCAAGCCAACCCTTGGTCCAAAAAGGTTCAGCATAGGGTTTCTATCATTTTGTCAAAGTTGGAGGGGGATCTGTCATCAGTCATCATGTCAGCCATCCTCAGCCTCTACTAGTCCAGAAGAACCACTTTACCTGTGGAACCTTAAGACTACTTCAAAGGAAGCCACCCCCAGGAAGGTGTGTAGACAGGAGGGTGACAAGTGGGGCCTGTCAGGCAGCTGCACTGAGGCTGCCACCACACTGTGGCCCTCCCATGAAGCTCCAAGGGCCTCACCTGCATAGGTGGTGCCATCGATGTCCACAGACATGTTAATGCTCCCGATGCCACCTGTGGTCAGATTCAGTGCTGTAGCCGAGGCCTCTGATCTGTCTTCTGCTGGGACAAGGGAGACAGTGGGCCTGGTCAAGCCTCTGGCACTGCTGCTGTCCTTTCCGAGGCTCTCCCATGACCCTGGTCTGGCCACAAGCAGGCTGAGGCCCACTGTTAGAAAGCATCTCGATAACTTTCTCCTGCGCATAGGTGGGGCAGGAGGACTCAGGCTTGCTAACGTCCTATTGCTTGCTTTCTCCACTGAGCCGCTTCACCTCTCCAACCCACTCGACTGAAGAAAAAAGGGATTACCATCAGCAAGGAGGCTGCCTTGCTGTATGCTGGTACTTTCAATGCAATTTGGCTAACTTCACCGAGCACCCACTATCCATCAGCTGGGGAACCAGAGATCAGGAAGATCCAGTCTCTGCCTTCACCAAGCTGGGAGGTTCTCAAGGAGAGGTCTATCTGCCCAGCACCTGGTACTCCATCTCAGTCTGGGCATCTGGGGCTTGGGGAAGGTCTCTGCACAGCTCACCTCTGCCCATTTATCAAGCACAGGGCCCAGAATTCATCCAGGTGAGTTGCCTGTTCTGTTAGTCTCTGGCTCGTGCAGGACCTGGGCACTTGGCCTTGAATGGGTAACAGAACAGAGCCCTGTTGTCTGGGCTGTCACCTCCAGCTTCCTTCTGCTCCTCACCCAGGAGAAGGTGGGATAGGGATTGGCTGTGTGGGAATATGACAGCTTCCTCCATACCTGGTTTCTTCCCCACACATGCTTATTTCATGTTTGTTCTGAGACAGCATGAAGGGCAAGAATGGCAAAGAAAATGTGTGTGAGGAGGGGATGGGGTGGGGAGAGGAACAAGGGACATGAAGTGTGTGGGTCGGGTGACATGAAGGTGGGGTACCTGAAAAATGCAGAGAGGAAGGAAAAGGATGTCAATTATGCTGCCAGACGTGTGTTTCCTCCTTCCCACTTGTTCTGAGGGACACCGGCAGCCTGGCCAGAGGCAACCTGGCCCCTCACTGAGCCTCAGGACTAGAGGTGCTCAGTTTCTCCCAGACCTGCCCTGAGCTGGCCTGCCTCCCTACATCCGGTAAGGTACTAGTGAAGGCAGAGCCCTTTAATTTAGACAGATCAAAAGGCTGGTGGGGGAGAGAAATACAGCTACTGTTCCTGAAGGTCTCTGGTTCCTCCCCGTTGAACACTGCTTCTTCTTTTTGCTAGAGAATAGGGCACTGCTAGAGGTAGTTTCTGGTCCTCTAGAAAATGAGCTCAGCTTGTGAACTGTGTTCTCAGTGGCCACAGAAGCCCCATGTGGTTTTCTGGCCCCTAGGCCCTTCTGGGGACCTGGGGGCAGAAGATGGAGGAGCTCCATCCCGGTCCTGGGGGTTGTAAATGGGCCCTGGATGGAGGGTGGCTCGACACTCACCCCTGCCGTTGACCCGGATCTTCACGGGCAGCTGCCGTGCCATGCTGAAAAAGTTGCGCTGGAAGGCCTGCTGCACGAGGCGCTGCTCCTCCTCTGACAGCTTGGATGCCTTCTTCTCAGGGGGCTCTCCTGACTCTAGCTGTTCTCGCAGCTGCTCCAATGTGGCCATGCGAGTGCCGGCCTGCTGGCCTGCCAAGGTCACAGGCACAGCCAGACGATTTGGCACAGGTACTGTTGTCACCGGGACTCCATCACCTGGCAAAGGCACCAGAGCTAGACCAATCCACAATCTACCCTCCCACTCAGGTCCCACAGAAACCTGGCTCCATTCCTCCCTCCTCCCCCACAGCCCTGCAGACCTTTCCTGAGAGCAGTTGCTGGGGATATCCGAGGGTTGCTAGCACTGGTGCCACTGTTGGAGCCCAACCCAAGGATGGGGAAGCGGACCTTGGGTGTGGAGAGAAGGGCAGGGGCTCTGGTGGCAGCAGGAGTCACAGAGGGTGAGTAGCCAAAGAGGGAGGAGCTGTAGCTGGGCCGCCGGCCCTCCCGCCGGTTGCCATCAATGGCTGCCTGGAGCTCAGCTGGGGAGCTCAAGGCTTTCTTCTCACACTCGTAAGCATAGAGGTATTTCATGTACCTGGAGGGAAGGAAGGAAGCAAGAAATAGGAATCCAAAACATGGCGCCAGCCCTAAGTTGCTGGGTCTATGGAAGCAGCCTCTGCGGACAGGCCTCTAGGACAGAGGACCACCACCTGCTGCACTGACGGAAGAGAAAAGTCCGGACTGCTGACCACCCTGACATGGGCCCCTCTAATAACTACTTATTTCTGAGCCCTGCCCAAAGTGGAGGCACCATTCACTAAGGTAAATAAGGGACAACTCCCTAATGCTTCATGATCATTTTGGCACCTTTTTAGTGCCCTGGGAGAAATCAGGCCCATGCTGTGACATGACTGTCTGGCTCCTGATCTAACCATCCCAAGTCAGGCTGGTCAGGCAGGGGCACTTCTTCTCATTGGGTGTCAGATGTCCCAGGAAGCAATTCCCACCCAAGAACCCTGAAAGATCTGCTATAATGGTTATAGCTCTGCCCCCACTTCTGCTGCAACAGTTCCAATAGATAAACCCCTTCTACTTTTCAACAAGGACATGACATGCTACCTAAATGATATATCAGTTGCTCATTCCATATTCTTCACAGAGCAACTTCCAGAATGTTACAAAAGAAGAGAATCCCCTCTGGCTTTCATTCTCAATTACTGCTCATTGTTTCAGTTTCTCTCACCCTTGTAATTAACTCAAATGGTAACAAAAATCATTCACCGACCCCAGCGGTGCCTGATCGCCTGTCTTTCCCCAGGTTCCATGTTGCTGGGCAAGTTGAGTGTCAGGAAGAAAGGGCCAGGCTTAGGTTGGAGGTGTGGTGTGGGAGACAGAATCCTGGAGAGAGTGTGGATTTCAGGGACGGAGGCCCACATGGGAATCTCACCTCCACCACTTATAGCTGGTATGACCTTCACCAAATGATTTAACCTCTGAGACTTAGCTTTGGTAATCTGAAAAATGGGAATGACACCTACTTTACAAGGTTGACAGTGAGGTTTGAAGGCAACAGAATGGTGAAGTAGCAGCACATATGCCACACGGCTCTCATCTCTACTTCAGTCTAGCAAGGGATGAACTCAGAAGGCTCCCAACTATCTCAGGAATTTTATTCCTTTCTATCCTCTAAGTTAAAACATCCTCTTTCTCCAATCTCAGACTCCTTTCCCCAAGGTCCTGGCCACTCACTGGGTCCTCAGGGTGAAGGCAGCACTGGTGATGGACGTGGGCAGGTTCAGGCCTTTGGTGATCTCCCTCCAGATCTTCTTGTTGATGATCTCCACCAGGCCCCCCTTTTCCGTCACCAGCTTATACAGCATATACAGGTCCAGGATCTGCTTGGCCATGATAGGGATTCGGTTGATGGGGGTCCCTGTGATTATCCAGAGAGAGACACAGGGCTGCATCATCCTCAAGCAGAGAAAAAAAGGTATCTGTGCATGCCCACTTTTTGTTCAGTTGGAAATATGTTCACAAATCTGCTTAGCGTAATTTAACTAAAACTCCTAAAGCCCGGGAGCTATCAGACTAGCTGCTACTTCTCTTGGGATGAACAGAAAGACAAGGCCTACTCACAGGCTCGATAGCCTTGGGTAAAACACACAGCTTCTCTGGGTCTGTTTTCCCACCTACAAATAAGAGGGTTGGACTAGATTTTTTCCCTGGCAGTACTGAGTCCAGATTCTTTTCTAATGATGTGGCAACTCACTCCCCTCTGCAGCCTTCATGTAGCAGCCAGCCCCCTTCTCAAGGAAGCCTTCCCTGAGTCCCTCAACGGGAGCTCCTGCTCGGCTCATCCACCTGGTAACTAACCGCTTGCTTCTTCCACTCCTGCTTTACCAGAGAGAAATTGGCTTTTCTCTGCTATGTCCCCACCGTATCAAAGGAGCTGCAGGAAACACAGGTTTCCAAGGGAGTGAAAAGCTACTTAACAATTCTCTCCTCACTAATCACTCCAACCCCTCTCTGGCCTTTGAAAGGGAGGGGCGGGTCAAAGCAGCTTCCGACCCCTGGCCCTGAAGGGAAGAGAGAGGAGCCAAAGCTGTGACTAGGAAACCTGGCACCAAGCAGGAAGGCCCACTAATGAGCACCAGGGGATACAGGGAGGGTGGGGCCAACTGCCTTTCACAGGCGCTGGTCAGGAGGCGTGATGGATGACCGTCATTTGGCAACCTTCAGATTAATGATGTGGAGGTCAGAGGGGAGAATTCCAAAGGGAAGGGTCATGGTCCAGGGCAGGGTATGAGACTTGTTGCCTTTTAATGGTAAACTCCTGTACTGTACACTCGCCGCTGCTCCTCCTCTAGCCCCTCCCACGGTCCCAATCTCACTGCCTGCCTGTGGATGTCAGGCCAGACTGACTAGAAGGGCTGTTTGTTTCTGTTCCTCCTGCTTCTTTCCCCTCAAGGAATGGCGTTCTCTCCTCAGTCCTGGAATGTTGGCCTCATAAACTCTCTTACAGGATAATTCAAGCCAGAGAATGGAGTGAAGTCTCTTACATTTATAAAGAGGAAGCAGCATGAGCATGAACAAGTGGGACTGCTCTGGCAGGACCATCTCTTTTTCAGTGTGGGGAGGGAGCTTGAGGCCTCCCAAGCCTTTGTCTTGACCAGCTGGTCATTGGAGGGTCAAGGACAAAGAGATGACAGAGTTAGATTCAAAGACTCCGGTAAACTTTCAAGGATTGCTGGCATACTCCTAAGACATGGCTTGTATGTTGATTAACTTCTCTCTGCGCTGTACTGGCCCTGAAGGGAAGACGAGAGCATGACGCAGCACAACAGGACAGGACCAAGGTCCAGCTCCTTTTGGAGGCCTGTCTGCCTGAGCAAATGAAAGGCCTCGGCAAGTTCACACCCTACATGGCATTGCCGCGAGACTCTAGGAACACCACTCCCAAGATCTCACACAGGCTCCCACTAAGCTCACATTTCTAGAAGTTTCCAGGACATCTTCACATGTGTGACATGTTCACTCCACATCACAGTGTTTGCATTGAGCTCACTTTTATCCTCTAAGCTAGCTCTCTTTTCCCATTGCTTCCTTCCTCCAACAACATCATTCTTTGAGGTTTTAGGCAGGAAGCTCAGAGGCAGCAATGACTCCTCTTCTCTCTATCACCAACCTGTAGGTTGTTAGGAAGCTCCACTAATTCTTTCTTTGAGGTACCTCGCACAGGTGTCTTCCTTTCCAGCCTGCAGCCACCATGCTGGACCAGGCCCTCGCTGCCTCGTAACTAGATCCATGCACTCGACCTGCACACTTTCACCGTATTACTCACCTCCTCTTTATAAACCTGCAAAGACTCTTATTGCCTACCCGTCCCACCCCACATGCTCAATCTCATGATCAAGTTTCCCAACACCCCATAAAAGATCATGTACTATTTCCAGCACATCGTAACCACTCACTCCTCCAATTAGTTGGGTCTCCTCACGATCACCTTCAAAACCAAGCTCATTTCTCCTCTTACCTTTTGCTTTGTGCTACCTCCTCATCAAGATTAAAGTGACCTGCCTCTGCTCAAACCTTCTCCACACTGGCCTTCAATGTTCACAGTCTCCAGGAAAAATTATCTAACTGCCTCAATTCATATGGATGTCTTCCCTTTCAGAATTTCTATTATAATCCCTCCAAGTTCAGCAAATAATTACTTTCTCATTGTTTTGTGTGTGTTCATCTGGTGCCCCAGGAGGACTCTAACTCTCTGAAGGCAGCCATTGTTTCTCCTTCACCATGGCTTGAATATTATAATGTTTAATAAACTAAACTACCACGCAGATTTTTTAAAAAAAGCTTCGCCCGACAAGTGTGGCTCAGTGGTTGAGTGCTGACCCACACACCAAGAGGTCACCAGTTCGATTCCTGGTCAGGGTACATGCCCAGGTTGTGGGCCAAATCCCCAGTGGGGGACATGAGGGAGGCGGTCAATTGATCTCTCTCATCGATGTTTCTCTCTCTCTCCCCGTCTCCCTTCCTCTTTATCTCAAATAAATAAAGAAAAAAATATTTAAAAAAAACAACAAAAAACTTCTCAGTCAAAGCAATCAGCTCCATGATAACCAAACTGGGAACCTCCACTAGCTTTAAGTGTCTAATGCTGTTTAATGCTGATTGCCCTGAAAGAAGTCACCTTCAGCACTCACACCCTAAAAGGTTCATCATTATTATTATTTTATAAATGTTTTTATTGATTTTTTAGAGAGAGAGAGAGAGAAACATTGATGTGAGAGGGATACATCAATCAGCTGCCTCCTGCATGCCCCATGAAGCCCGCAACCCCGGCCTGTACCCTGACTGGGAATCGAACTGGGGCCCTCTCAGTCCATGGGACAATGCTCCGTCCTCAGCACCACACCCGCCGGGCAGAAGGTTCATTATTAAACAGACTAGGGAACTGAGGCTCAGAGTGGTCAAGCTCTTTGCATCCAAGTTCCATAACAAGATGATGAGCAGCAGAAGAAATGGCTGGAGAATTGGAGATTTTGAGAGGGTAAAGAAAATACAATTTCAGCCCGGTCACTGTGGCTCGGTGGTTGAGCATCGACCCATGCACCAGGAGGTCACTGGTTCAAATTCTGGTCAAGGCACATGCCTAGATTGTGGGCCCAGTCCTCAGTAAGGGGCATGCAGGAGGCGGCCAATTGATGTTCGCTCTCATCAATGTTTTCTCTCTCTTCTTCTCCCTTTCTCTCTTTAAAATATCAATAAAGAAAAATATATATATATATATATAACTAACTTCGCTCAGTGGGGCCAAAGAGAAGGGGAAACAGCTGTTAAAGAAGGGAAGTTGGCTGGGTCTGTGATGTGTGCAGAGCAGGCGTGTCCTGCAGGGCTTATCCAGCTGAGAGAGTGCTATCCTTCCGAATAGTCACCTTAGAGCGACAGCTACCACAAGGTTTTGGAGCTCCATTTGTGAATAGCTTTCAGAGTTCACACTATTTTCATTTGAGTCTCTCTAGTGGTTGGTAAGTCAAATATAAAGGGTGTACTTTACTTCTAGAAGTGGTCATGCATGGAGGCAGGCCAGCAGAATAGATGAAGTGACTGCTTATACTGATTTTTGGCCATAAACCAAGAGATTTTCTAGTGTGGCTCAAACTGCCTCTGAAGTCCAACACTCCAGAAAGAAATTGTAAATTCACTCTGAATAGTCACTGCACTATATGTCTAGCCACCAGAGATGACTTCTTTAAAAGACAACAATGTTATAGATATAAAAATGTCATTTAAAATCCACCTTTTAATTGTCATACAGAGTGTGACTGCATTAGGCTGAGAAGTGCTCCGGGGCAAAGGAAACAAAAGGTCTCTACAGGACCTGAGAAGGCAAGGAAGGCTGTAAACCTAAGCAGAGAAGCCACAGACTGTGGGTGCACTGTAACCCTGGTGGTGGTCCTCACAGTCCTGCTCTGGCCCAGCCTTACTCTGGACAAACGGGGATCTTTGTTCCCTCACACGGGCTCCTGTCATTAGTGGATGAGGGAAAGGGGTGCATTCTTCGTCTTGGTTGGCCCTCAGCAAAACAGCTAAAAGTAGCTCCCAGCGCAGGTGGGCACCCTAGAACTGTGAGAAACAAAGCTGAGACTATTCTAAACGCTAGCTATGGATGACGATCTGTGTACACCCCAAATAATCCAGGCACACATCCTGTCCTGGCTTCATTCTCCTGACAACTAAGAGGGAGGCAAGATCCTCAGGCTAGCCCTAGCCCTAGCAGGTTTGGCTTAGTGGTTAGAGCATCAAGCCTGCGGACTGATGAGTCATCACAGGTTCGATTCTGGTCAAGGGCACGTATCTCTGTTGCAGTTCGGTCCCTAGCCCCGGTTGGGGTCATGTGAGAGGCAGCCAACTGATGTGTCTCTCTCACATCAATGTCTCTCTGTCTCTCTCTCTCCTCCTCCTCCTCCCACTCTATCTGAAGATAAATGGAAAAATATCCTTGGGTGAGGATTAAAAAATAAATAAAACAAGTTTTTCATGTAGGATGTATATATATATGAGGTCACTTAATAAAATATTAAAAACAAGAAAAGATCCTCAGGCTACTCTGTCTCTGCAGTCTGCTCTGTGCCTAACGGACCTGGGAAGCCATTTCCTTTGTCTGAAGGAGACTTAACCATGACAAGAGAGGGGGAGTGGCCTTTTAGCTGAGTTTAACCTCTATGATTAAAAGACAAAAATACATTATACTGGGGTGGGGTGTGTGTGGGGGTGGGAGCGTGACATATTCATGTCTCAGTTTCTCCATCTGTGAAATGAGGATTTTAGATTAAATGACTTTCAGTTCTAAAGTCCTATGAGACTATGAATAAAAACTTACAACAAAAATTGATGGTCGTGCCCTGTCCGGTTTGGCTCAGCAGTTGGAGTGTCAGCCTGCGGACCAGAGAGTCCCGGGTTCAATTCCCGCTAAGGGCACGTACCTCAGTTGCAGTTTGTCCCCGGCCCTGGTTGGGGTCATGTGGGTGGCAGCCACTCGATGAGTCTCTCTTACATAGATGTTTCTCTCTCTCTTCTCCCCTCTCTCCCTCCCACTCTATCTGAAGATAAAAAAATAAATAAAAAAAACTGATAATTGTGATTATTGCCAAAGGGAGGGTAACCTAGTTTTACAAGTTTGCCTAAATTATGAAATAATGCTGCCAAGTGACATTGAGATGGAGGGTTTGGGACCTTCTCTGCAGGCCTCTGGGTGGCTTAGGACCACCTGTGAACTTCAAGGCCATAAGCGATGGTTCTTTCCCCAGCCTTGAGGGGAAGGGGTAGTCTCTGCACTGCTCTCTGGGCTGGATTACAACTAAGGAGGCGCTTCACCTGAGAGGAGACAGGCCTCTGCCCACAACAAATGCAAGAACAACCTGCCTAGCACCAGGAAGGCAAACAGGCACTGCAGAGAGCTCATGCAGGTCACTAGTGTTGGCCTTGCAGGAGGCTGAATCTCAGTTTCATCTAGCCTCTCAGATGGGGTGTGAGCACCTGATGGGGAGCCTGTGAACTGTCAGGCGCTGCTATCAAAGCAGGAGCTAGGATTGAGAGTAATTAATCATGCTCCCTCTGACAGGAATCCAGGGTCTTATCAGTATCCCAACCCCAAGAAATGCTGCTGCTCTCCACTTCCCTCCTCAATAGTGGAGACTGACAGTCCCAACAAAGATGCCTCTTATCAGATTTCAGCCAGAGAGCCTGAGGCAGCCCAGGGGCTGTGTAGAAAAGGTTTTTATGAGGGCCTGGACTCTGCAAAGCTGCAGGGCTCCTGGGCTTTAACCCTTGGTGGTGGGAATTCTACTGGGCACTGGCACCAGCAGGCCAAAGCTGTGATCAGGAGCTTCCTGCGCAGATGTGCCAAACACTGTTCCCTGGCACTTGGTACTCCTTCCTACCACTCAGACTATTGGGAGGAATGAAGTTGGAGGGAGAAGACAGCCTTGTCTGGCACCAGAGACAAAAGGGATGGTGGGAGTGCGGGAGGGAAGGCCGCTTCCTCCCCAGGAGAGAATGGGTACTTTCCAATGAAGACCAGAAGCAATAAAGAAGCAGGTACCCCAGACAGAATCACATGGCTGCTTTCCTACCTATTGGTCAGGGGTGAAGGCCCAGGACCCAGGGTGTGGCCCTGCCAAGGATCCTCACTGCTTTTTCCTGGCCTTGTAAAAGATCACTAATCATTTCCAAAGCCCATCATGAGAGCTAAGAGGCTGACCAGGAAGCCTGGAAGAGTTAGGACCCATGTTAAGCTGGGTTTGTGCAGGTTCCTCTGCATATGTTTTTGTTTTGTTTTTTCATCCCTACCCGAGGACATTTTTCCTTTTTTTGTTCTGATAGAGTGGGAGGGAGAGAGAGAGAGAGAAACATTGATGTGAAAGGGACACATCGAGTGGCTGCCACCCGCACGACCCAACCAGGGCCGGGGACAAACTACAACCGAGGTACGTACCCTTAGCAGGAACTGAACCCGTCTCTCTGGACCACAGGCCAATGGTCTCTCTAACCGCTGAGCAAAACCGGCCAGGGTAGTTCCTCTGCATATGAATTCTTACCCTGCTCTAGTCCTTCTCCCCAAGAACAAGCAGAGAAATGATCGTTGAATCCCCCTGATTTGTTTATGGAGAAAATACCTGTCTCTGGGACACTGAGCAACAGTGTCTGGCGGTGTGCAGTGTAAAGTGAAGCTGACAATTTAGCAAGACAAGGCAGAGGCCAGGGTGCACAAATATCCTAGAAATGGACACGTACCTAGGTCTTCCACCTCTGATTTCCCAGTGAGTGGGTCTAACTGACATACAGTGTAGTACATTCATCTTAAGTATACAGCTCACTTGTACTTCTGTGTATACCCCTGTAACCATTCCTCAGATAAAACACAGAACAGCCATGGCCAATGTTGCTCAGTGGTTAGAGTGTCAGCCTGTGGATCTAAGGGTCTCAGGTTTGATTCCTGGTGAAGGGCATGTACGTGGGATGCAGCTTCGGATCCTGGCCTGGGTCGGGCTTAGCGGTACAGCACCGTCCGGCAGACCAATGAGTCGCAGGTTCGATTCTGGCAAAGGGCATGTACCTCAGTTATGGTTCATCCCCAGCCCTGGTCAGGGTCATGTGGGAGGCAACCAGTCAATGTGTCTGTGCCTCTTATGTTCATGTTTCTCTCTCTCTCTCCCTTTCTCTCTCCCTCCTTCCCTCCCTCCCACTCTGTCTCAAGATAAATAGAAAAATATTCTCGGGTGAGGATTAAAAAAAAAAAAGATGTAGCTCTCTCATATCAATGTTTCTACCCCCACCCCATCTATCTTAAAATAAAATCCTTAGGTGAGGATTAACAAAAAAATTTATAAAACAAAACAAAGACACAGAACACATTTCCAGCACCTAGTAAACATCTCTCATTCCCAATCAAAACACACTGCCCCCCGTGCCCACCCAGGAAGTAACCACATCGTGACATGTATCACCAAAGCTGATTTTCAAGAACTTTAAATAAATGGGCCCTGGCCAGTTTGGTTCAGTGGTTAGAGCGTCAGCCTGTGGTTCTGAGAGATCTGGGTTCGGTTCTCGCTAAGGGTGCATACCTCGGTTGCAGTTTGTCCTTGGCCCTGGTTGGTCATGCGGGTGGCGGCCACTTGATGTGTCCCTTTTACATTGATGTTTCTCTCTCTCTCTTCCTCTCTCTCCCTCCCACTCTATTTGAATAAAAAAAAAAAAAAAAGAACTTTAAATAAATGGAATCACATGGTATATATTCTTATGTGTGTCTGTGAGAGTCATATCCATTGTGTACAAAACTTCATTCTTTTGCACCAGCAATGTGACAATTCACCATTCATTTATCCATTCTATTACTGGTGCACATTTGAGTTCTTTCCAGTATTTGGCTATAATGAATATTCTTGTCTTTCAGCGAACATAAGCACTCATTTCTGTTGGGGGTATACTTAGGAGCAGAATTGCTGGGAAATATGGACAACATATGTTTAGTTTAGCTACCAAACAGATTTCCAAAGTTGTTATGCCCATTTTTATTCCCACCAGCAATACATGGAAGTTCAGGAGGCACCACAACCCAAGAGGCTAAATTGAAATTCAGCAGCCTTCTTGATACTCTGGCTTAAATTAACTGCCTTAGGTGAAGTTCAACAGTATGCGCAATGCTGTATCCTACTATGGCTGATAATAAAATTATAGTTATGATTGTGCTATCCCCTTCTTTAAAAACTGTGTTCAGAGAAGTTGGCCAAGGAGTTAGAAGGACTACTAGGTCTCTTCTTTGCTTTGTCTGCTGCTGATCAACAGACCTGGCTGGTGTCTCCAGGAGAGAGGGTGGAAGGCTAGCAGAGGAGAGGCACAATTCTAGGGCCTTCTGACCTGGGCAGTGAGTAGCTGTCTGAGCATCCACTGCCAGTCCATGCCACTAGCCTCTCAAAACCCAGCAGACTTTCCCACAGTGGAAGTGGACCAAACCCTCACTTCAGACTTTCCCTATACCCACCCTTGGACGATGTACTGAATTATTAGCTCATCTTGGAACAAAGGAGATAAAACTATTAATCCAATTTTACCAAGTGCAGAAGTACCAAAAAAGATTTTAAAGAAGAAGCCTAAATTTAATTATAAAAGTGGGCTCTTCAAACCAGTCATGCCTTTCAAATACCAGAATTCCCTTCCCACTGTCATGGATAACTAGTAGGTATAGGGTATTAAAAAACTATTAAGCGTGGAAACGTGAAAAAAAAAAACAGGTGCTTTCTGTCTCAGGAGCATGCCTATGCCTTTCCTGTTTCCCTGCTCTCCCCCCCCAGGCCCTTTACCTTTACCCTACTCTCTCCTAAGCTCCAAGGGCCCTTTTTATGCTGTAACTGTTTCCTGAGCCCATTTCTTCTACAGCTCACTTCTTCTACCTCTGTGACTTTCTCTTATTAAAAAAAAGAGTGGAAAAAAGATAAGCAGTATATCAACAGTAGTTAGATCACCGAGGGAGACAAAAAGATCAGGCTTCAGACAAAGGGCTAATCCTGAGACAAAGATTTGCATTTCAGACTTTCATTTGGGGATAAAGTTAGAAAATGAAATCCCAAAGCCTATTTCATCTGACAAAGACAACATATTTTAGTCTATCGGGAAGAGTGTGCACAGCACAGACCATTTACTGCAAGATACAAAGAATATACAAGAAACTGTCTCTACCAAAAGCCAAAGCAATATATGTCATGAACATTTCCTTGCCTGAGATAGACAGATAAGTACACAACAGAAGGAAAAACTCTCAAATTGTACTTTGAGGCAGACCAAGCCCTCTTCCCACAGTAAGTTCTTTATATATACACATCAAAAACAGATCCAACAATTCATTTGGGAAAACCAAGGTCAGTTTGCAGCCTTGAGCAGAACTGGTGGAGGAGGGATAGAGGTCTTAACAAAAATGTTCCGCATATGCAGCAGTTCCTTAGGCTGTTGTGCCCAGCTAGGGTAGGGGCTGGAGAGGACAGCCTTACTTGTGGGTGTGCTCTGGGTGTGAGCAAGATCCTGCTGTTGGGGCTTCTGTCTCTTGTGCTAACCCTAACCCACCCCCATCCTGCCTTGACAGATGGCAGTCTTTGTGCCACTGTGAATCTGACCTTCCCTCAGAGATGGGCCTTGCACAAAGAGTTCTACCCTGTGTTAATCAACTAGATGCTATCAGATCCTACTGGATAGCAGCCTGTGGAGACAGATCAGCATTCTCTATAGGGCTCATTTGGGAAAACCAAGGCTTGAGAAACAAGGCTTATCCGCTGCCCCAACAGGTAGTAATGGAGCTGCTTGTGCTAGGTGCCAAGTTTCACAAAGGCAGTGCAGAGAGGAAAAGAGTGCTGGCCTGGGAGCTGGGAAACCAAGTGCTAAATCTGCTCTGTGGCTTCAGGTAAATCACTTAACCTGGGGGCTGATTCTTCATTGGCTAAGTGATAACCTATGGTCTCTTCCACCCTACAGAGCTGGTGCAACAAGACTACACTTCTTTCTGTTTCATGCTGAGGGAACAAGAGAACAAACCTTTCTTCCTCACTGATGAAGGAAGAATGGAATTGTTTACAAACCTTTGCTTATCAGACTTCCAAATTAGTATCCCCACCCCCACCCCACCCCCTGATTTCCTCCTGGAAAATCTACCAGGGAATGCCATCTCAGAAACCACCCATAGTGACTTCAATTAGCCACAGAATTTTATCTACAATTGTTTGACTTTATTTGATACATGCATGTGCTGAAGGCAAAAGGTAAGCAAAAAGGAGTATCAGAATTCTGAAATCTAACTAATCATTCTAGCGAAACATTTGGGCGAACAGAATCAAAGCAAATTGTTTGAGTCAATTTGGTTTCATTCAGCAAAAGAGGAAACACAGCAAGAAAAAGGGAGAAGCATTTGGCCTTGGGGATCCTTAGTCTAGTTTTTATACAACTATTTTGGTAGAAAATTGCTTTTAAAAGTTTTTCTTCTGTTTTTTTTTTTGCCATTGAAAATAGGTCTTCTCTGTTGGTAGCTCAACAGACATAATCAGGACACATAATACAAAACTTAAAAGAAACTTCCAGATTAACTAACCGAACCCTCTCATTTTATAGATCAACAAACCATGGCCCCCAGAAAGGAAGAATTTCTCAAGATCATGGGGAAGGGTGGGAGGATAGCCCTGACTTTACACTTATCAGTGTAGAGCCCTTTCCAGAAGCATGTGAGACAGTGAACCCGAGACTAGGTGCAGCCTAGGCCTCTTCTCAGACTCCTTCTAAGGCAAGTTGCTCTGTTGGTGGGGGAGAGGCCACCAGGGTGCAAGTCACCCTGGTCTGGCCTAGAAAGCAAGGTGCCTCGAACCAACAAGCCCATCTGTTACAGTCCATTCACCCAAAGGAGTTAACAAGCAAAAGAGCCAACACAAAGCAGCTGTCCCAGCCAGCTGGCAACCTCCTGCTGTGTTAGAGCTGCCCAGACCCACTCACAGCCCAGGTGGGCATCACCAGGCCTTTCAAAGTGAGGCAGTTTTCACTGGCTCCTGTGAAATCTACCACTTATCCTTTATATTAGTTCTGGAGGATGACCTGCTGCTGAGGTCTGTAAGGCTTTTCCTCAGACCTGGCTAACAAGATCTGGCTCCTGCGTGCCTCAGACACTTTAATTTGGGAGTGTCAGATAAGTCACACATATCTAGGAGGCCCTGGTTTCACCATACTGTGAAGAGCAAAGACAGCAAGCTTCACATTAAAAGTGCAATCTGCTCCCAACCCTCTTGAACTGCCCACTCTAATTCAGATGATCAGAAAAGAGTTTGCCAGGAAGATCACTGGATTTAAGGGAACAACCTCCATACTGTCTTCCTGGCTTCCGTCTCCCCTGTCCAACCCAACTACACACTGCTCTACACAGCAAGTGTCTAAAGGCCCAGTTTTGGTGACAGACTCTCCCCACGTTTTAACTTCAATAACTCCACTACGTCCACAGATAGGAGTGCTAACTTCTTAGTCAAACAGGGCTCTTCACAGTCTGGTGACAACTGACTCATCCAGGACACAGACAAGGGTTCTTCCAGCTGTACCTGGGCCGTGTACACCCCTGCATTTCTGCCTCCACCTGTGTGGCTTCCCTCCACTCTTGTGACTCTCATACGCTGGAGCTAAGCTCCTCTCTGAGGCCTGCCTTGCACTCCAGCCCAGCATCCTCGCCTCTGGCATTCAGCTACAGAAGGGGGACCCACAAAATGGCTTGACACAGGCCTCGCCGTCCTCAGATACTGCTACCTGAGTGGAAGTAATATGGTTTCCACAGTTTCTCTGCAGCCCTGGCTGATTTGACTCAGTGGTTGGAGTGTTGGCCCAGACTGAAGGGTCACGGGTTTGATTCCTGGTCGAGGGTTCGTACCTGGGTTGCAGGTTTGATCCCCCCCCAAAAAAGGGCCCTGTGAGGGAGGCAACCAATCAATCAGTCTCTCTCTCCCTCCTCCCACCTCTTATATTCTGTCTAAAAATCAATGAAAAAATATCCTCTGGTGAGGATTAACAACAACAAAAAGAGTTTCTCTGCAGAGGAAATTTTGGATCTTTACCCTCTTTCCCATCCTTCTATGGCAGGGGTCTCATCAGGGGAGCAATTTTGTCCCCCAGGGAAATTTACAGTATCTGGAGACATTTTTTGTTTATCATAGTTGCGGGAGGGTAACCCCACAACAAAATATCATCCAATCCTGAAAGTCATATGCGAAGTCTGAGAAACCTTTTATTAGAGTAATTAACAAGTAACAAAACCAACTCAACCAGTTCCTTTCTATTAGTGATGCCAGAAAATAGTGAAATACCTAATGTAAGTGCTGAAGACAGGAAAAAGGTTTACTCAGGGCCTGAAGAACCATAAATTGACACAACCAAAGGGAGTAACTTACTCCTGCTTACCCAGAAATACACCAGATGGCAGTCTGGTAGCCCCAGTGCTGCAGAGTAGCAGGGGACTTGGCACTCACTGCTCTCTACTGATGACCTCTGATTACAGCCTGAGCACCTCCCTGTCTGGCCCTGTGCTAGCAGTAGGGGCTCAAAGAAAGGACAAAGTGACTATCCTCAAGGAACTCCTAATCTAGTGGGAACATACAATACTAAAGAAACAATTACAAATCTTCATTCTTGGCTAGGATGATGTAACTTCTAATATCCTTTTAAAATCCTTCACCCTGGCTGGTGTGGCTCAGTTGGTTGGAACACTGTCCCACGCACCAGAACGTGGTGGGCGGGATTCCCAGTCAGGGCACAAACGTGGGCTGTGGGTTGGATTCCCAGTCAGGGTGCATGCAGAGGCAACTGATCGATGTTGTGTGCTCTCTCTCTCTGCCATCCTTGCTCTTTCTAAATTTTTTTTTTTAAATCCTCACCCGAGGACATTTTTTGATATTTTGTTCAGATAGAGCGGGAGGGGGAGAGAGAGAGAGAAACATCGACGTGAAAGGGACACATCGAGTGGTTGCCACCCACATGACCCAACCAGGGCCGGGGACAAACTGCAACTGAGGTATGTGCCCTTAGCGGGAACCGAACCCAGGTCTCTCTGGACCACAGGCCAACACTCTAACCGCTGAACCAAACCGGCCAGGGCTATCCTTGCTCTTTCTAAAATCAATTTTAAAAAATCCTTCTGGGAAGGGAGGAAAATAAAGTACTGGTAGCACAACGCTGATTAAAATCTATTTTGCTATAGCAGCCCCTGAGATGAGATCAGCTCCTGGGTTTACACCAGCTGGGCGTGTGGAGCTTGTAAATAATTAAAAGGAACTGGAAGGGGAGACCAAAGTATTAAGTGGATTTCTCCCTCTCAGGGCAACTGGAGTGTTTCACGTTATCTTTCAGGATTATATTCTTGTTTTTCACTGACAGAGGCAGCTCCAGACAACAGTTGGAGGAGTAAACTATGAGGGCTGCTTCAATTATTTTGATATGCATGGAGATGAGGGGACACACTGAACCTCAAAACTTGCGATTGCCTTTTGTAAGCAAAGAAATGACAAAGTAAGAAATAAGTATGTAATAGGTATGCTACTAAGAAGGCAATTTGGCTTTGGAAGGTAAAGGAAGGGGAAGGAGGAGAAGAAACAGAGGGATGAGGGTTGTGGGGGTGGGGGAGGGAGAGGAGTTCACTCAGAATATTTAGCAGCTGGGCTGCCATTATAGCTCCCAGCCTTGGATGAGAGGGGCATTTCATTGCCAGATCTCAATGAAGGAACTGACACAAAAACCAAGGTATAGATAATCCTGGGGAAGAGGCTGGTGGGAGTAGCTACACAGGTTGCTGAGGACCTTCTCCTAGAGAGGGTGGGGTTCTGGCCATGCTTCCTGAGGGCTGTCCCAGCTGGTGAACCCACTGCTATGAAGGGATATAAAGCCAGTAGGTTGAGCCCTGGCCGGTTTTGCTTAGTGGTTAGAGCGTCGGCCTGTGGACCAAAGAGACCTGAGTTCGATTCCAGCCAAGGGCACGTACCCCACCCCGGTTGGGGTTGTGCAGGTGGCAACCAGTTAATGTGTCTCTCTCACATCGATGTTTCTCTCTCTCCCTCCCACTCTGTCTGAAGTACATGTAAAAATATCCTTGGGTGAGGATTAAAATAAATAAAGCCAGTAGGTTGAGTCACTGGGCTCAAGACTCAGTCATGCCATGGTCCAAAGTGAGATGGGTGGGGGTGGGGGAGGAGAGTGAGGAGGAGAGAAATGGGAAGGTGTATTATAAAGCAGACACCCATATACCTACAATTAAACTGCAGGAAGGCCCCCACCAAGCCAGTCGATGTAAAAGTCAGAGAGACCATGGATAAGAAAACAAGAGTTAGCCTGTCCTTTTCACAGGTCATTTCTGATCCTCCTAATAAATCCTGAGGGGCCTCTATTCTTTCACTAGCCTTTCTCAGTCTCTCTTAGGCTATATGCATCAACAGGAAGCCCCAATACTAGGTTAAGTGATGTCCAGGGAAGCTAAGAAAAAAGTATATTTAAATTTGAAATGACTCCAGAGACCAGTTAATCAGAAAAAGAGTGACAAAAATAGGCAGGAACAAGTCTGAATGATTATTCCTTTCATTTTCTGCTAAGGCCCTCTCTGCCCTCTTCATTCTGGTTGTCAGCTGTTTGGCTAATTTCAAACCAATCAGCAGTAAATGCCTCTTGCATTCCTGAGCTAAGATTCTGGCACTCTGTGGGGAGGAGTTAAGTGTGAATTGCACACAGTAGGTACTCAATAAATATCAATAGAATTGAAATAATGCATACTCACCCCTCTTCTGCATAAAAATGAAGAGGTCATCCAGGAACTCTTTCCTTTCCGGATCACTATCCAGTTCATATAGCTGCAATCCCAATACCCGAGAAAAAAAACACAATGAAAAAATCTGTCTTATGCAGGAAAACCTCACACCAGAGATACACAACCATCTGAATGACTACAAATGTGACTCATAGGCCATTCCTGTCCTGTTCTTTGGGGATCATATACAACAACCCACTGCAGAACTGCCCTTTTCATTATCACAAAGGAAACAATTACAGACCTTGGCAAAATCTCGAGAGATCTCTCTTCCTCGGCTTCCATCTGCCTCATCACTCCAAACCAAACCACCATTCTAAAGGGGAACAAAGCACAGAGTTCAGAAGGGAGTAGAAAGAGAGAGAACAAGGAAATCACTTAGGGAAAAGATGAAGCAATTGTGCTATCCCTACCTTACACTATAAAAGACTGCTCAGGTCACTATCTCTGCCACCCTTATACTGAGAGCTTGTTTGTTCATTTATTTATTTTGCTTCCAAGTATGATTCCAAAATGAGAGGGAGTCAGGTGGAAGAATATCTCCATTTGTTGGAGGAGGGTGGGCATTACTTATACCTGAGAATCCTGGAAGAGGACACAAAGGCCCAATTTCCTGAGAACTGCTCATCCCTAGTTGATCTTCTGGAAGAAGCCACCACTCTGAGATGTATCACTTTTCTGCAGGTTCTGTATGGTATATGTGTTTGTATATTTTATGGTATGTTTGTATATTATATGGTATGTTATGAAGATAATTAGCCTGGCTTTCCATACAATACTCTAAGCAGGGGCTAAAGGGTCAAAGGCAGCAGGACACAGATCCCGAAGTTGTAGTGTCTCAGCCAAACCTCATTACTAGAAGTCCTAAGTCTAGCAATCAGAACTCATGATATTAAGGGTCACCAGGGCCTGAGATTATTCCTAAGGTACAGAGACCCTGTGCCACTTGACTGACATTCATTTTCATTAGAGAAATAGTGCAAAACTAATCCTAATTTAATTGATTAGGTTAAACCAACACCATTCAACTGAAGGAAGGAAATGGTAAATACAAATATGCCTTCGTTTATGTTTTGAAATGTGCTTCTTAGCCTTATTCAATTGGGTAGCTTATTCCTCAAATCAGGCATCGTTTTCTATGGGCAGCCTCCTCTTCACTCCCAGCTGTGCTAAGTACTCTAGAAGTAATCTCTGTATATTTTGCACTCAGAATTTACCATATTATTTTGGAATTATCTGCAATGTAAGCTCCTTGAGAGCAAAGATGTCTTATTCATCTTTGTGTCTCCATCACATAGCACATTGCCTGGCACTTACTAGATCCCAGGGAATGCTTGATGAACTACAATCATTGTTAAAAGTATATCTGAGCTAATCGAGCATCTCTTCAAAAAATGTACAAACAAAATACAAATATCATACAGAAGAGTAAAAACCTGCTACTGGGTTATATAGAATGTCGTATTAGCCCTGGCTGGTGTGGTTCAGTGGTTAGAGTGTCAGCCCGCACACAGAAGGGTCTCGGGTTCGATTCCTGGTCAAGGGCACGTACCTGGGTTGCAGGCTTGATCTCTGGCCCCGGTCAGGGCAGGTACAGAAGGCAATTGATGTGTCTCTCTCACATCGATGTTTCCCTCTCTCTCCCTACCTCCCTCCTTCCACTCTCTCTTAAAAAGAATCAATGAAAAAAATATCCTCCAGTAAGGATTAACAAAAAAAAAAGAATAAATAAGTAAAATGTCATATTAGAAGTCTGCTGTTCATCCCCGACTCAGTGTATGGAATTGGACACAGTGAGCCTGTCACATTCTCTCACTTCTTCCCCAGGGCCACAGGCCCACACACTCACACAGATGTGCACACGCAGGCACACACCACCCAGCTGGCTGGGGTGTATAAGAGGTTGGGGAGGGGCATCTGGGAATGAGGAGCAGAGGTTTCTTGGGAGGACAATCTTTAGAGTGCTTAAGGATCTTGTGAAACCATGCCAATAAAACTGAAGCTTGGTCTAATTCCATTCTCTCTCCTCTCCCTTTAAGAAAGCTTGCCCTGCCCTGGCCGGTTTGGCTCAGCGGTTAGAGCGTCGACCTGCGGTCCCGAGACCCGGGTTCAGTTCCCACTAAGGGCGCGTACCTCGGTTGCAGTTTGTCCCCGGCCCTGGTTGGTCATGCGGGTGGCAGCCACTCGATGTGTCCCTTTCACATCTGTGTTTCTCTCTCTCTTTCTCTCTCTCTCCCTCCCACTCTACCTGAACAAAAAAATGGAAAAAATGTCCTCGGGTGAGGATAAAAAAAAAAAAGCTTGCCTGATGGCAGGAAGTCTTATCAGTTATATTTGGGGGCCATCCTTTTTTTCCCTTACTCCAAGTGGGATCTGAGAGGTAGACCCACTTTCTGACAACAGCATAACCAAGAAGTGACACCCTGTCAGCTGAAATAAAACAGGCTACACCACATTGTTTCCATGCGTATCGAGTAAAAGACTTGGGAGAAAGTGCGCAGTAAATGTAATCTGACTATGCACTCATCATCTCCCCTGGCAGATGTTGTAGAAATCTGCCTACAGCACCTTCAGCTCAGGGAGGCCAATAACCAAGTGGGTGGAATACTGTTAACAACAACAACCAAAAAAATGTCCAAACTCACCCCCACGCTGTAATCACAGTCAAAAGAAATCTAGTATCATCTGGTGGCAACCAGGACAATGAATAATCAAGATAAATTATGCCTGTCAGGTCAGCAAAACCAGACAACCACAGTCCCCCTTTCAAAGCATGCAGTAGGCTTCCCTAATGCCCAGTGATTTTGTTTTCAGCCAGTAATTCCTGCTGGAAAGTCAATTATCCTGGGAGCCCCTATCGGTTGAAAGGCATTTATTTAATGAGGGATCACTGCCGCTTCTGTTATGTCAGCTGTTCACTGTGGCAGCTGAATTCCTAACTCTCTCTAGTTGGACATCTGAAGTTGTTCTTCAAAGGATTCTTTATCACCAGAAGAGATGAAACCATTTTTTTGTGTTTTGCTAATTTCAGTAACTTCCAGCATTCTGAATGCTCACTCAGAAGCTATTTAATACGCAGTTAGGTGGAGAGGACGGAATCCACAACCTAGAATCTCAGACAAGGTTTTCCACAGCAGGAAAGAAGTGTAAAAGCAGGCAGGTCAGTGCAACCACTGTTGCCTAGTGTGACAATAAACACCAAAGTGTGACAGCTCTCAGCTCAAGGAACAGAAGAGAATGCCTTGTAGGATGGGGGCTCGGGATCACTTGCTCCAGCTCTGTCCACTAAGTGTGAACGACTTTGTTTAAAAATCTGTTAAGTGATGAGATTTTAATCTGAAATACTCCCACCTCAATGACAAAAAAGGACAAGGAGACCTGCCAAAACAGAATAGAAATGGGACACTAAATTCTTTGAGCAATCCCACTGTTTGATCCATTCTACAGATAGGAAGGTCAGTTACTATTTAAAGAAATGCAGGGAAGCCCTGGCTGGCTTGGCTCAGCAGTTGGAGCATCAGCCAGAGGAATGAGGGTCGTGGGTTTGAGGCATGTCCCTCAGGTTGTGGTTTGATCCCTGGCCCTGGTTGGGATCATGTGGGAGGCAACCAATCAGTGTCTCTCTCTCACATCGATGTTTCTCTCTCTTTCTCTTTCTCTCTCTCCCCCTCCTTCCCACTCTATCTGAAAATCAATGGAAAACTGTCCTCAGGTGAGGATTAAAACAAAGAAAAAAAAAAGAAATGCAGGGAAAATAGCTGCACAGGAGAGAGATGTTTCCTGTTGTCCAGTTCCAAAGCAAGGACAGTCCATTACTTAATTTAAAATATTCAGTTGGGCCCTGGCCAGTATGGCTCAGCGGTTAGAGCGTCGGCCTGCGGTCCGGAGAGACCCGGGTTCGGTTCCCGCTAAGGGCGCGTACTTCGGTTGCAGTTTGTCCCTGGCCCTGGTTGGTCGTGCGGGTGGCAGCCACTCGATGTGTCCCTTCACGTCGATGTTTCTCTCTCTCTCTCCTTCCTCTCTCTCCCTCCCACTCTATCTGTACAAAAAATGGAAAAATATCCTCGGGTGAGGATAAAAATAAAATAAAATAAAATATTCAGTTGGGCCTTGGCTGGCATGGCTCAATGTTTAGAACATCGGCTCACAGACCAGAGAGTCTCGAATTCAATTCCTAATCAAGGGCATGTACCTGTGTTGCAGGTTCGATCCCCGGTTGGGTTTGGGGTGGGGGTCGTGAGAGAGGCAACCAATCCATGTGTCTCTCTCACATCAATGCTTCTCTCTCTCTTTTCCCCCATACTCCCCTCCACTCTCTCTAAAAATCAATGAAAAAAATACCCTTCAGTGAGGATTAACAACAACAAAAATCAGTTGGTGCTGATGGGGAAATGTCTACTCTCCTCAAATTACTCACTGTGTATTGAGGCAGTTCAACTTCGACCCTGCTACACAGGATTTTCTGGCTGAGGTTAGAGTAATTCCTGAACCCTGCCCACCCTTCACAGTCCAGCTGGAATGCTGTTTCCTTCATGAAGCCTCCACCTCTGCCCACCAGGCAGAATTAACACCTTTCTACTCTGGGCTGTGTCACCTGGGTTACCTGTGTCCCACTTATGTCCCCAGTCTGTAAATGTCCTGTAAGCCCTGGCTCCCAGCATATAGAAAAAGCACTGACACATCTGCTGAAAGACAGTGATGTGTTCCCTCATGGGGGCTCAGGGCCCACAGTTCTGCTCTCCCTCCTCCTTTCATTAGGAGATTACAGGCTTCAGCAGTTTTTTTCTTGGTTCTTAACTCCAACCAACTGCTGCAAAACACAGCTTCACTTATGCAGTGCAAGTTTGTGGGCAGCAGTTTTCTTGGCCTATCAACAGGGTGTGAGTGTAACTGCTGGAAGGAAAGTTATCAGCCCAGAAATGTTTTTCTTGGATGCTGAACGTGGCTGACTTGATTAGAGGAAAGCAGGGGGCGATAGAGGTGAGTATGGGGAAAAAGGCCCCAATGAGCCAGCTCAACAGTTTAAGGATTGAGAGGGGAACCCCGAGAAAAGCCTTCCAATTGAAAAATCATTGTGTGCAAGTCTAATGGCCAGGGAACAGCCTGTCAGCCTGTGGGCAACAGGCAGTGTTCAATAGCCCAGAATATGTACAGGAGGCAACAGCAGCCAGAATCATCACTTACTGTCATTTACAACCTTAGCCTTTCCTACTTGAGAACTCTCTTAATAGCTTTGCTCTCACTAAGAGTTCACAGGAAAATGACAATTTGTTCCCAAATACCTGACCAAGTCAAGCTTTGCTACTATATGCACATTCAGCTCATTTTCCCTAGGAGGCCACAGAGCATTTTGCCTTTAAATCCCTCAAAAATGGTAGTGAAAGAAGGTTGGGGAAAGAGAAAAGGGAGCAGGAAGCTAGTGTTTATGCACCTTCTATGTAGCAAGTACTGCGCCAGAAGCCTAACAAAGTATTTTCTTACTTAATTCTACAATGTAGAGGTGGTGGTTTTCCTTCCTTCCTTCTTTTTTTTTTTGTTAATTCTCACCCAAGGATATTTTCCCACTGATATTTAGATAGAGAGGAAGGGAGAGAAGGGGAGAGAAACATGGATGTGAGAGAGACATACAGATTGGTTGCCCCAGGGATGGAACCTACAACCCAGGTACGTGATCTTGACTGGGAATTGAACCCAAGACCCTTAGGTTCATTGGCAGAAGCTCTAACTGCTGAGCCAAACCAGCCAGGGTGAAGAGGTGGTTTTAGAGATGGAAAAACAATGGCTCAAAGAGCTTAAGTAACTTGCCCAGGGCACAGGGCACTTAAACCCAGGCCTATATGGCTCTCTTTGTTACACCATGCTGCCTGGTGGCTTGAAAGAACAGTATAAAGTGTTCTGGGTTGGGACATCAGGAAGGGAGAGAGGGAGGAAAAGAAGTTAAGAACCAAATTCTCTATCCACAGAATGCCTACAATGCCCAGCCACGGCCCTGGGTGGCTCCTACAATGGGAGAGTCTTTTATTCCGTAATTCATCTCATGGGCTTAAAAATCAGTCCTAATACAACACTTGTCCAGGAAACTTCCCTGGGGTACTGGAATTAGAACTGCTAACCTCCAAAACAGAACATCCCGGGTAAGATGGGCCCATCCTCCCCCAGGGTACAGGGGATTAGGAGGGAGAGAAACAAGCAGTTACAGCTATGAAGGGACCAGAAGAATATGACACCTAGCACTGTGACATGTACATAAAAGGCCTTCAAAAATAATGAATCAGAGTTAAAACTGACTGCTAATCAAAGTTAAAATACCTCAAAACCTCAACCCTGGAAGATGACGAGAGGGGAAATGGATTTACCATCTTTGAAAACTGAAAAGGCTGCCTTGTAGAAGAGGAAGCAGGTGGGGTTTTTTGTTATTTTTTGTTTTTGTTTTTGTTTTTTCTCTAAAGTCCCAGAGAGCAGAATTAGAGTCACTGGGCAGAAGTTACCAGGAAGAAGATTTCAGGTAGAAGACAGACTTTTCTAACAATCAGAACTGCCCAATAATAGAGCGGGCTTTCTCAGGAGGTGGGCAGCTTCCTGTCCCTAGATGACCATCTGTCCAGGATATCATGGTGTGGAATCCAACATGAGATAGGGCTGGACAAGAGGACCTCTAAAGGCCTTTTCTGTCCTGAGAAGTGAAGCCTATGACAAATACACTCAACACTTTTCCTGAGAACCCATCCCAGACAGAGCATTTTGCAAGCTGCTGGGGGGAAAAAAAAACAAAAACACTGTTCCCATGTAGCTAGAAAAACAAGCTGAGCACACACAGCTTTTAATAGAGAAAGGCAACAAGTAGCAAAACACAAAGTGCCCAGGAAGGGGGTGGGCAGAGCAGGGATCAGAGGTAGAGACAAAGCTGGCCTGAAGAAAGGGTCAAGGGAAGGTTTACAGTTTAAATGAGCATGGAGTGGAGGATAAACAAGGTATGTTTTGGCAGGGAGTATGCAAGTCTGAATAGTTAAGGTGAAACAGGCTGTGAGATGCCTTGAATACCAGAAGGAAATTGAAACTCTGAACTGTGAACAATGGTGGAGGCAGTAGATGTTTTCTGAACAGCAAAACAAATCATTAAATCAGCATTTCTAATTATTTTAACCCATTTTTGTTGGAAAAAAATATATTATACACATACAAATGTATGTAGATGCCTTACTGGATTGAGATTATAGGGAACATTCACTTTTCATTATATTCATTCATGTACAAACATTCAATCCCTTAGGATATACCAGATACTGTGAAAGGTTGTGAGGGAAAAAGAACACAGACAAGAGCCTCTGACCTCATGGAGCTTACAATTTAATGGAGAGATACAATTAAGAAATAACTGTTTACTTTTTCTAGATTTACTTTTGAATCATTTGTCAAAACCCATCACTTGCTCTCACCCCCTACAATGAAAATTTGGATTGCACTGAAATGATACAATAGTTTTAGCAAACTGACATCTTCTTAATATTTAGTCTTTCAAGTAACAGAGCAGCGTGACTCTTCATTTAAAAAATATTTTTAGTTCCCTGCAGTAATGACTTACAATGTCAATATATTACTTTTGCAAACAGTATTGAAGATCTGAGATGGAAGCTGGCACTGGGGCGGGCCTGGGACTGGTCAGCAGCCCACACTAAAATCTGGGTGGGCAGTAGGGGGGTGGAGGCAGAACCAGGGAGAAATGACTATTTTAAGATGCAGCCAAGTCAGCAAATCAAGAGGATCTAGACTGAGGGCATGAAAAAAAAAGAGAAGGATGAATCTGAACTGTATGTTCTGATGAAAATGGAGACACTAGCAACAGATCAAGCAAAAAGGAAGCCTTTGGGCACTAATGAAGACAGACCACTGTCTCTGGATGTGTGGGTGGGGAGTTTCACAAGACCAATCCCACAGCCCTGGAGGAAGTCAGGTTATGCCAGCTGGCAGCAGCAGGAGCCAAAGGCTTACTGCCAACCTTCCAATGAGAAGAAATTTAACCAGTGTCTCCTGACTCAAGAAGGCTGCCTTGGGCCTTTCTTCTTTACTGAGATTTGGAAAAAAAAAGAAAAAGAAAAAGGCCAACCAGACCAAGTCTCAAAGATCTTAGGAGCCAGCACTGCATTCCTTAGAGCTGCACCTCCCCAGAGACAGGAGACCTGACTTTAAAAGCAATTAAGTATCGAGGCTATTTTAGGATTACTCCTTGGCCACCTGGAATATCTTATTAAAACCCAGTTCAAATGTCCAAAGCAATTTTAGTTCCCATTCCTCAGGTTTAAGGTATAAAGGTTAAGCAACCAACTCACCACTTGGGCTCCTGTATTCTGAAACCTTGAAGAAATCGTCCTGTCCTTCTAACACCATCACACACTGACAACTTTTATAGAGATTCTTGAGTGTCCTCTGAAGACACAGAAGAGTAATGTTTTTCCTTTCTGTCTATTCTCTATAATCTAATTAAGATTCTGAGCCCCAAAATCAAGGATCTGGGCAAATTCCTAGGACCTGAACCTCAAAGTAATCTTTAGCAAAATTACTAGACTTCTAAGGGGCAGATCTCAAACTCATGGACACCAATTACTTTGAAATACCAAATGTAATTTAAGTATTTGGGTTAAATATTCTGTTGTTAGTATTATTATTATTTATTGTATTGTTTTTGGTACGTGCCCCTAGCGAGGTCCGAACCCAAGACTCTGCTCCACAAGCCGATGCTCCAAGCGCTGAGCCAAACTGGCCAGGGCTTATTATCATTATTTTAAAACAAGCAACACACAGACTACCTTCCCTTTGGCTAGACCCATGGTCCTGCAGGTATTACCTGTACTACACTTGTGATTGTTCTACTGCTGGCCGGGTTGATGATGTTGTAATATTAAGTCCAATTCCCAGATCTTGGTAGGAAGAAAAGAAAAACATCTTTGCCCTCCCCCCAGTTTTAACTGATTCCAGGATGTAATGCGACAAGCACAAGGGGGTAATAGGCAAGATTATAGGAGAATCCTAAAAGGAGAGGGAGTCCTAGGAAGTAAAACAGATACTGTTGTAAGTAACACTGATGGACTACAAAACCCTGCTGCTAAGATCAGGATTACTGTTCTTAGTTAAACTCAGGTCTTGGAGGCGCCAGAGTTGTCATTATCAGATGCACACCTTCCGCTGTCAGGTAACTTTAGCAGAAACCAGAAAGTGCATCCCCACCTCTTACTACCAACAAAGATCAGTTCAAACTCGGTGTCTTGGAAAAAGCGCTAAGGGACACTTTTCTGATGAAGCAGTATAAAGGATGATGAAGCAGTATAAAGGGTGAGGGAGGGAAGTGAGGGTGCAGCCCTACCTTCCCATCTAGGCACATAATCAGTCCATGAAATAATCAAGAAAACTGCCCAGAAATGGGGTGTTCCTACAAAAGGAGAAAGAAAAGCTAAAATGCAATGTTGGTGAAGACAATTCTATGCCAAAGAGTGAAAGAACTGGCCCAGTTAAGTCTAAGTCTGAGAGTGAGAGCCACAGAGGCAAGTCCCAGTTCCCTTTCTTTGCAGAATGTGAGTTGGCAGCACTGCTGGTTCCACCTCCTGAGCTACCTACCACTGAAACTTCACAATAGTTGCTGACACACATTCACATGACTGGGCTCAGGAAGTCAGAGCTGGAGAGCCAAGTGGGAGACCCTGCATGACAGAAGGGGAAACTGAGACCTAAAGAGGATGGCAAATGCCTGAAGTAAATGCTTCAGAAAAGTTTCATAAGACTTCTTTTTTTTCAGCCCTGGCTGGGTAGCTCAGCTGGTTGGAGCATCAGCCAGATGCACCAAGGTTGTGGGTTCAATTCCCAGTCAGGGTACATACAAGAATCAACCAATGAATGCATAAATAAGTGGAACAACAGATCAGTGTTTCTCTCTCACACACTCTTCCTCTCTCTAAAATCAATAAATAATTAAAATAAAATTTAAAAACTTTTTTCAAACCACACGTTTTAAATGTATAGGAAGAACACATTTTTAAGAAATGCTATGATGAATTATTTTATTTATATATTTTTTAATTTATATTTTTATTCCTCACTTGAGGATATTTTTCTACTTATTTTCAGATAGAGTGGGAGGGAGGGAGGACGAGAGAGAGACAGAGAAACACCGATGGGGTAGAGCCACATCGACTGGTTGCCTCCCGCACGACCTGACCAGGGCCGTTGACCAGAATCAAACCCGTGACTCATTGGTCCGTAGGCTGATGCTCTAACCACTGAGCAAAACCAGCCAGGGCCGATGAATTATTTTATAAAGTAAAAAAAAAAAAATCCTTTCATTTTCAAGTTCAGGATTGCACAGAGCAGGATTCTTTGGACAGAACAAAGCTGCACATTGTTTCAAAGTCAGTCCCATTTAAAATTCTGAGAGTTCCTCCTAGGGCTTCTCCCAACTCCACACCCCCATTTGGGGGTTGGTACTATGGTGTATGAATTTCAACTCTGATGCCAGTTGCCCCTGTGCTGTCTACCACCTCTCCCGGGATATGAGTTTCTCTCTTATAGGGAGGGTGACTTACTCCTCTGTGAGGCTTGTGTACCCAGCACAGGGCCTGGCAGATGTCAGGACTTGAAGAACAAACCAAAGGAATAAACTTAGAAGAACCACTGGGCGGGGAGGGTCACATAATTAAAAGAAGGTGGGCTTCAAGTTCTAAAATATAAATCCATAAAAGGGAACTAGCACAAAACATAAACTATTTCTTTAACGTTAAGGCTCAAGAGTATGAGAAAAGTATGCATTAAAAAAAAGGCCCAAGCCCTGGCCAGTTTGGCTCAGCGGTTAGAGCGTCGGCCTGCGGTCCGGAGACCCGGGTTCGGTTCCCGCTAAGGGCACGTACTTCGGTTGCAGTTTGTCCCCGGCCCTGGTTGGTCGTGCGGGTGGCAGCCACTTGATGTGTCCCTTCACGTCGATGTTTGTCTCTCTCTCTCCCTCCCACTCTATCTGTACAAAAAATGGAAAAATATCCTCGGGTGAGGATAAAAAAAAAAAAAAAAAGGCCCTGGCCAGTTTGGCTCAGTGGTTGGAGCATCGGCCTGCAGTCTAGAGAGACCCGGGTTCGGTTCCCGCTAAGGGCACGTACCTCGGTTGCAGTTTGTCCCCGGCCCTGGTCGGTCGTGCGGGTGGCGGCCACTTGGTGTGTTCCTTTCACATCGATGTTTCTCTCTCTCTCTCTCCCCCTCCCACTCTACCTGAACAAAGAGTGGAAAAATGTCCTCGGGTGAGGATTAAAAAAAAAAGAAGTCCAGCCCTGGCTGGTGTGGCTCAGTTGTTTGGTGCATGGTCCTGTGCACCAAAGGGTCGCAGATTCAGTCCCCCGTTAGGGAATATATGGGAGGCAACTGATCAATGTTTCTCTCTCAATTAAATTAAAAAATACATTAAAAAAACAAAAAAGAGAAGTCCATTATTCTTATGTAAAATAGCAAAGCTTTAAAAAATGATAATACTCAACGATTACAAGGGTGGGGGCAATGGGCTCAACTATATTCCCATACTGGAAATATAAAAATAGCATAAATTTCCAAGAACAACAAAATAAAAACAAGAGCAGTAGCTGTGACAACTAACAATGATTGAGTACTTATTATTTGCCAGGACATTTAAACCTCAGCACAATGCTCTGAGGTATGTCCTATTATTACCCCCATTTTTTCAGACGAGAAAACCGATGCACAAGAAAGTTGAGTGACTTGAAGAAGGTTGCAAAGCAACCAAAACAGAACATCTGAGAATCAAAAGCGGGCACTGCAGCTTCAATTCTCTGTTTGTAACTGCCTCACTTTGTCTCCCCCTGATCTCGTAATTCTGGTCTATGAATCTACCCTAAGAAAATAACTAGAAATAGTACAATTTTATTTATAACAGTAAAAAAATCAGAACTAAATTACCCCCATAAATTTCTGGCATCAAGGGAACAGGCAATACACAAAGGTGCTATCCATTTGCTAGAAAATAATACCACTTTTTAAAAATGTTCACTCTTGCCCTGTCTGGTGTGGCTCAGTTGGTTGAGTCGTGGTCGTCCCATATACCAGAAGGTTGTCGGTTTGATACCCAGTCAGGTCACATGCCCAGGTTGCAGCTTTCTTTTTTTTTTTCTTCATTGATTTTAGAGAGATGAAGAGAAGGGAGAGAGAGTTAGAAACTTCGATGAGAGAGAACATCAATTAGCCACCTCCTGCATGCCCCCCACTAGGGATCGTGCCCACAACCCGGGCATGTGCCCTGACTGGGAATCGAACCGGTGACCTCTTAGTGTATGGGTCGATGCTCAACCACTGAGCCACACCAGCCAGGTCCAGGTTGCAGCTTGATCCCTGGCCGGGGTATGCACAGGAGGCACCCTATCGATGTTTCTCTCTCTCTCTCTCACCCTCTTCTTCTCTCTTTAAAATCAATAAAAACATATTTAAAAAAAAAATTAAAATGTTCAATCCCTACTTCACATCCTTCCCATTAATTCAAGATGGAATAAAAATCGACATATAAAAATACAATGGCAAAATAATAAGAATTAAAAAATAATAATAATCCTAGCCCAGCCAGTGTGGCTTAGTGGATTGAGCATCATCCCATGGACTGAGAGGTCCTGGTTCGATTCTCAGTCAGGGCACATGCCCGGGTTGTGGGCTCAATCCGCAGTAGGGGGCGTGCAGGAGGCAGCCAATCCATGTTTCTCTCTCACATCGAAGTTTCTAGCTCGCTCTCCCTTCCTCTCTCTATAAAAAAAATCAATAAAAACATATTAAAAAAAAATCCTAGAGAGGGAAGTATGACAGAAACCATAAAAGGAAATATCAGTATTTAGCTACATCAAAATTTTAAACTCCTGCTCTGGCCTGTGTGGCTCAGTTGGTTGGGCATCACCCTGTGCACTGAAAGGTTGCAAGCTCAATCCCCGGTAGGAGATATGCAGGAGGCAGCAGAATTATGTTTCCCTCTCAGGTTGTTGTTTCTCCTTCTCTCTTCATCTCTCTCAAGAAAAATCTTTTTAAAAAGAATTTAAACTAATACCTGATAAAAGAAGTCAGTGCCCCTGGCTAGTCAGGTAGTACTGCATGTTTTAAAAATACTTGTGGCACACTGGCTGAAAATCGGTAATCTTGAAGAAAGGGATAAATTCCTAGAACCTAACAACTTACCAAGACTGAGTCACGAAGAAACAGAAAATCTAAACAGACCTATAAACTGGTAAAGAGAATGAATCAATAATCAACTGATTAAACCTCCCAACAAAAGAAAAGCCCTGGACCTCATGGCTTCACAGGTGAATTCTATCAACATTCAAAGAAGAATATTAATCCTTCCCAAACTCTTCCAAAAAACTAAAGAAGAGGGAGTACTTCAAAACTCATTTTATAAGGCCAGCATTACCCTGATACCAAAGACAGAAAAAAATACTACAAGACACTACCTGATGAACATAGATGCAAAATCCTTAATAAACTACTAGCAAACCACATTCCACAGCACATTAAGCCCTGGCCAGTGTGGCTCAGCTGGTTGCTACCACAAGCACCAAAAGCGCACCAGTCCAATTCCCTATTAGGGCACATACCCAGGTTGCAGGTAGATCCCTGGTTGGGGTGCAGGTCAATCCCTGGTCAGGGTGGGTACGGGAGGCAACCAAATGATGTTTCTCTCTCTCCCCCATCTCCCCCCCTCTCTAAAATCAATAAAAATATATTTTTTAAAAGGCTCATACACCATGAGCAAGCAGGATTTACCCCTGGAATGCAAGAATGGTTCAACATACAAAAATAAATTAATGTGATACATCACATTAATAAAATGAAGGATAAAATCATATGATTATGTCAGTAGACGAAGAAACAGTATTTGATATAATTTAATACCCTTTCATGCCCGGGCCATTTGGCTCAGCAGTTAGAGCGTCAGCCTGCAGACCAAAGAGTCACGGGTTTGATCCGCGGCCCTGGTTGAGGTCCTGTGGGAGGCAACCAATCGATGTGTCTCTCTCACTTCGATATTTCTCTCTCTCTCCCCCTCCCTGCTTCCCTCCCATTCAATTAAAAAAAAAAAAATCTATGGAAAAATGTCCTCAAGTAAGGATTTAAAAAAACAAACAAAACTTTCATGATAAAAAATAATAAACTAGGAATAGAAGGAAGAAAACCTCAACATTATAAAGGCAATATATGAAAAATCCACAGCTAACATATACTCAGTAATGGTGAAAAACTAAAATCTTTTCCTCTAAGATCAGGAGCAAGGCAAGGATGCCTACTCTTACCACTTCTATTTGACATAGTATGTAAGTCCTAACCAGAGCAATTGGACAAGAAAAAAATAAATAAAAAGCATCCAAATTAGAAAGTAAGAAGTGAAATTATCTGTTTGCAGGTGACATGATCTTACATGTATCAAACTCCACATATTCCACAAAAAACTATTTAGAACTAATAAAGGAATTCTGGAAAGTTGCAGGATACAAATCAACATATGAAAATCATCTATGTTTGTATATAACAATAAACAATCTGAGAGGGAAATTAAGAAAAACAATGCTATTTGCAATTGCATCAAATAGAATAAAACACTTAGAGGAGTAAACCTAACCAAGGCAGCGAAAGATTTGTAACACTGAAAACTACAAAACATTGTTGAAAGAAATTAAAGACAGATAAATGGAAAAACATCTGTGTTTATGGATTGGATGAGTTAATATTGTTATAATGTCCACACTACCCAAAGCAATCTACAGATTCAATGTAATCCTTATCAAAATCCCAATAGCATTTTTTAAATAGAAACTGAAAAAAGCAATTGTAAAATTCATACAGAACCACAAAGTCTTGAGAAACCAAAACAGTCTTGAGAAAGATGAACAAAGCTGAGGCCTCACATTTTCTAATTTTGGGGGGAGTTGAAAATTTTAATGTCAAAAGCTTTATAATAAGAACTAAAATTTTTTCAGGCTACATTCTACTTAGCTTGTTGATAAATTTATTTTTCAATTATTTATATACAAGCAAACAAACAACAAGAGGAGATTTGAACATCCTCTCTTTGATTCCAAAACAGCCCTCAATTACTAAAAGGTGATTCTTAATAACTGCCTCAATTTCTCTCTCTCCTTATTTCCCAGTGTATGGTTACCAAGGTTTAACCTTCAGCTAACCCATTCCATGTACACAATGCACTCATAATCTATTATCTATCTTGATACCATTTCTTCGGATTATTAAAGGACAGATTTTTTTTTTTTAATGCTCAAGCAGTAATATTGGCAAGACTTAGATATAGATTGCAATGGGGAGCAAAAGAAAAAGACTCTATCACATTTCCTAACTTAAAAATGTAATACAGAACTACAGTAATCAAAAAGTATGATACTAGTGCCCTGGCTGGTTGACTTAATTGGTTGGAGCATCCTCCTGCTGCACCAGGGTTGCAGGTTTGATCCCTGGTCAGGGCATATACCAGAATCAACCAGTGAATGCATACAACTGGAACAACAAATTGGTGTCTCTCTCTCAAAAAAAAAAAAAAAGGTATGGCACTGGCCTCAAGACAGACATATAGACTAATGGAACAGAATACAGAGACCAGAAATAAATCCACACACATACAGTCAACTGATCTTTGGTAGAGTGCCAAGAATACACAATGAAGAAAGGATAATCTCTTCAGCAAATAGTGTTGGTAAAACTAGATATCCACATGCAAAAGAATGAAATCGGATCCTTATCTTATATCACACATAAAAATCAACTCCAAATGGAATTAAGACCTAAAACTGTAAAGCTCCTGAAAACAAACATAGGGTGAAAGCTTTGTGACATTAGTCTCGGCAATAATTTCTTGGATATGACACCAAAATCACAGGCAACAAAAGCAAAAATAGACAAATGGGACAAACTAAAAAGTTTCTGTAAAGGAAACAATCAACAGTAAAAAGGTAACCTACAGAGTGGGAGAAAATATTTGCAAACCATATATCTGACAAGGGATTACTATCCAAAATATATAAGAAACTCCTACAACTTAACAACAAAAATACATATAACCCAATTTAAAAATGAGCAAAAGATGTGAATAGACATTTCTTAAAAGAAGACATACAGCCCTGGCAGGTTTGGCTCAGCGGTTAGAGCGTCGGCCTGCGGTCCTGAGAGAACCGGGTTCGGTTCCCGCTAAGGGCACGTACCTCAGTTGCAGTTTGTCCCCGGCCCTGGTTGGGCTGTGCGGGTGGCAGCCACTCGATGTGTCCCTTTCACGTCGATGTTTCTCTCTCTCTCTCTCTTCCTCTCTCCCCCTCCCACTCTATCTGAACAAAAAATGTAAAAATGTCCTTGGGTGAGGATTAAAAAAAAAAATCTGTTAGAGCCCTGGCAGGTTTGGCTCAGCGGTTAGAGCGTCGGCCCATGGACCAGAGAGTCCCGGGTTCAGTTTCCGCTAATGGCATATACCTCGGTTGCAATTTGTCCCCGGCCCTGGTTCGAGTTCTGTGCGTGGCAAACACTAGATGTGTCTCTCTCACATCGATGTTTCTCTCTCTGTCTTCCTCCTGCTCTATCTGAAGATAAATGCAAAAAAGTCCTCAGGTGAGGATAAAGAAAAAAAAAATCTGTTAAGAGAGTATACCTCATGTATTTTTTACAAAAAAAAGAAAAATGGGCAAAGGCTACAAAAGCAGGCAAATCACAGAACAAATACAAAAAAGGCAAACACATGAAAAGATAGTAATGTAATGATACAGAAAACTCAACCTTTAGAATAATCTATCCTATCACAGAAATAGAGACACAAAGGCATAGGGTTATACAGCATCTACAAAGATAGTCTGTATTTATGCTTCCTACACACACACACACACACACACACGGCAACTGCACACTTAAATAGGTAAATATACAGAAATAGCCCTAGAAACTGATTCATGCCTAACTATGGTCTCCTCTGGGAAGAAAGAGTGAGGGTGGGGGTAGCGGGATGGGAGAGAGTAGGCAGTAAGACATTATAATATATATTTTTTTAAGTATACATGTATTACTTTAATTTTTCATTAGCATCTATTCATCTCATGCAATTTTGACACCAGTGATTATAAAAACACTAATAAAGAGATCTTTATGAACATACATGAAAGAATAGCCATAACACTGTTGTAGAATAATATGTAGAATTTCAAAATAAATTTGTGAAGAAAAAAAGCTCTGAAAAGGTTTAGACCAAATTGTTAAAAACAATGACCCATGGAGGGTCAGGCTAACTTTTCCTTCATCATTTCTAAAATTACAATATAGCCCTGGCTGGTTTGGCTCAGTGGTTAGAGTGTCGGCCTGGGGTCCAGGGAGACCCAGGTTCAGTTCCCATTAAGGGCATGTACCTCGGTTGCAGTTTGTCCCCGGCCCTTGTTGGGTCATGCGGGTGGAGGCCACTCGATGTGTCCCTTTCACATTGATGTTTCTTTCTCTCTCTTCCTCTCTCTCCCTCCCACTCTATCTGAACAAATAACGAAAAAATGTCCTCAGGTGAGGATAAAAAATAAATAAATAAGTAAAATTACAATATAACTTCTATAATATATATTTTTAATTAACCTACTTGAAATAATACTTTAAAATAAATTTAATTGCTTGTGGTCTCTTAGGTGATAAAAGTTGGATGCATACATGTGGGAGACAACCAATCAATGTCTCTCCGCCCCTCTTCCATTCTATCTAAACAAACAAACAAACAAAAAACCAATGGAAAAATGTCCTCAGGTGAGGATGATTAAAAAAAAATCCTCGCCCTGGCTGGTTTGGCTCAGCGGTTAGAGCATTGGCCTGCGGTCCAGAGAGCCTCGGGTTCGGTTCCCGCTAAAGGTGCATGCCTCGGTTGCGGTTTGTCCCAGTCCCTGGCTGGTCGTGCGGGAGGCGGCCACTGGATGTGTCCCTTTCACATCGATGTTTCTCTCTCTCTCCCTCCCACTCTATCTGAACAAAGAATGGAAAAATGTCCTCAGGTGAGGATTAAAAAAAAAAATCCTCAAGTGAGGATTGACAACAACAAAAAAACACAAAGGGAAGCCCTGGCCAGTATAGCTCAGTTGGTGCATCGTCCCATGCACTGAACAGTTAGTTGTAGGTTCGATTCCCAGTCAGGGAACACACTCAGGTTGCAGGTTTGATCCCAGATTGGGGCGTGTCTGGGAAGCAACCAATCAATGTTTCTCCCTCACTTCAATGTTTCTCTTTCTCTCCCTTCCTCTGTCTCTTGAATCAATGAAATCCATGTCCTTGGTGAGGATTAAAAAAAATAGTAATTAATTAACTTAAAAAACACAAAGGGAATACAAAAAAATGTTTGCAGTTATATATCTAACTTATGTGGTTTTGGCAATTTTCTTCTTTGCAGATTTTTATATTTTTCATATTTTCTACTCTGACAATTAGAAAAAAATCAGTACTTTTAAAGTAATGAAACTGCCCTGGTTGGTTTGGCTCAGCAGTTGGAGCGTCTGCCCATGGACCAGAATCCCGGGTTCGGTTCCCGCTAAGGGTTGCAGTTTGTCCCCAGCCCTGGTGTCGTGTGGGTGGCAATCACTCGATGTCTCTCTCACATCAGTGTTTCTCTCTCGCTCTCTTCCTCCCTTCTCCCTCCCGCTCTGTCTGAAGATAAATGCAAAAATGTCCTCAAGTAAGGATAATGAAACAAAAAAACAAACAGTAATGAAACCATTGAGAAAAGATTATCCTTGCCCTGCTGTGTCTGGAATGGAGTGAGAGGGAGTTTCGGATACAGGGAGGCTGAAGTCAGACTGCCTGGGTTCATAGTCCAGCTTTCTAACTATGAACAAAAGTAGCCACTGTCACCTTCTTCCCTCACCCATAAAAGAAACCAAATATATAAAGGGGGATAATACCAGGGCCTGCCTCACACAACTCAATGAAATAAGGCAAGTGCCTGGCACACAAGAGGTCAAAAAGTCTTAAGCTAGCAATAAAAAACGAAGCAAAAAATCATGGATGAGGATAATCTGATATGGAGGTAGGTACTCTACCAAAGAAAGCCTCACTTAGAAATGCTAGATAAAATTTAACACTCCACACCTCCTACATGTATAGCTAGGCTTAAAACCAAGAAATAAAGCAGAGTCCAGTGTCAGAACAAAAAGGAAGGAATCAGTGAGCAGTGAGCAGGTCGTGAAGCTGAAGGGCTTAAGGGATAATAGAACCCCGATAGTTCTTAAGAGCTGAGGACTGGAGATTTAACCACCCATAAGAGAGAAGATTCTAGGCTGCAAGTCCCCTGCACACCAGGAACCAGAACTGAGATAAATGCATAAAAGCCAGAGGTCATGAAGGACTACACTCCAGCCCTGGCTGGTTTGGCTCAGCGGTTAGAGCGTCAGCCTGCGGTCCAGAGAGACCCAGGTTCGGTTCCCGCTAAGGGTGTGTACCTCGGTTGCAGTTTGTCCCCGGCCTTGGTTGGTCGTGCGGGTGGCAGCCACTCGATGTGTCCCTTTCACATTGATGTTTCTCTCTCTCTCTCTTCCTCTCCCTCCCTCCCACTCTATCTGAACAAAACATGGAAAAATGTCCTCGGGTGAGGATAAAAAAGAAAAAAAAGGGACTACACTCCATGTCCTATATCCGGGGCCTAGAAAAACTGCCCACCAGCTGGGAGAACAAGCAAGGAACATTGCCATCTGCCAGAGTCCTCATGGAAAAAGAGGGTCTATAAGAAATGAAAACCCAGGCTCTCACCAGGCACAGATGTGGACTTGAAATTCACATTACCCCAAACCAGTGACAACAAGCTAAATTTGTCTGGTCCCAGCAGAGGAGAAAACAAACTCCCCTTAGGAATGCTTTCATCATATAAAGCACATGAGACTCCCGTGAAAACAAATCCCAATTCAAAATGAACTTACATTGGAAAAAAACAAAAAGGAACCACTACAAGAAGAAATAAACCATCATAAGGAAAAGTAACATGACACAAGAGAACTTGCACCCTAAGAATTAGGGATAAAAACGAATAATCTAAAAGCATCTTTACAATAAGCTTGTTTAAAGAATGGCAGAATAATGGTGAGTAAAGGACACAGATGGTTCATTAACATTCTGCCTTTTGCATGTTTGAGATTTCCATAATAAAAAGTTTCAGGGAAGGTAGCTCTGGCCAGTTTGGTTCAGCGGTTAGAGCATTGGCCCACGGACCAGAGTCCCAGGTTCGGTTCCCACTAAGGGCATGTACCTCAGTTGCAGTTTGTCCCCGGCCCTGGTTGGGGTCGTGTGGGTGGCAACCACTCGATGTATCTCTCTCATGTCGATGTCTCTCTCGCTCTTCCCCCTCTCTCCCTCCTGCTCTATCTGAAGATAAATGCAAAAAAAAAACAAAAAACAAAAAACATGTCTTTGGGTGAGGATTAAAAAAAAAAGTTTCAGGGAAGGTAGAAGAGATATGGGGGGATAAATGATGATGGAAGGAGACTTGACTTGGGGTGGTAAACACACAATATATCAATGATGTATTATAGAATTGTATATCTGAAACCAATATAATTTTATTAACCAATGTTACCCAAAAAAACTCAATTAAAAAGAAATGACATTTGCCCTGGCCATTTTGGCTCAGCAGTTAGAGCATCAGCCCACAGACCAATGAGTCTCGGGTTCGAGTCTAGTCAAGGGCACACACCTTGGTTGTGGTTCGATCCCCGGCCCTGGTTGGGGCCATGCAGGAGGCAACCAACTGATATATCTCTCTCACACTGATGTTTCTCTCTCCCTCCCTCTTCTACTCTGTCTGAAAATCAATGGAAAAATATCCTTGGTGAGGATTAAAAAAAAAAAGAGACCTTACTCACCTGGATATTTCAATGGAGAAGACTCTAGAAAGTCGGGCGAGTTTCATGGAAATATGAGGAAGCTCCCACTTGCCCTTTCCAAAGTCCTGGGGAAGTGAATCTGCTTTGTCAAGAAACTAATGAATCCTATTAACCCAAACCATCACAAGAACACCAGAAACTCCAAGAAATGGCTCGGGAAAATGCTAATTTGCCTTTCCCTTTCAGAGCTGTTTCTTGGAGCCAACTTTAAAGGATTTAGTGGCAAGGGGCAGAAACAGGAAGATAGTATTTCTTTGCACTACCTCTAAATACCACATTCTTAGAATTTTTGTGGATTTCCTTGCAGTTTTTAGCCGCTTGGATACAAGAGTTCCTATTAACATCCTCATTTCTGGCCAAAAAAAAAAGTTTCAACAATTCCATCATATAAAACTTTTTAACAGTTAAAGATGTTCAAAGACCCAAAGGAAAGACTAGAAACAGTGAGCTAAGAACAAGCAGATTTTTGAAAGCCAAAAAAATGTATAGAAGATTGAATAAGAAGATTCAAATATGTCTATTAATGTAATAGTTTAAAAAAAAAAAAAAAGCGGTCAAGAAAGAACCCTCCACACCCCAAACACATATCAGGTTGAAAGAGCAGACCAAGGCCCAAGTGGGATAAATAACAAACCTAAACTATTTCGGTACAGGCGCAAAAAAACAGAGTCAAAAGAAAATATTTTAAAGCTCCACAAAGGTGACAATTAGACTTACAACAGACTTCTCAACAGCAAAAATAGTTGCTGGAGATAAAGAAATCTTATTATTAAAGCGTTAAGAAAAATAATGGTCAACAAAGAATCTAAAGCTATAAACAATTGCACAAAATAAAGATATAAATTTAAGGGCAAAATAAACGTATAAATTTTTTTAACTTTTTTCAGACATACCAAGTCTGAGTTTACTACATACAAATTGCTAAAAGAGTTAGTGAAAAAAGGAAAAGAAGGCAGCGTCCAAAGGAAAAGAGGGAAGTCTAAATAAATAATGACTGCAGCTGGGGGCAGAGTGGGGAACAACACTAATTTGGGGGAGGAGTTAAAACAAATTGAAACTAAAATACTGACCAAATAAAATGAAAGATGGGAATGGAAAGGCAGAAAAACTAGAATTTCTAACACTCTGAAACTAGTGTTAAAAAAAAAAAAAAGAATACAAGTTAAAATCTAAAAGTGACTAACAGAAGATTAGAAACAAAAAATATAACTTTAAACTGGAAGAGGAGATAAAGAATGAATAAAGAAAACCCAATCAAATGAACAAAAGATAGGAAAAGGAGAAAATAAGCAAAGCAACACATGGCTAAACTGAAAATCCAAAGTTAGAAGTCAGAAATAGGTCCAGCCCTGGCCAGTTTGGCTCAGCAGTTAGAGCATCGGCCTGCGGTCCAGAGAGACCCAGGTTCGGTTCCCGCTAAGGGCACGTACCTCAGTTGCAGTTTGTCCCCGGCCCTGGTTGGTCGTGCGGGTGGCAGCCACTCGATGTGTCCCTTTTACGTTGATGTTTCTCTCTCCCTCTCTTCCTCTCTCTCCCTCCCACTCTACCTGAACAAAAAAAATGGAAAAATGTCCTTAGGTGAGGATTTAAAAAAAAAAAAAAAAAAAGACTCCCGGTCAAGATGGTGGCGTAGGTAAACGCGGTATCGCATCCTCCCACAACCACATCAAACTTACAACTAAACTAAGAACAACCATCATTCAAAACTGCCTGAAATCAAGCTGAATGGAAGTCCTACAAATACGGAATTAAAGCAGCAGCCACATCCAGACTGGTAGGAGGGGCGGCGGCGGCGGCAGCAGCGCAACGGGCTGATCCCACACCAATGTGTGGCGGATAAAAATCAGGAGGATACCTCGGCTGGAAAGGTCCTTCCTGAGGACTGAGGGGTCCCTGTCCCATACCAGGTGCCCCACTCAGGGTTCCAGTGCCAGGAAGAAAATCCCCATAAATTCTGGCTGGAAAAACCAGCGGGAACTGAGGCTCAGGGAAGCTGAAGCGGCTGGAGCCCCAGGCAGCTCTTTAAAGGGCCCGTACACAAACTTATCAGACTCTCTCCCTCTAAGCTTGGAGGGGAGGCAGCTCCACAGGCGCCAGAGACATACAGGGAAGAACTGAGCTGTTTGGCACTGGAGTGAGGGCTGGAGAGGGGGCTTTCTCCAGGACAAACGTGCTGTCAGAGGCCTTTGTTCCTTTGGTGAGACTTTCCCTGGGGCGGCAGACAGAAGCCATATCTGGGACTCCAGCAACCCGGCTCACACTGGTAGCCCCGCCCTGGTGACACCCTGAGGCCCCGCCCCGCCCCACCCAACTTTCAGGCTCACCCAACTTTCAGGCCCACCCAAGTTGTTGCCACTTGCTTAACTATAGGATTGGCCTGTCTTGGATCGTGCTTCAGGTTTTTCCTAAATTCTTTCAAACGAGCAGCATCTGATCTCAGCTAGCCCCATACCTCTCGTTAAGTAATACACTGAAACAAACACAGGGAGGCAGCCAAAATGAGGAGACAAAGAAACAGGTCCCAAATGAAAGAACAGAACAAAACCCCAAGAAAAGAACTAAGTGAAATGGAGATAAGCAACCTAACAGATGCTGAGTTCAAAATACTGCTTATAAGGATGCTCAAGGAACTTAGTGAGAACCTCAGTGAACTTAGTGAGGGCCTCAAGAGCATTAAAAAGGACATGTCAGAAATCATGGATGCACAGTTAGAATTGAAGGAGGCATTAACTGAAATAAAGAATAATTTACACAGCTTCAATAATAGAGTACGTAAATCCAAGGAGCAAACCATCGATTTGGAATATAAGGAAGCAAAAAATGCCCAATCAGAACAGCAAAAAAAAAAAGAATCCAAAAAAATGAGGATAGTGTAAGGAGCCTCTGGGACAACTTCAAGCGTGCCAACATTCGCATCTTGGGGGTGCCAGAAGGAGAAGAGCGAGAACAAGAAATCGAAAACCTGTTTAAAACAGTAATGGCAGAAAACTTTCCTAACTTGGTGAAGGAAACAGACATACAAGTCCAGGAAGCACAGAGAGTCCCAAACAAGATGAACCCCAAGACACATCATCATCAAAATGCAAAAGATTCAAGACAATGAGAGAATCTTAAAAGCAGCAAGAGAAAGGCAGCTAGTTACCTACAAGGGAGTTCCCATAAGGCTGTCAGCTGATTTCTCAAAAGAAACTCTGCAGGCCAGAAGGGAGTGGCAAGAAATATTCAGAGTGATGAAAAGCAAGAACCTACAACCAAGATTACTCTATCCTGCAAAGCTGTCATTTAGAATCCATGGCGATATAAAGACTTTCCCAGACAAGAAAAAGTTAAAGGAGTTCATCACCACCAAACCGTTATTATATGAAATGATGTAGGGTCTTTTTGAAGAAAAAGATAAAATATATGAACAAACAAAATGGCAATGAATACATATCTGTCAACAATGGAATCTACAAACAAAATGAACAGGTAGAACAGAAACATTCTCACAGATACAGAGAACACTTTGTTGGTTGCCAGTTGGGAGGGGGATTAGGGGAATGGGTGAAAAAGGTGAAGAGATTAAGAAGTACAAATTCATTGCTAGACTGACAAACCTCAAAGGGAAAGGGGTTGGGGGGGTGGGAAGAAATAAACCAAAGAACTTATATGCATAACCAATGGACACAGACAATAGTGTGGGAAAAGGCGGGAGGGGGGCGGGAGTGGGGAGGAGGGGGTCAATGGGGGAAAAATGTGGAACATCTGTAATACATTTTACATTCAACAATAAAGATTTAAAAAAAAAATAGGTCCAAATATATCACCAATCCTAACAACTAACCTAATTCAACCCAATTAAGACAGAGTTTATAGGTCTTTTACATATGGTCTCATAAAGACTGGAATGTGTAAGATAAAATGTACATTAGAAGATGTGTTAAACACACTAATCAAAACAAAGCCAGTCTTAAACTGGGGTACTTTGATTCACCTCTCTGACACTGAACACACAAACAAAATTTAGTAAGGATCGGGAGGATTTAAACAATAATAAGCTCAATCCAATAGACAGATATACAACCCCATGTCTATCAAATAAAGAATATACATCCTTTTCACCCTGGCCGGTTTGGCTCAGCGGTTAGAGCGTCTGCCTGCGGTCTGGAGAGACCCGGGTTCAGTTCCCGCTAAGGGCATGTACCTTGGTTGCAGTTTGTCCCCGGCCCTGGTTGGTCGTGCGGGTGGCAGCCACTCGATGTGTCCCTTTCACATCGATGTTTCCCTCTCTCTCTCTTCCTCTCTCTCCCTCCCACTCTGTCTGTACAAAAAAATGGAAAAATGTCCTCGGGTGAGGATAAAAAAAAAAAAAAAAGGAATATACATCCTTTTCAAGCATACATAGAAAGTTTACAGAAATCGATCATACAAAGACTATTGTAACAAATTTCAGAAAATTGATACCATACCAGTTCTCTAAGCATAATGGTTAGTTAGAGCTTAAGTATAAGCTATACATTAATATTTTTTAAAAAAGATAAACACTGCCTGGCTGGTGTGGCTCAGTGGTTGAGCGTTGCCTATGCATCAAGAGGTTTGATCCCCAGTAAGGGCACATGCCCAGGTTGCAGGCTCGATCCTCAGTAGGAGGCATGCAGGAGGCAGCCAATCAATGTTGATGTTTCTCTCTCTCTCTCCCTCTCCCTTCCTCTCTCCCTAAAAAAATCAATAAAAAACATTTTATTTATTTATTTATATTTTTTTATTAATTAATTTATTTTTGTTACAGATGTTTCTTCTTTCCCCCCCACTGATTCCCCCCTCCCTCTCCCTCCCCGCCCTGTCCCAATAAAAAACATTTTAAAAAATAAAGAATAAAAGATAAACATGGGCCCTGGCTGGGTAGCTCAGTTGGTTAGAGCATCATTCTGATACATCAAGGTTGTGGGTTCAACTTCTGGTTGGGGCACGTACAAGAATCAACCAATGAATGCATAAATAAGTGGAACAACAAATCGATCTCTCTCTCTCTCCTTCCCCTGCTCCAAAAAAATAATAAAAAATCAATCAATAAAAAAAGATAACCACAGCCCTGGCCAGTTTGGCTCAGCAATTAGAGCATCAGCCTGTGGTCCAGAGAGACCTGAGTTCAGTTCCCGCTAGGGGCACGTACCTCGATTGAAGTTTGTCCCTGGCCCTGGTAGGGTTGTGTAGGTGGCAGCCACTCGATGTGTCCCTTTCATGCTGATGTTTCTCTCTCTCTTCTTCTCTCTCCCTCCTATTCTATCTGAACAAAAAATGGAAAAATGTCCTCGGGTGAGGATAAAAAAATAATAATAATAATAACCACATATTTGGAAACTAAAAAAAAATTTCCTGAACAACCCATGGGTTAAAGAAGCAATCACAACTAAAATTAAAAATGTTTAGCACTAACAAAAGAATTACATATCAAATCTTGTGGAACATAGCAAAAGTGCAAACTTAACAAAAATCTACAGCTTCAAATGCATTTATGAAGTAACAATAATTTCAGATATGTTAAACATACAAATAAATAGGACTTAAAATAGAACACAGACACAAAGCACTAGTAAAACTTGGGAAACCTAAATAAGGTCAATGACTTATCAATGTCAATTCCCAGGTTGTGATAATGATACCACTGGGGGAAACTGAGCAAAGTATATAGGGATCTCTCTAAATTACTTCTTACAACTACATGTGAATCTACAATTATTGCAATAAAAATTTTAATTTAAAAAACAAACAAAAAAAGAAAAGATGGCCAAAATCCCAAACACTAACAACCACTAAATGCTGGCAAGGATGTGGAATAATAGGAACTTCTTTCATTGTTGGTGGGAATGCAAAATGGTGCAGACATTTTGGAAGACAGTCTAGCACTTTCTTACAAAGCTAAACATACTCTTACCATGCAACCCTGCAATTGTGCTCCTTGGTATTTTGCCAAATGTGTTGAAAACTTATGTTTACACAAAAACCTATATGCAAATGTTTCTTTGTTTTTTGTTTTTGATTTCAGAGAGAGAAGGGAGAAATAGAAACACTGATTAGAGAGAGACATCAACATCGACTGGCTGCCTCCTGCACCACCCCTGCTGAAGATCAAGCCTGAAATCCAGGCATGTGTCCTGAATGGGAATCAAACCAGGAACCTCTTGGTTAATCGGTTGATGTTCAATCACTAAGCCACACCAGTCGGGCATTATACAAACATTTTATTGCAGCTTTATTTATACTTGCGAATACTTGGAAGCAACCGAGATTTCCTTCAGTTGGTGAATGGACAAACTGTGGTACCTCCAGACAATGGAATATTATTCAGCCCTAAAAACAAATGAGCTATCAAGCCATGAAAAGACATAGAGGAATCTTTTTTTTTATCCTCACCCAAGGACATTTTTCCATTTTTTGTTCAGATAGAGTAGGAGGGAGAGAGAGGAAGAGAGAGAGAGAAACATCGATGTGAAGGGACACATCGAGTGACTGCCACCCTCACGACCAACCAGGGCCAGGGACAAACTGCAAACGAGGTACGTGCCCTTAGCGGGAACCGAACCCGGGTCTCTCTATACCGCAGGCCGACGCTCCAACCACTGAGCCAAACCGGCCAGGGCACATAGAGGAATCTTAAATGCATATTACTAAATGAAAGAAACCAATCTGAAATGGCTGCATTCTGTATGATTCCAAATATACAACATTCTGGAGAAGGCAAAACTATGCTTGCCAAGATCAGGTTACCAAGTACTGGGGAACAGGGAGAGCAGACAGAATTTTTAAGCAGTGAAACTATTCTGCATGATACTATAATGGTGGAGACATATATCATTCTACACCTTTCCAAATGCAAATAATGTACAACATCAACAGTGAACCCTAATGTAAATTATGGATTTTAGGTGATAATGATGTGTCAACATAGGTTCAGTAGATTGCAACAAATGTATCACCACTCTGTTGGGGGGATTTGACAGTGAGGGTGGCTATGTATATGTTGGGGCAGAGGGTATATGGGAAATCACTGTACTTTCTGCTCAATTTTGCTATGAACCTAAAAATGTTCTAGAAAATAAGTCTTTTTTTTAAATTTTATTTTAATCCTCACCCGAGGACATTTTTCACTATTTTGTTCAGATAGAGTGGAAGGTAGAGAGAGAAAGAAACATCGATGTGAAGGGGACACACTGAGTGGTTGCCACCCACACGACAGAACCAGGGCCGGGGACAAACTGCAACTGAGGTATGTGCCCTTAGCGGGAACTGAACCCGGGTCTTTCTAGACGGCAGGCCGATGCTCCCGCTGAGCCAAACCGGCCAGGGCTTTTTTTTTATCCTCACCCGAGGACATTTTTCCATTTTTTGTTCAGGTAGAGTGGAAGGGAGAGAGAGAGAGAAACATCGATGTGAAAGAAACACATCGAGTGGTTGCCACCCGCACGACTGACCAGAGCCGGGGACAAACTGCAACCGAGGTATATGCCCTTAGCGGGAACCGAACCCGGGTCTCTCAGGACCGCAGGCCAATGCTCCAACTGCTGAGCCAAACCGGCCAGGGCCCGGCCAGGGCTTTTAATGGTGCCATTCACACGAAAAACAGGACAAATTAAAAGAAAGTAAAAGAAATATTTATTCAGTACCTATTATCTGCCATCACTCTACTGGGTACTGGGATACAATATAATGGTAAGACAGATATGGTCCTTGTGCTCTTAGAACTTATCAACTAGTATAGGACTCAGATATCAATCAAACAAACAAACCACACAAATATAAAAGTATAATGTTCAATGACAGCATATAACCTGATCTACACTAAAGGTAAAGACATACAGTACCTCTGAAGAAGTCATTTAAAACTTAAATCATTTTTTATTTTTCAATTACACCTGACATATGGTCTCAGGTGTACACCCCAGTGATTAGACATTATATAATTTAAGTGATCATCAGGATAAATCTAGTACCCATCTGACATGGTACATAATTAGAATATTATTGACTACATTTTCTATCCTGCACTTTACATCCCTACAACTCTTCTGTAACTATCAATGTATACTTCCTAATCCATTCACCTTTCACTCGTACCCCCCAACCTCCTCCCATCCGGCAATTGTCAAATGTTCTCTGTATCTGAGTCTGTTTCTGTTCTGCTTCTTGGTTTATTTATTTATTTTTAAAGATTCATTTGTTGATATATATTTATTGCCATTTTATTGTTTTCTTTTTTTTTAATCCTCACTGGAGGATATGTTTTTACTGATTTTAGAGAGAAAAAAAGGATAGAAATATTGATGTATGAGAGAAATATTGGTCAGTTGCCTCCCGCATGCACCTCCGCTGGGGATTGAACCTGCAACCTAGGTATGTGCCATGACTGGAAATCAAACTGGCAACTCTTCAGTGCACAGGACAACATTCTAACCTACTGAGCCTCACTGGCCAGGGCTTATTGTTCATATATTTTACCTCTTTTTTTCTTCTTAAAGATGACCCTATAACATTTCATGTAATATTGGTTTGGTGGTGATGAACTCCTTTAGCTTTTTCTAAAGGAGTTCTGGAAAGCTGGGAAGCTCTTTATCTGTCCTTTGATTCTAAATAATAGCTTTGCTTGGTAGAGTAACTTTGGTTGTAGGTCCTTGATTTTCTTCATTTTGAACTACTTCTTGCCAATCCCTTCTGGCCTGCAAAGTTTCTGTTGAGAAATCAGCTGACCGTCTTATGGGAGCTCTCTTGTAGATAACCAACTGCTTTTAAGATTCTCTCTGTCTTTAACTTTATGCATTTTAATTATGATGGGTCTTTGTGTAGGTCTCTTTGGGTTCATCTTGTTTGGGACTCTGTGCTTCCTTCACCAGATATGGGAAGTTTATTGTCATTATTTTTTCAAATAGATTTTCAATTTCTTTCGCTCTCTCTTCGTCCACCAGCCCCATGATGCAAATGTTGGCATGCTTGAAGTTGTCCCACAGGTTCCTTACACCATTATCATTTTGGGGTATTCTTTTTTCTTTTTGCTGTTCTGATTGGGTGTTTTTTGTTTCCTTATATTCCAAATTGCTGATTTGATTCTCAGTTTTATCTACTGTTGATTCCCTGTAAATTATTCCTCATTTCAGTTAGTGTATCCTTCATCTCTGACTGGTTCTGTTTTTATGATTTCCATGTTTTTTTATGCTGTTGAAGTTCTCTCTAAGTTCAACTACTCTTCCCCTAAATTCATTGAGTTTCCTTATAACCAGTGTTTTGAACTCTGCATGTGGTAGGGCACATTGAGGCTACAAACCATTTGTTTGAGAGATTTTAGGAAAGTATGAAGTGTGAGCCAAGACAGGTCACTTGTATGGAAAAGGCAATGGAAACAGTTTAGGTGGGCCCACAAGTTTAATGGGGCAAGGTCTCAGAGAATCACCAGGGCTGAGCAAACAGTGATAGCCAGGTTGATATGGTGCCTGCCTGCCATCTCTGTGGGGCTCATCAACAAATGACATCTGCCAGCATTTCTGTCTGGGAGAAAGCTGTACCCCCCGCCCCCCACACCTAGCTCTCATCCTGATGCTAGACACTTCAGTTACTCCCCATATGTCCTGGTGCCTTTCCAGCTGCTATCGCAGCACTAGTGCTCAGAAAGAGTCAGAGTAAGTACATGTGCAGGCCCTTTAAGAGGAACAGTCACCCTGGCTGGTATAGCTCAGTTGGTTGGAGTGTTGTCCTGTACACCAAAATGTAGGGGTTCAATTTCCAGTCGGGGCATGTATGGAAGGCAACAGATCGATATTTCTCTCTCTCTCAAATCAATTAAAAAATAATAAAAAGAACTGTCTGAGACCCCAGCAGGCCTCCATCTCATTCAGCTTCAATCCCTTCTGGTTTTTACAGCCAGAAGTTATGGGGACTTCTCTTCCTGGCAGTGGAACCTTGGACTTGAGGGGCCTGGTGAGGGGCTGAGATGCCTCGCTCCTCAGGGGAGGAGTTCTGTAGCCAAGATATCCCTCCTAATAATTATCCACCACACATGGGTGTGGGACCAGCCCATTCAGTGCATCTCTGCCCTTCCTATCAGTCTCAATGTGGCTTCTTTAAATCCCTAGCCCTGGCCAGTTTTGCTCAGTAGTTAGAGCATCTGCCCATGGACCAACGGGTTCGATTCTGGCCTCGGCTGCAGTTCATCCCGGCCCTGGTCAGGCTGTGTGGGAGGCAACCAACCAGTCAATGTGGCTCTATCACATCGATGTTTCTCTCTGTCTCTCTCCCTCCCTCCTACTCTATCTAATAATAAACAGAAAAATATCCTTGGGTGAGGAATAAAGAAACAATTTAAAAATCCCTAGATGTAGGACTTCTATTCAGCTAGATTTCAGGTGGTTCTGAATGATGGTTGTTCTATAGTTTAGTTGTAATTCTAAATGGTTGTGGGAGGATGGGAGAACCGCTTTTATCTATGCTACCATCTTGACCAGAAGTGAGGAAGTGATGTTAAAGTGAGAACTAAAGACTGGGTAAGAATCTGGAGGAGTGTTCTAGGCAGAATAATTAGCATATGCAAAGGCCCAGGGTAGTTGGAGTACAGTGATAGGTCAGGACATTGGCAAAAATAAGACTGGAGAAGCAGGCAAGGATCAGATTATGCAGATTTTGGCTTTTATAATTAGAATGGGGGAGAGATGACAAACTAGTTGATATATACAGCAGTAAGTAGGTAGCTTGGATTAGGTAGGTAACAGTGGAGACAAAGTGGCAGGATTCTAGTTATTTAGATGGAAGGATTGATAAGACTTGGTGATGGACTGAATATCAATCACTAGATGGAGTGACAGAGTAGGAGGTAGTCAACTCTAAGATTTCTGATATTAATGACTAACTCAATAGAAATATCATTTACAGAGAAGAAAAATAAAGGAAGAAATAATTGCTGGGGAGTAAGTTGGAAACCAAGAATTCACTTTTTATATGTGTTAAAGTTGAGATGCCAGTAAAACATCTAAATAGAAACGTCGAGAAAGTAGGTGGTAATACATCCACTGAACTCTAAATGGAAACATGGGCTCAAACAATATGGAATCAAAGGCTTGCAGAATAGTATTTAAAGCTATGAAAGTAAAAAAAAAAAATTGCCCAGGGGGAACATAAAGAGAAGAGAGTTTCAGGCTGAGTCCTGGGGAACTTGGAGTTCTAGAGGTCAGATAAAAGAGAACGAGATAAGGAAAATAAGCTAACAGGGGCTATAGAAAGCAAAAGAGAATATTTCAAGGAAAGAGGATGACTGTTATCTGATAATGCTGAGAGATCAAATGAAGTGAGAGAAGGCTGGGCTTAGCTACATGGTGGCCATTGGGCAGCCTTATCAAGAGGAACTTCAGGGACATGGAAGAGAGAGTCCAGACTAAAGAGTGTTGAGGAGTAGAAGGTGACAAAGTGAAGTTAAGGAGTGCAAGCAATTCCTCTGAGAAGCTTTGTTATAGAGAATGGGTAGACAATTCGGACTATAGAACAAGCTGGAAGGAGATGTGCTGGAAGGGAAAGATTTTTTTAAAATCCTCACCCGAGGATATTTTCCCACTTTTTGTTCAGATAGAGTGGGAGGGAGAGAAAGAGAGAGAGAGAAACATCAATGTGAAAGGGACACACCGAGCGGCTTCCAACCGCACGACCAACCAGGGCCAGGGACAAACTGCAACCGAGGTACGCGCCCTTAGCAGGAACTGAACCTGGGTCTCTCGGGACCGCAGGTCGACGCTCTAACTGCTGAGCCAAACCAGCCAGGGCTGGAAGGGAAAGATTTTTAAGGGTCCTCTCATATCCTTGTAACAATCGAATCAGGCAGATTTATTAAGGAGACTTTTTTTTTTTAATTTTGGAGAGAGAACATTTGTGAATGTGGAAAAGGTTTCAGAAGACAGTAAATCCAAAGAGTAGGAAAATGGGGGTTCACTAATGGAGCAAGTCCCTCAAAATTAGAAAGGCATGGGATTTAGGATACACATGGAGATATCAGTGTTTGGTAAAAAGGATCAGGACCCAAGTTACGTCACTGATCTTATAAGACTTTACTATAAATAACGTTTACCTCTACCTAAAGGAGAAATATGCACATATCCCTATTTTAATATGGTTCAAAAGTGTAATGGATTCAGTTCACATGATCCTAAACTGTTCCAGAGAACTCTACAATACTAGAGTTGGTCACAGCTCTAGAAAAAATAAGCTATTTTGCCCTGGCCGGTTTGGCTCAGCAGTTAGAGCGTTGGCCTGCAGTCCAGAGAGACCCGGGTTCAGGTCCCACTAAGGGCACGTACCTTGGTTGCAGTTTGTCCCCGGCCCTGGTTGGGTCATGCAGGTGGCGGCCACTCGATGTGTCCATTTCACATGGGTGTTTCTCTCTCTCTCCCTTCCACTCTATCTGAACAAAAAGTGGAAAAAATGTCCTCGGGTGAGGATAAAAAAAAAAAAGAAAAAATAAGCTATTTTATTTTTTTATTGATTTTTTAGACAGAGAGAGAGAGAGAGAGAGACATCGATCGACTACCTCCTGCATACCCCCTATTGTGCATATGCCCTGACCAGGAATCGAACCAGGACTTCTCAGTCCATGGGATGGATGATGCTCAGTCCACTGAGCCACAGCAGCCAGGCAAAAAGAAGTTGTTTTAGAGTAGTGTCTAGGATTTATGGAGCATCTTATCTACAAAGGTAGTAAAGACTGAAATGTAGGTCCAAAAAGTATTTAGGTGCTAATGACAATTCAACCTAACCTTTGTATGATTGTATTAATTTTACAAAGATCTTTCATACTCATATTCTTCTTCCACCTTTGTAATATCTTTGTTTTTTAAACACAGGATCTAAAGCCAAAAGAAAAAGACATCATAATCTCTATGATTCCAGATAATTTTGAGCTCTTGGGGAGAAAGTGAAATAAATGGATCCAATGCAGAAGAAATTTAAGAGGATCTGAAAATTCCTCCTGTGAGGGTGCGGATAAATGGCCAACAAGCTTGGATATAGCAAATATAAAGAGAAATGACAATTTGTGTTTATAGAAAGATGGCTATAACTTGGGAGAAAGAGAAATAAAATAAATCAAAAGAAAAACAAAACCAAACCTTTGAAATATCTTTAAAATCACTCCCTGAGGATGGTAGAAGAGGATTTATCATCCTCTGGAACATTTTGGACCAGATAATTCCTTGTTGTGGGAGACTGTCCTGTGCATCGCAGGTTGTTCAGTACTATCCCTGGTCTCTAGCCACTATTTGCCAGTGACACATCCCCCATCCCAGTCATGATAACCAAACATGTCTCCTGACATTGCCAAACAACTCCTGGAGTCAGGAAGAGGTGGGAATCGCCTCTAATTGAAAACTACTGACCTAGATGGATTCCTCTGTGATTCTAGATGTTAAGACAGGCAAGGTAAACCTACAAAGAAAGTAGGGAAAGCTTTGATCTTACATTTTTCTAGGCAATTGTTTGCATAATCTTTAAAAAAAATCACCTAATGTCCCAAAGATATGTAGTATGTACTAAGAAAAGCAGGCTGAACCCGAGATAACACACCTTACTACTTAGAGGGACTCTTGGGTAACAGATTCTGGAGACCAAGCAGTCAGTCATCCTTTTTGTTTCCCACACTCAGTAACTGAAGTGGCTGCCAAAGTATGCAGAAAATCAGACCCACACACTCTAGCTCCCACATGACTATCAAGCCATCACTCACCTTTCTATTTTATGGGAGAGAGTTTATGCCCTTTCTGGATACCTGGCTCCACTAATGGGTTTAAGACAAACACCTGTACTGCCTGAACTACTCTCTTTTCAGGAGGACAGAAGACTACCCCTAATAGGCCAGGAAAACCCCCAATTCAATTGTGTGCTGACAGGGCTCTACTGAGCTCCCTTAAGAGAAGAGCCACTCCGTTCTTTATCTGTTGTCTTGTTTTACAATTATTTACTCTGCCCATTGAAATCTGATTGGTTTTAGAACCCTGTGCTCAGTGGCATTATTCATCTTGCCACCACTCTGGTGTCAGAAAATCCAACACTCTAAAGATCCAGGCTTAAAAGCAATTATTTTCTAAAAGTTTTTTCAAAGAGAATCCATGAAATTATTTTGACTTCACATGTTCTAAAAAGGGCATTTCAGAAGCAAAAGATAATCTGTGGAGCCCTTAAGCTTTTCAGCTTTTGATTTTCAGTTGGCAGATGTGTGCTGCCTCTTCTACACATCAAAATCTTGCAAAATACCTTTGAGTATTACTGTTGGTATACCAAGTTATACTAGCTATGCTATAGACAAAATTAATTCTTTTACTTTGGTGTGTGAATGTTTGAAGCAAAACCTTGTTTTAAAGTATCTGCAGCATAGCCCTGGCCAGTGTGGCTCAGTTGGTTTCATGTGGTCTCATGCACTGAGAGGTCGCTGGTTTGATTCCCGTCAGGGCACACGCCTGGGTTTCGAGCTCAATCCCCAGTGGGGCGCGTGCGCAAGGCAGCCGATAGATAGTTCTCTTTCATCAATGTTTCTCTCTCTCTCCCCCTCTCTCTCCTTCCCCCTTCCCCTTCTTTTCTCTCTAAAATCAATAAAAACATTTAAAAAATAAAGTATCTGCAGTATAGCCCAGAGTAAGCAGTTATGCTTCAGCTGACTCAGGACTGAGTGAAATTGTTACAACCCAAAACCCATCACCCCTCTTCCCACACTGCCCCTCCTAGACCATGATGAGGTCCTTGAGGGAGAAGCATGCCTTAGTCTATGGAGCACAGGCCTGGCCCAGAGAAGCCTCTCTAAAACTTTGTTGTGCAAAAGAACAAAATGAATGCTGCAGCACAGTAACAATGAGATCATTTTGTGTCAATCTTTGTCACTATTGCTGGAGCAAGAGATTCTTTATTTCTTTTACCTAGTAAGTAACTGCTTAAGAAACAAAAGACTTTGAACAAAAACAACAAAAAACAAACAAAAAACCAGTCTCATGGTTCCTAATGGTTTCTATAGATTCTCCCAATGATAATTTTTTAGCCCCTCTTCCAAAGCACAACTTAAAAAATATGTTTTTTAAATCCCCAAGCCCATTGTTTACTGGTTTAAAAGCAAAATCAGAAAAAGGAGGAGGGCAGACCAAACTGATTTTGTAAAATTAAATTCAGAAGGAAAAGGAGGTACACATGTAAGGTTTCGTCATCGTTACCTAATTCCTGATCTCTAAATCCAGGGGAAAGGTAAATTCAAGGGGCAAAATTAGGCCTCAGCTATGCTGGCATTTATAAAACATTTTGGCAGTGCTCTGCCAGGCAGTCTAAAATTAATGAGTATGCCTCAGAGACTTAACATGAAGTGAAAGAGTTTCAGAAGCCAACAGCCAGTCTCCTGAGCACAGAGTTGTATAGCCATGGGGCTGATGCTGTCTAGAACACAGCACTGGGTGCCTGCCACCATGCCCACACATGTACGTACACACCAGTTCTGAAGAGCCTTTTTTCTAAGCTCTAATGGCTTGACCTCAACACCTGCCACACTTCCTGAAGATAGACAGGCTCTGGAGCTCCACTTGTTCCTCGCATGCAGCTGCACTTTCTAGGAACAACCGAACACATGCAAAGGCTGGCCAGCTGCCAAGGCAGGGGCAGGCGAGCAGCCTCTGGCCTGAACTTCCCAGTGTTGTCAGGGCGGGATCCCACTAAAAGCTGACTCATTGGCCAGCATGGAACCCGGCCAACCACCCAATAGTGCAGGGGCTGCCGGCAACTCTCAGATGTCTTGCTAAACCAGAGCAATCAGCCGGGAGGCAAGTCTGGGCTGGTGGCCAGGTTGCTGCTGTCGTGGAAGTTGGGCTTTTCTGATTCTTGTGCTACCTCTGCCACTACCTCCCTGGTGATCTGAGGGAAAACCTCTGTGTGTCTCAGCATCTTCCCTGACTCAGAGCAAGTCTATGCAGAATCAACAGAGATGGCACTGATTGTATTCAAGAGCACCTGGAGCACTACCACATACCACGTGCTAGCTCAGTTAATCCTCACAACTCCTCCTGTTCCCTCGGCAGGCCTGATAGAAGTCCTTTCTCTTGAAAGAACGTTCAACCATAGACTGTTTCTCTGGCAGCCCATTCTAAGCTCCCTACAGATTATCAGAATAATACATGAAAATTCAAGTCTATGAAACATTACAGTGTGCTGTAGTAAGTCAAGAAAGGGGAGGAAAAAAAGTCAGAATCTTTTATCTTATTAATATTTTTTTCCTATCTCCCCCATTTTACATTTCTTTTCAATTAACAAACAAGGTGCCATTCTTCAAGAGTGAGGCCTGACAGAATGTGCTAATTCATTTGTTCCCTGGTACATTTTGTACCAGTTCTGTCTTCTGCTTGTGTTCAGTCACCTTTTCAAAATGTGGCACTTCTTTAACACTGAGTTCAGCATTGGATCAGACAAGAGAAATGGTATGCCAACAGAATGAAAGCAATATGGACCCAAAAAATGCCTTGGACTCCCCTTCTAAAATTTTTTTTGTTCTGTTGGCAAGTAAATTCGCAAAATATTTAAATATCTCTCTGCTAGCCACTAAGTTTGATAACTTCTGTACACTTTTCATAAGGGTGTGTGATTGTCATTTTGCAACGGGTGATTACAATAAAAAGTACCTTTTAAGTAAATGAAAAAAAAAATCTGTGAGAAGACACAGGCTCCGAGAGATGAAGAGCTCTATCAAAAGATCACGGAGTAGCCCTGGCCGGTTTGGCCCAGTGGTTAGAGCGTCAACCCGTGGACCGGAGAGGCCCGGGTTCGGTTCCCACTAAGGGCACATACCTTAGTTGCAGTTTGTCCCCAGCCCTGGTTGGGGTGGTGTGGGTGGCAACCACTCAATGTGTCTCTCTCATGTCGATGTTTTGCTCTCTTTTCCTCCCTCTCTCCCTCCCACTCTATCTGAAGAGAAATGCATGTCCTTGGGTGAGGATAAAAAAAAAAAAAAATAGATCACAAGAGTAATAAACAGAAGAGATGGGATTTGAACCCTGCTCTATTGGATCTGGACATTTCCTGCCAATTCCGCTACAGTAAACTCAGATGAACTGCATAAGTTCCTTTATACAAAGAAGCTGATTTTTGAAATGCTAAAGAACTTTTCTTATGTGACTTCTAGTTACCCTGTGAAAATCCACAGCTCTTCATAACTGATTTCTAAACAGCACCATTGGACCACAAGAAGAATATGTGCTATGGGGAGTATGTAGATATTACTAGCTTTATCATGAGCTCCCTGCCTAAGCACCAATAAATCACTTTACCTAGAACAACTTAACAGTACTCCCATTCTTTGGGTGAGAAAAAATTGCTTTGCAGATCAGAAAGAGAAGAGGAATTAGAAGTCAAAGGCTTGGTTGAGAACAGACTCCTTGGGCTCCACCCTGATATAATTCATTAGGACCCTGCAATCTATATATTTGTTAAAAGTTCACTAGATGATGCTAATGTTCAGCTATGTTTAAAAATCACTTAAGCTTGCCTTGACTAAAATGGGAGTTCTGAGATCTACCCTTTCCTATGAAATGAAATCTCGTCTACAAGGCTCTTAGTTAGAAAACAAACACAATGCAAACGCTTCTTGTCAGCTACGTTTAGTGGCAAAACAACAAAAATGTCCTTAAAGAGCTTGATCCTGCATCAGCCTAAAGCTAAGAAACTGTCTTAGGCAAGATTCTTCTTTTACATTACTACTAGAAAAACTAATTCGAGTCACACATCTCATTTTTACATAGCTTTCATAACATCCTTCCTTAAAAAAACAAAAACTGTACTGACATTCTTTCACTTCAAACTTGGAACAATCTATATGAGCAGTAACTTATACATTTCTTTGTTTTAATCAAGAAAACAAGTGTGACGAAAAAATTCAAAGTCTATTCATGCCTAGGCTGCTGGTCACGGAAGCAGGGTGAGGAAGCATAGACTGGCACAGACCCTGGCCCTGGCAGTCCAGTACCCCTCTCTGGCTAGCCTTTAGGAAGAACAAATGACCCCCACATCAGAAAGACTGACCTGCTTGAGCTGCTCATCCTGATTCCAGCCTGGCCGCCCAGCAGTAGAGACTGAAGGTGGGGCCTTGGCAGCATCTTTAATATGATCTTCTTGAGCTTGCTGTCCATGTGGTGGGAGCCCTGGTGCTGGAAGACCAGATTTGGGTGCCACTCTGAGGTCTTGGCGAGCCAGTTTTTGCCCATGAAAATATTTTGAAGCAGCCTGGGCCTCTTTCTCAGCCACCTCTGCAATGTCATCATCCCCATCCTCATCTTCCAAGCCTCCCTCCTCTTCCTCAGGCTCTGAGTTCATGTTGCTCCGTTCAAAGACTTGGGTCACTGCTGTGGCCGGAGGAACTCTGGCTAAGGGACCCAGGGAAGGGCTGCCAGAAGGCCGCCCTGGTGTGGCAGAAAGAAGAGTCTGTGTGACCAGCTTCTGGGCATACAAGAACTGGTCTTCTCTTATCTGCTGTCCCTGCTTCTCTCTGGCATCCATTCCCAGAAGAGCTAGGTTGGGTGGCTGCTGCTGCGGTGGCTGCTGCTGCAGCGGTTCCATCAGGGCCTCAAGCACTTCACCCACCGATTGGCATGGCTCTGAACCTGGGCACAGCCCAGCAGGCACACTGGGTCTAAACCTTAAGTGATTAATAGAAACCACAAAGGGGAAAAAAACAAAAAAACAAAAAACAAAACTATGTAAAACAGGTATAAAAAAAGCTTTCATTTCTTCAGTAAAGGGTATGAGTTCTGAACTCTAAACATTTGCTCCCAATTCTGAATTTTAAGACAAGTGAGTGGTGGAGTTTCAGGGATGGGTAGGTAGGGAAGGGTGTGAAGAGGAAGAACAGGATTTAAGAGGGAAATATGAGATAAATAAATCTCAGTAGTGATAAACTACTGTGGGTTTAAAAAGAAGTAAATCCAGACAAAATCAAGTCTATAAACATCTGTGTTCTGATCTCTCTCCTTTAGCATTACCAAACATTAATCTGTTTATTACTGGAAAGGCAACTGGGTTCGCACTGTACAAAGGTTGTGTGTATGAAAACCACAATAATAAAGGAAAAGAAGGACTTGCCTCCAAAAAAGAAAATACTGCTTATATTCTCAGGCCCATCAGAGAAAGAAATTATCATCCAAGCTAGACACAGAGCTAACAGGCAGAGTGATTTCTTCCAAAGAAAAGAAGAATCTAGCAAACTGCTCTTGGTTCCAAACTTCAAATTTCCCAGATGAAATTGCCAGCCTGCTTTTCAAGTGGGCTGGGCCATGCCAACTAGACATTCTAACCTCAAAAGAATGCAACTTCAACAACATAAAAGAATGTATGCCCCCCAAGGAGGCAAGAACAAATGGGGAAATTCCTCTAGAGATTTTAAAGTTCATTAATTTATCAATATTATCTAAACAACAAGTTAATGCTTCTTTTTATAAACAGCCATGTAAATTCTTCACATCCCATTTCTTTTTCTTTTTTTGTTAACCCTCAACTGAGGATATTTTTCCATTGATTTTTCAGAGAGTGGAAGAGCGGGAGGGAGGGAGGGAGGGAGGGAGGGAGGGAGATAGGGGGTGAGAGAGAGGGGGAGAGAGAGAGAGAAAGAGAGAGACAGACAGACAGACATCAATGTGACATCAGGTGGCATCCACTGGTTGCCACCTGCATGAGCCCGACCACGCCCAACCTACCTGGGAACAGAGATTGAACCTGCAACCCAAGCATGTGCCATTTACCAAGACCCTTCGGTCCACAGGCCAACACTCCAACCACTGAGCTAAACTGGCCAGGGCCACATTCCCCTTCTTTGTGATTCACTTCTACTATTTCTATGATGAATACAAAAATAAAGGCTTTCAGGTCAAAAGCATTCTGGGCGCTGGTTTATCAGCATTCTTACCCATCAGTCTACAAATATATACCCCTTTCACATGCTCTCTTCCTCTTACTCCCCAATCCCTTCCTCCTCTCCAAGTCCCTACCCACAACAAGCATCACTTGAGTTATGCTTCTTCAGCAAGGATCCATAACTGAATGGGGACTACTACTATGCTTGGGCAAATTTTAGGTGAACAGGGCTTGCAATATGGCATACAATGTTATCATCTCATAAAAGGAGAATGCACTGAACAGGCTGGGACTTGATATTTGCATTGTTCCATTGTTTTAGGATTGGGTGGAAAGGTTAAGAAAAAAAACTAAATGTCCAGCATCTTCAAAAATTCATGGGGGCCCTGGCCGGTTTGGCTCAGCGGTTAGAGCGTCGGCCTGCGGTCCGGAGAGACCCGGGTTCGGTTCCCGCTAAGGGCACGTACTTCGGTTGCAGTTTGTCCCCGGCCCTGGTTGGTCGTGCGGGTGGCAGCCACTCGATGTGTCCCTTCACGTCGATGTTTCTCTCTCTCTCCCTTCTTCTCTCTCCCTCCCACTCTATCTGTACAAGAAATGGAAAAATATCCTCGGGTGAGGATAAAAAAAAAAAAAAAAAAAAAAAAATTCATGGGGAAGTAATGACACCCCTAATAATAAGCACTGCTTGATTTGTAAATAGTTTAATGGGTTATAGATCTAATTTTTAAAGCTCAGCAAAAAAAGCCCTGGCCAGTGTGGCTCAGTTGGTTGGAGTGTCATCCTGTGCACTGAAAGGTCGTGGGTTCAATTCCCAGTCAGGTCACATACCCAGGTTTTGGGTTTGATCCCCGGGTACAGGAGGCAACTGATTGGTGTTTCTCTCACATTGATGTTTCTCTCTCTCTCACTCTTCCTCTCTCTAAAGTCAATAAAACAAAACAAAATAAAACATATCATCAAGGACTGAAAAAAAGTAAAATAGCCCTGGCCAGTTTGGCTCAGTGGTTGGAGCTTCGGCCTGTGGACCAAAGGGTCCCAGGTTTGATCCCTGGCCCTGGTTGGGGTCGTGTGGGAGGCAACCAATCGATGTCTCTCACATTGATGTTTCTCTCTCTGTCACTCCTTTCCATCCACTCTATCTAAAAATCAATGGAAAAATATACTCGGGTGATGATTAATTAAAATATAATAAAATTGTTATTTTATTTTTTAAAAAAGTAAAATAAAGGCAAAAAAAAGATAAAAGTCTAATTTTATGTTTATCTTAGAAGCACTGCTTTTGCCTTTTGTATTCTGAGAAAGATTCAAATTCCAATTTGCCTCCTAGTACCTTTAATTCCACTCTTAGCCCTTTAGCATACTTTAATTCTGCTTTAGCCTTTTTTATAGTGTAACAAAGCAGGAAAAGGTTTACATCACATTAAATCCAGTCAGTAAAAGTGTTCATTTAAAATAAAAACAATTTGCATCAAAGAAAATTAAACAAAAGAATAAAACAAATATCTCGTTGGCCATTTTAAATTTTCTTATAATAATTACAGTCATCACGAGCAGGAAATCTTCAACCAAGACCTGCCAGTCACTGAACAACTGATTCGCGTGGCACCATCTCCTCTGTATGCTGTCCCCAACAGAGGAGGGTGCCTCTTTAGTAAGACTGAAATGACTCAGTTCTACAACTCAATACACACACCCTCCCCCCAAAAGCCCGTCTTTCCCCGTCCCAAAGCAACCAGTCGTTCCAAACAACAATTCCACCTGCCTACATTTAGAAACTTGTCTCAGAAATCTAAGCCATTTATTCCATCCTTTCACACGGCCTCCTCCCCCATTTCCCCTAAAGTTCCCGGACCACGAAGTCCGAAGAAATGGACTGGACTGCTGGCAGCGCTGAGCCCGGCCTCGCTCACCATTCCCTCTACCTTCGCTGTGGGATCTCTAGCCTTGGCCCCCTTCAAACCCCCTACCTCTCTCCCCGGTTACTTTCCCCCCTCCCCGGTTCTTTATACCCCCCAATCCAGCCCTATCACTTTTACCTCTACCAAACCCTCGCAGCCAATCCGCTGGCTCTTCTCTGATCGCCCCAACCCCACCTACCCCGTCTTCTCAGTTCCCGGGTCGACCTTACTTGGCCCATCCCTTTATCTCCAATCACCCTAATGGGTGCAGGGCGTCTCCGGTCTCCTCCCTGTGCTCTCACTTTTCCTCCTCAACCCGCGCGCTCCGCCGGCCAACGTCTTCACGTCTATCCGTGCACACCTGCCTCCCTTTTACCTCTCCGCCCCTCCACCTGCTACAGCGCCCGCTCCCGCCGCGACTGGGAGCTGGGCCGCGCGGCTTACCTACGCGGGGCGCTGCAGGTCTGCCGGCGGCAGAGCAGGCAACGGCTCGGGCCCCGGCGCTACAACGGAGTCTCGGACTTGTCCGCAGTCGGGGGCCACAGCCGGGGCGGGGCCCGCACCGGAAGCGGCGCCGCGGGGCCCGCCTGTCGGCCCTGGGCGGGGGGGAGGGAGGGAAGGGCGGGGGGGGGAGGGAGGGAAGGGCGGGGCCGCACAGGATGGGGTGCGGCCTGAAACCGGAAGCGGCCAAAAAGGAATCGAGGGCGGGCCAGACGGAAGTGACTTCTAGGGACGGCTCCGCCCAACTAAGTCGTGAACGGAAGCGGATCTAAGCTGGCGGAAGCCTTCGCCAATGGGAAAGCGCGGGCACGGAGGGGCTCTAATGTGAGCATTTCCGCGGGGAGTTGAAAAAGAGTCGGTGTTCTTAATTTTGTCTGAGCATTTTCTGGGTTACAGAGGTTGGTGTGGCGCGGGCGGCAGGTTGGGAGGACGGTAAATAGAGCACAAGGAGTGTAAGTGTTTTCTGTTGCTTCGGTCCCCTCCCCAGCCTCAAACGTCAAGCCGGTCTCCCTCTGAGATTCCCGCTTGCAAATCAACTCTCTGAACTCCATTCCTTCGTGGACTGAGATATGGCTGTCCTTTGAGGCATCCCTTGGAACCACCCTCACATGGATTAGTAGTCTTACTTCCCAGGTTCCAAAGGTGGGGATTATGTGCCAAACACTGTCTCACCTCCTAAAGACCGTTACTTCTCCCACGCTTACTCTCAAGACTCTCCATCCATTTAGCCGCCTCTAGAGAGCATCTGCTTATTTGTTCATCCAGCCCCTTGTCTTACTTTCTCTCCTCTGTCTCCCATCTTAATAATTTCATAGTCAATGTGGGCAACCCATTTAACATCCGTGCGTCATCTTTAGTGACCTTTAATTAGCCTCCCAATCCCAGGATCTTATCACCGGAAATGCTGTCAGGTCAGGAATCAATAATTTGAACATCCGTCTGTCCAACCACAGCCTGATACACTTTCAGCTTGACTGCTCAAAAACTTCACCATAACTTTTTTCTCCACTTTATCAGGACCTTCAATATGTTGAAAGCCTGTGCTTAATCCTCACTCTTCACTTACCTCCTTATTCACCTTAGATTCTATGGTACATCATTACAATCCTGCTCTTGCTAATTTTTTGGCATCACTAAGTTAATTTCTACCTTAAATGGACTATGAATAGTGCCTGGAAACTTCATTATATTTTTCTAGTTAACTTGCTCTTCACTATTTCTGCAGATCTCTAACCCAACACTTCCTCTATCTTTTTTTTTTTTTTTTAATCCTCACCCGAGGACATTTTTCCATTTTTTGTTCAGATAGAGTGGGAGGGAGAGAGAGAGAGAAACATCGATGTGAAAGGGACACATCGCGTGGCTGCCACCCGCACAACCCAACCAGGGCCGGGGACAAACTGCAACCGAGGTACATGCCCTTAGCGGGAACCAAACCCGTGTCTCTTGGGACCGCGGGCCAAAGCTCTAACCGCTGAGCCAAACCGGCCAGGGCCTAACTATCTTACTATACATATAAGTAACAGATAATGTAGAATGCCCTAAAATGTAGAAATCTGCATGTACTTCCATCCTGTCATTTCTATAATTTATTCAATCAAAAATATTTGTTGAACTCCCACTGTATGCCAGGGAAGGCACTCATGTAGGTGCTTGTTGAGCATTGAACAACAAGAAAAAGAAAACCCTTGTTTTAAAGGATCTTTCTAGTGTAGGGAGACAGAGAAACAAATCTATATGTGCTATGAAGAAGAACACAGCAAGGTAAGGGGTAGACAGTGGTGTCAGGTAGCTGATATTGTAGATGTTAGGCATTGATAAGGGACATTTAAGCAGAAACTGGAATGTGGATAGCTAGGGAGTGTTCCAGACAGAGGCAACAGAAAATTCAAATGATCTGAGGCAGGAATATGCTTGACATGCTATAGTAATAGCAGGAAGACCACTATAGTTGATAGAGAGTAACAGGGAGAGTGGTAGGAGATGAGATCAGAGAGGTAGCCAGGGGCCCAATCTTGCAGGGTCTTGTAGGCCATGAAGACCTCTTTGGATTTTTACCACTGAAATCACTGGAGAGTTTTGAGCAGAAGAGTGACTTGATCAGACTTAAGTCTCTAAAAGGATAATTCTAGATATTGTGTGGAGAATAGACTATGAAGGTGGGGGGAGTAAGAGTGGAAGCACTAGTCTTGACAGAAGATGATGGTGGCCTGAACTAGATGACAGCAGTGGGGGGAGTAAGAAGATTCTAGGTGTATTTTGCAAATAAAGCCACCAGGATTTGCTAAGGGATTGGTTGTACAGGTGAAAGAAGAATCAAGGATGATGCCAAGGTTTTTGGCCCAAGTAACTGGAAGAATAGTGTGATATCATTTATTGACCTGGGGAAAATCTCAGAAGCTGATCCTGTTGGAATACTACTCAGCAATAAAAAGGAATAAAGTGTTGATATACCCAACAAATTAGGGTTATAACAATAGGCATTACACTGAGTGAAAGAAGCTAGTCTCAGAATGACACTCTTGAAAAGATTGAAACCATAATGATGGAGAATATGTCAGTGGCTTCCAGGAGTTAGGAGTGGAAGAATGACTATAAAGGGATAGCTGAATAGGGTCTAGGGTGGTGGAACTCTTTTGTATGCTAATTTTGTTAGCAGTTACATGAATTTGCATGTGTTAAAATCAATAGAACTATATGACAAAAATACAACCAGTTTTATTGCATAATAATTTTTTGTTGTTAATCCTCACCTGAGGATATTTTTTCCATTGATTTTTTTTTTTTTTTTTTTGTAGAGAAAGTAGAAGGGAGGGAGGGAGGGAGGGAAAGAGAGACAGACAGACAGACATCAATTGGTAGCCTTCTGCATGCACCCAGACCTGGGCCTGGAAGTGAATCTGCAACCCAGCTCCGTACCATTGACCTGGAATCTAACCCACGACCCTTCAGTGCATGGGCTGATGCTCTATCCACTGAGCCACACCAGCCAGGGCTGATCATTTTTTTTTTAGCTAAACTTCCATGTGTGCTGAAGTTTCCCTTCCCAATTCTCTGGGTTTTTCCTTTAACCTTTTGCAATATTGGATCCTTCCATCAGTATTCAAACTAGCTCTAGTTTCAACCATCTTTTGGTTAAAAACAAAAACAAAAAACCACCTGGCCCTGGCCTACGTGGTTCAGCTGGTTTGGCATTGTCCTGTGCACCACAAGGTTTCCGATTTGATTCCTAGTTGTCAGGATTACATGCAGGAGGCAGCTTATCCATGTTATACTCTCACATTAATGTTCGTCTTTCTCTCCCTCTCCCTTCCTTTCTCTAAAAATCAATAAACTATTCTTAAAACAAACAACAACCACAAAAACCATCTCTTGACCCAGTATTCTATGACTAAAGCCTTATCTCACTATTCCCCTTACTAGCAAATCTTCTAAAATTACTGTTCTCAGGGCAGCCCAAGTGGTCTTATCTCTCTCCTTCCTAGTACACTCCATGTTTTCCCATTGCTCTTGGGATCAAGACCTAAATTCCTTCATGTAGCTTCTAGAGCCCAAGCCTCTGCCTATCTCTATTTTTATCTCTGCCTCAGGTGTAATAGAAGACCCAAGAGAGCAGTCTTACTAGATGACCTCAGTAGTTAAATCAGAAGAGCCCCCACCCCTTCATAGAAATACGTTTCAATCCATTCTGGTCACAAGAAATATCATTTAATCTCTCTACTTTGGCTTCCAGGGTATGGTAGATTAAACAGAATAGCTACAGTACAGCAAGTCCTTAAATAATGTTTTGTTGTAACATTGATGAGGTGCTGTGGGAACTTAACTCTTATTTATATCAATTAACTTATGGTAAAATTGGTTTTGCTATATGTTGTTTCGCTTAAAGTCTCAGAACCTATTAACCATGTTAAGTGTGGACTTAACTATTTTTATCAGCTTCTTTCTTCAAGAGGTCGAGTCAATTTCTCCATTCTCTTAATCTAGTCTTGGCCATGTGACTTGGCTTGTTCTGTAGGACATTAGCAAATCTGATACAAGGAGTGTCTTAAAAAGTGCTTACAGTTATGACTTGCTCTTTCCTGCCACTGGGAACACTTCCATCACTTGTGAGAAACTCCTGCTAACCAGAATGGATGATGAGAGACATGTGATCATCGTCCCATCTGACTAACCAGCAGCCAAATGAGGTAGCCCCTTCAACCAACTAGCCTACCAACCACCAGGTAGGTAGGCCAGGCCACTGTAGATCATCTAGGCTTGGCTATGCTGTCCCAGACCAATAGAAACCCCATAGAACCCACAGACCAGTGAAAAATAATTTTTATTGTTTTAACATTAAACCAATCAGTTTTGAGATGATTTGTTTTGAAATAAAAGACAACTGATACCCAAGACATTTGTTTGCATATGTTGGGCTGGATTTGTTTGGGTATACTTCTTGGGGCCACTGAGCACCTTGAGAACCACCATGCATCATCATCATATAGTTGACATATGTTACCTTAAGTTCACCCATCAGATTTTTCATAGTTTTGCTTATTTATAACAGGGATAATCTTAAACATTGTGACTGTTGCATTTCAACTTGTTCTGTAAAAGTAATACCATTTGTATGGTTTTCATTAATTTTATTGCTTTTTTAAAATAAAGGTTGAGCCCTGGACAGTTTGGCCCAGCGGTTAGAGCGTCGGCCTGCGGTCCAGAGAGACCCAGGTTCGGTTCCTGCTAAGGGCATGTACCTCGGTTGTGGTTTGTCCCCGGCCCTGGTTGGTCGTGCGGGTGTCAGCCACTCGATGTGTCCCTTTCAGGTCGATGTTTCTCTTTCTCTCTCTGTTCCTCTCTCTCCCTCCCACTCTACCTGAACAAAATAAATAAATAAATAAAATAAAGGTTGAATTGTGTAAATATTGGGTATCATTTGTATGTATTGTTATCAATTTAATCTTAGTCCGGCTGGTATGGCTCACTGGTTGAGCATTGACCCATGCACCAAAGGTCGATTCCCGATCAGGGCACATGCCTAAATTGTGGTCCCAATCCCCAGTCAGGGGGCATGCAGGAGGCAGCCAATTGATATTCTTTCTCATCAATGTTTCTTTCTCTCTCTCTCTTCCCCTTCCTCTCTCTCTAAAATCAATAAAGAAAAAAAATGTATTTTTAAGAAAACATTTATAAATTTAATCTTAAATGTACAGGACATAAAAGCTAAGAATCAACACAAAAATGGCCATATTATATAATAATTACCTTAGTCATAACTAGTGAAGGGAAAATGTCTTTACTTTCTGTTTATGATAGCCAACTTGTTAATTATTGATGTAAGTGTGCCTAATCTTAATGAGATTTGGTGTTTTAGCATGAGTGGGTATCAATTTTGGGACTCAGAGAACATATGAAATGTTTTTCTATTGAAATTAATGGTGATTACATTTTCAACTTGCATCAGCCTCACAAGAGGTTTTTCAGGATTGATTACCCTGAGGACTGTCCTACATTTACTGTACTTTTTACTGTCATGGCAAATTAAAATGTAACCTGATGGCCCTGGCCAGTTTGCTCAGTGGTTAGAGCATCAGCCCTGAGACTGAAGGGTCACAGGTTTGATTCTCAGCGCACATACCTTGGCTGCAGGTTTGATTCTCACCTCAGTCGGGTCGCATCAATGTTTCTTTCTCTCTCCCTCCATCCCTTCCATTCTATCTCCATTCTATCTCCATCTAGAAATCAGTGGGAAAATATCCTCAGGAGAGGATTAACAAAATAAATAAATAATTAATTAAAAATAAATAAATAAAATGTAACCTGATGACTATGGTTTCTTCTTGTCCTGAATCAAGGTATAGCCTCAGAGAGCTTCAATTAGCATGTGTAAGCCTCTGCTGAACAAATAGTATTAGTGGGGTAAAAAAAGAATGTGACAGTCCAAGGGGGAGCCTAAAAGGGGGTGTATAAAGTCTACACATTCCTGAGAGGACCTCTTTCAGTGTCCAGTGTGTTTTCCTAGGGGGGTGAGGGGAGAAAGGGAGATATGCCCATTAGACTGACTCCTGGGTCCCTTCTTTCACAACACTTTTTATATTTTGAATCAGACAATTGATATTTGGTGTCTGATATCTTCAGGTTCTTGACGTGTCAGCCTCCACAAGCCAGTCAACCCTGGGAACCCTGAGGCCTAAAGCTGAACTTTGAGAAGGTCTTCTAAGTAATAAGTCCTCCTGGCAGTGGGCAACCAATACTCCCCTGCAGGTAGCAGCTCTCATTGCAAAGGTCCTTTCCAAACCTGTGACTCTGGGAATTGCCAACATTCTGAGAACTGCCTTGACTATATTATTCATTCCCTTACCTGGGAATAGAAGAGGTCAGACCTCTAAGGCAAGTAAAAAGGCCAATCCCAAGGTAACTCATCTTTGAAAACATTGGATCATTTCATTCTCCTTGATATTTAATTGAAAGCTGTCTTTGCCAAGCTCCACCCAGATTTCTGTGGTGGCCCGGCACTCACTCAGCTCTCCCACAGGCTGCCAGGACAAAAGGGAGCAGGAGGCAATGCAAGTCATCTGTCTGTGACTCTGGTTGGGGCTCTTTGGGAGCCATCTGGTCCATCTGACAGAGCTGTTATCAACCAGATTTATAACAAGTGCTGGTGAGACTAAGGAGAGGGGGTGCCTGAGCTGAAGTATGCCTGGCAGTGAGCTTGGTTAGCTGGAAGAATCATGAGGCCAATCAATTCCTGTAAATGTGTCCACAGACACCTACACATGCCCAGGGGTTTTACATCCATCAAAAACCTTTATTCCAAGCACCAACATTGAATATTGAGTTATCAAGGACAGTAATATGCATTTTATATTGTTAAGGTTGTCCTTTCTGAGTTAAAAACAAAAATAAAAACAACATAAATTTTAAAAGAAAAGTTTAGAGAAGTTATGAAGGATACCAGGCAAGTATTTTGAAAACATGAGCTCAGAGGATGCAAGGTGTCCTGGGGAACTTAAGTGGAAGAAAAGTTTCCTAAATACAGGGTGGGGAGCACTTGCTTTTGTTACGTTTGAGGTGTTTGGGACCCTGGTTCATGGTGTCTTCTTTATTGCCCCCACAAAGCTATGTTCCTGTTGCAAGCTTAATGCTATTTTTTTTTAATGTTTCTTTTAATTGATTGTTTTTAGAGAGAAGAAGGGAAAAAGAGAGAAACATCAATCAGCTGCCTTCTGCATGCCCCCTACTGAGGACTGAGCCTGAAACCGAGGCATGTGCCCTGACAAGGAATTGAACCAGGACCTCTCAGTCCATGGGATGACGCTCAATGCACTGAACCACACTGGCCAGGTGCAAGCTTAATATATATCTATATCTGAAATTTTATTAAGGTGAAATATTTCAGTACCAGAGAGGTTGAAAAGGTGGTTTATACCCCATGCCTTCATTTTACTTTTATGGCAAGAGCATATGTTGAATGCTTTGATTGATTCAAACACATCTTTTTTTGCTCTTGTTAATCCTCACCCCAGGATATTTTTCTATTACTTTTTAGATAGAATGAAAGGCAAGAAGAGGAGAGAGAGAGAGAGAGAAATATTGATGTGAGAGAGACACATTGATTGGTTGCCTCCCCCACCATGGCCAGGGATCAAACCTGTAACTCAGGTACATGCCCTTGACCAGGAAACGAATGCGAGACCATTCAGTCCTCGGGCTGATGATCTAACCTGCTGAGCCAAACTGGACAGGGGTTAAGGCATGTTTTTAACCCTGCTGCAATTTCAGGGATTAACACATAACCTAATTTGGGAATCTGATTCAGAAACTTCATTGCTGAAAACTAATCTGGGTGTTTCCAGTCTCTCCAATTAAAATGAAAATTTGATTTTAGAGTGCTTATAACTGCCCTGAGATTATGTTAGAAGAGAATAGAGTGGTTATAAAACTAACCTATCTAATAATAATATCTTCCTGACCAGTTTCCTTCCATGCTTCCTCCTCCTCCAACCTCCCTCCCACCATCCCCACCAGGGGACAAAAAGGACAAAATATTTAGCTTAACACTGTGGTCATCAAGCAGTCAGTTCTTTTCTAATATGGACAGTTCAGCCCTCCAGTTTCACTTCTGGAATTCAAGTGCTAGGAGAGGGGTATTTACATTTGTGTATATTTCCACAACTCCTTCCTTCTCACTCCCTAAGCCCATGCAGCCTCTGTGTTGCTTGCTTTAACATTGATGATGGCATGGGCAATGACCAAATTTCCTGCACCTACAATATAGGAGCAGCCCGACTAACTCTAATAGTTTGATAAAAACTTAAAATGAGTTAATAACAAAATGTGAGGGCTCTCTTCTTACTAAAAATGAATAGTTACTCAAGAAAAACAGTTATAGCCATTAAGAAAAAAGAAAAAAATTGAATGATTATTTAATTTTTTGAAAAATAATTTTTCATCTTAACAATAAAGATAGTTATAATACATGTCCTAACCTTAGACTCAAGTTTAATTTTTGTTTTATTTGGTAATTAGAAAAAATAGAGACTTCCGGTCAAGATGGCGGCATAGGTAAACATGGTATGGCGGCCTCCCATAACCACATCAAAGTTACAACTAAACTACAGAACAACCATCATTCAAAACCACCTGAAATCAAGCTGAATGGAAGTCCTACAACTACAGAATTAAAGCAGCAGCCGCACTGAGACTGGTAGGAGGGGTGGAGGCTGCCGGGCTGGTCCCACACCCACGTGTGGAGGATAAAATCAGGATACCTCGGCTGGGAAGGTCCTCTCTGAGGACTAAGGGGTCCCCGTCCCACACCAGGCAACCTGCTCAGGGTTCCAGTGCCAGCAAGAGAAGTCCCCATCACTTCTGGCTATAAAACCAGAGGGAACTGAGGCTCAGGGAGGCTGAGGCTGCTGAAGCCCCAGGTATCTCCTCTTAAAGGGCCCGCGCACGAACTTACTCAGACTCTCTCCCTCCAGGCTTCAGCATGGGGAAGGCAGCTTAAAAGGCACCAGAGACATATGGGCAAGAACTGAGTTGTTTGGTATTGAAGCAAGGGCTAGAGAGGCAGCTTTCTCCTGGATACATGTGCTGTCGGAGGCCTTTGTTCCTTTGGTGAGCCCTTCCCTGAGGTGGCAGACAGCCACCATATCTGGGACTCCAGCTACCTGGCTCACACTGGTTGCCCTGCCCTGGTGATTCCCTGAGGCCCTGCCCAACCCAACTTTCAGGCCCACCCAAGCTGTTGCCGGTTGGTTAACTATAGGATTGGCCTGTCTTGGATCCTGCTTCAGGTATTCCTAAATTCTTTCAAACAATCAGCATCTGGTTTCAGCTAGCCCCATACCTCTCATTAAGTAATACATAAAAACAAACATAGGGAGGCAGTCATATGAGGAGACAAAGAAACAGGTCCCAAATGAAAAAAACAGAACAAAACTACAGGAAAAGAACTAAGTGAAATGGAGATAAGCAACCTAACAGATGCTTATAAGGATGCTCAATGAACTTAGTGAGAACCTCAGTGAACTTAGTGAGGGCCTCAAGAGCATAAAAAAGGACCAGTCAGAAATGAAGGATGCACAGTCAGAAGTAAAGGAGGCACTAACTGAAATAAAGAATAATTTACACAGATTCAATAGTAGAGTAGGTAAAGCCAAGAAGCAAACCAATGATTTGAAATATAAAGAAGCAAAAATAAACAATACCCAATCCAAACAGCAAAAAGAAAAAAGAATCCAATAAAATGAGTACAGTGTAAGGAGCCTTTGGGACAACTTCTAGCATCCCAACATTCGCATCATAGGGGTGCCAAAAGGAGAAGAGAGAGAACAAGAAATTGAAAACCTATTTGAAACAATTATGGCAGAAAACTTCCCTAACTTGGTGAAGGAAACAGACATACAAGTCCAGGAAACACAGAGAGTCCCAAACAAGATGAGCCCCAAGAGGCTCACACCAAGATACATCATCATCAAAACGCAAAATGTTCAAGACAAAGAGAGAATCTTAAAGCAGCAAGAGAAAGGCAGCTAGTTACCTACAAGGGAGTTCCCATTAGGCTGTCAGCTGATTTCTCAAAAGAAACTTTGCAGGCCAGAAGGGAGTGATGAAATATTCAGAGTGATGAAAAGCAAGAACCTTCAACCAAGATTACTCTATCCTGCAAAGCTGTCATTTAGAATCAATGGCCATATAGTTTCCCAGACAAGAAAAAGCTAAAGGAGTTCATCACCACCAAACCATTATTATATGAAATGTTGAAGGGTCTTCTTAAAGAAAAAGATAAAAAATATGAACAAACAAAATGGCAATGAATACATATCTATCGACAATTGAATCTACAAACAAAATGAACAAGCACAACAGAAACATTCTCATAGATATAGAGAACATTTTGTTGGTTGCCAGATGGGAGGGGGGCTGGGGGAATGGGTGAAAAAGGTGAAGGGATTAAAAAGTACAAATTAGCCCTGGCCAGTTTGGCTCAGCGGTAGAGCGTCAGCTTGCTGTCCAGAGAGACCCGGGTTTGGTTCCCGCTAAGGGCATGTACTTCGGTTGCATTTTGTCCCCGGCCCTGGTTGGTGGCAGCCACTCGATGTGTCCCTTTCACGTCGATGTTTCTCTCTCTCTCTCTCTCTCTCTCTCTCTCTCTCTCTCTCTCCCTCCCTCCCTCCCTCCCTCCCTCCCTCCCTCCCCACTCTATCTGAACAAAAAATGAAAAAGTGTCCTTGGGTGAGGATAAAAAAAAAAAAAAAAGAAGTACAAATTAGTTGTTAGACTGACAAACCTCAAAGGGAAAGGGGAGTGGGGTGGGAAGAAATAAACCAAAGAACTTACCAATGGACACAGACAACAGTGTGGGGAAAGGCAGGAGGGGGACAGGAGTGGGAAGGAGGGGAGCAATAGGGGAAACATGAGGAACATCTATAATATATTCAACAATAAAGATAAGTTAAAAAAATAATTAAGGAAAAATCTACAGTACTTATTAACTGATAGTTATCATGCACTAAGTATTTCACTTACATTTTTATCATTTAATTCTTACAATAACCCCCATTTTACAGGTGAGAAAACTAATATGGGAGTTAAGTAACTTGCCCAAGATTAAGTTTTATATTATAGGTAGCAGAGCTAAGATTTAAACCCAGGGCTGTCTGACTACAATTTATGCTGTTAATCACCAAGTTATATTTCTCCTATCAGTGTAAACATTTGACTTATCACCATTTGCGTTTCAATATACACTATACAATAGTGGGCCACAGAGAATTGATATGGTTCCATATTAGCTTTGTAATTTGGCTAAGAGAAGCTATGTGAAGTCCTAAATCAGAGTAAAATCAGATCATGCTGGACATGAAGCTGACCTGTACCTTTTTTTGCAGAGTACCAACTGAAAGAACTGGAACATAAGACACTAGCAAAAGATTAGAAACAGCTGGGTTGTCCCCAAGGAGGGCATGCTTCCCACTTCACTGTAGCCATGGAGAACAATGGCTAAGGGAGGACTTGCCAGGAAATAAGGAGAAAAATGACAAGATTTATTTTTCCTAAAGAGCAAAATCAGGTCTAATCTAAGAATTTGCTGGGAAAGGGAGTCTTCATAATGTACATCTACCAGAATTCCATAATTGCTTTGGACATAACTGGGTTGTGTTTCCCATTCTCTCTTTTCCATTTATTTCTTTATATCTTTACTCCATGCCTCTCTCTTCCAACTTCATGGAAGTTATAGTGAGGTCATATGAAATGACAGGCTTAGGTGGAAGGAGAGCCTTTAAACTGGTCTTTGCAATAGTGTTGAATTCCTCTGTTTAATTGAAATATCTCAGTGGACCTTTGTTTCTCAACGCCTTTTGTCCTGCTGTTGGAGTTCAATGGCTTCTCCAACCTTTCAAGACTCCACTTCTGGACTCCTATTCCTTTTCATTTCTGCTTGTGAAACAGACAACGAATGGGTCCGGGATGCCTGTCACTACTTGAGTCAATTAAGCAGGAACAAGTTTGAATCATATATGAACGTTTATTCCAATATTGCCAGCAGTGTGGGAGAGCAGTGGGTTATCCCACAAAATCTGCTCTGCACTCCCTCCATAGCCAGTAACTTACATTGGGTATTACATGGGGACATAGGCAAAAGGGAATGTCAGTGGGTAAAATGGTTGGGGAAGTAGGCAAAGGGAATATCAATGGCTTGTAACAGATTACAAGGCATGAGGAAGTAATGGGAGCTGGGGAATGTAGGCTGTCTCCAGTGCATCACCTCCAAGACTCCAAAGTTGTTAGTCTTTCCATAATAGGGTGGAGGGCAGTTCTCAGGTAAGGAGAATGGACAGCATTCCCAAGGTAAACTTCCAGGGCATCCAGCTCCCAGCCAGGTCAGAATGGGCTTTCTTCAATCAGAACAAAGCAATCACAATGAACAGAGTAAGATATTCAATATTTCTTATAACTATGGCTAGCACCCCATTATGATTCATTCTCTATTATTCTTTTATTCTCTCCCACTCCTTTCACTTGCAAACCAGTATGTTCTTGCCTGAGTTTATCTCTTGCAATATCTTGTTAAACACAGCAAGAAACAACCAATACACTCAAACATTCTGACTCGTAGTCCATGACTTCAGAATATCATGGAAAGGGATTTTTTACCCTCCTCAAGTATCCCTATTAAAAGTGGACACTGAAGCCCTGACCAGTTAGCTCAGCGGTTACAGTGTTGGCCTGAGGACCAAAGCGTCCCGGGTTCAATTCCTGGTCAAGGGCACGTACCCAAGTTGCAGGTTTGATCCCTGGCCCCAGTTGGGGTAGTATGGGAGGCAACCAATTGGTGTGTCTCTCACATCAATGCCTCTCTCTCTCTCTCCCCCCCCCTGCTCTCCCTCTCCCCCTCCCCCTCCCCCACCCTCTCCCTATCCCTCTCCCCAATCCCTTCCACTCTCTCTAAAAAAAAAAATCAATGAAAAAAATATCCTCAGGCCTGGCTGGTGTGGCTCAGTGGATTGAGCATAGTCCCATGGACGAAGAGGTCCTGGTTCAATTCCCAGTCAGGGCACATGCCCAGGTTGTGGGCTCCATCCCCAGTGAGGGGGCATGCAGGAGGCAGTTGATCAATGTATCTCTCTCACATTGATGTTTCTCTTTCTCCCTTTCTCTCTCTCTAAAAAAAAATCAATAAAAACGTATTTTAAAAAATATATCCTCAAGTGAGGATTAACAACAACAACAAAAAGAATATCAAATAAGTGAGTTTCCTGGTGTCTTGGAAATTTCCGTCATTGAGTAAAAGCTCATACTAAAAATAAAATTAGAGGAAACACTTTATTATTATTATTTTTGTATGTGCCCTTAGCGGGAACCGAACCTGGGACTCTCTAGTCCACAGGCTGACGCTCCAACTGCTGAGCCAAACCAGGCAGGGTGACTTTGACATTTTGAAGAGTTGGGGCCAGTTATTCGCACAGTGTCCCTCAATTTGGGTGTGTCTAATACTTCATTAGATTTGAGTTTGCATAGGTAGCAGGAATATCCCAGAAGTGACGGTGTGTTCACATTGATCCTACTATTGGTGATGTTAATTTTGATTACCAAGTCCTGGACAGATCCTCTAAGTCTCTCCACTGTAAAGTTACTATTTTTCCCTTTGTAATAAATAACTAACCTATATAATGGGGTTTAAATTCTGACAAGTCCAGGTAGGAAATTAAAGCTGCAAGAAGTGATGGCCCTCAGGCTGCTGTCTTGCTGCTTTATTGGCAATTTGGTTTCCCTGGTTTGTTTGGGAACCATCCTGGTGTCCTGGGCAATGCACTCTGCCAGTCTGGTTCAGGAGATTCGCTGCCTCTAGCAATTTTAAAATCTCTTTTGCATGTTTGATGTCCTTATTCCCTGAGGTTAAGAGTCCTCTTTCTTTCCATATTGCTCCACAGGCATGGACTACCATGAAGGCGTATTTAGAGTCTGTGTAGTTATCCAACCCAATTATCCCTGGGATAATTCTAAGGCTCTGATGAGGGCTTATCAGTTCAGTTTTTTGTGCCAAGGTTATTCATTAGAGTGAGGGTTTTTGACTGGCAAAATGAGGACGTTATAAGGAAACTGGAGTGGCTGAATTAATCCTTATTTTAATAATTTCTGCAATACTCATTGAATTCCTTTTTAAGGGGGTATTGTTTCTTTTATGGGCTCTGTGTCCCTTCTTTTAGGTTAATTTTTACAGGTTGGGTGTTAACCACCCTACCCAGGGTTCCATCAGCCCAAACAGCTCAAGCCACCTGGTCTTAAATCTCAGGTGGGAAAAGTTCACCTCCAGGTCCTTCCGGGCAACTCAGGAACACCTGGAGCTGGAGCACAGGTTCCAGCAGGACTTCTAAACATAATTGGTGTTTCTCAGGGTAACAAGTTATTTGAGCATGCAATTTACAAAGTAATTCTTGGCCTAACAATGGAATGAGGCAGTCTGGCATGTAGAGAAAACTATGTGTAAGTTTCTGACCCACGAGCTGGCATTATAGAGGTTGAAGGAATGCCTGTTTTTGTAACTGTCCTGTCATCACCGCAGCTGAACTTTTCTTGGTTTGTTTTGTATTTAGCACTGAATATGTAGCTCCTGCATCTATGAGGAAGTCAATTAGCTTGTTCTCCACTGTCAATTATACCTGGGGCTCCTGTGGGGAAATAGTAATAGGTCGGAGGTGTCAAGGGGGGCGGGCCCCTGGATCTCTAGATTAATCATTCCTTTCTAGTTTTTCTTGGTGAGGTTTTCTATTTTATTATTCCTTTTTTTAAAAATACGTTTTTATTGATTTTTTTTTTAGAGAGAGAGGAAGGGAGAGATAGAAACGTCTATGTGAGACAGTACCATCCCTCGGCTGCCTCCTGCATGCCCCCTAGTGGGGATTGAGACCCAAACCCAGGCATGTGCCCTGACAGGGAATTGAACTGGGACCTCTCAGTACTTGGGAGGATGCTCAATTCATGGAGCCACAACAGCCCAGGCTATTATTCTTTTTCAGTTTCGGGCAGTCCTTTCTCCAATGGCCTTCTTCTTTGCAATAAGCGACTAGTCGGTCTTTTTATTTTCCTTTTGGGTGCTGTCTCTCCTTCTGGTTTTCTCACACTGTTTCTAAGAAAACCATGGCCTGCTTTCATTTCCTTGTTTCCTGGGCATGGTAAAATTTAAAGGCTATGTCCACCAGCTGGGAGGTATTCATTCCCAATGCCCAGGCTAAATGTCGGAGCTTCCTTCTGATATCTGGGGCACTTTGCCCAATAAAAGTCATGTTTACCATCTGGACATTTTCTGTTCCCGGTGGGTCAGCATCAGTGTGCTTTGAAAGGCTTGATAGAGCCTTTCTAAAAATTTAGAAAGATATTGTCTTTGTTTCTGTTGAGTGGTCTATATCATATTCAGGCTCTTTTGTTTAGGCAGCCTTTTCTTAAGCCCTTCTAATACGCACCATTATTTATTTATTTATTTATTTTTTATCCTCACCCGAGGATATTTTTCCATTTTTTGTACAGATAGAGTGGGAGGGAGAGAGAGGAAGGGAGAGAGAGAGAGAAACATCGACGTGAAGGGACACATTGAGTGGCTGCCACCCGCACGACCAACCAGGGCCGGGGACAAACTGCAACCGAAGTACGTGCCCTTAGCGGGAACCGAACCCGGGCCTCTCCGGACCGCAGGCTGATGCTCTAACCGCTGAGCCAAACTGGCCAGGGCTAATACGCACCATTTTTAATGTTCTAGGGAGGCTAGGTCCCCATCATTCGGGTCCCAGTGGGTTCTGTAAGGGAATTGCCCTAGCTGGGTTGGGGTCCTGTTGGGATTCTCTTGATGAAATCTGTTTATTAGCCTTATTTATAACTAGCCACATTTTGTCTGCCATTAGTGGGATGTTAAGGAGAGCCTGTATATCTGCCCAGTTTTGATAGTGAGTGGCAAGAGTGGAGGCAATAAGACCTTACATTTTCTTAGGATTCTTCCTTTATGAGGAGTTAAAATTCCTCCAATTCAATAAATCTGAAGTGGAAAATGGAGTATGGGCCCATAGTGGCCAGTGGGCTGGCCTTCCTGGTTTATTTTGCCTATAGGGTATCGCCTCAAATGGAATTGTCCTGCTCTGGATAGGGATGCTCCCTGGCTAACTTGAGTGCCCTGTCAGGTGACAGTGGAGACCATTCCTTTATCATATAGGGGTGGGGCTGTCTCCCCTCTGGGTCCTATTTCAGGGGTATCTAACAGTAGGGGTGGTGGTGGTCAGGGGGAAATCTTCCTGCTTTTTATCCTGGGTCCCTCAGTTTAGGGCATTAGAGATTCATCCCCTCATTTCCCTTTTTTCCTGTGTCTTACTCTCAGGGAGGGGTTTTGAAGCCAATTCCTTTCTCTGCATCATTAGTTTGTTCCCTTTCTTTGCCAAATTCTTATTGTGTAAAGACAAACACCTGGACATAAAGGATTTTGTCCCATCTTCCTGACCATTGGTAAAACAATTTCAACTGTATGATGGTGTAGTTATTTAGGGAACCATTTAGGGGTCATCGCCTCTTATAGTCTAAAGTATACATAGGCCAAGCAGTGTTACAATAGAAAACCAATTCCTTGTTAGTCATCGGATCACAGCTGAACATGGACCAATCTGCTAAAATTTGGCCCAGTGGGTTCCCTTCAGGAGTTGAAACAGAACAACCCCCATTGCACGAAAGTACAAACCAAAACCACAACCATGGCAAGACCCCAAAGTGGGAACACATGAACAAAACTTAGATCCTTAATTCCATTAGTCCAAATGAGTGCTCACAAGCAAGTCTTAATATCTTATCCTCTTCCAACCAATACTGCAGGTGGTCCTGACAGGACCCAGAAGGAACAAAGCCCAAGCAGTAGGGATATAGGACCACTGGTGTACACGCTGGTTTGACTTACCCAGTCTTCGAGTTTGTCTGCTCTCTAGGAACTCATTTCCTTTCACTAGCCAAGCATTTCACATGGTTGACACCCTGAGAAGGCGTGAGGAGAAATTCCCCCAGAAAATCTCTCAGCAGCTGCTGAGAAATCTCCACAGTCTCGCTCTTCCTGGGTCAGCCTGCCACAGGCAGCTGGGATCCCAGCCTGAGCCCTCTAGGACTTACCGAGGTCCAGGTTATTTCACCAGAGTTACCAAAAACTATAACTGAACAAAAAACACAGATTGGCTGCCTGCTATAAAGAAAACCAAACTGTGAGGCAGGTGCTGGTGCAAAAAGAAAAGAGGTTTTACTTAGGAGTCACAAGACCTGGGAGAATGGCTGACTTCTGTTTCAAACACCAATATCATCGCCTCCCTCTCAAAGATCATCCCACTTCCTGCTCAAACTGGCTGATCTTATAGGGATAGGCAGGGAAGGGAAGGGCTTTTTTTTTTTTCCTATCCAATTATCTTGCTAGCTTTTGGTGTACTTGGGCCCTATCCATTTATTTTTCTAGCTTTGGCGCACTGGGTGTAAGAACCTCCTCCTGTGCCATCTTGGCCAGTGGAGGAGAATCCCCTGCGCTCCTACTGGCTGTCTATGGGTAACATTCCCTCTGTAGGATATTCTGACTCAGTTGTCTGAGGATAGAGGAACATTTTACTGGGGCAGTTATTCTTGAGCTACATGAAATGTTGCCTCTCATGTAGAAGTCTTGCTGCCCTTAACCCTCTCAATTATCTAGAAAAGTGGGGAGAATATTTTCTAATATTCTAGAAAAGGAATATTAAAACTTAAATTAGCTAAATCATCAAACACACTTGAGTTCACATGGCCTTAAGTACTATCCTTGGCTCTTAAAACCTTTGTGTTCTTCCCCTTCAGGAACTCATAGGTTATCTCCCTATGAATTGGTCACTAGCAGGGCAGGCAAGCCCATATGACTAGGAATCTCTCCTATACTTGATTCTAACCTCTTATAGGCAGAGTTGGTTAAATATTATAAAGGCTTAACCCAGTATACTCAGTCTGATCACCAATAGGTACAGGCCACATTCCCTTGCCAGCCACCTGACTTCTAAACCACCTTAGACCAGGTGGTTGGGTATTCTGGCAATATCACAGAAAGTTAGACCTTATTTTTTAAAAAAGGACCTTACCACAGCAATCAAACTACAAAGGATCAACCTTTGGATTCATGTTACTCCGCTAAAGTGATATTATCCATTGCACAACAATAAAAATGACAAAAATGCACTTATTGGAAATTTCAAACTGAAGTTACTAGAGAGTGGCCCCAAAGCAGTGATTCTTAGAAGTTGCTACTGAACACAAGAACCTCAGCATAAGCTGATGACAATATGAAGTAGAAAGAAAGCCTCTATTTAAGAGCCACTGACTGACATGCAATTCTTTTCATGGTTTTGTTCTTTACCTACTGGCCATAATTTCCCACTCTATGTGTTTAAGTTTATATAATTAAATAAAGAGTTGTTTTGTAATCATTTCAGACTTGTAGAAAAGTTGCAAAATTAGTACAAAGAATTCCCATGAACTCTGCCCCCAGACTCTACAAATGTTTCCATTTTACCACATTTGCTTTATCATTCTTTTTTTTTTTTAATTGATTTTTTATTTTGAGAGAGAGAGAGAGGGAGGAAGAGGGAGAGAGAAAGAGAAACATGGATGTGAGAGTGAAGAGCTAATCGGCTGCCCCTGTACACCCCCTAGCTGGGATGGAACACAAAACCTCGGCATGTGCCCTGACAGGGAATCGAACCAGCAACCTTTTAATGCACAGAATGACCAACTGAGCCATACTGGCCAGGGCACTTTAGCATTCTTTATCTTTCTGTATCCATATTGTTACCATATTCTGTGAACCATTTGAGAGTAATTTGTGCCCTGGCTGGTTTGGCTCAGCGGTTGGAGCGTTGGCCTGCGGACCAGAGAGTCCTGGATTTGGTTCCCGCTGGGGGCATGTACCAAAAAAAAAAAAAAAAAAAGAGAGAGAGAGAGAGAGTAATTTGCTGACACAATTTCCCCTTATTCCTAAATATTTTAGTGTTTTTCAAATGTCCCCAAAATATACTTTATTATTATTATTTTTTAGATTCTTATTTATTAGAAGTACTGCTTTTCAGGGAAGGGAAACCAGAATTTACAGCAAAAATTCTGTTAAATGCTTTAAATACAAAGCTATGGTTGTCACCTGGTTGTCTGGCACTCCTCCTGCCCACGTACAAGCAGGCAAAGTAAGGAACTGCTACATTGGGGCGCGTAACCGAGCGGGACGTCAGTGGGATCTCTGGCTGCTGCAGGGCACGGGGACAGAGAGCAGGGCACCAGGTGGTGTTCTGTGCCTCTGTGCCCACGATAACCATGAATGGGCAGATGTAGCACCCATCGCATGACCAAGATACAGGACCCATGGCCCAGACTTCTCAAGGATGAATGTCTGGGTTACCATTGCAGAAGCCCCTTAAGTTAGCAGAAGTGTTGAACAAAGGTGAAATAAATCTAAAGTAGAAGAAGGAGATAAATACCTATTATGTCCCTTATTATGTGGCTAGTCCCATTAATCAACCTCCTGAAGTTTGTTCTGCTGTGTTTTAAAGGAATAATGACTAGCTTCCACCTTGAAGAATCAGTTACCAGACAGAGTGAACCCAAGATGGGACAGAAGTCAATAACAGCGGTGACACAGTTGACACTTCCCTCAAGGCAGCCTCGTGGCAGTCCCTACTCCCTGTACACAGGTGGCTTTGGGCTGCAAGCACCATGACCTTCTTTCTGAAGGCATTCTCTAGTCACACAAGCTGATTTGGTCTAGGTACCGGACTAGCCCAAAGTGCCAGGAAGCTAATTTCCTCAAAAGGAGACCTCAACTAATGTTAGTTGAAAGTTGGTGGATGAATAATCAATCCGCCTCACTCTCGGGTGGGACAACTCTGAGGCTGATTGTAGATGGTTTCCCAGAGGCCCCCCAGTGGGGTCAGGCCTCCGTTTCCCACATGGCGATGTGGCTCGTGAACGCAGTCCACACCGGCTTCCTTCCCTTCCCCAGCTCCTGTGGTTCCTTGTGTTATTGCAGAGGTTCTGGTATCTTCTCAAGGGGTGGGTGCCTTAAACAGACGAGGGCAAAGGTTGTTTCCCTTGGGCTTTAGCAGGGAAAGGGCAGACTGGACTGGAACTCAGGATTTGGAGGGGGCTCAGAGCTTTTGCTGAGTTACAGCCACGCAGGACGGTGGCCATCTTGCTCCTTCCCAGGGCTCTCCAAAATATACTTTATAGCAAAATAAAATAATGACCTTATTTCTAGTCCAGATCACACATTGCTTATAAAATTGTCAAGTCTCTTTATTTTCCTTTAAGTTAATAATCTACAGTCTGTCTTCTATAACTTTGATATTTTTGGAGAGTACAGGCTTGTTATTTTATACAATATCCTTCAATTTGAGTTTGCCTGATTGAACAGAGGATATACATTTCTGGTAGGAAAATTATGGAAGTGGTGTCATTTATTTTTCTTGGTGCATCATATCAGGAGGCATATGATGTCAATTTTTCTGATTACTTGTGATGTTAACTTTGATCATTTGGTTAAAGTGGTGTCTGCATTTTCTCCATTATAAAGTTACTCTTTTTCCCTTTGTAATTAATAAGTATTTTATATGGAGAGACACTGAGAAGCTATAAAAAATATTTTGTTTCTCATCAACTCTCATTAACTAGTGTTAGTATCCATTCATGCTTTTTTTAAAATTTTTTTTAATTTTTAATTTTATTTTTGTTACAGATGTTTCTCCTTTTTTACCCCATTGACACCCTCCTCCCCATCCCCCCGCCCCATCCCCAGCTTTGTTGTCCATGTCCATTGGTTATGCATATAAGTTCTGTGGTTTATCTCTTCCCTCCCCCCACCACCCTCTCTTCTGGGAATTGTCATTCTGTACCCTACTTCCACGTTTCTGGGTCTACCCTATTCCTCAGACTGTTATGTTCATTATATTCCATAAATAAGTGAGATCATGTGGCATTTGTCTTTTTCTGCTTGGTTTGTTTCACTTAGGATAATACTTTCCAGGTCCCTCCATGTCGTCTCAAAGGATAAGAGATCTTTCTTTCTTACCGCTGCATAGTACTCCACTGTGCCATTCATGCTTTTTGCCTAAACAATTATTACCACATTTATTGCCAAATGGTGATTTTTCTAATTCAATTTTGTAATTCTTTTTATATTTATTGGTTGGTCTTTCTTTCTTTTTTGGTGGTATATGCCCCGATCGTGAACCGAACCCAGGACTCTCTGGTCCACAGGCTGGCGCTCAATGACTGAGCCACACTGGCTAGGGCTGTTACTGGGAGCCTTTTCAAATTGTCTTCTGTGTTACTTTGAAGTGATTCCACCATTCTTTGAGCACTTTCTGAAAGAACATATTGTATTTTCCCTGGATTCACCAATTTCTTCAAAGAGCCCTGGTTCTTTAGGGGAGAATGGTATTTAAGAGAACAAGATCTGGCCCTGGACAGTTTGGCTCAGGGGTTGAGTGTCAGCCTGTAGACCAGAGAGTCCTGGGTTCAGTTCCTGCTAGGGGCACGTACCACAAAAAAAAAGAAACAAAATAAGATCTGGATTATTAGTGTGGTGTTATTTTGTTGTTGCTTTTAGGCCCTCTCAAAATATAGACCCAGAAAATTATATATATTGTGTAATTAATATAGTTATAAATTTAATATTTATTAAATTTATATATAATATGTATACATATATGTGTGTATATAGCTCCCTCTGCCTATCAAAAACATGAATAGATATGGACATCTTTAATTTTCAGTTCAACACCATCAGGTTAATTCTTGTCTTTCATTTTTCCATATTTGTAACTCTCTTGAACAGTGAGAAACCTGGCTCACATTCGCCACAATATATTTATATGCTCAGTCCTAGAATACACATAAAGTAACTTAAGAATTATAACCCATATCACTGTGAAAAACAAACACAGTAACTAGAGTTCAATATTGGTTACCAGGTTTTTTTGGTCTTTAGCCTCAGGGTATATAGTCAACATACTGTGTTCAAAAGTTATTTTCCTCCCCTTCAGTGTAATTAAGTTATTCACTTGAAAATGCAGGTGGGTCACATGTTATATTCCATTTGGGGGTCCCACATCCCCAGCCTTATTGATGTCCCTTTTTGAATATTTGAGACACTAACATGGTTCTACAAGTCTGAACTAGCCCAGCTGGTATGGCTCAGTGGTTGAGTGTTGACCCATGCACCAAGAGGTTGCCAGTTTGATTCCTAATCAGGGCACATGCCCAGGTTGTGGATCCAATCCCCAGTGAGGGGCATGCAGGAGGTGGCCATTTGATGTTCTTTCTCATTGGTGTTTCTCTCTCTCCTTCTCCCTTTCTCTTTCTCTAAAATCAATAAAGAAACAAAAATTTAAGTCTGAACTGTACAAGAAGGCATACAGTATTCAGAGAAGTGCCCCCCTCTCTATCCCTTCCAATCTGTTTCCATCTCCCTTTCTCTCCATCCCATTATGACCACCTTCTTCTTTTTTTTTTTTTTTTTTATCCTCACCGGAGGACATTTTTCCATTTTTTGTTCAGATAGAGTGGGAGGGAAAGAGAGGGGGAGAGAGAGAGAGAGAGAGAAACATCGACGTGAAAGGGACACATCGAGTGGCTGCCACCCGCACAATCCAACCAGGGCTGGGGACAAACTGCAACCGAGGTACGTGCCCTTAGCGGTCTCTCCGGACCGCAGGCCAACGCTCTAACCGCTGAGCCAAACCGGCCAGGGCGTGACCACCTTCTTGTAGGCAACCAATCTCATTAGTTTTCAGTTTATCCATCTTCTGTTGTTGTTATTTTTTGTTTGTTTGTTTGTTTTGCATTTATCTTCAGATATAGTGGGAGGGAGAGAGGGGGGAAGAGAGAGAAAGAAACATCAATGTGAGAGAGGCACATCGAGGGGTTACCACCCACAAGACCCCAACTGGGGCCGGGGACTAACTGCAACCGAGGTATGTGCCCTTAGTGGGAACTGAACCTGGGACTCTCTGGTCCACAGCCTGACACTCTAATCGCTGAACCAAACCGGCCAGGGCAGCAAAAACTCTTAATAACTAGTAACCACCATCACAAACCTAACAATGCCAAGCTGCCAATACCATTTATTGTCATGTTTAGAGTAGAATATTTTTGCTTACACAAAAATTAAACTAAAAAGTCTAAAGCGGGGACCAGTTTGTGTGATCAAATTTACAGAATTGACAGCGCAGTGGAAGAATCATTGGTATGGTTCATCCCAAAAAATGCTTAATCTATGGAGCTCTTGTTACAGAAGCATACCAAAGCATTCTTTCAGACATTTTAAGTTAGTTTAAAATGGAAGTAGTCCAGGTCCACTGACTTTACCATGATCCATGATGAGAGTTATGGATTATATAGGCCTGAACACCGTTCCACGATAGCTCCTAATGAGTGATACTTGATTTGTGGAATAAAGGCCTCCTGGTTACTCCCTGCAAATTGGCAGTAAGTTTGTACTTATGGCACTGTTGCCTGCATTCATTCATCCATCCATCCATCCATCTATTTATTTAGAATGTTTATGGCAGCTTAATTTATTATAGCAACTGACTGAAAGAAAACAAATATCTTTCAAGAAGAGAGTGACACAGCTGATCATCATTACTCATGAATTCCACATTAGCAAATTCATCTACTCGCTAAAATTTATTTGTAACCCCCAAATCAGTATTTGTGGTGATTTTAGGGCCATTCGCAAATAAGTACATGTGTGCTCAGAGCAGTGAAAAATCGGAGTCACCCAGAGCAAGTGTTCCCAGCGGAGGTGGAATCGTGTGCCTGCATTTAGAATAATTCAGGATCTCACCTTTGGGTCAGATCTTTACTCTGGATATATGTGAGCAAGCCTTGCCATAATGTCTATGGACATAGGTGTGAATTTAACTTTGAGAACACAGACCACTGAAAGAGGATTGGAAATTATTTTTCTGTCCCCAGGCAACTTCACAACATGCCTTGCAGGGGACACATAAGTTTGGGAGAGTTCTTCAAGTGTATAGCTATACAAATGACTGTAAGCTTAACAAAGACCTCCCAAGCTTTACATTTGTTACTGTAAGAAGTCACCAAAATAGGGAATAAGCCAAAATAGGGTGGCCTTACATATCCTCCTTATCTCACAAAAAGGAGCTTGTACTGCTCTACAGTAAAATGTTACAGTTATAGTACCAAATATCTTTCAAAGAGATTTTTGACATTACCAAAAAAGCAGGAGACTGGGGGAACAAAGGAGAAACATCTGTAACAAAAATAAATTAAATAAATTTTTTAAAAAGTAGGAGAAACTACAAAGTCTTTCACCCCAGAAAAAATATGGGTCAAATCTAGCCCACCACCTGTTTTTGTAAATAAAATTTTATTGCAACATAGTTATGCTTATGCATTTAAGTATTGTCCATGCTGCTTCTGTGCTGCTCCAGCAGAGTTGAGTAATTAGGACAGAGCCAGTATCATTTACAAAGCCTAAAACATTTACCTGCTAGCCCTTCACAGGAAAACAAACAAACAAACCCATCCCCATTTAGCCTCCCTTTCTTCATGATTTATCAGAGAGGACCAAAAGGAAGATGAAAATGGAAAATTCCATCTTGCCTGAAGGTCCGACTCATGCCCTCAGATACTTAAACAGGAAACTGTCAGACCAGTCAATATCAGAATTGGGCTGAAATACCCACAGACACAAAACCCTGCTTCAATAGGTCTGCTCTTGAAACCCATTCAGTCATGACTAACCCCACTTCAAGCCAATCAAAGGCAATCACTGCTATTTAACCTATACCCCACATTCCCCCATATAAACCCTATCTTTTTAAAATCTTGTATAGGGTCAAAATGTACTGGCCTGCTCCTATCACTTTGTCCTGATTAAATAAACAAAAGGCCAACTATGAAGCTTTCAGAGACAAACTGAGGAAGTACCAGCTGGCCTGCTACTCCTCTAAATGAATTTGTCCTCTAAACAAATTTGTTAGTGTTTAGAACTCAGAAAATAAAATAAATAGCAGGATAGATGTGTGCTGACCCAGTTCACCCAGTTCCCTTTTGCCTCAGCTCCCTCCCACCTCCGTTCTCTCCCGCTTATCGCTAACTGCCTCCGCTTCTGTACTTGCTTGCTTGCTCTTCCCCAAGGCCAACAAGAAATGCCAGTTGCAGAAGTTTGTAACAAACCCCCTATAAAATAAACAATCAGTTGAAAGTCGGGGCTGATCTCTGAGAACTGGGGATCAGTCTCCGGCTGGCTTTGCTCTCTATTTGGCTTTAATTTGGCTCTGGTGGTCTCTTGGTTCTCTTGTGCCACAACAGAAATGCAATGCTTTTGCCCTGGCCAGATTGCGCAGCAGTTAGAGCTTCAACCTGCGGTCCAGAGAGACCCGGGTTCAGTTCCCACTAAGGGCACGTACCTCAGCTGGCCCTGGTTGGGTCATGCGGGTGGCAACCACTCGATGTGTTCCCTTTACATTGATGTTTCTTTCTCTCTCTTCCTCACTCTCCCTCCCACTCTATCTGAAAAAAAAAAAAGGAAAAAATGTCCTCGGGTGAGGATTGAAAAGAAAGAAAGAAAGAAAGAAAGAAATGCAATGCTTTTATTTTTGTTTGATTAAAAAGAAAATGATCTATGCAAAACCATTTTTCTGTCCTTTTTAGAATTTAGATAATAGAGCAATTCTAAAATATGTATGTTTAAACCCTATCTTACACTTTATTCACAGAGATTACATGTCTCCTTGCAGTTCTCTCTTGCCTAGCAAGAGATCATTTCTACCTTTGTTTTTTTAGATTTGAAAGATTTATGAGCCCTGGCCAGTTTGGCTCAGCCGTTAGAGCGTCGGCCTGTGGTCCGGAGAGACCCGGGTTCGGTTCCCGCTAAGGGCATGTACTTCGGTTGCAGTTTGTCCCCGGCTCTGGTTGGTCGTGCGGGTGGCAGCCACTCGATGTGTCCCTTCATGTCGATGTTTCTCTCTCTCTCTCCTTTCCTCTCTCTCCCTCCCACTCTATCTGTACAAAAAATGGAAAAATATCCTCCGGTGAGGATTAAAAAAAAAAAAGAAAGATTTATGATTCCTTTAATACCAGCAAACCTAAAATATAACGACTTAACAAAAGAGAGGTTTCTTTCCTGTTCACATAGTAGTCTTGGACACTTGGACAGGTGTTTAGCCTGGTGGGGCAGCTCTCCTCCTCTCCTCCTCCTCCTCTCCTCCTCCTCCTCCTCTCCTCCTCCTCCTCCTCTCCTCCTCTCCACCTCCTCCTCTCCTCCTCCTCTCCTCCTCTCCTCCTCCTCTCCTCCTCCCCTCCTCCTCTCCTCCTCTCCTCCTCCTCCTCCTCTCCTCCTCCTCTCCTCCTCTCCTCCTCCTCCTCCTCCTCTCCTCCTCCTCCTCCTCTCCTCCTCCTCCTCCTCTCCTCCTCCTCCTCTCCTCCTCCTCCTCCTCCTCTCCTCCTCCTCCTCCTCTCCTCCTCCTCCTCCTCCTCCTCCTCCTCTCCTCCTCCTCCTCCTCCTCCTCCTCCTCTCCTCCTCCTCTCCTCCTCCTCCTCTCCTCCTCCTCCTCTCCTCCTCCTCTCCTCCTCCTCCTCCTCTCCTCTCCTCCTCTTCCTCCAGCTCTCCTCCTCCTCTCCCTCCAGCTCTCCTCCTCCTCCTCTCCTCCTCCTCTTCTCCTCCTCCTCCTCCTCCAGCTCTCCTCCTCCTCCTCTCTTCCTCTCCTCCTCTCCTCTCCTCCTCCTCCTATTCTCCTCCTCTCCTCCTCCTCTCCTCCTCCTCTCCTCCTCCTCCTCCCCTCCTCCTCCTCCTCCTCCTCTTCTCCTCCTCCTCCTCTTCTCCTCCTCCTCCTCCTCTCCTCCTCCTCTCCTCCTCCTCTCTTCCTCTCCTCCTCTCCTCTCCTCCTCCTCCTATTCTCCTCCTCTCCTCCTCCTCTCCTCCTCCTCTCCTCCTCCTCCTCCCCTCCTCCTCCCCTCCTCTTCCTCCTCCTCCTCTCCTCCTCCTCCTCTCGTCCTCCTCCTCCTCTCCTCCTCCTCCTCCAGCTCTCCTCCTCCTCTCTTCCTCTCCTCCTCCTCCTCTCCTCCTCCTCCTCCTCCAGCTCTCCTCCTGCTCCTCCTCCTCCTCTCCTCCTCCTCCAGCTCTCCTCCTGCTCCTCCTCCTCCTCCTCCTCCTTTTCCTCCTCCTCCTGTGGTACGTGCTCCTAGTGGGAACCAAACCTGGGACTCTGGTTCGCAGGCCAACACTCAACCGCTGAGCCAAACTGGCCAGGGCACAGCTCTCATTCTTGTTGTCGTTATGGACCCAGCTTCCTTCTGTCTGTTCTCTTTTAAAATTTTTGTTGTTGTTGTTGTTAATTCTTACTCAAGAATATTTTCCCATTGATTTTTAGTTTTTATTATTATTTTTTAAATTATATCTTTATGGTTGAATGTATTACAGGTGTTCCTCATTTTTCCCCAATTGACCCCCTCCTCCCCACTCCTGTCCCCTTCTTGCCTTTTCACACAGTGCTGTCTGTGTCCATTGGTTATGCATCTAAGTTCTTTGGTTTATTTCTTCCCACCCCAGCCCCACTTCCCTTTGAGGTTTGTCAGTCTAGCAACCAATTTGTACTTCTTAATCCCTTTACCTTTTTCACCCATTCCCCAACCCCACTCCCATCTGGCAACCAACAAAATGTTCTCTATATCTATGAGAATGTTTTTGTTCTGCTTGTTCATTTTGTTTGTAGATTCAATTGTTGATAGCTATATATTCATTGCCATTTTGTTTGTTCATATATTTTATCTTTTTTTTTTTTTTTTTTTATCCTCACCCGAGGACATTTTTCCATTTTTTGTTCAGGTAGAGTGGGAGGGAGAGAGAGGAACAGAGAGAGAGAGAGAAACATCGATGTGAAAGGAACACATCGAGTGGCTGCCACCCGCACAACCGACCAGGGCCGGGGACAAACTGCAACCGAGGTACGCGCCCTTAGCGGGAACCGAACCCGGGTCTCTCAGGACCGCAGGCCGACGCTCTAACCGCTGAGCCAAACCAGCCAGGGCCATATATTTTATCTTTTCCTTCAAGAAAACCCTTCAGCATTTCATATAATAATGGTTTGGTGGTGGTGAACTCCTTTAGCTTTTTCTTGTCTGGGAAACTCTTTATATGGCCATCGATTCTAAATGACAGCTTTGCAGGATAGAGTAATCTTGGTTGTAGGTTCTTGCTTTTCATCACTCTGAATATTTCTTGCCACTCCCTTCTTGCCTGCAAAGTTTCTTTTGAGAAATCCGTTGACAGTCTTATGGGAACTCCCTTGTAGGTAACTAACAGCTTTTCTCCTGCTGCTTTTAAGATTCTCTCTTTGTCTTGAACCTTTTGCATTTTGATGATAATGTGTCTTGGTGTGGGCCTCTTGGGGTTCATCTTGTTTGGGACTCTCTGTGTTTCCTGGATGTGTATGTCTGTTTCCTTCACCAAGTTAGGAAAGTTTTCTGCCATTATTGTTTCAAACAGGTTTTTGATTTCTTGCTCTCTCTCTTCTCTTTCTGCCACCCCCATGATGTGAATGTTGGCATGCTTGAAGTTGTCCCAGAGGCTCCTTACACTATCTTCATTTTTTCTGGGTGGGGGTGGGGGATTCTTTTTTCTTTTTGCTGTTCTGATTGGGTGTTTTTTGCTTCCTTATATTCCAAATTGATGGTTTGCCTCTTGGCTTTACCTACTCTACTATTGAATCTGTGTAAATTATTCTTTATTTCAGTTAGTGCCTCCTTTATTTCTGACTGTGTGTTCTTCATTTCTGACTGGTCCTTTTTTAAGCTCTTGAGGCCCTCACTAAGTTCACTGAGGTTCTCACTAAGTTCATTGAGCATCCTTATAAGCAGTATTTTGAACTCAGTATCTGTTAGGTTGCTTATCTCCATTTCACTTAGTTATTTTCCTGGGGTTTTGTTCTGTTCTTTCATTTGGGACCTGTTTTTTTATCTCCTCATTTTTTCTGCCTCCCTGTGTTTGTTTCTATGTATTACTTAATGAGAGGTATGAGGCTAGCTGAGATGAGATTGCTGCTTGTTTGAAAGAATTTAGGAAAACCTGAAGCAGGATCCAAGACAGGCCAATCCTATGGTTAAGCAACTGGCAACAGCTTGGGTGGGCCTAAAAGTTGGGTGGGGCAGGGCCTCAGGGAGTCACCAGGGCGGGGCTACCAGTATGAGCCAGGTTGCTGGAATCCCAGATATGGCTTCTGTCTGCCGCCCCAGGGAAGGGCTCACCAAAGGAACAAATGTCTCTGACAGCACATCTGTCATGGAGAAAGCCCCCTCTCCACCCTCGCTCCAGTGCCAAACAGCTCAGTTCTTCCCTGTATGTCTCTGGCACCCCTCGAGCTGCCTCCCCTCCAAGCTTAGAGGGAGAGAGTCCGATAAGTCTGTGCGCGGGCCCTTTAAGCGGAGCTGCCTGGGGCTCCAGCCACCTCAGCCTCCCTGAGCCTCAGTTCCCGCTGGTTTTTCCAGCCAGAAGTTATGGGGACTTCTCTTCCTGGCACTGGAACCCTGAGCGGGGCGCCTGGTGTGGGACGGGGACCCCTCAGTCCTCAGGGAGGACCTTCTCAGCTGAGGTGTCCTCCTGATTTTTATCTGCCACACGTGGGTGTGGGACCAGCCACTCGCGCCTCCGCCCCTCCTACCAGTCTGGATGTGGCTGCTGCTTTAATTTCGTAGTTGTAGGACTTCCATTCAGCTTGATTTCAGGCAGTTTTGAATAATGATTGTTCTGTAGTTTAGTTGTAATTTTGATGTGGTTGTGGGAGGACGCGATACCGCGTTTACCTACCCGCCATCTTGACCGGAAGATCCCCCCATTGATTTTTAGAGAGAGTAGAAGGGAGGGAGGTAGGGGGAGAGAGACAGAGAGAGAAACATCAATGTGAGAGAGACACATAGATCGGTTGCCTCCCAAAGGACCTCAGGAACAGGGATTGAATCTGGAACCCAGGCATGTGCCCTTGACTGGAATTGAATCCAAGGCCCTTCGGTCCTCGGGCCAGCGCTCTAACCACTGAGCCAAACTGGCCAGAGCCTGTCTGTTATCTTTTGTGCCCTGTCACCATCTACATCCAGCTGGCAGAGGAAAGAAAATAATTTAATGGGGGGGAGTGGGGGTTGAGGGAGTTTCCTAAGCCAGTGCTGAAAGTGACACCCATCAGATTAACCCTAACCCATCTCACATTCCACTGGAGAGAATTTAGTCTAAAAGCTATATCAAATTGCAAGAAACACTGGGAAACATAGCCTAGCTTTGTGTCTAAAGCAGAAAAGGTATATTAGTAGGGAACCAGAGGGCTCAACTGCAGGGTGGAAATTTTAATTTTTGTGTTCCACTGGCCCATTAATTTATTCTCTGGTGCTAGTTTCCCCTTGCCGCATTAGATGAAACCTTGGTCAAGTCCCTCAACCTTGCTGATCACTCATGTATTAAAAGTCCTTCTGTCACACTTATCTTCCAAACAGCACCAGTTAAGTAACAAAAATGCCTGTCCCCTTTTAATAGTTATCACTTGAAAATTTATTCAAAACCGAGGCTTATCCCTCTCTCCCAGCTTGGGCCTCTATGAGGTAGGTCACCTCCTATGGAAAAGGATTGTTGACCAGTTTCACTCTTGCTTCATTCAGTGCTTCCCCCTTTTTTGTCATCCTGCTAGCTATTGTCTCTGATCCCTTCAAGTTGAATGGCTGCTGGCCCATCTGGTATCTTTGAGTAGATTAGAGAAAAGTTCCCCTTTTGAGTGGATGCAACCCTGTATCAAGTAGAAAAAGGCATCTCTTCCTGTAAGTGGACACAACTCTGCCAGGGCATATGGTTTGGAGCGTGAAAAGCAGGCTGGATTTCAGCCCCCATTTGCACCTGCATCCAGGCACCTTTTTCAGTGAATGACTTACACAACCATAAGGCCTAAGGTTGTACTACATGGAGGAAGTAATAAGAGAGACAGTAAAGTTTGTATTTGACTAGTACCATCATTGGTGGTAACTGCATTCTCTGGGGTTCGCAGATGTTTAAGGCTTACTCTTTTTTTGTGTGGAGGGGAAGCTGTATGCTTGAGTTCTTTAAAGCTCTCTCCTCCCATCACAAGGCACTTTATCTTCACATAGATTAATGCATTGCTTTTACAGTCACTTATTTACAATTCTTTCTCTAGACTCTGGCCATCTGATGATATGCCTCTACCTTCCTTCTGCTGAGGTCCCCTCACTTCTCTAGGCAGCTTTCTTGAACAGGATCTAAGACAGTTTTTTTTTTTTTTATCCTCACCCGAGGACATTTTTCCATGTTTTGAACAGATAGAGTGGGAGAAAGAGAGAGGGAAACATCGATGTGAAAGGGACACATCGAGTGGCTGCCACCCGCATGACCAACCAGGGCCGGGGACAAACGGCAACCGAGGTACGTGCCCTTAGCGGGAACCGAACCCAGGTCTCTCCGGACCGAAGGCGGACGCTCCAACCGCTGAGCCAAACTGGCCAGGGCTAAGACAGTTCTTCACAGCTCTTGTGTGGAGGTACCATATTATGCTAGAGGAAATATCCCAAACCACAGCCTTATCTCTACCCCATAGGATGCCAAAGCCAGTCCTTCACCCTTTACCACGTCTCAGGCATAATTCAGACGTTGGCCGCTGTGTCTCACAAATTGCAAGGAACACATACTACGTACTTATGTGTGACCCAGTAAAATGTGAGATGAGAGCATACACTTCTTATGGTGAAGTTAGGGGTAATGGCAATGACTCAGAACACTTATAGCTTTCTCTAAAAACCTCGAATCTCCTATCTTTTTTCAATCTCTCCAACATCGTATGTAGGCTGGAGATGGATGGTAAACTAAGGGTGGAAAACTGATTTTCTACAATCTCTTGCTGCAAATCTGTGTTGGTGGATTTACATCTAACTTTGTTTTTGTTTTTGTTTTTTTCCTTTATTGATATTAGAGAGAGAGGAAGTGAAAGGGAGAGGGAGGAGAAACATCAATGAGAGACAACATAGATTGGCCGCCTCCCGCATGCCCCCCACTGGGGGTCAGGCCCACAATCTGGGCATGTGTCCCGGCCAGGAATTGAACCAGCGACCTCTTGATGCATGGGTCATTGCTCAACCACTGAGCCACACTGGCTGGACTACATCTAACTTTGAATATGACTTTACTGTTTTGGGGTCTCAACCAAACCTGAGACTAATTAAGGTTTATTTAAACAATTTATGTATAACAGATCACTGGAAGTACACATATAGAACAGGAAATACTGGTTACCTTTGGTGGAAAGTATGCTGGCCCAGGGAAGCTGTGGAAGGGAGAATTTTCACATATATTCTTTTGAACGGTTTTAATTTTTAACTATATGTATGTAGTACCTATTTTTTTTTTTATCCTCACCTGAGGAGATTTTTCCATTTTTTGTTCAGATAGAGTGGGAGGGAGAGAGAGAGAGAAACATCGACGTGAAAGGGACACATAGAGTGGTTGCCACCCACACGACAAACCAGGGCTGGGGACAAACTGCAACCAAGGTACGCACCCTTAGCGGGAACTGAACCCAGGTCTCTCTGGACCACAGGCCAATGCTCTAACTGCTGAGCCAAACCGGCTACGGCTGTGTGTGGTACCTATGTAAGAAATTTAAGAAATATACCTTCGCCCTGGCTGGTTTGGTTCAGCGGTTAGAGCATCAGCCTGAAGACCAAACAATCAAGGGTTCGATTCTGGTCAAGGGCAGATACCTTTGTTGTGGTTCGTCCCCAGCCCTGGTCAGGGTCATGTGAGAGGCAACCAGTCGATGTGTCCCTCTCGCATCAATGTTTCTCTCCCTCCCTCCCTCCCTCCCTCCCTCCCTCCCTCCCTCCCTCCCATTCTATCTGGAGATAAATGGGAAAATATCCTCAGGTGAGGATTAAAAAAAAAAAAAGAAAAAGAAAAAGAGATATATTAAAATACATTATATAATAGAGTACTTTCCAAACCTTAAGAAGAATGAGCTATATATTCTTTTTAAAAGAATTTTAAAATTAATTTGAGAGAGACAGATAGAGAGACATTTATTTGTTGTTTCACTTACTTATGCATTCATTGGTTGATTCTTTAAAAAAAAAAGGTTTGTTTTTTTTTTCTTTTATTGATCTCAGAGAGAGAGGAAGGAAGAGAGAGAGAGAGATAGAAACATCAATGAGCAAGAACATCGATTGGCCACCTCCTGCATGCCCCACACTGGGGATTGGGCCCACAATCTGGGCATGTACCTTGACCAGGATTTGAACTGGTGACCTCTTTATGCATGGGTCGACGCTCAACCAATGCGCCACACTGGCTTGGCTAGCAGATTTTTTTTTTTATTCCTTACCGAAGGATGTTTTCTATTTATTATCAGATAGAATGGGAGGGAGGGAGCGAGAGAGAGAAACAGAGAGAAACATCGATGTGATAGAGCCACATCGACTGGTTGCCTCCCACAGGACCAGACCAGGGCTGAGGATGAACCGCAACCGAGGTACATGCCCTAGACTAAAATCGAACCCGCAACTCGTTGGTCTGCAGGCCGACACTCTAACCACTGAGTCAAACTGGCCAGGGTGAGTATATGGTGATTTTTTAAAAAAGGATTTACTGCCCTGGCCGGTTTGGCTCAGCGGTTAGAGCGCCCTGTGGTCCAGAGAGACCCGGGTTCGGTTCCCGCTAAGGGCATGTACCTTGGTTGCAGTTTGTCCCCAGCCCTGGTTGGTCGTGCAGGTGGCAGCCACTCAATGTGTCCCTTTCACATCAATGTTTCTCTCTCTCTCTCTTCCTCTCTCTCCCTCCCACTCTGTCTGTACAAAAAATGGAAAAATATCCTCAGGTGAGGATAAAAAAAATAAATAAATAAAATAAAAAGGGATTTACCTTTGGGGAGAGACACTGACTGAGAAGAGCGTAAATGGGGCTTCTGGGTGCTGCTGGCAATGTCTATTTCTTGAACTCGGAGATGGTTACCCGGGTGAGTGCACCAAGCTATACACTCAGGATTTATGCACTTTCATGTTACTGTGGGACACAGGGTACTGCTGCCCAGCTGGAGGGAGAGTGGTCAGCATTCTCCAGCTATCAGCTCCTTCAGAGTCTTCAGAAGGCCATCTTGCCTGAGGTCATGCCCTTCCTAGGACAGCCTGCTTCTGGTGACTGAACAAAGTAGAGATGTAAGGTCCTGCCATTTAGACTTGATGCTGGACAACTGATGGGACTTCTCACTTCAGAGTGACCTGCTGACAGCCTGAGACTTTGTTGAGCCCTTGGCACAGACTGACTTCTTCACCATCGCACTGCAGGAGGAAAGCCCAATCCTGCTTTTGCTCCCTTCTTTTCACAGTTGTGGCTTTCTCATAAGCATTTTGCATCCTCAACTCAGTCTCTTTCTTGAGAACCTTACTTTGACAGTTGGTACCAGAGTGAAAAAGAAAGCAGATGATAAGATGGGGTTTTTGGAACTGGATCACCACCCATCTGAAAATGAGGATTCCATTACCAGAGGTAGGTCAAAGCACAGACAACCAGTGGTGAATTGGGAGGGGACAAATAGAATGGAATGTTCTAGATAAAGGGCACAATGTATCAGATACTTGAGGTATATGGAGGGAATAGTAGCTATAAGGATGATGGAATTGGATGACTATTGCTAAGCTCCATGAATGTGCTATAGGATAATGAACAACTTAGGGCCAGTAACAGGCAATTGAAAACCAGATATGAAAATCAGAGGGCCACCTTTTCTGTGCTACCCAGAGAGGGGCCCATACATTGTTGTTCTCGGTTCCCACATAACTTAAAGGGAAACTTCACAATGTCTGGAGCCCTTGATGTCCTGCAGATGAAGGAGGAGGATGACCTAAAATTCCTTGCAGCAGGAACCCACTTAGGTGGCACCAACCTTGATTTCAAAATGGAACAGTACATCTACAAAAGGAAGAGTGGTGGCATCTACACCATAAATCTGAAGAGAACCTGGGAGAAGCTTTTGCTGGCAGCTGGTACCACTGTTGCCATTGGAAACCCCGCTGATGTCAGTGTCATAATGTCCAGGAACACTGGCCAGCAAGCCATTGCAGTTTGCTGCTGCCACTGAAGTTCTTATTGCTGGCCACTTCACTCCTGGAACCTTCACCAACCAGGAAAAGCAAGACTTCCGGGAGCTGAGACTTCTGGTGGTTACTGATCCCAGGGCTGAGCACCAGCCTGTCACAGAGGCGTCTTATGTTAACCTGCTTACCATTGCTCTGTGTAACACAGCCTCTCCTCTGTGTTCTGTGGACATTTCCATCTTTTGCAACAACAAGGGGGTTCACCCAGTGGGTCTGATGTGGTAAATGTTGGCCCAGGAAGTTCTGTGCATTCGTGGCACTGTCTCCTTTGAACACCCACGGGAGGTCCTGCCTGATCTTTACTTCTACAGAGACCCTGAAAAGATTTAAAAGGAAGAGCAGGTGTTGGCTGAAAAGGCTGTAACGAAGGAGAAATTTCAGGGTGAATGGACTTCTCCAGCTCCCAAGTTCACTACTGCTCAGCTTGAAGTTGCAGACTGGTCTGAAGGTGCAAGTGCCCTCTGTGCCCATTCAGCAGTTTTCTACTAAAGACTGGAGCACTTAGCTTGACACTGAGGACTGGTCAACAGCCCCCACTGCTCAGGCCACTGAATGGGTAGGAACAACCACTGAGTGGTCTTAAGTTGTTCTTCCACAAACTCTTAACAGAATGGAAATAAGGTTGAAGGAAAATACAGTTTCTAAAAGAAAAAAAAAATTAGAGGGCCTCTTTTGTTCATACAAGAAGCCCACATTTCCTGCAGTGGGGGAGCTGAGAAACCAAGGACTTAATAGTTTGAGTGACTGACTTCAAAGACAGTTAAGTGCCCAAATAAGGCAGATCTCTTATGCTAAAGTTAGGGTTCTGGCTGAAAAAATCTGGGACCCTGTACATGGAATGTAAATATCAGGGTAGATGCCAGAAGATTAAAAATATATATATTTCTTGGTTTTTAGAGAGAGACAAAAGGAGAAGAGAGAAAAATTGACGTGAGAGCACAACATCGATCGGCTGCCTCCTGCACGCCCACCACCAGGGATGAGGCCCGCAAACCAGGCATGTGCTCCAACCTGGAATTGAACAAGCAACCTTTCCATGCACAGGATGATGCCCAACCAATGGAGCCACACTGGCAAGGGCTGATGCCTGAAGATTTTGATGCCATAAAATCCTCTGAATCTCCAGAAGTGGCTCACACCTCCCTAGTAAGACCCAGAGCATCCTGTCTCCTGGAAGACAGTGCAGACACCTCTTCTTTGCAAAGCAACAGGTACCTCCTCAGCATCTGTCCCCACCTTCCCTCCTAGCTGCTAGGCCTATACTAGGTTAGCTGCAGCTTAACCCAGCTAGAGAAATGCTGGGCTTGGTGAGGGAGAAAAAAGAACTATATCCCATAGAAGTGGCAAGGCCTAGCCAGAATGTACCGACAGGAGCCAGAGATGACACACATGGAACTGAATTCTAAGGGTACTTGATGAAGGGGGAAGGAACATAAAATTGGAAAGGAAAGAGTCTTTTGACTTGGGTTCATCTCTTGAGTTACAGAATTCAATATCCTGGCAAGCACCAGGAAGATGATGCGAACTTTCCTCTAGGATGAGTCCTAAAAGCATGGAAAAAGCAAGGAGCTGTGCTGAAGTAAGCTCAGATGCTAGAATTGCTATGGCTGATGTTGGAAATGGGATGGAAAGACTCAGGTGGGTATGCTGGAATGGACTATGGATAACCAGAAGACTTGTCAGATAAGTATGTTATGGAAAGGCCCAGAAGACACTCTGTTTACAAGGCCATAAAGAATTTGCTGGTGAGAGACACACCAGAATCTCTAAAGAGTTAAGTGGTAGCTGTCCTCTGTAGACCAAGACTGATGATAAAATAGAATTACAGAACTTGGCTCACTGATAGCAATGGAGACAATTGGGCCCTGAAATGATATAGGCCGGGTGGCAGTGCTTAACTTCCAGAAGTTAGGGAATGAAAATTACCTAAATGGATGGTAAGTATGGAGTGGCAGCCAGGAGGATCTGGTCCACAGAAAATTATGGAGATGGTTAATAGAGCAAAGCATCTCTATAGTTAAATAGATGGGCAATTGACAAAGGTACTACTTAGCTTGTAACAGCAGAAGAAATTAAGGATAGATGACTAAAAGACTGAAGGCAATCGCCCAATAAAAAGTCACAATCTCTTGCCCAGTGTTTAGACCTGGAATCCCATGACTGAAGAGGTGACTAGGTCCTTAGGAGGAGGAACACTTAACACTATAGCAAAAATACATGGCAATGATTTCCCCAGTTTTTTCCCAAAGAAACCAATGGCCATTTACTTAGGTAACTGCACTGGGAAAAAGGGAATACCTGGACATACCAAAGTCTGTTGGGCATGGGGTCTGTGTTGACACTGATATTGGAGACTTGACGTGTCATCTGCTCCCCCCCATTAGAACTGGGGAGACAAATGGGGGGGGTAGGTAATAATTGGAATCTTGTCTTAGGTTTGGCTTATTTTGGTCCATTGGGTGCTTGGAGTCACTCAATGGTCATTTCCCAATCCCTGAGTATATACTTGGAATTGGCTTACCCATGGAGTTCAGCATAGAAAAATGCTGGGAGTGGGAGTAACAGATTAGTTTCATCCTTAAGGATCTAAAGGATGCATGAAGGCAGTTTCCATAATTAACCCTGTTTAATTTGCCATTTTCGCCTCTGCAGAGCCCTCATGAATCCTGGAGGGTGACTGTAGACCACCACATGCTCAACCAGGTAACATAGCCCTAATTGTGGCTATTGTGCCAGATGTGGTAACTGTCTGGAGAGGTTACTTTGGCCTTAGGTGTGTGCTATACAACCACTGATTTTAAAATTGTGTTCTTTTCTGTCACAATCAGGAAAAAAAAAAAAAGACAGAAAACATTTGCATTTACATGGAATGGACAATATTATACACTTAAAAAAATTTTTTTTCTTTATTGATATTTAGAGAGAGAGAGGGAGGGAGAGGGAGAGAGAGATAGAAACATTAACAAGGGAGAAGATCGACCAGCAGCCTCCTGCACACCCCTATACCAGGGATCGGGCCCACAACCTGGGCATGTGCCCGACTAGGAACTGAACTGGTGATCCCTTGGTGCATGGGTCAATGCCCAACCATTGAGCCACACCAGCTGGGCAACAATATTATACACTTAAAGTTTTCCCCCAGAGCGATGTCTCCTACCCTATGTCATAATATAGTCCAAAAAGATTCGGTCTATTGCAATGTACTGCAGAGTATCACACCAATCCATCGTATCAATGACACTGTGTTAATGAGCCAGGTGAACCAGAGTGGGTAGTATACTGGAGGACTTGGTAAAATATATGCATTCCAGAGGGAGCTCTGAAGATTCAGGGTCTTTGATAGAATCCAATTGTCAGGGGTACGACAATCCTCCTCCAAAGTAAAATAATTTATTGCCATCTTACTTCTACCATATAGAAGGCAGCACACCACCAGGTGGGCCTCTTCAGGTTCTAGAGTCAGTGTATGGTACACCTAGGGAGACTGCTCCAGTCTATGGCACAAAAGGCTGGCAGCTTTGAATGAGGCCTAAAGCAGGTCCAGAGCACACTGGTCCTTTTCCATCCCAGAAGAGCCAGCAGTTCACTCTCACAGGAACAGACACATTCCAGAAATGGGTTGCCTTTCCTGCCCATAGGGTCTTAGCCAGTACCACTCACCCATGACTTATAGAGTATTTCATCCATTATCATAGGATCCCATGTAGCAAACTAGGGGCCCACTTTACAGTAAAGAAATTGTGGGAGTAGGCCCATGACCATGGTAATAATGGTTATATTCTACGCTGTACCTGATATAAGATGCTGGCTTGGTAGCATGCTGGGGCAGTCTGCTAACGGCATAGCTGAATAGAGGCAATTCTCCACAAAGATGGGATGTCATTCTCCAGCACACATTGCATCAATATGACAGGAGAGGTGTGCCATAAGTGTGTAGATTTATGCTGGAATAGATAACATGGATTACTGGTATGGGTGACCAAAAATTGGCTTTCCATGTCCAATACTCTTTTTTCTTTAGAAATACATCAAATCATTCTTTCTATAAGTTGACAATTATTTTGTATTGAAGTATGCATATGTGTACACAAAAATGTAAATTAGAATTGTACCTGAACGATTTTGTTTTATGTTTCTTCTCCCACCCTCTATTGGATCAGTAGTTAAAACAAGATGTATTTTCTTTTTTTTTTCCAGTCCTCACCCAAGGACGTTTTTTTTTCCCTATCTAACTTCAGATAGAGTAGGAGGGAAGGAGAGAGAGAGGAGAGAGAGAGAGAGAAACATTGACGTGAGAGGGACACATCGACTGGTTGCCTCCCGCACGACCCAACCAGGGCCGGGGACAAACTGCAACTGAGGTACGTGCCCTTAGCGGGAACCGAACCCGGGTCTCTCTGGACCTCAGGCTGATGCTCTAACCGCTGAGCCAAACCGGCCAGGGCCTTATAAACAGTATTTTGAACTCAGCATCTGTTAGGTTGCTTATCTCTATTTCGCTTAGTTCTTTTCCTAGGGTTTTGTTCTGTTCTTTCATTTGGGACCTGTTTTTTTATCTCCTCATTTTGGCTGCCTCCCTGGGTTTGTTTCAGTGTATTACTTAACGAGAAGTATGGGGCTAGCTGAGATCAGATGCTGCTCGTTTGAAAGAATTTAGGAAAAACCTGAAGCAGGATCTAAGACAGGCCAATCCTATGGTTAAGCAACTGGCAACAGCTTGGGTGGGCCTGAAAGTTGGGTGGGGCGGGGCCTCAGGGAGTCAGCAGGGCGGGGCTACCTGTGTGAGCCAGGTTGCTGAAGTCCCAGATATGGCTTCTGTCTGCCGCCCCAGGGAAGGGCTCACCAAAGGAACAAAGGCCTCTAACAGCACATTTGTCCCAGAGAAAGCCCCCTCTCCACCCTCGCTCCAGTGCCAAACAGCTCAGTTCTTCCCTGTGTGTCTCTGGTGCCCCTCAAGCTGCCTCCCCTCCAAGCTTAGAGGGAGAGAGTCCGATAAGTCCGTGCGCGGGCCCTTTAAGGAGCTGCCTGGGGCTCCAGCCGCTTCAGCTTCCCTGAGCCTCAGTTCCCGCTGGTTTTTCCAGCCAGAATTTATGGGGATTATCTTCCTGGCACTGGAACCCTGAGCAGGGCACCTGGTGTGGGACGGGGACCCCTCAGCCTCAGGAAGGATCTTCCCAGCCGAGGTGTCCTCCTGATTTTTTATCCGCCACACTTGGGTGTGGGACCAGCCCGTCGCACCCCTCGCACCGCTGCCCCTCCTACCAGTCTGGATGTGGCTGCTGCTTTAATTCCGTAGTTGTAGGACTTCCATTCAGCTTGATTTCAGGTGGTTTTGAATGATGGTTGTTCTGTAGTTTAGTTGTAACTTTGATGTGGTTGTGGGAGGACGCGATACCGCGTTTACCTATGCCGCCATCTTGACCGGAAGTCCTCTCCTCAGTCTTTTTTTGACCTTCACGATCACTTTGATAACAGGCCCATTATTTTGTAGAATGTCCTTTGATCTGGGTTTATCTGATGTATCATCATATGTAGATTCAAGTTATGCACTTTAGCAGGAATATCACAAAGCGATTCTATGTTCTTCCTCTTGCACCCTGTCAGATGGGGCACAATTTCAATTTGTTGCATTACTCATGATGTTAACTTTGATTACTTGATTTATTTGATTAAGATAGTCTGTGCCAGGCTTTTAAGAACTCAGAATCTAAGTGCCAGGTGCTAAGTGGGCTCCTTGCTTTTATTCTTTATTTTACTTAATTGTTTTTGTACATGCCCCTAGCAGGAACCGAACCCAGGACTCTGCTCCGCAGGCTGATGCTCCAACCACTGAGCCAAACCAGCCAGGGTGGGCTCCTTGCTTTTATTTTATTATTTTATTTATTTTTTTATCCTCACCCTGTTGTAGCTCACTGTCCTTAGAATCCAACTTGTCTTTGAGCTGCCCTAATTAACAACCTCAGAGACAGCAAGATGAACAATGGGGAATGTTATAGAGGGCTTTAGCCCCATAAAAATTAACCAGAGTTTGACCTTCACTGGGAATTTGAAAAGCAACATCCTTCAGGAAAAGGAAGGACAGAAATGGCCCCAAGGCCAGAGTGTCCTGCATGCTCTGTAAAGAAACTGATAGGGAGAAACTGAAGCTCCCTTTACCCCATAAAACTATAACTGTTAAACATGTGTGTATTGCACCTGACTGACCGCTGATATCCGTCTTGAATTTGTTAGTTTTTAAAACTTGGATAATGGAATGAATAGCAGGATAGATATATGCTGACCCAGTTTACCCAGTTCCCTTCGCCTCAGCTCCCTCCCACCTCTGTTCCCTCCTGCTTATCGCTAACTGCCTCCGCTTCTGTACACGCAGCTTGCTTGCTCTGCTAAACTCTTGAATGACCCCTGCCCTATATAAGCAACCCTCCCCCTGAGCTCGGGGCTGCAGTTCTCCTCTGTGTAGGTTGGCTGCAGTCCCTGCGCAGGTAATAAAACATCCCCAAAAAACTGAAAAATTGAGTCTGAGTGTGGTCGATCTCCTGGGTTACAACAACCCAAGGACATTTTCCATTTTTTGTTCAGGTAGAGTGGGAGAGAGAGAGAGGAACAGAGAGAGAGAGAGAAACATCGACATGAAAGGGACACATCGAGTGGCTGCCACCTGCACGACCAACCAAGGCCGGGGACAAACTGCAACTGAGGTATGTGCCCTTAGTGGGAACCAAACCCAGGTCTCTCTGGACCACAGGCTGGCGCTCTAATGGCTGAGTCAAACTGGCCAGGGTGAACAGTGACCTTTTGGTGCATGGGATGATACTTCAACCAACTGAGCCACTCCAGCCGGGCTGTCATTTCATTTTTTGATACTGAGAAACTTAGCTCCCATTTTCTCATTATCCTCATAATCCTGTACTTACTTACTTACTTGATCAGTCCTTTGTATCTTCTGTGCCACCATTCTCCTGCTCTTTTATGCACTCTCTTCTTTCTTCACCTGGCTTGGCCTCTGATATTCCCAGCTGGGCAGCTGCTGCCACATCGCCATTCCCTCTCGAAACCCACTTCGTACTTGTGCTCCCACACATCAGTCTTAACCATCACCAACCCCCCTCTTCCCACACAGACTCCCTCCTCACTCGGTTTGGTCCCAGCCATAAAATGACATTTTTTAAAGGAGAGGGATTAAGAATGTGCACTATAAATTCTGACTGTGATGAAATCAGTCATATGTCTTTATAGAGGCAAGAGAACAAAATGAACAACATTTGAACTTATATTAGGGTTCTAAAAGTACCAACTACATTTTAGCATTTAATTATGTGGCACTTATTTTTAGAAATAGTGTAAAATGGGGGTCCAATTTTTTTCCTGGTAAATAATGCCAGCATTATTTATTATATAGTCATCCTTTTCCCATTGAATTAAAATTTCACCTTTCATATGTTAAGTCCTTATAAAGATATGTAAATATTTATTCCTGGATTTTTTTAGTCTGTTATACTGATTCATTTGTCTATTCCTATGCCAATATCATATGGATTTTATTATGGTAACTTTATATTGTCTTCTGATATCTGGTAAGCTGCGTGAACCCTTAGTGTATTCTTCCTACATTTATCGGCTACTCATTGGTACTTTATTCTTTCCATATGAATTTTTTTTTTAAATCCTCACCCAAGGATATTTTTTCAATCTTTTGTTCAAATAGAGAGGGAGGGAGGGAGGGGGAGAGAGGGGGAGAGAGGGGGAGAGAGAGAGAGAGAGAGAGAGAGAGAGAGAGAGAGAGAGAGAGAGAGAGAGAGACATCAACAGGAAAGGGACACATCGAGTGGCTGCCACCCACACAACCCAACCAGGGCCGGGGACAAATTGCAACCGAGGTATGTGCCCTTAGCGGGAACCGAACCTGGGTCTCTCTGGACTGCAGGCCGACGCTCTAACTGCTGAGCCAAACCAGCCAGTGCTCCACATGAATTTCAAGACACTTTAATCCAATTAAAATCTGTAGCAGTTATAATTGGAATTTTATATAAATGTGTAGAGTTGACCATTTCATGACATCAAATTTTGATATTCAAGAGTAAAAAAATAGATTACATCAAAGTTACAACTAAACTGCAGAACAGCCATCATTCAGAACCACCTGAAATCAAGCTGAATGGAAGTCCTACAACTACAAAATTAAAGAAGAATCCACATCGAGACTGGTAGGAGGAGAGAAGGCACAGACCCACGTCCACAGGTGGTGGATAAAAATCGAGAGGATACCTCTGCTGTGAAGATCCTTTCTGAGAAGTGAGGGGTCCCCGTCTCACACCAGGCTCCTTGCTCAGGATTCCAGTGCCAGGAAGAGAAGTCCCCATAACTTATGGCTGTAAAACCAGGGGGAACTGAGGCTGAAGCAGGCAGAGGCTGCTGGAGCCCCAGGTAGTTCCTCTTAAAGGGCCCTTGTGTACTTGCTCCCTCTGAGCTCGGAGGGGAGGCAGCTTGAAAGGCATCAGAGACATATGGGGAAGAACTGAGTTGTTTGGCCTCAGGATGAGGGCTGGAGTAGCAGCTTTCTCTCTGACATACAGACATGCTGGTGGTTCCTTTGGCGAGTCCTTCCCCAGGGCGGCAGATGGCTGCCGTATCTGGGACTCCAGCAACCTGGCTCACACTGTTTGCCCCGCCCTGGTAATTCCCTGAGGCCCTGCCCCACCCAACTTTCGGGACCACACAAGCGGTTTCCAATGGCTTTACCACAGGATTGGCCTGTCTTGGATCTTATTTCAGATTTTTCTAAAATATCTTGAGCAAGCAGCATCTGGTCTCAGCAAGGCCCATATCCCTCATTAAGTGGCCCCAGGCCTGGCACTAGAAGCAGCCAGCCTTGGTTCACAACTTGGCTTTGCCTGGGCACCTCCAAGCCCAGCACAAGAAGTATCCATTGGCATATCACTTTGTGGCTTTTTCTGGGTGGCCCCAGATAGAACACAGGCAGTGGCTGACCTTGCCCCAGAGCCAGTACACCCAGTGGACAGCTTCAGACCACATTGAAGCACCACCGCCCAACCACCTCCACAAGTGACATGCTCGATGAGTGAACTCAGTGGGTACCAGAATCCTGCTGAAGTAAGTCTTGCTCTGTGTGGTGGGCCCCTAAGCCACTGATCCTCTGGGGTAGTTGGGGGCCAGTGGTCAGTGGGCATAGCCAGTCCTTGCAGCTGATCAGCCTAAGTGGGTCCCTCCCATTCATGTGCCAACAGCAATCAAGACTCACTTACAACAGAAGGTTGTACAGTCCACACTAGGGGTGCACCTCGAGGGCCCAGCTAGGGTGATCAGTGAGGCTATACCACTGGATCCTACAGGACACCTACAAAAATAGGCCACCCTAGGAAGCTTAAGAGACATAGCAACTCTATCTGATACATAAAAACAAATATACAGGGAAGCAGCCAAAATGAGGAGACAAAGAAAGATGTCCCAAATGAAAGAAATGAACAAAACTCAAGGAAAAGAACTAAACAAAATGGAGATAAGCAATCAATCAGATACAGAGTTCAAAACACTAACCATAAGGATGCTCAAGGAACTTAGTGAGACTTTCAAGGAACTTAAGGAGAACTCCAAGGAACTTAGTGAGAACATCAATGACATAAAAAAGAACCAGTCAGAAATGAAGGATGCACTAACTGAAATATAAAAAAATTTACAGAGAACCAATAGAGTAGTAAAGCCAAAAAACAAACCATCTATTTGGAATATAAGGAAATAAAAAACACCCAATCAGAACAGCAAAAAGAAAAAAAAAATTTAAATGAGGATAGTGTAAGGAGCCTCTGGGACAACTTCAAGCGTGCCAACATTCACATCATGGGGGTGGCAGAAAGAGAAGAGAGAGAGCAAGAAATCGAAAACCTATTTGAAACAATAATAGCAGAAAAGTTCCCTAACTTGGCAAGGAAACAGACATACAAGTCCAGGAAGCACAGAGAGCCCCAAACAAGATGAACCCGAAGAGGTCCACACCAACAAAATACATCATAATCAAAATGCCAAAGGTTAAAGACAAAGAGAGAATCTTTTTTTTTTTTTTTCGTACAGATAGAGTGGGAGGGAGAGAGAGGAAGGGAGAGAGAGAGAAACATCGACGTGAAGGGACACATCGAGTGGCTGCCACCCGCACGACCAACCAGGGCCGGGGACAAACTGCAACCGAGGTACGTGCCCTTAGCGGGAACCGAACCCGGGTCTCTCCGGACCACAGGCCGACGCTCTAACCGCTGAGCCAAACTGGCCAGGGCCAAAGAGAGAATCTTAAAAGCAGCAAGAGAGGAGCAGTTAGTTACTCACAAAGGAGCTCCCATAAGACTGTCAGATGATTTTTCAAAAGAAACTTTGCAGGCCAGAAAGGAGTGGCAAGAGATATTCAAGATGATGAATACCAAGATTACTCTACCCTGCAAAGCTATCATTTAGATTCGATGGACATATGAAGAGTTTTCCAGACAAGAAAAAGCTAAAGGAGTTCATCACCACCAAACCAGTATTATATGAAATGTTGAAGGGTCTTCTTGAAGGAGAAGAAAAACAAAACTATGAACAATAAAATGGCAATTAATACTTGTCTATCAACAATTGAATCTACAAACAAAATGAGCAAGCAGAACAGAAACAGACTCATAGATATACAGAACTATTATTATTATTTTTTTGCTTGCCAGATGGGAGGGGGCTTGGAGAGATTGGTGAAAAAGATGAAAGAGCCCTGGCCGGTTTGGTTCAGCAGTTAGAGCGTCGGCCTGAGGTCCAGAAAGACCCGGGTTGGGTTCCTGCTAAGGGCATGTACCTTGGTTGTGGTTTGTCCCTGGTCCTGGATGGGTCATGCGGGTGGCAACCACTTGATGTGTCCCTTTCACGTCGATGTTTCTCTCTCTCTCTTCCTCCCACTCTATCTGAACAAAAAATGAAAAAATGTCCTCAGGTGACAATAAAAAAAAAAAAGAAAAAGATAAGGAATAAGAAGTACAAATTTGTTGTTAGACTGATGAACCTCAAAGAGAAGTGGGAAGGGAGGGCTGGAAGAGATAAACCAAAGAACTTCTATGCATATATGCATAATCAATGGACACAGACAATAGTGTGGGGAAGGCAGGAGAGGGGCAGGATTGGGGAGGAGGGTGTCAATAGGGAAAAAGGGGGGGGCATCTGTAATACATTCAACAATAAAGATAAGTTTAAAAAAAAGAGTGAAACAATAAAGGTCATACAATGTCTGTTCATGGTTCAGATCTTGCTTCATTTATTTATTCAACAGATATTTTTGAGTACTTACTACATGCTAAGCACTGTTCAAGATATTGGGGACACAACTGTAAACAAAATAGACCAAATTCTTGTTTTGAAGTATACATTCTGGTAGGGGGACACAGGCAATAAATATATAATATATATGACAAGTAAATGGTCAATATGTCAGATGATGTTAAATGCTATGACAGAAAAAGAATCCAGTTGATGGGGATATAGAATGGTGGGAGGAGGGATTTTTTTTTTTAAATGAAGGTGACAAGGTGATGTGGTGATATTTGAGCATAGCCATGAAGGAGTAATCCAGGCTGTCCAGATAGAAGATGTAGCAAACACAAAATGGGAGCATGCTTGCTGTGTTATACCAGCAGAGAAAGAGCAAGCATCCCAGTATGGCTACAGTGGAGTGAGTAAGGGGTAAACAAGTAGGGGTGTTGGGGTAGTGAGGACTTTGGCTTTAACTCTGAATGAGAAGGAAAGTTTCTCCTGAGTTCTGAGCAGAGGAGTAACATGATCTGATGAAGGTTTTAAGAGATCATTCTTGTGGACAGGAGTGGAAGGAGAAAGACCAATTAGGAATCTCTTAGGATAATTCTTGCCTGAAATGATGGTGGCTTGCTTGGACCCAGGCGACAGAGATGGGAAGAAATGGGAGATTCTGATCAGCCTGGCTGAAGTGCCTCCATAGTCCACTAGAGGGCAACACACATATGTCTGAGTGAGGCTGAGCAGTGATAATGGTAGGTTGTGAAATCTACCTACCGTAACAACCACCACGCCCCCTTTGCTGCGAGAATTTGATTCCTTTTGGGACTGTGGTGTGCCCAGACTCAAAAGATGAATCAGGATGGTGTAAACACCATCTCCATCTACACAATGGCCATCATCTAATGTCATACATAAACTTTCTTTCCTTCCAAAACCCTCTAATCTCTCCATCAACCTCTCCTATACACGTGTGTTCCTCAACTAGGGTGGTAAAGTAGTCCTGGAAAAGAAGTTTGCTGAATATAACTAGGAACTCCTGTCCTTGCCATTATTTCTTATGGGAACAATGCCTTTTTAAACCTGTAATCTTGAATGGAAAATAAATGTTCTTTAAAATTCAATTCATGTGCATGTAAAAAAAATTTGAGACAAAAGAGTTTACAGCAGCACTGTCCAATAAAACTATACTAAGAGACACATATGTAACTTTAAGTCACAAATGTAACCAGATTTTTAAAATGTAAAAGAAACAAATTGAAATTAAGGTTAATAATATATCTTATTTAATCCATTATATCAAAAATATTATTTTAAAATTTAATAAATATAAAATATACTTAATGAGATATTTTACATCCCTTTTTTTCATACTAGATCTTCAAAATTTAATGGGTATTTTATACTTTAAGGTCATCTCATTTTGGATCGGCCACATTTCAAGTGCTCAATACTCACACATGGCTATTGTCCACAGTATTGGATAGTGTAGGTTTACAGAATGAGGAAGGACATCTTGCCATTTCCCAGTACTTATTCTTCTCCTTCTTTCATTACAGACCCTCCCATAATTTAACAAGGCACTTGAATGGCCAGCTGGAAATATAATTTCCAAAATTTCCTAAGAGTTATGTGTGGCTATGTGTATTCATTTTCTATTGAAGTGTAACAAACTACCACAAACTTGGGAGCTTAAAACAACACCACTTACTCTCTCAGAATTCTGTAGGTCAAAAGTCTGGGCTTGGCCAGGTTTTCTGCTCAGGGTCCCACAAGGCCAAAGTCAATGTATCCACTGGGCTGGACTCTTTTCTAACAGCCCTGGGAAATAACCTGCTTCTAAACTCATTCAGGTTGTTGGTAGAATCCAGTTCCTTGTGGCAATTGATCTGAGGTCCTGTTTCTTTGCTGTGAGCTGGAGACTGCTCTCTGCTCCTAAAGGCTGCCTAGACTCCTTTTCATGTGGCCCTATTTATCTGTAAATCAGCAACAGGAGAGGAATGGTGACATGAGGGACCCCCTAAGCCTCTCCCCCTGAAACTTCAACAAATTAATCATCTATAACTCAACAAAGGATTCCCTGCTCAATATAGGAGCATGCCGGAGAGACCCATGCATTGAAGCATCTAAAGGTGGGCAACCAGGAATAAAAAGGGAAGTGAAAACGGAGGAAAGACCAGACAGTCATGGATGCAGCTTTGCAGCCAAGAGCTGGTGACCAGCTCGGCCCAGAGAGGGGAGGAAGGAGGTGGTATTGGGTGCTTTCTTCAGCTGGGAGAAACAGAGAGTCTCAATGGGTTTTTAGCAGAGTGAGCAGTGTGAACAATGGCCGAGCCAGCAGGGATGCCTGGGCAAGGACATAGCATAGCGATTCTGCAGTGGCTGTTTGCTGTTGGGTGGTGGTGTTTCAGACAAAGAAACAGGGCCACAGAGCCGTGCTACCCCGTGGACTCCCAAAAGTACCTCCAGTTTCCCTTGGTTTTGGTTTGAGGAGCACATTATCTGTAAACTGAGAATTTTTGCAATAGAATCACTGTTTCCCTCTGTGATCAATCCCCAGGTAGTGTGCACCCTGTGGAGGTCTGGTGTTGCCATTACATCAAGGGCAAAACAAAACCCATCCCCAAGCAATGTGGATGTACTGTCTTACAGAGAGTGAAGAGGCCAGCTCTGGGAGGTCACAGAGTTAAAAATCTTGTGCTTTTTTTTTTTTTTTCTGGAAAATAGTAGAAAGACCTCTTCAGAGAAAGCTGCTAGAGAAAGGTCAACAATACAATAGGTGCCTAGACAGAGGAGACCAACAAATACCATGAATAACCACAGTAATAAGAAAGCTTAGAAAGAAAAGGAAAATTTCCAGAAAGCAAGCTGAAATACATGAAAATATGTGATGTAAATTACAGAGAATTCAAAATTGCAATGCTGAAAATACTCAACAAGATGTGAGAAAATACGACAGGCAATTCACTGCACTCAGAAAACAAATTAATGAACAAAATGAGTAATTTACCAAAGAGATTGAAACTTTCAAAAATAACCAATCAGAAATCCTGAGAATGAAGCATACAATTAAGGAGATTAGGAGTGAAGTACCAAGCATAGGAAACAGAGCCAACCAGATGGAGGAAAGGGTTAGTGACATTGAAGATAGGAATCTAGAAATGATGCAGAGGGAAGAAGAAAGAAACTTGAGCATTAAAAAAAAAAACACAACAAAAAACACAAAACTCTATGAGAACTATCTGAGTCCATTAAAAAAAGCAATATAAGAATAATAGGCACCCAGAAAAGGAAGAAAGGGAGAAAGAAACGGAGAGCCTATTCAAACAAATAGTGTGTGAAAACTTCCCAAACCTATGGAAAAGAACTAGATCCTTAAATACAAGAAGAAAACAGAACACTTAATTACCTCAACCCAAAGAGGCCTGCTCCAAGGCACATTGTATTAAAACTGTCAACAATTAATGACAAAGAAAAAATTCTCAAAGCAGCCAGGGAAAGAAGGAAGTGACTTTCAAAGGGAAACCTGTCAGAATATCATCTGATTTCTCAGCAGAAACTCTACAAGCCAGAAAAAGAGTGGAACTAAATATTCAAATGAGTGAAAGAGAGAAATTACCAGCTAAGAATAATATATCCAGCAAAGTTATCTTTTATTTTTATTAAAACAAATTTTTTTTTATCCTCACCCGAAGATATCCTTCCATTTTTTGTTCAGATAGAGTGGGAGGGAGAGAGAGGAAGAGAGAGAGTGAGAAACATCGATGTGAAAGGGACACATCGAGTGACTGCCACCCACACGACCCAACCAGGGCCGGGGACAAACTGCAACCGAGGTACGTGCCCTTAGCAGGAACTGAACCCTGGTCTCTCTGGACCGCAGGCCAACGCTCTAACCGCTGAGCCAAACCGGCCAGGGCAAAATTTTTTTTCTTTATTGATTGTTTTTTTAGAGAGAGAGGCAGGGAGAGAGAGATAGAAACATTGATGAGAGAAAACATCAATTGGCCGCCTCCTGCATGCCCCCCACTGGGGATCAGCCCACAACCTGGGCGTGTGCCCTGACTAGGAATTGAACCAGTGACCTCTTGGTGCATGGGTTGACACTCAACCACTGAGCCACACCAGCCGGCACAAAGTTATCCTTTAAATATGAAGTAGAAATAAAGACTATCCCAGACATACAGAAGCTGAGGGGTTTTGTCACCAGAAAACCTCCATTCCAGAAAATACTAAGGGGAGTTATTCTACCCAAAACAAAGAGCATAAGGTCAAAACACTACAAGTAAGATCACCAAAAAAATTACAACATAGATAGGGATAACTTGTGACAACAAAAATATAAAAGGGGAGTAAAGGCCTAAACTGGCAAAGGAAGATGGAGATCAGATGCACTCGAAAACAAAAAATCTACTGTATATATGCATCTTTATTTTTCATAAACCTAGTGGTAACCACACACACACACACACACACACACACACACACACACACACGACACATAGCTTAAAAAGAGAAAACAGAGGAAAGGAGTATAGAATACCACCAAACAAAAAATAGCAAACGGAAACACAAAGGAAAAGAACCAATGGAGGCACAGAGCTACCAGAAAACAAAAGATAAAATGGCTATAGAAAATCCTCAATTACCCTAAAAGTAAGTGGACTGAATTCATCAATAAAGAGGCACAGAGTAGCAGATTGAGTAAAAAAAAACAACAACAACAAAACCTAACCATATGCTGCCTTTAAGAGACATATCTAAACTGCAAAGACAAAGGTAGTAGATTCAAAGTGAAAGGGTGGAAAATGATTTTTCAAGCAAATAACATCCACAGAAAAGCAGGTGTAGCCATACTTATATCTGACAAAATAGATTTAAAGATAACAAGAGACAAAGATGGACATTTTATAATGATAAAGGGGTTACTACATCAAGAAAACATAACACATATTAATATATATGTACCCAATCAGGAAGCTCCAAAAGATATAAAACAACTACTCATAGAACTAAAGAAAGAAACAGATGAAAACACAATCACAGTTGGAGACAATGTGGGAGGCAACCACTTGATGTGTCTTTCTCACGTTGATGTTTCTCTCTCTCCCCCTCCTTTCCTCCCTACCTTCCACTCTCTCTAAAAATCAATGGAAAAAATATCCTTGGGTGAGGATTAAAAAATGAAATATATATATATATATATATATATATATATATATATATATATATAAATGAGAATGACAATACAACATATCAAAACTTCTGGGATGCAGCAAAAGTAGTAATAAGAGGGAAGTTTATATCACTACATATCTATCTCAAGAAACAAGAGAAATCACAAGTAACCAACCTAACATTACATTTTTGTTTTAAAATATGTTTTTATTGATTTTTTAGAGGGAGAGGAAGGGAGAGAGAGATAGAAACATCAATGTGAGAGAGATATACCAATTGGCTGCCTCCTGCAGCCTCCTACTGTGGATCCAGCCTGCAACCCAGGCATGTGCCCTGACTGGGAATTGAACTGGGACCTCTCAGTCTATGGGATGATGCTCAATCCACTGAGCCACACCAGCTGGGTGATTTCCATCATAAAGTACTAGAAAAAGAAAAGCAAAAGCAACCCAAAATCATCAGAGGAAAGGAAATAATAAAAATTAGAGCAGAATTAAATGAAATAGAGAACAAATAGAACTATACAAAAAATTAGTACAATAAAGAGCTGGTTCTTTGAAAATAATAAAATTGACAAACTGCTGGCTAGACTCACTAAGGAAAGAGAGAAGACTCATATAAACAAAATCAGAAATGAGAGAGGAGAAGTCACCACGGACATCACAGATATACAAAGGATTATACTAGAATACTATGAAGGACTATATGCCACCAAATTCAATAACCTAGAAGAAATGGATAAGTTCCTAGAGAGATATAACCCTCTAGACTAAATAATGAAGAATCAGAAAATCTAAATAGACTGATCAGCAGTGGGGATATTAAAACAACCATCAAAAACCTTCCAGCCCTGGCCAGTTTGGCTCAGCGGTTGAGCATAGGCCTGCGGACCAGAGAGTCCCGGGTTTGGTTCCCGCTAGGGGAACATACCACACACCCCAAAAAAAAACCTCCCAAAAAATAAAAGTCCAGGACCAGATGGCTTCACCAATGAATTCTACCAAACATTCAAAGAAGATTCAAAACCTATTCTTCTCAAAGTCTTCCAAAATAGTAAAGAAGAGGCAATACTTCCTAAGACATGTGATGAGGCCAACATAACCCTAATACTAAAACCTGTCAAGGATAACACACAAAAAAAGAAAACTGCAGACCAATATCTCTGATGAATACAGATGCAAAAAAAAAAAAAAAAAAAAAATCCTAAAAAAATACTAGCAAATTGAATACAATACATCAAAAAGATACCTGGTCAGTGTGTCTCAGTGGTTGAGCATCGATCCATGCACTAAGAGGTTGCCAGTTCAATTCCCAGTCAGGGCACATGCCCAGGTTATGTGCCCAATCTCCAGTGAGGGGCATGCAGGAGATGGTCATTTAATATTCTCCCTCATCAGTGTTTCTATCTCTCTCTCCCTTTCCCTTTCTCTTTCTCTAAAATCAATAAAGAAAAAAATTAAAAAAAAAAAAAGATAATCACAATCAAGTGAAGTTCATTCCAGGGGCACACGGATGGTGGAACATATGCGAATCAATCAATGTAATACACCACATCAACAAAAGAAAGGATAAAAATCATATGATATCAATAGATGCAGAAAAAGCATTTGAAAAGATACAACATCCATTTATGATTAAAACACTAAGTAAAACAGGAATAGGAGGAAAGTACCTCAACATAATAAAGGCCATATATGATAAACCCTCAGTCGATATTATACTCAATGGTGAAAAACTGAAAATGTTTCTCTAAAATTGGGAACAAGATAAGGATGCTCATTCTCACCACTGTTATTCAACATAGTTCTGGAAGTCCTAGTCAGAGTAATAACGCAAGAGAAAGAAATAAAAGGCATCCAAATTGGGAAGGAAGAAGTAAAAGTGTCACTTTTTGCAGTTGACATGATTCTGTACATAGAAAACTCTAAGGACTCCACCAAAATAACCTATTAGAGCCCTGGCCGGTTTGGCCCAGCAGGTAGAGCGTTGGCCTGCGGTCCAGAGAGACCCAGGTTCGGTTCCCGCTGGGGGCGTGTACCTCGGTTGCAGTTTGTCCCCGATCCTGGTTGGGTTGTGTGGATGGCGACCACTTGACGTGTCCCTTTCACGTTGATGTTTCTCTCTCTCTCTCTTCCTCTCTCTCCCTCCCCCTCTATCTGAACAACAACAACAACAACAACAACAAAAAACCCTACTAGAAACAATAAATACAGTAAAGTTGCAGGATACAAAATCAAGGTACATAAATCCACTGCCTTCTTGTATACTAACAAAAAACTTTAGAAAAAGAAATGAAAAAAAAAACACCCCAAAACAATTCCTTTTGCACTGCAACCAAAAGAATAAAATACCTAGGAATAAACTCAACAAAGAACATGAAAGACCTATATACTGAAAACTCTAAAGGATTATTTAAAAAGATTGAAAAAGGTAACAAATTGGAAAAATACCCCATTGCTGCGTCCTCTTCCAACCATATTGTCTGACAAAGTCCGGATATGGATAAGAAAGCTTCAAGGAATACATCTTCTAGAAAGAGGACGTAGCATGGGAGTGGAATTAATCGGTATCACGGGAATTATAATAATTATTATTCTACTATATGACTAACCTGGGAATAACAAATAAGATATCTGAAATCATGCCTCTTCAATTAAACTCTGAAGAAACTCCAGCTTTCCCTGAAACAGTCACCACGGCATGTCCAGACTGTCTTAATAATTTACTAATTCAATTAGGTAAAAATTTTCCCCGAAAGTCCCCAATAAACAATTCATGGATGAATTGTGACAGGTAGAACTAATAGAGGCACCTTATACTCCTGTGCCTTCTCTCCAGATAGAATAAAAATAGTTAACAAAGATGAACTAAATGTTCCTTATGCAAGCTTGCCTTCATGGAATGATTGGCACGCCAAGGTCCCCCTTGGTGCTTATGCACAAAGGAACAAAAGAAATCTCAATCACTGTAATTGAATAGGTTTTATAAAAAATGTTGAGTTAGCTAGGGAGGTAAATCAAAACTAGCTGATCTAAAAACCCAGAACTAGATTTTATATAAAGGTCAACTATTAATCTCAGACAAAGGGCCTATAGAAAACTCTGTCTCACCTTACAGGTTACTCTACTCCCTTCTTTAATAGTATCTATAAACACAAAAGTGTTATAAATTAATTCTGACAAAAATGAAACTAACATCCTGGTACCAAGGAATGAAACTCCCTGCTTCTTTAATCTCAAATGTTAAACTCATGCCAAAAAAGAAAGTATATAAACACATAGAAACTTGCAATAAATCGAAACAGTGTCACACTTTCTCTAAGTCGTGTAGTCACCTGTTTCCCAGTGCCAGTGCCTTACCCACCTTCGGGACCCCCTGGATCCTGCTGTAGCTGGACTGTGGCATCTCATGTTCATGGATTGGAAGAATCAACATAGTTAAAATGGCCATATTATCCAAAGCAGTATACAGATTTAATGCAATCCCCATCAAAGCCCCAATGTCATTTTTAAAGAAATAGAACAAAAAAAATCAGGTTTGTATAGAACCACAAAAGACCCCACATAGCCGAAGCAATCCTGAGAGAAAAGAACAAAGCTGGAGATATCACACTGCCTGACTTCAAATTATACTACAGAGCCACAATAATCAAAACAGCATGATATTGGCAGAAAAACAGACACAGAGATTAATGGAACATAATTGAGAGCTCAGCAATAAAACCACCTATATATGGGCAGATAATTTTCAACAAAGGAACCAGTAACACACAATGGAGTAAAGAAAGCCTCTTCAATAAATGGTGCTGAGAAAATCGGAAAGCCACATGCAAAATAATGAAACTGGATTACAGTTTGTTACCATGTACAAAAATTAATTCAAAATGAATCTAAGACCTAAATATAAGCTCTGAAACAATAAATCACATAGAAGAAAACATAAATACTAAACTTATGGACCTTGGTCATAGAGAACATTTTATGAACTTGATTCCAAAGGCAAGGGAAGTAAAGGCAAAAATAAATGAATGGTACTATATCAAACTAAAAAGCTTCTGCACAGCAAAAGAAACCAACAACAAAACAAAGAGGTAGCCAACCAAATGGGAGATGATATTTGCAAACAATAGCTCTGACAAAGGTTTACTATCCAAAATATATAAAGAACTCATAAAACTCAACACCAAACAAACACACAACCCAATTAAAAAATGGGCAGAACACCCTAACAGACACCTCTCCCAAGAAGATAGCCAACAGATATATGAAAAGATGTTCAGCCTCACTAGCAATAAGAGAAATGCAGATCAGAACTACAATGAGATACCACCTCATACCTGTTAGAATGGCTATGATCAACAAGACAAGTGACATGAAGTGTTAGAGAGGTTGTAGAGAAAAGGGAACCCTCATTCACTGCTGTTGTAGACTGGTACAGCCACTATAGAAAACAGTCTGGTGATTCCTTAAAAAATTAAGACTAGAGCTACCATATGAGCAAGCAATCTCTCTTCTGGATATATACCCCAAAAACTTGAAAACATGTGTTTGCAAATATATATGCAACCCTATGTTAATTGCAGCATTATTCAAGTGGCCAAGACATGGAGACAACTAAGGTGTTCTTTAATAGAGGACTGGATAAAGAAGATGTGGTACAGCCCTGGCCAGTTTGGCTCAGCGCTTAGAGCATCGGCCCGTGGACCAGAGTTCTGGGTTCAGTTTCCCCTAAGGGCATGTACCTCAGTTGCAGTTTGTCCCCGACTCCGGTTGGGGTCGTGTGGGTGGCAACCACTTGATGTGTCGATGTTTTTCTCTCTCCCTCCCTCTCTCCCTCCTGCTCTATCTGAAGGTAAATACAAAAATGTCCTCGGGTGAGGATTAAAAAAAAAGAAGTAGTACATATACACAACGGAATACTACTCAGCCACCAGAAAAAATGAAATACTGCCATTTGGGACAACATGGATGGATCTTGAGAATATTAAGCTAAGTGAAATAAGTCAGGCATAAAAAGCTAAGAACCATATGATTTCACTCATATGTGGACTATAAAACTGAAACTCATGGACACAAACAGCAGTGTGATGGTTTCCAGAGAAAAGGGAGCAGGGGAGCGAAAGGGACTTAATATATGGTGATAGAAGAGGATGTGACTTTGGGTGGGGTCACACAGTGCAATATATGTATCTTGTGTCAAAGATTTTCACACCTGAAACCTATATGATTCTATTAACCAGTGTTACCCCAATAAATTAAAATTAATTAATTAGTTAATTAATTTTTAAATCCTCATCCAATGATATTTTTCCATTTATCTTCAGATAAAGTGGGAGGGGGAGAGAAAGAGAGAGAGAGAGAGAAACATTGACGTGAGAGACACACATCAACTGGTTCCCTCCTGTACGACCCCGTTCAGGGCCGGGGACCAAACTGTAACCGAGGTATGTGCCCTTTACTGGAATTGAAACCCTGACTCTTGGGTCCACAGACCAACGCTCTAACTGCTGAACCAAACCGGCCAGAGGGTTAATTTTTTAAAAAGCAGCATCAGTACAGTAAGTCTTCATGCTTTGAGTTTCTCTGACTTCCCCTTCTGCCTACCAGCCAGAAAAAAAAAGTGTTTTTAAAGGCCTTGGATTAGCCCAGCTGGTGTGGCTCAGTTGGTTGAGTGACTCCCTATGCACCGGGGGTTGCTGGTTCAATTCCCAGACAGGGAATATGCCTTGGTTGTGATTCCCAGTAGGGGCTGTGCAGAAGGCAGCAGATCAATTTTTTTCTCTCTCTCTCTCTCTGAAATCAATAACTACATATTTTGTAAAAATTAAAAATAAAGGGCTTGGATTATTATTTTTAATGTTTTATATATCATTTTATTTATCTATTTTTATTATTAATTAATTTATTTTTGTTAACAAATGTTTCTCCTTTTTCCCACATTGACACCCTTCCTCCTGCCCTTGCCCCCATGGCATTGTTGTCTGTGTCCATTGGTTACACATATATGCATATAAATTCTTTGGTTTATCTCTTTCCTCCCTCCTGCACCTCCTCCTCTGAGGTTTGTCAGTCTGTACTTTACTTTTATGTCTCTGGGTCTATTTTGTTCACCAGCTTACTTTGTTTATTGTAGTCCACAAATAAGTGAAATCATGCGGTATTTGTCTTATTGGCTTATTTCACTTAGCTAATACTCTCTAGGTCCTTCCATGTCATCTCAAAGGATAAGAGCTCTTTCTTTTGTATAGCTGCATAGTGTTCCATTGTGTATATGTACCACAGCTTTTTTTTTATTTTTTTTTATCCTCACCCGAGGACATTTTTCCATTTTTTGCACAGATAGAGTGGGAGGGAGAGAGAGGAAGAGAGAGAGAGAGAGAAACATCGACATGAAAGGGACACATCGAGTGGCTGCCACCCGCACAACCAACCAGGGCTGGGGACAAACTGCAACCGAGGTACATACCCTTAGCGGGAACCGAACCCGGGTCTCTCTGGACCGCAGGCCGATGCTCTAACCGCTGAGCCAAACCGGCCAGGGCAATAGTATGGACATTTTAATGATGTTAATTCTTCTAATGCATGAACAAGGTATATTCTTCCACTTTTTTATATCTTCCTCTATTTCTAAAAATATGAAATGCTTCACAAATTTTGCATTGCATCCTTGCACAGGGGCCATGCTAATCTTCTCTTTATTGGTCCAATTTTAGTATATGTGCTGCTGAAGCAAGTACGAAAACTAAGAATTCATTATTGGAATAAAATAAAAAAATCTCAAGGAAAGAAAATCAGAGCCAAGGATTTTATATTTAGAAAACTTATTTTCAAGTGTAAAGACCACAGACAAACTGTTATTAATATGAAAGAAATTTTTAATTTTTAAAATTGATTTTAGAGAGGAAGTGAGACAGAAAGAAACAGAGAGAGAGAGAGAGAGACAAGAGAGAGAAAAACATTGATGTGAGAGAGACACATCAATCATTTGACTCTCACATGTGCTCCAACCCAGGATCAAACCTGCAACCTCGGCATGTGCCCTTACCAGGAATCAAACTTGTGACCTTCTGGTGCATAGGATGATGCTCCAAACAATTGAGCCACGCCAGCCAGAGCAATATGAAAAATTTTAGAAAACATTCTAGCCCTTTCTGAAATCCACTAAAGAATGGGTTTCAATTCTAAGAAACTAGTGGTGAGCATTAAACATAGAATTCTTTGTAGAATTAAAGGGTTACAGAGACTTAGGTAAAGTATTTAATAGGTATAGAGTCAGATAATATGTAATGCATCTGTTAAAATAGAGAGGAGTAGAGTGGGTATAATGAAAAGGGTATGTGAACATTTTAAATTGTTCTCAACAGTTGTATTGGTGATAGTTGTACTAATATTGTTTTTCTGGAGATTGTTGTGCATGTAGTGAGGAATAAAGTAAATGAGTACTTACGGAATATGCAAGTTCTGTCATCCTCTATGTTCTTGAGAATTAGGATTCTCAGCATGAAAGGAAATAACCATGTAAACAGAAAAAGTTACATAAACTCCTATAGTCTTGAATTTGAAGTAGGAGAATAAAATATATCTTTATGGACATAGGTATAGATTAAAATATAGTTATAGATGTAGATATAGATATAGATCTCTCCCTAGCTCTGTATTAAAGCAACTTAGATATGACAATAAATATCCTTAGTGCTCACATTGTGGTCTTGAAATACAGTTTCCCACTAAAAGGTATATGGACTTGAAGAAATAGCTTGTTTCTTGTTTCTGGGGCAGGAAATGTACAAAATGAGCCTAGAACTCATCATGCCAAATAGCAAGGAAACAATAAAAAACTTCTAGAGTTATATGTCAAAAGAACTCAGTCTCAAGTTGAAGAGGCTCCACTGTGATGATATCATGGATTTCAACATGAGCAAATGAAAATAAATATATTGTGGAAAACAGAAGCCATTTTAGAGAAGGTAAAATTATAGAGCAGGGAAAAAGGCTTAAAAAAATATGTATTGTGTTGGACTGGAATTTGAAGTCTTGGAGATCTATCTATCTATCTATCTATCTATCTATCTATCTATCTATCTATCTATCTAGTTTTGTGTTTAAACATTCATATGCTTCCTAGGTCCATGTACTGAGGGACTGCAAATAATGGTGGCAATAAGCACACCTAGCATCCGGACTTGGATTCTAAATACTGTTCTCCACTAAAAGGAACCAAGGCTGTATGGATTAGTGACTGATATTACAGACTTTGTGAAAATTCACATAACATGAATACAGCAGTGAGATGATCAGCTTCTGCCTACCTAGGACAGTTGATAAGATTTAAATTACATCTGTAGATTACATGATACTACTGTATTAACACAAAGTTCTTGATTCTGAAGGGTCGAACTGTGGTTATGTAGGTGAGTGTGTCCTTGTTTTCTGGAAATACCCACTGCTACATTTTAGAGTAAGGGGACATAATATTTGCAACTTGCTTTCAAATGGCTCGGGAATGGAAGTAGGAGAATAACACATATAGAACATAATATGTAATAATATGAATATGTGAGCAAGAATGATTAGGTAAATGTAAAGTGTTAGCAACTGGAGACTTTGGGTGAAAGTTATAAAGGATTTGTTTTGTATTATTTTTTGCAACTTTACTAAAAACCTTAAATTATTTTAAAATAAAATGTAAAAAATATATACTCAAAAACAATTTGAGTATGAGGAAATACGCATGTGAACTATGCAGATTAGTAAACATGTGAAATATAATTTAAATTTTGTTGAATACATGTATTGAGTTAATTCAGTAAAATTGTATTTTTTAGAAGCATAAGAAAAGTTAACAATTGTCATCAATTAGTGATAGATCTTTTAGAATTAGTGTTTTTGTTTTCTTTGAATAAATACCTCAAAGTGGGATTGCTGGATCGAATGGTAGCCCTTCCCTCCCCTCCTCTCCCCTCCCCTCCCTTCTCTTTTCTTTTTTGAGGAGTCTCCATACTGTTTTCCATAGTGGCTACACCAATTTATATTCACACCAACAGTGCACAAGTGTTTTCTTTTCTCCATGTCCTTGCCAACACTTGTTATATCTCTCCTTATTCAATTTTTTTATTTTGTTAATCCTCACTGGAGGATATTTTTCCATTGATTTTTAGATAGTGTGGAAGGGAGGAAGAGAGTGAAACATCAATGTGAGAGAGTCACATCAATTGGTTGCCTCCCCACATGACCCTGTATCTTTGACCAGGAATCAAACCCATGACCCCTCAGTCCACAGACCTATACTCTAACCACTGAGCAAAACCAGCCAGGGCTCTACTCTTTTTGATAATAGCCATTCTAACAGGTATGAGGTGATTTTTCATAGTGGTTTTCGCCTCAGTCTTTCTTTAAAAAAAAAATGTTTTATTGATTTTTAGAGAGAAGAAAGGAGAGGGAGAGAGAAAGAGAAACACTGATGTGAGAGAGAAACAACACACCTGCAGCCTGGGTATGTGCCTTGACCAGGATTCGAACTGGTGATCTTCTGGTGCATGGAATGACACTCAACCAATGGAGCCCCACTGGCCAGGGTGTTTTTGTCTTTCTTAAAGGCTTGATATCTTCTTTAGTGTCTTTGATACATTTTATCATGATTATTTTACCTCTGTTTTAAAATTGACTTCCTGCCCGGCTGGTGTGGCTCAGTGGTTGAGCATAGACCCAAGCACCAAGAGGTCAGCACACATGCCCAGGTTGTGGGCCCACTCTCCAGTGGGGGGCATGCAGGAGGCGGCCAATGGATGTTCTCTCTCATTGATGTTTCTCTCTCTCTCCCCCTCTCTCTCTCCCCCTACCTCTCTCTCTCTAAAAGAAAAAAGAAAGAAAAAATAAATTGACTTCCTTGCCTGGTCAGTGTGGCTCAGTGGATTGAACATTGTCCCATGGACTGAGAAGTCCTGGTTCAGTTCCTGGTCAGGGCACATGCCTAGGTTGTGGGCTTGATCCCCAGTAGGGGGCATGCAGGAGGCAGCCAATTGATGTATCTCTCTCTCTCAAAAAATCAATTGAAAAATAAAACTGACTTCCTTACGTCTGACATTCTTGATATTGTGATTGGTTTGTTTTTCTTATCTTTCTTTCTTACAATGGCACATTCCCATGAATATTTGCTAATTCTTTGTTTGAAATCTTCACTCACTTAGTTTTCTTTTTTCCTGTTGGATGACATGGGTTTTGGTAGTGTGGCTCCAAAGAAGATTTATATTTGCTTTACAAAGAGCCTCAGGACCAATATTTTTCAAAGTGTACATTTTTTATATGTAAATTATTTCTAAATCAACTTTACTTACAAAACTGGAGGCAATACTTAACCCAGAAAACATTTTGTTTATTCACATAGATCTGGGTTTCATTGCTTTCTTTAAATGAATGAACTGAATTCAAAGTTTAAATTTATAGACACTCAAATAATGTTATTTGCCTTTTCGCTCATACTAGCAGTAACAGCGCCTCAGATAAAACTAATTGGCTAAGATACTGCCACTGCAAAGCTTCTCCCTTATTAAATAGCAAACCTTAGCCTAATCAAGTTCACTAACACAAAATCCTCACAAGAATACATTTTCTTTTGCCACTGAATCTTTAATCACTTAATAGAATGTCTCAGTTTCTGCCTCTATTCATTGGACATTACAAATTTCTGTTACCGAATATTAAAATGCAGATCCCAAGTCCAATTTTGGATGTTTCGTGTGACCACAAACTTGCACAAACCTGGGGTTTCAGATTCTCAGGGAAGACTATTTGTCCCCCAAATCAACTCCCCTTTCACTATGTTGCCCTCACAGCCAAGTAGAGAGAACTTTTACTTGTCTTCTCTTAGTGCTGATCCATGACTTTTTGGTCTTCCCTTTCAGGTAGGGTGGAAATCTTTTAATTGTTTCAACTTCATGCAGTGTGATATCAGTCTCAGTTTCTGAGGAGCCTAATGGTTTGGTGTTAAAACAAAAGTAGATCAAGGTTTTCAGGACTACTTATCTCTCTGGAGAGGTGCCATCAGCTTTCAAGCTTATTACCTTGTTTCCAGTTACCCCTTCATTTCCCATTTCTCCTATGACCACAGCTACACAATTTTTAATAAATGTATTATTTTATACATGTTTGTAGGAGTATTTCAAATTATTTTCATTTGTTATGTTAGACACAGATATCCACATATTATTTTTTAAAATATTTTTTCATTGATTTGAGAGAAAGAAACGGAGAGGGAGAGATCGAAACATCTATTGGCTGCCTCCCACATGTCCCCCACTGGGGATGTAGTCCACAATCCAAGCATGTACCATGACTGGGAATCAAACTGGCGCATGGGATGATGCTCAACCAACTGAGCCACACCAGTCAGGCTTCACTTATTACTTTTGTAACAGAAGTTATTTTAAAAAATGCAAATGTGCATTCTTATAATTTGTTTTCCAACAGTTACTGATTGGCCTGAGGGTTTAATGAATAAGTGTCCATCACTGTCTCATAGATGGTTAATGAGAGTATCAATCCAAATGTGGACTGGCTGAAGAACAGGGCCTGGACACTTTTTTTCCTACCACTTCTCTGGACACCACCTGGTCTGGTGTCCAGGTTTCTAATTTTCTCTAGAACCTTTGATTCTGAGCACAACTCCTATTTGGTAAATTGGTTCTCAAAGTACCTATCTGGTATCTGATTATTTCTCCATTCATTTGCTCATTTAGTAATTTATTATTACAATGTTTCTGAACATTTTAATGATTCAGACTTTAGGTTCACCTCTGCCCCTGGGAGCAAAAAGCAATAGTAAGACAGCCACATATGATAGATAGCTTCAGCCTGAATTACACATATTTACTGCTTACCAAGGAAAACTGCTGAAGATAAGCCAAGTACAAGGTAGTCATTGTCCATTCCCCCATGGAGATTATAATGAAATCAATCAAAATAAGACATTCACCAGGACATAGTAAGATCCACTTCGAGGAAAACAAAATGAAGACAGGGTTCCTGCTTTCTTCTGCATGTAGTTAAGGCACAATATCGAACAGAATTTAACACTAAATTATGTGGTTCAGGTGCAAGTACCTTAGTAGATAGAAGAGGGAGCCTAAAGAGGGCTGGATAGTTAGAAAGGATTTCTGAAAGGGAGAATATAACTAAAGGTGAGTAGGATGAGGAAGAGGGTACTTGAGGACAGCCATGAGGAACCTGGACTTGACCCTGAAGACAGAGACAGACGTTGCAAAACTCTCCACACAATAAAACAGAACAGTAGAGGGGTGATTGCCTCCACTGTTAGGCCCTTCCAGACCCTGCAGTTCGTCTGCTCTCCTCAGCCAAGCTAGCCTGCTCAGTGCGGGTTCTAGTCCAGGCTGTACATTGGGATATTCCAGAATTATAATTTTACATTTGGGCACACAGGATCAGCCATTAGTTGCTATGATCTACTTCATGATTTTCTTATATTCACTTTTTTTTTCTTTACTTGATTAGAGTTCAGTTAGACGTCGCCCTCCTCTTTAATATTTTAGCTAATAGTAACCTCTGTGCAAATATAATACAATTCTAACTGGGAAGCTAAAATACGCAGTTTCTCTGTTAGGGTTCTGTGGAAATCCCCCTCCTCAAACTGATTCTATGAATGATTGCCATATAAACTCCACCACTGCAGGGTGGGCGTAGCAGAAACCCTATTTAGTAACTCCCCTCAATGAACCCACTTTCCGGGTCTGCCCCCATAGGTAGGTTCACCGCACGAAGTTGTGGCAAGGAACACACAGAAGCTGACTTCACCGAGGGCACCCGATGTCATAGCGAGGACTGCAAAGAACCATTGGGAGGTGTCTGAAGAAGCCGCTAGGGAAAGGGTCCTCACGGACCGACGGTCGGAGCGTGAGGAGATTGGGGTCCGCCCTCTGGGCTAGGGTCCGGCTGCCCGTGTTTCCATATGCGGCGCTGTAACAACAGGCCCGACAGACCGACTCTGCATGCCTCCCAGGACCGCGCAGGAGTCACAGGGCTGCACACACCACACCAGGTAGTTCTCTCGCAACTAGCGCCCCAAAACACTGACAAGAAATAGGAATCTGCGGCGAAAGCACCAGAAAGCCTTCGCGCGGGGGATTTCAAATGACCCAGGAGCCACGCCCCCTAGGAACCGGAAGTTTGCAACCAGCGCCACTTGCTGGCCTACTGTTTATAAGGGGCGGGGCAGCAACAGGAACTGCTACTCCCAGAATGCAGCGCGGAGCTTCCGGCTTCCGGCGAGAGGATCGGAGTGAGTGTTTACGCCGGCGGCTCTGCGGCCGGGTTCTTTCCGCGGGACGGGTGAGGGCCTGGGCCCCGGGCCACGTGGGCTCGACTTGTGTAGACAAGTTAGCTGGTCCCATGGGAGCAGTGGGGTCGTCGTCAAAGAGGTAGTGTCCTCCTCACTACTAGCTGTGACCTTGTGCCAGTGACTTTCTGGTCTCGGTTGCCTGGTCAGTAATATGTGGATGATGCCTGCCTGTCTCAGGGAACGATTGTGAGGATTAAATGAGATATAGTAAGTAAGAAAAAACCTATTCCCTCCCCTGTCATGTATCTGGAGATGGGAGGTACCTTGAGGATGGCCTGGGGCCTGTTGAGCAGCCTGCCAACCTCACAACCTTTTCTTTCTTTTTTTTTTTGGTGGTACGTGCCCCTAGAGGAACCGAACCCGGGACTCTCTGGTCCGCAGGCCGACGCTCAACCGCTGAGCCAAACTGGCCAGTGTACCTCACAACCTTTTCTATCCTCCTCCCTACTAGAGGCCTCTTTGGAAGCAATAGTGGATATAACAAGGGTCTTTCATTTACCTACAAGATTATTCCACCCTCAGAATTTCTGATTCACTTTTTGGGTACCTTCATGTGCCAGGCACCGGGTCAGTAATGGCAAAAAAAAAAAAAAAAAAAAATTATAGTCTTGGCTTTCAAGGGCCTCTAAGACTCAGGGTTGAGGGGGTGGAGGGATAAGATTGAGAAGTAAATCGATATTTGTAATTTTTTTTTTTTTTTTTCCCCTAGCGGGAACTGAACCCTGGACTCTCTGGTCCGCAGGCCAATGCTCCAACCCGGCCAGGACGATATTTGTAATTATTTGCCCCAAAGGAATATGGAGACAACAGAAGAAAGGGAGAGGGGACAGAAAAGATGGTATTTGAGTTGGACTTGATAGGAGATTGCTAAATTTTGCTGAGGGGCCAAAGAGAAGAGGAATTACAAGCAGAGTTAGCAGATGAGCAGAGGTGTAATGTGGGAGAGTTTTGTTTTGAATGGAGGCTTAGGGGTGGGACAGGGTTCTATTGGGAAGAAGGCTGGTAGAGGGAACAGATACGAATATTTTTGTAAGACAGGCTGTGGAGTTTAGGCTTATTCATAGAGGTGGTTTAGAGTCATTGGAGGAGTTCTAAACAGAGTGACCTGATCAGCTCTGTTTTTTGTTTTCTTTAATATGTTTTTATTGATTTTTAGAGAGAGAGGAAGGGAGAGGGAGAGTTATAAACATGGATGAGCGAGAAACATCAATCGGCTGCCTCCTGCATGCCCCCTACTGAGGATGGAGCCTACAACCGTGGCACATGCCCTGACTGGGAATCAAACTGGTGACCTCTTGGTTCATGCTCAACCACTGAACCACACTGGCCAGGCATGGTCTATGTTTTTAAATGAGTTGAGTGGCAGTATAGATGTTTGATAGGGAGAGGCAGGAGTCAGGAAACTTGTTATAAAGCTCTTTTTGATATTTCAAACAAGAGGTATGAAGAAAATCAGAAATGGGGAGTGTACACAAGGGAGAGGATTAGATGGTCTCATTTGAACCTCACAACATTCCTATTAGGTGGGCTGGTTATTTTTTTTATCCTCACCCGAGGACATTATTGCATTTATCTTCAGACAGAGTGGAGGGAGAGAGGGGGAAGAGAAAGAGAGAAACATTGATGTGAGAGAGACACATCGACTGGTTGCCACCCACACGGCCCCAAACGGGGCTGGGGACAAACTGCAACTGAGGTACGTGCCCTTAGTGGGAACCAAACCTGGTACTCTCTGGTCCATGGGCTGATGCTCTAACCGCTGAGCCAAACTGGCCAGGGTGGGCTGGTATTTTTATGGGTACTTTAAAGATGAAGAAACTTAGGCCTAGAGAGCTGTAGTTCCTTGCTATCCATCATAGAATGAGTAAAGAGAGGACCCCAGATTCTAGTTCTAGCTTGATACGGCATCCTCTGCTTTTTCAGCATTGTCACACTGAATTGTCTCATTCAACCTTTTGTTGGGGTGTGAGTGGAATAGGGTGGTGGTCTGTCCTTTAACCACTAAGGGCTCATTTCCTTTATAGGGAGAAAGAGAGAGCGTGAAAGAGAGAGGATGTCTCTCTCAGATTGGCACCTGGCAGTGAAACTGGCTGATCAGCCACTTGCTCCAAAGTCTATTCTTCGGTTGCCAGAGACAGAGCTGGGAGAATACTCACTAGGGGGCTATAATATTTCATTTCTGAAGCAACTCATTGCTGGCAAACTCCAGGAGTCAGTTCCAGACCCAGAGCTGATTGGTGAGTCTCTGTGAACTAGAGATAAGCTGCTGCTCTGATCTCTTGGGGGAGGATACTTCTGGAATTACAGGGGTAAATTAAGAATTTGGGGGTTGTTGCTGCATGTTGTTAACACTCCAGGGAAGTGAGTTTTGGGTGAAAAGAAACATAAATAATAAAACTATTGGTTGCTATTTCAGTTGTGTGTTATACTGAACTACTTTATCACAAAGTTCCTTAACTGTGTTATTGAATTCTTTCTCTGAAAGAGCAAGAATTTGGGGTGGGATGGGAAAGGAGAAGCTGGTCAGGGAAAGCCCTCCTGTACATGGCATTTTGAGATTGGTTCTAAGGAATGATTAAAAGGATTTTTGTTGTTAATCCTCACTGAGGATATTTTCCACTGATTTTTAGATAGAGTGGAAGGGAGAGAGGGAGAAAGAGAAACATCTGTGTGAGAGGAACACATCAATTGGTTGCCTCCGCATGGCCCCGCATGGCCCCGAATGGGGCCAGGGCTTAAACCTGCAAGCCAGGTATGTGCCCTTGACCAGGAATCGAACCTGAGACCCTTCGGCATGCAGGCCAACAACACTAACCACTGAGCAAAACTGGCCAGAGCAAAAATGATTTTTTTTTTCAAATAAATTTTTTTTTTAAAGAATAGTTTGGTGATTTTTAGAGAGAGAGGTAGAAGAGAGAAACATTAATGTGAGAGCGCAACGTTCAGTTGCCTCCTACAGGCCCCCTACTGAGGATTGAGTCCCAAACCTGGGCATGTGTCCTGACTGGGAATTGAACCAGCCACCTTTCAGTGCACAGGGTGATGCCCAACCAACCAAGCCACACCAGCCAGGGCTAAAAGGATTTTTGTTTGTTAGAGGGAAGGCAGTGAAAAAAGGAAGAAAGATGGTAAGGGTATTCTAGGTGGAGGAAAAAGAAATTAAATATAAGAAATTATATTATAAAGGTAATTTATAATAGCCAAGGGATCCAACTGGCAAAAAGTGTATTTTCAGTCATAAAAACACTGGGTCATCCTTTTTATTTATTTATTTATTTTTTATCCTCACCCGAGGACATTTTTCAATATTTTGTTCAGATAGAGTGGGAGGGGGAGAGAGAGAGAGAGAAACATCTATGTGAAAGGGACACATCGAGTGGTTGCCACCCACATGACCCAACCAGGGCCGGGGACAAACTGCAACCGAGGTACACATCCCTAGCGGGAACCGAACCTGGGTCTCTCCAGACTGCAGGCCAACGCTCTAACCGCTGTGCCAAACCGGCCAGGGCTGGGTCATCCTTTTTTATTGTTGCATTTTCCCCACTCATTCAAATTGAGCGGTCTCCACAATGATACTTAGATCCTGTATTTTATGAGTTTGTACTTGCTAACAATTGTTATTAAAATGTATTTATTAAGTAAGACTGCCCTGTAAGCGTATATCATTCTCCAGGTATTTGTCTAATCAAAATAAGGTTCCTAGAGGACAGAAACCATCTAAATTGTCTTGAGGAGCAAAGTATAAATAGATAGTCCTTTTTTTTATTTTTTTATTTTTTTTAGATTTGATTTACTGTGGACGGAAGCTCAAAGATGACCAAACCCTTGACTTCTACGGCATTCAACCTGGATCCACGGTCCATGTTCTGCGCAAGTCCTGGCCGGAGCCTGATCAGAAACCAGGTGAGTGACAGTTGGCCCTTAGACAGGCAGAGCTTCAGTAGTATCCAGGGAAGGGTCTGTGGGTTTTTGAGGCTCAGGCTTGGGTAGATGGAACAAAGAGGTGATTTACTGAAATGGTAATAGAGGATATCTTTTTTTAAAAATATTTTTTATTGATTTTTAGAGAGAGAGGAAGGAGAGGGAGAGAAAAATAGAAACATCTTTGAGAGAGAAACATTGATCTGCTGCCTCCTGCACACCCCCCTCTGGGGATTGATCCTGCAACCTGGGCACGGTGCCCTTACTGGGAATTGAACCAGTGACCTCTTGGTGCATGAGTCAATGCTCAACCACTGAACCACACCAGCCGGGCAATAGAGGATATCTTTATTACCTATTGGGTTGACTGCACTGATAAAACAAAATGCATTTTTTATCTTACAACTAACACCACTAACAAATGGGGATTTGTTTCTCTACTTTTTAAATTTGTAATCCACTATTTTAATGGAGTGGGAATTGTATGTCTATGTAAACTCCTTTAGGTTAACAGTTTATTTCTCAATGAACTTTGTATCTTTTTGTTATTGTTCTCATTAGAAAAAAGCTGGGGCTCTGGCCAGGTAGCTCATTTAATTAGAGCATTGTCCTCATACGCCAAGGTTGTGGGTTTGATCCCAGTCAGGATACACAGAAGAAATCAACCAAGGAATGCATAAATAAATGGAACAACAAATCAGTGTTTCTCTCTCCATCTCCCTCTCTCAAATCAATAAAGAAAAAAGCTGGGGACTCCTTGCATTTCTCTAATGCAGTGATTTTTCATCCAGTGTGCCACAAAAAATTTTAAAACATGCAGTACCTGACTATATAGTCAGGGGCGCTAATCTCTTATCCCTTAGATTGTCAAAATAAAAAATGACAACAGCCAACACAACAGTAGCCATCTGGTGGGAGTGAATCAGAATTACACAGGGGTGGGCAAAGTAGGTTTGCAGTTGTTCATGTGGAAAAATATGTAATACAAGACTAAATAATACAAGAATAAACTCAATTGTAAACCTACTTTCGCACACCCCTGCCTATTTTTATTTTTTTGTCGGAGCAGCAAAAAATATAATATACTTTTTGGTGTGCTTCAGAATTTTAGTAATTAGATTATGTGTGCCATGAGATGAAAATTGCTGCTCCAGTGCTATGGTTTGTTCTCTTGTTAGCAAATCTTTCAGCAAACTGCCTCAAGCAGGGACTTGTTCATTCGCTCACTCCTCCTGCTAGACTGGTAATTTATTTTTCTAAAACTTGAAAATGTTCAGACAGTATTAAAGTAGCTCTTGGAGAAAACATACAAAGCCTGTAATGTCTTTTGGATTTATTAATAAAAGGTGCTGCTTGGAATTTATAGTTTAAATTTTGCATCTGTGTTTTAAAAGCCTCCCCAAGGATAAAGCTAGGCTCTATAAAAGAGATTACCTTTGTTAAACTGGCAGTTTGACATTCTTATAACGTTCGTGATTGCTATGACTTGTTATCAGCTTGAAATTTACCTTCTTTTCAATTCTAAACATAAAGGAGAAGGATATTTTGTACACTAATGGGAAGTGAGAAAGAGAAAGGCAGTCTTCCATATCCAGAGGTTGACCTGGCCCCCAGCTTGGTCTTGGACCATGAACCATTTCACAGATTGCCAACATCTTACAAGGCCTCTCAGAGACTGTAGTGGGTCAGGAGAAAAATAAGAGCCCTCTCATTTACCTGAACATCATCCCAACCGTAAAATAAAAAATACCCCTTTATCTTGGCTATTATAATAGAGTGACTACTACTTCTTTCCAATTATACTTTTTGCCTTGCTCTGGTTTTCCTTCTAGGTAAGAATAACTAAGATATCCAATCATAAAATCATCCCCCACTTCCTGACAGTATCCAATCTAAAGCTAAACCTCAATTCCTTAAACTTCCCCCCAAATCACCCAGCCAAAGCCCAATTCCTGGAATAAGTTCTTTCTAACAATCCTGTTATTGAAAGCCCCACAGAGTCTGGGGTATGCATTCTCCTCTGTGAGGAGCAGTGGATTCAACTTGTGAAACTGCATGTGAGCCCCTCTGGTCTTTGGCTGGAGGGTCCTGACAGAAGGAAAGTAATATTTGTTGCTTTTTCCAGCCAGATTGTTTCTCCTTGATATGCATTTTATCATTACAGTGGTCCTGCTGGATAGATTACAAAATTTATAGATGAGGAAAAAGAGGGTTAGAAAGGTATTTATTCAAGGTCACCTACTTAGAAAATGAATGCAAGAGCTGGGATGTGCATGCAGGTTTTCCTGGTTCAAGAGGCCATGTTCTTTCCCACTTCCAAAAAGAGAGATTAGCTCAGAGATGTCATAGAGACAACCATGACTCTTAACTGATAATAAGTTTAAGATTTTAAAAGGCCTTTTCTTCCCTCCTTCTGCATGGAGATTTATTTTTGAAACAAATGGACTTTTCATTGGGAGGTAAAAATAAACTTTTAGATCTGAAAAGAAACTGTTTTATAACAGCACTTTAGATATTTTATCCTTGAGTACTTTTCCAAAAGGAAGCACATTTCTTTATCTCCCACTAGATTAGCACGTATAGGAGGAGAATCTTGTCAGACCTTCCCTTCCCACCTGGATCTCTTTGATGGTTCTGCATGGAGGCTTACAGGTCCCTTCAGGATCTCTGTTAGCCTCCTATTTGAGCCAGGGATTTGTATACCAGTGACAAAAAAAAAGACTACTTGTTCTTTCGGGGCACCTCATTTTATTCTTCCATGCCTTCACACGTGTTCTTGCTTAAGCTTGGACTACTTTCTCTCCCTAGTAAACATCAGCTGTACCTTAACTAGCCTCTCAAATGGTTTCTCCTGGGAGACAACTGGTACACTAGCCGTCCCTCTCAGTAATGGCTGACTGCCTCCTGTTCCTACTGCTAGGGTCTGCGTCTCTGCTGAAGAACTCAGCAGGATATTTTGTAATGAATATTTTTCAGAAGAGATAATTCTCACAATTGGAACTTTGGATAAAGATGTGATTCCACATGGAACCACAGAGGTGCCATTCACCTTGCTTTGGGAATGGTGCCCCTGGAGTTGGGCAGTGCACAGTCTACACAATCACTAGTAGCCATCCTAGGTGAGGGTAACCATGTTTTAAAAAATATGACCCAGGCTGAACTTACCTACTCCTCCTTCTTTTACCCACATTTCTTCACCTGTGAAATGGGCTGATGACCTAGGTAGTAAAGCAACTACGACAACTGCTAAACTTTCCCATGTATGAATTATAGTGTCAAAAAATAAAGGAACTTTGAGTCCCAGTGAAATATGTGATATCAAGCATGTGATGAAAATTTGTTAAGAATCCTAGAAGTACAGTATGTTTTCTTGATCCCTCTTGTATTTTTTTTTTTTTTAATTCAAAATAATATAGCCCTGGCCAGTTTGGCTCAGCGGTTAGAGCATCGACCTGCAGTCTGGAGAGACCCGGGTTCAGTTTCCGCTAAGGGCACATACCTCGGTTGCAGTTTGTCCCTGGCCCTGATTGGGTCGTGTGGGTGGCGACCACTCGATGTGTCCCTTTCACGTCGATGTTTCTCTCTCTCTCTCTCTCTCCCTCCCACTCTGTCTGAACAAAATATCGAAAAATGTCCTCCGGTGAGGATAAAAATAAAAAATAGAATAATAATAATAATAAGAAGAAAGCCTGAAAGAAAATAGCAACGAAAAAACAGTTACCGCAGGTCCCATTAAGTGCTGTTCTTCCCCTTGTCCTCTCTATCCTTGGACCGTGTACACACTGACATATTTTATGTGGTTTTACTAGAGAATGCACATACAACTTTATATTCTATCTCTCTTTTTCTTTTTTAGAAAGAGAGGAAGGGAGAGAGAGATAGAAACATCGATGTGAGAGAGAAACTGGGAATCGAGCCTGTAACCCCGGGCATGTGCCCTGACTGGGAATCGAACCAGGACCTCTCAGTCTATGGGACAATGCTCAAGCCACTGAGCCACACTGACCAGATTGTTCTGTCTCTCTTAACATACTGTGTCAACGTAGTGCTATAGTTTTCAGGTGGCTTGCAGCACTTAGTACTTTAAAGCATTGTATAAAAATCTACTGCATTGGTTATACCTTCCTCCTTTTGAAGTGTAAGAAGTCTAGAATTCCTGTAGTGGGGTGTTGATCAGAGCAGTCTTTTTCATGTGGTAAGTTTCTCTTCTGCTGGAATTAACTTTGCACTTTTAAGCATATTCAGTAGATAATCAATTTTTACATCTGTGTCATACATGGATTTTCCTGAAGGGGCATTTACATTCTTAGTGGCTTGATGAGGGAGGGAACATACAGACCAAGCTATACCTGGACACATGCTGAAATGATGTTCTGTGTCTGCAGGGCCTGGGCTGTAGGGTAACTGTGTGTCTTATCCACAGAATCTGTGGACAAAGTGGCTGCTCTGCGGGAGTTCCGGGTGCTGCACACTGCCTTGCATAGCAGCTCCTCCTACAGGGAGGCGGTGAGTTTGTGCAGCTGCCCCCTGCCTGAGACTCTTGCCAGGCCTGCAAGAGAGTGTGAAAGCTGGAGAGTGTTGTAGAGTGGGAGCTGGGAGGCCGTTGCCATGGCTACGAGAATTCCTTGAGGAGTTTTTGCCATGTCTGTGGATCTCAGTAGAGTCCTCCCTATCTTCCCCCAAAGAGGCTGTCTCAGCTAGGTATTGTTCATTTCCATCTAGTGATAATGATACAACTTCTGATATTGGCCTCACAGAATGAATATGATTACAGCCAAAGGATCTGCATATAGTTTCTGCTGGGCCTCATTCTTGGAATTTGGCTGAACTGCCTGCCCACTGCTCCTTACCTGAATTTCCTCACTGGGAAATATATGGATGTCTTTCCATAAGAGAGTTGATAAGCAAAAGTAAAAAGCCTCAAACGTCTCAATATATATGAATATGAAATGATAAATCTACAGAGATTATAAAAAACTTGGGACCTAGAGAGACCTTTGTTACTGGCTTGTAATGAGATATTTTATTTTGGAAGCTTTAGAAATATAGATGGGGGGAGGACTAGAGGTGGAAGGTTTGCTATGATACTACCTTTTTTAAAAAAATGATTTCCCCTCCAGTAATGCACAGTCTCAGAGAAGAAAGAGGCTCATCTATTTCTGGGGACTATTGTTTTATGGTGGTGTGTGTGTAGTACTTAGAGGGAGGAAGTACTTCAGCAGAGTGTGGGACTTTACTGAATAGATTGAACTGGCTGGAGTAGTCAGCCCTCTCCATTTCTCTTACAGGTCTTTAAGATGCTCAGCAATAAGGAATCTCTGGATCAGATCATTGTGGCCACCCCAGGCCTCAGCAGTGACCCCATTGCTCTTGGTAAGTACAGAACTGAACTTGAAATAGGAGTTGTTGGAGAAGCAGAAACCAGAAGAAGGCAGATCACCCTAAAGAAACTCTGACCATGGCCTAGCTGATGTGGATCAATGGGTTGGGCATCGTCCTGTGTACCGAGACTGGTTCGGTTCCTGGTCAGGGCACATGGCTTGGGTTGTGGGTTTGATCCCTGGTTGTGGTGCATGTGGGAGGCCACCAATTGATTTTTCTCTTTCAGATCGATGTGTCTCTTTCTCTTTCAACAAAATTAATAAAAAGGATTTTTTAAAAAGTAAATATACTTTGGCTTTAAAAAGAGAGAGAGAGTGAAAGAGACTCGACCATCTTTTGAAGAATCACTCACTGTTCTTGTTGGGGGAGGGGAGAACCTAGATGTGCTCCATATACCCAGCCCTCCAAGATCTGTCCATCCCTCAGAGAAATAAAGGCCTAACTAACATCATAAATGAGACTATAAGGATCTCAGATGAGGGCAGCAGTTAGTCCAAACCACAGTAATCAGAAAAGATTTCCTCTATGTTGATGGATAAGGGAAGAACCCAAGATATGGGGAAAAGAAGCTGGCCTGTTGGCTCACAGAATATGACTTAAGTGCAGGAAGGGTGGCGAATGGGGAACAAGATGGAAAGAACTCAATTGTGCTGCTTGGTGCTTTGTTTCTTCCACTTCTTACATGGGGTACTGGTCCTGTGTCCCTGTTGAACCAGTTGCTCTGAGGCCTAACACTTTTCCCTCCAGGATCTCGCTAGGTTTCAGTTTTTGAGGTGAGTCCTGTTCTCCTTAGGGGTTCTCCAGGACAAGGACCTTTTCTCTGTTTTTGCTGATCCCAACATGCTTGATACGTAAGTATACCCATCTTACTAAAGAGTACCCTGTTTCTTCTCATGTGGTTGGACCAGAGCCTAATTGTTGCCCTGTATTCTACTCTTGGAGCCCAGTCCCTGAATACCCCCATGTCTGCCTTCTAAATGTGTCAAGAGGTGAGAAAGAGAAGGAATGCTATGGGCACAAGCCCAAGGGCAGGAACACATATTGCTGTGGAGGTGAAACAGGGTCTGAGGGAGGTGGCCTTGTGGGCTGGGCTTAGTTTAGCTCTCATTAAATAGCTATGAAGGATCCTTGGAGGGATGTGAAGTTGGGAAAGGAAGCAGGTGCATAGATCCTTACTGTTTTAGAGTTGGAAGGGACAGCAGAGGTTATGTCTCTTATTTTGCAAGTGAAGAAAACAGCTCTTCCCCCGCCCCCCGAGGGAGGAGAAGGGACTTGTCAAAGATGGCTCAGGGAAGTAGTGATAAGAGTTGAGACTGGAGACTGACCCCTGAGCTTCCCAGGCTGTCCTATCCTATCATGCTGAAGGGAAGGTAAAGCATCTACAGTGGATCCCAGGACTGAAGGCTCTGCCACTGTTGCTAGGGGCAGATCAGAAGAGAACAAAAAGCCAACTGAGAGGACTGAGGAATTTAAGGGTAGGCACAGGTGGCTTGATAGTTGTGAGGGCCACTTAGACTTTTGTCATGGCGAAAGTGCCCTTTTCTTACTCACCTTAAGGATTCTTCCTGCACCCGTTCCAGGTTGATACCTGCTCACCCAGCCCTAGTCAATGCCATTGTCCTGGTTTTGCACTCGGTGGCAGGCAGCACTCCGCTACCGGGGGCTGACTCCTCTTCCCGGAGCACACCCTCCAGCTCTTACCGGGACATGCCAGGTGAGTCCCTGGAGGGTGTCGTGCAGGTCCCCTCAGGAGCCAGCAGTGGCCCAGGAAAATGCTTTACTCAGCAGCTATGTATAGCGCTGGCAGAGGGTGTTCCTTGGGAACTCTCAGTTTGAGTCAGGGAGTGCATCTGTCCTGTAATTTTCCAAGGGGAGAGATGAAAATATGAATTTGGAGAGTATCTGAGCTGTGATTCTGGAGCTGTGCCTGTGCCTTTCTGTTCTTCCTCCTGAAATCTGTTCTCCCTTCTCCAGGTGGCTTCCTGTTTGAAGGGCTCTCTGATGATGAGGACGACTTTCACCCAGTAAGTGGCCTGGCTGCCTGCCTTTTGGGGAAAGTGGTGCCGGGGATGCACTCCTCCCTGGGACATGGAGCCCAAGCTGGGAGGTGGTCATAGGCCCTAAAATGGCCAAGTCTGTGTCATGCCATTGCTTTCTGAACCTGGCAGCTTGGGAGTCTCCCTAAGAATTGTACTTGGAGTGGGGGGTGGGAGGGTATCTGGAATTGTCACAGGGCCACCTCCCTGATTCTGGGTGCCTTCCTTCTCCAGAGGGCCAGGTCTACACCCTCTAGCAGCACACCCAGCTCCCGCCCAGCCTCCCTGGGGTACAGTGGAGCTGCTGGACCCCGGCCCATCACCCAGAGCGAGCTGGCCACTGCCCTGGCTTTGGCCAGCACTCCAGAAAGCAGCTCTCACACACCTACTCCTGGTACCCAGGTATGGAGAGAGGGCGGGAAGGTGGGGTCTGGGCCCCCAGGAGAGGAGCTCCCCAGTGATAGAATGGATTTGCCCTTGCTGACCCTGGTGCTAGATCTGCTAGACCCTCTCAGAATTATCACTGTGAGATTTTTCTCACTTGCCTATAGGGCTCAAAAGTCCAGGGTGATTCCTCCTCCTAGTAGTTCTGGAGAACCTTCCCTTACATAAAATGTGCTTCCCCATCCCTGACAGGGTTGAGCTCTCAATGACTTACGTATTCCTAGTGATAGTTACTCTAGCTTCTAGTGCTAGGGTCCTGGGCTTGATTCCATTTCCCCGGAGTGGAAAAGAATGGAGGCCTTCCTGCCCACCTAATGAGCCTTTAGGTACCTCTGTGTGGTTGTCTCATGTAGGCCCCTGCTGGGAGGCAATAGTTGGGCACCCCAGGAGTACTGTGGGGTGATGTGACAGCAGTGAGTATGGCTGGGAGATTGAGATGGCTCTGAGGGTGGCCGTGACCACTGGTTTGTCTCTAGGGCCATTCCTCAGGGACCTCACCATTGTCCTCTGGTGTCCAGTCAGGGACGCCCATCACCAATGATCTCTTCAGTCAAGCCCTACAGCATGCCTTGCAGGCCTCTGGGCAGCCCAACCTTCAGGTCAGTCTTCCCCATTCCTGATGTCCATGTGGCTTTCCTGGTTACTTTGGATACCAAGCTTTTTTCTGCTCTCTGGAGGGCCTTCCCACTTGGCATGCTTCACTCCAGGAACAGCCCGGGCATGGCAGTGTAATAGGAGGATGCTCCCAGCAGGGGCATTTTCCCCTGTGACTTCCACTCCTACACCCAGTGACCATGGCCTGACTCCCCTGACAGCCTGGCTTGGATACTTATAGCAGTTTTGGTCAATTCATTCATTCCGTGAGCATTGCCTGAGCACTGAGCATGTAAATACTGAGCCTGGGCCTGGGTCCTGTTCCTGCGGTAGAGATGAGCCGTCCATTCTTGCCACAGAGGGGCGTCAGACAGTTACTGAACTTAGGCAGTAACAGAGCAATAGAGTGAGAAGCTCACCCCAAGCTTGAGGTGATGCCTAGGTCAGGCAAAACTTTTCTGAGGAAGGGGTATTTAAGCTGATTGTCAGAAAATTAGTTAGAAGTTAGCCAGGCAGGGAAGGGGGTGTTTGGGGTGGAGGGATGGTGTCCAGGTATGTGTGGAGGGACTTGTGACATACTTGGAACTACAAGGCCCGAGGCCGTATCCTTGTGGAGAAGATCCTGAGATATGGAGCCAGAGAAAAGGAGAGCAGGCGCCTGCCTGAATGTGAGGACTATAGTGGTGCCTGGGTAAGGTGATTTAGGCTTGATCCAGTAATCACTAGGGAGCCATGGGAGATTTTAAGCAGGGAGTGACACCATCTGCTCTGCTTCATGGCATGGTCACCTTAGCAACTAAGTGGAATACCCAAGGGATCGGGTTTGATTGCATGTGTTCATGCACAGCTGTCTGCTTCAGTTTGTTTTCTTTGCTGCTCACAGTTAGTGTGGGGGTGAGCATCATTTCTGGAACTTGTCAGAGTCAGTAAGCCAGGAAGTGGTAGAGACCAGGTTCAAACCATGTGGTTGTGCCTACCTCATCTGGCCCAGGTGGACAGTGAGGGGAACGGAAGCAGGAGCTGTGGACAGCTTGTCTTTTCCATTTCTTCAGCTTCCCCAGCTAGAAACCTGTTCACCTTGCTCTCCAGCTCAGTATCTTGGAGTGGTTCCCTCAGACCTATAAACTGAGCCAGAGTTGGTTTGTGTGGGTTTCTTAAAAGCCCTCCACATCTTCCCTCTTCCTGCCTGCATTAATTTACATTTCTTCCCCACTGCCTTCTGTCTCCCACAGTGTGAACACATCATTTTCCCTAAGTTGTACACTTACCTCTTTCATGAGATAGACTAATGAAGCTTTGGAAGTACTGAAAGAAAATGTAGGTTGATTTCTTTAAACCCTTATATTTGAGAAGGCCTTTCATAACTGAAAATCCAAGAGCCATTATATAAAGAGTAATACATTTTTAGTTTGTAAAAGTGAAAATTTATGCCTAACGATCCTAACCAAACAATAAACAACAACAAAAAATAAACAGGCAAAGTCTGAATGCTAACAACAAATTGGGGGAAAATCTGTAACACATATCAGCAAGAAAATTCTCCCTGATACATAGAGGTTCTGGTAAATTAGGACCAACTACAGAGAAAAAAAGGGGAGAGGCCATGAACAGATTGTTCGTGGAAGTGCAGTGCAGATGGCCCCTAAATCATGTAATTCCTCACAGTCTCATTTCTCAGAATTTATCCTGGAGATATACATGCATGAAGAAAATGATATTTGTGTAGAGTCAGTCACTGCAGTGTTGTTTCCCTAAGGTGTACACTTACCTTTTTCAGGAGATAGACTAATAGACTAATAAAGCTTTGGAAGTACTGAAAGAAAATGTAGGTTAATTTCTTTAAACCCTTATATTTGAGAAGGCCTTCCATAACTGAAAGTGAAAATCCAAGAAAATAGTCGTTATGGTACATTTCAGGATATCCATGGGTTGAAGTATTATATGGTTGTTAAAAAGTTCTTGCCCTGGCTGGTGTGGCTCAGTTGTTAGAGTGTTGGCCCACAGACTAAAGGGTCATGGGTTCGATTCCCAATCAAGGGCATGTACCTGGGTTGTAGGTTCGTTCCCATTCGGGGCATGGAGGCAACTGATGTTTCTCTCCCTCTCTCCCTCTCCCTCTCCCTCTCCCTCCCTCTCCTTTTCCCCTTACCTCCCTCCTTCCTTTCTCTCAAAAAATAAAAAAGGAAAAAAGTTTTTATGTACTGGCATAGAGAGATGTCCAGGATACATTGAGAATGTTGAAAAGAGAAGAGGGAGGTAGATATATAAGAGGAATATAAGAAAAAAGTGTAAATATAGGAATATATGTTTGTTTTCTCAAAATAAAATTGGTTATCAGGGTTGAGGATGGGAGTGGATGAAAGTAAGACTTTTCACTAATTTTTATATGTTTTTATTGATTTTTTGAGAGAGAGAGAGGAGGGGAGAGAGAAATAGAAACATCGGTGTGAGAGAGAGACATCTATCGGCTGCCTCCTGTACATCCCGCACTGGGGATCGAGCCAGCAACCCGGGCATGTGCCCTGACCAGGGATCGAATCAGGACCTCTCAGTCCATGGGACCATGTTCAATCCACTGAGCCACTCCAGCCAAGCTGACTGTTCACCATTTAGCAAGCTAAAAAAAACTAATTTTAAAATGTGTCCTCCTCGCCCCTTTTGTGTGTGTGGGCACACACATGTATTTATGTCTGTTTATACATGTAGTAGGAGAACGAAAGCAATCTTTTGAACTTTAGACATTGAGTAATTTGTGCTTTTGATTCTTATGTTAAAATTTTCCTTTTTTTTTATTGGAAAAACTTTAAATTTGTTCTCTGAATCCTCACCCTCTGTTGTAGTCTTATTAGAAACCCTGTGTTGTGTGCAACTTCAAATCAGTGAGTTTGCAGTAAGAACCCACCCTTCTCTCTCCTCTCAACCCACCGACTCTCTCTCCTAAGTGAGTCTCCGTAGGATCCCAACTAACAACTTTTCCCTGGTCCTGTCTTTCTGCAGAGCCAGTGGCAGCCCCAGCTGCAGCAGCTGCGCGACATGGGCATTCAGGATGATGAGCTGAGTCTGCGGGCCCTGCAGGCCACTGCGGGGGACATCCAAGCAGCTCTGGAGCTCATCTTTGCAGGAGGAGCCCCATGAACTCCCTGCTCATCCTGAACCCTCAACAAACTGCCAAGGTGGCTGCCATGGGAGGCACTGCTAGAGGTGCCTCATCTTTCCTCTCCCCAATACACCTGATGGTCGACGTTCACTTTGTCCAGTGCTTGGCCTTTCTAGCTGGTCCATGTTGATGGAGGCAGTGGGGCAAGCATGGTGTGTGGGACTTGGTGCTGTGATATCAGGGCCCTGGTGTCTGGCCCCTGATTCTGGGCCCTGGATGGAGAATTTTAGTCCCATGTTATGCCCACTTTCTCTTTCGGGAGAAGTTTCCAATGATAGTACCCCCAGACTCTTTGGTACTCTGGGGTATGGCATCCTCAGGATGTGGCTAAGGCTGGAGCAGGGGTGCTGCCCGATCTCCTGAGTGTCTGCTGTGTTAACTGCTGTGGCAAGAAGAGGCTTGTGCCTCTGACATGAGCACAGTCTGAGCAGGGGCCAGGCGTACTTTCAGAGGAGCAGGTAAGGGCAGCTTATCCTCCACAGCATTTGCTCTCCCAGAGGCTTCAAAAGATTCCTTGTCCCTCCCCCAGCCTAGTCTCACCAGGCATTCTTTGATGCCTAGTCTGTAATGATGCCAGAATCCAGGCCTCAGAGCTGTGCCGGGAGGCAGGGCCCTATTCTCTGTCCTGAAGGTGTAAAGACAAGAGCAGTTAAATAACAATACTAAACAACGACACTGACAGGTGCAGGTCTTCAGCTTTCATAATAAAGACAGGGCACCAACCCCAAGCTGCTGCTCCATCTGCCTGCACACATTCCCCTTGGCACAGCATTCCCTGCCGCGCTATAGACATGTTCAAGTTGAACAAGGAGGTTTCATGTGCTTTGACCATGTCAGGAGAAAAATTCTTCCCTTCAGATTGTGTTTCTGTAGAAAGTTGCTCAGAGGTCTGCTCCTGCCTTGTGCCTTTAAGTGTTCATTCCATTTATAGCATCACAATTATAGTTATTTGACTTCTGCTTGTTACCTGGGACAAAAGGTTTGCCACTTACAAGGACTGCCTCCTGTCCTTTTTCTCCAGTCTGTTCCCCCTTATCCCCTTTCTGCCCCGAGGGAGCACACAGAGCAAGCCTGCTCCCTCTGCTTCACTAGCACAGCTTCAGTTGAGGAGATTAGTGTGATTTACTTGCTCCTTGACCTCCAGTTTTGGTCCCCAGCACATCCTGTTCACTCTGAATGACTTCCAGCTTATCACTGATACTCCTAATGGGAGATACCCAGGAGGGCCCACTATTCCAGAAATGGCCTGAACAGCACAGTGTTCTTCCCTTCCTCCAGAAAATGTGGTTTCTCCATATTTCCCTCTCAATCCTAGAATTAATGTTGAAAGGTATTTGAATTGGCCGAGAACACAGACTGAACCCACCAGGACCAGGCCTGTTTGTGTCTTAGTGGGCTGCTTTGAGCCCAGCTGCCTCTTGTGGATGGGGCAAAGACCAGAAAGTCCTGTCTTTGAACCTGATGTCTCTGACTTGTCTGTGGTAGAAACAAGGGTCAGTTCATCCTCACGGGCCTGCCTTGGTTAAATGGGGCTGACACAGCCCTTCTTGTCCCCATAATACAGCTGACCTAGAGCTGGTTTCCTTTCTGTGGCATCTCACTCCCTGCCCTCGGGGACTGCTTTCAAAGGGTCCTGGGCTCCTTAACTCTCTGCCCTATTGTGCTGTGGACCATTTGGGTAACCCTGTCCTGTTCTGGAACTGACCCCCAAATACCAGTTATACTCCTTCCCAGAATTGAGCCATCCCCATGATTTCCCTTTCCCTTTGTCAGCTTTTTCCTCCAGGGTCTTGGCAAATTGACATTGCTTTCTGTGGCCACATTTTAAATATCAGAATAAGTGCCCCCATTGAGCCTGGGCTTTCCATGGTCCAAGGACTCCTTCCTCACCATTGTCCCTGTCACTCTTGCAACATTCAGCCTCTACTCTGTGCCAAATGAAAAAGATAGGACTCTTGCTCTCCCAGAAGCAGGTCATGAACAGTTTATGCTAATGTCTGGAGAGAACTGGGCCAGGCTGGTTTATCAAGCATGGGACTCATATAAGTAGGGTTAGGGTTAGGGTTAGAGGCTGTGTGTATGAGGGAGAGGTTCTTGGAGAAAGTGACATCTAAGCTGAGCCCTGAAGGGTGAAGAGGAATTGGGCAGGAAGGTGTGTGCACTCAGTGGGCTGGATGCATGGAGAACACAGCTCCTGTAGCCCTGTGTGCCACGGTGGGTTGTGAGGAAGAGGTCATTATTTTAAGCCATGGAAGGAGTTTGGACTTAGACTAAGGGCAATGAGGAGTCACAAGAGAATTTGAATCAGGGAGTCAGGTTTGCACTTAAGAAAGGATACTGGCTGCTGTGTGTGAATAGATGGGGAGTGGGTCAATCTTGAGTGAGGGAGTCCATTGGGGAATTTGTGATCCACTTAGAACTGATGGTAGATTGACCTACCAGATTGGAAGGAGAGGAGAGTAGTGGGTGGAGAGAGACTAGGAATTGATGATAACACATCTTGGGAGAGGTAAGTGTACTATTACTAGCTCCACTTATTGGATGGGGACACTAAAGTTAGGTTTGATCATCTGTCCACAATCTCATGGTTAGGCAGTAGACAAGTTGTACTTACACCAAAGCCAGCATCCTTCCCAATGCTGCCTGTGGCTTCTGCATGTGGAGGAGTAGGAGGTGGTGCAGGGTCTGATCAGCCCAAGAAACTTGGGCTTAGTCTTGAGGGCTTTAGGCAGAGCAGTGGGGGACCAGATGTCTGTTTGAGGTAATCTGACAGCTGCGTGAAGACTGTATTTGGGAAGTGAGGCTGGGATTGGAAGACCAGCTAGGAGGCTTGCTGCCTCTAGAGGAAACATGGTGGGGCCTGGACTAGAGCTGTAGCAGGGGAGCTGGGAGGAGGGGAGGGGTGTGAGATGTAAAAGACAGACTAGGTGGGGGAGAGGTAGGAGGTAGGCAGGATGTGAGTGTGTAGATGGTAGTGTAATAAGAACAAGGTACTGGAGTTGGAATTTGGAATGCAAGTCTAGTTTTAGACATATTGAGCTAAAGGTGCTATGGACCTCCATGTGGAAATGTAGACAGTTGGAGTTTCTAGGATGGAGATAACGATAAGGAAGTTTTAGGTTAAAGACTGGGCCTGTATTACATAAGAAGGGAATTCAGCTTTTCAGGCAAAGGGAGAAGGCACATCCACTTTATAGGAAATAGTGACTGATGGAACATAGAAGGGGGCAGGATCTGCTGCTTCTGGAAAGGCGAGGGCAGGAGTCATTTAAACTGAGGGAGTAGAAGGAACTGGACAGAGAAGTCTTTGCCAGTGGTGTGAGATGCCAGAGAAACCTAGTAACTAAAGGGCCAACCTTGGACTTGCTGACTTGAGTCATGGTGACCTTGGGGAGATGCTAAGTGGAACTACTGTAGGGGTTGAGGCCTAAATAGGTGGGGACAGTGGAAGCAGGGAGGGCTGAGAATTCTAGTTGGTAGTTGGGGAGGGGGGACTGAGTGAGCTTTTGTGGTTCAGCAGAGGTAAAGTTGGAATTGATCATGAGAACTTTTCTAGAAGCTAAGGGGGGAAATAAAAGGAAGAGACCCTGAAATAGAATATGCAAATAATCTAGAGATGGGTGAGTTTTCTGAACAGATCCCTTCTCCTGATATAACTCAAATTTGGCTGGGCTGGCACAGCTTGTTGGGCACATGGGACCCAGTTCTGCTCATCTTCTCAGCCCCATCTGGCCTGGGCCCCAGACCAAGCTTTCAGAGCCTTACCCTGAGGTGGCCTCATTGCTTCTGCCACAGGCCTTGGCAGTAAATGTTTGGTGAGGATGTGTGTGGTGGAGTTATTTACTCCTCCCCCTATCTGCTTACCTAGCCTCTCCAAGCACCCTCTGGCCCTGAGCGGGGTTAGGTCACTTTGGCTGAGCCCTCCGTTTCCCTGGACCTGTCCCTGTCTGGCTCCTGTAGACTCTGCAGTTGCTGGTAACAGGATTCAGCTTACTCTAGGTTTGAGATGCTTTCTGCAGAGATTCAGGCACTGCCCTCCCTACTCTACCTTGGCAAAAGTGGCTAACAGCAATGCAGTACAATAGTGCTCATTTATCAAGTACCCTCTGTACCAGCCATTGAGCTAGGCACTCACATATGCCATCTCCAGTGATCCCGAGTAGTAGATATTATCTCTATTTACAGATAAGTGCTTCCTGTTAATAGGATGTTACTGTGCCTTTCCTGAGCTTGGGTGGGATTGTATCAGCACAGTCACATCAGTGCACCACCTGGGGCCTTGTGTCTTGCTGGCAGTCCTGGTAGCTACTCAGAGGGATGAAGGGTCTGCTCACCACTCATCTGTCCTGGAAGTGGCAACTTGAATCTTGGAGGGGAATCAGGCTTCTAAGTCAGACCCACTGAGGTTGTGATCTCCCACAGACATCTCATGGAGCCTCAGTTGTGTCTTGTTTGAAAATGTCTTCAATATTTTATATAAGTGAATATTGACCATTTTTATATCAGAGATGCCAGTACACTCAGAGCTGGACTGGTAAATGATCTAGATGACTAACAAAGTCAGGATCCCAACAACGAGGCAACTCTAACAAGAGGAACAAGGACAATCTACGGTCCTGTGGTGGGGACTAGAAAACCATTGTTCTCATTGAAGATAGGGTCTCATTTCTTATCCTGGGCTCAGGTTCAAACCCAGTCTTTCACACCTGGTGTTACAGAAAGCCACTACTGGATGGGAATTGGCCCAAGGATGATCCTGGGCTAAGATCAACAAGATTTAACAGCCTGGTGTCTCATTTTCATGAAACAGTACCTTAGGAGGGATTGTAATCAGGAGCTTAGAGGGCAGTCTTTCCAGCCCTCTTACTGCTCAGCCTCTCCTCTAGTGGTTGCATTCTGATCCAACACTAGATCTTTGAAGGAGGTAGACACAAACTGGGCTGCTTAGTACCTAGGAGGGCTCAGTAGAAATTTGTTAAGTGACTGACTGATATCCTGGGAATCCAGCAGGATTAGAGAACCAAGCAGCCTGGTTGGTGTGGCTCACTGAGCGTCAGTCTGTGCACCAAGAGGTCACTGGTTTGATTCCCGATCAGGGCACATGTCGAGGTTGTTGGCCCGATCCCCAGTGGGGGGCATGCAGGAGGCGGCCAATCAATGTTCTCTCTCATCGATGTTTCTCCCTCCCTCTCTCTCTCTCTAAAATCAATAAAGATAAAATATTTAAAAAAACAATAGACCAAGCAAAGTCCCATGAGGGACCTAGTTGAAACTGGGGTTATTTACTCTGAAAAAGTAGATTTAGAAGGGTATGGCTTCTGTGTTGAAATCCCCAGAGCTCTATACTAGGAAGAGAGATTAGACATGTGGCCTTGGAGGGTATATTTATGGCCACTGGGGGAAGAGGGTATCTTCCTCTGGGGAGAAGACTTTGTGTCAGAGCCAAACAAGATGGTCCAGGCTGCTGTGGGGATGAGCTCATTGTCACTGGAGGTATGTAAGCAGTGACTGCATGACCACCATAAAGGCATAAAGGCTGTTGTAAGGGGCTCCCAGGTTGGACTGAATGACCACTGAGAGTTCCACTCAAGAATTGGGCTTCTTGGATCACCATATCTATGAAAGAAAGTGAACTGTTTTGGGGAAACCATGTATCTGCATGCATTTCTTTTCCCCAGGTGGCCCCAGCAGGCCCAAGGATCACATCAGAGCTGGGAGAGTCTTGGTATACCTTTTATCCTGTAGGGATGGTTTCAAAAGCATATTTATTTCAACCTACAAACCAGAAGGCAGTGCAGAAGATAGAATGAGAAAGCTTTGTCTATATCTGTTGTGGATAAGAGATAGACCAGAAGAACTGATGTTTTAGTTCCTCTTTCTCAGTTTGTAAACAAATGGAGGCCTGGGACGGGGTAGGGCCTTGCTTAACTTGAGTCAGTAGCCAAGATGGGATTTTATGTTTGGCCTCCCACTCATATATAGTCAGGAGACTTTGTTAGTCTAGATGGGTTCCACATGTCTCCCACGAGATCCCGCTCTGCCTTAGGCACTGTGAATGGAGGCTCAGAAATGAATTTAGAGGTGGGGGTAGGGTGGAGGGAGGAATTTGTCTTCAGAAAAACTTGGGAGTATATACACGGTCTAACTACTCGCTGCTAAGTTGCTGCTCTATGGAGTGGCCACCAGGTGGCGCTCCTTCCACAAGCTCAGTGCTGTGTGGGCTGAAACTACCCTGCAGACAGGTCATATGCTCTCTCTGGGCTCCCAGATCCCCCAGACCTGCCTCACTACTCTCAGGATCTCCCTGGTCTTTGCTCCCTGCAATGAAGTCGGGGAGGGGTAGTAAGAGCTGCTGTTGGTAGTAGCCAGAAGGCCTAGGTGGGCACCAAGTTCTGAGGCTTTGTAGCAAGGATGGATCTAGCAGGAAGGGCTGTTGTGGGCATGGGTTCCTTAACCTCCCACAGGCCTCTTGTTAGGGGCGATTACTCCTTTGAAGACCATAGAATCGGCTGAGGAGGGGGGTCAGGAAGCTTGGAGAGTGGAGGCATGCTCTGAGTAGGGCCCTGAAAGGCTTTGCTTGGAAGGCTGAGGAGGGCTTCCAGGGCTTCTGCTGTTTTGGGCCTGTGAACCTCAGGGGTGTGTGTTCATTTCTCTGATTCTCCAAGCTTCTTAGATTAGGCTGTGCCTTAGCTGCCCTACAGGGAAGACCCTGTCAAGGTATTTTTCTCCTAGATAGGAGCCCCCACATCATTTCTTTCTCTTGGCCTCCCTGCATGCCCCCATATTCGGAGTCAGCAGGAAGAGGAGGACAGAAATGTGCCTCTTCCTGAGACCTGTCAGCCTACACATCTGTTGCTTCCTTTGCTAGTCCATTTCCCATCATTGTCTGGGAGTGGGGATTGTGCCCCTGTCCTTGTTTAAGGTCCAGGAGCCAGCGTGGCCTCCACAGAATAGAATACCTGTTCTATTCTCATTTTATTTCCCTGTGCTGCCTCAGGCAGGGAGGCCACACAAAAACATTGGTTCTGTGCTCTCCTCTATGCCCATAGTCTAGCTGCCCTCTCCTTCTGTAGGCCTGGTTCTCACCTCCCCTGGCTGCCTGTAGCCAAGTAAGAGTGGGCTGCAATCTGGCCCTGGCCCTTTGCCCCTAGGTTGGCTGGCTTGGGGATGCCCACTGGTGGTAAAGCAGGTGCTGAGCTGGCCGTGCAGGAGCCCAGACAGAGGGCCACCCTGGGACATGAGGTGGGATGTTCTTTAGCACAACTCCCTAACCCCCACCTCAGCCTGGAAAAAAAATTTCCTGGCATCTGCCCCAGTTTCCATCTGCTGCCTTGTTGCTTGAAAGGCTGAGCCTAGCCCCTGGCCTATTCTCCTGCCCAACACCTGTTAACCTAGGCTCTGTCCAGGTCTTTTGGAGAATCATTTGGATCCAGAATCCAGCCTAACACAGGAGGCAGTAGCAAAAGCGTGCATTGCATTAAGAGCATTATGTTGTAGAAGATAAGGGTGTGGGCCCCAGAGACTGCCTGAGTGTTAATCTCAGCCCTTCTCTGACTGTGACCTTGGGGACATCACATTCTATGTTCCTTGGTTTCCTTGTTTGCAAAAGGAGCCAAAACCTAGCACCCACCTCATAAGATTGTGAAGATGTTAAAATGAGGCTAAGAAACGTGCACAGAACAGTAGCCTCAGTGTTAGCTGTTGCCACTGGAGTCAGAAACTCGGGTTCCTATCTTGGCTCCACTAGCTGACCTTGAGCAGATCCCTCCCTCTCTCTGCCTCAGTTTTCTTCTCTAACATGGGGTTATACTTTATCACTGAGGGGAAGAATATAGGACTTCAAGGAGAATATAGGTGGAAGTGAGTTGTGTGTTGTGATGAGTAGTGTTATTAATTATGAATTCTCAGTTCTTAGTGGCAGGGGCAGGCAATTTCTTAGTTTGCTTACTTTTTCAGAGAGGGCAGACACTAGGGGCTGTACAGCTAGCTCAGCAGATGAGGCATTGGACTGGAAACACAGTCTTGGAGGCTAGCCTGGGCCAGGACATGGTGGTGGCTTCGGGGCCACAGGTGTTAGTTGGTACAGGCCTGGGGAGGGGCTCTTGAACTGTCCAGAGCCTCCCTCTTTTTGGGGTAGTATACCTCTGGACATTAAGAAGTTGTTGACTCTACCCAGTCTACCAGGAACCTAGCCCTGCACTATCTCTGGAGGCATCTTGATTTACCCTTTTGGTCTGTTGGGGTACCTTGGAGCTCTTAGGGAAGATGGAGGGGATAGCTGGAAACAAAATCTGGAATAGTCAAGGAAAGTTTCTGGTAACAATACTTTCCCAGCTATAGATGAGGGCAGAGGGCTGGGGCTAGGGGTGGGGCTGGGGCACCCTGCTCTCTGTCTTAGCTGGCATCTGTCTTAGCTGGAGTCTGCAGTGTGTGAATCAAGTCCAGCCAGGTCTCAGGTGTGTGGGTCTTGGAGGCTCACATGCATCACTGCTACCTCCTCCTCACCCTGTGTCTTCTCAGTGCAGTCCAGCTGGGGAGAGACATCTTATAAGCACTGGATAAGTGGATTTCCCATCCATGGCTCCTTCAGGCAAAGCCAGGGTGGAGGGTCTGGCCTCTTTGGGCAGAGCTGACGGGAGAGCTGCCTGGGTTGCTCAGGTGACTGCATTGGGACTGGGCCTCCACCCTGCAGGGGATTCACCAGGTTGCCTTCAGTAGCTCAGCTCTTTGTAGCTGGTGAGCAGGGATCCCCTAGAGCTTATCTGACCCTGCCTCCTCACAGTGAGTCCTAAGCATGCAAGATTCACCCTCTCTTTCTGCGTAGGTTAGGGGCCTTGTTGATTATATCCCCCTGCACTCACATGGAAATGAGTTTGGATTTTCTGAGCACATACCAGCTGGCTGGGGGAGGCAGCCCAGAAGGCTGCTGGTTGAGGAAGGGGGAGAAGAGGAAAGGGAGAGGGAACCAGGCCAAGATGAAAATTCTACCTTTTCACAGCAGAGCAATGATGGGGTGCTAAGTGCTCCCCACAGTTCATCAACCCTCTCTGCCACTTACCCACTGTAGGGGGAAGCTTCTTGCTCCTGCTTATAGGCTCAGAGGGAGCCATGTGCACTCAGGCCAATCTACCCAGGAGAACCACAGCCTTCAGGGTCCAAACCACTGAGCCGGCCATTAGGGAGGTTGCCTGGTAATGGACCTGCCTGTACCCTCAGAGAGGTCCACCAACTTCTAGTCCAACCCTTTCATGGGTTGGGGGAAATGGATCTGAGGCCCCTAGGGAACCGTGACTACAGAGGACCACAGAAGACGTCTGCCTTGCCCTGGTCGGCCTGTGGAACTGCCTGGGAGAGGATGAATAAGGTTCCCCCGGCACTGTGTCCCGTTTAGGTAGCCTGGAGGCGAGAAAGGCTGCAAGGGTGGGGGAGGCGTGGGGTGGGGTCAGGCATTTGACTCCGCCTCTTTGAGCTGGTATCTTCCTGCGCTGGGGTGCTGGCTCAGTCAGTCACCGGCTGCTCGCTGCTGTGGCTTCCCAGCCGGGCCGCGGGATGTCACCGCCTCCGCCCGGATGCACCTCCCTCCGCGTCCCACGCTACCGCATTCCTGGCCCGCGGGCTCGGTCTGGGCTCCGGCTGCGGCTGCTACTGCTCCTGTTCTGGGCGGCCGCAGACACTCAAGGCCACCCGAAGAGCGGACCCCGCATCTCTGCTGTCTGGAAAGGTAGGTGGCGCCGTGCAGTGGTCGGAGCATGGTATCCGACAACGTAGCTGGGTGGGTGCAGTGTGCGGCACCGGAGGGAGTGCGTGCGCGAGGCTCTGCAGGTCCCGGGAGCTCCTCTCGGGGAGAGTGTGGGTCTGGATAAGTATGAGTGTGCGCGCTGGCACACTGGAGCCGCTGGAACGCTGTGGGGAGCGGGCGAGGGCCGGAGCCCTAGCTAAGTCGCTCCAAGTACGCCCGCAGCTTGGAGCCGCAGCACTGGGGCACTGGGGAAAGGAGCGGGCCCCTCTTTCTGCCCAGAGGTGCTCTCTGTCTTCCAGCGCTGGGCCTCTGTGCAAGACTCTTCAGCTAGGACTCTACCCACGTCCTTCCTCAGCTGCGGGCTCTGCAGTCGCAGGGAGCCCCGGCTGGGCCAGAGAGGGGACCGTGGACCCCTTGTTGCTGCTGCTTTGCTCTGGCTGTGGGAACAAAGACCCCGCAGCCTGCCCCCGCCCCTGCCCCTAGGGCCCGGGCTGGTAAAGAGGTGGGCACCCTCTGGCATGCTGGGACGTGGTGCGGTGCGGAGACTTAGGGCACCTGGGCGCTACCTCTGCAATGCCCGCACCAGCACCAGCCGCTCCTCCCACCCCACCCGCACGTGGCAGTTGTCACCAGGAATAGGCGCCAGCGTGGGGGGCACAGTGTTAGGTGGGGCGCGGTGGTTGGGACCCCAGGCGGTGGATCTGGGGCGGGGGTGCAGCTTTTAGGCTACAGTGGATATATGAGTCTGAAGGACCGGAGTCTCCCTCCGAGGTGCTTTAGTTTAAAACCCCTATACAATAGGTCAGAAAGCCGGCTAGGTGGGGTTTGAGGTTTTGTGCCTTGAAGGACTGAGCTTCCCTTCTCTGCATTGCACACAAATGCTTCCTGCCCCCAGGACAACAGAATTCGGTCAACAAATTTTGTGGTGCTGCGGCCCCCTGTGGTGGTGGTGGTGGGCACTGGGTGGAGGTTGGAGAACCTGTGGGGTCTGTCCCTGACTGGGCCCTTTGATGCCTGAGGCGGTTTGCAGGGATTGCCAGAGCCTGAGCATTATCTGGGGCAGGTATTCTTAGAAGAGGGGGGGGGGGGGGGGATGTACAAAACCAGTGGCCTGAACTGCAGCTGCAGCAGAGAGAATGTGACTCGCCCAAGGTCACTGGGCAATGTGTGAGCTCACAGTGCAGACAGGGCTTTGATCAGGCACAGAACCAGTCCTAGCACTGGGTTAGGGAGGGGAGAAGGATTTAGGCAACATCTTGGCCATGAAGGAGGGACCCTAGGGGCCAGGTCTCTTACCCAGCCCAAGGTGTTCCTAGTGAGAGTGCAGCACGGCAGGTGGACATCTACTCATCATAGACATCTCCAGCCCAGGCTTCCTCTGCCTTCCCAGCATCTTTGCCTTGGGACAGACCCCTTGACTGTCCTGGACAGCACAGCATTTGGGCCCTCTCGAGGGGATTAATGGCCATGTCTAAGTGTTCTAGCATCTCCCATTGCGCCAAACCTCTTGTGTTTGGCTCTGCTTGCCTCCACTCCCCAAGACTTCCCAAGACTCCTACCTCCACATATTTAATGGACACCCATTTCTTAGCACTTAGTATGTACCTCCCCATCTCAGGCACTTCGTGTCTCCACCCTGAGGCTATTTGAAGCTGCTTTCAGTTCTTTTGCCCACTTTTCAAAGCTCCTAACCCAGCTCCACCTCTCTCCCTACATGTAGTTCACCACAATAGCCACTCTGCCTGTGCCTTCAGCTTGGTAATAAACTAATGTCCCTTGCTGGGTTCTGCCAACCCCTCCCTTGTCTTGTTCAAGGGCAGTCTGTAGTCTTCTTCTTCAGTGCCAGATAGACCCTACCATCCTCCTGTCCCTCAGGACCACCAGCTGGTGATGGTATGCCTGGCTGACAGCTGCCTTCTATTTCGTGTAGGGTGACACATGGACTAAAATGGGCTTGGGCAGGGCAAACCCAGGAGTGGGGTGAGAGGAGGACCTTCCTGGCCTTGCTGTATTATAGGCCTAAATTCCTGTCTACCAGTGGCAAGGGAGGGGGTGTTGGGGAATAGCTTCCAGGAACAACCAGATTAAGGATAATGGTGGTTCTGGAGACACTTCTCTATGAGGCATAGGTTGGGATTTTAGTTTTAAGCCAAGACAGGTCAGGGAACTGGGACAGGTATGTAGGGTTCTTTGTCATTTATTTTCTGCTTCATGGACCCCTACCCTCTAGGGAAAGATTAGATTAGAGTGTTCTAGGAGGGTCCCAGCCTGCACTTGTCCAGGGAGGCTGAGACCTCTCCAGCATATTGAATCCTGGCCCAGCAGCTCCGAGCAGAGAGGGATGTGCCAGCACTAACCTGCTGGGTGCCCTTGAGCTCCATACCTTTCTCTTACCATCAGAGCTAACCACAGTAGGAGGGACTCTGGAAGTTGTCCCCTGAGGGTGGTCACTGACATATGGGCCAGTCAAAGATACAACTGTTTGGGCTCTGGCCGGTGTTTCTCAGTGGTTAGAGCATCGGCCCATGCACCGGAGGGTCAAGATTCGATTCCCAGTTAGGGCACTTGTCGGAGGCAATCAACTGATGTGTCTCTCTCAGATCAATGTTTCTCTCTCTCTCTCTCTCCCCCTCTACATCCCCCCTACCTCCCTTTCACTCTCTAAGAAGCAATGGAAAAATATCCTTGAGTGAGAATTAACAAAAAAACAAAACATAAAAGATGTGACTGGTTGGGCTTGACCTTCCTGCAAGAAGGGGCTGGAGAGGAGCAGGTTGCAGGTGAGGGCAGGAGATTGGTATACCTGTGGAAGCTCTGCACCCCTCTCTCATTTCGTCCCAGGTTGGAGGAGATGGAGAAGCACGGGAAGGTCCTGACCCTCAAGGTCAGAGATGAGCCAGCCTGTCGTCCCCCCCTCCCCGCCCCCCCAGCAGTCTTCAGTCTCCACCTGCCCAGCCAGTTCTGCCTCTCCCTTGTCCAATTAAACAACAGGATGTTATTGTTGACTTGAAAGCTTCTGGGGGAGCCATTATGGAGCTGCTCCTCAGGGGTGGGGTTGTTGTCACCTCCTCCAGGGGATGAGGTCACAGCTGGGGCTCCCCAAGCATTAGCATTTCCATTGGAAATCCTTATCCCCTTAGGGACTTAGATGTACTCCTCACCTTCAGGGTAAACCCCTGTGCAGAAAAGGAGGGGGCAGTTTCCGGGAGGAGAGGGGGGTGTCCTAGGCTGGGGGAGATCTGTCCTGAATAGTGAAGGTTCTGAGAGCAGGCAGGCCCAAGATGACCATGGTGTTAGGGAAAGAGATCCCAGCTCTGGCCTGCTTTTCTATGTGACTTTTGGCAAGGGTTGCTTTTTTCTGAGCCTCGGTTTCCTCAAATGTCCAAAGTGGGTGGAGGGAGGAATTATATTAATCAGAGCACTAATCTTTTGGGATTCTTGCCTCTCTGGGATGAGCAGAGGCTGTGGTGGCTCATTCAATCTTAGCTGTGAGGGGAAATTGAAACCTGGGAAGTCAGGGAGAATCCTTGAGTTTCATGTTCTTTTCTATCTTTTTCTCTCATGAGCTGAGGATCGGCTAGAGGAAGTGGCTTATTGATTTGTGTAGACATAGTATTTCTGCATTTTAAAAAAATGTTTTCATTGATTTTTTTTTTTAGAGAGAGAAACATTGATGTGAAGAGAGAAATATTGATTTGCTGCCTCCTGCATGCCCCCTTTTAGGGGTCGAACCTGCAACCCAAGCATGTGCCCTGATTGGGCATTGAACCAGGACCTCTCAGTCCATGGGATGATGCTCAATCCACTGAGCCACACCGGCCAGGCATATTTCAGCATATTTGACATTTGACATTTGCTGGGGCCAAGCTGTGCTGGTCCTGGGGCTGTACTTGGGGATCCAGGGATGAAAAACTAGCCAAGTCCATAGACTTCTCAGTATAGATGGGGAAACAGGCAGGTCAGCTTGCAGTTACAATGAAATGTGGCAGAGGGCAGCTGTGGGGGTCAAAGAGGCACCTAACCAAGTACCCTTAATTAGGGAGGGCTTTCTGAAAGAGGTGGGTATGCCATAATGGCAGGAGCAGGAGCCAGCTGGGGGAGGGGAGGGATGGGAAGGGAGCACCTGGTAAGACAGGGTTTATGACCCTAAAACTCCCTAGGACCAGGGAGAGGAAGAGGCAGTGAGTGGGAGACATTGAGTCAGCTTTGGCCTCTGGGTTTCAGGAAGGTTTCTTGCAGGAGGGGACATCTGAGCTCAGCCACCTGACCTTCCACAGCCAGCCCAGCAGTGGGAAAGAAGGACCGTGGCTGCCCTGGCCGGTTTTGCTCAGCGGTTAGAGCGTCGATCTGCGGTCCGGAGAGACCCGGGTTCGGTTCCCGCTAAGGGCATGTGCCTCGGTTGCAGTTTGTCCCCGGCCCTGGTTGGTCGTACGGGTGGCAGCCACTCAATGTGTCCCTTTCACATCGATGTTTCTCTCTCTCTCTGTTCCTCTCTCTCCCTCCCACTCTATCTGTGAAAAAAATGGAAAAAAATGTCCTTGGGTGAGGATAAATAAAAAAAAAAAAAAAAAAAAAAGGACCGTGGCTATCAGGGAAGGCCTCCCCAGTTTCACAGCTTCCTGATAGGAAGAGTCCTGAGAGACCACGGCTTTCCCCCTGGCTCCTGACTGGGGGGGTTCTCCAGTTGAGGTATATCCCTCTGCAGGCAGAGACTTTCCATGGAAGGGGTGGAGCTCCCCCAGCATCAGCCAGGCCCTGCTGGTGGGGAGGGGCAGATGCCCTTCCTCTGACCAGCTACCCCTTTCAGGAACCTTCACCTCCTTGGGTGGCGGTGGTGCTGGGTGGGGGTAGGGTTGTAGATCACTCCCTGGGCTCAGAGAAACAAGAGCTGGGCAACCTTCTATTAGGAGGGCCAGGCCAGAGCCCCTAATGTACAGGTGGGAAGCAGAGAATCAGCTCAGGGTATAGGGTCCAGGGGCAGTAGTAGGAGTAGGTGACGCTCATGTTGGTAGCTGGGGCCCCAGCTGATGTCTTCTCCTCCTCCCCCAGCCCCATGTCACTCATTTCAGCCTCTTCAGGGCCGTCCAGCTGTGTCACAGGGGACTGACCACACTTACCCTGCTTTGGTTGGCAGTTCTGGGTCTAAAACTTCCCCTTCTCTTGGTTTCCTTTTTTGGCAAGACCTGGCTGCCCCAGAAGTCTCCTCTCTCTCAGGGAGGAGGGGAGGAAGGGGTCCTCCTAGAGCATAGAGGACTGTGGCCCCTTTAGGCCCCTGCAAAATGGGTTTCCCCCTTCCTTAGCCAGCCTAGGCCATGAGGGACCAGGATATTCATCCCGTCCCTGCCCCCTATGGTATGAGGGGGGGTGTTTCTCCCCTTCCAGTCAGCCTCCAAGCCCTCTATTTTCCAGCCTTGGCCCAGCCCTGCTGTGCCTCCAGCACTGTGCCCTGGCCTCTGTGCAGTGCCCCCATCCCTCTGCGCAGCACCCCCATCCCTCTGCGCCACTGTTTTGAGAGTCCCTCCTGGGCACACAGACAGTGCTGTCACTCCCCCAGCCCTGCGTGGTGACCTGCCCCCACTCCCACCTGATCTTTCATACTTCTTCCTTCACTACTCCCCAGTCCCCACATTTTCCTGCCTCGGGTCTGTTGCCTTACTGGCCAACCCACCCTGCACCCCATTCACCCTCTTCCTCCTTCCGCCAGGGCTACCTCACTTCCTCCAAGGAGCCCTCTGGATAACTTCAACCCACACAACCTGACAGGACAGAGTTTAGCACGTCAGGGAGAAAAATCAGATCAGCTGAGATAACCACAAGTTCCACGGATGGGGAAACTGAGGACAGTGATGACAGGGACTTGCCCAAGGTCACCCAGTGAGACAGACATACCTGGGACCAGGGTTGTGTCTTCTACTGAGCCTGCTCCTGGCCTCACCTCTTGGCCTCACCCCACTTGTCTGCCTGCCTTTATGCTCTGTCCCAGGCTTGGGGTTCCCTGAGTCTCTTTTCTCCTTGGCTTGCTCAGCTGAGTCCAGACTCTTCCTGCCCTGGCATTGTCTGCTCCCAGGAGCCCTGCTGGTCATGACCTTTCCTTCCCCCTTCAGGACCTTAGATTTGGGCCAGCTCAGTGCACCTCTTCTGGCTTTTTCCTCAGGGCAGCTGGGCCTCGGGGGGTGGGTGGGGTCTCAGGAGCAGGTTGATCTGTGTCACTACTTGGGCTAATTCGGGCTTAACCTTCATGGCAGCCTGGGATTAGTCTGATCCTGAGTGCCTCCTGCACCCCCTGCTTCCAACCAGGAGCTCGAGCTCTGTGCCAGCGGACCCGGAGCAGCTCTTATTGTGGAGGGCAGCTAGCCCCTGCCCTGTGCTTAGGTCTGTGTTCAGCCCTTCTGGAAGAGAGAGGAGGGGAAGCCCTGGGTCTGCCCTTGGGCAGCACCCAGGTGCCCTGGGAGCGAGGCCTGCTGCTAGTGACTAGGGAGGGCGCGTGGAGAGGTCAGGAAGGACCAGTAGATACAACCAAGAACTGTAATGGGGTGAGAGCAGGAAAGGTCACTGTGGAGTGGGACAACTGGGGAAGACTTCCTGGGCGGGGGGGGGGGGGGGGGGAGAACTAAGCTAGGGCCAGGGACAGGGGTGTGGAGTGTGGCACAGAGAGCTGCTTATGTTTGTCTTCTGGGCCTGAGTGAGAAAGGAAGGTCACTATGATAAGCTCAGTACCCTGTCAGTGGCCTGGGAACCTATTTTAAGATGTATTCTCTTCTGACATGGGGTTTAAACCCACCCTCGTCCTGGCCCTCTCTACTATCTCATCGGCCCCCACTTGCCCAAGGCTTCCCAATGAGACAGGCATAGCTGGGACCAGGGGAGTGTTTCTGCCCGAGCCTGCCTCTGGCCTCAGCTCTTGGCATCCTTCCATTTGTCTGTCTCTTTTCAGGCTCTGTCCTCTGTAGGGGCCTGGCCTCAACCATAGGACCCCACACCAGACATTATGATCTAAAAGAAGATGGTGTGTGCCAAGCGGTGTATAGCACACGGTTAGAGGGAGGATGGAGGCGTCAGGGCTGGAGCAATCTGAACCCTTCCTGGAGCCAGAAGGGTTGAGTCTATTTTCAAGGACAGATAAGACCATGTGCACAGAGAAAAGGAAGAGGATGATCAGAAGAGGGAAGAGCACTAGCAAAGGTGTGGAGATGGGGAGGAGCCGTAGCAGAGATGAACAGAGATAGGTGTGCCTCGACTGCCAGCTAGAGGAGCTGGGCCCTGCTGGGATGGGCAGTGGGGTGCCAAGGTTGGCTCTTGAGCTGAGGAACCAGGGGTAGAGGTGAGTGTTTTTATAATTTAATTAAAAATTCCTTTTTTATTACAGTTGACATTCATTATTATATTAGTTTCAAGTGTACAGCATAATGATTAGACATTTATATAACTTACAAAGTGATCACTCCCTAAGTCTAGTACCTACCTAGCACCATACATAATTATTACATTATTATTGACTCTATTCCCTGTGCTGTACTTTACATCCCATGACTGTTGTGTAACTGCCAGTTTATACTTCTTACTCCCTTCACGTTTTTCACCCAGCCCCCCAACCTCCCTCCCCTCTGGAAACCATCAGTTTGTTCTCTATATCTATGAATTTGTTTCTGGTTTTTTTTCGTTGGTTTTTTTTATTTTTTTTTTAGGTTATACATATAAGTGAAATAATATGGTATTTGTCTTCCTCTGTCTGTCTTATTTCACTTAGCATAATACTCTCTCAGTCCATCCATGTTGTGGCAAATAGTAAGACTTCATTCTCTTTTACGGTTGAGTAATATTCCATTGTGTATATGTACCACATCTCCTTTATTTAATCGTCCACTGATGGGCATTTAGGTTGCTTCCATATCTTGGCTATTGTAAATAATGCTGCAGTGAACATAGAGGTGCATTTATCTTTTTGAAATAGTGATTTGGGTTTCTTCAGATAAATGCAAAGAAGTGGAATTGCCATATGGTAGTTCTATTTTTAATTTTTGAGGAACCTCCATATTGTTTTCCATAGTGTCTGCACCACTCTGCATGACAATGCACGAGGGTTCCCTTTTCTCCATACCCAAGAGACAAATGTTTTTGGCCAGAGCTGGCTGGTGGAAACCTTGCTGGGCATGTGTTAAAGAAGGGTCTGTGACTATACCCTGCCTTTTGCTGTGGTCTGCCCAAGACCACAGAGTATGTTCTATTTCCAGGCAAAGATCATGGAAGACTTATCTTCCCAGTTAGTCATACTGGTCAGCACTCAGTGCTCTGCTGGACCCCTAGATCCACCCACACGCCCCACATCAGGCCTGTATACCTACGTTCACTTAAATACACTCTCCTTAGGGCCTCACTGATGGAAGTCAGGGCTTCATTGGCTAAGAGGTTTCTGAGCAGGCTTATGCCCTCTCTGGGCCTTAGTCTTCTCATTTATATGGGAGGGGCTGGCCTGGAAGCTTCCAAGGGCCCATCTATGAAGCATGGGGTTATAAGTACAGATTCCAGAATCAGCCTGTCTGAGTGTCAACTTAATAGCTATGTAACCCTGGGCAAGTTACTCAACATTTCTGTCTTGCTGCCCTCATCTGTAAAATGGGGATAATAAGAGAATCCACCTCATAAGAGTTAAGTGATTATTAAATAATTAATATATTCCAAAATTACTTAGAATAGTGCCTGGCACATAGTGAGTACTATGGAACGGTTAGGTGGTAAGTAGGGATGTCATTGTCATCATCATCCTTCTCCTTCTTTGGCATCTCGGGTTTCTGATGAAATGCACCCCTGGCAGCCCAGCCCCCGCCAGCTCTCCCTAACTGGCTACCGTTGCACTGCTACCTACCCATTGCTGGCCCAGGCTCTGCTGAGCTGGGGAACCGTCTGTTTCTCCCTCCCTCCCCCACTAGGCATCTTCTGCCCTCTTTGCCAACCCTGCCCTGGCTCTGGGCCCAAGGGCAGGCCCTGTAGTTCTGTCCATTATTTCCTTTGAAGGAGCCACCAGCTGACCTTGGTCTCACTCTGGGCCTTTTAGAACCTGCTGGGCTAAAAAACAGGTGGAAGGTGGACAGGACATGGTGTTCATCCTGGGCTTCCTGCCTTCCCTGTGTGTGGTGCCTCCTCTGTGCTCCAGCTTGGTCTCAGTGCCAACCTTTCCTCCCTGATCCCTTGAGTCTGGCTCAGCCTAGCCCCACCACAGCTTCCTTTTCAACCGCCCCTTCCCTCCAAGCCTTTGCCCCAGCTGGTCGCCTCACCAGCCAAACCTTCTGATTGATCCTTTGAGCACAGTGGATCAGAGCTGACTTGGAAGGGCCTTTGTCTTCCTGTCTATAAAACGGGGATACAGACCATTGTCCTGTCCTCTTTGCAGGGTGGTAGGGGGATTTGGTGGGGTAGCGGGTGCAGACAGATTAGGATGTGGCTTCCGCTGTCTCTACTTGCAAGAAGGCTGTCCCTCACTTGGCCAGCACTCACAGTCCCACACTTTTCAAAAATGACCCATGAACTTATCCCTGATTGTTTTGTAATTTATTCCAAGATTGATGTTGGGTCATAAAACCTAGACCATAGCAAGTACTATCCCATCCAATCCATAGAGGAGGAAATTGAAGTCAAGAAGGACCAGCCCCTGGTTCTAGTCACAGCCAGCCAGCCACCTGGCTGCCAAAGGGAGCACATGGCTTCTTAGAGTCAGGGCTGAGCCCATACTTGAGATATGCTCTCCTTCCACCCACAGCTGACCTTGGTGGGCAGGACACACCCCTTAGCCCAGCACACAGCTAGCTCCCTGGTCCCTAGCTGATAAAGAGAGGCAGACTTCTCACTTGCCAAGAGCTAAGTACCATATCAAAAGGCCTTCCACCTGTTTAGCACGTGGCTGTATCCCTGCCAGGCAGCTATCTGGAACCTTGTCCTGCCCTGTGTCTAATGTCACCAGCACTCCAACAACAGCCACAGCCCCTCCTTAGCATGAGCTGGTACCACCCTGGAAACTGGGTTTGTGGGTATGCGGAATAGCTTCTCACACTCATCCCTGGCCATATGAGGAGAGACAGAATCGAGGAAACATTTGCTCCTTTGCCTCCATTTATCCCAGTGAAAAGGTTTCCTCCACTGCTCTGAAGCCGCGCTGCATTCCTCTTTCAGTCACTTCTTGGAGTTTCAGGCTTTGGTTGATCAAGACCCCTGGAGCTCAGGACCCTACCTAGAATGTAGGTGTGTGGGTGACTCCTGTCAGTTATCAGGTTAGTGCCTTATTACCTAGTGGGGAGAGGGAGGGTGGAGAGTGGGAAATAACACCGAGAAGTGGAGAGAAGATGATGTACAGCTTTTTGCAAGTCCAGGGACTCTTAAAAAAGTCCAAGATGTGGTCCCAGAGGGCTAGAGCTGGGTGCTGGGTACCAGAAACCCTGAGCTATGGCCTGGCCCTGCCTCTGCCTCCTTTGCTGTGTGCCTTGGGGCAGTGACACAGCCTCTCTGGCTTCTGTGCCCTCTCAGCTCAACGACTGTTCAGATCCCCTCCCTTCAGACCCGTGGGATGTGGGTTTCAAAGGGTGGAGAAGCTGCAAGCTAATTTCTGGGCTCCACGTGGGCCATCCCTCTTCTCTCTGCCAGCTGTGTGATAGGCGAGGGTGTGAGGTGGATGAGGGCGGGGCACAGCTCCTGCCAGATGTGGCTGGGTTCCCAGCTGGAGGTCGGCTTGGCTCCGGCTGGGTGTCCGAATTCCTGCCATTCTCAGTACCCACTTTCAAAGGACTCCTTGAGGTTAGCATTCAAAACCTGTTGGGTCAGTGGGTCAGGTTGAAAGGCTGTCCCTGCCCAGACCAGACTGCAGAGCCTGTCCCTTGTTGCTCCCTTCAGGGACAACACGCCCTTCCCCATTCCAGCTCCTACTTTGTCCAACCCTTGGGCTGCCCTCTTTCACAAGCAATGAGGATATGGGGACAGTGCAGACCACATGGTGACCGCCCCCAGAGTGTATGAGAAGGAATGGTGTTCTACCCGGCAGGCCTGCTTTAGGAGAACCCACCCCACAGAAGTCCAGACTTAGCCCGGCCACTGGGACAGTGGTGGGAGGGTGGGGCTCGTAAGAGGAGTCAGCTCTAATGGGCTCTAACAGGATCAGAGCTTTAGAGACAACCCAACTCGGGGGCTGTGACTGAGGAAGACTGCCTCCCACACTTAGCCATCTTCTTGACCCTTGTTCCAGTTTGGGCTGGGCCTGGGCCTTGCCAGTCCGAACACTGCGAGGAGGATGGGGACTCAGAGAGGGCCCTGGAGCCCTGCTGGGTACCGGGCAGCCTGACCGTGCTTGTCCTTGGTCCGGAAGGAGTAAGGATTAGAATTACATGGCGGGGGTGGGGGTCTTGTATCAAGCTACAACTGGGGCCATCCCTACCCTGCCCCTGTGTTCCCCTAGCCCCATTCCCTGCCTGAACTCCTGGTTATTCTGGGAGCTTTTAGCTACCACTTAGTGTCAGCCACTAATGCGTCAGGCTGGAGAGTGAGGGGGGAGACCGGTGCCAGACGGAGCTCCTTTTATATATCCAGGATGGGAAGCAGAGGGGGATGGGCAGACAGGGGAGCTGGGAGGTGGCGGTGCTAAAGGAGGGGGCACTTTTGTGACACTGGCCCTGCTCCTAGGGAGGAGGGGAAGCACTGGAGACTGATGGGCACCGGGTTGGTGTATCTTGGGGGGCCACAGTACCTCTCCTCCTCCATCACACACTGCCTTAGCTCACCTTCCTGATCTACTCTGGTTCTCTGTACCAGCCGTACAGGCAGCTTCCCCATTTTGCTCTGCCTGTTTCCCCTGCCTGAAATTCTCTTCCTACTTGTTCCTGACTCATCTAGATTTTTGTTGTTGTTGTTAATCCTCACCTGAGGATGTTTTTCCATTGATCTTCTTAGAGAGAGTGGGAAGGAAAGAGGGCGGGAGAGAGAAACATTGATGTGAGAGAGACACATCGATTGGTTGCCTCCTATATGAGCCTGACCAGGGCTGGGGATCGAACCTGCAACCCAGGTTTATGCCCTTGATCAGAATCAAACCTGTGACCCTTCAGTCCTCGGGCTGACACTTTAACTGTGGAGCCACACCAGCCAGGGCTGACCCATCTAGCTTTAATCTACCTTCCCCATCTATTTGAATTCATAAGGAAGCAAAAAGATGAGGCACTTGCTCCCTTGGCTGGGCTTTTTTTTTTTTTTTTTTTTGTTAATCCTCACTCGATATTTTTCCATTGATTTTTTTAGATAGAGTGGAAGGGAGGGAGGGAGAAAGAGAGAAACATCCATGTGAGAGAGATACATTGATTGGTTGCCTCCCATACAACCCTGACTAGGCCAGAGATCAAACCTGCAACCCAGGTATGTGCCCTTGACTGGGAATTGAACCCAGGACCTCTTGGTCCTTGGGCTGATGCTCTAACTGCTGAGACAAACCAGCTAGGGTTTGGCTGGGCCTTTTTAGGGGCAACCCCTGGCCTTGCTCTGCATGGACAGAGCCTTGACGTCTGGCCCATGTTGGTGCCATGGGACCACAGATCCTGGCCCCAAAGGCTTGGTGCTGCCTTCACTTCCAGGCAGCCCTCCTGCCCTGATCCCACAGCCCCCGCTCCTGCCAACCTGAACAAAGCTTCCTTTCATGTATTCATTGAGCTGCTGCTGCTCAGACACTTCCCCAGCACAATCAGCCTCTTTGAGGGCTTTGAGCTGTATAGGAGCAGGGCTGGGGCTGGGGCGGAGAATGGGTCAAGTCCAGATTCTGGGGCAAGACTGGTGCCATCCCCTCTATACATATCACCAGGCACAGAGCAGCAAGGGGTGGGAGTTGGGGCGTCAAGGGAGGCAGTCCTTCTGGGCTCCTGTTTGTTTTTCTGCAAAATGGGGCCAGCAGTCCCTGCATCCCCCGCACTCCAGGGGCTGCAGCCAGGATTTGAGAGAAATAGGGCTCCGACTTACAACTCTGTGCAGGATTGTCCTGGCCCTGGATGCTGCAGACCCCCTACGCCAGGGTGCAGCAGCCCTCACGGCCTTCTGTGTCCTCAGAAATTCTTTGTGAGTAGCCCTGGGGACTACACCTAGATAGTTTTGCTTGAGATCATGGGGGCTTATTTTGATGTGGCTGACTCACTCCCCAACTGAATTCCAACCTAGGGCTGGTTTCCCTTCAGACCTTGCTATCCAGGGCCAGGCTACTGCCTCTCCCATCAGAATAGACTTCCCAGGGCAGGACTGTGAATCCCAGACAAGGGCTCCATCAGGGCCCCCTCTGGTGCTTCTTTCTGGGGACAAGAGCTGTGCATTAGTTGTGGCCTCATTGCTGGTGCAGGCTGAGGTGACTTGTAGAGATGACCAGCATAGCCTGAGGGTTGGGTCTCCTCTTCTTTAGCCTCTGGAGGGGAGCAGGGGCTGGACGGGTTCAGAGCTTCTGCCCCAGCTCAATAACTCCAGATGCAGACACATAGCTTTTCTTGGTCCCTGGCTCACTGGGGACTTGGGAGGGGACCTGAGGCTGCTGACTGGATCCCAGGCTGGGCTCTGGGCTGTGGGATGGTGGCTGCTGCTCAGGCTGCAGGTGTAAGGGAAGCTGTGGGAGCTGAGTCAGGAAGGCCTGTATCTTCCGTTTGCTGACCCCAGCACTCTAATTTTACCACAGCTGGAAAGGAGGCTCTGCACAGCTGGGACTGACAGGGAGTGAGCCTCCTGTCAGGTACAGAGAGGCTGCTTGGGCTGTTTGTGGAGCACCCAAGGAAAGCCAGTTGAACCAGAGGTAGTGATCTCAGCACTTCTCCATGGCCCACAGTGCTGGCATCTTCCTAAATGCTCCTGAGAACCAGTACTTAGTAATGGACTAGCCAGTCTGTCCTGCCTCCTGGTATGACCTTAGGCTGGTGTATGCCCAAGGGCCCTCAGTTTCCATCTCTGCAGTGAGCCAGGCCGCAGATCCATTACCCCTCTTCTAGACGACTTGGCCATAGAGGGATGTATCTGAAGGAAAGGGAGTGATGAAAGGGTGGGTTGCACGGTGTGTCACGCTCTTTGTGTTGCTGAATGCAGAATCAGTAGGAATGGCTCCAAAGGAAGCAAGAGGGATTTGGGGCAGACACCGGAAATGCCAATTCTTTTCTGTCTGGGCTGGAGTGTGTCCTCCCTAGGTGTCACTGCTAAGCTGGCTGCCCCTGAGTTTGCTATAGCTGAATAAACAGTGGTCAGGCCCAGCTGGTGTGGCTCAGTGGTTGAGCGTCGACCCATGCACCAAGAGGTCACCGGTTCGATTCCCAGTCAGGATACATGCCCATGTTGTGGGCCTAATCCTCAGTGGGGGGCATGCAGGAGGTGGCCAGTCGATGTTCTCTCTCATTGATGTTTCTATCTTTCCCTCTCCCTTCCTCTCTCTGTCTCTAATATCAATAAAGGAAAAATTTATTTTTAAAAAGACAGTGGTAAGGCTGAGTTCCTGGGTGAGGAGGCCTCAGTCTGGTCAGAGGTGGGAAGATGTGAGCTGTCCCATCCCTGGAATTTAGTTCTGTAACCAGGACAACCTCAACAATGTCATCAGAGATGAGACATCTTCTCCCCAGAGGCAGTGTCTGCAGACAGTTTCCTTTTTGGCCAAAATTGCCCGGGTCAGCCCTTTTATTTAAAGGCCCAGACTATACTCTGTGAAGGAGCCCCCGTCCCAGAGTGGCTAGGGAGAGAGGGTGGAACTTTACCTCTGGGCAAAAGCCAGAGTCCAGCTGCGGGCAGGAACTTGGGCTCTTGTTCAGGTCCTGCTACTGACCATACAACCTTGTGCTGCAGCCCCTCTGGACCTCTGTGCTTCCAACTGTGAAATGGGAGGGCATGGACATTTAGAGTCCTTTCCAGCTCTGATCTAAGCTGACCTACTCACTGAGGGGTGGGGTGGGCCAGGTGGATTTGGAGAGGGCTTCCTGAAGGAGGGGATGGGGTTCCGAACCAAGTGATTGCTGGGAACCTGGACTCTAAGTGAGGTGCTTAGAGCCCTGTTACCTGCAGGGAGTGTAAAGCTCTGTTCTGGGCTACAGAGCGTCCAAACAGCACAGCCAGAGTCCTGGTCCCTCTGGCCTGAGCCCTGCCTCTTGTGTGTGGTGTCGGGGATGGGAAGCCTGTTCTCCCTAGGGGTCCCTAAATCCTGCTCCCACCCTGAGGCCACATATTTTGTAAGGTAGGTGCTATGTATTTGGGTGAGGACAGCTGTTTGCTAGACCCCACCAGAGTACCCCTTGCTTCTCCCACTCATGGCTCTGAGTCTTGGCACTACCACAGCCCAGACCCAAACACTAGTTGCCAGGCAGGTGCCAATGTGCCTTAGAGGGAGGACAGGATCTCTCTGCCCAGGGTCCAGCCTCAAGTTTCTGCCAATTACTTCCTCCTCAGGCCGTGCAGGGAAGGACTGGGTGGATTTTGGCTCGGCAGAACCGCATACCGTGCTTTTCCACGAACAAGGCAGCGATTCCGTGTGGGTGGGTGGACGTGGCAAAGTGTACCTCTTCAACTTCCCCCAGGGCAAGAACGCCTCTGTGCACACGGTGAGCCTGGGGCCCTCATTCCCTCTTCCCCCCATTTCTCCTCTTATCTCCCTTCTGGCCTTGATGAGGGGCCTTGGGGAATTTTGGGGAGGGAGTTGGCATCTCTTCCTAAGCTGGTCCACCTCCCATTGTATCCCATAAAAGGTCCCTGGGGGAGGTTCCCTAAAGGTAGTCCAGATGGGCATGGGTGTTGGTCAATGTGGAGAAAAGCACGGAGCTTTACCCACCTGGCCAGTGGGTTGCACTGATGGGGAGGCCTCGGCTGGAAGCTGAGCTCCAGAACCCCGTGGGCCCTGGATTCTGACATCTCTGGGCTGGCACTTGAGCTCTGAGCTTGGCTCTGGGTATCAGACCCCGCAGCTAGTGTGAACTTGGTGACTCGCTCGCCATCTCAGAGCCCTAGTTGCTCACCTGTACTATAAAATGAGCATGTCCTGAGGTGCACAGAAAGCACGTACAGGGCATCTGAGCCCTGCAGGATGGTTGAATGTTCCCGCTTCCCCCCAGGTAAACATTGACTCTACGAAGGGATCCTGCCTGGGCAAGCAGGTGAGTGGAGGAGAGGAGGGAGTGTAGGGGGAGGCTGGGCCCCTTGGAAAAGGGATGAGCGTCCCTGGGAATCTGATGAAGGAGGCATGATCCTGTCTTGGGAGCCCCAGTCTGGGAGAAAAGAGGCAGCCCTGCCTTTGGGTTCCTAGTCTGAGTGGGAGACACTGTCCTTCACCGACGTGCCTGTGTTCTTCCTCTGTTCTTGGCTCCCCTTGGAGGCTGCCTCCATGCTCAGCCTTATAGTGCCTTCTTCCCCAAGACTAAGGGTTCTGGTTTGAGGCCTGCCAGGGCCTCCGACCAACTTCTCTTCTTCCCCTTCTTCTGGGCAGGACTGTGAGAACTACATAACACTCCTGGAGCGACAGGGCAAGGGGTTGCTGGCCTGCGGCACCAATGCCCGGCGCCCTAGCTGCTGGAACCTGGTGAGAAGGCCCCTACCCATATGCTTGGTCAGCTCACCCTTGCTTAGGTGGGCTTTGCCCCCATGGTGGGAAGTGGGTAGAGAGACTCAGAGCCTGGTTTCACCTTGTATAGAATGCTTGAGGGGATGGGGACCCTGATTGGGAAACTGTCACCCATGGGAGGCAGTGGTCATGGGATTACATGGCTGTCTGACTCTCTTGTTCTCCCCCAGGTGAATGGCACCGTGGAGTCACTTGGTGAGAGGAGAGGATATGCCCCTTTCAGCCCAGCTGAGAACTCCCTGGTTCTGTTTGATGGTAGGGCTGTGGCTGGAACAGGAGGGCCCCCAGAGGGCTGCTGCCCTGGGCTGGGGAAGGGCAATCAGCTCAATGTCTGGTAGCCCAGGCCCGGGAGAGGGACTTCCAGGAGCTATCTGCCCTTACCTGTGCCCCTCCCACCTTGCGCAGGGGATGAAGTGTACTCTACAATACGGAAGCAGGAGTACAATGGGAAGATCCCTCGGTTTCGCCGCATCCAGGGCGAGATTGAGCTGTACACCAGTGACACCGTCATGCAGAGTGAGTCAGGCTCCAGCTGGGCTGGGGTAGACCAGGGTGTGAATGCCCAGGGTTGATCCCATATCCTCATGTTCACTGGGAGGGCTCCCCAAGGGCTGCTAGAGCCACAGGCCAGTCAGGAAAGTGGGAGCTTGGGATAGGCCTGAGCAGCCAGAGCTGAGGAGGTTGGCCTGGCAGGGAGCAGGGGAACAGCAGAGGCAAAGATACAGGGGCAGGATGGGCCCAGCACACTCTGGTAAAAACAGAGGAGGCCCCAGACCCAGAGTGGGGTCCCTGGGAGCCACAGTGTGTTCCCTCTGCTGAGCTCATGTTGGGGCAGCACCCCTTCTCTCCTCATTAGGGCTCTGCCAATTAGACAGAAGTAACATAAAGGCCCAGGGATCTTCCCTAGTCTCTAGGCATGAAGTCATTGCTCTTGGGCCGATGACATCTTTGTAGAGGAGGATAAAACAGATGTGGGTGCAGAGTCTCAGGCCCCTGGGGGGTTGGGCCTGATGTTCTGAGTTTTATTCTAGGTCTGATTTGCTCTGGGTTTGTTTGTGTAGACTTGGGTGGTGTGCAGGGTTGGAATGGGTCCCCCAAGCAGGCTCCCCAGCCTAACACCAATTCACATGTGTCTCTGGTAGACCCGCAATTCATTAAGGCCACCATTGTGCATCAAGACCAGGCCTACGATGACAAAATCTATTACTTCTTCCGAGAGGACAACCCTGACAAGAATCCCGAGGCCCCTCTCAATGTGTCCCGCGTGGCCCAGCTGTGCAGGGTGAGTGATCGGCTGAGTGGGCAAGAGTGTGTGTCTGCGTGTGAACAGGCTTGAGTATGTGAGTGCCGATGTGCAAATGTGCGTGTGTGTGTGAAATGGTGTCTGTGCATGGGATTGTGGGAGTAAATGTGTGTGCACAAGCATGTCCATGCATCTGTGCGTGGGTAAAATGGTTGTACTCATGTGCATGTGTGTGGTCGTCTGAGAGTGTGAGAGTATGCATGAGTATGAAGGTGTGTTATATGTGTGTGTTTAACCAGTGTGAAGGTATGTCACCTCTGTGTGTGAGTGTGCATATGTGAGAATGGGTAAACGTGTGTCTGAGTCAATCTGCTTTGTGGGGACAAACCCAGCACCCTCACCGTGCAAGTCCCCACTGCTGGCCCTGTGCCCTTGGTCATCCAGGCCTTCTGGCTGGAGCTGGGCCCAGGAACCTGGCCTGAGTCATGGGGCACCTTTGCCTAGTCCCCTGGCAGGCCCCTGCCCCTTTCAGAGCCTACCTTCCTCCTCTGAAGCCTGGGTGCTGATATCCTGGCAGCAGTGCCCAGTGGGTACTGAGGGGTCTCCTTTCCTCTCCACCCTTTCAGGGGGACCAGGGTGGTGAGAGTTCGCTGTCGGTCTCCAAGTGGAACACCTTCCTGAAAGCCATGCTGGTGTGCAGTGACCCCGCCACCAACAAGAACTTCAACAGGCTGCAGGATGTCTTCCTACTCCCTGACCCTAATGGCCAGTGGAGGGACACCAGGGTCTATGGCGTTTTCTCCAACCCCTGGTGAGTGACCCTTTTCCTAGGGCTGAGCCCAACATTTGTTATGTGTCCAGTATGGATTGGAGGGCTTGGGCCCTGCCGAGGAATGGCTGATGCCATGAGCAGGGACTCCAGGCGCAAGGGACAGAGCTGTTGCTGGGCCTGGGGTGGGGACACAGTCAGTGCTCAGGGACACGTTTGTGCTGGTGGTGTTTCTGAGTCTGTACACACTGGTGTGCATGCATGTACTATATACATGCTCATGGCGGCGCCTGTGTGTCCACCAGCTGTGTGCTCAGATTGGGTGCTGGGCCCTGGAAAGACTGCTGAGGCCTAATGGGATGCTGGGTGCTGTCACACCCGTTCGGGCACTGCCTGCATCTGATATTCACACCTCTTAATCACTCTCATTGACTGAAAACAAGGCTGGCAAAAGTGTTGGTGGAGGGGGAACAGGATAGGGAAGCCAAGTCCCCTGTTCTGTGGCTCCTATGTAGGTCGACCCAGCCGGGCTGGGGAGGGGATGGGGTCTGGCCTCTTTGGGCATCAGCATCCTGCAACTGTGCCCAGAGAGGTGGGAGAATTGCCCAACAAGGGTGCACATTGAGAATTCTTCTGCCCTGGGGCTGGCCTCTGAACCCTGTGACCCCATGACAGGTTGTGGTTTTAGATAGCAGCAGAAAGAAATTAGGTTGAACTTCCCTTCCTTCAATGGTGTTTGACAATTTTTAGGCACTGGATTTAGCTTCCAGAATAGTCCCTGTCTTCATGGAACCTGTAGGCTGGGAGCTTCATGGAACCTGTAGGCTGGGGAGCTTGGTTAGAAGGCTGTGGTTGCGCCCTGTATGGTGCTGGGCTGGCTTTGGTGGATGGAGGTGGGTGAATGCTGGGCCCACTCACTGAGCTAGTCTCTGTGTCCCCTCAGGAACTACTCAGCTGTCTGTGTGTATTCCCTTGGTGACATTGACAAGGTCTTCCGTACTTCCTCACTCAAAGGCTACCACACAGGCCTTCCCACTCCTCGGCCTGGCAAGGTGAGCAGTGACATCCACCATGACCCAGGCTCCTACCCCACTTCCCAGCCACCCACTGACCTGGGCCTGCTCTCCTTGCCCAGTGCCTCCCAGACCGGAAGCCGATACCTACGGAGACCTTCCAGGTGGCCGACAGTCACCCTGAGGTGGCACAGAGGGTGGAGCCCATGGGGCCTCTGAAGACGCCACTATTTCACTCTAAGTACCACTACCAGAAAGTAGTTGTCCACCGCATGCACGCCAGCCATGGGGAGACCTTTCACGTGCTTTACCTAACTACAGGTGAGGGACTACCCGATGACCCCCCCAGTCTGCCTTGTGAAAATGGATATGAAAGGTATAAATAATAATGTAATTAACATATGGTTGGATCTTTATACCTGGAAGGAAGAACTGAATGACTAAGAGGTGTCAGTATGTGTGGCTGTGGAAAAATCAGGCAGGGAGGGCTTCCTAGAGGAGGTGAGGGTAGAGGGAAGAGGGGAAGGCATCCTAAGGTGGGAGAAGAGCAGGTTCCAGGATTCAGAGACAGAAATTTGGGGAATCTGAGTAAGCCACGTGCAGCTTTGGTCCTGTCTGACTCATGAAGGTGGGAAGAAGGGATGTGGAAAGCCAGGAGGAAGGATCTGGTCACTGGGTATCCTGTGGGCCTCTACTAGACAGAATGAGGACATTGAATCCTCTCCCTGTCTTTAGGATTATGCTGGTGACAGGAAACATTTGATATGGGATGCAAAGAATTTAGTGAGACATGAGGAAGGACTTCCAGATAGCAGAGTCTTTGCAGTCTTGCAGAGGACTTCAGGGGTACCTCCTCTTCCCAGGGAGAACAGGGTCTGTCTGACTCCAGAAGCTGGCTGGAATGCCCTGGGAGATGCCCCAGCAACCCAAGAAGCCACTGGCCATGGAGGAGTCAGCCCTGAGCTGGATTTATGGTAGCTTCCTGGTCCCAGCTGTGGGCAAAGGGGGCTCCTGGGAATGAACAGGGAGATCACTGTAGGCAGGCCACAGGTGTTCCTTAAGACCTGCTGGGCATTGATGCCATCAGAAAGGGCAGTGTCTTCCCCAGGTACAGCACCTCTGGGCCCACACAGTCCAGGCCTCAGGCACCCACCCCTCCTCCCATGTGACTTCCTGCTGTTGCTTCACCTTGGGGTTTTCTCAGGGCCACAGTGGCCTTATCAGTTCCCATGGAGCAGGGCCTGATTTCTGGATCCTCAGATCACACTTCTTTGCTTCTCTGTTCATCTTGGCTGCACTCATGGCCCTTGTCCTTGCTCTGCTCCAGTAGTAGCTGGCCTAGCTGTTGTGGTCATCCAGGGGATGCAGGGCACTGGGGTACAGCAGAGAAGAGGTCACACGATGGGGGACTGGGAGCAGGAGCCAGGACAGAAAGGTGGGCCTGGGACAAGGGAACCATGGGTTTCTGCAGATCGGGGGTGAGCACACTTGAATGACGAGTGCAGTTGTCTCAGTTCTCCCTGAAGGCCATCAGAGAGATGCCATTTGGAAGCCTGCAGCAGGAAGAATTGGGGCCACATAAGAAATAGAGCTCTCAGCCTGGCCAGTGGGGCTCAGTGGATTGAGCATAGCCCCATGGACTGAGGAGTCCCAGTTCGATTCCCGGTCAGGGCACATGCCTGGGTGTCAGGCTTGATCCCCAGTGGGGGACATACAGGAAGCAGCCGATGGATGTTTCTCTCACATCAGTTTCTGTTTCTCTCTCCCCTCCCTTCTCTCTAAAAATCAATAAAACATATTTTAAAAAAAAGAAAAGAAAAAGAAATAGAGCTTTCTGAGCCCTCTGCAGAGAATGAGAGGCTCTCACAGCTGGGAGAAGCCATGGAGGTTTTCACCAGGCTGCTGTGGAAGGAGGTGAAGGACAATGACTGGTTTGGGAGCTTGTGAGGCCAAAGAAGCATTAAGCCACTTCCCAGAGCCTGCGAGATGGGTCACAGAACTAAAGGAAAGTCCTAGGAAGCGACCATCTCATCATCTGACTGGTTTTTTGGGGCAAGCGATGCCCTGGGGAATTGGAAGGGAGGGAGGGGAGGTGGGCTATTCTAGAAACTGGGACAGTGGGTGATGTAGGATTCAGAGGACCCAGGGGTCAGGACGCCCATTAGACCCCCACAGGTGTGAACCAGTAGGGCACTGGCCTCGAGGCAGGCGGCCTTGTGTGTGACCTTGGGAATCCCTATGTAGAATCTAAGATTCTTTTCAGATCTAAGATTCTATAAAAATTTTAAAATTCCCTAAGACTAAATGCAATGTGTAGTCCTGGATTGGATCCTGGAACAGACAAAGGACACTAGTGGAAAAAAATATGAAATCCCAGTAAAGTCTGTAGCTGAGTTAATAGTACTATATTTTGAGTTGTGATGAATGTGCCACAGTTGTATAAGATGATAACATTAGGGAAAACTAGGTGAATGGTATATGGAAAATCTCTGTGCTGTCTTTGCATTTTTTATGTAAATCTGAAATTCCAAAGTAAAAAGTTTATTTAGAGAACACATATTCCTGGAGTCCAGGAGGCAGAGGTGTTATGGAAGAAGCTGAGGGGTGGGGTTCTGACACCTCTGGGTTGCAGTCACCAGCTGTGTGATGGTGAACAAGCTGCTTAGTCTTTCTGAGACTCATTTCCTTATCTAGGAAGTGGGGAAGATAATACCCATGACCAGGGAACGTGGAGGAGAGAAAGAATGTGTTCTCAGCACAGTAATTGGGACCGCAGGACTGCTGGTTCTGTTCTTCACTCTCCAGCTTCCCCTGGGGCTCACGGAGCGCTGGGCCAGCCTTGGAAACTTCTGGGCTGCCCTCTGATTCCCACGTCCCTGACACTCACCTCATCTAGTCTTGTGAGCTTTGCCTGAACCATGACTTCCCAGCCTTCCCCGCCCATGTCTTTCCTGGTTGGTCCTGCCTAGAGGGAGGCTGCCTGTCTCTGAGGTGGGATGCCCGCCTGTTGACCCTCTGCCCACCACCCAGACAGGGGTACCATCCACAAGGTGGTGAAGTCAGAGGAGTGGGAACACAGCCTCGTCTTCAACATCATGGAGATCCAGCCCTTCCACCACGCAGCAACCATCCAGGCCATGTCACTGGACCCTGACCGGGTGAACCTCCCCACCCCCTGCCCTGCCCTGCCAGGCTACCCAGTGATGGCCAGCTAAGGAAAAAGATCCTTTGCATGTAATTTACATGTCCTTTTGAGAGCTTCTGGGCCCTAGGGCCCACCAGGCAGCTGGCCATGGCCTGGGAATTTAGAACTCAGTGTTGGGGGTGGGGGCCCTGGCCTGACCTAGCCTCTCATTCCAGCGGAAACTGTATGTGAGCTCCCAATGGGGGGTGAGCCAGGTGCCCCTGGACCTGTGTGACATCTATGGTGGTGGCTGCCACGGCTGCCTCATGGCCCGAGACCCATACTGTGGCTGGGACCAGGGCCAATGTGTCTCCATCTACAGCTCCCAAAGGTATGTTGGCTGGGATCCCTTGTCCCTGGGAGAAGGTAGACACAGGAGTGGGGGTGGTGTAAACAGGCTGCAGGAGGCATCAGTGCTTGGTGCTGGCCCATTCTGGCCAGATCCTCTGACACTGGTGGATACTGGGTGAGGGATGAGGATAGAAAAGGGCTGAGTCTGTGGCCTTCTGTCTGCTTAGCCTCTCTCCTCCCAACTCCAGGTCGGTGCTTCAATCTATTAATCCAGCAGAGCCACACAAAGAGTGCCCCAACCCAAAGCCAGGTACCTGATCTAGCCCTGCTCAGGGCCCCAGTCCAGTGAGGGTGGTCCAGCCATGCCCCGATTGCTCCGTCTGAGGGACACATGGTCTATTCCTGCAGGCCCCGATAGTCCTGCAGAGGGAGCCCCCTTAGTGTGGAGGTGGTTGTAAGAGGGGTGGGGTGAGGGGGGTGGGGAGAATAAGAAGATTGGGTGCTCGGATCCTTGTGTTCCTTTAGAAGCCTTGGCCTTGGAGGCCTGGGGGGAGGACACAGCCTGCCCTGGGAGCTCTCAGCCTTCTCACAGTTGCCTCCCCATCTCCCTCAGATGAGGCCCCACTACAGAAGGTCTCCTTAGCCCGGAACTCTCGCTACTACCTGAGTTGCCCCATGGAGTCCCGCCATGCCACCTACTGGTGGCGCCACGGGGAGAAAGTGGAGCAGAGCTGTGAGCCTGGCCACCAGAGTCCCAACTGCATCCTGTTCATCGAGAACCTCACGGACGGCCACTATGGCCACTACTACTGCGAGGCCCAGGAGGGCTCCTACCTCCACAAGGCTCAGCACTGGCAGCTGCTGTCTGAGGACGAGGCCAAAGCCGAGCACCTGCTGGGCTGTGCCCATGCCCTTTTGGCCTCCCTCTGGCTGGGGGTCCTGCCAACACTTGCTCTTGGCCTGCTGGTTCATTAGGGCCTCCTGGGGCTGGGCATGTTGTGGGCTTCTGCAGCCCCAGGGCTCCAGAAAAGTCTCACACCCAGAGCCACCCGGCTGGGAGCTCCTTGCCCACCACTGCTTCCAGGCGGACTGCATAGCTCGACAGGACACCAGCCTGGAACTGGCCAGCCACGGGCAGCTGCTGGGCCTGGGTGGGGCAGGGGCAGTGGGGCTGGAGAGTGAGGGCACCAACTACAAAGCTGGGGCATTGACTGCCCAAGACTTTATCTTCTGGAGATTATTTTTCAAAAATTCTTCCTCAAACTTGACCAAATTCAGTGATGCTCCTGGCCCAAGAGCCCGTGGGCCTGAGGGGTTGGGAAAGGGGAGCTGGGATCCTGTTTCTGAACCTTTGGGCTCTTTATACTCAAATTGGCCCCTCATCCTCCGTCATGCCCTCCTGCCACTGTGAGGGTGGGGGTGGCTGGGGTTCCTGCAAGCCCAGGGCTGCCCTCTGTGGCCCCTCACCAGCCCTGGGTCCCACTAAGGCAGCCTCCTTGCATGTTTATTGAAGGATGTTTGCTTTCCGAACGGAAGGACGGAAAGAGCTCTATTTTTATGTTAGGCTTATTTCATTTACTGCTACTTCCGACTGCATCTGTATGAAAATACCAAAACTACATGCTGGGGGTGGGATGGGGAAGGGAGGGGCTGGGAAGGAGTGGGCTATGGGGGATCGAAGTCTGGGGCTCTTGGGCATGGGATAAGAGTCCAGGGACATGGTGGCATGGATCCAAGTAGATGGCATGAGCTGGCTCTGCCCTGGGAGCCCTGGCTGAGGGGTACATTGTCCAAGCTCCCCTGTTGGTTATGGGAGGGGGTGGGATGTGAGGGGTCAGGGGAAAATGAAGGAGAAAACAGACCTAGGTTCATACATTCATAAGGAGCCGGGTCCTCATGGGGAGGTTCCAGGACTCTGCCCTTGGCATTGGGGGTTGGGGGATGCTGCCCCCTCCCCTCAATCCTCTTCCCCAGGGGCTGTGCTTCCATGCTCCTAGCCTCCCACCTTCAGCTCAGGACATGTTATAACTAAGGCTAAACTGTGAATTCCTGTGGGGACAGCCTGGGCCAAGCTCTCCAGGTGGGTGGCTCTGCCCCAACCCTGTCCACGGATTTCAGCAGAGAGCCGGGCCTTCTCTGGTGTGTCTGGCCAGCCCAGGGCAGGGCCTAGGGCTTACGACCTTCCAGCTTTGGCTCCTGCATCTCTTTTCAATGCACTTTAATGATGTAACATATTACTAATAAACAAGCTATTTATTTACCTGTGCCTGCTCCTTCCCTTCAAAGCCAGTCTGGTCAATGGGTGAGGGTGAGGGTTCTTGTTTGTGACTCCACCTCCTTCCTGTATGAGCATCACACGTCCTCTCATTGTCCCTTTAGGGCCTGGGAGGGGAGGACACCCTTAGCAGGGTGCCTAGCTAGTGAAAGGCAGGAACAGGATCTGAACCCAATGCTCCTGAGCAGTGCACTGCCTGCCAAGCCTTTGAACCTGGAGCCCAGACAGCTCCTGCACCCCACCTCCTCTCCTCACCTTTCCTCCTTCCCAGCCTCCTCCTCCCACTTCCCTGGGAGGACTGGCCATGCTGGAACGGCCTCAGGCCTCCTTGCCTTCTAGGTGCGTGGCCATTCTAGGGAGTAAGCTAAACAAGAGCCCGTGGGATAAACCTGTGAAGACAGAAGTGTGTGTACAGTAGGCTAGAGGGCAGCTGGAGGAGGTGCCTAAGCGGGGGTGAGATACTTGCTATAGGCGTGGCCCACCAGGAAGGGGAGATGTTGCTCTACTTGCAGAGGGGATAGAAGGGACCGTGGGAAGGGTTTGTGTGCTAGCCTGGAGCTTGACCTTTCAACCCCAGGGCAGTGACAGGACTGGGGTGGGATTTGTGACAGACAAGCTCTTGGATTCCCTCAAAAATAAAGCAAATAGATTTTAGAACCCACAGGATGTGTGAAAAGGTGGGAGGGGGGGCATAGGGGCTCTCCAGGAGTATGAGTGGGCTAGTCCAGGGATGAAGGGTAGGAACCTGGATGTCCTCCAGGGGCCTACCTCCATTTTCTCTCTCCTCCCCTTCGATCCCTTCTCCCCTGCCCCTTGCTACAGAGACCCATGCCTTTTGGGGTTTGCTGGGAGGTTTTCCTGAGCAGTAGCTGCTGGAGAGGGGTTGTGGCAGTGGGACTTGGGAAAGCTCTCTCTCTGAGTATAAGCCCACCTTCTGGGTGGCTCTGACAGACCCCACAGGACTGGAATCGCCCCCACCCACCACACTCTCCTTCAGTCTGCTCAGTGACCTCCTGGGCCAGCACCACACTGAAGATTTGGCCTGGTTATTTCCTCTCCCACACCCAGCCTTTCTAGGGTGACCACAGTGGCAGCAGGTGCTAGCGCCAGGAGTCCAGGAGTTGGGGGGACTGGATGAGCACTGGGCTGGGGGCAGAGACTCAGGGATGCCGTCACGTTTCATGATCCTGGGTGGACCTTACCTTTCCTATGCCTCACTCTCATGTGTAAGAGGTAGGGGCTGAACCAGGGCTTCTGGGGGGCCCCTTCTGACACACTGGTCTGGGTTATAAGACCAATTCACTTTATCTTGGAAGGAGCTCAGAGTCTGTGTCTTGGCTCCACTTGCCAGTCCCCCCAGCTCATAGCCAAGCAGCAGTGAGAGCAGAGGGCTTCCCAGGGTCTCCCCACTCCCCCAGGTGATCCCTCAAGAGAAAAGGCAAGAGTATATTTCAGGAGCAGCTAGTGAAGAAAGTGGGCTCGCCCAGCCGCCGCGGTTCACTGGTTGAGCGTCGACCCAAGAGATCTCGGGTTCAATTCACGGTCAGGGCACATGCCCAGGTTTGGGGCCCAATCCCCAGTGGGGGTCATGTGGGAGGCAGCCAATCAATGTTCTCTCTCATAGATGTTTCTATCTCTCTCCCTTCCTCTCTCAAATCAATAAAGAAAAAAAAAAAGGTGTGGGCTCAAGCCCTGAATCCCTGTGTTGCTTGGTGACCTCCTATGAGGTCTCTGACTTCGCTGGATCTCAACAGGCCCCCTCTTTCCTGCGGGAATGCTCTTGGTGCCCCATGGGCCTATGGCAGGGAACTTGAGGGATGAAACACACCCTTTTTGTTAGTACAGAGGTTCCAGGTGAGACCAGGCTGGCGGCTGGGTGGAAAGCCTTGTGTATGGAAGCATGAAATGCGTCCTTGTGAAGCCATGTGAATGAGCCCGCGCAATGGCCAAGCACAAACCTCCCTCCCTCTGGCTTTCCCCTGACAAGCAGTGCAGTGGACCTGGGGTAACGGGTGCCAGGCCATTGGGCTGGGATTGAGGACATGGAGATCCGCTCAATATGGCACCAATGTTGGCCTCTTGGCAGCTGGGCTAGGGCCAGAGCACAGGCCAAGCCTTCTGCCCTCTGTCTTGTGCATCCTCTCCTGCCAGGGGAGAAGTGGGTGTGCAAAGAGGGAGCAAGACTGTGAAAAACCAAAGCGCAGCTCTCTGGGGAAGCCAGCAGGGAATGGGAAACTAGTGTATGTCTCCCTCACTTCATAAATCTAAAGGGCCACTAAGGTTTACCTCAGGTAGGTCCACGTCTTGGGGGAAGGCCCCTGCCTTCTCTCTCCCTGCTGTTGAAACCCTTTAATAGCTCCTTTTATGTGCAGACCTGATGTCCTGACCCAGCACTCAGCCCTGTGCACCACCTGTCATATCCATACTGCCTCCCCTCAGGCCTCCACCTACCTTTGCTGGAAACACTCTGTGCCATTGCTCCTGTGAGGCTTTCCCTGGGATGCCAGGAGTAGGATGATCCCAGAACAACCTTGAATTCTTCAGAGGAGTCCTGGATATCCCCACCCACCCCCTATGCCTCTCCTGCTCAGTCCTGAGCTGGGGGTGGGGGATGGAGCTTTGTGGCCGATGCATTTAGAAACAGGTCCTGGGATGCTGGTGAGGGAAGGCACAGCCCCTTCCCTCAAGACCCTCACAGCTTGGTAGGGGAGGCAGATGTGGGTCTGCATAGAGATAATCTCTTTGATGATCCTATGTGGTAGGGTACCCAACCCAGGGAGTGATCAAGGAAAGCTTTGGTGAGCCTTAGAGACTGAGTGCCCCAGGTGGAGAAGTCACTGAAGAACAGTAGAGGGAACAGCATTTGCCGAGGCCTGGGGCTGTACAAGGGCCTGGCGGGTTATGGGCTTGGCTGGAGCGATGTGAGCTCCAAGAAGGCAGAGAGACTCCTCAGCTTCAGGGACAGCAGCGAGTCTATCACTGAGAACAAGGCTTGTATAGCCCACTCCTTCATTCTTTTAAAACTGTTTCTGTTAAACGTGTTTTTGTAAAAGCTGAAATAAATAGCATATTTGTGTAAGAGTTCCAGGAACTAACTTCAAAGGAAGCTGACTCCGGTAACTGGATGTTCTGGCTCCAGGAAACTTGCTGACATCATCCATAAAAGCTAGACCTCTGCTTGACCAGTCTCAAGGTAACCATTGGAATGTACTGTGCTGACTTACATGTAGAGAACTGTCAACTCCCCTCCCCCTGATTTTTTGTTCTGCTTTTCCTCTCCCTCCTAGTAAAACCCCTGCTGCACTGAGATGTGAAGATGGTCTACAGGACAGGCGTCCGCCATCTGCTCAGGCTGCCAGCACTCGAATAAACTGTCTTCTTGTCCATCAGCACATATGTCTCAAGTACTAGCTTTTGAAGTAACAGGTAGTCGAACCTGAGTTACCTGGGATACATTCTTGTTGAATGAATGAATAAGATGAAAGAGAGAGAGAGAATCTGGAAATGAGATTGAATGGGAGCTAAGGCCCTGGATCTTTATCCTGATGGTTATAGGGAGCCATTAAAGAGTTTTGAGCAGGAGTGGGTGGATGATGATGAAAATGCTAATATGGATGATGGGGGCCTGAGATCCAGTTTTTCTCACACCTCATCCCTGCCTGCCTCACTGCAAGCTCACCCTTCCCCCACCCCCAGGCTTTTCCGGCTGCCTACACAGCCCAATTTTAGCCTTATTGTCTGGAAAAGTAAATGAAGAAACTGGGCTGGGTCATCCCAGCAAGGGTTCCGGCCAGGAGGTCTGCAGATATGGGCTAGTGGAATGGGGCCGGAATGACTAATTTAGGCTTAGGAAACACTTTTTTGTTGGTTTTGGTTAGCATTGGGGAAAAAAGAGGCCTTGGGGAAAGAACAAAACCCACATTCCCAGGGTGAAGGAAGAACACAGGACCACACCCGGGAGAAACTTGCCCTGTTAGAGTGCTGGGTGACTTTCTGGAAGATGGTGCCCAAGCCAGAACTGATTAAAGCCCCGTAAGTCAGAGTGGCAATTTTTTCAGGGTGGGAAAAATGTATGGGTTTAGAAGGGCTTAGGTAGAAAACACATGCTTGGGCTTGGACCTTTAACACAGGGGCAAACACATGGCCTGCGACTTTATCCAGCTCCTAGACATGTCCATGCTCCTAGCAGACATCACTAATCAATCGTCCTTTCCGCTGAGCTCAGGTGAGCGATTCCTCTGAAACTGCCTTCTCTGAGGGCTACTGAGCCCTTGAAATGCAGCTTATCTTTGAGATGTGCTGCAAATATAAGACATATTGGAGATTTTGAAGATGTATTATGAAAAAAAAAAGAATTTTATTAATAAATGGTTATATTTATTACATGTAGAAATTAAAATGTTTTGGATATATTCGGTTAAGTAAACTATATTGTAAACGTTAACCTCATTTGTTTCTTTTTATTTCTATGTAATGTGGTTTCTAGAACATTTAAAATGATCTGTGTGGCTCACATATATTTCAACCAGCACTACTGTAGAAATCTGCCAATCAGGGCAGAAAATTTTGTCTTTTTTGTTTACTGTGAAATCTCCAGCATCTAAATAGTGCCCGGAAGATAACAGGTGCTTGGTAATTATTTGTGAAATGAATGAATGAATCCTCATAAACACTGCTTTTCAGGGAACCCCAACCAATTGGTCAGATGGACTGTACTTGCCACTTCACGCCTATGTAGTAGTTTCAGCATGGTGCTAAAACCCCCCTGTGTGCTTTCTGATTTTAGAGCTGGAATCACCCTCTGGGGACTCTCCTGATACCCTGGAGGGAGGAAGATTGGCGAATGCACTGCTCCCTGGAGGGTCCTCTAAAAGGGAACTTTCTTTTTCTTCTGATGAAGGAAGCAGGGCAGCATGCAAATTACATGAAAATGACCTCTCTTGTGTATTGGCATACCTGAGGGTGCTGGGTGCTGGGGGTGCTTCCTGTTCACACCCTAATCCTAGCCCCTTGTCCCTAGGGACAAAACAGGAAGCTCTGGACACCTTGAGCTCAAGGGGAAGGCAAGGCCACCTTAGTCTTTCCCCAGTGAGCAAGGGCTGTAGCCCAGAGCATCCTTGTCTTTCCCATCCAGCAGGAGTCTAAAAATAGTCTTGCAGTTCCGCCTCCCCCATAGCTGTCCTTGCTGAGCTGGGCTCTGTGCCTGCCGGCTCCTCTGCAGCCCAGACTATCTGCATGGTCCTGCTTCAAGACCCCTGACATCTCACCCTCTGGCCCATCCTGGCCCCTGGGGACCCTGAATTCAGCGATCCTATTGTAAAGCCTGCCTTAGGGTCTGCCTATTGCCCTGCCCTCCCAAGCAGACTGGGCTCTGACCCCCTGGACCTCCAAATCCTATGCACTGTCCACTCTCCTGTTCTTGAGGGGATGTTAGCCAAACACAGAGGCAAAGTGAGGGAGTTCCAGGCAGTGGAACTGAGACAGGCCAGTAAGCCAGGACACGTGGAATGGGGAAACTGAGACAGACAGCTGAACAAACTGACAGCGCAATTTACAGCAGATACAGACGGTCACCTCTCTAGACAGAACATCTAGGCCTCCTCAGTTGTATTTCAGCTCCAGGCCAGAAAAGCAGCAAAACCAGGTGGGCGAAGCCAGTACCAGCTGCAATGACTAACGACCCCCTGTCCTGGCTACAACCAGTCAGTGGAGACCGTGACCCTCAAAGGACCCACCTGGAAAGCTGACGGACATCTATGGAGATCCTCTCCGGGACCTCCCCTAAAAACACCCTTACAAGCTTTTAGGCTCTGGCTAGTGTGACTCAGTTGTACATCAAAATGTGGCGGGTTCATACCCAAGTTGTGGATTTGATTCCCATTTGGGGCAAGTGTGGGTGGCAACCAATCTATTTTTCTCATATTGGTCTCTCTCTTTAAAAATCAGTAAAAGTTTAAGAAAAGAAAAAAGCTTTTAGGATGGGGACCCAGAGTGCTCTCCTTCTGGGCGCACTCTTGCACCTTCTCCCTCTTCTTCTCGCCCCACGGGTTGCATCTCCTAAATTATTTTACTTTTGTTGTTGTTGTTAATCCTCACCCTGGGATATTTTTCCATTTATTTATTTTTTTAAGAGAGAGTAGGGGCGGGGGAGACATTATGAGAGAGACACATCAATTGGTTGCCTCCCACACCACCCCGACTGGGGATTGAACCTGCAACCCAGATACACACCCTAACTGGAATTGAATCTGAGACCCTTCAGTCCATGGTCCGATGGTATAACCGCTGAGTTACACTGGCCAGGGCCTACATCTCCGAAATTCTAAGGGTCCCAATGAGACTTGCAACCAGGGGAACAGTGGGCAGCGGCAACTCATCCCAGGCTAAACCCCTAAACCTGTCCCCAAGGCCCCCTTTTCTTTGACTTCCCAGTGAGCTAAAGGAGCCCAGCCTAGGCTCTCCTGTTGCTGCTTTTATGCTAAGCTCTTCTGTATTTCACTGTCCCCAGCTTCAATACATATACCCTCCAAGTCACCTGGACTTGTATTGTGAAATCTTTCCTACACGAAGTCAAGAACCCACACACTACTGCCTGGCCCTAGACAGACTGGCTCAGGCCAGGTCCCTTGTTTGGTAACAAAACCAAGTTGTGTGAAAGACCATGGCAGGTGGTGAGCACTTTGGAAGGGCTGGTTGAACAAGATGAAGTGGTGGAACCAGGCACAGGCTGGAAGGCAGTAGGGCAGGCCTGCCGGCTCTCATTCCCATGCACGGGTCCTCCAGGCATCTCTGTTCGGCCTCACGGGAAGGCAGCTGCCACTCTTAGATCTGACTGCCCCCTCCCAATGATCGGGCCCTGGTTTTTTCGTCCATGCCGCCTATAGAACAAGGGGGAACTCTCAGTACTAGTGCTCCCCATTTTGGGCCTTCCACATCTCTGATTTGTAGGAAGTTCTGGTACCTTCCAGATCTGAGCTTTGGGACTTCCTGTCTGCTCATCAGGGCTATGGATGGGCAGGTAGGTCTACCCACTGAAGCCCAGAGGGAGAAGGCCTTCAAGGCAAAGCTGGGACCAGAACCTCCAAATCCTGATGCCCAGCTGGGACCCAGCCCCTCATGCTGAGGTTGAGCCATCACTGTTAGGAGCACATCCTGGTCTGAGTGAAGAATGGAGCTTGGGGGCCCACTCTGTGGAGGGCCTTCCTGACGGCAAGAATGAATGTACAGGTCACACTGCTAACCCATGACGGTTTCCCCACCCTGAGCTGAGCGGGGTCCCAGTTGCAGGAAGTGGGAGCATCAGAAATCACACTTTCCTCTTCTGGGGAGTGACTTTGGAGGAAATGCTGAGTTCATGGGGTGGTTCTTTCCACAGCTGGTGCTGGAAATTCTATTACCAAAGCCCCTTCTTGCCCCAGCATCTCCCATAGGCTGGACACAGCCCTTAGAGGCAGAGTGCCAGTGTGGGGTTATTATTCATCCCCTAGTAGACAGACGGGATGAGGCCAGAGGGAGGAAACTTCTTGCCCAGAGCTCCCTGGCCCATCAGAACCTGGCTCAGAACCCAGGACTCTTGCCTCTTCCTGCCCCCACAGAGCACCCTCCCCCAAGGAAGTAGGAGTGGCTGTGAGCTAGATGCTTCTTGGCTGAGATGTAGGTGTTGGGGAGGTTTTCAGACACCTGAGGTTTTCTCACCCACAATGCCCCTCATTTCTCAGCACATGGGAGCCCTCCTCAGTGTGAATATTGGCCACTGTGAAGAGTCAGACAGTATTAGGACATTTGGTTCTCGCTCTGAGGCATGAGAAGTGCTCCCTCCCCTAGCCACCTCAAAGCTCAGAGACACCTGGAGCTCTCTGTACCCTGGATAACGTCCTTGGGACCTTAGAGCCATTTCTGAGCATGAGGAAACTACAGCCCTTGAAGGAAGCCCGGATTGGCCCTGTGAGTGGGGCGGTGTGGGCTGTGACACCCTAGCCCTGATACATTCCTTCTGCTGCCTGCTTGCCTCCTCTGGAGACCACCTCAGTCATGGGTGAAACACAGCTGTAATAAGAGGAGAGCCTACAGCAGGGAAGATGGGATTGTGGGGTTCTCCATCTCCATGCCTTTCTGTGTCTCAGTCTCATTCCTTCTCTGTTGTCCTTTTGGTCTCTCCATGTCCCTCCCGATTCTCTCTATGACTTGTTCTCTTGTATTCACTCACATGGCACAAGCATGTATACAATAACATGCAGGCACAGGGGACCACACACATGACCTGTGCACACACATACACATATGCAGGCATGCACATCTGTGCACATATGCACGCTCCCATGGAGTTTTCCCTCCTCGGGTCCTGTCCATTTACTCTGAGAAGGGAGGCCATGAAACTCTCTTTTTCTGTGTCCACAGGCTCAGGGAAAACCCACAGCTGATGTCCAGGCTGTCACTGCCTCCCTGGCACTGGCAACTGGGAACTTGAAGACCTAGGCTGGGACCCCCCCACACACACTGGGATCTGAGGAATCTAGTGGGGTCACTGGGCCAACATGACCTGCAGAGAGAGAGAGAGAGAGCCGTGCAGGTGAGCAGAGAGTGGAACATCAAGATGCCATGTGGAGTTAATGATGAACTGGCCAAGGTCTCCAGCCTTTGCCCCATTTGATGCCCCTTCCTGTGGTCCTGGAGGCTGGGGACAGGGAAGGACTAGACCACAGAAGACCTAGGGTGAGGTGGCTGCAGGGAGGAAGCCTGACTACCGCATACCCCACCCACAAAGAGCTGGAGGCTAGATGTCCCTGGGGAAGGTCATGGTGAAGAGGCCTCTGTTCCTGTTCTAGGACAATGAGCCGGATGAGGCCGAGCCGGATGAGGCCCCGCCAGGTACTTAAATTTCCTGGGCCTGTTGGGGCTTTCCTGGAATGTTTAACCTTCCTGGTCTCCCAATGTCAACATCATGGAGGGGGGGAGAGGGGCAGGCAGGAAGTCCCTGTAGTCCTCACCCAGGACCTACCCTGCCCTGGCTTCTGGGTTCGGGTGGTCCCCAGAGCCTGCCTCCATCCACCACCCTCAGCACGTGGGCCTGTCTCTGTCCAGACCAGTCTACTTCTGAGCACCTATCTATTAAGTGTAGGCTCTGTATGTAGGAGGCTTGCAAGGGGCAGGAGGAGCCAGGGCTGGGCTCCTGGGAAGGGGCACCTCTCACTGCTGAGGCAGAAGTCAAAGCCCCTCCAGGGACTGGGGCTAACCCAGCAGGAGCCCAATGGTTACTATCTCCACCCTCTTTGCCAGACACTCACTAACCAGGCTGGTTCAGCTCCAACGGGCAAGACCATAAGGACAATATCACAAATGATAGTGGCGCCTGTACAACGTATATCCTGTGCATGTCAGTGAAATAGACAACGATGGGTCTGGCCGCCTGTCACTACTTCAGCCAATTAAGCAGAGACAAGATTGAATCGTATATGAACATTTATTCCAATATTGCCAGATTTGTGGGAGATCAGGGGTCATCCCTAAAAAATCTGCTCTTAACTCCCATGATAGTTTATATTGGGTAGCTATGTGGGGAAGGACAGGTAGGCAAAAAAGGAGTAACAGTGGGTAGAATGGTTACAGATTACAGGCCTGGAGAAGTAAAGCAGGTTGGGGGCCACAAAGGGTTGTCTCCAGTATACTGACTCCAGGGCTCCAAGGTTGTTGGTCTTCCCATGATGTTGAACAGTTTTCCCTTGTTCCCAGGTAAGGAGAATGGACAGCATTCCTGAGGTAAACTCCCAGGGCGTACAGCTCCCAGCCAGGTCGGAATGGGGTTTCTCTCTTTTTTAAAAATATGTTTTTATTGATTTTTTAGAGAGAGGAAGAAAGAGAGAGAGAGAGAGAGAAACATCCATGTGAGAGAGAAACTTTGATCAGCTGCCTCCTGCACACCCCCACTGGGGATCGAGCCTGCAGCCTGGGCATGTGCCCTTCCAGGAATTGAACCAGGACCTCTCGGTCCATGGGATGACGCTCAATCCACTGAGCCACACTGGCAGGGCGAGAATGGGCTTTCCTTAATCAGAACAAAGCAATCACCATTAACAGAGCAAGGGTGTTTAACATTTTCTATAACTTTGGCTGGTGCCTCACTATGATTAGTTCTCTATTATTCTATTATTCTCTCCCACCCCTTTCCTTGGGATTATTCTTGAAGTTTTACATTAATGTCTTTAGTTAATTTTCTCACCAGCCCTACGAAGTTGATACCATTATTGTTTCCATTTTATACTTAAAGGAACTGAGGTGCAGAGAATATAATCAGTTTCCCAAAATTTCACAACAAAAAGATTCTTCTGAGCTTTGTCCTCAAGAAACTGGGACCTGGGACTGTTGATCTAATCACACTCACTCATCCTGCAGATGTTTAAGCTCCTCTTCTTTGCTGGGCTCGTGGTTGGCACAGGGGATATACAGAGCAGAGGTGAACAGATCGCGGGTTGCTCTGATGCTCAGACCTCTGAGAAAGGTGATGGGAGCACCAATTCCAAGAGGCTCAGATGGGAGAGGACCACCTGCCACTCTGTCTGTCCTCTTAGTGACCAGAGGCAGGCTGGGTGGTGGCCCAGCCTCTCTGCTCCGGCTAGGGTGTGCCACTGGGGCACTGGGGAGGGGGCAGCCTTCTCCTTTCACTGGCTCCCTCCAGAATAATCTCAGGGAGCAACTGCTTTGGGGGCTGTAGGGAGCCCACATCCTGCTCCATCACTGGAAAGTGAGCATCCAAGGGCAGGGATTCCCATGGGGACTGAATCAGGCTGACTCAGTGGAAACCTCTGCCTGATGCTATCTCAAAGCTAGATACCACAGTCAGACCAAAGGAAGAACTTCCCAATTGCCGGTCCATATATTGTTGGAGTGCTTGCAAATGAGGGGGCTTTGGGAGAGTTCCCCAGTGCCCAGGCTCTGTCAGACTTATTCTGCCCTGTGAGACACTGCTGATGGAGGGGCTGTAGGAGGGGCAGGACCAGGGCCAGAACTGAGACCAGGGCCACACCTCAGTTTTACTTGTGGAGGCCCCTGCCCTGAAGTGGAGGGTACAAAGAGAGGGTTTCATCCCACTACAAGGACCAAGGGTTTCCTGGGGCCCTTCCCTTCCCACCTGCTCCTCACAGGCCACTCTCAAGCAGTGTTGGAGTGGGAGGTGGGGTCTCCCCAGGACAAAGAATGGCTCCTTGGGATGGTGTTTTCAGAGAGACAGAAATAGACAAGCAAACCAATGAGACAAACATGTTTGACCTTCCAGCTCTTCTCTAGAGGGAGGTAGTTTGCTTTTCTTTATTTTATTTTTTTTATTGAGAGAAAAAAATTTCACCATTTTAAAATATAGTATCCGGTGGTTTCTGGTGTTTGCCCATTCACCATTATCTAATTACAGAGCATCTCATCGCCCAAGGAAACTTCACACCTGTCTTGGGCTACTCCCCCCCCCTCTGCCCCACTAATTTACTCTGTCTCCATGGATCTGCCCATTCCAGACATTTAATATGAGTGGAATCATACACTATGGGGCCTCTGTATCTGGTTTTCTTTCACTTGCCATAATGTTTTTAAGTTTCACCCATGTTGTAGCATCATGCATCAGTACTTCCTGGCTTTTTATTGCTGAATAATATTCCATTGTGCGGATATGCCATATTTTGTTTATCCAGTCACCGTCTGTGGACACTGGGGTTGTGTTCAGTTTGGCTGTTATGAGTAATGCTGTATGAACACTGGTGTACATGTTTTTGTGTGGACATATGTTTTCAATTCTTTTTGGGTCTATCTACTTAGGAGTAAAATTGTGGAATAATATGGTAATTTTATGTTTAACTCTTGGGGAATTACCACACTATTTTCCACAGTGATCATACTATTTTACATTTCCACCAGAGTATGGTTCCAATTTCTCCACCTCCTCACCAACACTTGTTATTTTCTGTGCCTTTATTCTTTCAACACCTATTTTGTATAGTGCCTACTTGGTGTGAGGCCTGTGCCTGGGTGGGGTGCAAAGGGGCTGAGACCCAGGCTGCTCTGGCAGGGCCAGGGGACGGAGACAGGAAACAGTGGCAGCTGGTGATGCGTGAAGTGAAGGGTGGAGAATGGGCATCTGTGAGGGTGCAGGGCAGGCTTCAAAAGAGGCAGTGTTTGTGCTGTGGTCCCCGGCCCCTGCCTTAGCGGCTCTCGCACCACCCGCAGCCGTGGGAAGGGTGGTGATCTAGATGCCAAGTGTTGCCATCTGAAAAGTCCCATCCTCGCCTGAAAGCCGCCCATTAGAGCCTGTTTCTTTGGACTGAGTCCTCCTCTCCAGCTCACATACCAGTAGCCCAAACCAGATGAGGAAACTGAGGCTCAGAAGGGGAATGATTTGCCAAAGGTCACCCTAGAATACCAGAGTCCTTATCTCCAAAACCCAGCCTAGGGTACATTTAACTCTGACAGGGTGAGACCTGGGATAGAATGAGGCTGCGCGTAGGCAAGGGGAGGTGGCAGGAGGCTTAAAGGGTGGGCAGAGGCAGGGGTAGGCTCAGGCAGGAGGAAGCCAAGCTGCAAAGATCTTCCCAAGCTTGGGGGAGGGGGCTCTGTGCAAGGTATGTGGGGAGAAGGGGTGAACAATAGAGGTTTCTAGGGCCTGCTCTGACCTATTTCTCTTCTGTCCAGTTTCAGTTCTGCCTCACTGGCCCCCTGAGACCCCAGGGTTGGGGTGGGTTTGGTGTGTGTGTGGTGACTCTTAGTCAAACCCATCTGGATCCCTGGGGGGTAGAGGTGAGGTAAGCCCAACGCTAGTCACAAGCCCCCTTCCTCAGCCTGCCTTCCTGTCTGGACCGTTCCCGTCGTCTGAGGGAAGAGGCTGAAGGCCTGGCTGGGTTCCATCCTCACTCGGTGTGAGTGAGCTAGGACTGGGCCTGGCTGGCTGACAGCGTCCATGGCCTCGCCTGTCTTGGAGCTTGGAGCATCCAGTGGGTGGTCACTGGCCCCAAAAGTAGATTTGGGAAATGCTTAATCAATGAACTCATACTTCATAGGGCTAAGTTAAAATGTGCTCACCCATTTACTCTTGACTCATGGGTCCCCAGGGTAAGTCCTTGGCCATATCAGTTGCGTATGTGGGGAAGGGATGCGATGCAGCCCCCTGTCCTCCTGGACAGCAGAAGAGGTCCTGATCCTCCTGTGACCAGCATGCTCAATGGCAATGGCTCTAAGGGGGTTGCAGATGGGAGGGACCATCCCGACGTGGGCACTCAGGTGGGTGAGCTGGCAGCCCCAGGCACCGCCTGAGCCTGGAGGAAGACTTTCTGTCCCACCACGGAGTGTAAGCTCAGAGATCATGCCCCAGATTTACTAAAGATGGTCCCAATTTAAGGTCTTAGACCACCTTTGGGTTTGGCAGGGGCCTTTGTGGACCTGTAGGGAAGATGTCTGGGGCTGCTTCCATGTCTTTGGTTCATTTGAGTCTCTCCAGGGTTGGGGTGCTGACAGAGAGAGCTCAGGCCTGCCCTGACTCCCCACTCCCCCACCCTTGCTCAAGAGGTTTCTTCCAGGGGCCCCAACAGGTGACTGGCTCTGGAAGCCATGTATTTCTCAAGCCCCCCCTGCCCCCTGGTCTCCCCCTCCCCCATGCTTCCTCATTTCCCCACCTGGGGCTCGGCTTACTCAGGCTGACTTTTGATGATCTTCTCTGGCAGCCCCCAGGCCTGTCCCAGCAGCTGCTGTGAAGAATGTGAGTAAAACTGGAGTCGTGGGGGGAAGTCCAGAAGACGACGTCCTTGAAGTGCCTCCTGCCACTCTGGCCTCCAGAAGGCCTCACTTCCCCATCACAGAGCTCCTGTGGGGCTTTGGGGACAATTTTTAGGTCTTTAGCAAAAAGCCTCTGAGGGACTGGCTTTTCCTTGGGGTTGTCCTGGTGTTGTAGCACTGCGGGGGTGGGGCTGGTACCTCCAGGGGCTCAGTGTGGCTGAAACTCCCAGGAACGGCTTAGCTGCCCAAGTATAAACCTCTATGCTGCCCCAGCCAGGCCCGTGCCACTGTGAGGAGAGACATCAGGACATCATTCATGCCTTTGGGACAAACCTAGGGAGGGGTGTTAGAACCAGTGAGGTGCTGCCCTGGCCGGTTTGGCTCAGCAATGGAGTGTCAGCCAGAGGACCAAAGAGTCTCGGGTTCGATTCCGGTCAAGGGCTTGCACCTCCATTGCGGTTCGTCCCCGGCCCTGGTCTGTGTCATGCGGGAGGCAACCAGTCGATGTGTTCCTCTCACGTCGATTTTTTTTTTCTCTCTCTCTCTCCCACTCTCTCTGAAGATAAAAATGAAAAAAAGTATCCTCGGGTTAGGGTTAAAAAAAAACAAACCAATGAGTTACTGTTAGTACAATCAGTACTACCTTAGCTGGCCAAAGGGATTCTTTGCATTCTGTCTTTGTGTAAAAGTAGGAGTTCGTTGGGTAAAGAAAGAGCCAAGGGAAACTGCATGGCCAGAGGCACAGAGGTAGGGAGCAAAATGGCCTATTGGGGAACTTCAAGTGTTCTTTTTTGTTATTGTTAATCCTCACCTGAGGATATTTTTTCCATTGATTTTTAGAGAGAGTAGAAGGGAGGAAATGGGGGGGGGGAGAGAGAGAAAGAGAGAAACATTGATGTGGGAGAGACATATCGATTGGTTGTCTCCCGTCCATGCCATGAGGGGGCGGGGGGGGTGGGTTGGAAATTGAACCTGCAACCCAGGTACATGCCTTTGGGAATCAAACCTGAGACCTTTTGGTGCAAAGGCTGAGGCTGTAACTGCTGAAAGCCGCGTGGGCCAAGGCAAGTGTTTCCACATGAATGACCAGAGAGGAGTGGGTGTAGGGATGGGAGGGTGGGGAGTGGGCAAAGCAGCTCAGAAAGCACCTCAGGCAAGGAGGAGGAGCATTGGGGTGAAGAGCTGGGAGGCCTCCCACATGAAGCCGGCATGGACAGTCCCACCCTGTGGCTGATGGCAGCTGACCCAGTTCTACCTCTATAAAAGCCATCGGGCAGTGGCCCACATAAGCCATATCTGCGCAGTGGTGTAGCCTGGGCTGGCTCCTCAGGACTGCTCTCGGTCCCTCCATGGGCTCAGGCCCTATTTCTGAAGGAAAGAGGTTGGTGCAGAGAGGAGGGCATGACTTTGGAGTCACCTCGCCCTGGGTCCAGATCCTGACTCTGCTGGGGTGCATGCCAGGCGGGCAAGGCTGTGGGAAAGAGGCACATCACACCTTGCTGTCTGGAGTCTGTCCTACAGCAACACCTGTGTGCACATGGAGTGGGCAAAGTAGGTTTACAGTTGTTTGTATGGGAAAAGACATGCAGGCTATGATTATTACAATAGCTTTATAACTCAAAAGCATGTCTCTCACAACTGTAAACTTATTTTGCCCACCCTTGATCATTCACAAGATTGGAAACACCCTCTCTACCATCCACATGGAACTGGTTTAGATGATGGTATGTGCCCATGATGGAACAATGCACAGCAGTAAAAAATATGTGGAAGCTTTCTATGTATGAATGTCAAAAAAGCTCTGGGGTTTTTGTCAAGTCAGAAAGCAAGTACAAGTTCGTGAAGAGCAGAGAGCAGCTCATGCGCAGGCCGGGTTGGAAGCAGCGCCATGTGCCAGGAGACTGGTGAGTTCATTGACCGGAAAGAAGGATGGGTGCCAGGCAGTGAGATGGAGGTCAGCTGTGCAGGGGCCCTGGGCTCAGAGAAGAAGCTGACAACGACCAGGACCCAAGCAACAGTGTTCAGCAGGTGCTGATCTGCTTCACCTACTCACAAGACCTGGCAAGTGTAAAGCAATAACCACATGCACACAGTACTTTATGTGCATCATTTCACTAAACTTCTCAACAGCTCCAAGCCCCACAAGGGAGGTGCTTTAATTACTCCGAGTTTACAAATGAGGGAATGGAGCACATAGTGGTTAGAGAACCAGCACAAAGTCACACAGCTGGCAATGGCAGAGCCAGAGGAAGTACCCAGCTAGTCTGGCTTCTGAGCCCACACCTCAATCATCTTGCTATCCTGCCTCTCAGAGTGGTGGCTGGAGCGGGTATCTGGGTGGGCTGACTGGAGGCGAAGGAGCAACCCAGACAAGAAGCAATGAGGGCCCCTGGGAAAGCAGTGGCTTTCTGGATGAAGACTCAGGTATAGATTTGAGAGCTTTTAAGGAGGTGGAAACAAGCCCCTGTGGTGAGTGCAGTGTGGCTGCAGTGGAAGGAAAGCAGCCCAAGATTCATTCATTCATTCATTCATTCATTCATTCATTCATTCACATAACAAAAATCACTGAGTGCCTACTGGGTGCCGGCCACCATTCCAGAAATTGGGATTGCCTCAGTCACCAAGACAAATATCTCTGCCCTTCAGGGGCTTTTATTCTAGCTGGTGGAGACACAATAGATACGTAAATATGTAAATTACACAGCGTGTTAGAACTATGGAAAAAGAAAATAAAGGTAAGGGTCATTTTCCTGGTCTGGCCTAGGGTGGTCCTGGTCTAGGAGCTTCTGAAGTTTTCAGTGGGGTGGTCAGGGTAAGCTTCACCAAAAAGGTGATTTTGAATGAAGAGGGGAGGGATGAGTCTTGCAGGCACTTGGGAAAGGGCACTGGGTCTGGGGCGCAGGAGCTGAAAAATCGGAGATGTTTGTTAGACATTATGTGGAGTGAAGAGTGGGCAATGGGGGAGAGGTCTGGATGGGGTTGGGGGTGCGAGTTTGGGTGTCAACAGCATAGAAGGCATTTGGGGCCTTGAGATTGGGTGAGATCAGTAGGGAGGGAGTGAAAGTGGTGCTTAGTTTCAGCATTTGAGCCAACTAAGAGGGAGAGAGAAGGGAGGGCAGGTTTCAGAGAGATGACAAGCTGAGTGCCTAAGGGCCATCCTGAAGTGGTGTCCAGCAGACACTCAGAGGATCTGTTCTAGAGCTCAAGAGAAGAGCCACGGGAGGGCTGGTGGCTTGAGGATGCAGAAGGAGGGAAAGCTGGAGGTGGGAGTGGTCTGTCTCCTTGGGAGAGGGGGGCCAGAGGAAGAGGCCCAAGGCAGAGTTCTGGGTTGGGGCTCCCTAGAAGGTGGCACAGGGAGGAGGGAACCCAACGAGGGCAGGGAGTTGGGTGGAGATCTGGGTGCACACCTGGAGAAGCACATGTTTCAAGAAGAGAGAGTGAGTGGTCAGCAGTATGAAACCATGCGGAGGAGTCGAGTCAGATGTGGGCAGAGAGTGCAGGGAGAAATAGGTTGCCAGCGGGCTTGGTGGAGTGTGAGGGCAGGAGTTACAACTCGGAGGTTAAGGGGAAGTAGGTGGTGACAGAGGCAGTGAGTGGGGACTGCTTTCAAGAGCTGCTGGGCAGAGGCTGGAGGCGGGGTGAGGGGCTCTGAGGGGTTCCTGTAGGCTGCGAAGACATGAGCAGCAGGTTTGATGCTAAAAGGTAGCAACAGAAGGAAGAGGAGGTTGGGACACATGAGACAGAGTGAATGTCAAGTTGTCTGGGGCCTTTCAAGGCTGAGGTGACTTCCTCCTGCTCCGCTCCGGTCCTGAGTCCCGAGGAGACACTAGGGGAGGAGAATGTGATCAGAGCGAAAGGAAGGAACAAAGGTAGAAGTGGAGGAAAGTGTCCACATCCGTTACAGATGACATGATGGTTGTTTGCACTGTGGTAAGAAGACCATAAAGGAAACCCATTTAAGTAGGAGAGTCTTTTGAAATACTTTTCCAAATGTGAGGGTGTAAACCCCTTTCCCAGCCTGGCCCTGCCTTCAGGCCTAAACCTGGCTGCCCTCGGAGGGCCCTCGAACAGAAGGGTTTCCAAGCGGGGCAACCCTGCAGACGCAGAGGCAGGAGGAGGGCAGTCTGGCCAGAGGGCAGTCGGGGTAAAGACAGGGAGGCAGGGAAGCCTTATGGTATCTGGGAGAGAGGCTGAGGCTTGACTGTGGAGACCAGTCAGCCAAGTAGGGACAGGCGGGTGCTGCCCGGAGCCTTTGTTGCGTGTGATCTACCGAGATGCCTCAGGGTGCTCGGCACCCTCTCCAGGTCCGGGGCCAAAGGTGCCAGCAGAGAATGGACGTCTGGATTTGCTAGCTTGTGTCTGGTCACTGGTTCCTTTCTGAGCCTACCTGGACCTCACCTATTGAATCATCAGAGCTAACACTTGCCTGGGGGTGGATGTTCCCCTCTGGCCTACCATTTCTCAGGAATCCACCTATTTCCTCTTTTCTGAAAATCGGAACTGACTTTAACTTCAGAAAGAGGAACTAACCTTTGTTGACAGCTCTCCCTGCACTCACCTCCCCCACCCCCAACACACATGTGTGTGAACAGGTACCAGGCTCGAGCTGGTTATTACACACCTGGTGTTACCCTCGTCACGCCCCAGGGAGAGGACAGTGTTCAGAGTTGATAGGTGAGGACGCTGAGGTCATGGGAAGTGCAGTTACTCACCCAACGCCGCCTCCAGTGGTGTCTTGTGAGGTCACCGACGCGAGTTGGGTGTGGAAAGGCCTGGCCATGGCGTTATCTGTCCCCTGCACATGGCTGGCCAGAAACCCCATGTGGCTGGGTAAATTCCTACTCTTCCTCCTGTCTTGGGGGCGTTTCATAGCTGCTTGGGGTTCCTGTGTCTCCATGGATGAGAGTTCCTCCATCTCTGCTGAGAGGCGCTCAGGACCTGAGAGGAGCTAGAAGGGAGGACTTGGGCCACAGCCTGTTTCACAGACAACCTTCAGTCCACTGGTGACCAGAGCATGGGGTCCATTCATGGTGGCTAGACCTGGCTCCCCAGCTGTGACCCACAGAGTCCTGCTTTCTGCTTATATCCAGACCCCCGCAAATGCCCCACCCTTCTCTCTGACTGCTCAAGCTGAAAGAGCACAGTCTCTGGGCTCAGAGAAGAAGCTACAAGCCACCTTGGGCAAGTCCTGCAAACCTACAAAGCAGGCCTCCCCAGAGGGTTACTGAGCACAGGGAAGCCTGTTAGAGCCTGGCTCATAGGAGGTGCTGAGTAAGTACTACTGCCTTTCCTCAGGTGCCTGGCCTCCTGGGACCAGCCTTCCTGTCAGCCCCTTGGTGCCAGGGCAGCCAGCTCTGAAAAGAACTGGGGCCTGGAGCTTTGGGAATTAGCTCCTGCTTCAAGTTGCTGATGCTTCAGCCAGGAGTTTTGATTCATATTCCTTCCAGGGCCTCACAGAAGAAGGAGGCACAAGCTTCAGAGCAAGGATGAGGAAGCACTTGTGGTGATATGGGGCCCTGCAATCAGATGTCTCTGATAGGCTCACCCCTAACATTTGTGGGGCTCAGGGAAGAAGTACAAAGGGAGCCCACATAATATACGCGTGAGTATTTAAAGGTTATAAATCAAGCAAGTCAATTGCTAAATACAGTATGTTCTAGTCTTCTACGCTGACAAATATACCTTCATAACAACCTGGAGGCCAGGCTGCATTTACAACTCTCGGCCTCCTGGAAAGCTGTGCTGGACTGTGGCAGTCTGGGGAGGAGCCACCTCAGCCCTCCCCCAGCCCTGGCCTTGGGAAGCACATGTGGCCCCCCAGGCCATTTGTCCATGGTCCATCCACGTACCTGGCAACAGCTGCTCTTGGCCACAGCTTAGCCTGGGATACACACACCAGCCACAGGCCCAGGGGAAAGGCCCAGGCAGACGGACGAACTGGGCTCTGAACCTTGTGGACAGGGAATTCTGGGGTCCTGCATTTGGGTAGGCATGTCCCCTTGGCTTACAGACTTTTGACCCCACTGTGGGAGGGGGCTGAAGCCAGAGAAGGGCAGAGTGGGTTTATCTGGAGTTCGGGGGCCAGGGCAAGGACACTTCTTGCCTGGGTCTAAGTTCCTGCTGCCTGCCGGGCCTGGTTCCAGAGGGAATCACCCACTCTGCTCAACACCCAGCTCTTGAGCCCTACTGGGCCAGGGCCATGCAGCCACATTCCTTGCTGAGCTCACAGTCTAGGGAGCTGCCCCTCCCTCTCCCCTGGACACCTGAGCTTCTCTGCAGCACCAGCCACCCCCTTCCTCACCAGGATGACTCATCTGTATCATGCAGGAAGGGAGAGGGGTGTCCGGCCCCACCTGCCTCCCACCTCCCTGGACTCTGGTGTTACCCTGCCTGGTCTGGTTCCGTGGGCGGCTCTCCCTCGCTTCTGCTGGCAAAGTGGGGCACCAGCTCTACTTAGCCGATGTTTCTTGCTCACTCAGCTGAAAAGTCAGTTTTCTTTTTTTAAAATATGTTTTTATTGATCTTTTTAAAAATATATATTTTTTCTATTGATTTTAGAGAGAGGGGAAAGGAGTGGGAGAGAGAGATAGAAACATCGACTGGCCGCCTCCTGCATGCCCCCACTGGGGACTTGGCCCACAACCTGGGCATGTGCCCTGACCGATAATTGAACCGATGACCTCTTGGTGAATGGGTTGACACTCAACCACAGAGCCACACCAGCCGGGCTTTATTAATCTGTTTAGAGAGAAAGGAAGGGAGAGAGAGATAGAAACATTGATAAGAGAGAAGCTTCCATTGGCTGCCTCCTGCACGCCCCCTACTGCGGATTGAGCCCACAACCCGGGCATGTGCCCTGACTGGGAATTGAACCGGGACCTCTCAGTCCACGGGACGACGCTCAATTCACTGAGCCACACTGGCTGGGCAAAAATGACACAGCTGTCTAACCCTTAGGCTTTCAACCCTCACTGGGAGCTAGCAGCCTCTTCCTGGATGCTGTGTGACAGTCCCAAGTCAGGGCTCCTGCACCCATCCTGCTACTGGGTGCCTCCCTCATGGGGACACAACATCTTCCACAAAGCTGTGTGTGTCTATAAGCCCTTCCCCACTGTGCTGGTGGCTCTGTCTGGGCTCCCTAGAGGGTGTGGTGGGGAGGATGGGGAGGTGGGGGTAGCGAGAAGGCCCTGCTGTCAGGGTCAAGAGGAAATTCAGAGCTTTTCCATTGGGAAAGGAAGGCCCTGGGCCCTGGGGGTGTGGAGGGGTGACAAGGGTTTCCCAGGAAGGTTGAAGTGTGCCCCGAGCTTTGGCCACGAGGGGCCTGTACCATGATGTGCTCAGGAACATGTTGGACTGAACTCGCAGGAATAGCCTACTTTATGCCTCCTCCCTCAGCCACATAGCAGTGGTGCTGCCTCAGGACCGACCCTGAGGTGCGGCCCTTTCCATCTCTGCTCACTGAGGGCCTCCTCCTTGCTGTGTCAGCAACACTGCAGTCTCCTTCCAGGTGTGGCCTCTGTCCTGCAGCCAATACAGCTCCCATGGGGTGAGGCCTCCCTGTTGGTGGGGACCAGGTTTGGCACCCGGTGAGGGGTGCCCACCTCATCCTGCCAGGTAAAGGAGGAAGAGCACCTGTCACCCTCTGGGCAGCTGGGGGCCACCCTGGGCAGCCTCTCTTCCTCCTTCCTCATCAGATGGCCCTTGTCTTCCTCCTGGCAAGCTGCTTCCCTCTCCAGCTGGCCTGCAGGGACCAGTAGCCCAACCTGTCAGTCAGGGAAGAGACTCTGGGATGGGGGGCAGTGCCCAGGACAGTTAACACACTGGGGGGGCCCATTCAGGCCAAACCTGTGGTGAACCATGTGCCCAGATTCTTCCCCTGTGGGCCAGCCTACCCAGCTGAGATGGGACATGGGCCAGGGCACTCTGATCTGAGAGGGAATCACTAAGCCTCTCCTCTCTTCCACACCTTTGCACCTGCAGTGCCCCCCATCTCAGTGCTGTTCTCATTCCTCTATGCCCTTGAGCCCTCAGCCCCCTTTCTGAGATGCCCTCCCCACTGCAGAGCTCCCCAGCTGGGCTCCAGGTCTTTGTTCTGTGAGTTGACATTCCTGGGAACTGGCCCAGGTCCCCTCCTCAGCAGGTGCTGGGGCAGGGCTCACTCAGCACAGGCTCTCCCTGGAGGTGAGGGCTCGTGGTACTCCAGCATTCAGGCCTGTGTCCCAGTTGTGCACACACCCTGAGCGCCTCGTTTCCCTGACAGACAGCCCAGCTGCATCCTGATGGGAAGTACCTCCCTCCTCTGGGTAGAGCTCAGGAAGCAATCGAGGATCTAACCTTTGGTTTGTGTCCATCCAGTCCTGTCGGTGCCACGGATATCCCAGGAGCTTCTGCAGCACAGTGGGTAGGGGGCAGGAGATGGGGCTGCAGGATTAGAGACTGGACACCACCCAAGCCTCTCCTGGGACGAAGCTGTCCTCTGTTCTAACTGGGGTCCCTAGTTGGGGGGCTGCCCAAGGTACACAGCTAGACTGCCATGCCTCCTTTCTCAGAACTATCCTGGCACATGCTAGAGATGTTTAGGGGAAAAACACCAGCAGAAGCCAGGCCTCAGGGCTGATTGAGGCTCGGGAGCTGCAAGGGGCAGGGAGCGGCTGGAAGCTGACTTTTGGTGGGTAGGTGGGGCAGAGGACCCTCTGAGGAAAGCAGGCTACTTGAGTGAGAGGTTCCAAGCCAGGCCCTGGGGAGGGTAGCCTCTGGGACACTGCATTCCCCTGGAGCATCACTGAGCCCGGCTGGGAGAATGGGCTGGAGGACTAGTCACGTCTCTTTCCGGACCTCACCTTTCAAATGAGATCACCTCCTACCTCACTGCTGGACCACCTGGCTGTTGCAGGATCAAATAAGGTGATGAAGAGACTAAAAAGCATAAAGATGGTATTATTAGCAGGCGTCATATTTGACTTGCTAATTAGCTTCCTAAAAATAGCCAAGTTTATTATAGCACAGGGAGAACCCTAAACTGGAGCCAGCCACCTGGGTTCTTAGGGCGGTACTGTGGCAGCCTTGCTGTGTGAATTTGGTTTGGACCCTGACCCTCCCTGGAAACCAGGTTCCCGATGGAGGCTGGACAGTCTCTGAGGCCTTGGCCCTGAGTCTGAAGCAGTAGCCAGATGTAAACTCGGAGGAGGGCTTCTCCCATCAGAGGTTGGGCTCTGGAGGACTGGCTTCCTGCGAGTCAGAGTCAGGGTCAGAGCAATCGGTGTGGCTGAGGTTATCCCTGGCACCTGTTAGGGAATCTGAAGAGGTCTTGCATCAGGCCTTGATCTTGGAGTCTAGGGACAGGCTGCTCAGATTCCATTACAGAGCCCAACCATTAGCAGACTCCAGGGATGCAGACAAAAAGGCTCACAGACAGGAGTGGGACCTGGTAGGGCAGGGCTAGGGGTGGGAGGAGAGGAGCTGCAGACTCACTGTGGGACATCAGCTGGCTGGGGAATCCATCCACTCAGTGCATGTTTATTGAGCATCTACTATGTGCTAGGCACTGTGCCACATGCTGTGGAGATAATGGAGGGCAAATTAGATCTGGTTCTGATCTAGTGGGGGAGGCAGGCACTCATTACTAAACCTCACAAGGCACATGGTACTCTGACAAGGGCTACATGGAAGCATGTATGGTTTCAGGGGCACATGTAATGGGATATTTGACTTAGCTGAAAGGTCAGGGAAGGTTTCCTGGAGGTGGTGACATGGGTTGAAACCTGAAAGGTGAGTAAGCACTCTCTGAGCAATGCAGGAAGTTGGAGGGGAATTCTGTGTGGAGGGTGCAGAGGAGCAAAGACAGTGGTGAGCAGGTGGTAGAGGGGCTGAGGAAGAGCTGGGGTGCCTGGAATGGAGATGGGGGCCCACGAGGCCTGTTTTTACCTTCAGTGTGATGAGAGCCCCAGACGGGGGAGGAGATTTTGATTTGAAGAAACCTTATGGTGGTTAAACCAGGGTGGTGGTGGCAATGGGACAGGGTGGGTATTCAGACTGTAAGATTGAGAGACTAGGACATGGCCAGACTCAGATGTCAGCATGAGACAACAGGAAGGTGTCATGGTTACTCATAGAAATGCTGACCTGGAAGGGCATGTAGGAGGACAAAGGCTGTAGGAGGACAAAGGCTTCAGGATGGGGTGTTCCTCCCTTCCATGCTTTCCTGTCTGGTTTTACTGCTGGGAGGAAATGTCCCACCTGTCAGTATCTGTGAGTCGCCAGCCCCTCCCGGCTATGCAAGGCTGGGCCCTGCCAGGACGCTGCACCCTCCCCTCCCCTGTGTGTCTCCATCTCCACTTTCCTTACCCGGCCCCAGGGAGCCTGACGTGACTTCCCAGCCCCCTGTCTCATGGTGTCTGCTGTGTGTGGGAGAGGGTCTTGTGAGACCGGAAAGGCTAGCAGGGACAAGTGGCCCTTACAGAGGGCTGCAGACAGTGCCTGGACTTTAGTACATGCTGACATCGATGGGAACCTGAAGAGGGTGATGAAAGGGGCCCCTGGGAGACCATCTGGTTTGACCCCCACGGGGCACAGCCAGGTTGGGTGCTGAGGACCAGAGAGGGTGTGAACTACAACAGCAGAGCACAGCATACCTCTATGAGAACCTCCAGCCTCCTGGGCATTTGAAATCTTGGGGGAGGCAGGGCTGTGGGGTCTCTCTGGGCTGGGGGCCCCCAATATCCTCAGCGCCCCAGATCTTGCATTGCCTCCTGCCCTGGGACGTCTGCCCCTAGAAGTTGGACCTCTGGGACACTGAAGGGAGACCTCAGGAAATAGTGAGCTCCCAGTCAGAGCAGGGATTCTCCCTGCAACCAGATTCTAAAATACTGGTCATAGGAACCTAACCAGTGGGAAGGGTCTTAGGGCTGCTGGGAGCGACACAAAGACCCCTCCCCTAGGGAGGCCAAGTGCCCTGTGTCAGGCTCTCTTCTGGGGCCTACACTCCCCTCCCTTGCTGTCCTGGGGAAAATTCTCTCTCCTTTCACCTTAGGGAGGGCTAAGACAGCAGCAGAGACATCCAGCCCCTCTCCCACAGCGGCTTAACTATCCTCCTCAGCTCCTAGGGTAGGCTTTTGGTAAAAGGACAGTCCTGGAATCCATTAGGGACACTCAGTGTGGAGACCTAATGAAGTTCCTTCTTAGGTCTAGCCTTCTCTGCAAGACAACTTTCTGTGCAGGTCTGTGGCCTAGGATGCATCCTCTTTCCCAAGGAGCAGAGAGAGGTTGGCTGGAGCTGGTGCCTTTCCAAAATGTTCTCTAAGCTGGTGGGCAGGTAAAGAAGGCATACGAACTTATTTCCTCCAGTGCTCAGGTGATGGGGCCCAGGAGTCCTGATGTTCAGCCCTGTGTACTCCTCCCCCACCCCAAAGCCCATTCTGCCCCTCCCCCAGACCTTGTGTGTTCCCAGCCCTCACACCTGCCCTGGACCTCCGGTTGGCCCCTAGAGAGTCTTCAGGGTGAGAGTTTTCACTCCTGGGGCAACACTACCCCCTGCTGGCCATCCAGAGAGGCCAGGGGGGACTTCCCTGTCCTAGACTATCAGACCTTTGTGAGCTGCTGGGGCCCCACAGTGGCTGTATCTTTGTTTCTCCCCAAAGCCAGGCTGGGTGCACCCTGGGACCCAGCCTCAGCCTGGCTCCTCCCCACCAGGCCCCTGTCTGGTTCAGGATACACTGAGAGTGGAGATCAAGCCCCAGCTAGGAACGGCTTCCAGCCCTCTGGCAGGCTGAGTGACCTAAGGCAAATTTTGTTCCTGCCTGGGCCTCAGTTTCCCTAACTGTACAATAAGCAGAGTGACTCAGGAAGGCTTCTTCCAGACATCAACTTTTTTTTTTTTTTAACTTTTGTAAGTATTTATGTTATGCTGAATTTACTCCCAGACCATAAGTTTTTGTTTCTTCAGTTTCTTTCCAAATATCTTTTTCCTCTGTGCAACCTCCTCTTCTGTTTTAGGAACAATCTGCCCCTTTTCAGTAAGGGTCATCTCAGTGTGGCAGGGACAGCTCATGTACGGGCTAATCCGCCCATGAGCTCTGTAAGTTCTACGCTGCACCTTGGGAACTTTGTTCACCTGGATGTGCTCAATGACCAGATAATCTACATCTAAACCCTGAAGTTAGAATTGCTCTCTGCATCTTTAAGCATGTGCAGCAAAAATTCAGCACTTGTTTTGGGCCAGTAACCCTGCGTCCAGCCCCACTGTTTGGCCTGGGCCCACCTACCGACTCCACCGCTGTAACGACGGAATGGCACACATTGCTTCTGTAAAGTGACAGCCTTCAGATACTTGGTGGCTTTTCGACTATTCGTACCCTCGATGGCCTGGGCACTCTCACGAGTGTTCTTAGAGTGAACACAAAGATTTGAACCTCTTGATTTGCATGATTTTGTGGGGTTTTCTGGGTCAAGTGAATAGCGAACCATCTTCAGAGTTCACCTCTGGCCACTTTTGGGAAGAGCAGACCTCAGCTTTAACGCCTCTCCGAGCCTACCTCTCATCCCACCCCTGTTCTCTCAACCTGTCCCAACCTCTCTCCCCTTGTTGTCTGGAAGGCTCCAGCTCTGGGAGCCCTCACTAAAGGCACACTTATGCCTCCTCCCCTCTATACGACCCCTTTCCTGCCACAGGCCTTGCACACTTGGCCTCTGTTCTGTTCTGGGCCTGGTTGGCCCTGCTGGCTTAGGCACTAACCATTCTGAGCAGACGCCTGACGCATACATAACAGGACCGGAACATTCAGTTTGCCCATAGTAAAATGGATAGTGACACCCAACTCCCAGAGCTATTATGAGGATTAAACAAGATGATAATATGTTTGTGAAAGAGTCTGTAGGTGGCGGGCCTGTGTCAGAAGAAGGGCAGTAATTCTGAAAGGCTGCTGTGCTGGACCCTGAGGCCACTCTTCCCCAGACCACTGCCGGCAGGGCCACACCAGTACAAGTGGCACTTGCTGGCAGGGGTGAAATTCAGGTCAGACCCTTGGCTGTTCCCTGTAGTGAGAGAGGACTACAGTCAGTGAGAGGGAGGACAGCTCCATTACCTACTGGTACTAGAGTGGACATGATGGATGTTGAGGGCTGGAGCCAGACCTCCCAGCATCTTTGGGGGCAGGGCAGGCTCTCAGCTTCTGCAGAAGAGAAGGCAGGACATCCCCTGGGCACCACCTGAGATACAAAATTGATCAGAGCAAGTTCACAAGCCTTAATTGAACACTGAAGATCTCAGGGACCTGGCCCCGTGCCCCTTTCGGCCTCATTTTATCCCTTTGTCCTCATCCACTATCGGCTATTCTGAATTTCTCTAGGAGATAAGGTATTAAGAAAAGGAAGCACAGAGATGTTAGCGGCCTGCTCAAGGCCTGTGAGCCTAACTGTGAATGGACCCGACAGTATCCAGGCACCTGATGCCCTGCTCTGCTGCCGCCTGGGACTCAGGTGGGAAGACCAGCCAGCTGGGGGGCTCTGCACGGTTCTAGGTGACAGATGATGGTGGCCTGAGCGGGACAGGGCCGAGGAAGCTGGCAGGGCTGGGTTTGGGAACATGAGAGTGCAGGCCTGGGGGCTACTGGGAGGCAATGGGCTGGGCTCAAGGGTGGAGCCACCTGGGAGTTAGGAGCCTGGTGCTGTGGGCCTGCTGCAGGCACCGGGCATGTGCACAGGGAGACATCCCGGGGAGACGCAGACCAGGGGCCTCTCGGACACTGGCAGGGCTGAGCAGCCGACCAGGTTCAGGCGGCTGGACCCCTACCCGGGAAAGGAGCAGTGAGCATCAGTCCGTCAGTGTTCCCAAGACAGAGGGAGCAGCAGCTCTAGGGGTGAGATGGGGCCCATGGGTAGGAGTTGCAGAGGGAAGAAGAGCCTTCTCCTAAATGGAGCCCCCAAAGATAATAGGCTTCTCCTTGAGGTCCTGAGCTCCCTGTCCTAGGAAATGTGTGAGGCAGGGCTGGATGGCCCTCTGAAGAGTAAGGAGCATTATTGAGGGAATTAAAAAAATTTTTTTTTCTTTATTGATTTTTAGAGAGAGAGGAAGGGAGAGGGAGAGAGAGAGATAGAAACATCGATGAGAGAGAACATCGACTGGCCGCCTCCTGCATGCCCCCCACTGGGGATCAGGCCCACACCCTGGGCATGTGCCCTGACCGGGAATGGAACCAGCGACCTCTTGGTGCATGGGTCGATGCTCAACCACTGAGCCACACCCACCAGAGCTGAGGGGATTTTTGCATTGGGTGGTGATAGATATGAGGCTAGAGAATCTGCATATAGAGGATTCTGGGATGGTGGCATTGCATCCTAAACAATACCCAGACCTCTTCCTTGGATGCATAGTCTGACTTGTGCTGGTTGGCCTAGCGTGCCTGCTGTGTGAATGAAGGCCTCCTGCCTCTCCAGAGAGAGCCCCTGGCCCTCAGCAGGTCTCAAGCCCCTCTTCTTGGGACACTTCCCCTGCCTCACTTCACCTTGCACCCTCTCCAGGACAGGCCTCTGAACCAGGGTCTCCTGCCTGGCTGGCACCAGGCGAGCCACAGAGGGAGGTCCAGCAGCAGCCGCCAGTCGGCCCTGTCCCCATGATATTCTGGTTGGCCTGGGGGCTGCAGTTGGCAGGCTGGACTGGAGAGGGGCTCCTGAGCTGTTTCCTTAGACATATAATTGGAATTGCTTAGTAATTAGGAGGCAGCACATGATTCTATAAATGACTGTAATTACAGCTACTTTCTGCTGCCAAACCAGTTTTGGGGACCACCTGGGATTTGGGGGAAAGGGGGAAAAGAGAGAGGTAAAGACTTGGTTTCGGAGGGCCAGCTTTATATACTCATGAGGCCCCTCCACAGATGCCTGGTGGCTCTAGAACACCAACAGGCTTGGGGACATACCTGGTTCAAGGACCCAGTTGACAGAAGGGAGAAAACTAGAGAAGGAAAGGGACTTGTCTGAAGTGGCAGAAGCGTCAACAGCAGAACCTGCACTGGAACCTAGCCTTCCCCTCAGCCAGACTGAGTCTCTCAGTTTTGGTTTTGGCCCACACCAAGTGCTTTCTCCTCTCCTGGTCTTCCCAGTGTTCCTCAGTCTGGCACACTCCCCACCTGCTGTCTGGGACACTCTTACTCTTCCCTCAGTCTCGTGTGACACTGCCTCCTCCAGGAAACCTCTCCTGACTCTCTCGGTAGGGTCAGGGCTTCCTCAGGTTCTCCATCCTTCTGTTCCCCACCAATGACCTCATGCTGAATAGGCCTGTCTTCCTTAGAAAATGCAGTCTTGAGGTCATGGACCGCATTCAATCATCTACCAATGCAGAGCTGGAGCTGGCTTGTACTGTACGTGAGAGCCGATGATTACATTTGCAGGAAGTTTGTAAATTGGTTGTTAAACACAGCCATTGTTAACAATTACATTACACAATTTACAATTAAATACATTTTGTTAAAAAGGGAAATGCAGCCCAGCTGGTGTGGCTCAGTGGTTGAGCCTTGACCCATGCACCAACAGGTTGCTGGTTTGATTCCTGGTCAGGGCACATGCCCAGGTTGTGGGCCAAATCCCCAGTGGGGGGCATGCAGGAGGCAGTCAGTCAGTGTTCTCTCTCATTGGTGTTTCTCTCTCTTTCTCCTTCTCCCTTCCTCTCTCTCTGAAATCAATAAAGGAAAAAAAAAAAAAAAGTAATGCACACTAAAAACACATCACTTCCTAATTATTCTGTTATCTATGTCCATAAGGTTATTTATGTGTATAGGATCTGGTGGTAAAGACCTACTATATGCCCGGTCGGTGTGGCTTATTGGTTGAGCGTCGACTCATGCACCAAGAGGTTGCTGGTTCAATTCCTGGTCAAGGTACATGTCCAGGCTGTGGGCCCGATCCCCAGTGGGGGGCATGCAGGAAGCAGCCAGTCAATGTTCTCTCTCATCGATGTTTCTCTCTCTCTCTCCCTCTCTCCCTTCCTCTCTCTCTAAAAAGAAAGAAAGAAAAAAAGAAAGAAAGAAATACATACCATATGATGGTGTGAACCAATTCAGTGTTAAGAGATATCACATTGGTGGCTTGGTACTTGCCATGGTAAAAATACGGACACCACAGAAATAGGCAAGTGCCACAGATCAGGGCCCTTCACTGCATCCCAGAGTTGATTGTTAAACATTTTTCAGTTCACCACGGAATTCACTGCTGACCTTGACCCTTACAGCCAGCTTGGCACACAGCAGTGCTCAGTAAAGGGCTGCTAAACAGGAGAGAGCATGTGGGCATGGACTCAGGAAGTGGGGTTACCTGCTTCCAACATCTGCCACCAGTACTGGCTCCGGCCCTGCCCACTTCCCCCAGCTCTCATGGGGCACAGAGAAGGCCGATGGCTAGGGCCTGTGTCCGTGGGCACTGAGGTGGAGAGAAGCCATCTTTCCCAGGCTGAGGGGCCCCAGAGTTGGCAGGTGTGGGCAGTCTTGGCAGGGCACACACAGAAGTGGGTCTGGAGAAGGTCTTGTTGCTTCCTCCCCCGCAGTATTGTGCCACCTCCCTGTACTCTACCCATAGCAGAAGGGGTGGCAGAAAGGTTTTACCACTGGGCTGGCTTCAGAAAGGGTACCTGAAGCCCCCTTCCTTAGAAATTTGGGTGAGAATTGGTCCTTTCGAGTTCTTCTAATATTTTTTCTTTCTTTTTTTAAATCCTCACTCGAGGACATTTTTGCATTTATCTTCAGATAGAGCAGGAGGGAGAGAGGGAGGAAGAGAGAGAGAGAGAGAAACATCAATGTGAGAGAGACACATCGACTGATTGCCATCCACACCACCCCAACTGGGGCTGAGGACAAACTGCAACGGAGGTATGTGCCCTTAGCGGGAACCAAACCCGGGTCTCTTTGGTCCGCGGGCCAACGCTCTAACCGCTGAGCAAAACCAGCCAAGGCCTAATATTCTTCCTTTATTGATTTTAGAAAGAGAGGAAGGGAGAGGGGGAGAGATAGAAACACTGATGAGAGAACATTGACTGGCCATCTCCTGCACGCCCCCTCACTGGGGATCAGGCCTACAACCTGGGCACGTACCCTGACTGGGAATTGAACCATGACCTCTCAGTCCATGGGACAGTGCTCAATCCACTGAGCCACACCAGCTGGGCAGTGGTTATTAAATTGGAAAGAAAACCAAGACAAGACTGGGCTCTGGCCTGATACTCATTTCAAGTTTTTCCTGGATAGGATCCCTACCAACATCCTCTTAGTTTTCGTTGGACCTCAACCTATTAGCAGTAGTTGCAACTCCTGATTAGTCCCTTCTTTTTTTCCCCCTTTATCCACTGATTTTAGAGAGAAAAAAAAAGGGGACAGAGAGAGACTGACAGTGAGAGAAACATTGATTTGTTTTCCACTTATTTATGCATTCATTGGAAGATTCTTGTATGTGTCTTGACTGAGGATCAAATCTACAGCCTTGGCGTATTGGGATGACACTCTAATCAACTGAGCTACCAGGCCAGGGCATGGTTAACCCCTTCTTGACTGCAGTGAGGAGGCCTGAACTAGGCTGATGGTAGGGGTGGACAGGGCTGCCTAGTGGACAAGGGAGAGAGAGGATTAAAGCCCACTTCACACACCTAAGCTCAAGAGGCCACTGGGTTCAGTTGCAGGTGATGAGGGGGTGGGCTGGTGCCACTCCCCATGGCCACATCCCTTTCACGCATGTGGGGGTATACGTACAAGGAAGCTTACACTTTCTGACCTTATCTGATAGATGGCCCAAGGTCATTGAATAGCTAGAAGCTCTTGTCTGGTACCTGCTTCCAGAACTTGTCTTAGAGAGCCCACCAGGGTTATGTCTGTGGGAAGCTCAGCTGCCTCCTTTATTCTCTATCCTTCCCACACTCTTCACAAGAAGAGTTACAGTGTGAGCCATGCAGACTCTACAGCTCCACTCCAGGATTCATATCCAGGATTTACTTTTTACTGGCTGTGTGACCTTAGGTAAGTTACTTAACCTCTGTTTCCTCATCTGTAGATGGGGTTAACACAATTGTATCTACCTCATAAGGTTGGTGGGAGAATCAAATGAGGTATTATTTTATAAAGCACGGAGAAGGATTCCTAGCTTAGAGTAATCACTCAATAAATGTGAACTATTATTGGTATTGTTTTTATTAGGCTCCTCACACCCTCTGGGGAACGTGGAAATTAACAAAGGCTCTTCTTGCATCTCTATTTCTCTGCTGCCCTCTAGTGGACCCTGGCTGCACTGTCCTGAGGACACACGGTTAACTTGGTGTGTCTGGAGAGGTAATTTCTTCCTAGATTTCAAAGGAAGTTTGCCATTTAAAGAAACCTTATGATTGATTCGTGGATAGAGTCAAACAACTAGTTAATTCCTTTCTTCCCAAATAGAACTCATCTCTGGATTGGCATTTGCATGTTGGTTTTCTTTCCTTTTCTTTTTTAAATCCTCATCTGAAAATATGTTTTTATTGATTTTTTTTTTTTTTAGCGAGAGGAAGGGAGAGAGAGAGAGAGACATCGATGCCTCCCACATACCCCAACTGGAATTGATTAAACCCACAATCTTTTAGTTCATGGGAGTTCGCTCTAATCAACTAAGCCAAACGTTGCTCACTCACCTCTCCAGCAAGGGGATAACTTGTCAGTTTCTTCAAATTCTCTTTCTCATTCTCTCTCTCTCTCCCTCTGTCCTACAGTTTGGTGTGAAAACTGGGTAAAAGCAGGGACCATTTCTGTTTGCTCCCAGCTATCTCTGGTACCCATCACAGTGTCTGGCACATGGTAAGTGCTAGGTAAATGTCTGTGGAATAAATACTGCACTCACAGCATACAAGTAGCCATGTGCAGACACTGTGAGAAGTAAAAGAGCAACCACAAAAGGGTGGGGGTGGGGGGGCTTATCTACTGAGGCAATGCTGTTTGAGGGCTTTGTGCTGAGCACTGGTTGTGCAAAGGTAAGTGTGATGCAACGTTGGACTCTAGGAGAGATTTTTGAAAAAGGAAAGATGAAGGTATAGGCGGGCAAGGCTTTTGGTGAGAGGGGGTGGGCAGCATTGGAGAAGGACTGGACACCTACCTGGTTCCTCTGGTGGGGAGTCAATGAGAACACGGGGCGGGGCAGGCCAGAGTCCTGGATTCAGGACTGGGGAAACTGAGGGAGCCTGGAATTCGTCTCCCTCATCACACCTGTGCCTAGGGACACAGGGCTGATGCTTATGTCAGATGCCGGATCAGCTCAGGCCCAGGACACTAAGGAAAGTATCTCAACTGAGCTTACACACGCTTTTCTCCGGGTCTTTAGGGTTCTCAGCCCCGCCCTTAATCCCGCCCCATCAGCACCAGCCAATCCAAGAACCCCGGCAACCCTCAGTCCAATGCGGAGCCCATCCCGCTGCCTTCACTTGCAGCCCAGGAGTGAGGACGCCTTCCAACCTCGTCTCCAGCGGTGGTTCTCCAAAGTCTGGAGCTTCGCCTCACCCCCCCCCCCGCCTCCCCCCCCCGACCCCTGCGGGTACTGGAGGGGACGTGAGACCCCGCGCTTGGGTCAAGCGTGTACCCCGACAGTGCCCTCTCTCGGGATCGCCCTTTCTGGAGGCAGTACCTTCTTCATGAGCGCCCTCCCCAGGGCAGGGCCTGGTCCCCTGAGTGGAGGCCTCTGGCTTCAGCCCTGTTCCGGCTTCCCTTCACCCCCTCGCAGGGCCTCAGGCTCCTCATCTGATAAATGGGGATTTGCGGCTGCTCTCTGGGGCCATTAGCCTTTACTGCTAGGACAGACAGGACAGACTTTGTAGGCCAAAGAAGACTATCCTGGTGTTGTAGGCGGCAGGGAGGCCAGGTGTTAGACGTGTGGGGTCAGAGTGGACCTAGGTTCAGCAAACTCTGTACTTGAGTTCTGACTGGGAAAGAATTCAGAGCCAAGACTCCAACTGTAAGAGAACATTTATTAAAAAAAAAAAAAAAAAAAATCACAGAGGAGGTAGAAGTAATTAGGAAATAGGCTTAAGAAGGGCCATGGGAGTGAGGAAGGTAATGGTATTGTGCCTGGGAGAAGGGGAAGGAGGAAGGTGCAGGTGTGTTCCTGGGAGGGAGGCCTGTGCAGAGTCCTAAGGGTTTTTGTTCATTACCCCAGGTTATTGTTCCATTGATTTTTAGATAGAATGAAAGGGGGCGGGGGGGAGAGAAACAAAGATGATGTGAGAGACACATAGATTGGTTGCCTTCCACACAACCCAACCTAGGCCAGGGATCAAACCTGTGACCCTTTAGTCCACAGGCCATGCTCTAAGCACTGAACCAAACCAGCCAGTGAATCATCCTAAGGGTTCTAAGGGTGGAGATTTTAGGGGAGGTCCTGGGGGAGGATCCTAATAGAATATTCATCAACTTTCAGGGTGTGTCCTTTCAGGGTGGGTTCAAGGCTGGGGGTCATTATCTAATGCAGCTGGTCCTAAGGTCAGCCATGAGGTCACTGGTCTGGTTTTGCTGTTTTCTGGGCCTGGAACTGAAATACAACTGAGGCCTAGATGTTATCTCTAGGGAGAAAAGTTCAGGGAGTCCAAACCGCATGACCAGCAATATACTAGGGGAGGAAAGGTCACCCTAGGGGCAAGGTCCCACCCTACAATGGTCCTTTGCCAGGCACCCAGCGTTTTCTGCCCTGGTGGCCTTCTGTACCTGGCCCACTGTCCTCCCTCTGCTCATGTCTCTTTAACTGCATACCATAATGGGATGGGGCTGGGGCTGGCTGTCCCATCCCCTTTTTGGGCCCCTCAGTAGGGCCCAGACTCAGCCCCTCTCCCAAAAGTTGCTGCCTCCAGAACCCACCATCCTCTTAAATCCGGGTGGCTGGGGGCTCAACCCAATGCTCTAGAGCAAACCAGGCGGTAGGATACGGTGAATATCTGGATGCCTTTGAGAGATCCGAGCAAGAGCAATGTGGTGTTTCTCTGCTGCTGGTTCCGAGGGAGGCTGAGGTAGTGTGTATGGTGGGGGGTTGCTACCAAGCACAGATGCTTCTCCAGACCCCTCTGCTTCTGCCTTCCAGAAGGCTGGGGTAACACTGTAACCCCCTGCCAGTCACTGACACTCCCACTCCTGGGTTGGCCCTGACACCCAGCTGCTGCTGCTGCTGTTACTGTCCCAGGGCCACCACAATGCTGGGAGATCCTGTTTCCTTTCCCCTAAGTACTGTCACACAAACCAGCTCTTTCTTGCCTTGCTCTTGCCCCCATTCCAGTCCCTTCTCAGCCACTCGCTCTCCCCACCCCCTTTCTTTTCTTCTTTTTGCACCACTGCCCCACCCTCTGTCTGACTCTCTGTTTGTCTGCGTGGCTGTGTCAACATTTCCACATCCCCCTGCAGGGCATGGCCCTTGTGCCAGAAAAGCCTCTCACAGCCCTCCAGCCCCAGTGTCCACGTGCCTGGAACACAGAGGCCATAGTCCCCAAATAGGTTCAGGCAGCTCTGTGTCTGACTATAAAAACCATGGTGACTGGTCAGTCCCTTCTTCACCCTCCCTAGGAAGGAAGAAGTGCTATGCCCATGCCAACGTCTGAAGCTGGGTTGTCTCAGCCTCTGTGTCCTTAGCAGCTCTAGCCACCGATAGCAGTAAGGAAGCCCCTTCTGACATGACATTGCTTTCATCCCCACTTCTAACTGGCATCACCTGTTACAAGTGCAAGTTTCGTGTACCCGATGCTTCAAAAGAAAGGTCACTATTCAATATGTTAGAGTTTGGAGTAAGGAAAGGTTTATTGATAAGGTCCAGCTGGAGAAGATGGGGGTGCCTTATAGCTCCCACAAATCCACCTTAAGAGAGTCTAGAATTCAGGTGTTTTTTATTGTCAAGGGTAGGGAGGAGGGTTGAGACAAGAGGTGGGTGAGGGCTGTAGATATCTGGACAGTTAATGCACTGAAAGGGATCCAAGGAAGAGCTAGAAATTTCTAAATCCCTTTGTTCCTGGTCTGATGACCCCCAGTTGATCTGAGTCTGGTTTTGGAGACTTCAGTAAATGTTTGAAAAAACAGTCTTTACTTGGTGCATGTTTCCTCACCTCTTTTTAAATTTTTTTCCTTTATTGATTTTAGAGAGAGAGGAAGGGAGAGGGAGAGAGAGATCGAAATATTGATGAGAGAGAACTTCGATTGACCGCCTCCTGCATACCCCCCACTGAGGATGTGTCCTGACCAGGAATTGAACCAGCAACCTCTTGGTGTATGGGTCGATGCTCAACCACTGAGCCACACCAGCCAGACTATTTCCTCACCTCTTTTAAAGGGATCCTCTGACCACGATCTACTCAAGCCTCAAGTAGAATTCCTCTAGTTAGTTAGTATATATCTATCGCAGGAACTAATAGTCTGAAGGCTGTCAGAGAGAGGGAGCCTTTCACTCTATTACACACTATCTTCGTCATCTGGAGCTAGACTGCCTCCACCGTCCAGCCAAGATGTTTTTCCTCAGTATGTGTTTATGTATGAGTGTGTGTGCGCACGCGAGCATGTGTGTGCAGGGGTGTGTATTTGTGAGAACAAGGAAGTCCTATTGGCCCAGGTTACTTATGTGCTGCCCACTGAAGAAGCACATGGCCCAAAGCACCTGAAAATTTGACAACTGAAAAAAAATTTCTGGCTTTACAATAAAAACACTGCAGCCCTGGCCGATTTGGCTCAGCGGCTAGAGTGTCGGCCTCCGGACCAGAGAGTCCCGGGTGCAGTTCCCGCTAAGGACACATACCTCGGTTGCAGTTTGTCCCCGGCCCCAGTTGGGGTTGTGTGGGTTGCAGCCAGTCGATGTGTCTCTCTCCCATCGATGTTTCTCTCTCTTCCTCCCTCTCTCCCTCTCCCTATATCTGAAGATAAATGCAAAAATGTTCTTGGGTGAGGATAAAAAAAACACTGCAAAGGATTTCCAAAATGGCAGCAGAGTGAATGGAAGCTACACAGACCGTCTCCCAGGACCAAACTGGAATTACAACTATAACACAGACAAATCGACGGGGAAAAGTAACAGAAAAGCAGCTTGTAAGGACCATATAACCAGGGACACTGACTCGATCCTGGTAGGATTGCAAAGGCACGAGACAGGGGCTGGGAGCCCACAGACAGCAGTGGCCTTAGCTGTGAGCAGCGCCCTCGGGTTACACTCCCAAGAGGCTCCACAGCGCAGAGCTGGGACAGAGGCTAAAATAGCCACAGCCACTCACCTTGGGCTCCAGCAGAGGGAGGGCAGACTGGACTGGAACTGTGTGGGGACACTCGGGATTTGGAGGGCGCTCAGAGCTTTTGCTGAGTTGCTGCCACGCAGGACAGTGGCCATCTTGCTCCTTCCCAGGGCTCTGAGGAGAGGCAGCGGACACTCCCTTGGAGATCCAACCCCACCCTGTGGGCCATTGAAATGCTAATTGAGACTCACTAACAACTAGCATCTGCCCCACCCTCAGGAAATCCCCTTATGCTGAGCACCTGAGAAAGTTTTTCAATCAACTGACAACCCAAAACTCTTCAAGTAACCTTGACTGCTAGCCTCCAGGCAAAAGGCTAGAGGATAACAGTACCTTTCCTGGGCTAGCAACTTAAACCAGGAAAGTAAGACTTGACAGTGGTGTTTAACGTGGGTCCTCCCTCACTCCTCTAAACCCAAGAGAGGGAGCTACAAACAGCAGAACACCAACACCCACAGTGAAAAACTTGAAGGCTCCAAAGCCCACTGTGATAGCCAAAATGGTGAAACACAGAAACAAAAGCCAAATTAAAGAACAAGAGACCTCCACCGAAGATGAGATCAATGTGGAGCAGTTAGGCAAATTAACAGAGCTAGAATTCAGAGCCATGATCTTGAGGAAGCTCAACAGCATGAGTAAGGACATAGACATGCTGAAAATAAACCAATTGGAAATTAAAAACCACCAAGAAGAGATAAAAAATGACATATCAGAAATTAAGAACACATTAGAAGGTCTAAAAAGCAGAGTAGAGGAAGCTGAGGACCGGATCAGTGAATTAGAAGACAGGGTAGAAAAAAAAATCAACCAATCAGAACACCAAAAGGAAAAAAACAATTAAAAAACAGGAAGATAGCTTATGAGAACTGTGGGACAACTGGAAACAATAATATTCACATCATAGGAGTCCCCGAAGAAGAAGAAAATGAGCAAGGGTTAGAGAATATATTCAAAGAAATAGTGACAGAAAACTTCCCTAATTTGGTGAAGGAAGAAGGCATTCAAGTTCAAGAAGCACAGAGAGCCCTAAGTAAGAAGAACCCAAACAGGCCCACACCAAGACACATAGTAATTAAAATGCCAAAAAGTAAAGACAAAGAGAGAATCCTAAAGGCAGCAAGAGATAAGCAACAGGTTACCTACAAAGGAAACCCCATAAGGCTCTCAGCTGACTTCTCACAAGAAACACTACAGGCCAGAAGGGAATGGCATGAAGTAATCAAGGTCATGAAAAACAAGGATTTGAATTCAAGACTACTCTACCCAGCAAGGCTATCATTCAAAATAGAAGGTCAAATAAAGAGCTTCCCAGACAAAAAAAAGGCTAAGGGAATACATTAGCACCAAACCAGCACTACAAGAAATGTTAAAAGGACTGCTGTAATTAGTAGAAGAAATAGGAAGAAAAATATAACCAATCTAAACAAAAATAGCAATAAATAAGTACATATCAATAATCACCTTAAATGTAAACGAACTGAATGCTCCCATAAAAAGACACAGAGGAGCTGATTGGATAAGAAAGCATGACTCATCTATATGTTGCTTACAAGAAACCCACTTCACAACAAAAGACTCACATAGTTTGAAAGTGAAGGGATGGAAAAAATCTTTCCAAGCAAACGGAAAGCAAAAAAAAAAAGCTGGGGTAGCAATACTCATATCTGACAAAATAGATTTCAAAATGAAGGCCATAACTAGAGACAAAGAAGGCCACTACATAATATTGAAAGGATTTATCCAACAGGAAGATATAACATTGATAAACATATATGCACCTAATATAGGAGCACCAAAATATATTAAAAATCTTCTGAAGGACTTCCAAGGAGAAATCGACAACAATACAATCATAGCAGGGGATTTCAACACCCTGTTGACACCACTGGATAGATCCTCTAGACAAAAAATTAGCAAGGAAAAAGAGACTCTAAATGAAGCACTAGATCAAATAGATTTAATAGATATCTACAGAGAATTACACCCCAAAACTACAGAATTCACATTCTTCTCAAGTGCACGTGGGACGTTCTCAAAGATAGACCACATGATAGGACACAAACTAAATCTCTACAAGTTCAAGAAGATTGAAATCATATCAAGCATCTTCTCAATCACAATGGCATGAAACTAGAAATCAATTGTAACAAGAACATGCAGCCCTGGCCAGTTTGGCTCAGCGGTTAGAGCGTCGGCCTGCGGTCTGGAGAGACCCGGGTTCGGTTCCCGCTAAGGGCACATACTTCGGTTGCAGTTTGTCCCCGGCCCTGGTTGGTCGTGCGGGTGGCAGCCACTCGATGTGTCCCTTCACGTCGATGTTTCTCTCTCTCTCTCCCTTCCACTCTATCTGTACAAAAAATGAAAAAATATCCTCGGGTGAGGATAAAAAAAAAAAAAAAAAGAACATGCAAAGACATATCAACACATGGAGGCTAAATAGCATGTTATTAAACAATGAATGGGTTACCGAGGAGATCAAGGAAGAAATTAAAAACTTCCTGGAAACTAATGAAAATGAACACACAACAACACAAAATCTATGGGATGCAGCAAAAGCAGTTCTGAGAGGGAAGTTCTTAGCACTACAGGCCTACCTCAAAAAACAAGAAAAATCTCTAATTGACTGTCTAAACTCACAACTTAAAGAATTAGAGAGCAAACAAAAAGAAAACCCCAGAGCAAGTAGAAGGAAGGAAATAGTAAAGATCAGAGCAGAAATAAATTACATGGAGACCAAAAAAACAATTCAAAGGATCAATGAAACAAAAAGCTAGTTCTTTGAAAAGATAAACAAGATTGATGGACCCTTAGCTAGACTCACCAAGAAACAAAGAGAGAGAACCCAAATACACAAAATCAGAAATGAAAGAGGAGAAGTAATAACTGACACCACAGAAATACAAAAGATTGTAAACAGCTACTATGAACAACTATATGGCAACAAATTTGACAATCTAAGCGAAACGGACAAATTTCTAGAAACACACAGTCTCCCAAAACTGGACCAGGAAGGGATAGAAAACTTGAACAGACCAATAACAACTAAGGAAATTGAAGAGGTAATCAAGACTCTCCCAGCGAACAAAAGCCCAGGCCCAGATGGCTTCACAGGGGAGTTTTACCAAACATTCAAAGAAGAACTAACACCCATTCTCCTCAAACTATTTCAAAAAATTTAAGAAGAAGGAAGACTTCCAAACTTGTTCTATGAGGGCAGCATAATTCTAATTCAAAAACCAGAAAAAGACACTACAAAGAAAGAAAACTACAAACCAATATCCCTGATGAACAGATGCCAAAATCCTGAACAAAATACCAGCAAATCGGATCCAGAAATACATCAAAAAAATTATTCACCATGACCAAGTGGGATTCATTCCAGGGATGCAAGGATGGCACAATATTTGCAAATCAATAAATGTGATACACCACATAAACAAAATGAAGAATAAAAACCACATGATCATATAAATAGACACTGAAAAAGCATTCGACAAAATCCAGCATCCATTTCTGATAAAAACGCTCAGCAATATGGGAATAGAGGGATCATATCTCGACATAATAAAGGCCATATATGAAAGACCTACAGCCAACATCATACTCAATGGGCAGAAACTAAAAACATTTTCCTTAAAAACAGGAACAAGACAGGGATGCCCACTTTCTCCACTCTTATTTAACATAGTACTGGAAGTCTTAGTCACAGCAATCAGACAGGAAGAAAAAATAAAAGGGATCCAAATTGGAAAGGAGGAAGTGAAACTGTCATTATTTGCAGATGACATGATATTATACATAGAAACCCTAAAGACTCCATCAAAAATCTACTAGACTTAATAAATGCATTTGGCAAAGTAGCAGGATACAAAATTAATGTCAAGAAATCGACGGCATTTGTATACACCAATGATGAACTCACAGAAAAAGAAACTGAAAAAACAATCCGATTTACCATCATGGGAAAAAAATTAAGATACCTAGGAATAAACTTAACCAAAGAAGTAAAGGACCTATTTGCAGAAAACTACAGGACATTGAAAAAAGAAATAGAGGAAGATATAAAAAAGTGGAAGCACATACCTTGTCCATGGATTGGAAGAATTAACATTATTAAAATGTCCATACTACCCAAAGCATTCTATAGATTCAATGCAATCCCCATCAAAATACCAACAACCTATTTCAGAGAACTAGAATAAATACTTCAAAAGTTCATATGGAACCAAAAAAGTCCCCAAATAGCCACAGCAATTTTGAAAAAGAAGGACAAGATAGGTGAGATCACATTACCAGATTTCAGGTTATGCTACAAAGCAACTGTAATCAAAACAGCCTGGTCTGGCACAAGAACAGGCATATAGACCAGTGGAACAGAACTGAGAATCCAGAAATGGACCCAAGGCAATATGCTCAATTAATATTTGACAAAGGTGGCAAGAGCATACAGTGGAGTAAAGACAGCCTCTTTAATAAATGGTGTTGGGAAAATTGGACAGCTACATGCAAAAAAATGAAACTAGACCATCAACTTACACCATACACAAAAGTAAACTCAAAATAGATAAAAGACTTAAATGTGATCCGTGAATCCATAAAAATTCTAGAAGAAAATGTAGGCATCAAAATTTCGGACATTATACGCAGCAGAACTTTCACTGAATACATCACCTAAGGAAAAAATGAACACATGGGACTATATCAAACTAAAACCTTCTGCACAGCAAAAGAAACAATCATCAAAATGGAAAGGCTACCCACTGTATGGGAGAACATCATTGCCAATGATACATCAGATAAGGGGTTAATTTCCAAAATATATAGAGAACTCATACAACCCAACAAAAGGAAGACAAAGAACCCAATTAAAAAATGGGCAGTGGAGCTGAATAGACACCTCTCCAAACAGGACATAAAAATGGCCAAGAGACATATGAAGAAATGCTCAACATCACTAATCATCAGAGAGATGCAAATTAAAACAACAATGAGGTATCACCTCACACCTGTCAGAATGGCCACCAGCAACAAATCATCAAACAACAAGTGTTGGCGAGGGTGTGGAGAAAAGGGGACTCTAATACACTGCTGGTGGGAATGCAGACTGGTGCAGCCACTATGGAAAACAATATGGTGCTACCTCAGAAAATTAAAAATTGAACTTCCATTTGACTCAGTGATCCCGCTTCTAGGAATATACCCTAAGAAGCCTGAAACACCAATCAGGAAGAATATATGTACCCCCATGTTCATAGCAGCACTATTTACAATAGCTAAGATCTGGAAACAGCCCAAGTGTCCATCAGTAGACGAATGGATAAAAAAGCGGTGGTACATATACACAATGGAGTACTATGCAGCTGTAAGAAAGAAAGATCTCTTATCCTTTGAGACGACATGGGGGGACCTGGAAAGTATTATCCTAAGGGAAACAAGCCAAGCAGAAAAAGACAAATACCACATGATCTCACTTATACACGGAATATAATGAACATAACAGTCTGAGGAATAGGGTAGACCCAGAAACATGGAAGCAGGGTACAGACTGACAACCCTCAGAAAAGGGGGTGGGGGGGAGGGAAGAGATAAACCACAGAACTTATATGCATGTATGCATAACCAATGGACATGGACAACAAAGCTGGGGAAGGGGCGGGGTATGGGGAGGGGAGTGCCAATGGGGTAAAAAAGGAGAAACATCTGTAACAAAAAAAACCCAAAAAACTGCAAAATTGAAATCAATAAATTCTTAATCAAATGTCCAATTGCAACATTATATCAACCTCATTAATTGTTAAATTTAATGTTCATAAAAATTTAGTGTTCATAAAAATTTCATTACATTTGGAAAAAATGGATGGGCTAGGGTTTTCTCATTTTACAAGAATTCCAGATTGTAATTTAAATCAATTAGCCAAATGGTTTTGTGGCAGGCAGTTAGACAGACATGTGCAGAGCAAGGAGGATGGGCCAGGTATAGAAGGTCACCAGGGTGGAAAGCCCCAGGTGCCTGGCAATAGACAAAACTGGGAAAACAAGGACCTCGCCCCCAGGGGAACCTTTTCTTCTCTAGCATATCACTGGTCAGATGGTTTAGACTGCCTGACCTTTCATATCACTGGTTATGGGTGTGAATCCCTCCCCCCTTTCCTCCCCAGGCATGTTGCTAGTCAAATGGTAAATCCCTTGGAGGGGAACAAGGGGTAGAAGAATGGCCTCATGCTACTCTCATGTGAGCCCTTGCATGACCACTCCCTTAAGCATTAACCCCTAGGGATAACAGCTAGGCCTCAGTTGTGTTTCAGCTCCAGGCCCAGAAAAGCAGCAAAACCAGACAAGCAATGCCATGGCTGACCTCAAGACCAGCTTCATTGACTAATGACCCTTGTCCTGGCTACACCAATCCGTGGAGACCACGACCCTGAAAGGACACACCTGGAAAGCAGATGAATATGTCTTGAGATCTGTGACAGGCACCTCTCACAGACACTAGAGAGGTGTTATTGGACAGCCCCCTGAGTAAGAGGGAGTGGGCTGTCCCCAAACTCAATCCTTGTTTTCTCATATAAATGCATTTATAGGAGAGACCTTGATTGTGCAATAAAGTGTATTTATTAAAACATTAAAGCAAGTGAATGTATTAAAAAGTTAAAGCATGCACATGTATTAAAGAAGCAAGGAAGCAAATCTATGCATCTGGCTCATGAAGCACAGATGGGCTCTCAGCTAGTCTGAAGAGCCAGTGGGTGGGCGCTGTCTGCCTTATATACCCTCCTGTCTATAAGTATTAAAAAAAACAAAAAACAAAAAACCCTCTGCTAGACACCCTGGTACAGATTAACTCTGAAAGTCTCCCCTTTTCTTTGTTATGGCTTTTCCACAATTTATGGGAGGTACCTGGCAATTAAATCCTGACTCCTGGCTTTTTTGTTTATATTCTTCTTTTTTCCTCTTTCCTCCTGTCCTAACAATTTCAGGGTGATTTTCACTGAGTGGTCTCTTTTTTTTTTTTTTTTTTTTTTATCCTCACCCGAGGACATTTTTCCTTTTTTTTTTTTTTTTTTGTTCAGGTAGAGTGGGAGGGAGAGAGAGGAACAGAGAGAGAGAGAAACATCGATGTGAAAGGGACACATCGAGTGGCTGCCACCCGCACGACCAACCAGGGCCGGGGACAAACTGCAACCGAGGTACGTGCCCTTAGCGGGAACCGAACCCGGGTCTCTCCAGACCGCAGGCCGACGCTCTAACCGCTGAGCCAAACCGGCCAGGGCCTGAGTGGTCTCTTGATTCCTCCTCCTCTTCTCCCCTTCCCCTTCCCCATCCTCTCCAGCATTCTTCTGAAGAGAAGTTTTAACTCTTTGTTTTCAAGATAAGGCCCTGCTACAAGTGGCCTGCAGAGCTTTTTGGCTGGTTTAACCTTCCTGCATCAGTTTCCCTATTCCACATCTCCCAGAATTTTCCTAGCTTTTCATTGTCCTACAACAGATCCTCCCTGGGACGTCTCCTAAAATCCCCTCCCTTAAAGCCCTTAGGACAGAGCGACCAGCACGCTCTCCCTTCCAGAGCACGCCTGAGCCCCTGCTCCATGAGTTCTTTTACCCTTCTCTCTTCTAAGCTCTAAGGGCCCTTCTTTTCCTTCTGTAACTTGTTTTTTAAACCAATTTCTTCTACAGCTCATTTATTCTACCTCTGTGACTTTCTAAATAAACTTTCTCTTATAGTTTGAGTCTTGGCTCTGAATTCTTTCCTAGCCAGCACTCAAGTGCTGAGGTTGCTGAACCCAGGCCCGGTATGACTCCCTGGCATAACACCTGTTGCTGTTCTAGTCACCAACAGTTTCAAGAATAAAATGATAAATATCCTTTCAAAAATTTTACAGTGACTTTTAATATTTTAGCATGTTTGCACTGATGTGGGGGTGAAGCCATCTAAAGTAAAAATGCCATAAAATAGGTCCAGAGACATGGAAGTAGGGAACAGACTGACAAACGTCTGAGGGAAGGGGTGGGGATGGGAAGAGCTAAACCAAAGAACCTATATGCATATATGCGTAACCAATGAACACAGACAATAGTGTGGGGAAAGCAGGAGGTGGGAGCAGGGAAGAGGGGGTCAATGGGGCAAAAGTGGGGACATCTATAATACTTTCAACAGTAAAGTTAAAATAAATAAATAAAGTAAAATAAAATAAAATTCCAGGGCTTACAAAGGTCCTAAGCAGCCCTTTGTCTCAGGGTGAGGCAGGAGCCTGGAGACTGTGAGGCTGCTGGGGTGGGGTGGAGATGGGACACAGGCCTCAGGCATAGGTGGGAACTGTGGTTGTGATGGGGGGTGTCTCCTCCCCACTTTCTAGCAGAGAGTGCTCTAGGCTACTCAGACACCCCTCAAGTTGGGATGCAGGGATTCCTCTGGACTTATAAGGTATGGAAGAAAAAAGAAGTTCTATGGAATGTAACCTCACAGGGTGATGTGATCATAAATTCCTAACTGGACAGGTCATGGTGGCTATTCTTATCCCAGGCATATAACTTTATTAGTAAAAGGCTTATCTTTGCCTTAAGCAAGGCCTGCCCATTGTTTCTGTCGAGGTTAACACACCAAACCTTATTTTATTTATTTTTGTTCAAACCCTTTTTGTTATTGTTGTTATATCAATTAGCCCATTTATTATAGGCTAGCAATGCTTCAAATTGTGGCGCTTCTACTGGTCTTTCAATTCCTCGTTTTCTGATGGCAGACTTGGCTGAGGGCAGAAGCGCTGCCATAGGTCCAGGCAACACAAGCTCCTGTCTCCATGCAGGAACCGCAGCGCCAGATCCCGCAGCTCGCTCTTCATCTTGGTTTTGCCACAGATGTACTTGGTGTGATGGCTGATTTTAATTTCTCTCACCATTTTCACGTAGTTATTTACTATATTCCCTAAGCTGTACTTCACATCCCATGACTGTTTTGTAACTCTCAATTTGTACTTCTTAATCCCTTCACCTTTTCCACCCAGTCCCCCAACCCTCCTTCCATCTGGCAACCCTGAGGTTGTTCTCTGTATCTACAGTCTGCTTCTGTTTTGTTTGTTTATATATTTTGTTCTTTAGGTTTCACATATAATCATATGGTATGTGTCTTTCTCTGTCTGACTTATTTCACTTAGCATAATACCCTCTAGGTCCATCATGTCACAAATGTAAGATTACATTCTTTTTTTTTCTTATGGCTCAGTAATATTCTATTGTATATATGTTTCATAGCTTAAAAAAATTTTTGTTTTCTTTCTTGATTTTAGAGAGAGAAAGGGAGAGGGAGAGAGAGATAGGAACATCGATGAGAGAGAACACCAATTGGCAGCCTCTTGCATGCCCCACACTGGGGATTTGGCCCACAACCTGGGCATGTGCCCCGACCAGGAATCAAACCGGTGACCTCTTGGTGCATGGGTCGATGCTCAACCACTGAGCCACACCAGCTGGGCTGTATCACAAGTTTCTTATCTATTCATTTACTGATGGGCACTTAGGTTGCTTCCATACCTTGGCTACATTATTTACATTATTTTTTTTTTATGGCTCAGTAATATTTTATTGTATATATGCATCATAACTTTAAAAAATTTTTTTTTCTCTTGATTTTAGAAAGAGAGAAAGGGATATATATATCTTTTAAAATTAGTGTTTTGGATTTCTTTGGGTATATACCCAGAAGTGAAATTGCCGGGTCATATGGTAGTTTTATTTTTTTTTAAAAAATGTTTTTAGCCCTCGCTGGTTTGGCTCATTGGTTAAAGCGTTGGCCCGCGGACCAGAGAGACCAGGGTTCGGTTCCTGCTAAGGGCACGTACCTTAGTTGCAGTCTGTTCCCAGCCCTGGTTGGGGTCGTGTGGGTGGCAACTACACGATGTGTCTCTCTCACATCGATATTTCTCTCTTTCTCTTTTCCCTCTCTCCCTCTCACTCTATCTGAAGATAAATGCAAAAAAAAAAAAAAAAAGTTCTTATTTTTTTTATTTTTATTTTTTAATTTTTTTTAGAGAGAGAGGAAGGGAAAGAGAGACAGAAACATTGTTGTGAGAGAGAAACATCGATCGGCTGCCTCCTGCACACCCCTTACTGGGGATAAAGCCTGAAATCTGGGCATGTGCCCTGACCAGGAATTGAAGTGGGACCTTTCGGTTCACTGAGCCACACCAGCTGGGCTATTTTTAATTTTTTTCTACAGTGACTGCACCACTTTGCATCCCTACCAGCAGTGCATAAGTGTTCCCTTTTGTTTGCGTCCTCACCAGCACTTGCTGTTTGTTGATTGATTGATGATAGCTATCCTGACAGGTGTGAGGGTAGTATCTTACTGTGGTTTTAATTTGAATTTCTCTGATGATTAGTAACAATGTTGAATATCTTTTCATGTCTATTGGCCATCTGTATATCCTCTTTGGTACAGGTCCTCTGCCTTTTAAAAAAAATGTTTTTATTTCTTTATTTATTATTTATTTTTTAGAGAGAGAGGAAGGGAGAGAGAGATAGAAACATTGATGTGAGAAACATCTATCAGCTGCCTACTGCACACCCCCTACTGGGGATTGAGCCTGAAACCCAGGCATGTGCCCTGGCAGGGAATCTAATTGGGACTTCTCAGTCCATGGGATGATGCTCAATCCACTGAGCCACACTGGCTGGGCCTCTGCCCATTTTTAAATTGGATTGTTTGTATTTTTGGAACACACTACACCTTTGAAATGCCTCTTTCAGACCCCTCCTTCTAAAGAGGACCACCCTCAAGAGACACATAATCTTAGCTATCCTGTGTTCCCTCCCTACCTTGCTTTCTCCCACCTTCCTATAATCTTCCTTCCATTCCCTCCTTAATTTCTTTCTTTCTTTCTTTTTGTTGTGGTATGTGCCCCTAGCAGGAACTGAACCAGGGACTCTCTGGTCGCAGGCCGACGCGCAACCGCTGAGCCAAGCTGGCCAGGGCCTTCCTTAATTTCAAATGCATGCAAGAAACTGCAAAACTTCTCAGAGCATTTGAGATCCTGCACCCAGGTATATGTCGCCAATTTGATTCAAATAAACTCCTAAAAATTATTTGTTTTTTATGTTGATATTTACTTGGTATGGTCAGCAGAATTACAAAGAAGCCCACCCAGGTCCACCTGGAGGACTTGGATCTGGTACTAGGTACAAGCAAGAGCCCATTGTATACCCCCATTCATACTTCTCATTGGATAAACTTGGGTGAGTTTCTCTCAGAAGTTTGGGGCTCTTTGCTTTAAGTAGCTAGGCATGAATTTATTTGAGCTGTTTTTAGAAAATTCTTGAGGTGAATAAGGGTTGAGATAATCCAGGGAGAGGAAAAACATGAGTTGTTGCTTATAATTTCAGCTTTTAATTGGATTGTTTACTGAGAGTCTGAACAAAATCTTTGCTGGTTAAATGAAGACTGACTTCTCTCTAGCTTTGAAGGGGAAGGGACACTTGCTCTCTGACCATAATAACTAGCGGGGTGATGATGGTAGTTGTTCAGACCCTGAATCTGAATCTGAAGTGGCGGAGATGGGCACCGGGAGTTGTCCAGTGCAGTAGTGCAGCTGGTCCCAGAGAAGCTGGTGGGATCCCGGGAGAGAAGGGCAGGGCACAATGGAAAATACTCATCCCCAGAGAGGGGCCCATGCCTTGAAAAGGGTTGTTGTCTGGGTGATATCTGGTAAGCCCTGGTTGGCCTTGTGGGTATTTAGGTGACTAAAAATTTTTGTGATTTGCCCTAGGAAAATTTCCTCTAGGGTGTGAAGTGGTACTAGAGGGAGGTCAATCACATTAGGCTCATCAGGAGACACGCATGTCAGGGCTGGTTTTCCCTAGAAGTTTGTTTAGACTCCACGGATCTCAACACTGACATGGGAAATTGTGACTTCCAGGCCAACCAGGCCAGGAGGTGTCAGCTTCCCATTCATTAATACTCATGCAAGAAGATGGTCGAAGTAAGGATCTTGAACGATCTTTTGATAGTTCTAAGTGAATCGATTACTATCATAGTTAGAAAAAGCTGGCTATAAAATTAAGCAGAATGAATGGAAAGAAAATTATTAGAGACTGTCTTAGAACTTAAAGAACTTTCTCATAGTTAAAATGAAACTATGTAAAAGGATTTACAAGAAAAAAAAGAGAGATAAAATATTTAGATAAATGCATCAACTTTTGATGTTTAGGTGTCAACCCAATTTTGAGATATTAAAAATGGCTGTCTTTATTTTAAAAGTGGGGAAAGTCATTTGAAACTTGACTTGTCAAAGACAGATATAAATTATAAAGTCCTCCTAAACAAAAATTAACTCCAGCTGTGCTCTATTTGTCCGTGTGTGTATATCTATATATGCATGTTGTAAATGTGAGAGAATTTTCTACCTCTGGTTAGTATTGTTAGAGTTAATTTAAAGGAAAGTGCTTGTAAAGATGGGGTATTCTAATATTCTCAGAAATATAGAAACTAACTCAAATGCTTTTCAAGTTCACATAATCTAAGATTAACCCTTAGTAAATAAAAGCTAACTTAAATTTGTTGATTAAGTTAAACAGACATGTCATTATTTTGCCTGGGTTAAAAAAAATAAGTCCATGTTAATAACTGACTTTGATGTTTGTGAAATATGTTCCTAGAGGTTATAAAATGTCTTCATGAATTTGCCAAACCAAAGAATGCTAATTGCTTACATCCCAGTTTCATTAGAAATTGTGGTTTTAAGGGTTAAAATCTCAATATATGTAGGAATAACTTTGTGGTGTTCTAGAAGGGACCCTAGAACACCTCCAAAGATTTGTCTTTTATGTTAAATTGCATGGGAAACATTATAAAATAAATAATGAAAAATGTCTATATTGTGTGGGTAAACAGTGGTTGTAAATTAAACATATAGTTAGGTCTATGGGAAACCCAAGAGAACCACTTGGTTCTTCCCTGCTCCCTGGCATAATCATAGTGCTTTAGTTTTTTAATTTTTTTTTTTGTGTGTGTTAATCCTCAGCAGAGGATATTTTTTCCATTGAGTTTTAGAGAGAATGGAAGGGGGGTGGGGGGGGAGAGAGAGAGAGAGAGAGAGAGAGAGAGAGAGAGAGAGAGAGAGAGAGAGAAATTAATGTAAGAGAGACACATTGATTGGTTGCCTTCCAAATGAGCCCCGATCAGGGTGGGGATCAAACCTGCAACTCAGGTACATGTCCTTGACTGGGAATCAAACCCAAGACCCTTCCATGTGGGCCAACACTCTAACCACGGAACCAAACTAGCCAGGGCATCATAGTGCTTTTAAGCTGAACTTAGACAAAGGAACTTAGGAGCTGACATTATTGAAAGGAGACATTTTACACTATTGCTGAGGTTTGATAGAATCACTTCAAGAAAATACCAAATAGGTAAATGCTTTCTTTCACTGAGAGCTCTCAGATTTTAATTTTGTTTATTGATAGACTGCTATCTGAAGACATCAACAAGGCCTCTGTACCAATGGATTGATGTTTAACTCAGAAACAAGTTGTTTGATTGTCTTTACCTGTCTGCTAATGACATTGGTTGTAATAATAGTTAAATTTATTCTTTGAGTTTTCCTATATAGTCTGTCTATGATTACTGAAGAATTATACATAACTCTTTTTATGGCTTATGTAAATGTTATTCTAGATACTAAAAGGTCTGAGCCGGCGGGAGATCACATCCGCAGCGAAAAGCCAATGTAGAACAAAGTGGCTTTACTGCATGCGCCTGAGTGCAGGTGGGCTGAGCCAAAAAGGGTTCAGCATCAAATAACAATTGGGGTGTAGGTTATAAACTCTCCTTTTAGCTTCCGGCAGTTCCTGTTGACGTACTCTGCCTGGCCCATGGTCCACCTTGCAGTAGGACTGGTCTGGTATCTCATCCAGCATCTGCTGGGTTATCCATTGCCTTGTGGACAATCCAGATAATCCTTATCTGTACTCAACAGAAGGCTGAGCAAAGGTCATACAAGCAACACAATTTTTCACAATTTCCACCTTTTGCAAACTTTTACCTTTACCCTTTAAAATGTTACTAACCCTTTCAGATGCCAAATACAGAAAAATGAGACAGAAGGCAAGACTAGGGTCATAATAGTTCACAGGATAGAAATTATCCAGAGTGTTTTGTTTTGCAATGAAGGCCAAAAGACTTGACTGCTTTCCATTTACCTGCTCTTTCCTTTTTGGGAAAATTCATCTTCAACTCACATCCCATGGTTATGGTCTTTCCCCATCCCCAGTGGTCCACTGTTTCAGGAAGACAATGCACATACTGAGACTTCCTAGAAATGAGCCTTCCTAACACTGTGAGACCACATATCCGACCAAAAGGTTGGTTATCAATGTATCCTTCAGACTGACTAATGACTGAAATGGGAAACTGTGGATAAACAAGGGGTTCTATGAAAAGTAACCTCATAAGATGATCTGATCATAAATTCCTAACTGGGCAAGTCATGGTTCGTAGTCTCACCCCAGGTCTATAACTTTAGTAAAAGGTGTATCTTTGCCCCAAGCAAGCCTTGTCTATTGTTTCTGTGCATCTAGGCTAACATGCTTTTGAAATGCCTCTTTTCAGACCCCCTTTCCCTTAGATTGTCAAATAAAAAAATGACAACAGCTAACAGCTAACAATAACCGTCCGGTGTGAATAAATCAAAATTATACCTATTTATTTTTGTGGCAAAAATATGGTATTTGTTTCGTCTTCTGCAGAATTTTAGTAATTAGTTTGTGTGCCATGAGATGGAAAAAGTTGAAAATTGCTGCTATAGTCCAATTCCCACCCACCTTCATATAATCTCCCTCACATTCCCTCCTTAATTCCAAATGCATAAAAGAAATTGCAGAACCATCGATCTCTGGAACATTTCAGATGTTGCCCCCCAGCATATGTCATCAGTTTTGCCCAAATAAACTCTTATAAAAATTCTCTGTTCTTACATTGACAAGGGAGTCAGGGAGATGCCCACAGGGTAGCTGAGTGCAGATAAGGGTTGGGAGTTTTGTCTACCCCTGGAGAAGTCCAGCCCAAGTGGAGTAAGTTCTCATAGGAGGGCTGTGAAGGGGGGCGGGGGGGCGGCTGGGGCTGGCTCTCAGGGACCTCCAAACTGGAACAATCCTCTGCTAAGGACTCAGGGCCTCTTCCAGGTCCCTCCTTCTCCCTCCACTACTCCTGTTTTACTCCTGCCCCCAAAGTTCTGTTAACTCCGTCCCATATTTCCCTTCATTTCACTCTCTCTGGCCAGAAGGTATAGCCTTGGAGCCATTATAAGAAAGTTTCCAAAGCAGGTCCCCTTTCCTCCAGGGCATGAGCACTCACTCTTTATAAACCTTGGGTATGGGTGGGGAGAAACGTTTCCTGACCCTCAAATGGCCATATGACCTCTCCCACGCCCCATCTCCCCTCAAAGAAATAAATAAAAAGGAACAGTGAACAACAGAAGGAATTTAGTGTTAATTTAGTAATAATAAAAATTTTTCAGAGTCACGTTCTGTTACTTAAAATTAGGGATGCCACAACCTTGAGGCCCATCTCCAGGGTTGGTTTCTCTCCAACCACTCTAGATACTTCCCACCACTCCAACCCATACTCTTTTTTTTTTTTTTTAATCCTCACCTGAGGACATTTTTTTTTCTCAATATTTTGTTCAGATAGAGTGGGAGGGAGAGAGAGAGAGAGAAACATCGACGTGAAAGGGACACATTGAGTGGCCGCCACCCGCACGACCCAACCAGGGCCGGGGACAAACCGCAACCGAGGTACGTGCCCTTAGCAGGAACCGAACCCGGGTCTCTCTGGACCACAGGCCAATGCTCTAACCGCTGAGCCAAACTGGCCAGGGCCCAACCTATACTCTTTATTAAATTATTAGGAGTCAGATAGGATGAGAACATAGAAGAAATCCACTCCAAGGAAGGAACAGGGTAGGGGCAGGGGTGCAGTTTGACCTAGCAACAGTATGACACAACCTGGAGTGACAGTATGACACAGCTAATAAAAAACCCCACATGTTCTGGCTGGTTTGGCTTAGCGGTTAGAGCCTGAAGACCAAAGAGTTGTAGGTTCAATCCGGGTCAAGGGCACGTACCTTGGTTATGATTCGATCCCTGGTCCTGGCTAGGGTCGTGTGGGATGGATGCAACCAAATGATGTCTCTCTCTCTCATCGATGTCTTTCTCTCTCTCTCCCCCTCCTTCCTTTTCTCTTACTCTGTCTGAAAATCAATGGAAAAATATCCTTGGAAGAGGATTAAAAAAAAAAAACCCACATAATTTTCTTGTATGGTGTCCATACCCTAAGCTAAACCATAAGAGGGTGATAGGGTGGTACTAAATGCAATGAAGTTAGGTGGGTTACTTTGAGAACCTAGGAATTTTCTAAGTGCTTTATTATTTTGCAATAATCCTGAGAAGCAGGTATAATTATTCCCATTTGAAAGATGAAAAATTAAGGATCAAGTAATTCCCCCGTGACCACAAGACCACTCAGTGTGTGACCCAGGATTTGAACTCCATTTGGCTCCAAAGCCTTCGCTTGTTTCACAAGTAAAAACTGTATTTTGATGTCTGTGGTCTGTCTAGCACCTCCCTGTTTTTAGAGATTGTCTTTCCTGTGTGATTCCAGAGTCCCCATCAACCACAAAGACTGCTGGTCCCTGGCTAAAAGGCTGGATGGTGACACAGGCCTGCCTATTAGCCCAACCTTAGTGGCCCTGTACACCATGAGTGGACTGAAGGGTGGACATGTGACCCAGAATGGCCAATCAGAGATCTGTGGATATTGGAGAGGGGCTCCCTCTACCTCTGGGAGGGTGAGCTGCCCTAGCATCTTTCTTGCCATGTGCAGGTGGCTGCAGGAGGGCACAGCCAACATGGGAGAAACAAGAATCAAGAGATAGTTGCAGAGAGAGTGCATGAGCCTTGGAATACCATTAAATCACTAGCTTCTGCCCTGACTTTTCAAATTTATGTCAATAGATTTTTAAAATTTATGTATTTATTTTTGTTTAAGCCACTTGCTACTAAAAGAGTTCTGACAAATGCTATTCTCTAATTAAATGTATTATAAATGCAGAAGCTCTTCCCTATTTGAGAGAGGCAGGTAACTGGGGTAGTCACAGTTCTTTATGGCAAGTAATAGAAACCTAGCTCGAGTTGGGTGACATAGATAGGGATGGGGTGGGGTGGTGTTGTATATATGACGTCAGTGGGGGTGCAGGGTACCAGAGGACAGAGTTATAGCTGGGCCTGTGGGGCTCTGGGAACAGGAACAAGGTCCTGGCCATGACCTTGGGCTCAAAGCTCTTCTCTTGTTTCTCTGGCTTCTTTCTCTCTGTTGGCTTCCTTCCTTCAGGTGGAAGGACACAGCCTTATACCTCACGATCAGAGAAGGACTGTTGCTCTTTCCTCTCATGACCTTTAGAATATCCGGGAAGGGACTGCAAGTGCCCCAGTCTGGATCAGTTGACACTCAAATAGAACCGTCATCTGTGGCCAGAGGGGAGGGTTACTCAGGACCCACCTCTGTGTTTCATAGTCTTTCCCAGAGAAGAGGGGGTTATTGTGAGACAGAGAATTATGCCAGAACATGTCTACCACAGAAATGTAAGTTCTGGTCGTCTGTTCTGTGTCAGGCACTGTGCCATATGCTGGGGTTTCTGAAGTTCCAGGCACAATCTTGTCTCCTGCAAATTGCAGTGATTTGAGCAATAGACTCAGATGTCAGACAGGGTGAGAGTCTCAGCTTTATTCTTGAATGGAAGAACCAGGCTTCCTTCCCATTCTCTCCTTACTTGTCTTAACTTACTGTGGCCAAAACTTTTAGCTGGGCCTGTTGCCACCATGTACAAACTACATTTGCAATCCTCCCTATAGTTAGGTGCACTCATGCAATTGTGTTCTGGCCACTGAGATGTAGTTGGACCTGTGTGGGACCTAGAGGAAGGCTGCTTCAATGGAGCTGACTCAGCAGGATGCCATCTTACCTTCTTTAGCTCTTCCTTCTTCTGACCAGCAGCATGGTTAGGGCTTTAGCAGCATTTTGGGGATATGGCCTGGGGTGTGCAAATCAAGTGCGAGCATGCCTGGAGCAGGAACACCGAGCCTGGGTTCCCACAGAACTGACTCAGTAGCCCCAGACTGCCCAGTTTTGGCTCCCTTTACATGAGAGAGAACTGGCTCCTGCCTTGTGTGGGCTTGTGATTTGCATTTTCTGTTTGTCCATCCAAATCTGATGCCAGTCAGTGTCACCTTCTCAATCATAGACAACATTTTAGATGGGTTTAAATGTGTACAAACTAGCCCTGGCCGGTTTGGCTCAGCGGTTAGAGCATCAGCCTGTGGTCCAGAGACACCCGGGTTTGGTTCCCACTAAGGGCATGTACCTCGGTTGCAGTTTGTCCCCGGCCCTGGTTGGGTCGTGCGGGTGGCAGCCACTCGATGTGTCCCTTTCATATCCATGTTTCTCTCTCTCTCTCTCCCTCCCATTCTATCTGAACAAAAAATGGAAAAATGTCCTTGGGTGGGAATAAAAAAAAAAAGAATGAATGTGTTACAGAATGCAGGACGTGGGAGTGGGGGAGTGAGCACGGCTTTGTCAGCACTGGCCAATCCTCATGAGAGGCCCAGGAAGGGCTTCGCGTGCTTGCTCGCAAGTCCAGCTTCACCCACCAGAGGACTAGAGTCCCATGGAGAAGGGTTTAGTGAGGGTGAAGCCTAACTTCCTGTCATTTTTGAGAGTGTAAAAGTTTTGGTTTGGACACTGACAGGAACAGAGAGAAAGGGAAGAAAAAATGATAATATACCTATGTACATATACGATATATAAGAATTACCATATGTGATTTCATTGCTTCCTACAATAGTCCAGTACGGTGGGCACTATGAGCGAATGAGAAAACTGAGCCTTTGCCCAGGGTCCCACAGTTGGCAAGTAGTGGGCATGAAACTCAACCACTATTCATCGGGCCGTCAATCTTGTTCACCGCTTCCCGCCACACACAGGTGTTTAACGGTCCGAGCTGGAAGGCGTATCTGGAACGACCTTTTGAAGTTTGGAGGGCGTAGGGCCCATTAAGACCTGCGTGCACAGACCTGGTGCTGTTGCTGGGATCCAACTAATGGGTCTCCAGGGTTTGGTTTTGATATAAAAAAAATCTAGTATACAAGCATTCTGTCTAGGAAAGAAAAAGAGAAAAATGTCAGATGTGTGATTTTCCTGGAGTTTCTTCTAAACTGAGTCTCCTCATCAGATGGAGGGTGCTCCTAGGCTGATTGTCACATAGGTAAGAGCCCACTACCCCCCTGCGGCCGAGCAGCCTAATGACTGGGTGAGCAGTGTCTTGGAATCCTCCAGCCCCGGAAATGGGCAGGATTGCCCTTGGAATATGCCATGGTGACACCATGTGACTCTCTGCCGGCTTCTTCATTCCTACAAAGGGATCAGGAGACATTTTATTCCAAGCAGCAGAAATGCCAACACAGACTGGCAGAACTATAAAAAGGACTCATTGGCTTATGTAATTGGAAAGTCTCAAAGAGGTTCCGGGTTAGGGCTGGTTTAATCCAGCATCTTTCCAGTGGCATCAAGGGCTGGGTTTCTTCACATCTTTCTAAAAACTAGCTTCGCTTTGTCATTGCTAGATGGCTGCCAGAAATCTCTGGGGCTGCAGGCTTCATCCATGCAGGTTAAAATATACCCACGACTCCTGGATACTTCCTTTAAAAGTGGAGCCTAGGATCTAAGTCCCGCCCACACCCTTCTTCTTGAGTGTGGGAGGGACTTAGTTCCTAGCTTCTAACAAACAGGAAAAATAGAAAGTGGCAGGGAGGACCTTCAGAGATGAGGGGACAGAAGAGTATGCAGCTCCCTGCTCTGGGGGAAACCAGCTGCTGCATTGTGAGGGTGCTCAAGTGGCCCAGGGAGAGGCCCATGAGGTGAAACTGAGGGCTCCAACCCGCAGCCAGGAAGACCTGAACCCCTGACAACAGCCGCTGAAAGGAGGGCTCGTCTAGCCCGGTGACAGTGGAAGCTGATCCTCAGCCCTGGCCAAGTCTCAGGTGGCAGCAGCCCCTCGGGAGAAAGCCTGCACTAGAGCCACCCCCCAAATATGTTCCTGGGTTCCTTCCTGGCCCCCAGAAACGGCAAGGTCACATTTGTTGTTTCAAGCCACAAAGTTTCGGGGTAATTTGTTTAGCAGTGACAGATAACAACATAGTTCCCTCATCCAGAGAGAACTATGTGCTTCTAGAAGCTCTTTCGGAAAAGTGAAGCAGCTCCTCTCCCCAGAGCCTCAGCAAACCCTTCCTCACATCTCATCGGCACAGACTAGCCCCCTGCCTACCCTTTGCCCGGTGATGGGCCAGTGAGTGGGATGAGGCCAGAATCCTCCTGCCCAGGCTGCTCTTGGTGGTCAGTGCCCCAGACACGTGGGCTGAGGGGGAGGTATGGGGCTGGACTGAAGTTGAGGTGCTACCACGAAGAGGACCACAGGCCTTCCGCGTCACATTAATCAGGGCTCTTTCCAGGGAGCCACTTAAAACAAAGGAATTGGCTTTCAGTTAGGAATTTACACATTTCACCTCGGTTCTGAGATTCTATGAAGAAAAACAAGTTGACTGCTTTTCTTTGTGTTAGCTCATTGCCTTGGTGCTGCCTGTGAGACATGGCCTTCCCTGGCTGATGTCATTCCAGGCTCAAGGTCATCAGTGAGGCAAAACAGGCTCCCTCCAAACTCTTTATCAGCAAGCCCATGCCTGGGAGGGGCCGTGGGCACTGTCCTAGGGAGAACAGCAACTGTTCTTGATAAGTGCAAATATTTATTTTATTATTTTATTTTTTTGCTAAAAACCTGCTGCTCTAAATATGTACTGGAATTGATTCAACACTATTGGAATCCTGGGTCAAGAGACAACTTTCACTGTCATGGGTGATCTATTGACTGATAAACACAATAGAAAGGGTCAACTCCTGTGTGCACATGCATGTGTGCACGTGTGTGCATGTGTGTGTGGGTAGCAGCTTTATTGAGATACAGCTCACACACTACACAATCTACCCATTTGAAGTGTACAATTCAATGATTTTCAGTATATTCAGAGTTGTATAAAGATGACTATAATTAATTTTTGAACATTTTCATGTTCATCACCCCCAAAATAACCTCCATACCCTTTAGATATCATCCCCTCAGCCCAAAGCAACTGCCACTCTACTTACTGTCTATATCCTTTATTTGCCAGCTGGGAAGATTTTGAAAAAGTTATATTGTCCAATGTAAAACATAAGGTATAGTGTAGATTGCTGGCATGTGTGTTTTCTGACATAACACTTCTATCAAGAGGACTGTAGTTTTGATGAAACTGTATTACGATGATTCCTGTTTTCTGAAAAGGAGGTGGGTTCAGGGACGGTTGTGTGTGGGGAGTGATCTGGGCTGGGTCTGGGGTGTATGGTGGGAGGGATTGAGGAGGCAGATCAGATAGCCAGTGTGTGGGCAGGGAGGAATTGACATCCTGGGTTGGGCAGTGACCTGACTTGTCAAGATCTTGGAGTGAGTCCAGACGGTCTGACTGCAGACCTCAGTTCAAGGGACCCAGGGCTCCTTCTGAGTCAGCCATACTGAATAATGGCCTCAGATCAGTGCCAGCTGGGAAGGGATGACGAAGATTGGGGTTCAAGGTAAAATTCCTTTGGTTTTTCAAGTTCTTTCAAGGCCTGGGGATGAAGGTTTTTTCATCACCTCCACTCTGTTATCCCCTGTGTCACCAGCCAGGCGCCCACTCTGTGGAGGTCTGCAGTGATTGCTGACTGGCCTCATACAGGGCAGGCTGCAGGCTGCAGGCTGCAGGCAGGAGCCAGCCGCGCCTTTCCAAGGGCCACTCTTGACTTGGGCCCCTGTGGGTCTTTGGGGGGGGGGGGGCTTGGGGCTTGTTTTCAGACCTGCCTCTGCTCCTGCTTTGCTCTAGTGACCCATTGTTGGTCTCTACTCCTTTCTTGATCTCAGTCTTCCATCTATTTAATGGGAGACCAAAGAAATGATACTTAAGGGCCTTTCCGGGTCTCTCAGCCTGTGAAACATAAGTCAATCATCACCTTACAGTTTGCAAGGTATTTCATAGCATCGTTAACACCCTCCTTTAGAGTCCTCAGGCCCACTTCTCAACAGCATGGTGAGGGGGTCTAGGGCCCAGCCCTGGGAGAAGGTCCACCTGGGTTTGAACCCCAGCTCTGTCACTGGTTAGTACTGTGACTTTGGGCAAATATCCAACCTGTCTATACCTTAGTTATCTTATCTGTAAAACAGGGAAAGTATTAGAACTTATTTCACAAGGAGTATGTGACGATTAAGTGGAATAGTGCATGTAAAGTGCTCTGCACATAGTAACGCTCCATATATTCTATCAATAAAGACATGGATATTTAGGGGTCTTGCCAAGACACGGTGGTAAAAAGGTTCTCTTTCTACCATACTGTGTCACCTCTTTCAGGTGCAGAAGTTGAGAAGCAGAATCTCCTTGATGTTCCCAAATCCAGATGCTTAGGCAGTGGGACAAGGCTCCCGCACCTGGGCCTCCCACAACCACACCTTAGCCTGGAAACACACCTCTCTTCTTCCACTGAGCTCTGGTCTGGTTTTCTTCAGACTGGTGACATGTTCAAGGGGCTGTGGAGGATGCTGGAACCTTGGGCAGGAGGCCAGGATGATACAGGAATACAGGTGGCCTGTCGGGTGAGCTTCAGGCAGCTGGACGAGGCCATGGCCTGCTCACGGGAGGCTGAGTGCTTCACTCTTGGAGGGTTGCAGTGAGGTGAGGGCCCGGCCCCCGGTGAAGAGACAGTGCTTAGGGGACCGTTTCCTGTCTTGCAGTGTGTTTCTCCCCTTCCGCACCCCAGTTCCTGCTCATCACTGCCTGACATGGCGTTGCCTCGGAGGAACTTTCTCTGGAGCTGGTCTCCTTCCTGTCCCCACTGGCCTTGCCCCGAGTCCCTCCTCCTGGGCTCTGGCTTTGCCTCCTACCTGGCCTCTCCTTCTCTCTCTGCTGCTCTTTGCCCAAAGGAAGAGAAGTAAAATGCACCCTGACTCGACCTGTCTGCCATCCCGGTACTCCAGGCTTCTTCCCCGCATCACTGCACTCCTCCAGGGGAGGTCCACACCACAGTCACAGAGCGGAGGGTTCCTAGGACAGTGTTCTCCAGCCCCCGGTGGTCCTGTCAGGTAATTTGTTTGAAAGAGGTGGACATTCACTCTCAGAGAAGATGGCAACATTGCTCAATTGGTTGGATTCCGAGCTGTGCTTGGCCTCCTTCATGTCATTGCCTCCCACTCCTTTTTCATGTGTTTTCTGGAATTGATCCTTCACCTGTTGCCTTGGGAGATGGGAAACCAGCAGGCTGTGGAGGGTCATTCTTAACTTAGGCAAACTGTGCCCTGATCTAGCCCTCCACACAGCAGCTCAGTATCCAGGACACAGACGCACAGGAATGAAAATGCCCACACTGACTGACCGACCTGGACACACTTGTCAGCCTCGGTCGGGTTTGACAGCCTTACCTGCTCTCCCCTGAAACTCAGGCCTCTTGGCTCCTGGTTCTCTCCCATCTTCTTCAAGTACTTTCCCTTTGTCCTCTGGACAGGATTATCATCTTCTCCCACTCCCACCATGGGGACCACCAAGCCTCAACCCTCTAACCCCACCACCTCCCTCTCTGTGGAGGCCGGAATCATTTTAGCCTCCCCTGACACATGACTTTCTTGCTGCATCCTCTACCGCACCCTGGAGGGCCAGGCTAGTGTGTTCCCAGGACCTCTCTGCTCTGCCATCACCTAGCCCAGTGCCTGGAACAGAGGTGTGGAATGCTACTGGTGTGGGAACACATACATGCACCTGTCCCCATGGTTGTTACCTCAACTGGGCTGGCCCCACCCACCCATCCAAATTGACCTCTGAACCTCAGAGTTTTGAACTTGAAAGAATAAGGCACAGATAACCTTCTTCACAGAATGTGACACAACTTTTCCAAGAGATACTTCAGGAGCATTTAATAATAAAGGGAAAATGCTACGACAGTTGGGGTGAAGCTGCAGCAGTACACAGAACTGTGTGGACACGATGACCATAGCTGTGGGCTCAGGACATCCGGAGGGCCTCTGGAGCAACATGGTGAGGTTGCTCTCCAGATTCATTGAACCAAGAAGGCTCTGGGAACATCAGCCGTAGTGAGGCAAACTAGAAGCCCTATACTGAAAACATAGAAGATTCCTCTTTAGGAAAATGATCAGCCTAACTGAAGTCACATAGCCACTGACACGGGAGATCTGTCAGTCTTCCCTGATGGCCCTGTCCCAAAGCCACAACGAGATGAACCCCAGTTACACGCTCCAATTGGCCAGCCTTTTGGGTCCTGACTCTTGAATTTGGAGTCCAGACAGGACCCCTAATGGACTGCCCCAAATCAGTAGACTTTTGAGGAAACTTCTAATGTGAAAGGCAGGGACCAAAACAAACAGAAAATGGAACTTAGAAGAAACAGAGACAATATAGAGAGCAAAAGAAAATTGAAAAAAAAAAAAAAATCCCCAAACCGACCACAACTAGAAAACAACCTCATGATTTATATCATCAGAAAGTGTTGAGAAGCTATCATGTGTCTATACCTCGATATATGAAAAGTCCCTAGGAAATTAAAACACAGATAGTGGAAATGAAAACTGCAACAGAGGGATTGGAAGCTGAAGGGAATCTCTCCTTAAGTAGAATAAAAAGACAAAAAGACAAGTTGTAATATGGGAAAGAAAAGAAAAAGTAAGTGAACGATAAATCCAGGAGGTTTATATACGAATAACAGGAGTTCCAGAAATAGAGAAAAGATAAATGGAAGGAAGAAATTATGAAGTAAATTATGTAAGAAAATGTCCAGGAATTTCCACAAATTTGAGGACATGAGTTTCTAGATTAAAAGGGTTTACTAAGTATCCAGACTGACGTGGCGAGATGTACAGTGAAATTCAAAGCAGCCAAAGTAGAGAGGAGATGCTAAGGGTGGCTGGAAGGAAGAGAAGGCAATGCGAGGCTTCAGGGATCAGAGAGCTGTGGACTTCTCAACAGCGGCTCCAGGAAATGGAAGACAGTGGAGCTATGCTTTCACACATTATTTTAAAAAGTGGAAAATTATTTCTATCCTAGAATTATATATGCAGCTAACCTCTCAGTCAAGTGTAAAGGCAGAATAAAGACATTGTCAGAGAAGCAAGGTCTCAATACTTGACTTTTCACGCACTCTTTCTAAGGAAGTTACTGAAAACAAGAGAGACATGGGACCCAGAAAACAGGAGTGAGAAAAAGGAAATTTCCAAGGTGAGGGCAAAGGGAGGTCCCTGGATGGCAACTGTTCACAGGCTCAGAGACGAGCAGCACCGAATGGGGAAAGTGAGTGGGCAGAAGGTCCCAGAAACAGAGACGAATAGGAACCTGATATGCTTGATTGTTCTGAGGAAAGATTTTTATTCCTCTCTGGGACGTGGCACCAAGAGCAGGAGGGTTGGAGCAGACAGTTGCTGTTTTCCCTTCTAAGCTAGTAGTGCTGTGTGGTCGGTTTTATATGTCAACTTATCTAGGTTGTGGTTCTCAGTGACTGTATTCCAACACCAATCTAGGTGTTGCTGTGAAGGCAGTTTGTAGATGGGATTAATGGCCATAATCAGCCGACTTTAAGGGGATTATTTTAGACAATCTGGGTGGGCCTGATTCAATCCGTTGAAAGCCGTTAAGAGCAGAACCGAGGTTTCCGTGAAGGAGAAATTCCATGTGTGGACGGCAGCTTCAGCTTGTGCCTGAGAGGCCCAGCCTGGCCTTCCTGACCCCTGCCCTCCAGGTGTCAGACCTGCCCAGCCAGCCCCATGACTGCATAAACCAATTCCTTGCAACATATCTCCTACTAGTACAGCTTCTCTGGTTGAAACTGGACTGAAATAAGAAAGGGCCTAGGATAGAAGCAACAGAAGAGAGACTAGGCAGGCGGCGTTGGCTCTCTAGAAATGTTACGGGAAAGAAGTGAGCCTACGTGGGGCTGCTCTCAGCTCACTGGAGAATCAGAGGAAAGGGGGCCTTGGGCACAGGTTCAGGGGGTTAGCCCAGGACAAGCTGCTGCCGCCCATTGCTCCCCTGTTTGCAAGTCTCACGGAGGCCCTTCGAATTTAGGAGATACGTGCCTGTGGGGGGACGACAGGGGAGGAGAAAGGCACTGGCATGCTCCTGGGAGGGAGAGCACTCAAGTGCTGTTTGTATTTTTAAACCATCTACACAAATTATTTGCATAAAAGTATACATTGGCCCTGGCCAGGTAGTTCAGTTGGTTAGAGCATCATCTCGATACACCAAGGTTGTGGGTTCAATCCCTGGTCAGGGCACATACAAGAATCAACCAATGAATGCATGAATGAGTGGGACAACAAATGCATCTCTCTCTCTCTCTCTCTCTCTCTCTCTCTCTCTCTCTCTCTCTCATATCCTTCCTCTCTCTCTCTTTCAAATCAATAAATAAAAATTAAAAAAAATTATACATTGTAGTAAAAAAAAATCCAACCACTCAGAAAAAGAAAGAAGAAAACAGAAAAGAATAAATTAGAAAAGGACTGGGAGAAAATATTTCAGAATGATTTTAACAGAGTTTATGTTTATGTCAGTGTTGTGGGGCCACAGGTATGACAGTGGCAGTTTCCACAGCAAACCTTTCTGCCCCCCTCTTTCCATCAAGCACCACCTTGTCTCTCTGGTTCCTGGAATGTACCTTTAATGAGCTGAAGCTTAAGGAGCATGCTTTAAAAATAGACTGATATCCAATGATCCAATTTAGCTGCATTAATTTAGGTGCAAACAATATTTGAAGTGTAAGAGTGTAGCAGATTTTTAGCAACATAATTAGTGGTTTACTGTAAACAATAATATAAATGGAGCCATGGAGCTGAAGCTGCCATCCCAGAGGAACCGCCTTGCACATCTTATACCTCAAACCTTGGAATGTAAAAACAGTGCAAAATAACCTTTGGACTGGGCCTAGGATGACATTATGTCCCAAAGAACTGTTTGCAAAGATAAGAGGGCAGTTGACCACTGGACTGATGACTACTGGACTGAAAATTAACGACATTGTTTAGAATTAACATCATGATGTCATCTGCACCAAATACAAATGCCGTCTACTGATGTAATTGTTTCCCCTTCCTTTCTCAAAAATACCTGTCACCTCTATCTCCTAATCGAACACTGTTTGGCCTTAGCTATTCTTATTGATCTCAAATGCTTGTTACCTCTTACTTTGAAAGTCCTTTTATTTTTAGATTAACATTATTTTTGTATCATTCAGAGTTCTTAATTGTCAAGAACAGAATTCACTCCAGCTAATATTTTTCAGGGAAGGGATTTATCAAGGGATACTATGCAGTTCCACAAAATCTCCAGGGGCTATGATAATCAGGCTTATGGGGCATAATTTAAAAATAGATTATTTAAAAATTATGTGTGTAAGGCCCTCACTGGTGTGGCTCAGTTGGTTGGAGCATTGTCCCGTACACCAAAAGGTCGTGGGTTCAATTCCTAGTCAAGGCACACACCTAGGTTGCTGGTTCAGTTTCTGGTTTGGGCTCGAATGAAAGGCAACCAATTGATGTTTCTCTCTCCCTCTCCCTCTCCCTCTCCCTCTCCCTCTCCCTCTCCCTCTCCCTCTCCCTCTCCCTCTCCCTCTCTCTTTCACCCTTTCACTCTCTTAAAAAATGATATGTGTCAGGAATGTTACCCAAATTACATCCTAGGGCTGCCTCGGTGGCCACTCACTGGCCCCCACAGGCCTCACATGTGGCAGCTGGCCCAGGCTCAAAGTCTTTTGCCACCACGTGTGCCAGACAAGGTTTCACATGGGGCCTGCGGCCTGCTTCCTGATCTCAACCAAAATGTCACTAGTGGGTATCTGACTTGGGGAGCCCAAGTCATCTGTCTGCATTCCAGTTGCAAGGGGTTCTGGGAAAGTGAATTTGAAAAATTATTTGTTAGAAAAAGATGATTTTTCTTTTTGGCATGTTTACTGCAGTAAATTATATTTCATAAAATGCAAATACCACAAGTTTATACCTCAGGTGAATTTTTACATATGTAAACACAGAGCAAAAGACAACATTTCTAGCACCTCAGAAAGAAAGTTCTCTCATGCCCTCTCCCAGTCATTCCCTCTTGAGAGAACCACTTCTAACACCATAAATTCATTTCACCAATTCTTGAACTTCGTCAGAATGGAATCCAACATGTCAACATAGGAAACACCCAAACTTGTAGAGAATTTTAATAAACATTTATTTGAGCCAAGCAGAGGATACACCCGAAAACAAGATCTCAACAGACTGAGAAAAAATGGCTCTCAGAATGACAATTTGCAGCTTCTTTTATGCATTTAGAATTAAGGAGGAAGTGTAAGAAAGAATACGTGGAGGTGGGAGGAAGCAGGCGGGGGTTGGGTTACAGGCTGTCCTTACACTTCCACAGAGTGTAACCTGGATGCACAGAAACAGAACAAGACTTGCTTAAGGCAAAGGTAAATCTTTTACTAAGAAGTAACAGGCTTGGGGTGAGACTACTCCCTGCCCAATTAGGTACTTATGATCAGATCACCGTGTGAGGTTACATCCATAGAACCTTTTGTCATCTACAATTAATATTTACTCTTTTATGTCTGGCTTCTTTCACTCAGCTTTAAAAATTCAGGAGATTGTAATTTTTCTTGTTTGTCCTTTTCCTCAGTGTTCTGCAATGAGAAAATATGACTGTAATTTACTTTTGTTTCATAGTTAGTAGTTAGTATCTTTAAAAATAAAAATAATAGCAATACCTGCCAATTACAGTGTTTTCAGAAAATAGTATTTTTTCTTTTTCTTTTTTTGCAAACAGAGAAAGTAGAACTTTAAAAATCAGGAAACTATAGAAAAAAGAACAACAACAACAACAAAAACCAAAGCAAAACCAGACAACTATACAAAAACAGTTTACATATATATAAAACAGGGTTCACAACTGTATGCTGCCCCAAAGGTGCAAGATGCCTCCAACCTCCTCTCAGGCCCCTCATTACTGTCCCCAAGCCCAAGCTGTTGGCAGGTCCTGATGGAGGTCTGCCAGTAGCTGGGTCCCACTGTAGCGGCCAGCAGGAGGCCCAGCAGAGGAAAAGCATAAACCTGTCCCATTTCAAGGGTCTGCTGGGCTGGCACTGAGGATAGAGACCGAAGGGTCTCCTTGTGCTTTGGGAAGCCTCTCTGGCTGCGGAAATTCCAGACTGAGCCTTGGTACCTCAGTCTGGGAGGGGCTGTGTGTGGGCAGGAGCCAACCAGAGGGGAAGGAGAGCAGTCCACTGCTTTGTCAGCTTCTCTCTTAACCTTGAGCTGGTGAATATAAGCTGGGCCCCAGAGGCCCAGGGCCAGAGTCTTTTGTCAGGCCCTTGCCGTAGGAGTCAGAACAGTGGCAATCGTGGGAACAGCATGCTGGTTAGGGGACTTTCTCTGCGCTCAGTCCTGGTCAAAGGCTGCCAGCCCCTCTTGAGTGCCCCGCAGGAGGGGCCGGGGAGTCCCAGGGTATCCACTGGAGAGGGAGCCCGAATCTCCACTCGTGTGCCTCGCCCTTTCAGTGAGATCCCCTCCCCTGGTGACAACGGCTGGCTAAACCTATACCACTTCTGGAGGGAGAAGGGCTCACAGAATTTCCACTATCACCAAGTCCAGAACTTCCAGAAGTATGGTCCCATTTACAGGTAAGCCTGGGAGAGGGAGGGGCTGGTGGGATGGGGAGGGAGAGGGGCCTGGACAGCCTTGCTGGGGTCCCCCTTCCCAAATTGTCTGCTACCCTATTGCAGGCTCTTGCCTACCTTCTGACTTTGTTTCTGGTGATGCCTGGTGATGGTGGCAGGAGAATGGATAAGGCTTCGCAGATAGTGGGTTCAGTTCCCAGCCTCAACCCTTCCCAGGTCTTACACCCTTTGAAACTTTGTGGGAGTGGGTGAGAGAATGGTAAGAAAACAAGCCCGATTAAATGGTTAACTGCCTCCCTACATCCATTTTCCTCAGGACCCCTTGGAAGGTAAGTTTATCAACCCCATTGTCAGAAGAGACTAAAACTCAAGAGAGGTTAGAATTCTTTTTTTTTGTTGTTGAAATTTTACAGTTTTTTTTTTTTTTTTTATTGAGGTTAGAATTCTTATCCTGATCACCCAGCTAGATTCCTGTCCTGTTAGGATGCTGGCCTCCCTTCATCCCTGTGCATCTCTGGAGCAGCTGATTTTGTCCCTCCTGCTTGGCCTGGCTAGAGTCCCTCTTCCCCAAGCATCTGTCTTGCTTCCAGCCAGGAGGCAAGGACTTTGGTCTTTTGGCCTCTGAGCACTGCAACACACACCCCCACCCCCTGTGAGTGGGGGTGGGGTGGGGGAACAGGTGCCTGAGGGCTGCCCCTGGTGGCAGGCCTTGCTTGTTCTGGTTTAGCAGTTTCAAAGGTGGAACACCTTTAGGCCATGCCTGGGTTCTTTTCTTAGAGCATAGTTGAGGAGGACAGGAGGTGGTGTAGGTGATTTTTGAGACAGGGAGAGAACATCAGGAGGGACACTGTGCATTTTACTTTGAGTGACGGGGAAAGGGCATCATAGGATGCACTGGCTGGCTGGGTGAAGCTGGAGCCCAGGCTTGTTCGCATAGGGGTCCGGCTGCTCACTGAACAAGATCACTTCCTCCCTCTACCACAACCCATTCTGAAGTCTAAAGAGCCTTTCTCACAGTGGCTAAGGCCGGGAGGCCCTAGGCTGAGTGCCAGGCTTGGGAGAAGGGCACTCCTGAGCCGTCTTCTCTCTCTCCTGAGCTGGCAGTGCCTCTGCCCCAACCTCAGGTCAGGGTGATGCCGCTATTCCCTCTTCCTGTGCCCGGGCAGGGACTCTTGATCAAGCCCCTTTCTGTTTTCTGAGTCACTTTTATCTGAGTCTCGCAGCATGTGCTTGAAGTTGGTGCTATAATCTCCATTTTACTGATGGGGAAACTGAGGCCCCGGGATAAGTGTCTTGCCAAGGCCACGTATCAGGGTACAGCTAGTGCTGGGACTCCAGCTGTCTGATTTCCAGTTCAGTGTCTCTGTTATGTTCTAACATAGAGCCTCAAAATGATGAACTAACTTCTGAATAAACGTGAGAAATTTAAAATACAATTTTTGTAGTTTTTTTTCTTTCTTTAATTGAATTTATTGGGGCCACATTGATTAATAAAATTATATAGGTTTCATGTGTATAATTTATCATCTATATGTTATATTGTGTATTCACCACCCCAAGTCAAGTTTCCTTCCATTTATGCCCCCTTTACCCTCTTGTACCTCCCCCAACTCCTGTAGTTTTGTTCTTTCTTTCTTTCTTTCTTTCTTTCTTTCTTTCTTTCTTTCTTTCTTTCTTTCTTCCTTCCTTCCTTCCTTCCTTCCTTCCTTCCTTCCTTCCTTCCTTCCTCACCTGAGGATACTTTTTATTTATCATTAGATAGAGTGGGAGGGAGGGAGGGAGAGAGAGACAGAGAGAAACATCGATGTGATAGAGCCTCATCAGCTGGTTGCCTCCCGCATGACCCCAACCAGGGCCGGGGACAAACCACAACTGAGGTACATGCCCTTGGTCAAAATCGAACCCGCAACTCATTGGTCTGTGGGCCGACACTCTAACTGTTGAGACAAACCAGCCAGGGTTCTAGCTTTTTCTTATACAAAGGCTGTTCTTGTTCATATTTATAGAATAATTTGGAAAATATAAACAAGGACACATAAAAATTGAAATCAGATACAATTTCAATTTTGATAATATGTATTTAGCATTAGGAATGTAAATGTTCTATACGCTTGGCGTATTAGGACGATGTGGTGGTATCCCACAGCAATATATCGAAGACTTTGTTCCTCTTTTCTCTCTTTAAAATAGTTTAAAAAGACAGTATCATAATTCATAATATGGATAAACTACATATTTTTAGCCAGTTCTTCAAAGTGGACTCGAGTTTTTTTTGCTATTAGACAAGATGCCGTGGTGAACCTCCTCATCCATTAGGCATCATTGTCCTGTGTCAGATCATTGCCTTGGGCTAAATTCCCAGAAGCAGAATTGATAATAATAATAGCTGTTCAAGGACTTTGCTGAGCCAGGTTGGGGCTATGGAGCTAGTGGTGTGAGGACAAAAGGTAGCTGGAAAAACACTGAGGGGATTGTCTGGGAGACTTGGGAAGTAGGCCCAGGGTTTATAGGCCCCTGGTTAAAGCTGAATTCTCTCCCTCTCCCCTATGTCCCATCTCTCTCCTCCCTCTCTTTTCATCACTGAAAGTGGAAGGGGGGAGGGAGGAAGAGGGGCAGAGAGGAAGTGGGAAGGGAGGGAGAGAGAGAGAACTCAGCTTGTACCTGTATGTATTTCTAATATTTTGCCTTAAAATATATCTTGAATTAACTTTCTTATGTAAAAGGCAGATGCACACACACACACACACACACACACACACACAGGCAGGTGCACACACACCACACACACAAAGGCAGATGCACACACAGCACACACACAAAGGCAGGTGCACACCCACACACACAAAGGCAGGTGCACACACACCACACAGACAAAGGCAGATGCATACACAGCACACACACAAAGGCAGATGCACACGCACCACACACACAAAGGCAGATGCACACCCACCACACAGACAAAGGCAGATGCATACACAGCACACACACAAAGGCAGATGCACACGCACCACACACACAAAAGCAGATGCACACGCACCACACACACAAAGGCAGATGCAAGTGAGGAGTGGGATTTTCTGTGGTTTCCCAACAGTTATATGTAATTAATTAATTAATCCTCCCCTGAGGATATGTTTTTTATTGATTTTAGAGAGAGAGAACATCTATGTGAGAGAAACAATAGAGACTGCTTGCAAAGTTCTTCGTGAGGTACATCTTTTTTTCCCTTTATTTTTAGAGACAGAGGAAGGGAGAAGGAGAGAGAGAAACATTGATGAGAGAGAACATCGATTGGCTGCCTCCTGCATGCCCCCCACTGGGGATTGGTTCCACAACCTGGGCATGTGCCCCAACCAGGAATCCAACCGGCGACCTCTTGGTGGATGAGTTGATGCTCAACCACTGAACCACACCAACCAGGCGTGAGGTACATCTTAAGGATGAAAAATATATTCTCGGGAAAAGTAACTTCACTGATCTCAGATTCCTAACTGGGCAGGTGTGGCTGGTTAGTCACACCTCTTTTTACTTCTTTAGTAAAAGGTTTATCCTTGTCTTAAGCAAGCCCTGTTCATTGTTTCTGTGCATGTAGGTTAACACACCTTTGAAACGCCTCTTTCAAATCCCTCTTTCTAAAGTCGACCACCCTCAAGAGAGCACATAATATTGTTAACTATCCTGTAGTCCAATCCCCACCCCGCCTTCTCCCACCTTCATGTAATCTTCCTTACTCCCCTCCTTAATTTTAAATGTATAAAAGGAACTGCAAAACTGTTTATTTCTGGAAATTTGAGATCTTCCTTGCAATTGTCCTCAGTTTTGACCCAAATAAACTCTTATAAAATTCTCTACAGTTTTAGATGTTTCTTATGTCAACAATCTGTACCTGGGTAAGTGTTTTTTTGTTTTTGTTTTTAAAATTTTATGAGAGAGAGAGAGAGAGAGAGAGAGAGAGAGAGAGAGAGAGATATCATTTGATTCTTGTATATGTCCTGACTGGGGAGACTGGGGATTTAACATGTAACCTTGGCGTATTAGGACGATGCTCTAACAAACTGAGCTGACCAGCCAGGGCCAGTGTTGTTTTAATAGAGACAAAGTGCTTTGTCAGGCCTATGACTTTTGGAGGCAGGGTGACAACTCCTAGAATTTTAATCCTAGGGCCTAGGAAGGATTGACTGGCCAGTGTATGATGTGGTTACAGATGAGCCCCGCCCCTGTCTGGATTGCACAAGATCTACATGGCTCTCCTTGAATCCTTACACCACAGCCCTTCTCCTTCCCTCCAGGGAGAAGCTTGGCAACATGGAGTCAGTTTTTATCATTGATCCTGAAGACGTGGCCCTTCTCTTTAAGTTTGAGGGCTCCACCCCAGAACGATACTGCATCCCGCCTTGGGTAGCCTATCACCAGCATTACCAGCGACCCATCGGAGTCCTGTTCAAGTGAGTCCTGGGACATCTCCCAGGGGTTGCAGGGAGATGATGAGCAGAAGCGGGAAAGAGGGGCTGGGCCACGCTTGCTCTGTCTTGTCTGGCTGGAAACTCTAGGCACATCCCTGTCATCTTCCTGCTCCATAAAACAGATGGCAGAGATGTTGAACTGCTTTGCCAGACATCAGGGAAATGGTCAGGCTGAAGATCTGAATGAGTAAAGACTTTTCGAGGTTCTCATTTTTTGGTTCATTTATTAAGTCTGATCTTATTGAGAACATACTATGTGCCAGACCTTGTGTCAGGCTCTGGGAGTTCAGTGACTTGTAGGGCAGGGCCCCACCCATGAGTCCCTCACATCTAAGAAGGCAGTGAAACACAGGACAAACCGGTGTATTTAGTGTAGTGGTACCATTTTCCACCAAATTGCTCATCACAAATGTAAAATGTGACCATGAGGATACAGAGCAACTAGAACTTTCCCAGATTCCTGGTGGGATGAAAACCAGAGCCAGCACCTTGAACATGATTGTGCATGATCTGCATTGAATACGCACAATCTGGTGATGCAGCTGGTCTACTCTCTGGGATATAATCTAAAGAACATGCCTGCGGGGGAAGGTACTAGAATGCTGGCAGCAGTGCCATTCATAAGCACAAACCCAGGAGACCACCTAAATGCTCAACAGAAGTATAAATGAGTGAGTGGTAGCATATGGCACTCAAAATGAACAAACTCCATGACCTCCAACAGTATAGATGATACTGAGTGAAAAAAGCAAATCCCCCAAGGCATGACAAGAAAGTATGTTATAGAAATATATGTAGATTAGGTAAAACTATACCCAAAAGAAAGCAGAGGAATCAGGTTGGTGGTCCTCTTAGTTGGGGAGGACCAGATGGACACATGTAAGATACCGTGATGTTCCTTGTTTTCCTATTGGGTGGTGAATTTATAATACCATTATTGTAAACAAACAAAGCCTCCAAAGTAGAAAGAGGGCTTTCCATGGATCTATTTTCAAGAGTGGGCCATAAGCTGAGGTTTATCACTAACTCAATTCTGGACCCATGAGAGTCCCCACCAAAGTGAGTAATGGGACATGCTAGGGGTGCAGGAGAGGTTGGTCAATTGTATGTGTGGGGGTCAGAGAGGGTGACATACAGGGGCCCTTGAAAGGCAGGAGGTGAGCAACAGCCAGGGGAAAGAGGAAGTGATGGGGAAGGCGTACCTGCAGTCTAGGCAAAAACTAGGGAACTTGAAAGAAAAATGTAAAGGCTCTGAGACTCCCAGTTCCTGGCTTGCAGGCAGCAAGGGGGCCATGGTCAGGTTTTGTTTTCTTTCATCCACTTTCTTCCTGTCTCTTCCCTCAGGCCCAGAAGAAGCAGGGAGCTGGCGGGAGGCAGAGGGTGTTGGGAGGAGTGAGGGCTGGTGGCCTGAGTGCTGGACTCTGAGCTGTGGCTCGGCCTCCCGGGAGAGCCCAGTCAGCCTCCTCCGTGTGCACCAAGCCTGGGGTTTGTGACCATGAGTCCTGTGTTTCCACAGGAAGTCAGCAGCCTGGAAGAAAGACCGGCTGGCCCTGAACCAGGAGGTGATGAGTCCAGATGCCATGAAGAACTTCATCCCCCTGCTGGACACAGTGTCCCAGGACTTCGTCAGCATCCTGCACAGGCGCATCAAGCAGCAGGGATCCGGAAAGTTTTCAGGGGACATCAGTGATGACCTGTTTCGCTTTGCCTTCGAGTGTAAGGGGCTGGGAGAACCCAGCATCCCACCTTGAGACCTAGCCAGCATAGACCATGCAGAAGTATTGGAATTGGCTTTTGGGGTGGGCTGATGAACACACCCTCTGCCACCAGCTATCCAGGGGGAGTGGACACTCTTATCTAGCATTCATGCTATGGGGCAAGGGTCTCCAAAATGTAGGTCCCCATCATCATTCCCCTCCAAAGCCAGAATGTGACACAGCTCTCTATTCTGTGAATCTCTCTCTCCTGGGACATAGACCTTTGAGGTCCGGAAGGGGAAGGAAGGACTGGGTGGTTAATCTGAATTGGGATCAGGGATGTGTAGGAATTATCCCGATGGGGTAAGGAGGTTGGGCAGTCTAGGCAGAGGCACCAGATCATGTAAAGGCCCTGTGGCATGATGGGGATCATGTGATCACTGTAGGAGATCTGGGATGCCCAGAGTTTGATATAAAATCAGCATTCAAATTCCTGACCCCCTAGGTGGGAAAGATGGGGTTGTTGTGACTTCTTAGGTCCAGCCAGAGTAGGTCCTGAATGTCCAATTACCAGAGCATTATGTCTTCTAGTCTTCCATCTGGCTTGTTTCAGGAAGTGTTTAGCCAGTTTGGTCAATTACAGATGAGGAATCGTTCTTCCCAGGAGGAAAGCCCAGAGGCTGCCTGGGGTGCTGGTGGAAGGGTGGGTGGAACAGTTTCATCCTAGCCTGAGTCCATTCCCAGCTCTGCTGGAAACTGCTTCCCACCCAAGGAGACCCTTTTCAGGGTATTCTGCTTGCTCCTCTGAAGGACCTGAGTGGTTGCCATAAGGCCAGTTTTTCTCAGCCCTGAAATTTCAGCTCCCTAAGCCTCGGGCTTTCACTTTTTTAGTGACGGACACTGAGGTTGGATGCAGGAGAGCCTGTGTGTTGGCAGGGGTAGGTGGGCGGGGGTTCCTGGGAACTGAGGCTCCTCAGCTTGTGCCTATTCCTGCAGCCATCACCAACGTCATATTTGGGGAGCGTTTGGGGATGTTGGAGGAGATTGTGGACCCCGAGGCCCAGCGGTTCATTGATGCCGTTTACCAGATGTTCCAAACCAGTGTGCCCATGCTCATGCTCCCCCCAGGCCTGTTTCGTCTGTTCAGGACCAAGACATGGCGGGACCATGTGGCTGCATGGGATGTGATTTTCAGTAAAGGTGAGGATTCCTCTGGCTATACCCTAGGCAGCTCAGTCTGGGAGCCAGGAGAGCCTTCAGGGGGTCGGAAACCCAGGCCTGGGTGGACACACACACACACACACACACACACCTAGAAGCCCCAAGCCTCAGCCTGCCTCTTTGTCCCAAGTAATGTCAGTGGGCACTGACTTGCCATGTAGGAAACTCACCCTCTGGTGGGCAGGGGTGAGCATCAGGGAGGTCCCAGAAACCCTGGAAATGATGATTTGAAGGCTAGCTGTTGGGGATGATCAGCTTTTATGGAGAAAAGATCTAAGGCATCCATCATATTCTTCCAAGGAGCCTGTGATTTCCAACATGGGTTAAGGACCAGTGTTTTAGAACCAGCTGTGCTAAGGGACAGACTGGGACTTGGGTGAAAGAGATTAGTCAAGTAGGGTGGAGAAGGCTGATTGGAGTGTGATGATGATGTGAGAGGAGTGAAATCCCACCTCTGCTCCTGACAACCATCTAACCTCGGGCGTCGCTACCCTCTGTGGGCATCTGTTTCGTTATTTGTAAAATGGTGATGATATCACTTACCTCATAGGTCTATGGTCAAGAATTAAACAAAGACACAGATAGGAAGGACTTAGCAGATAGTATGTGCTCAGTAAAATGACAGCCTAGAAAGTGGAGGGCTCCAGAACCCCCAAGGCCTTGGTACCACCACTCACCAAGGGTCCATTCCTTCATTCCTGCCTATAGAGGACCTCACTCTTTTTCTCCCTCCTATGTGTCCTCAGCTGAAAACTACACCCAGAACTTCTACTTGGACCTGAGACAGAAAAGAGACTTCAGTAATTACCCGGGTGTCCTCTACCGCCTCCTGGGAAATAAGAAGCTGCTGTTCGAGGACGTCAAGGCCAACGTTACGGAGATGTTGGCAGGGGGTGTGGACACGGTGAGGTGACTGTAGGGACACACTTCCTGTGCCCCCATGTCCCTTCCCCACCAGTTTACCTCATCTGAAACCCTGCCCATGTGGGGTAGATCTCCTTCTCCTGACTCCATTTCCTAAATACTCATTTCCTAGGAGGCTGAGGCTAAGTCAGTTGCCCATGGACCTTCCCTCGAGGCTGATCCAACGTTTGTTTTTAACCTATGAGAAGGGATGGGTAGGCATAGGTGGCGAGCCCAGGTCCTGCATGGAGTCTTTAAAGGAGAAGTCCTTTAGTCACAGGTGGGGGACACAACTCATTGGATTCAGAAAGGCAGGCAGGACCTCAGAAAAGCTGGGAGACAATGGCATTTGCCTTGGGCTCTGCCTTCCAGGGTCTTTCTGTTGTGTTCCATCCTCCCCAGTGGTGCCCCTGATGCCTGAAGGCATCTTTTGTGGTATCTTCTCAGGCCCTCTCAGGCAGCACAATACCCCAGAAAGTTATCTTTTTGAACTCAAAACCTGTCTTCCTGTGTGCCATTCCCTTCTCTAATATCTTAACACTTTCTCATGCTAATGTGATAGAGAGGGTTAAATACTCAGTGTTGATTGGTTGTTAGCTATGATTCAGGCACTGAGACCATAAAGATGAACACAACAGACCCCAAATATTTCAAATGGCTCAGAGAGGAGGAATGCATTTGTTTGCCGGGGCTGTCACATAAAGTCCCACACACAGGGTGGCCTAAACAGCAGACATGCATTGTTCTCACAGTCCTGGAGCTAGAAATCCAAGATCAAGGTGTCAGCAGGGCTGGTGCCCCTCTTCTCCCTTATGTCTTCACACAGCCCTCCCTCTGGTATGTCTGCATCCTGATCTCTTCTCATAGGGACCCCGGTCCTATTAGATTGGGGTCTACCCAGTGACCCCATTTTACCTTATCTTTAAGCAACTTGCTTCCAAATACAGTCCCATTGTGAGGTACTGGGGTTAGCACCTCAACATATAAATTTGGGGGTGCACAGTTCAGCTCGTGACCAGGAGACAGCATGTGCACAGATGATCACATGCCACGTGATGCGGCTTGTTGAGTAGGCGTGGACTGGTACCGACAATACTGAGACGAAGCCCCAGGAGGGAGAGAACACTCCATAGAGGAGCTAAAATTCAACTTGTGTCTTGAAGTATGTGTCAAAGTCCCCTGGGTGAATAAGGCTATTTCCTAGGTATCTTATTTATATTGTGCTCTAAAGAGGACGTTCAGTCAGTGTGACAAGCAGCAGATGGAGCCTTTGAGTTTATTTTAAACCTAGTTCTTGTCAAGTTATTTAGAAGGGATCGCCAAAAACTGCTCACCTGAGCCCGTGCAGCTACTGCTGTTAGGTAATGCTCACCGAGCATGCAGCGGGCAGTGCTTCGCTGCTCACGGTATTACTTCATTTAGCGTCCACAGACAAAACTATGAGGTATATTACTATTATCTCCCCCTTCAGATAAGAAAATTGGGGCACAGAGAGGTTAAGTAACTTAGTTAAGGTCACACAGCTAGTAACTTAATTGACCACCTTAATAAACAAGTATTTCCTGAGTAGCCACACCATCTGGCCTTGGACATAGTGAGACAAATGCACGGATTTCATTCAAGCCTTGAAGGAGTACAGACTGGCTTCCTAAGCTGGGATGGGAAGTCTAGGAAGAGGAAAGAGCCAGAGGAAGACTTCTGGGCTTCAGGAGCTGCGTGTAGCAGCTAGAGCGCATGTGTGAGAGAGGTGGTGGTGAGGCTGGGGACAGTGGGCAGGTGTTGGGGGGCCCTGTACTTGATCTGGGGGATCTGGGGAGTCAGGCAAGGATTTCAAACTGGGAAGTGGCTGGATGGCACATTTTCGTGACTGATCCTGTCGGGAGGAAGAAGGAGAGTGTTCCAAGCTCTTGGACAAAAATGTGATTCTTGGTAAGTATGTGCAACAGCCCATGCCCTAACCTTCGGAGGGAGGGCTGCACCAACCTGCCACAGAGGTGTGTGGGCTTGTGGGGCTTGAAGAAGGTTACTCATACCTCCAGGGAAGGGCTAAAGGGTCATGACTCCAGCTAATGATGAGATTAGCACGTTCACCTCAGTATACACCACATGGACAGGAGCCAGGGTGGTGGTTCTGGTTTCATTTTCTGAGCCTTCTTTCCCACTTTGCTGCTATAGGCACATGCTAAGGTTTAGGGAAGTTCTTCAGGGGAGGGGGTTGCTTGTTTAACCAGTATTTCAAAAGGAATGACATTCAGTCAAGGGATAACGTTACAGAAGGGGCTTTGGCCTCCAGAGGGCTCTGGGGTCCTTTGGAAGAAGGCATTGGTTGTGTGGATGCCCTCTACTGTTTGGGGAGCTGGTGGGCTCTGGTGACATGAAGAACAAGGGTAGGGACAAGTGCTGCCCCAAACATTCCTGCCTGGGCTGGAGGAAGCCTCTGGGACATTTGCCTTTTGAATTGGACTTTGCTTTTGTAGATGATAGTCTCTGGATACTGGGATGAGGCTGGGGAGAGGTTCTTGGAAATGAAAATTTAGCCTGGGTCTAGGTGTCTCAGGAGTGACAGGCCCTCCTGGTCTTCTGCGCCCCCATCCTCCCTGCCAGACGTCCATGACACTGCAGTGGCACCTGTATGAGATGGCGCGCAGCCTGCGGATGCAGGAGATGCTGCGGGAGGAGGTTCTGGCTGCCCGGCGCCAGGCTGGGGAAGACATGAGCAGGATGCTGCAGTTGGTCCCTATTCTAAAAGCTAGCATCAAGGAGACACTGAGGCAAGCCCACACCCACCCTTGCCTGCTCGGGCTCCCAGTCCTGGGCAGGGCCAGCATGGTGCCTGGGGACAGGGTTACAAAGATGGACCGGTGGTGATTGGTAGCAGGATTCGAGAAGTCTGGGGGGACAGCTGGGACTGGGAGGAGAGAACAGAGTCCTGGTCCTGCCTCCAGACTCTTTCGGGATGCTGACACTGGGCCTGAGATGCCATGCTGGGTGGGGGGTTTGTCCTAGCCTCAGGGCATTAGCTTCTGAATGCCTTCCTCTGGCAGACTCCACCCCATCTCCGTGACCCTGCAGAGATACCTTGCAAATGACTTGGTTCTTCAAAATTACATGATTCCTGCCAAGGTAGGTACAGCAGGGCCGCAGGCCCTGCCAGTCAGACAGAATTTGGGGGCTGACTGCAGTTGCATACAGATGGGGGCTTCTGTCTGTCTTCTTGGAGCTGGCTGGTGGGTCCTTGGCAACCTCATGAGCTACCTGGGTCTTGGGGGGGGGTGCTTTGGTGCTGACAAAAGGGCAGGACAATCCCTTGGGCCATCCCTGGCCTACTGGCTTCACTCATGCCCCTTTGATGGGCGAAGTTCAGGGAGGGATGGTGTCTTGTTCAAGGCCACACAGTGGGCAGTGTCTGCTGGACAGCTGGGCAGCCGGGCTGGGGAATGGGAGCGGGGAAGCTGGGCTATGCTCCTGGCTATGAGGAGGTGAGGCCTACTTAAGGCCTCTGCTCACCTGGTCCCCAGACATTGGTGCAGGTGGCCGTCTATGCCATGGGCCAAGACCCCACCTTCTTCCTCAATCCGGAAAAATTTGACCCCACCCGATGGCTGGATAAAAACAAGGACCTCATCCACTTCCGGAACCTGGGCTTTGGTTGGGGCATTCGGCAGTGTGTGGGCCGACGGATCGCTGAGCTTGAGATGACCCTCTTCCTCATCCATGTGAGTCTGGCCAGGGGACCTCTGAGCACCCTGGGTTGGCTTTGGCCTTAATGAAAGTTCAGTCCTCCTACTCCCATCTCTGTTCAGAGCCCACCCCACAATTTCTGCTGCCTCATCTTTTGGGCTCATCCACTTGTCACCCATTGGTCTGTCCCCCCCCCCCCCCTAGTGGTGATGGGATGGGCATGGGCTGGGATAAGGTTTTGTAGAAACTAAAGTAAAAGCCTGAATCAAGGGGACAGCACTAGTGGTGTGTTTTCAGGCATCGAGCAGGATTAAGTAGGAGCTGGTGTGGACTTCTTTGAGCTCCCAAATCACATTCACAGGCACTGCCTGCAGGTGAATGGGCCTGGCCCAGGGGAGATGGATCCTTCCCACCTGTCCCCTGAGCCCACCACTCTTTCTCAGATTCTGGAGAATTTCAGAGTTGAAATCCAACATCTTAATGACGTGGGTACCACATTCAACCTCATTCTGATGCCCGACCAGCCCATCTTCTTCACCTTCCGGCCCTTCACCCAGAACCCGCCCAAAGCATGAACTGAGAGAGTGGTGTGAAAGGAGAGCCCAAGGGACAGGCGGGGCCCAACGGGGTGTCATCAGTCTCAGCCGCTGGTCCCCACTCCTGCTCCTTTCTGCCCCAGCTCAGTGGAGGTACTCCTCTTCCCCCACCTCTTCCCCCAGCCCATGAAGGCAATAAAGGTCTGAACTGTGTGAAGTGTTTTCATTTCCGTCTGGCCCCTAAAGTATCCATCATTCCTGTGGAGACGCTCTCTGACCTGGATCAACAGTTGGATCTGAGCACAAATGGGCAGCCATACCTGGAGCCATTTCTGCAGGGATGCACCCACCTGCAGCAGCTCAGGAGCCAGCAGGATCAAGCCTCCTGCTGCCTGGGGCCAGGGTGAGGCAGAGCAGATGGAGGGCTATTGCTCCTGTGCTAGGGCCAGCAGGCAGAGGGACTGAGGACCTGGCAGAGCTCTGCTGAGAGAACAAAGCAACCCGGGAGGTGTAGGCCAGCCTTGACTTCCAGGGCAAGCTCACCTATCAGAGGTGTGGCTTGCACAGTGACTGTACTGCTTGGCTGAACTTTGGGTAGGAGCTCCAGGTGGGTCATGAGGACTTTCTGCCAAGGTCCAGCCAGAGTCTTGGGCACGGCCAGGGTTGAGGCCTGTGGGTGAGGGCTGGTATGAGGTGGCTGAGGCTGGGGATGAACGGCCAGTGTGTTTTCTTTGCCCCACCTGACCCTTCTCTGGGCTTCCCCAGGCCTCACCTTCCTGCTCCAGGGGGACATGCCCACTTGTCCCTGGGCAGTAGGCAAGGAGATTACAGCAGAGTCTTTGGTCCATTATTTGAACTGCCTGACACTGGTCCCAATTTTGGCCCTCTTCACCCTCCTCTGAGTTCCATACTCCCGACCTGAAACAGGTGCCTGATCCTTCCTGTCTCTCCAACCAGCCACGTCTAAGCCCTGCTGGCAGACAGAGGAGCTAGTCCTGCTTAGGACAGCAGCCAGTTAGTTTGAAGTCCTCTACCAGGATTTGCAGGTTCTGAATCCACTGTTGGAGCCTTTCTGCTTTTCCCCATCACAATCCTCTTCCTTTTCTTTCTCTTTCCTTCCTTTCTTTTCTCCTGTCGAGTCATCTTTGACTCAGAAATGTTAGAGCTGGAAAGGGCCTTACCATCAGAGAGGTCAAGCTCTGCATGGGATAGATGGGGAAACCGAAGCCTGGAGAGGTTGCTCGAGTCACCCAAGATCATACAGCATGCTCATAGCTAGAACCCAGGTCTCCTCTCTGTGCAGGACTCCTTCCTTTAGTCCCATCTGCTTTCCTGTCTCTGGCTACATTGATGGGGTGTTTTACACTAACATGTAACTGATTGCCACAGGCAGGCTTCAAGTTTTTCCATTCCCAAGAGACAGATAAACCAAACTTGAAAGAAGGAATTTTAGTTATGGTAGATGTTTGGGGGGCAGGTAGAAAGTCCCAGCCTCCCTCACATCTTCCAACAGAGCTGGCCTCTGGCGGTCTCGCTTCTTCCAGAGGTCTGGAAGGAGCTTGTCTCCTTGGTTCTTGCTTTGGAAGGACTTTTCTCCCCTCCCTCCTGGGTCCACTATGGCCTTTGGCTCTCTAGAGATGGGAGGCAGGAGTCTGTTGGGCTGCAGCAGAGGGCCCAGGCCCAGAACGGGGTCTGGGAAGAGGAAGCTGGGCACTCCGAGGCTGCCCTGCTCCAGGAAAGAGGCAAATACTCACTGACTTACAGCATTTAATAGTCATTTTTAGGGGGTGGGGACAAAATACCCCAGCACACAATGAGGGAGCTGCTCCAGTACCCAGGTCTGCTGGGACTCACACCTGTTGGAACTCAGATCTGCTGGAGTTTGAGGGCTTGATGACTTCAGTCTCTGAGCTGGGCATCAAGGGGTCCAGATTTGAGGGTTGCTTATAGTCCTTGGTGTGCGTTGAGGGATTCTGTGTTGTGCAAAGCAAGATGAGGTGAGTTTGCCCTTGTCCTGAGTGGTAGGAGGCCCATTCAAATGCATCTTGCCTAACAAGTCATGTCTTAGAGGGCCATTATTTCTGCAAGATGTCCAAACCCATTCAACCACAGTAGGTCGTATCCAATTTCTCCAAGAGTCCCCAGGGCCCAGCAGGTGAATTTTCTGTCAGTGCCCCCGTCTGTTTCAGACCTGGTCAGGGCTTGGAACTGAGCTGAGTACTGATGGCTCTAGAGCAGGAGCAATCAGGGGTTTTGCTTTGGGGGCTGGGTGGCCTAGGCTGAGCTTGAGGGACAGTTGTGAGCAGGTCTATTTGTTTTTAGGAAACTGGCCATGTTTCTCTCTGGCAACCTGCTCCCATCCTTGGCAGTTCTGCAGCACTGCAACTGCTCAAGAAGGGCATGCTCAAGGGACAGTCTTAGGCACTATGGAGTTGGGTGGCAGCCACATGAGCAAATCCAGTCCTACAGTACAGCCAGCACCAGAACATTTGAGGAGTGCACGAGTGGACGACACTTCAGCCACAGCCATCTCCCTTTTGATTCTCAACAGCACCATGGGGGATGGGTAGTGCTGGCAGGGTTTTCTATTCCCCTTAGACAGGTGAAGAGTTGAGACAAGGCAAGGGCTTCTGCTGGCAATGGAATAGAAGCTGAGCCTAGGTCCTCTGAATTCCAGCCAGGGAGCTGGCCCTCTGGACAGATTTTCTCAGGCCCAGTGACTCGAGGTAGAAGTTGCCAGCCCCACCACCTGAGCCACAGAGAGCTCTTCCAGAGGGACTACTCACGGGCAGGTCTGTGTTGTTGGAGTTTGAGGGGTGGCCCAAGTCGTCCTCTTGCTCCTGCAGCTGTGTGGCCAAGTCCTGCTTCTTTCGTCCCCAGCGTTGAGCTAAGTCCTCTAACTACCACCATGGAGAAGGACAGATGGGGAACCTCTAGGTAGCAGAGCCCATTCTTGAGACCTGAGACAACCTGATCTTGAGTCTACTCTCTGGGCAGAAAGCAAAACTCTGGGCAATGTGAGCTTGCTACTTTCCCAAGACACCTCACGGTGGCAGAGCTGGGTGGAGAGGGGCCAAGTGATAGTCTGACTAAGACACAGATTGATCTTCTTTAAGTTCCAACATCATACTGAGCCCTGACCCTGAGTTCACACTGATCCTTGACTGTAGTCATAGACTGAGCCCTGATCCTGCTCACACACGGAGCCCCGACCCTGCTCACACGCTGAGCCCCGACCCTGCTCGCACGCTGAGCCCCGACCCTGCTCACACGGAGCCCCGACCCTGCTCGCACGCTGAGCCCCGACCCTGCTCACACGCGGAGCCCCGACCCTGCTCGCACGCTGAGCCCCGACCCTGCTCGCACGCTGAGCCCCGACCCTGCTCACACGGAGCCCCGACCCTGCTCGCATGCTGAGCCCCGACCCTGCTCACACGCGGAGCCCCGACCTTGCTCGCACGCTGAGCCCCGACCCTGCTCGCACGCTGAGCCCCGACCCTGCTCACACGGAGCCCCGACCCTGCTCACACGGAGCCCCGACCCTGCTCACACGGAGCCCCGACCCTGCTCACACGCTGAGCCCCGACCCTGCTCACACGCTGAGCCCCGACCCTGCTCACACGGAGCCCCGACTCTGCTCACATGGAGCCCCGACCCTGCTCACACGCTGAGCCCCGACCCTGCTCACACGGAGCCCCGACCCTGCTCACACGGAGCCCCGACCCTGCTCGCATGCTGAGCCCCGACCCTGCTCGCACGGAGCCCCGACCCTGCTCGCACATGGAGCCCCGACCCTGCTCACACGCTGAGCCCCGACCCTGCTCACACGGAGCCCCGACCCTGCTCGCACGCTGAGCCCCGACCCTGCTCACACGGAGCCCCGACCCTGCTCGCATGCTGAGCCCCGACCCTGCTCACACGGAGCCCCGACCCTGCTCGCACACGGAGCTCCGACCCTGCTCACATGCTGAGCCCCGACCCTGCTCGCATGCTGAGCCCCGACCCTGGTTATGGGCCAAGTGGTGAGCCTGCCCAGTCTGACCAACCTCTTTGCCTTACCTACCTGGCTTTCCAGAGACAGGATCCGGCTCTGAGCCTGTTCCAGCTTAGCTAGGAGGTTAATCTTGTCTGAAGTGTTGGCAAGAAGATCCTGTGGGCAAAGCAGAAACTCACACATGGGCCCAGCTGGGGACTGTGGCAGCGTGAGCTCAGGAGGCCAGGAGATGCTAATGGAGGAACCAAATGGGTTTGAGTTCCAAACAGCTCTGATGTAGAGCCTCAGACCCAGGGCTGAAGTCTCTTCCTGAAGTTCAGACCTGGCATGGCATGTTCTTTTTTTCACAGCTGTTCTCCCCACAGATTTTGGATATATATTTTTTGCACATCAATTTTATTATCATTATTATTTTTAAAATTCTCACCTGAAGATATGTATTTTATTGATTTGAGAGAGAGAGAGAGAGAGATAATCAATCGAATGCCTCCTTTACAAGCCCTGACTGGGGATCGAACCTGCAATCTAGGTATGTGCCCTGACTGGGAATTGAACCCATTACTTTTTGGTGCACAGAATGATGCCCCAACCGAGTCACCCGACCAGGGCTGCACATCAATTTTTAAATGTAAAATGCATAAGGGCGCGCCACTTGGTGCATACAAAGGGATCTTGAACTGGGCGTCTTTTTGTGGTGAGGAATCTGTTTGTGAAGCACGCACTCCCTGTCCCCGGCCCTTACCTGGATGTCCATGCATTAGGTGTGCTTTCAAACAGAACTCACCTCCTCTGAGTCCTGGGAGGAAGACAAAAACTCTCTTGTGCCCTGGGCCATCTCTCTTCTGTAATTCAAAGGTCCTGTCTTTGGGTTTGCATAAAGCAGGGCATCTATAGCAGCCTTAGAAGTGGGGTGGGGTGAGGGCATATCTGGGTGCTGGGCACAAAACCTGTGTGGGCAAGGTTTCTATGCACTTGGAGTGACCTGGGCCATCTGTCTCGTGAAGCCTCTCTGCCAGGTCTCATGCTCCCAACTCCCCACGGTCCATCTGGGATAGGGGAAAAGGGCTCTCCAAGGTTGTACCGGTCCCAGGAAATGCTTCAGACTGGAGTTTCTGAGAGGTCTGTGTGGAGTCCAAAAGCAGGCTTACCACGTGGCAAAAGGAGTCAGGGGTCACGGCCATTTAGGGGCTTCAATTCTCCCATGATGCTAGATAAGGGTTGAGGGGAAACTTTCAGACAATGTATGTTCCCCTAGGAGAAGGAGCAAGGCCCGAGGCTGCCACTCAATGTGCCGAGGCAGGCACATTGGAGACCCTGGGAAGCTCGTTCCTGGTCTTGATCTTTAACTTGGACTGTGTTGACTGATGGCCGGCCACCTGACTGACCTGTGCGGCAGAGCCAGGCCTCGCCTGTGCTAGTGGTTCTTACCGGCAGGGCCTGCTGCTGCAGAATGATGGGGGCCGACTGGTGGTGGCTCTTATCCAGCTCTGCTCGCAGCCTCGAGTTTTCTGCCAGCAGCACTGAGTAAAGGTCAAAAGGCAGGTTCTCTCCTGTAGGACCCTGGGGAAGTCCAGAGGCTGAGAGCTTGGGGAAGGCTGTGAAATGGCCACAGGTGTTCATGAGATGGGCTATCCTGTCTCCATGTCCCCGGTCTGATCTGCTGCAGCATTTTGCTCCATTTTGCCCTCCCTGTGCTCCCAACACTGCCAGTGGGATTCACACTCCTCAGGCCATTATTGTCAACTCTTCAGAATCTGATCCCACCTCTCGCTCAAACCACTCCCCTGCCATTTGCCCTGGGTCTACAGCAGCTCTTCACCCCTGTCTTTCCTCCACTTCTCTGCTCTTGGCATGGTCACTTCCTGGGCCTTTGCCCTGGCTGATTCTCCTCCTGAAGCTGCCTTCTTGTTTCTCATCCCAGTCTTGGGTGACCTCAGGGTTCCTGAAAGGTGAGCGCTACTTTCATTGTTTACTAGGCTTTCAGAAATCCCTGCCCCCCAACCGGGTGCCACCAGCCCCAGGCAGTAAAGGCTGAGTGCTGGCTAGGCACACAGGGGTCTCTGGTGAGGCTGCATAGACAGGCTCAGGGAAACTCACTTGGGCTGGCCTGATAGGGTGTGAACTGGTTCTCTCCTGCTCACCAGCGCCACCTCTGAATGGCAGTTCTAGGTGGCTTTGATTAACATCAATGGATAAAACAAACCATTGATTTAACCAAAGTATTTTTGTCTGTTTTATAGAAACAGACTCTTTGAAAATAAGGGAGATGAGGAAATAATTAGAAAGGTCCTGGAGTTAAGAAATGGGAAACTTCCTTGGTGGCCCCTCTCTGCTCGCTCTGGTCTGCAGGGCTTCTCCCCACCTCTTTTTAGCCTGGCTTATTCACTGTGTCCTGACGTATCCTGTGGGCTCCCTGGGAGGAGAAGGGAGCACAGGACCTATGAATAGGGGTGCCCCCATCTGCTACAATTGGAAGGTGCTCCTGGAACTGGGAAGCTCTGGGAAGGGAGGGACCCCAGAGACTGGATGACATCCGGGGGAGCAGCCTCACCCATGCTGGGCTTTCCCTGTAGATTGTTGGGTAGGGTCTCATTCCTCTCCTGAAGCTTGTCCTTTAGCATCCGCTCCATCTTCTCAATCACCTGGGGAGCAGAGTGCAGAGGCTGGTCTGGTCTGGGAGCTCCACACAGTCCCTCTGAGGCTGGACCCTGGTGGTCTGACCCCCGGCCCTGCCTTCTCCTGGTGCTTCACAGTCTCCTCCAGCGCCTGCATCTTCCGCAGCTTGTCCTGGAGCTGCTTCAGTAGTGCAGCCTGTGGCTGCTGAGCCTGGTACAGGAGAAGCAGCTCCTTCTCTCGATCATTCTTCTGATGGTGTGGGTGGGGGAAGGAAAAGGAGGGAAGAAGGGGTGCCTGGGTGTTACCCTTGGCCTAGAGGGCTCAACCCAGGCCCCTCTGCTGAATCCTCCACTGCGCTGGTCCCCCTCTCTCTAGGCTCTTCTCCCTTCTGCTCCCAGACACTTCTCCGCAGACTCCCACCCTAGCTCCCCGTGCTCTCTACCCCCAAACCCCAGCTCACTTGAATCAGCTCGTTCTGCAGATGCTGCACCTTGTCTCTCAGTTTCTTCATGTCAAGCTTACTCAGCAGCAGTTTCTGCTTCATGGACACTGGTGGTGGTGGTGGGAGGGGAGAGATGGCTCAGGCAGGAGGCATCTTCCAGCTCATATCAGCACAGCTTGGGGGTGAGGTCAGGTGTCCCTCAGCCCTGGGGCTTGAGACAGGACTGTATTCCCTGCTTCCCACTACAGAGAGGGCCCAGATGGCTCCTATCAGCCTGTGTCCAGTAACACGCACACCTGGGAAAGGTTCCCTGCCACCCTGTCCCACCCTTCAGAGCCAAGGCTCAGGCTGGCACCCGGAATCCCTTGGTGGCCTTTATGCCCTCACCCAGCTTCTGGGTCTTATCGGCATTGTCCTGTTCCTCTTCCATCTCCTCCTGGGTCAGGTGGCTCCTCAGGGCGTGGTTCTCTGCCCTCAGGACAATGGCTTGTTTCCGCAGCAACAGGATGTCCTCAGCCATCGTCTGTATGGCTCGTTGGTAGCTCTTTATCTCCTGTGGATCCCAGTGCTCAGAGTTGGGCCTCCAGCCCACATCTGTACCCACACTTGGGAGTCAGTGGGTCAACCCCAAGGCCAATGAACAGGGTACTCTCAAGTCTTAGCGACCCCTCAGAGGGGTGGTTAGTTATGACTTGGCCTGCGCCTCCCTTGGCCATGTGAGAAGTCATGCTCCAGTTCTGTCCCAGGGGTCATGTCCTTTCCTGTGATGCCAACTATGGGTCCTTAGAGCTCAGACACAAGATGAGGAAGATCGTGAGTGACGGAGACTTGAAAGGACCTAAAGCCAAGTTCCCAGGACTAGTTTCCTGGTTTCTCCCTGCTCCTTTACCCTTTTCTAGTTCCTCTCCTTTTTCATGTCAATGAGAACACAGAGGAAAACCTCTCAGAAACCCCCAACAAAAGCCACAGAGGAACTGACTCCAGGCAACATCCCCTAATCAGCCCAGGGCTCAGGAAGGGACTTTAAGTAAGCCTGGGAGACCTAAATAAGGACTAAGGATTGGGAGCCAGCTCCGAGGTCTGGGGTGTGAGGTGGGGCCAGGATGCCAGGCTCTATCATTAGGTTAAGAGTAACAAAGATCACCCCACTAGTGTGGCTCAGTGGCTGAGCATCGACCCATGCACCAAGAGGTTGCTGGTTTGATTCCTAGTCAGGGCACATGCCCAGGTTGCGGGCCCAATCCCCAGTGGGGGGCATGCAGGAGGCGGCCAATTGATGTTTTCTCTCATCGATGTTTCCACCTCTCTCTCCCTCTCACTTCCTCTCTCTCTAAAATCAATAATAATAATAATAATAAGAGTAACAAAAATCTTAATATCTGGTGTTCATTGAGCTTTATTATGTTCCAGGTTTGAAGGAGGGCCTCCCTCATTTAATTGTCATGGCAAGCCTATGAAGGTTGGTACTATTATCATCCTTATTTTACTGACAAGAGAAACAAGGCCCAGAGGGGCGAGGAACTTGCTCAGTCACAAAACTGAGCCAAGGTCTGAAACCCACACCTGCTGGCGCTTGAGTCTGTGTTCTTAACTGCTGTGCAGTCTGCCATGATGCACCCTACAGAGAAACATCACAATATGTTGAGAAGTGATACAGCAGGCTACTAAAAGAAGTATCAGCATGATCTCAATCTGGGGAAAATATTTATGTCTGACCTATGTATACATTGGAGAATTAATAAGCTATATTTATATATGTTCATTTCATAATTAGAAATTCCTTCTTGTTATTTAGAAAAGGTTTTGTAAAGGGAGTTTCTTAAATCTAAACAGCACAAGATATCACAGAGACCCAAAACATGAAGCCAGAAAGGTCCATAGAAGGGGAGGAAGTGAGTGTTTGGTTGGGGGAAAAGTGGGTGAAGTCAGCAGGAGTTTGCTAAGCCCTGGTTGCTTGGTCTCCCAGAGGCTTTGGAGGACTTGCACATGGGGGTGGGCCTCCTAGAACATCTAGGGTCTCAAGTCCCCTGGAAGCAAAGCTCTGCCCCCAGCTTCTACCTAGGCCTCGTACTGACTAGGGATGTGGCCCAGCTTCTAGCCACTGCCACCAACTAGCTGCAGGGTGGGCCACTGGCTTCTTGGGGAGGGGCTCCGGGACAGCAGGGTTTCATCAGATACCACTTGTCACCTGCCACTGCCTAGCCTTCTGGCTGGACTCCCTCTAACCAGTGCCAGTGCCAGGCATCTGCCCCAGTCAAGTTCCAGGTCTTGGCTCCTCCAGATCTACCCATCTGGTGTTCTCAGACAGCCCTGTTAAGTAGAAGCCAGCCCAGAGACCACAGGGCTTTGTGGTCAGGCCCCCGGCAGAGCTCAGCTTGGCCAGTGACTCACTGAGTGAGCACAGACAGGCCCTTTCTGTTCTGTGTCTCGAATTTCTCATACAAGATAAACACTGGTGCTTCAGAGCTCAGTCAGTGTGTGTGTGGCGGCTGGCACAGGGCCTTGCCAGGGTGGGTATGACCGGAGGTATCCATTCCCATTCCACCCCATTTCTGTTCAGCAGCTGCTTTATCAGAAGGTCAGACCCCTTCCTCTTTTTCCTGGCTACCTTACTCAAAAGTTTGGAGAACTGCTTGCATACTGGATACTATTAAATTTGAACATATGCAGAGCCTATGATCTAGCAATTATACTCCTGACTATATACCAAAAAAAAAAATGCAAGTGTAAATGCATCTAGAAGCAGGGGTAAGAGTATTGCTACCAGCCTTATTTGTAATAACCCCAGACTGGACATGACACAAATGCCCATCACAGTAGAATGGTGAGCTAGTCATACAGTGGAATACTGCAATCTCTCAGACTCAGGGCAAAACAAAGTCGAACACAAATACCTACTCTATGACGCATGTAGATTTGGCTCAAAAATAGACAAACTAAAGCAATAAAGTTAGAAGTCAGGGTTTGAGATCCATTTAGAGAAGTGATTAGGAGGCACCAGAGAGCTTTGGGGGTGCTGGCAATGTGTACCTCTTGATCTTCACCGAGCATTTACTATGGACTTTGTGATAATTCAACACAGTGAATACACTTACATTTTGTGCATTTGTCTGAATGTGTGCTGTGCTTTATATAAACAACTTAAAAACATTTAACAATTTAAAAAATAAATAAAATCCTGGCTCAAATTTGGTAAAGTACATGAAGCCTCCATAAGGCAACCCTCCTTTGGGGACCCTCTCAACTCTCAGCAACAAGGGCTCTTCTCAGCTCAGAGCTGTGAGTGCTTCTGTGGGCCCCATGCTAAGGCGGTCGTAGGGGCCTGCACTCTGTGAGGCCTCTCCCAGTCTGATCCTGTGCGGCTGGGCGGAATCAGTGATGCCTCCTCTCAGGGCCTCCTGAGAATGAGTAGGCATACATACTGACCCTTGTCAAGGGCTGGCGTGATGCCTCGGAACATCCTGAGACTCACATTGGCTCAGTGACGCGAGGTCACACCGCTGCAAACATGCGGCTGACACTGGAAACTAGACTCTGCTCTAGAACCTGTGCTCTTTGTGTCTACTCGATTGAGGAAGGCTTGGGCCTCACCCAGAGAGGAGAAGAATGGCTTGACTTTGACTCGACCTGTCTACAGAAATTAAAAGGCACTAATGGAGAAGGTGGCCAGCAGAGGTAACAACGTCTATCTGATGTCCTGAGCTTCATTCTGCCTTTTGTCCCCAAGGCTAAGACTGCCTTGGGATAGAGGTGGAAGAAGGAGTTCCCCTGTCTGCTCCTCAAGGAGCCAAATGTGCCCAGGCCTCCCTGTGTTGGAAGAGGTGGGCATGTCGCTCATCTCACTGTCCCCACCCGCAACTGGCCCAGCACAGCGTGCAAACAGCAGATTTGAATAAGTTAGCCTGATCCCATTGCTGGTTCACCAGCTTCTTCTGGGATCTGTCCAAAGTAGGGGTTGGGGAGAGGAGCCCCAGGCAAGGAAGAACCCTGATGGATGCTGCAGTTAGGGCACCTTAGTCTATGTGTGTGCGGGGAGAGGGCTGGGATCTCTATGGCTGTGGTTCAGAGCGAGCTCCTGAGGTTTGGGTCAGATGCAAAGTCTGAGGCCTGGCATACAAAGTCTCTTACAAGCTTTCTCCTCATGCACTCTAACTCCACAGTCTTGTTCCTCCTTCATACTTCCATTCCTGCATTCCTACAACCTAACCTGTCCTTTCATAGTCCACCCAGAAATATATTTTTTTCTTTATTGTTTTTTTTTTTTTTTTTGAGAGAGAGAGGAAAGGAGAGGGAGAGAGATAGAAACATCGATGAGAGAGAACATCGATTGGCCGCCTCCTGCATGCCCCACACTGGGGATTTGGCCTACAACCTGGGCATGTGCCCTGACTGGGAATCAAACTGATGACTTCTTGGTGCAGGGTCGATGCTCAACCACTGAGCCACACTGGCCAGGTGACCCAGAAATTTTAATCGCATGAGGACTGATAGTGTGAGTGTGATGGGGTGTGTGAATGTGTGTGCATGTATGCATATATGCATGGAGGGCGTACCGGGGAAGGGGTGCCAGCCCCTCTGCCCAGCCCATAAATCTGATCACCTGCCTTCCCATTCAGGGCTCATCTTTTCAAGGACCCCATTGTTCTTCATCCCAACAGTCCCAGGAGTGAACAAAACTCTGTTCTTAACATCAGCCCTTAACAGACAAAGGCAGCTGAGGCCCAGATGAAGTGGGTGTCCTCTCCTCAGTCAGATGGCCCCTGCTGGAGGAAGGGTCATGACATCTTTAGGACTCCACCCCTTGGAGAGGAGCTCTGTAGACCTTCCCCAGGCCCCTGTGCCCCTCTCAGCCTGGCTGCTTTCTGGGTGAGATCTCCCCAGTAATATGGCAAGGGACCTGCTTCTAGATTTTCCTTCTCAGTCTCTACCCTGGCCACTATCCTCTGTCCATGGGACCCAGAGAGGTAGCAGCCTGGTGGGCCCACCCTCCTTCCTCAGTTTTGCCCACCCTCACACTGAGCGGCAACCTTGGGCAGCACAGCTGCGCTGAGAGGCTGCAACCTGACTTATCCAAGCAGCCTGGGCTGGCTCCCCACTCAGGGCCATACTCTGCGTCATAGTCCAGCCTTGAGAACACACAGGACACCATGTCTCAGATTTCCTGTTATGGTCCTGCGCTTTGCCTGCTCCCGTCTTTCCCCAGTTCCCAGGCTGTTTGGGCTGGCTATCCTCTAGGGGCACTGACTCCACTTGTGCCTGATCCTGAGTGCCCACAAGGACCCAGCTCTCAGCAGTGTGCTCAAGGTCACAACAATGAGTTATTAAGCCTCGGCTAGAAGCAGATCAGCAAACACCTAGTCAATCACACTTGCTGAGCACCACTGTGTGCCAGGTCTGTGCCAAGTTGGGGCCACGAAGCACAGAGGAGCCCATACTGTCTCTGCCTAGAGTAGTCTCACCTCTACACTGAGGAGATGGCAAGAAGTGCCCGTAACAGAGGGGAGTCAGAGGAGGCTCTTAACTCATACTGGAGTTCAGGAAGGTTTCCTAGAGGAGGTGATAATCTGAGCTGACTCTTTGAAGATGAGTAGGTGTTACCTGGGGTAGGGAGAAGGCTCTTTGGGCAGAGGAGACACTGTTGCAAAGGCAGGGGGTGAGAGAACGTGAGATGAGTAAGAAAGCAGGCAAATTTCTGGAGGGCAGGGTACAGGAAAGAGGGGTAGGAGTAAGGCTGGAGAAGCATCAGTGAAGACAGAAGAGGGCCTTGTAGGTCAGTCTAAGGAGCTTGGACTCTGTTCTGCAGGCCACTGAAGGGCCTAAGCTGGAAGTGGGAGGTGCATGTGACTAACCTCTCTGGTTGCTTAACACAGAGACTAAATGAGGGGAATGGAGACCAAGAGCAATGGATCAGGTGTCACATAATGGAAACTGCCCAGGTAAAGGCAGTGGGCATGAAATGAGGGCAGGAGCTGCAAGAGGGAGAAAAGTGAGGAGAAGGAGGAGGAGGAAGGGGAGGAGGAGAAGGAGAAGGAAGAGTATCTGGAGTCTTAGGGGGAAGAAGTACATGCAGAAGGTGAGGGGGAGAAGGTGCTGGCTTAGGGAGGGGAGGGGCCTGTTGAATGTGAGGTGCTTGTGCAGCCTCTAAGTGGAGGTGGCCACAGGCAGTTGTTGGTGGTCAGACTTGGAGAGAATCTCGGCTGGAGACTGAATGGTGGGAGGATAGCCGGCACAGGTGTGAGCGAAACCTTGAAATGGAGGAGATTTTTCATCGTTAGAGGAAGTGTAGAGTAGAGTGGGGGGTGGGGTTTCAGGACAAAGGGTGGGGTGGTAGTGAGAGAATAGTCTTCAAGATCAGGACAATTGTCAGAGAGGTAGGAGGAAAAGGGGCTGCATTAGGCTAGAAAGCAGAACTTCAGAATGGAGGGACAATGTTCTTCCACTTCGGCTAATAGCACATTGGGCAATACAGAACTCTTGATCCCAGAGATAATCTAAAAACCTGGATACAAAGTAAAAACTACATTAAAAAAAAAATCCTCACCTGAGGATATTTCTTCATTGATTTCAGGTAGAGTGGAAGGGAGGGAGGGAGAGGGAGAGAAAGATAAATAGAGAGAAAAAAACATCAATGTGAGAGAGACACATCAATTAGTTGCTTCCCACATGACCCCAACCACGGCCAGAGATTAAACTGCAACCGAGGTACGTGTCTTTGACCAGAATCGAACCCTCAAGTTTTTGGTTCAGGCCAATGCTCCCACCACTAAGCTAAACTGACGAGGGCAAAAAACTACATTCTTGAAAGTATTGAAGAGCTGGCAAGACAGTGAGGAGTTATTGGACAGAGATAAGGGACAGGTCAGGACCCATGTGGTAAAATATCACACAGTAATAAAAAAGAGGAACCACAGCACCAAGCAACTACACAGATGAATCTCATACATAAAGTTGAGCAAAAGAACCTTACACAAAATAATGCACATAGCATGATGTCCTTTAAAGTTAACAACAGGGACTATTAGGCCACAGTGATCAGGGAGGTAACTTAGATGATGACAGTATAAAGAAGCAGAACAAGACAGTATGCTGGCACAGTGGTCATGTCGAGAAGAGAGGTGTGAGGACTTTCAGGCACTGGTGATGTTTTATTTCTTGACCTAGGTGGTGGTTTCATGAACATTTGTTTTGTAATAACTCGGTTGTGCTTTATTTTTATGTACAATGCAATTTTCTCCATGTGGGTTACATTTCATAATTAAAATTGTTTTTGAAAAAAGGAGAGCAGGATTTTCAGTAAAGGTGTCAAAATAGGTAAACACTTTTTTCACATTTTCCTATGACTACATCAAAATTAGAGAACAACCATCATTGAGAACCACTCGAAGACTAGCTGAATGAAACTTCTACAATGAAGGATATAAAGAAGAAGCCACGTCAAGACTGGTAGGAGGGGAAAAGATATAGAACAGGCATGTCCCACACCTATGGTGTGGCAAATAAGAATCAGGAGGGATATCTCGAGTGCAGAGGTCCCCCCCATCCCCCAGGAGAAACAGGTTCCAGCCCTGCCCCAGGCTCCCCAGCCTAAAGCACCAGTGCCAGGAAGAGAAGTCCTCACAACATCTGGCTGGGAAAACCAGCAAGGATATCAGCTGAGTGAGATAGAGGGCTACTGGAGTCCCAGGTTTTCCTCTTGAGGAGCTTGTTTATAGACTCACTGGCTCAAAAAGTCACTCATTCTAAATTTGCAGGAAAAATAGCTCGATAAGCTCTAGAGACCTATAGGGAGGAACTGAATTGACTAGCTCCTGGGTGAGGGCTGGAGGGACAGGGGTCAGGGAAGTTCTCTCCAGGGATGGAGGTGCTAGCAGTTGCCATTGCTCTTGTGTTGAACCTACCCACCTCCTCAGCCCGCAGGTGCAGGCAGACACCAAATATGAGCTCTCTATTAACCTAGCACTGCTCACCCTGTCCCCGTGGTTTCCTGAGACCCTGTCCCACCCATCTCATATGCTCAGCCCAAGCTACTTTCAGAGGCCTTTCTACACAAGTGGCCTGCCTCAGCATGCACTGCAGACTTTCCTAAAATCTCTCAAAGATCCACAACCCTCCCCCCCCCAAATCAATGGTTTTAGAATGCCCTGTATTTATTGCTAAGCAGCCTTAAGCCCAGAATAAATGGCAACAGGGCTCAGCTTACATTGTAACTCCCACCAGGAGGCTCCAAGCATGGCATAAGCTGCAGCCAGTGTTGGCTTGGAATGTGGCAACAAACCCAGCATAAGTGGTGGCTGGCCTTAGTTTACATTGTGGTGCCCACCAAAGGGTCAAGCATAGCACTAGTGGCAGCCAGCCCAAGTTTACAGCATACCATTTTCCAAGCATTTCCAAGCCCTGAACAAATATCAATCAACTACAGATTACTTTATAGTTCCACCAGGTGGCCCAAGCCAGGCACAAATTGGTCTGTATCAGAACCCCTTCCAAGAGCCTCCAGAACCAACACTCCTGGTGTCTAGCTGCAGACCACACCAGATTACCACCCAACCAGCTCCATAAGTGACACACCCAAAAGGTGGACTTGGTAGGCATCAGAGCCCCACTAAAAAGACTCATGTTCCATGAAATGAGTCCCCCAAAAGCAGTTTGCCTGGCTAGTCCTCCCAGCCAGTCAGCCTGAGGGTCAATACCACTGACTGATGTGCCAACAGAAATCAGGGCTTGACTATAACAGGAAGGCATACACAACCCACACAAGGGACACCTCTGGAACACATGTCTCAGGTGAATAGGGAGATTATACTATTGGGTCCCACTAGATAAGACCACTCTGACAAGACTGGGAGATGTAGGAGACCTACCTAATATAGAAACACACATAGGAAGGTAGCCAAAATGAGGAGACAAAGAAATATGTCCTAAAAAGAATAAGTCAAAACTCCAGAAAAAGAACTAAACAAAATGGAGAAAAGAAATCTATCAGCCACAGAGTTAAAAAAAACTGGTTACAAGGATTCTCAATTAACTTAAGGGAAAAATAGATGAACTCAGTGAAAACTTCCACAAAGAGATAAAATCCATAAAAAGCAACCAGTCAGAAATAAGAACTACAATATCTGAAATGAACACTACTACATTAAGGAAATCATTATCAGATTAGATGAAGCAGAGGATCGAATCAGTGATTTGGAAGACAAGGCAGCAGAAAACATCCACTGAGAACAGCAAAAAGAAAAAAGATTAAAAAAAATGAGGACAGTTTAAGGGACTTCTGGGACAACATCAAGTGTACCAATGCATGTCGTTGGGGTACCAGAAGGAGAAGAAAGAGTGAGCAAGGAATTAAAAACTTATTTTAAGAAATAATGACAAAAACTTCCCTAATTTGGTCAAGAAAATAGACATACAAGTCCAGGAAGCACAGAGGGTCCCAAACAAGATGAACCCAAGAGGACCACACCAAGACACATAATAATTAAAATGCCAAAGATTAAAGACAAAGAGAATCTTAAAAGTAGCAAGAGAAAGCAGTTAGTTATGTACAAGGGAGCTCCCATAAGACTGTCAGTTGATTTCTTAACAGAAACTTTGCTGGCCAGAAGGGATTGGCATGAAATATTCAAAGTAATAAAATGCAAAGACCTACAACCAAGATTACTCTAGCTAGCAAGGTTATTGTTTACAATCAAAGGAGAGATAAAGAGTTTCCTAGACAAGAAAAAACTAAATGAGTTCATTACCACTAAGCAAGTATTATAAGAAATGTTAAAGGGACTTCCTTAAGTAGAAAAATAAAAGGCAAAAAATATGAAAAAGAAAATATAGGAAAAAAAAATTCTCACTGATAAAGGCAAATATTTTAGTAAAAGCAATGGATGGCCCGGCCAGTGTGGCTTAGTGGTTGAGCATTGACCCATGCACCAAAAGGTTGCCGGTTTGATTCCTGGTCAGGGCACATGCCCAGGCTGTGGGCCAAATCCCCAGTAGGGAGCATGTAGGAGGTGGCCAATCGATGTTCTCTTTCATCAATGTTTCCATCTCCCTCTCTCTTTCCCTTCCTCTCTCTCTAAAATCAATAAAGAAGAAGAAGAAAATCAAAGCAATGGATCAACTACAAAGCTAGTACAAAGGTTAAAAAGCAAAAGTAGGAAGAGCTTGTCTAATTACAACAACAAATCAAGGGATACACACAAACTCTCACACACAAAACAAGAAATAATGACAAAAACTTAAATGTGGAGGGGGTGAGTCAAAATTGCAGTGATTTAAAAATGTGTTCAAACTTAAAATAGGATGACATAAACATAGCTTAGTGTATATGAAACACATGGTAACTGTAAATCAAAAATCTACAAGAGATATGTAAGAAATAAAGAAAAAGAAATCCAAACACAATATTATAGAAAGTCATCAACATACAAGAAAAGAGAGAGAATGAGAAAGGAACAGAGAAGAACTACAAAACAATCAGAAAACAACGAATCAAATGGCAATAATTACAGGCCTATCAATAAGTACTTTAATGTAAATGGACTAAATGCTACAATCCAAAGAGTTAGGGTGGCTGAATGGATTAAGAAAAACAAACAAACAAACAAACAAACAAACAAACAAACAAACAAAAAAAGCATACCTATATGTTGCTTATAAGAGACCCATTTCAGTTTAAAAGATACATACAGACTGAAAGTAAAGAGATAGAAAAAGATATTTCATAAAAATGGAAACAAAGAAATGCTGGGATAGCAATACTTACATTAGACTAAATAGACTAAAACAAGGGCTGTGACAAGAGACAATAATAGGCGTTTAATAATGATAAAAGGATCAATTCAACAAGAGGATATAACTCTCATAAACATCTATGCCTCAACATAGGACACCTAAATATATAAAGCAAATATTGATCAACATAAAGGGAGAGATCTACAGTAATACAGTCATAGTAGGGGACTTTAACATCCCATTGATAGATCATTCAGACAGAAAATCAACAAGGACACAGTGGCTTTAAATGACATGCTAGATCAGATGGACTTAAAAAATATTTTTAAAACATTTTACCCCAAACCAGGAGAATATACATTTTCAAGTACACATGGGATATTTTCCAGGATTGACCACATGTTAAATGACAAAACAAAGCTCAATAAATTTAAAATTGAAATCATACCATGCATCTTCTGTGATCGTAACTGTATGAAACTAGAAATCAATTACACAAAGAAAACGGAAAAACAAACACACGAAGGCTAAATAACATATTACTAGACAATGAATAGATTTACAGTAAAATCAAGGAAGAAATAAAAAGATCCATGAATCAAATTAAAATGAAAACACAATGACCTCCAATCTATTGGATATAGACAAAGCAGTTCTAAGAGAGAGCATCAGAGTCCCACTAATGAGACTCCTGCTCCATTAGAATAGTCCCCACAAAATAACTTGTCTCCTGTAATCATGGCCAGTCCTCTCAGCCAGTCAGCCTGAGGGTCAGTACAGGTCTACATCAAGAAACAAGAAAAATATCTCAATAAACAATCTGACCTAATACCTAAAGGAACAAGGAAAAGAACAAACAGAGCCCAAAGTGAGGAGAAGAAATGAAATAATAAAGATCAGAGCAGAAATAAATAAAATTAAGTCTAGCCCTGGCTGGTTGGAGTATTTTCCCATGCACCAAAAGGTTGTGGGTTTGACTTCTGGTCAGGGCACATACCTAGGTTGTAGGTTCGCTCCCTGATCAGGGTACATATGAGAGGAAACTGATCAATGTTTCTCTCTCACATTAATGTTTCTTTCTTTCTAAAATAATAATAATAATAATAAAAAACAATATCCTTGGGTGAGGAAAAAAAATTATTTAAAAATTGAGTCTAAAATATATTAGGAAAAAAACTCCCCCAAACCAAGAGCTGGTTCTTTGAAAAGATAAACAAAATTAATAAACCTCTAGCCAGACTCATCAAGAGAAAAAAAGAGAGGAACCAAATAAATAAAATCAGAAATGAAAGTGGAGAAATAACAACCAACACCACAGAAATACAAAGGATTATACCAACAAATTAGACAACCTGAAAGAAATAGATAAATTTCTAGAAACATACAGTTTTCCAAGGCTGAATCAGGAAGAAACAAAAAAAATCTGACTAGAATGATAACTGTTAATAAAATCAAATAGTAATAATAAATAAAACTCCCAACAAACAAAAGCCCTGGACAAGATGGCTTTAGAGGTGAATTTTACCAAATATTCAAGAATTAATACCTATCCTTTTCAAACTATTCCAGAAAAAAAAAAAAATTGAAGAGGAAGAAAAGCTCTGAAACTCATTTTATGAGGCCAAAATTACCCTAATATCCAAACCAGACAATGACACTATGAAAAAAGAGAATTATAGGCCAATATCCTTGCTGAACATAGATGCAAAAAATCCTCTACAAAATATTAGCAAACTGAATTCAGCAATACATTACAAAGATCAGCCCTAGCCGGTTTGGCTGAGCAGTTGGAGCGCCGGCCTGCGGTCCAGAGAGACCCAGGTTTGGTTCCTGCTAAGGGCACGTACCTCAGTTGCAGTTTGTCCCCAGCCCTGGTTGGTCGTGCGGGTGGCAGCCACTCAATGTGTCCCTTTCACGTCGATGTTTCTCTCTCTTTTCCTCTCTCTCCCTCCCACTCTATCTGAACAAAAAATGGAAAAATGTCCTCGGGTGAGGATAAAAAAAAAAAAAAAAAATCATTCTCCATGATTAAGTGGGATTTATTCCTAGGATGCAAGGTTGGTTCAATATCCACAAATCAATTAATGTGATACCCCACATAAATAAAATTAAGGTTAAAATATATAAGATTACATTTTCTTTTTTTTTATCCTCACCTGAGGAAAAGCTTCAATATTTTGTTCAGACAGAGTGGGAGGGGGAGAGAGAGAGAGAAACATTGATGTGAAAAGGACATATCGAGTGGCTGCCACCCACACGACCCAACCAGGGCCGGGGACAAACTGCAACTGAGGTACGTTCCCTTAGTGGGAACTGAACCCGGGTCTCTCTGGACCGCAGTCCGACGCTCTAACTGCTGAGCCAAACTGGCCAGGGCTAAAAGTTTTTTCTTTAAGACCAGGAACAATACAAGGATATTCACTTGCACAATTTTTATTCAACATAGTATTGGAAGTCCTAGCCACAGCAATCAGATAAGAAAAAGAAATAGAAGGCATTCAGATGGGAAAGGAAGGAATAAAACTGGCATTTTTTTTGCAGATGACATGATACTACATATAAAGAACCCTACAGATTTCACATAAAAACCTATTAGAATTAACAAATAAATTCAGTAAAGTAGCAGGATACAAAATTAATATTCAGAAATTGGTTGCATTTTTATACACCAATAACAAACTATCAGAAAGAGAAATTAAGAAACAATCCCATTTACAATTGCATCAAAAAGAATAAAATACCTAGGAATATATTTAGCCAAAGAGATAAAAGACCTGTACTTAAAAAGTTATGACATTAAAGAAAGAAATGGAAAAAGATACAAATAAATGGAAGCATATACTGTACTCATAGATAGGAAGAATGAACATCACTAAAATGTCTATAGCACCCAAAGCAATATAAAGATTCAGTGAAATCTTTATCCATAGAATAAAAAAAAAAAAATGATCCTAACATTTATATGGAACCACAGACCCCAAATAGCCAAAGCAATCTTGAGAAAGAAGAACAAAGTTAGATGTATCACACTACCTTATATTCAATTATACACTACAAGGCTATAGTAATCAAAACAGCATGGTATTGCCTGGCTGGTATAGCTCAGTGGATTGAATGTCCTGGTTTGATTTCCAGTCAGGGCACATGTCTGGGTTGCTAGCTTGATCCCCCATTAGGGACCACGCAAGAGGCAGTCAATGGACGTTATCTTTCTCATCAATGTTTCTATCTCTCTCCCTCTCCCTTCCTCTCTCTAAAAAAAAATCAATAAACACATATTTAAAATAATTTTTAAAAGCATGGTATTAGCATAAAAACAGACACATAGATCAGTGTAACACAATTAAGAGCCCAGAAATAAACACATGCTTATATGGTCAACTAATATATGATAAAGAAGACAATGGAGTAGACAATCTATTCAATAAATGGTGTTGGGAAAGCTGGACAGAGAAGTGCAATAAATTGAAACTTTCTTATACCATATACAAGAATAAACTCAAAGTGGATTAAAGACTTAAATGTAAGATCTGAAACCACAAAACTTCCAGAAAAAAACATAGGCAGTAAATTCTTTGACATTGCTCTTTTTTGGATATATCTCCTTGGACAAGAGAAACAAAATAAAAATAAACAAATGGTACTACATCAAACTAAAAAGTTCTTTTTTTTTCCTTTTATTTTTTTTTTCTATCACCATTAGTTCCCCTTTACCCCCCTTCCACCTCTACCCACCTCCCTTTCCCCCATAACCACCACGCTGTTGTTTGTGTCCATGAGCCCTTTTTTGCTCAATCCCTCCACCCAAACTAAAAAGTTTTTGCACAGCAATGGAAACTATCAACAAAATGAAAAGACAATCTCTTGAATGAAAAAAGATGTGCACCATTGATACATCTGATAAAGGGGTTAATATCCAAAATATATAAGGAACTAATATAACTTAACACCAAAAAATACAACAATATGATTAAAAAATGGGCAGAGGACCTGAAGAGATATTTCTTCAAAGAGAGCATTCAGATGGCGAATAGACATATGAAAAGATGCTCAACATCACTATCATCAGGGAAATGTAAATTAAAACCACAATGAGATACCACCTCATACCTGTCAGAATGGCTGTCATCAATAAATCAACAAACAACAAGAGTTGGAGAGGATGTGGAAAAAGGGAAACTTCATGCACTGCTGGTGGAAATGCAAATTGCTGCAGCCACTATGGAAAACAGTATGGAGGGTCCTAAAAAAATTAAAAATAGAACTACCAAGCCCTGGCCAGTAGTTCAGTTGGTGTGGGTTCAATTCTCAGTCAGGGTACATACAAGAATCAACCAATGAATGCATACATGGGTAGAAAAGCAAATCAGTTTCTCTCTCTCTCTTTCTACCCCCCATCAAAAAACAAACAAACAAACAAAAAAAACCTTGTCACCCAACAATTCCATCTCTGTATGTGTATATATATATATATAAATCCAAAACACTAATTCAAAAAGATATATCCACCCACCTATGTTTATTGTAGTATTATTTACAATAGTCAAGACATAGAAGCAATGTAAGTGTCCACTGATAGACAAATAGATAAAAAAAAGATTTGGTACAGATACATAATGGAATATTACTCAGCCATTCAAAAGAATAAAATATTGTAATTTGGGATAATATGGATGGACCTAGAGGGTATTATGCTAAGTGAAATAAGTCAGACAGAGAAAGACAAATATCGGGTGATTTCACTTATATGTGGAGTCCAAAAATAAAAATAAACAAACAAAACAGAAACAAACTCATAGGTGCAGAGAATAAATTGATGGTTGCCAGATTGTGTGTGTGTGGGGGTGAAAGCATTAAGTACAAATTGCCAGTTATAAAAAGTTATGGGGATGTAAAATACAACATAGGAAATATGGTCCATAATTTTGTAATAACTATGTATGGTATCAGATGGGGACTAGATTTATTGGATTGATCATTTTGTAAGTTAGATAAATGTCTAATCACTCTGTTGTACACCTGTACAATATAATATAATATTGTATGTCGACTGTAATTGAAAAAAAATTTTTTTAAGAAAATAGAAAGGGAAAAGGAGAGAAGGTTTAAGAGCCTTCAGATCCGTGCTGTCTGGAGAAGGTGGCCCCTGCTAACTTTGGCCAGTGCTCTGGATTGACAGGGTGCAGGAGAGAGAGGACTGAGGGGGACAGTGAGGTTGTGAAGGGACAGAGATAGCTGAGAGGCGGGGGGTTGGAGAGAGGATTTGCTAGAGAATGAGGAGACTAGCAGGGAGGGGTGTACAGTGAGTGTGGGCTGGAGTGGGGGAGGGGCTTCACTCTCCTAGGGGAAGAGGAGGCCTGAGCCCCAGGCAGGTGTAGGCAGGTGTCTGGATCAGAGGCAGTGTGGGTGTCAGGACTCTGCAGGGGGTGGAGTGGGTGCAGTGGCTGTGTGGCAAGGCTGAGCCAGGGCAGAGGATTTGCTGAGCCAGGTGCACATCCTTCCCTCTTGGCCCTACACTGGGCAACCATCCAACCTCTGATTCCCCAGGCTGGCAGGCTCAGGCTATCTGCCCTGTAGTTTGCCTTTACAACCAGCAGAGGGCAGCCGCTTTCCACAGATGCTCCAGCTTCAACCTACAGCGGGAATGAGGCCAGCCTTAGTGGCCCCACAGCTCATGGTGGGGGGCATGCATAAGGGACTGTCTTGCTGACCAGCCCCAAGCAAACATGTCTCCCCTCCCAATGATTCAGCCTACTTTCTCTCACCTTGTGTCCCCAAACTCCCAGCTCTGAGGTCTGAGATGGGTGCCCTCTGCTGAGAACCACCTATGGAGTCCAGAGAGGTGCAGTGATTTGCCTGAGGTCACAGAGCAAAATCTGAACCTCAACTGGGTCTTCTGCCATGAGCCAGCACCAGGGGAAAGGCTTGGGATGGGGCCACCTCGAAGCACTGAAGTGACCTCATCTGACGGAACACCTGCACAGCAGTGGACACCTGAGGCTCACTTCTGCGCACAAGGACAATTGAGAGGGACTTAGATGCAGCTTAGAAAAGTGTAGCAAACACACACCAAAGCCTCAAACTTTGCAAATCAGAAAGGAATCTTCAATCCATCTAGGAAGACACAGTATGGACACTCAGGTAGGGCCTGTGGGGGTCCTGGGGCCTAATGACAGCAACTCCCTTTGTTGAATGCCCATGACTGTATACTTTGTTTCCAATCCAAGCAAGGGAGGCCTTTTCATTCCTAGTTTCTGAGGAGGAAGCTGAGGCTCAGAGAAGGAAGGGCTGGGTCGTTTGTTTGAGGCTGCCCACTGCCAGGGCAAACAGGGGCAGAGCTGCAGCTATGTTCAGGTCTCTTTCGGTGGAGGTGAGGGCATGTGCTACCAGGGAGCCCACACACAGAAACCTGGGGTGGAGACATGGAGCTACCGTCTCCACATGACCTGCTGTGCCTCCGCTGAGCTCCTGACCCACAGAACTGTGAGCTAGGACAATAAATGTAAAAGGATTGCCCTAAGCACAAAGTTTTGGGGTGGTTTGTTATGCTGCAGTAAATAACTGGAATATTCTCCCTGGACTCTCAGAGCCCTTCAGTGGTTCCCCTCATGATAAACTTCCAACTTTGAATTTCAAGGCATCCTGACCCAGCACTAGTCCCCCTTTCAGACGAGATCAGGTGCATTCAGGGTGGTATGGCTATAGACTAGACCCCCTTTCAGAAATTAGCTCTTGTTCACTCTGCTCATGAGCCAGCCTGAACCTCCTGTCTTCAAAGCCTCATCTACTTCTATCAAGAAGCCATTACTGACCCATCCTACCCTGGCGCTCCCTGTCCACCGGGGACCACCTACACCTTCTCCCTCTGATCCCAGGAGATCCTGACAGCGAGGAAGGGCTTCCCATCCTCTCTGCAGCCTCTGGTTGTCTGTTCTGAGTTGGGGAATAGGGCCAAGCAGACCCCCCAGGACTGGTGGTGGAAAACCCTGCTCCTGCTAGATTTGCCTTCATCTGACTCAACTCCTGCAGGCCCCTCAGAACATCCCAGAGGCCCCTCTTGGCTAATCTAAGGTATCCAATGCTGTTAATGGGAATTAACCACATTTCTTTAAAATGGAAACATTCAGCCCTGGCCAGTTTGGCTCAGCGGTTAGAGCGTCCGCCTACAGTCCTGAGAGACCCGGGTTCGGTTCCGCCAAGGGCATGTACCTCGGTTGCAGTTTGTCCCCGGCCCTGGTTGGGTTGTGTGGGTGGCAGCCACTCGATGTGTCCCTTTCACATCGATGTTTCTCTCTCCCTCCTGCTCTATCTGAAAAAATGGAAAAATGTCCTCGGGTGAGAATAGAAAAAAAAAAAAAAAGAAACATTCAGCTTGTGCAAATTGGTGCTTGCCTCCAGAGCTCAGTTCAGTTGGGGCTGTCTCAGGGAGGCATGGGAGAGGATGAAGGTTGTGTTAAAGATTTGCTGAAGGAGAACAGTACTTTCTGGGGGCAGGGGTCATCACGGCTAAGTAGCCCCTTGCGCCTATGTGCCCCTGGGCTGACACCCTCGTCCGTAGCACTCCTGCCCTAGCCACAGCCCACCCAGCCTGAGGCCTTTCAGTCTTGCCTGGGACGATGTGACAACAGAATCCTGTAGTCATGAGAACAAACCATTTCCCTTTCCCCATTCATTCTCTCTCTCTCAGTCTCTCTCTCTCTCCCTCCCTCCTTTCCTCCCTCCCTCCATCAGAAGGCAGGCCTGGGAGGCCTGTGAGCACCACTGCCAGCGGGGATGTGAGGTCCAAGGTCAGGCAGCAAGGACATAGCGAGCAGGAGAGGTTACACTGCAGGACGCACAGGGCAGGGCGAGGCAGAGGACAGGGTCTTGGTCCTGGGATGGGCGTTTGGAGGAAGTGTGACTCTGGACAGTCAGCTCTCCGCCTGCCCGTGCTCTTCAGGCCAAGCCCTGGAGCTCTGCTTCTGCCCAGGGGAGTCCAGAGCACAGGAGTCCTAGGGCCAGGGCCTGCTCACCCCAGATGCCTGCTCCAGGGTCCCCTTGAACTGTCAGTTGAGCCTCTCAGCCACAAGCAAATCTGTGCAAATTTCTGTTTAAAACAGGCTCCCTGAGGGGGAGGCCGTTGCTTCTTTGTTCAGCCCAAGGTTATAGCAAAGAAACAAAAGGGGTGACTTTTCCTTTCTTCTGTTCTTTCTTTTTCTTGTTGCTGCAGCACAGTTGGTGCCTAGAAAGCTTTTGTGCTCAGCATAGGTGAATGTGAAGCTCAGGGGGTGGTGAGACCTTGGCCACTGATCCCAGCCCCTGCCTAATTGGCCCCTGCAGGAGCTCAGACTGCTAATTGGTCTGTGCCTAGACAATGGGTTTGGGGCTGGCTTGGGGGAGGGGCTTCTTGAAAGATGCTCTTTCTTGCCATTCCGAGTTCCCTTTCCAGGCCTTCCAGAACCCTGCTCCAAATTCAAGTCTCCACTCTGAGCCGTCCTCCTCCAGGAAGACCCCCTTGGGCAACCCCAAGCTTAACCGTCAGTCACTCCTCCTCAGGTTTGTGGGTCAGGGTCCTGCCTCTCCTGGATTCAACTTGAGCTGGCTCCTGTCCTCAGGGACTTCTAGGGCCAGGCACTCAGGGGACTGGTGCAGGGACAAACCCTTGTCCTTGCTTCACAGGCCCTGTTTACTCTCCCGTAAAGAACCTTTTCCCCACTGGTTACCTCCTGCCAGAACCCCCTTGGTTAGAGCTTTGCTGCTCTGAATGCCCCATGCGGGGTGCAAGGAGAGACCTGGCTGGACTCCAGAACCTTGTGTTCTAATCTAGATTCTCTCCACATGTGCTGTGTGACCCTAAGCAAGGCCCCAGCCCTCTCTGTGCCTCTTCATTTGCAAGCTGGGAGATAACCATTTTGGGGGTGTACTCTGGTGTTCTTGCCACAACAAAAAAACAAATGCTTTGGCAACGGGTTTGAGTGAGAAGGTTGCTTTCGCTAAGCCAGGCATACCAGCCCCAGTGGCCTAGGTTAGATGCACCTCCCCTTGAATGTCCCTGTCTGCTTCATCCCCTCCCCATCTTAGTCCTGTGAGCTCTACACTGCTAGCAAGTCTTCCAGGTGCTACTTGCCAGTCTGGTCCAGGCACATACACTTTCTAGGATGTGGGGCTGGATCTCCAAGAGGCCAGAGCCAGGGTCTCAATTCAAAGGAGACAATGGCCACTTGAAGGGATTTCCCCAGAAGCCCTTCCCTCTTCGCTCCTGGTTTTCTGGGCTCAGGGGGCCTGGGCAGAGGCTGGAGGCCCCAGAGAAGGTCCCTGTGACTATGGGCATTTGGGGCCAATGTCTGCAGGCTTGATCTTCTGATCCTCCCTGACCTTGCTCTGGGAACACCTCCACTGGTTGCCAGGCAACACACCCCAACACACCTACCTGCTAGGTTAGCCAACCCATCCTTCCAGAACTGGTGAGTGTGGGGGCAGACTTACAGAGTGGCCGTCAAGGAGTTCTGGGTCAGCCTCAGGGGCCGGAGGGCATGGGGAGCCTGGCTCCGCCATCTTCCTGCTAGCGGTCCTATGCCCCAGGATGGGTCCCCAGGGACTGTTGCTACAACAAGTGCCTTCCTGGCAACAGAGCCCAACCCTGAGCTGGAAGCAAGCAGTCCCAGGAGCCCGTGCCCTTTGCTCCAGGGTGGGGTGGCTGCTATCAGGCTAGACTCATTTCTTGGCCAGAGAACTGCAAGGAGATGCAGGGCTTGGGGGGCTATGGGTCCAGGAGCCCAGTAAAGGGGCTATGCCTGGAAGGGTGTGGCCTTCTGTCCTCCCAGCCCCAGTCTGCACCCTCCCTCCCTACCTTGCCTCTAGCCATGCTGCAGCCTCCCTGTCAGTGCCCCCATCTCCCTTTTCTCTGCTGCTTGGCCATACCTGCCCCTCAGTTCCCCCTCCCCCTTCCCCTCAGTCACCCCTTATTTCTGCTCCTCTCTCTGTTCCTCCATCACCCCTCCCCACCGCAGCAAAGCCCGCTCAGCGCTTGGCTCCTCCTGTACAGTGCAGCATGGCCTAGGGCCCACGCCTGCCCGGGGCCTTCCCATCTCTGCTTTCCTGAGCGTCTGGACAAATTCCTTTCCCTTTAGTTCAGTGGAGACATGGGTGGATGTTTTTAAAAGGAACTCACTGGGAAGCAGAGTGAAAACAAACCCAAACAAGGCAGCCCACCACCTAGAAACGGCTCTGGTCACTAAGGTGGGGCCATCTGCTTTAATGTCCTGGGCCGGGGTTGCAGAGCACCCCTCCTAGGGCGCAGAGGGTTCTGTCTTGCCATTTTTCCAACTGAGGTGGGTCCAGCCTGTCTGTCTCAAGCAAGCTTGGTCCCAAAACCTTTCCTGATAGGCACCCCATCTGCACTGAGCAAGGTGCCTGTGCAGAGCTGGGACTCTAGAGAGAGTTGTTCACCCGTGTAATGAGTGGAGGGATGAATGCTGGAGTCTCTAATGGTGCAGTAATAATCCCTGACTGCAGTCCAGGATAGACAGCTCTACCTGTTTCAGAAGCTCCATCCCTGAGGCACCCACCTCTAGCTATTGGGTGCTAGCTCAGGACTGTGCAAGGGTGTGTGTGGGGGTCTGGGCTCTGTCAGTGTCAAATGGGGACCCTTACTCCTCTCAGTTTGCAGCCCTAATTTTTCACTTAATTCACTTTGAGACCCTGGAGAGTTCACTTTTTCTCACTGGAATTTCTTCCTTTGTATAAAAGGGATGGGGCAGGGGAGCTGGACAGGACAAACCCCACGCTGCTCTGACGGCTCACATCTGAGCTGGCTGGGAGTAGTGGGCCTTGAGTTGCTCAGTGCTGGGTTTGAGTCCCTGCTCTCCTGCTAATTGTCTGTGTGACTTTAGACAGGGCAGTCGCTGGCCTCTCTGAGCTCAAATCCTTGCTCTGTAATATGGAGAGCATGACACACCCATCTCCCGGAGCTGTTGGGGGTTTAATGAGGTTGTGGGTATGAGGCTCCAAGCAGGCTGCCTGGCACACAAGTAGCTCTGAAGATGTTACTCCTCCTCTGTGTGACTCATGAGGACCCTGGAGGGTCTAATATTCCTCTAGGGAAATTAAAATTAGGCTTGTGATAGAGATGGCCATCCTCTCTGGACAGCACCAGCCACCCAGATGGCATCCCAGATGTGGGCTTAAGACCTTCCAGATCTTGCCTCTCAGCGCCCCCCACCCCGGGGAAAATGGCTCTGCTGTGTGTGCCCCTCCTATCCTAAGAGCCTGGGCCGAAGCCTGGGATAAAGGCAAAATCAGACTGGTGCTCTCTCCCAGCCCCGCCTTCAGCCACCCCTCACAGAGAGAGCCCCGGTGCTTAGGCCCGCTGGGTTGCCAATTGATTGAATGTGCTCCCATCCTCGGGCGTGACATGAATTTTTCATCAAAGGCCTGTAGACTTTGGGAAACACAATGAGAAGCCCCATCAATAACGTACCACGCAGAGGCACTGACTGCTCAGCCAGGCCCAGACATAGCTGTCTTCAGGCCCTGCTCTGGCAGGAGGCCGGAGGCCGGAGGCAGCAGGCAGCAGGCAGGAGGGGCACGAGTGAACCCCTCAGGGGTCCTCACTGGACACAGATCAATGGATCTGTTGGATGTTGAGAGGGAGGGGAGCCTATCGGAAGAAGCCCCAGTGGGACCCACTGGGTCTCAGGTGTTTCATCTATAAAATGGGTGCTGAGGAGCCCCCCACCCCTTAAAGTGTGGTAACACACAGCCGAGAGTTACTATGTGAACACTAGTGTTCTCTGTGGGCCTGAGGGACATCCTTTTTCCACGGGGTCCCAGAAAGCAGGGGGGCACTAGGCTGGGTGGAAAGGGAGAGTAGGGGAGCACAGAAATGCCTGGTGACAACAGGGGGCTTTATCCACCGCACTGGCTGTCAAACTCCTCTGTGATCTGGCCCCCCCCACCCGCCAGCCCCCTCCCACACGCCTCCACCCACTTCCTGCAGCCTCAGAAGGTCTCGGAAGAACAGTTCCATCCTGTCTGCCTTCGCAGTTCCTTCGCCAGCAGGACAGAGGCGCCCTCGCGCTGTCCCTGTGATCCCTTCTTCAGCTGGCCTCGGACAAAAGCTTTTCCCACCCTCTTTGGCTAGATGGGATGTTGATTTACTTTTCTGGGTTTCCAGAGTCTGAACTAGGTCAGTGGTAAACAAGTGCTCACCATGGGCAGGAAATGTTCTAAATACTGTGTATGGATCAGTCTAACTTCATCCCCCCAAGTAACTGGGTAAGGCCGCGGGGGAAAGAAGAGGTGAGGGGATTTGTTCCAGTGGGGAAGCTGCTTGCAGAGCCCACACTCCTAAGCCCAGACCCTGGGGCAGGTTCTCCTGTCCTCAGCTGGCCTTTGGGTCGGCAGGGCAGGGCTCATGCTCCCCACTTCCATGCTCACTAGGGCTAGGATCTCCCCTCTGTAGTGCCTGAGGCTCCCCTGTCCCCACTAAGGGAAACTCAGGGTGGGGTACACAGGCTGTGAACGCCCACTGGCTCTCTGCTCTCCCACCTTCGGGGCTCCGGGTGTGGCTCCTGCATGCTGAGGCCATCCCTCCCCGCAAGGCTTCTGGGGTGACACTCAGGACGGGGCAGGAGACTGGGGCTGAGGTGCTCTGTACCATTGATTCTGGCCATGTTGTCAGATCTCTCTGGGCCCTGTCTAGCTGTGGGCCTCCTTCTGTTCCAGCTTGTTTGGGGGCTCATGGGTACCCAGGATTCTGTGTCCCTGTACATGGGCTATCATGGAGGGTCACTTGAAGGCCTACATTTCTGAAACCCTCTCCTGGCAGAAATGCCCCCAGTGGGCCTGGAACATAATGGAGGCCCTAAATCATACCCTGCCCCTTCCATCGCCCGACCCAATCCCGCCCGGGCCCACGCGGGCCCCACGCTGGGACTGTCTGCGGCAGAGCACTCACCCTGACTAACAGCCAGGCTCTCACAGGTGCCCTGGGACGGGCTGGGGGGGTGAGGAGGGACCTCTGTGCCTCTCCAGTTGTTCACTGTCTTAGGCCTTGATGCCTGCCCTTGAGACCCCCGAGACTCTATTAGGGGGCAGCCAGGGTGGCAGGAGGAGCACCACTTCCATCTATGGAGGATGGCGAGCGTTGCCTTTTCCCGGACCCAGGCTAAGGACACTGGGTCCATCCAGCTTTCTCTCCAGCAGCTCCTTGCCCAGGCCCTGTAGTGGGCACTGGGGACACAGATATGAACGAGGGTTAGTTTCCCTGCCTGAGGAGGTTGTGTTCTAGTGGCGGTGGCAGCAGGCACAGCACAGCCTCAGTCAGGCCCCTCGCCACCCTGGCTACAGGCAGGGCTGTAAGGGAGGGCGTTTTAGAGCCGGAATGGGTTTTGAAGGGTGAGTAGAAGTTTGTCAGGTGATCAAAAAAAGTGATGAGGGGTGCATTCTCAGCAGAGGGAAAAGTAGGAGCCAAGTTGTGAGGTGAGAAGCAGCCTGGCACAGTGAGGAGGGGTGGTGGGAGATGAGGTTGGCATGGCTGCAGGGACCAGTCAGAAGGCCTTGAATTCCAGGCCAACACCCAGTAAGGAGCCTGTTATAGTCAGATGAAGTGGGCTGGTCTGAGCTAGATGCTGGCACTAAGCATGACTAGAAGGCTTGGTTACCTTATAAACATACCCAGTCTGGCAGCATAGTCTGTCAGAGCTGGAAGGGGCCAAGATGTTCTGGAGGAAAGAGTGGCCCCCAGAGGAGAGGGATGGGATATTGGCCACCAGGAACCTTGGATGGAGAGATAGCCGCGGTAGGCAACCTTAGGGTGATGCCGTTTCTCAGTTCTTGGAGAGGCTGCCTGCCTTAGCCTCCCGGAGCCACCAGGCCATGCCCACCCTGCCCCAGAGGACTGTCTGAGTCTTGATCCACGTGCCACCCTTCACCTTTGCTGCGTGAGAGAAGCAGACTTGGCAGTGCCTCCTCAGTGCCTCCAGCCCCGTGAATCAATGATGGCACTGTTTTTGGAGCAGGAGCCAGAGCTGAGATCAGAAATGGAGACCTGCTTCTCAGCCCCAGGGGCAGCCAGCCTTCCAGAGGACTGGGGGCTTCCTCTGGGGGCTGAGGCCCTGCCTGGTGGGGTCAGGCTCTGAGGGAGCCTGTATAGCTCCCCAAGGTGAGGGACCAGGGGTGAGGAGGGAGATGAAGGAAGGTGGTCCCACCTTCAGAAGTCCTAGACTGAGGGAGGAGACAGTGCTGGCCCGAGGAGCCCCCGTCTGAGGTGGGAGACCTGGTTCTGTTCTGGGAGTCCCGGTCTGAGGGAGGTGTCATGTCCCCACTCTGAAGCACATCTGAGGAGGAGGCAGGGCCCACATAATCTCAATAAGGACTCATAAAAAGAACAGATGGTCCCAACAAGTGCAAATTAATTGAGCAAAACCTGTGTACATGGGCACTGTGAAATGGTGGGCTGACAGGCAAGGGGTGGGGGCAGGACAGGGGGTGGGAGAAGCTGTAACGAGCACTTATCAATGTCTTGCTGGATCTGCAGCTGGGAGCACAATTATTGACCAAGCCTGTCTATACATTTCCCAGCCATGTCTCCAGAAACCTTAATCACAGGGCCTCATTACCCCTCACACCTCTAGGCATAGGGGACCAGCCTGAGCCAGAGAAGCGGGTGACACTGTGGCTGGCCTATGACAGCTGGGCAGAGCCCCTGCAGCAAGAGATGCCCAGTTGGGATGCCTTGGAGGACACTATTTAGGGTCCTGTTTCCCATGAGTGGAGTGGATGGAGGCTCAGCCTCTAGGCCAACCAAGGGCAAGGGCAGAAGGGACTTTGGAGGTAGGGAACTCAGGGTTTGCATCCCAGTTTTACTAGTTCCTCATGATTCCATGAGCACTTTGCCTCTCTGAGCCTCAGTTTCAACATCTGCACAGTGGGGAGAGGGCTGTGGTAAAGGTGAAGAGGGCAGAGTCTGTCTAGCGCTGAGCATAACACTTGGCACTGGTATGTGTGTAACACATGCCCCTTTCTCTCCTCTGTCACTATGCTTGAAGCTGTTGAGAAAGAAAAAAAGCAGCCCTGCTGGCCGGGAGCTGGCCTGGCAGGCACCGCTGGGCCTCGGTGTTCTGCGGAACAGATCGCACAGCATCCTATAAGGCCATTCTGACCACGATGAAGCAACACAAAGATGTGACCACACCAACAGGCCTGAAAACAGCTGAAACATGAACATTGTCCAAACCACAAAAATGTCCAGACAGCAGCCTTCCTGGGTAGTCTGAGTGTTCCCTGCTGCATCAAGGACAGGCCGGCCTTGCTTCGTTCCCCCTGTCTTCTGGATGAGAGCTGCAATCCCCGCTCAGAATTATGCCTCCCGAGAGCATCAAACCAGAGCAAATCCTGTGTCCTTGAACTCTCCCCACATCACCTAACTCAGCCAAGTCCTTTCTGTCCTTCCCAACATACTCTTCCTGATGGGGGTCCCTTGGCTGCCGCGAGTGAATGGACCCAGCTTGCTTCAGTGACAGGGTGTCTGGTTGTCTTTGGCTGGAGGGAACTGCGATTCTGTCACAGCATCGCCTCTTGGGTGTGCTCTCCAGGCCTGACTTCTAGGCTCTCATTGTACCTCCCCCATGTCATTATTTCTGTGAAGGTAGGGGACACGGCTTCCTATTTATGTCCCTTCCCTGGGCAAGCAGAGAAGATCTCCTAGGGCCACCTGCCAAGTCTCTGGTGAGGGGGAAGGGGCCCAGGCCAGACTTCTGGGCCTCTTGGGATCCAGGAAGGCACAGTAGATGGGGGTGGGACTGGGGTCACAGGGGAGCTGCAGGTGAGGCCCCCCTTCCCTCTGTTTCAGGCTCATCATAGTCCCTGGAAAGGCAGCCCTGGGAGGGCCCATGGAGAGGGAGGGGCCCTCGACTCCAAATGCCCAGGCCTGGTGGGCCTGAAGGCGCAGACCTCTAGGGCTTTCTGTGGGGAGGCTGGTATGGCTGGGCAATACCTTAGGGAGCTTGGGGACAGGGCATGTGTATGTAGGTCCCCATCCCTTGGCATTCACCTATCTGTGTGTCTCCCTGGCCCCATCTAGTTTCTTTTTTAGGGGCGATTACGTCTCCTGCCCCCATCCTCAGTGGCTGGACCCTTCCTAGCTGGTTCACCCCTCCTGCTTCCAGCGCAGGCCACACATTCGCCCCAGACCTGCGTAAGCAGAAACCCCACTCCGTTTCTGCAGGGCTCCAGGCTCACCCTGTGCGGGGGTTTCCACATTCAGCTTCCTGGGCAATGCTTCTAAGTCTGCATGTCCCGCTTTGCTTTGGAGGGCTGGGCCACAGACAGTTGATCCCTCCCAGCCCCTTCTCACCGGGCTTGTCAGCTGGCCTTTTGGGCCATTTTCCCTTCATGACTAACCCTCCCCCATCAATCCTCTTGGGCCCAGGCCCTCACAAATGCCAGTAGCAATGAGGGGAAGGGACTTCATGGGGGTATTCTGTTGCCTGGGGGCACCCTCCCCACCCAGCCTCAGAACGCAAACCCTGATTACCCAGACAGAACTTTTGAACCAAGCCTTTCTCCAGTCCTGCCTCAGGAACACTCCTGGGGTCTGAGCTCCCCTCCAACTTTAAGGTCCAGGCCTCAGGCCCCACTGCTGAGATGGCAGTGCAGTCCTGGCTGGGTAGGGGACTTGGAGAGTTTGGATGGGTAGGGCAGAGACCCAGATATGGTAGAAATGGACTCCCCAAGACAGTGGCTGATGTTTGTCTAATATGAGGACCTTGGAAGGGCTGAGACTGATGGAACCTGGTCTCTGTCCCCTGTCCCCAGTTCCCCGCACTGTCCTCCTCACCCCTGCTGTGAATGATTAGGGCACCAGAGGCCTTTCAAGGCTCACAGAGGCCTCTCTGGGCACCTTGGGGTTTTTGCAGCCAGCCATGGGGTAATGGTTATCATTAGTCCCATTTCACAGCTGAAAAGAGATTCCTGTAGGTTCTGGCTGGGAGCTAAGTGGGAAGCAGATGTCCCCTTTCTGATGAAGATCTGTCATCTCCTCGGGCCATGTGGCTGCTTAGGAAGGGGAATTTTATGCATCCATCAGACTCATTTACTGAGCACCTACTATGTGCTGGGCACCAGGGTGGGGTGGAGAAGAGGACACAAGGCAGAAAGAGTAGAGGAGCAAAGTCCTGGAGTTGGAAGTACCATTAGGGTTGAGTGTGGATAGAATATTCTGGGTTGGGCACAAGCTTTAGACACAGGGGCCATCAGGCTGAGGCGCTCATGGTACCCATGAGGGAGTCATGGAAGGGTTGAGAGCAGGAGCAATGTGCTTTGTGCTTTGAGTAGGTCACCCGGTGGATGTGCCCTAAGGTGGAGGAGGTCAAATGGGCAGGAGGCCCCATCTGAACTGTCAGCTCCTGGACCCTGAGCCAGCTTCTCGAGGGAGCCCCTCTGGCCCTCCACAGGTGCCTCCCACCCACATAAGAAGAAAGTAGAAAGAAGGGGTCTTCACCTTACCTCCCCAAGACTCTCCCAGCTGATGAAGCAGGGCTCAGAGGGGGCTCCCCACCCAACCAGAGGAGGGAAGCTGAGATGCCTTCAGTTTCCCACACTGGTCCTCAGACGGGGTCTAGCTGCCAGGAGCCTTGCCCCTCCTGGCCCTTCCAATCCCTGAGCAGCTATTCAGCCCTCCCCAGAGTCTGCCACGCTGAGGGACATTTGCATATCTGACAGGAAAAACAATTCTGTGCAGAAGCTTAGCGCCATCCGGGCTGCAAAGACCCCTTTGTCTGTTTGAGTAAGAGCTAGCTAAAGGCTGAAGGATAATTAGTCCCCCAAGGGCAACTGCTGCCCCCTTTTTGAAGATTTAAAAGCACACCCACCTATTCAATCTGCTTCTAGCTTCTAGGCCCCCACAGTTCCCTCTTCTCTCTAGCCCCTCTCTGACAGCCCCCTCCTCCCCACAGCCTCTGTCCTGGCTTCACTGAGGAGGGCATGTCAGCCCTTAGCAGGAGCCGATGAATGGGCATTTTATCTGATTAAACTGGGAGTGAACTGGCCTTTCTCTATTATCTTTGGACCTGATTGGATATTTAATACCACATGTAATGTGTGTGAGTGTGTGTGTATGTATGTGTGTGTGTGCGCACGCGTACGCATGGAGTGGGCTTTTCTAGTCCATGTCAGAGGAAATTGGATTGTACTGAAAAGCATTTAATCTGAGCTCAGGAGTCCACCCTAATAGAGTCGCTAAGCTGGGGGAGGGACAGCTCTACCCTTAGCTCTGGACAAGCAGAGCCCCTGGCCTGGCCTGTGTGCTAGAGGGTCCTGCTCTGGCCCTCCTGGGGCTACAGCTCTCCCCGCGGGGTGAGGACTTGCTGGGCCAAGGGCGCATGTCCAGCCACAGCTTGAGCACCCCTTTGAACTCCAGCCTGGCTACCTGGGACCCTAGAATTCCCTTCCACTTCCTGGGCCTGTCATCCTGAAGGTGACAGTGTACCCTTATGCACCTTATGTGAAAGATCTCCCATGGTCACTGGGTCATTAGTGTGCAGACTGAAACTGAGCCAAGTGAGGGGGGCACAGATGGAGACTAGGGCCAGGGGATAGGGAGCTGCTTCCCCATGTCGTCCTTTGTGGAATCTGAGAGTTCTCTGGAGCTGTTAACAAGGTGCATTTGTTAAGGTAGAAGAACAGACCATATTTAATAGTTTGTTAGCTACAGCTTGGTTTATAACTTCATTATTTGGAGTTTAGATATATGATGTGTAGGCCTCTCAAAAGTCTGAGGTAGGCTGGGGAGGGAGCTGAGGTGCAGAACTCCGTTTTGGTGTTTACCAGGGAACTGAGGCAGCCTGCTCATCTGGATAAGCGGGGAAGAGGGTGAATCAAACTCACCAGGCTCTTGACTTCTGAGTCAGGAGGTATGGCCAGGGCAGCTCAGGAGTGGGCACTGGGCTGGTGAGCCCAGACCTGTGTTCTCTTTTGGTATTGCCCCATGGCTCAGGAGGGTTACCGAGCTACCAGCAGTTTCTCTACCTGTAAATGGGGATAATAATTGTGCATTCTTCATCAGATTGGAGCAGGGATAAAATGAGATTATGATTAAAGTCCTGGGAACAGAAAAAGAGCTCAATGAAGATTGATAGATATAATTAGTGTTATTAATAGGAGGGCTAAGCTGGAAGTTTGCAGGCGAGGTGAGCCTTGTTTCCCAGGTTAGCCGATCTCTCCCAGTCACCCCTGGTTCTGCAGTCCCTCCTGCCCTCACCAATGGATAATTTCAGTCCTCAGCAATTTATGGCCTCATCGTCTTGGCTTTATTTACCGAGGGCTGTCCTCCTGCCTGCCCACCCCCCATTTAATCAAGGGGAGAGGAGCAGCAGACGTCCTGCTCAGCAGCAGAGCCAGGAGGGGCCCACCTCCATCTGCCTTGAATGCCTGGAGAGAAGAAGAAATCATCAAGACCAGAGGGGAAGGGTGGGGCACAGGGTGAGTGAGAACGGGACCCCAGGTCTTGTGGCCCCCCCTATACCATGCTTCCTCTTGTTTCTTTCCTCTGACCCAGAGGCACTCATCCATATCTTCTCTGATCCTGTGGGTGCTTGGAGCCAGGCCCTGATTCGGTCAATCCAGTCACACTTGCCTCCTCAGCTCTGTCCTCCTCAGCCAGGAGTTCCTCATCCCTCACCGGAGGGAGGCATTCTCCCTATTTTACAGATAAAGAAACTGAGGGCCAGAGAGGGACCGGTTAGCCTGAGAGCTCTGGGTGGGAGAGAGATGGACACATCTTCACTCACAGACTCAACAAGTCTGTCCACCTTCACGTCTCTTCCACCAGCAAATCAAAGATCCACCATGGTTTTCATACCAACATGGTTGATGATAGGGACATCTGGGGACCACCCCCTGACATCTGTATAGTGTGCCCTGCCTGTCGGGGTTAGGATTAGGTGCACTAACCTCTGTGCTTCCATAATCCCCTGAGCGGACTGCACCCCAGTGCTGGACACACCCTCCTCTACTGATTCCCAAAGGTCTTTCTGCTGAACCTGGCTTCCTGAGGACAGGGACTTTTGCAGGAGGTTATCTCTATGTTATGGTCACCTAGCTTGGAGAAGAGCTTCTGGAGGGGTCAGAGGGGAAGGCCTGGCTGAGCTGTGCTGCTTCCCCTCCCCCCACTCTGGAAGGGCCCCAACAGGAACACGACGACTATTTATAAGCTTCCTGCAAGCGGACAGTCCTTCACAGTTTCTGAGGCACTGCCATCCACTCTCTTTAATCCTCTCTAAAGTCTCAAGATTCAGGTAGGAGGGAGTATTCCCTCCACTTAACAGATGAGATGGGCTCAGAGATAGTTCATCTAAGGTCAGACAGCTCCTGAGTGGTGGGTGGGTGGGACCTCAAACCTGCTACAGTTGCACAGATGAATAGAGGTGTCTACTCAGGATGTCACAGGACTTGGCACATAGCAGATACTCAGAAAGCTGGTCAAATAAATGCATGGGTGCATGTGACAGACTGTGCAGTCAACAAGAAGGAGAAAGGCAGCCAGGGCCTGTGGGGTGGGGGAGCCCTTGAACATTTTTGTTCCCAGTGCCCCCTTCTTGGCTCCTCCAGCACTGCTCATGCGCAGACAAAGCTCTTCTGCCTTCCAGTCCTGGGGTGGCGTCCCCAGCTCCCCGGCCTCCCCAGGCTGTCTTACTTCCCTTGGCCCCTGCAGACTCCTCCCCAGTTAGTCTGGGGCTTTCTCCACGGAAGATTGCCTCTCCTCTCCCGATCTACCCCTAATGTCTGTGGGACCCAGGACAAGAGCATAAATGGAGGCTCCCAACAGCCATCCCCTGGGCCTAGGGGTACAACTCCCTGAAACTATTTGGCCTTTGGGAGAATGGATTTCAGCAGGAGGTCTGCACAGTCTCAGAAGCAGACTCAGTCCATTTGGGCAGGAAATTCTGGGGTCTTGGATACCCAGACAGTGGTCTAGAACTGTGGACTTGGGCCTCTGGGCCACATTTATCTGGCCCTGTGCACCCCTTGCTCTGTGTGTGGGGGAGATGAGGCTGGAGAAAGCCCAGAAAGGACCCCCTAAATCATCTAAGGATGGCACCCCTTTCATCTTGACTAATACCTGGTTCCATGGGCCCTGGGCCTCTTTCCTGGGCCACTTGCCTCTCTGGGTAAATTGGTCAGGAAGACAAGCCCACTCCAGTGGCCAGTGGCTCCCCACAAGGCTCCTGGGATGGGGCAGGTGATGGGGATGCTGTGGGAGTGGGGAGCCCATCAGAGCGTGTGGAGTGGGGGAGGAGGCTGGCCTGCAGGGGGCTTTGCCCAACCACTCACAGGCACACCAAGAGACAATAAATCAACAAACACTTAATCTCTCTGCAAATTGAAAAGGAGCTGAAAATATCTGCTGCACCCTAGCAGCTGAGTTATGAGTCTTCTTTATTAATCTCTTTAGTCCCAGGTGATGGATGGAGGAGGAGGAGGAGAAGGCCCACCAGGGAGGTTCTGGGGACAGGGGAAGGAGGGAGGTGGAAGTGGGTCAGGGCTCTGAGAAGAGCCTTCTGGAGAAGGGGTCAGAGAGGGGAGGCCGGGGGATTTGTGCTTCCTCCCTTTTATTCTGTCTGCAAGGGCCCTATGAATATAGTGACTATTCATAAGCTTCCTGCAAAGTGGACAGTTCTTTGTTGCCACCCACTTTCTTGTTAATCTTCCCCACAGCCTCAGGAGGGGAGGTATTTCTACCACGACAGGCCCAGAGAGGGGGAGTGATCTACCTAAGATTACACAGCTCTTGAGTGTTAGACCTGGGCTCAAACCTGCTAGAGCTACATGGATGAGGTGGGGGGAGGGGTCTGCAGGGGGAGATAACAGGGACACATGTAGGATGAATCCTATTTCTTTCTTTTCACCTTTCTCCCTCCCTCCCTCCCCTTCTTCCTCAAATTCTCGGTAAGTGCCCTCCTCCAGTTCCTGAAGAAAGCGGGGAGAGCAGGGGTGGAGCAGCTCCCCTAATGAGGGTTCTCAGCACAGCCCAGGAGCTGCAACCATTGTAACCTCACAAGACCTATTTTTAGACCCCCCCCCCCTCAGGGCTTACAGTTTAGGGGCTATGATTGCAGGGAGGAGCTGAAGAGGGCTGAGAACCCTCTTGCTTGCAGGAGCTGGGCCCAGGAGGGAGTAGGGGTGTGAGATGGTGCTCCTGTTAGTGAACACATGCCCTTAGGTGGACCTTGCAGCCAGGCGGCCAGAACAGGGATGCTTGCAGAGGTGACTGAAACAGAAGACGGACCTGGCAAAGTGGGACCACAAGCCCTAGGCAGTGGAGTCGGGGTTACAGGAACAGAGGTGTGGAAGCAGGAAGGATCGAGTGATGTGGGGTTTCAGGAATGCATCTGGTGGCCTGTGTGTGGGGTCTGGAGGGGGCACTGAGTCAGGGGCATCTGATTGGAGGCTGTTGAGATGGGCACCAGATGGCTGTGCTTTCTTTGTCTCTGTCTCACTCTTTGTTGTATTTTCTCTTGGACTCTCAGGACCCAGGTGAGCTGCCTCCCAGGTTAGGCTTTGTGTCACTATGGCTGGTGGGAGCCAGCCCCAGGCTCCAGGGCCTTGTGATACCATTACCCTTGGCTGATGTTCCTGCTACTAGTGGCCACCGATGCAGGTAGTGTCCATACTTAAGTGACTACTGCTGGTGCAGCAGGAGACTCCTGCTCAGACTCATCACCTGCCACCAGGTGGTGCCAAGGGAACCGAGACTCAGCCTCAGCTGCACCAGTCTCCAGACCAAATTCTGGGCAGGTGGCCTGGGGCCAGGACCAAGGCTCCAGTCATGGTGCAGGAGCCCAGGGGACTGGGGAACATTTGCTCCAATCTCTGCTGACAGAGGAAAAGACTGGGGCCCAGACAGGGGAAGGGAGTTCAAGGTCACTTGAAGGAAATGATGAGTGCAAGGGACAGTGTGGAGCTGGGCTGGTGAGCAGACCGTGTGTACCCTGTGGGTGCTGAGGGGACAGATTGCAGCAACAATTGAATGGAGCAGGCCTGGGCCAGGGGAGGGCTCACGCTATGGAGGGGGAGCCACGTCCTCATTTACCTGGGACTGTCTTGGTTTTAGCACTGCTTAACCCTTCAGTTCTGGGCAAACAAGGACGTTGGTCACCCTAAGAGCCATGCCAGGCAGACATGCAGGACCAGGCTTATAGGTGTCCCTGCTGCACTGCCAGCCCTTTCGGAAGGCTCCACACCTGTTCCATTTGACCCTGAGAGGCAGGTAGGGCAGGAGAACATCCTGTTATAGATGGAAAACAAGGCTCAGGACACAAAGGGCTCCCAGCCACCTTGGGGGAGGCATGGCAGTGCCTGGGCTGGGAGACCTGTCCTCCTGTGGCCCCAGCCCCACATCCCCTGCTCTGTGACCTGGGGGGAGCCACAGCTCTCTGGTTTTCCTTCCTTGCTTCACCCAGGCAATGAGGCTCTCTTCTCGGGGGATATGAAGTCAACTTACTTAGGAGCAGGTTAATGGGTAGGACAGCTGGGAAAGTGGACATAGAGAAACCAAGGGGTCAGGAATCATTCTGGGGGTTCAGCAGACTCCAGAAAGGAAGAGAAGCAAATGTGTTCTGCTCAGACAGAGGCAGTATGTGGGGACTGGACGGGGTGAGATGGAGGGAGGGGAGAAAGGCTTTCAAAGAAAGAATGAAAGAAGTTATTCCAGTGTGGTAAGGTTGCAGAAATCCCACTGAATCTTCAAACCACCCTTGTTAATTTTTCATCTGCTGGTATGAGGGCTCTCTGGTCTGCCACGGATCTCTGAGTAGCAGAGGAAAGAAGGTGGGGGAAACTGAGGGGGGGGAGAGAGAGAACCCTAAAAAATCAGAAACAGAAACAACATGGTGTTACCTTGGTGAAGATGGCAGCAGGCAGGACCGGAGGGAGGGTGAGTGTGAGAGAGTGAGCGAGTGTGTGAGAGAGTGTGAGTGGATGTGAAGGTGGATGACCAAACCCGAGCAGTGCAGAGACGCGGAGCAGAAGGTTCCTGTGCTGTGGACAGAGCAGCCGGCTGCCGCGGTGAGCGGCCCTTCAGGGTGCTTCTCCCTGCGCCGCGGGAGGTCCCACCATTTTGGAAGATCCTGGGTCTTCCTGGGAGGAGGCAGTGGGAGCGGCTAGGGCCCAGCAACCTGAGCCCACCAGTGCACCTGGCACCATCGGACCAGTGGACACTCTATGTCAACACAGACCAGTGCACAGTAGTGGAGCTCCCAAGGTACTGGTCGCGGAAGCCACAGACAGCCCAGAGCCCAGCACCATCTCCCATAGTAGCAGCCCGATCAGAGTAGAGATATACCCCCAGCAACAGAGGCTGGGGAGCAGATATCCATGCCCAGGCAACAGAAGCACAGACCAGCAGCTGAGACCCATCCCTAAAAACTACAGCAAAAGCTGAGCAGGAGCTGAGCGCCCTATGGGGCAGCAGCACTCCCCAGCCACCAGCCGCGGGACCTGGGGCTCCACAGAGGCCTGTGCAGTCCAGTAGCTCACAAGAGCAGTGGGAGGCTGGAGCACGAGAGAGACTGGTGCGATCCAGCTGCCGGCCCGGGAACTGCAGGGTGCGGGGGCAACAGAGAGGCCTGTGCGACCCAGCAGCCCATAACTTAGGCATAGAGCCGAGTCCCCAAAGGGACTGTGCAATCCAGTTACCTGTGGAACCTGCAGGGTGCCCCCAGAGAGGCCTGTGTGACCCAGCTACGCACAAGATAGGCTTAGAGGATGTGAAAATGGAGGCAGAGTGAGTAGAAGCTATGCAGATGATCTCCCAGGACCAAATGGGAATTACAACTAAAATAAAGACAAATCCTCAGAAAAAAGCAACAGAAAAGCAGCAGGACAGGACCATATAACCAGGGACACTGGTAGGATCTGCGGAGGCATGAGAGGGTGGCAGGCTGGGAGCCCATGGACAGCAGCAGTCTTAGCTGTGAGCAGCGCCCTTGGGGAATAAAGACCAAGCCCACTCCACAGCGCAGAAAGCCAGGACAGAGTGCGAAAACAGCCACAGCCATTCACCTGGGGGCTACCGCAGAGGGAGGGCAGACTGGGCTGGAACTCTGTGGGGACACCTGGGATTTAGAGGGCACTGAATTTTGCTGAGTTGTGGCCACAAAGGACGGTGGCCAGTGTGCTCCTTCCTAGAGCTGTGGGGAAAAGCAGCAGACCCCACCCTCGGAGATTCAGCCTTTCTCAGGTGAGGAAAAAAAATGCAAATTGAGGCTCATTAATGACTAGCATCTATTACACCCTCTTGAAATACTCTTATGCAGAACACCAGGGCTACATTCCAAGGCAGTGAGAAACTGAGACTACTAGCCACCAGGAAAACGCTAGAGGATAACGGAATCTTTCTGGGCTTGAAAATCTACCCAGGAAAGTAAGACTTGATGGTGGTATTTAATGTGGGCCTACCCAGGCTCATCCAAACCCAGAAGAGGGAGCCACAAACAGCAGAACACCAACAGCCATAGGGAAAATTTGGCAGGTTCCAAAACCCACGGAGATAGCCAAAATGGTGAAACAAAGAAACAAATCCCAAATGAAGGAACAAGAGAACTCTATCAAAGATGAGATTAATGAAATGCAGCTAAGCAAATTATCAGAGGTAGAGTTCAGAGCCATGATCTTGAGGAAGCTCAACAGCATGAGTAAGAAAATCAGCACCATGAGTAAAGAAATATAAACACTGAAAACCAACCAAGTGGAAATGAAGAATGACATAGCAGAAACACAGAACACATTGGAAGGCCTAACCAGCAGAGTAGAGGAAGCTGAGGACTTGATCAGTGAATTAGAAGACAAGGTAGAAAAAATCAACCAATCAGAAAACCGAAAGGAAAAAAGCCATTGAAAAACATGAAGACAGCTTAAGAGAACTGTGGGTCAACTGGAAACATGATAACATTTGCATCATAGGAGTCCCCGAAGAGGAAGAAAGTAGGCAAGGGTTAGAAACTATATTTGAAGAAATAGTGACAGAAAACTTTCCTAACTTGGTGAAGGAAGAAGGCATTCAAGTTCAAGAAGGACAGAGAGACTTCCGGTTAAGATGGCGGGTAGGTAAAAGCGGTATCGCGTCCTCCCACAACCACATCAAAGTTACAACTAAACTACAGAACAACCGTCATTCAAAACCGCCTAAAATCAAGCTGATGGAAGTCCTACAACTACGGAATTAAAGCAGCAGCCACATCCAGACTGGTAGGAGAGACGAAGGCACGAGGGGTTGGCCCCACACCCACGTGTGGCGGATAAAAATCAGGAGGACAGCTCGGCTGGGAAGGTCCTTCCTGAGGACTGAGGGGTCCCTGTCCCACACCAGGTGCCCCGCTCAGGGTTCCAGTGCCAGGAAGAGAAGTCCCCATAACTTCTGGCTGGAAAAACCAGCGGGAACTGAGGCTCAGAGAAGCTGACGCAGCTGGAGCCCCAGGCAGCTCCCTAAAGGGCCCGCGCACGGACTTATCGGACTCTCTCCCTCTAAGCTTGGAGGGGAGGCAGCTCGAGGGGCACCAGAGTCATACAGGGAAGAACTGAGCTGTTTGGCACTGGAGCGAGGGCTGGAGAGGGGGCTTTCTCCGGGACAAACATGCTGTCAGAGGCCTTTGTTCCTTTGGTGAGCCCTTCCCTGGGGCGGCAGACAGCCGCCATATCTGGGACTCCAGCAACCTGGCTCACACAGGTAGCCCCGCCCTGCTGACTCCCTGAGGCCCCGCCCCACCCAACTTTCAGGCCCACCCAAGCTGTTGCCACTTGCTTAACCATAGGGTTGGCCAGTCTTGGATTCTGCTTCAGGTTTTCCTAAACAAGCAGCATCTGATCTCAGCTAGCCCCATACCTCTAGTTAAGTAATACACAGAAACAAACACAGGAAGGCAGCCAAAATGAGGAGGCAAAGAAACACTTCCCAAATAAAAGAACAGAACAAAGCCCCAAGAAAAGAACTAAGCGAAATGGAGATAAGCAACCTAACAGATGCTGAGTTCAAAATATTGCTAATAAGGACGCTCAATGAACTTAGTGAGAACCTCAGTGAACTTAGTGAGGGCCTCAACAGCATAAAAAAGGACCAGTCAGAAATGATAGGTGCACAGTAGAAATGAAGGGGGCATTAACTGAAATAAAGAATAATTTACACAGATTCAATAGTAGAGTACGTAAATCCAAGAAGCAAACCATCGATTTGGAATATAAGGAAGCAAAAAACGCCCAATCAGAACAGCAAAAAGAAAAAAGAATCCAAAAAAATGAGGATAGTGTAAGGAGCCTCTGGAACAACTTCAAGCGTGCCAATATTCGCATTTTGGGGGTGCCAGAAGGAGAAGAGAGAGAACAAGAAATCAAAAACCTGTTTGAAACAAAATGGCAGAAAACTTTCCTAACTTGGTGAAGGGAACAGACATACAAGTCCAGGAAGCACAGAGAGTCCCAAAGAAGATGAACCCCAAGAGGCCCACACCAAGACACATCATCATCAAAATGCAAAAGGTTCAGGACAAAGAGAGAATCTTAAAAGCAGCAAGAGAAAAGCAGTTAGTTACCTACTACTTATGGGAATAAGGCTATCAGCTGATTTCTCAAAAGAAACTTTGCAGGCCAGAAGGGAGCGGCAAGAAATATTCAGAGTGATGAAAAGCAAGAACCTACAACCAAGATTACTCTATCTTGCAAAGCTGTCATTTAGAATCGATGGCCATATAAAGAGTTTCCCAGACAAGGAAAAGTTAAAGGAGTTCATCACCACCAAACCGTTATTATATGAAATGATGAAGGGTCTTTTTGAAGAAAAAGATAAAATATATGAACAAACAAAATGGCAATGAATACATATCTATCGACAGTGGAATCTACAAACAAAATGAACAAGCAGAACAGAAACATTCTCATAGATACAGAGAACATTTTGCTGGTTGCCAGATGGGAGGGGAGTTGGGGGAATGGGTAAAAAAGGTGAAGGGATTAAGAAGTACAAATTCATTGCTAGACTGACAAACCTCAAAGGGAAAGGGGTTGGGGGGGTGGGAAGAAATAAACCAAAGAACTTATATGCATAACCAATGGACACAGACAACCGTGTGGGAAAAGGCGGGAGGGGGACAGGAGTGGGGAGGAGGGGGTCAATGGGAGAAAAATGAGGAACATCTGTAATACATTCAACAATAAAGATTTAAAAATAAAAGAAAGAAAATGGGCAGAGGAACCATATAGACACCTCTCTAAACAGGACATACAAATGGCTAAGAGACATATAAAGAAATGCTCATCATCACTAATCATCAGAGAGATGCAAATTAAAACAACAATGAGGTATCACCTCACACCTGTCAGAATGGTCGCCAGCAACAAATCATCAAACAACAAGTGTTGGCGAGGGTGTGGAGAAAAGGGGACTCTAGTACACTGCTGGTGGGAATGCAGACTGGTGCAGCCACTATGGAAAACAATATGGTGTTACCTCAAAAAATTAAAAATTGAACTGCCATTTGACCCAGTGATCCCACTTCTAGGAATATACTGTAAGAAGCCTGAAACACCAATCAGAAAGAATATATGTACCCCCATGTTCATAGCAGCACTATCTACAATAGCTAAGATCTGGAAACAGCCCAAATGTCCATCAGTAGATGAATGGATAAGAAAGCTGTGGTACATATACACAATGGAGTACTATGCAGCTGTAAGAAAGGAAGATTTCTTATCTTTTGAGATAACATGGAGAGATCTGGGAAGTATTACCCTAAGTGAAACAAGCCAAATAGCGAAAGACAAGTACCATATGATCTCACTTATTTGTGGAATATAATGAACATAACAGTCTGAGGAATGGGGTAGTCCCAGAGATGTGGAAATGGGGTACAGACTGACAATCCCCAGAAGAGGGGGTGGTGGGGATAGATAAACCACATAACTTATATGCATGTATGCATGAACAATGGGCATGGACAACAAAGCTGGGGATGGGGGCGGGGTGGTAAGGGGGGAATCAGTGGGGGAAAACGAAACACTGTAACAAAAATTAATTAAAAAATAAAAAATCAGAAAGAAATAGAGATAACTACAGAAAGACAGAAGCAGGGAGAGACAGAAATAGAGAGGGTCAGTGAAGAAGTGGGGAGGAAGCTAGAGAAAGGAGGGAAAGATCCTGTGCTGGAATTTCTGTGCTGGAAACAATACAACACACACTTCTTGAATAGCAACTGAGTAGTTCTGTCTCTGTTTATGCAGCCTTCTTCTCTAGGAAGCCTTCCTTGCTCCTTTCTTTACTGAGGGTTCACCAGGTGTGCCCAACAATGCTGGGTAGGTGTGCCACGTAAGAAGATGCATTGTCTCGGTCATGCCCCTTTGCCATTCATCCCTCACCAAATATTTATTGGGCTCCTGCTCTGCGTCACTGTTATCTCCTTTCTTCCAGGCTCTGGCTCAACTCCTGCTGGCTGAAGAACTTCCAGAACTCAGGGCCTTGGCCTCTTTGCTTGGGCCTTTCCCTGTCCTAGGTCCTTGTACAGCTGGACCCAGCTGGGCACCTGGCAGGAGGTGGGAGTTTCTGTTTTCTGGCTGGTTGGAGGATTGCTGATGTGGCTGCGGAGGACTCAGGTGTTTTGTGTGTGTGTGTGTGTGTGTGTGTGTGTGTTTATCCTTACCTGAGGACATTTTTGCATTTATCCTCAGACAGAGTGGGAGGGAGAGAGGGGGAAGAGAGAGAGAGAAACATCCATGTGAGAGAGACACATCGACTGGTTGCCACTCACACAACCCCAACCAGGGCCAGGGACAAACTGCAATCGAGGTACATGCCCTTAGTGGGAACCGAACCCAGGCCTCTCTGGTCCGCGGGCTGACGCTCTAACTGCTGAGTCAAACTGGCCAGGGCAGGACTCAGGTGTTTTATAAGCCCTGTGTGAACAGAACCAGGCCTGTCTGCACACAGCAGAGAGCCCCTCGTCTTACCTGCTCCCTCCTGGTGTGTGTGTGGGAGGGGATATTGCCTGGCTCAGCATGTGGTGGGCTTGGGGGGTTGTCACGTTCAGGATGACTCTCATTCTTCACACCACTTAAAGCCCACCTCTTTCAAAAGACGTCCTGGGATGCTCAGAAGGGTGGCAAAAGTTTCTTTGAGCCCTGCCTCATCCTACACTTGATTCAAGATCACACCCATGGGACCCTGACTCCAGTGGTCCACTCAGCATGACACAATGGCACTTGAATGGCCTGTGTCAAAACCAAGTGTCCTGGATGAAGAGAGCCCGAGATGGAAGAATTGCCTGGATTGCAACCCTAGAAGGAAGAGGATCCCGTGGATACTAAGGGGAGGGCACCCCAGTAGGGCTTGGTGTGGGGACAGGACTGGCAGGCCTGGGGCAGCAGAGCGCATCATAGCACCCTCCCTAAAGAGGGGGCACAGCCTGTATCTCCTCTGCTCCCTTCTCCACCCCAGCTGCTTCTTTCTCCAGAAAATGTTTAATTTCCTATTCAGCCGCAGTGGGAATTGGAGGAGAAATTATTTCTTGGGCTCTGCAGAGTGTGCTACAAGATTAGACATAGACACGCACATCCTGGGAATTAGGTGATGCCGAGAGGATCACCGCCCAGAAAGAGTGGCCGAGAGTCCAGGGAGGAGGTTTAGCCATTTGCTCACCTCATTGCCCTGTCATTGGGGCTCACTGTATACCCTGAGGCTCTGCTGCTGGTGACTACTCTCTGACCGCACGTTCAGAGTCACACCACTTATGACCATGCCATTGCCTCCAGATATGTTTGAGCGCTAATCAGATATCTTATACTGCTCCATGACCCTGTCTGCAGCTTACATGCCATGTTCTTTGCTCATTGCTGTGTTCTATGGCTGCCCTTCCTGTAACAGTGCTGTGTGGTAGCATTGGGTGGCTTGGGTCTATCGCTCTGCAGCTGTGCTCGCTGCTCCCCAATTACGATTACGCTCTCTTGCTTGTCACTGTGTCTCTTGGTTGTGTGAGCTCATCTGCTACTAAGTAATTCTGTTTTGTGGAAATGGAGCAGTGACCCACTGCTACATAATTGCTGTCAATTGTTAGGGACCTGTACACTATTGCTACCCATCCAAGTTCTACTGCTCGTGACTGTGCTCTGCCGGCTGTGTGAATGTTTCTCTGGGTCCACCTTTGGTCCTTCCAGTCTCTGGCTACTTAAGAGCTGGAGCTGGGGGCTGGATCTTCAACGAGGACTGAGGGTCAGGAGGAGAGAGGGGAGGGGGAGAGGGGAGAGAGGGTACATGAAATGGAGCCAAGAGGCAGGAACTGGAGAGTACAGGATAGGGGCCTGTGACAGGCTGGAATGGCCACGAGAGAGGGGCAGGCTCACTGCCCTGAATACTATGTGTCTGAGGCACCCAGTGGTGTCAGACGGCTGAAGGGTCCAAGGCTGGGTATCCAGGCCTCTGGTATTCACTTGGCTATATACAAGGCAACGTAGGGTCAGGAGCCTTGGGCAGGGATGTCCCACCTCATCCTCACTGCCATCTTTTGTAAAATTAGGAGCTCAGACTAGATGTTCTCTATGGTTCTTTCTGGTATACTTCCTGTCTAGCCAGGGGTTCTATCACATGGCCCAGTAAACGTTTACCTACCCTTGTGTTGGGCCAGGCCTGGACTGGGCCCTGGAGCCAGTGTGCTTTTAGTTCAAAGGCTGAATGGTGGTGGCTGAGTGGATCTAACCCCACAGCAAACCAGGGAGAGCAGCCAGTGCTTGTGGCCTTGCCAGGACCCCAGCAGGGGGAGGTGAGAGGGACCAGCCAAGTGCTGGGTGTGCTGGGTGGTGTTCAGAGAGGATGTGCTTTAGTTCTCCATCTAGACCCACTCACAACACCTCTGACAATCTGTGGGTATGGGGCAGCCCTGAGCCCCTTGTTTGCACTCAGAACCTCACAGAATCCATTTTAGTGCCCTTGGGCCACTTGTTTCTCCTCCTCCCATCTGTTACTCTCAATGCTTACTCAACCTCTTGCTTAAAAACAATTCTTCCTCATGGCTAACCTTGACTTCTCAAGATGCAGTCTTGTTCCATCTCTCATGACTTAACACTTAAGAGAAATCAAGGCTAAGTGCAGGCATTGGTTTCTCTATGCTGTCCCAAGACAAGGTCCGCATCTGTATTCCAACCCAGCTGATGCCTAAGCTGGAAGGTCAGGCCACAGAACTGATTTTCCGAGGGGCAGCGGTGAGAGGAAGGCTGTTAGTGGAGAGGGGCAGATCCCAATAGGCGAAAGCCCAGGACTTCCCTCTTAGCCCGTGGCCTTGGCTCAGGCCTTTTCTCAGGATCTTCTGGAGCAACATTCCCCATGTAGAGGGAGGGAGGGAGCCACACCTGAATTCGCCCACGGTCATTGGGGCAGTACCTCAGTCAGGGACTTTGACTGGACTGCCTTTTCGGTGGCCTGCACTTCAGCTCTCTGCAGCAAGGGGCTAGAACCCAGCACTGACCCCTCACCAAATTAAGACACCACCTTGGCCACCTTCACCAACCCTTTTCCAGCATCTGGCCAGTTGGCAACAAACAGGAAGCCATGCTGGCTGTCACGATCAAGGACACAGAATCTGACCAAAGACAGTGACCTCTTTTCTTCCATGCTTGATTTCCTCTTTTAGAAGCTAAAACTAATCTCTCAGGGGGCTTCCCATTGCCCAGTGGACATGCTCCTGAGGAAGTTCTGAGTTGGTGACTAGTTGAATAAATGAAACTAGCTCATATAAGTGTTGCAAGGTTTGTTTTGAAGTAAATCATATGGATGTTTGATTCAAAAGATAAATAAACTGTAAAATGAAGAATCCACTTAGATTTGGGGTGACTCACTCACGGAGTGCACCTAAGGGAGGTCTACTTGCCACCTGAGCAGTGAACCAGATCCACAAGGGCAGTCAAGCCTCTTCCAAAGCGCCCCCATCACTGTTCCAGCCCTCCCACCCTGGGGCAGGGAAGACACTCACCATTTCACGGGACGTCCGGGGACTGTGAGGCTCTTCCTCTGCTTCCTGACGGGTGGATGTGCTGGAGTTCATCGTGGAGCTCACTGTGGCCTTGGACAAGGACTCATGGCTGAAACTCAGCTTTTCATCTAAGATCTGAGGGTCCAGGATGGGCAGAGCTTTGCTGTTGTTTGGTGTTAAGAAGTTTTCTGGCCTCTGGGAAGAGAAGGTACAAAAAATTTCTCTGTGCTTCTCTGCCATAAATGTAACTTCCGTACCCCAGACCTTTCCTCCTCGTGGCTCAGGAGGCCCTGCATGTCTGGCCCCCGTCTGCTTCCTGCCCTTTTGCTCACCGGGCCTTAACCACACTGCCCTTGATGTTTCTCTAACAAGCCAAGCTCTTTCCCGCCTCTAGGCCTTTGCATTTGCTGTTCTCCTACCTGGAAAGCCTCACGGGTCTTTACGTGGCTGGTCCCTTCTCCTCACTCAGGTGTCAGCCCACATGTGATTTTCTTAGAGAGGCTCTGCTCTTCAAGATAGAGGCCCATCCTGTCTAAAGTAACCCCTCCTCCAATATATGCTCTCTTCACATTATACCATTTACTGTGTTCATAGTACTTTACCAGAAACTTAACTTTAAAAAATGTGTTTAGTTGTTTACTGCCGGCCTCCCTCCTCCAATCCCTACATTAGACTGTAAGTTATATGTGAGCAAGGGCCTTGTTTATCCCTCACGGCAGCCTCATTGTAGGTATTCAATAAATACTTTTGAAATAATAAACGGTGCCATCTATGACTTCCATACTCAATGCAGTAACAATAGTTTCTAAAATCTCCACACTCCTGTGACACTCTTTGCTGTGTAGACTTATTTTCCATTCCATCTCCTTTGTCATTCTTTCCCCGAATCATCACCCATCAAACAATCTCTCTCTCTCCCCACCCCCTCTGAGGTCCTCTTTTTCCTTCCATGTCTTGTTTCCTGCTCTCCTCCTCCCTTGGCACAACTTTCACTCTCATCTCTGCTTGTCTAGAATTTGACCCCACTCAAATACCAGCCCTTCCAGGAAGCCGAATGGCATGTGCCCACACCGGCTCAAAGCTGCTCTGGGCTCTTCCAGCCCAGCCCCTGGCTCTCTCTGCTCACATTGGTCTCTGACTCCAAGCTTGTTTGCCATTTTTGTTTTCTAACAAAACTTTGAGTTCCTTGGACTCAGGCATATGTCTTATGCTCTCTCTGGGGAGATGTTACTTTAAAGCTCTGTTGAAAATCCATAGTTAGCCCTAAAAAGTGCGCATTGTTCAACTAATTAGGCAGTATCAAGGTTGTAGGGATCTCAAAGGTGACCCATTTCTACCCTACACCAGCTTATGGAATTCTGTCTTGGCCACACAGCAGACAAATATGCCACAGTCTGGAGTGTTGTTCTAGAAGCAAATAGAAGAATGAGCACAGTGCCAACCAGGACAGATGTGTTCAGGGTTAGAAGTGTTTAAATATCTAAACCTGAACAGAGTGAGAATTGGATACTCTATATGAAAACCCACACATATGGATCAGATGAATTCAGACAGGAATCCTTCACTTTACCACTGGGATCCTTTAAATAATGATCTTTATGCCCTTTAAAATTAAAATTTGGTGTGCGGAATTCATGAACACGAAGCCTTTTCAGTTTTATGTAGATAGAGTAAAGGATAACCACATAAGTACAGAGGTATGCAGTCCAGTCTGCCCCCCACCCCACATCAAAGAATACAAGGACAGATAATTCCAAAGAGAAAGCAGTTATATGGGAAGAAAGAAGTGTGGGCGACGTTGGGGCTGATTATAGCACCAACTGCATGTCAACATCAAGACTTCTAGAACTGCTTTGTCCCTGGGCATTAGGCCTGGCTCTCTCTCTCACCTGCTCCTCTCAGTACCCATGGTGCAGGGAGGGCAAGAGTCACTTGGAGGCTCCTCATGAACATGCCCAGTGCCTCAATGCAGCATCTAAGTCAGATGGTTTGGGATTTTTGGTTGTCTGTTTTATATAGGAAAAAGTACCATATCTCTCTCCTGTTCAAAACAGCTGAACACCAGATTGGTTGCAGAGGAGAACAGAATGCATATTGGATGGATGGATGAATGGATGTAAGAGAGAATGAAGGAAGGAGTAACCACTCAGGATAAAGAGTAACTCCCCATTGACAAAGTGGCTCCTGGGGCTGGGGTGAGATGCTGATTCAAGACCCATAATGACATTTCTCCTCATTTCCAGGCAGCAAGCCAATTTTGATGTCCTGGATTTCATAGGCTGCCATCTAATCCAGTTAGAGGAGGAAGTAGAATAATGAAATCAAGGGAAAGGTCTCCAGAGGTGCCCTATCAGTTCTGAAAGCAGGGACACAATGCTGAGGAGGTCCCTCCCCCAAAGGCTGTCTCCCTGACATCCACCCTCTGTGGCCCCAGCACCAGCTGGGTCAACCCAGTGACTTAGAGCTGACATGGACTGAGCTCTTGACCGGAGCTGGGCAGTCACCAGGTACTTTTATGTGGATTCTGAAATTTATTATGTATAATTTATTTAATTCCATCACAAAGATAAAATAAAAACGAGGCTAACTCCAATCCAGTACCTTTACCTCATCAGTCTCTGGTAGGTGAGGTGTGTTCTGAAAAGGAGGGGAGGACACGCAGAACATCTGTGGACTTGCCTATTCTGCCTATTCCACTCCCTTCTGCCCCACTGCTCTTCCGCAGCCCCTGCCAGAGTCAGTGGTTCTGCTCTGCTCCGCCGGCTCCACAGCTTGTCCTGGACTGTGTGTTGCTCCCACAGCTGTTTCATGCCAGCACCTCTCCACCCCCCACCTCCGCAGGTCTGCTGCCCACATTTCCAATCAACTTTGCCAGGATCTATTGTGGTCTAGGAGTTGGGGACAAGGTGGGTGGGTAACGTCTACAGAAAAATCTTTAGCCCCCCACATAGTATGGGCCCCCCCAGGGAGGTAAGGGGCACCAGGAAGACCGCAGTGCCTCACAAAGGGCCTACCTTCTCCTAACAGTCCCTCACCTCTCCAGATGCCTCAGCTTCAACCCGCCCTATTCCGGGGAGGGGAGTGTGCCCTCCCCTCCTTGGTCCTCCTGGGAAAGGAGCTGGTTTCAGACCAAAGGGAGGAGCCAGGCTGCTGGAAGTGGTGGGTCAGGGCGGAGGATTGGGGGAGGGGCAATGCTTAAGTAGGGATGGGGAGAGGTGAAGCCTTGGTGGCTAACTCCCCCTGTTCAGGCCCAGTCTTACCTGGCTCTCCCCCTTTCCTCTGGGTGAGGGTGGGCGTGGGGGCTGCTAGCCCACCCCGCAAGCCTGCTCACTTGTTTTCTACTTGGCAGGTCATACCCTGCCTACTGAGGCAGCTTGGGGCTGACAAGTGGCCTGTCGCTTTGTAGCTCCATGGCTGCAGCACATCCTGCTTCATTAGGGCTGTAGTTAGAGACTTACCCTGAAAGCTCAAAGGGATGCGTAGCCATGCACTGGCTCAGACTCCCAGCCCAGCCTGCTTCTCGTGCTGCCGCAGCAGCTGCTCCACACCACGTGAGTGCCGAGGCGGGGAGAAGACGCTCCTTCCCGAAGCCTCCCAGCCCTCACGTTGCCTGCAAGAGGCTCTGTTGAATCAGACCAGGCCAAGAGCATCACAAGCTCAAGGCTTTGTGGGTCACCTGTTATCCCCTCCTCCACTTACATGTTCTGCTTCTCTCCTTCCTACTCCATCCCCCAGATCCCTGATCATGCAAAATGCAACAGTTCCAGCTTGCACTGGCAATTACAGACCCGCCAGTTTACGCCTGCTGTCCTTTGGTGCTGAAAAGTGTCCTCCTACCGGACTGTTTGCCTCTCGCACGGCCTTGAGCTTTCCTGCTGGAGTGCACTGCTCTTAATTCAATTAGCTGGTCCTGAACCCTCCCCAGGGAGCCCGAAGCGGAAACTGACAAATTCTGTTTAACAAAGACATTTGTCCCCGCCCTGCCAGCTTTGGGCTCTGCTGGTCTGAATCCCCCCACCTCCCTCTCATTATCTATCTAACAAAGTGCATCTCAAGAAATCTGCTTCCAATCGCTAGTAATTCAGGGGGCCTGATGCAATTTTCTCCCTGATAAGGGTGTCTCGCCCGCTGGCAAGCGCCATAATGAGTCCTGTACAGTGGCTCCCCATCAGTCACTGCTTTGTCATTTCCTGTTGCCAAAGTTGTGGGTTCTTATCTCTTCAGCTGAAGGCAAGGCTCAGACTACAGGCGGCTGCCTCCCGTGCTGCCTCCCCTGCGTGGTTTGCAGCTGCGAAGGGTTTAAAGCCGAGTCTGTTGGCCAACCAAGAAAGGCCCAAGTGTTAATCCTCACTGGGGCCATGATTCATTTTTCAGAAAATGATGTCAGAAAATTAATCTAAAATCGAGTTGTGGGATCAGGGGAGGGGAGCCAGTGATAAGGATTTAAAAAAAATTCTGGCAGGGATTTTAATATTAAATAAAACCCCATCTATGACTCAATGAATAGGCTGTGGGCTCATTCTTGTAAGCCTGAAATCTGGTCTTTCTGCATTTAATCTTTGTCCTTGCATTCCCCCTATTTAAATCTAGAGAGACTTTCCCAACATACAGGTAAGATCATATCCTGTTACTGCTCAAAGACTTTCCTTAGCTTCCCATCATTTTATGACAAAGTCTAAACCCTGTATCCTGGCACCCAGACCCTCCAAAACCCTGGCCCCAACTAACTCTCCAGTATCACTGCCCAACAGCCTCCCTGTGTCCCATATACTCTGGAAACTGCCATTCTCCGTAGCTTTGCTCTTGTGGTTCCCCTACCTGAGGCATCTTGCCTCGCCAATTTCCAAGCCACTCTTTGAGACAGAGCTTACCAAAGCTTCTCGATGACTCTGGCCTGACTTTTGGTTGCTCAATGCATCTACCTCAACTAGAACAATTAGCAAGACAGGTGTTGATGATCTATGGGGGTGCTTTACTGCTTAGCACAGGTTAGGGGTCTAATAAATGGTTAACGAATTCATGCCTGAATGACCTTGGCTGGACCAAGGGTGCATCTGGTTTGGCTTAAGGGAGGCCTAGGCTATGGTAGTCTGACTATGACACGGGGAGAAACCCACATGCATACCCCACGTTCTGAGAAGTTTGGTCTGGAAGCTTTTGCTCTGTCTCTCTTCCTTCCCTCCCCCTTCTTCAATCTACTAATTATGCATTGAGCTCGTGGGAGAGCAGAGCAGGTCAGTTTCCCTAGCCCTCCTTGCATCCTGACGCAACATACCCCATCTGTGGGCTGGGAGTCACAGGCTCACACTCTCAAAGCAACACAGGGTCTTATGGTTGGTGAGTCATTTGGATAAGCCTGTAGTATGACTCTTGTTCCATCTCTGCTCACCCAGGTCTGGGAGCTCAGGGGCCACAATGTGTTCAAGGCCAGGAAGCAGGTCTTCACTCTCTTCATTTCCTCTACAGCCCCCAGCTCAGGACAGGGTACACTGGGGACTTTAGCGAGTCTGGTCTCTGGAGAGATGATTTTCTTGTCTCTTCTCCATTTCTTCATTTCCCGAAAAATTGCTGTGAGAACAATGTGGTGCTGGTGACATTTATCTTCAGCCCTTGACAAGGCCTACCGATGCCCTCATGGATGTGAATCTGGTAGTGGCTGTCATGAGGAGTGGGCACCAAGTGATGGGTGAGCAGGCTCTACTGTCTTCCTCCCTCAGGGCCCCTGTCCTCCATCCCGATGAGTTCAGCATGTCTGTCAGCAACCTGGGTGAACAGTAAGCACTCTCCTCCCTAGTGTCTGCAGGACACTGCACTGGGCACTCACATGCTCCTTCACTCAGTTTTCACTACATTCCTGTCTGGTAGGAGCCACATTCCTCTTCTTTAGTTGAGAAAAGTGAAATCTAAGATCAAGTAGAAGAGCCAGGATTCAAACCCAGATCGAAGGATGCACACTTTTAGGGTATGTCACAGCACTGACAGTGTCCTGACCATACCTGCAGATGACCTAAATGTTGGGGTAGGGATGGAGGTGGGGCTATGAATGTGATGCATGATAAAATTGAGGTGCAGAATGATCTCAAGCCCAGACAATGGGCTGAGATGAAGAAGGAGAAATATTACAGGGAAGAGAATCCCTGACTAAGTTCAAAACAGAGCAGCAGAAGTTCAAGGTGAAGATGTCCTGCCTGACAACGGCTCCCATGCCAGATTGGACCCACAGGTTTTAAATGGACCCTTGCAGCCTTGGTTACTGACAGAATTAAGTAAATGGTAGACTTTGGCTGCACCAAAGGGGAGAATGTGTTTGGAGAAAGGTGGTAATGGTTCTATTCTATCCTCCAATGTTGATCCAGACCCACAGTTTTGGGAGAGTTTTCAGAGGAGTCTTGTCAAGAAAAGATAAGCAGGAAGATGAGAAGCAGAAACCAGACATGACAAAGATCAGTCAGAGGAAGGAAAGCTGATCAGGCTGGAGGTGATATAACCAGTGTGCAGGCAGCAGCAGAGTTGATGTGGGCATGGGAGCTGACTTCTCTGGAGCTGGGTCAGGGGGAGAAAATTTGGAGAGAGACAGAAGGAAGAGGTTTACAAGGAAGCTACAGAGGCTGGAGAGGGTTCCTGAGAGGTAATGAGCTTCCTGCCACAAGAAGTGAGCGAGCGGAGTCTGTAGAACCCTGTGTTTTGGAGGAAGTGTCAAATTCCCTCCCTGAGGTAGGGAGCATGGGGTGAGGAGCTGTATGATAACCAAGAGACTGTGGGGGACCAATATTTGTTCCCAAGGCATGGAACACTACTTGGAGGGATTCAGGCAGAGTGACAAGCAGGCAGGGGCCTCTTATGGTGCGACGGCGAGCCCTGCCCAGCACTGAGCGTCTGTGGGCCAAGGCAAGTCTGGCCCTGGAAAAGCATGGGCTCTCACCTCTTACCATCCCCAGCTTCCTTTGGGTTGACTTGGGCCTAGAATATGAGCACGTAGAAGAAAGAGTACCAGTGAACTGGGGGAGGAATAGGCCTATTCCTGTTTTCTGCCATCTGGCCTGGGAGAGCGAGAGGACAGGGAACGATAGGGTTCTGGCGGAAGGAAAGACAGGCAGGGATGCTGTGAGGCTGTGGCAGGGGAAAGGGCCTCTTTCTCTCCATCCATTATTGTCCTTATGTTAGTTTGTTCAGAGCTGGAGTCTGGGGATGAGGGCAGAACCAGCCAAGGAGGTGCTGTGTGGTCCTAGACACGGCCTTCCAGACCGCTGTGCTCGTGGGGAAAGGGAGGCAGGCTTGTGTTGGGGCTTCTCGGAGAACCAGCCTATGGCTGTCATGGGTGCTTTTAAAAAAATTAATGAAAATTGACCAATCAAAACCTATGTCCTGCTCTCCCCCTCCCTTTTGCTAAATAGCCACTTGTTCCCACTTTGGGCAGGTCTCCAGAGAGAGTTTTGTAACCGGTGATTTGAATTAAAACACCAGGGCAGCATGGTAGCAAAGCCTCACGTACTCCTTTCTGTGAGGGCAACAGGGAGGGGAAGGCCGGATGGACTGTGAGAACCTTCCACAAAGGGGTGGCAGCAGAGTCTACCTCCTTTCCTCAAATGCACCGTCCCTGTGCCAAAATCAAAGGAAGCCAGTAAGTCCTGCCAGCATCTCTCAGGGCTGTAGGCTAAGGAGGGTGTGACCACCCATCCAAGAGGCCCTACCTCTGCCTGGTGCTCTGGCACCCTTGCTTAGGCAAGACTCTGGATCCCAAACCCAAGCCCTAAGAGGAGATGTGCTGCTGAACACCCAGATGACTGCGAGGACTTATCACACCTCACAGGAGGCTGAGAGCGACACAATGAACACCAGTGTGTGATGCCAGGCTCCAGTCCACATGGCAGGGCCTAGGAAACCTGGCCAGTGTGAAGTGAAGCAGCCTCACTTCAAAGAGGATGTCTACAGGCAGGAGGGCACCCAGGATGCTCTGGGATTTTGAAGTCAGTTCATTAAAAGAGGAGGCTGCTTAGCCCGGAGAAGCATAGACCCTCAGAGGGCCAGATCACACTCTTCAAAGAGAAGAGGCCAACATCAGAGAGAGTGGAGGAGGCCAAAGTCTTATTCATGTATATATACATGGAGTAGCCATAGGCTCAAGGATTCTTAGAGCTCAATGGACCTCTAAGGCCAACCCCCACAGAACGTGCAATAAGGGGAAGTTTTCTGTGTATCTATGTGTAGTTATACATGTACTCATCTAGTACACACTTGAGCTTAAGGAAGATCACTCAAGCAGTAAGTCTCAGAGAGAAGCCCCACTGGAGCAAAAAGCTTAACAGTTTTTTTTTTTTCTTTATTGATTTTTAGAGAGAGAGGAAGGGAGAGGGAGAGAGAGACAGAAACATCGATGAGAAGGAACAGTGATTGGCTGCTTCCTGCATGCCTCCCACTGGGGATCGGGCCCACAACATGGGCATGGGCCTTGACCAGGAATCAAACCAGCAACTCCTTGATGCATGGGTCAATGCTCAGCCAGAGCTACACCGGCCAGGCACGAGGGGAATAGCTTATTCAATCGCCAACAAAACCAGCTTCAAGCACAATATCCCAAACCAGGAGACCATCTGTTTTTGCCGTACACTGAAACCACTGGCTTTGTTGGCTAGTCTGCCTACCTGCATGCTGGATGGCTGACAATGTCCCAGTGTGCCTAAGACCAGTGCACGAGGCTTGCTGGGGTTGCACTGCAGCCCCAGAAGACAAAATCAAGAGCTTGGGGTGGAAGGAGGGCCCTGGGAGGCAGAGTGGGCAAAATGGGGGATGAGTGTTTCTATCAGTTGTAGCTACTGAATCATGGGCTTGGTTGCTTTTAGTGAGCTCCGGGTCAACGCAGAGCAACAGGAGAGGGTGGGCTGACCCCCATCGTAGATGTTGTCAAGGAGATTCCTGTTCAAGGTAGGCTGTTGAGATACCTCTGTGGTCTCTGCCTATTTGGGAATTCCATAGTGCTCTTGTTCCTAGAACTTTGAGAATGGGTGACGTGGAAGCAGTGGGTGTGGGGAGACCGTGTTCACCACAATGTCAATTAACCAGAATGGTCTGTGCTGTCCAATGGAGGCTCCTGGGGAAAGAAGCTATCCTCAAGCAAGAGGGACCTAAGTAGAGCATGCGTATTTATTTTTCCTGGGTTTTTCCTCTTTGTAGCACATCTGACCATGAGCAAGGAGTTGCACATAAGACACAGTTGTTAGTCACATGGACGAGGGACCCTGAGGAGCCCATTATCACAAGCCCCCTTGCAACTGAAGTGTCACAGTACTTTAGGACAGCCAGCCTTCAGGTGTGGCTCCTAGAGCTTTGAATGGTGTTTGATTTAAATGGTGGAAGATTCAGTGGTTCTGGTCCCACAGGCTGGAACACAGAGATGAAGGATGGTACCTTTGACCATGAATGGTGGTTCTCAACCTGTGGGTCATGACCCCTTTGGGGGTCAAACGACCCTTTCACAGGGGTTGCCTAAGTCATAACAGTAGCAAAATTGCAGTTATGAAGTAGCAACAAAAATAATTTTATGGTTGGGGGTCAGCACAACATGAGGAACTATATTAAAGGATCATGGCATTAGGAAGGTTGAGAGCCACTGCAAGTTAGGTGGAACAATAGGATGAAAGAAACCTGGTCTCTCTGTTACAACTGCCAAATCCACAGAACCTGTTTGTGCACCCCTGTCACTCACCTTGTTCGGTTTAATCAGACCTCTGATTAGGAGTTGACATCCACTCATGAACTGATTTGTTCATTGTCTGGTCCCTGCTCTCTCCGAATGCAAGCTTTATGAAGACAGGGCCTTTTGCTCACCTTCTTCAATGTAAGACCCATGAAACCAGGATGGTATCTGCTACCTAGAAGGTGCTCAGTAAGCGTTTGCAGTTGCATGGAGGACAATGGTGGTATGACAGTAAAGGCGATGATGAGGAATAAAGCTGAGGATGGGCCTTTGGACTTAGCTGCAACGCCATCTAACCTTTTCATCAATTCTCAACACCCTGTGGGGAGAAGGGTGCATAAAGGGCTCAGCCTCTAGCAGAGAGCCATGTCCAAGTCTGTTGAGGGTGAATTCAAGTCAGATGTATTCTATGGCTGCTGGTCCTTTCCTGTCCTCACCGCAATCCCTGAGAACAGCCCAAATTGTAGTTCTCAAATATGTGTGGAGTAAAAGAATAACAGATGTGAGCTTTGGCCACAAGAAGAGCCTTAGGCCAACCAAATTCACCCACATTAGCGCTTCATCACCGGGCCCCAAAATTAGACTTCAAGATTCTAGAATCAAAGTGAGTCAGTTATTATTAGCTAATAACGGATCATTTCACCAAAAAAATAGTTTAGCCACCAAGAGATTTTGCTTGTGTGTCAATGTGGGTGTGAAAACATTTGTGTGTCAGTCTGCATGTGTGCATGAGCATGTATATTATGTATTAAGTGTGTGCACCCTTGCAAAGGTATGAGTATGTGTGTGTGTGTGTGTGCGTGTACATGGTTGTGCACATGTGACTGTGTGGGCATTTCAATGCCATTGTGTGAGTATATATGAGTGGAACTGTGCAAATGAATTCTTGGTTCCAGAATCTGGGTTTCCTCTAGTACTATTTTCCTGGTACACACCCAGTTGATCCTCTTTCTTTTCCTTTCTTCTCAGAAATCCATTACTGAAAGGTTTTTACCCGCCTCCAGGGGGAGGGGGCTGGGGGAAAGGGAAGCTAAAATCACAAGGCCCAGATCAAAACACTCAGCAGCTCAATGAATTCACAGCGTTTTCCCGCATGACTTGGAGGGATAATTTAGAGAGGTCGCCAGCTGGAAGGAAAGGGATTAATTCTGCACTTAGCACAGTTCTGGTGAATAATTCATCACCAAGATCTTTGTGCCCAGCCCCTGGGCAACAGGGAAAGTGTCCTGCCCACCTGCCTGTTGCCTGCCTGGATCCCCCAGTGCCCTGATCACCTGATGCTCCTTTGGGTCCTCAGAACACACTTGCCCCAGTGAAAGGGCAGGAGGCAGGGAGAGGTGAGGAAGGGGCTCTGACATTTTTCTCCAAGGACTCTTTTCCCCCTTTCTTGGGGTCTTTTGCTGCTTCTGTGTCCTCCCTTCTCAGTACCTTCTGGGTCCTGCACCTGGTTTGGTGGTGGGGGGATGTGAGGTTGTGGAACAAACTGTCTCACCAGCTATCCGGGGACAGCCTAGAGGGCAACGAGAACACAGCACAGTGGAGATGCTGGGGGAGCTCTCAGGCTTTGTCCATAGACACTTGCAGGCGGGTTCATTCTCTGATACACACTCCTTACCCCACACCATAAAATTCCCTGTGTTCTTCATGAGTAAGGTCACAGGGCCAAGTATTACCCCAGAGCTGGTGGCTATTTTTCCTGGCATGGGAAGCTGGCAGCAGTGGGCTGACCCAGACATCAGCTCCTGCCATCATTTCCTGGGTTCATGGTTCTAAACTGCCCACATTCCAGCTTTGTGCCTGTCTCAGCACCACAGAGGGGGCAGTGGAAAAGTCCAGCAGGTGCCTGTAAGGCACACTGAAGCCAAATGACGGGGACTCAGAGCCCAGGTAGGGCTGGAGAAAAAGATCTCATCCATCAGGCAGGGCTCAGCCCCTGGTATTTTCCACTTGGACCAGCCCCGCTGTGGTAGGCATCATTCCCACATCGGGCCCCCAGGAGTCTGCATCCTGATTCCTGGGGCCTTCGTGCACGAGCTGCCCTTTGTGCTTACATTATATGACCCGGTGCACCCGAAGGTGGGAGTGGCCAAACCACATGAGCCCCTTTAAACAGAGCATTTTCTCTGGTTGCTCACAGAAGAGGAAGTCAGAGTGTTGAAGTTCAGGGGGTTTAACGTGCTGCTTGAAGATGGAGGAGGTCACTGTGAGAAAGAGAGGGCAGCCTTCCGGAGCTGAGCGAGGCCCCTGGCTGACAGCCAGCGAGAAAACAGGGACCTCAATCCTACAACTGCCAGGAACTGGATTCTGATGACAACCGAAATGCGGCTAGAAGCTCAGTCTTCCTATAGTCTCCAGAAAGGAAGGCGGCCCTGCCAACACCATGATTTCAGCCATGCCAATTGCAACAGTTGGAGCTCATGAGTGGGTATTGCTTTAAGCTGCTGAGTTTGTGGCGTTTGTCATGCCGCCGCAGAAGCTGATGTCCTAGTTCACCCTGTGGAGCCTCAAACCCAGTGATCCAGGCTTGGCTTAGACGGGGTTAGAAGCTAACTCCCAGGTCTGGTTGGCTCTCTCCACTCTCCTCTTTCTAATCTAAGCTTTCTCTCTGGTTTTCTGGAGCCTCAAATCACCCTCAGACATTTCTATCCAAAGCAGCAGTCTCCCCATTCCTGAAGCCCCTGACCTCACTCCTGAACAAGGCCAGCAATTGTGAAGGAGGCTCAAACCCACTGAGGGGCTGCGGGAGGTGGCCCGTGGCTTCCAGGCCCGGACTTTCCCCTGACCTTCAGCCTTACCTCAGAGGAAAGCAGCTGAAAGGAGAGATCCACTGTGGGGGCCTCACCACTTATGGTTTTCAGCTTGGTGTCCTGGAAAGAAAGGAGCAGTCAGACCACTGTCCAGGGCAGCTCCCGCCTCTGCTCTGCCCACTCTTCTGTATTTCTCAGGAAGGCGCCCGCCGAGGGCTGTGCCCAGAGAGCTGAGGGAGGCAGGAACTGGTCTCCTTCCTGATCCACCGTCACCGCCTCTGCAGACCCTTCCAACTCCACTGGAGACCTGACTGGCACCTTCAGACTTGCCTCCTGGCAGATTAGGGATGCTCCCATTTGTGGAGCCATGACTGTGTGGCCAGAAGTATTTTAGTAAAAAAGGTGGCAGAGAAGTAGACAATGATGACAATAATGTAGTGATTCTTATTGAGAACTTATTCTGTTCTAAGTGCTTTACAGGTATTTCCAAAAAAAAAAATCTCACAGCAAACCTATGAAAAAAGTACTATTACTGTGAACCCATTTTATTTATTTATTTAAAAAAAATTTTTTGTGTGTGTGGTATGTGCCCCTAGCAGGAACTGAACCTGGGACTCTGGTCTGCAAGCCGACGCTCAACCGCTGAGCCACACTGGCCAGGGCCTGTGAACCCATTTTTAAAGACAAGGAAACTGAGGCACTGAGACTTTAATTTCCCCACAGTCATGTAAGCTGGTAAGTGGTGGAACTGGAATTTGGACCCAGTCAGTCTGGCTCTTGAGCTTGGGCTCTTGATTTCTGTTAAACAGAGAGATGGTATACAAACATGTTCCCATTTTAGAGATGGGCACTGTGAGGTTCAGAGAGGTCAAGTAACTTGGCCCAGCTTCTACAGTGAGGACTAGGGCAAGTCAGGATTTGAACTCTGGTCTGGCTGGTTAGAAGCCTGAGCTCTTGCTGCTATCCCATGGGGCATCCCTGTGCTTCTCCCCAAGTTGTTCTGGGGCAATTTCATCATAAGCCCAAGGGTAGGACTGACTTTCGGTGTTTGGGGATACTCCTCTCACCTGACAGCGATCAGCTCCCAGGGTGGTGGGGAAGGGGGATGCCTGCTGGGAGCTGCCGGAGAAGCCAGATTCCCCTGTGTTGGTGAGGCAAGGTGGAGTAGGGCGGTGCAGGGTGGGACAGGGTGGGCCTGCCCAGGGTGGGGAACTCACGGTGATGGGGAGCCTCTCTATTCGCAACCCATTCAGGCCTTTCCCTCTCAGCATCCTGCGGTACAGACAGCTCTTTAATGGCAACACGGAGACGCCCAAGGGTTTGCTGAACGTCCAGGACTCACCGCCTTTCACTGCAGTGGGGAAGCAGGAAGGACAAACTGGGCTCCCACCAAAGTGCCCACCCCAGGCTTCTCGGATCCCAGCCCCACCTGGGCCTATCCTTTGCTACCCAACACTTAGTTATCTCATCCCTCACCACCCACATGTTGCCCGTCTTCTGGCTTTGCCTGCACAGATATCCTCTACTCTTCAGGGCTTCCTGAGTTTAAGGCCAGCTCTAAGTGTATTCCTGTCTCTGGGTATTTATATGGATCTCCCTTGTCCCTGTTCTTTGGGGGCTTCAGTCTGATAGTGTGGACTGAAGACTGTGGATCAACAGTTCTCTGAATCTGTCTCCTCCCCACACCCAGGATGTAAGCCCTGAGGGCTCTACCTCCACCCACCTCACTGAGAGGTGCGTGGGGAGGGGTGGAGGTGCAATAAAAACACATAGACCTTGCACAGGAATCGGGCCCCCACCCCAGAGCTGCCATGTGGACGAGGAGCCAGCCAGGTACTCCCCTGCCTGTGTGCACACACTAGGAGGTGGTGCTGGAACCCACTCCTGCAGGAGGTAGAGGCAGGATGGTCTGAAATCCTTTCACGTGTATGTCCTGATGCGTGGCTTCCCTGGCATGGCTGTCCTGGTGTGGCACGAGGGGCACTTACTTGAAGCTGAGGAGTAGTACTCCAGCACCAGGGCGGCGTCTTCTGAGAAGCTGGTGGCTCCGTCTCGGCCTTGGAAGAGGAAGGACTGATTCCACAGGGGCAACTCTGGGGGTCCCCCGGGCTTGGACAGCTAGAAGGAGAAGGTGGGAGCAGATGATGGGGCACAGCTCTTCCCCAAACAAGGGGTGTCCGGATATTAGGTGGTGTACAAATCTATACATGCCACAAACTTTTGTCTCAACTGTAAAAGCAACACACACTTAATAAATTTGGGAAAATACAGAAAGGTAGAAGGATAAAAGAAAGCCCTATACTAAAGACAACTTCATAAGACTACATTTTTTCTAGTTTTTCCTATGACTCTTTTGTATATAACTGTTTTTTCTAACAGTCTGCTTTTTTCATTTGCCATGAAAACCTACACATGTCCGCAGTCAGAAGTAACACTTGTTCCCAGGATGTCAGCAGCTGGAGATTCTGTAATGCCCAAGTGCCCTGGCTTCTCCCTTCCTCGTTTCCCTGTAGTAACACTACATTGAACATTCTCTGACATGTCTCTGTATCTCAGAATATTTCCTTAGTACTCAAAATGGAAATCTGAGTTAAAGAAAACATATTTTAAGGCACTGGACTGATTGTGGGTAGACTTTTCCTAAAGTGTTGCACTGACGTTCACACCCATGGCTGGTGGTGTCATAGATGCCAAATTAGACAGGACCTCGACCCTTGTCAGCAGCCCCACACAGGTTTCCCAGCCCCTTTGCAGAGGCCATGACAGGTCTTCATTGGACCTTCAGGGGACTGAATGACACAGTAAGCCAGTGCTATTTAAACAGTACTATTTAAGACAGCATTAACTATAGCCTCCAAATAAGGGGCTGAGACTCCTGGGAGTGGTCAGAAAGCCATCCTGTAGGAAGAGGGACCAGTGGAAAGCTCTGAAGGAAGATTGGCAGAAAAGGGGGGAAAGGAAGGTCTTCTGGGTGGGAAAACAGCCCCAGCAAAAATGTGGAGGTGGCACCAAGCATGGCTTGGGTGGGGAATGCCTGTGTCAATGAGGGACTCCAGGTGGAGGCCCAGCTTCTGCAAAGGCCGAAATGGGGGGAGTGGGGAATGAGACATGGGGGTGTCAGGCTGTAACCCCAGTAGGCAGTCCTGCACATCCCAACACTGGGAGGGGCTGGCGGTCACTGATGCAGACTCCAAGTGGCTGTCTTGCCTCTGCCCTCAGCCAGGGGCTGTCGGCAACAGCAGCAGCCGCTCCCACCTCCCTTTCCCCTGCGGGAATCAGTCATCACTGGAAAGGTCAGCACAAATGCACCGCTGGCTCCAGGGGCTATTGATGCAGGATTGCAAAAAAATCAGTGTGTGTCTACTCCCCCCACGGTGGCCGGGCCCTGATGCCTGTCACTCTAATGTGTCTGCTCCAGCTCTCCTAAGCCCAGCCCAAGGCTCAGCTGTGTCTGCCCCTGACCCTCCCCATCGGGAGATGGGCTGCAGTTACTACAGGGCCTGAACACGAACAGTGCCTGGGGTGATGGGAGTGTTCCTGAGAGCAAGGTACAGCGGCAGCACCCAGACAGCCACTTGGCCATCAGGCCAGGCTAGAGAAACTGCTTCTGGGTTCTGTGGCACTTGGGAGTGACCTTTTAGGATTGAACCCCAAACCAAAGCCACCCAATTTTCCTGGGTGCCAGAAGGGTACCCACATAGCCTGGACCATCTGCCTGGCACTGGAGCACTCAAGGACCTGTGATTTAGTCCTCCTGCTACCCTAGCCCTTGCTTCCACCCCGGCCAGTCATGGGTCTAAATGAAGTCTACGAAGTCAGCAATGATGTCTGCCCGCCCAGTATAGACAGCTCCTACCCTGAATGACTTCCCAGGATGAGTCCCCAGAAAAGATACTTTAGTCCCCAGGAAAGACCTAGAACTGAGGAAAGAAGGTCAGTCTCTCTTGTGTGTGTAATGGGCAGGAGGTTGGGATGGGGAGAGCAAGGAATTAAGGAAGGAATCAAGGTTAGACCACCTTCACAATCTGATGCCAGGGCCCTGGTGAAGGTGCTGGTGGCATATGTGGGGGTGGGGCTGAGGAGGGTGAAGGGGAAGCCAATTCCTGCAGATGCTAACAGGAAAGGCCATGGGACTATGGAATTAAGGAGTGTGATTAATCTTCAGCTGTGATCTTCAGGAAAGCCATTAACCCCCAGCCACTGAGGCAGACATGCCTTCCCTGGAGACAGAGTCTTCATTACATGGCCCCCGGTCTCTCCTTCCATTTGCCAGGGCCCATCACGCCTACAGCCGCGCCCTCACTGCCTGTTCTGCTCAGGCACAGGGCAACTGTCCTGGGAAGATTAGTTGCCAACGGCTGATGCTGGGTGGGGCCTTGAGGGAGCTAGGATGCCTTGGCTTGGGGCCTAGGTCTATCTTAACCTTACTGTATGACCTTTGGCATGTCCCTTCCCCTCTCTGTAACTTAGATTTGTCACCATCCAATGTCTTATGCTCCATGCCTTGATAAGCTGTTGTGAGGGTTGAAGGAACAATAGATATTTTGCTATGAAGGTGAAAGTTCAATCAAATTGAACTCAGTAAATGTTGACTGGGGGCTTCTCCATGCTTAGATGCCTGTGGGGTGCTGAAGGGCATATGGGGGAGTTAGAGCCAGAGCCTGTTCCCCTCTGGAGCTCATCATCTTCCAAGGAGATAGAAACCAACCTCCATTTCCCCACCGTGATCCAAACAGATTCCTAAGCAAGTTGTGGATTATGGGAGCTAGGAAGTCAAAGGAAGAAGCAGTGGTTTCTGACCTGGGGCACCTAAGATCATGCAGTAGGTAAGGAGAGGGAAGACCATTCAGGCTCAGAGTACAGCAGAGGCGAAGACTGGATGGTGGGAGAGGACAGCATAGCTATGGAGAGCAGCCAGTCACCCAGGAGACTAGAAAATACCTGTGAGGCTTGATCAGTGAGCTGGGAGGCTGGAGAAATTTATCTGGCTGTTCTGTTGGTGGCAGGGACAAGGATTCCAGGGGGAGGGCCTAGCTCTGGTCATTGTGGCTGCTTCTCACAAGATGGATGGGAGGGGCCTGAGTGGAGGCTTGGCTAGCAGTGGGGCAGGATCTGTGGGATGGCAAGGAGCCCCTGAGAGGTTGGGTACAGACTGGCTGTGGGGGTTGAGATAGGAGGAGATGACACTGGGCACAGACACCTTCTCTCCCCACTGTTTGTGTGTCATCGGCCAGAAGCTCTGCCTCAGTTCTGTAGGAGTCTAGGCCAATAGGAGCAATCTGTTGGGCAACGTACCCCCTCAAAGGTCCTGGGGGCAGGGTAAGAGTAAGTCCTAAGTCCCACCTGTGCTGGGCCCAGCAGACTCATTAGAGGTCCGATTTTGCCATTATTCCCAGGCTTCGAGAGGGGTGAGCAGACACTGAGGGCCACTTTCCTCTCAACCATTCCCCTCCTTCCTCCTAGCCAACTGAACCCACTCTGGGCCAGGTGGCCCCTTTCTCCATCCCTGTGGCATTAGCTACTGCAAGGTGATGCCTGAACCCCCCAGTGATTGGCTGAGAGAAGTGCATGTGACCTAATTCTTGCCAGTGAGATGAGAGGGGTGGTCTGCCAGGGGCTGCAGGGAGGTTTCAAGTTCTTCATAAAGATGCATTTTCTCTGATCTTGGTCATGTCTAGATGGGATGCTGCGAACATTTTGCCCACATGAGTTGTTTGCCAACCGAAGATGGCATTTTAGGGGTGTTGGAAAGATACTGAGGGTGTTGGAAAGTTCTTGAGGACACTGCTGAGCCAGCATATCAACCAATTCTGGGAGCATCCTACATGGGGGACCCTTGCAATGTGTGGCAATAAATCTCCTTAGAATTTAAGTCCACGTGAATTCAAGGTTCCTGTTACTTGTAGCCAAATGTGATCAGGGCAACGGCCAGGCTGGCCTCAGAGAGGCACTTGGCCCAAGGGAAGGGCAGCTCTGAAATGGATGGAACCCATTCAGCTTCCATCCTGGGCTTGGGCACTCTGCACAGGTGAGCCCTTTAAGGTCTCCTAACAGTCCAACAAGGTAGGAATTAGTAGGTCTGGAGAAATTGAGCAGCTTGCCAAAGGTCACACAGTAAGTCACAGTGCTGGGGTACAGCCTCAAACCCCTGCCCATGGTGCTTTGGCACGGTGGGCAGCTGGTGGAAAATCACAGTACCCCAAAATGTCAGAGAGGCAGATCCTAGAATTACCCAGTCCAACCTCACTGCCCCAACTAGAGCAAAGAAGGGACTGAAGCTCAGAGAGGGGACGGGGCAGGGGTCTGTGTGAGCTCTGAACCCAGGGCTGCTAACAGGTGGGGCTCTGCCCACTACCCACCTCTTCCACTTGTACCACAGAAGCTCACAGTCCCCCTCCCCCCACCCTGCACCACAGAAGCTCTCCTCTCATTGCTGGCACCTGGGCACCTCTGTGTTGGCTGCCAGTGAGCTCTCAACGTGGCCCAGTTGCCATGGCACCAAGTGACCTTCAACAAGTGTGTTGCCATCACTGGACCTCTGGCCTTGAGTCCCACACATGCAAGAGGCAATGGGGGACAGTCTCTATAGTAAGGGGTACCTCTCCCACCCAGACTGGCTGAGCAGCAAAGGCAGTCAGAGAAGAGCTGGGGGTGGAGAGGGGCTCACTCATTAAAGAAGTCAGTGCCTCCTGCCCCCTGGGATTGCCTGCTGATTGGTTTATAATTTTCTGGGCAATATGCAGGGCCATGTGTGAGATGACTCTGGGGAAATCAGGCCAAGGATTGGTTTGGATTTGAAGCCTCTGTCCCTAGGGTCCCCCTTTGTTCCACCCCTCTCCACCACCATTACTCTTGTTTGTGTCCATGCCTTTTTCAAATGTCTTTGCCTTAAATGAAGATTGTGGCTCTGAAGGGTGCCTTATTCTGTATTTGCCATGTCAGGCATGAACATCGGTGGGGAGACAACAGGAAGGACTTCCCAAGCACCCCTGTCTTCTTTAAGGCCCCTAGGAATGCTGGGACCATCTTGTGGGGCAAGCTCCTGCTGAAGTGTAGACCATGAGAAAAGATGAATCTGGCCATTTGTCTGCACACCCCTCCCCAACACACTTAGACACACTGGCCTCCTCTCCAACCCACACATGCGCCCGTACCTGCCACCTGTACTCCTGTTCCTGCTTGCCCTATAGCAACCCTCCCTACTAAAAACTCAAGTCTTGTAGCTGGATGCCCAGGCTTCAGATCCCTGTCACCTGATTAAAACAAGTTTTTTACTGTGGTGAAATACACACAACAAAAAATGTACCATTTTAGCCACTATTTCCAGAACTTTTTCAACATCCCAAACAGAAACTATATCATTAAACACTAACTGCCCGTTCTCCCTGCCCCTACCTAGTCCCTCGCAACCACCATTCTACTTTCTGTCTTTCTGAATTTGCCTACTCCGGGTACCACAGGTAAGTGGAATCACAATATTTGTCTTTTTCTGTCTTCTCTCCTCTGATGTTTACAACTCTGACAGTCCCGCCTGGTTTGTTATTAGATTATACATTATCTTGTGCTGATGTTTACCCTTTTCACCAGGCTGAGAGCTCCCTGTGGGCAGCTTCCACACACCACAGATGGCACACCCCTGGGCACATGGCGGGACCCGGTGAACTCAATAGTCAAGTGGATAGGACTGACTGACTGAGTGGCTGACTGAAGGAACATGTGGGTGAATTACTCGAGGTCTGGACCAGTGAGAGAGTGAAGGAGGGAAAGAGCCATACCTGAGGGCACCCGTTCTTGTTGACCTGAGGAACATCGAAGTTTATCACGGATGGAATAGGGAAGGAGAGTGGGGTGATGGGCAACCCCAGGGAGGCTGGGTCCTTGTTCATCTGACTGACCCTGGGGAGGCAAAGAGACAGGGGTCAAGACATGAGTGCCTCAGGCATACAGCACTCTTGGCACTGTGCCTGGCAGCCAAAGGCCCCCAAGTGGGCTTGGGGTTGATGTGAGAGAATGCAGTGGCCTACCCAGGACAGGTAACAGGCCCTGATCCTTCTGATCACTAGCTGGGGCACTGGGAAAGCTCGTCTTTGCCAGGGGATGGGCTACAGCTTCCAGGTTTCCTTCCCCATAACTCCCCAGTCTGCTCTCAGGAGGTGTCGGAGCTGCCCCATAACTCACTTGGCCACATCTAAATGCCTCAGCTGCCTATCTTTAAAATGAGCCTTGCATCCTGTCTCACCTTTGGAAGACCCTGCCAGAATGGCCCACCCCCATGGTGGGAATCCTGGTTTAGGCTTGGGGGCATGGAGGCTGCAGGGGTGGGATTCAGGGCGCACTCTCTGAGCTCATAGGAGGGCTGGGACTCAGCTCATCAGTTATCTTCATTCCTCCAGCCAGCAGGGAGGGCTCACAGGTTGTCAGAATTCAATAGGTGGTGCAGGTGAGTGAGGGAGTTCATGAAAGTGAGTGACAGAAGCAAAGGGCTCCAGGAGATGGTGCTGTCACAGAGGGCGCATGCTCATGGGGGAACTCGTCGCACTGTATGGTCTCCAGTGGCCGAACTAGCCTTAATTCCCTCCTGAGGTCTGTGAATTCCCCAAACCCAAAAAGAGGTCTGGGGGAAGGGTATGAGCTGGGGCTGCAGCCAGGGAGACCTCCAGGAGGGCAAGGGAGGGGACTTCTAGGCAAGGCTAAAGGTCATGAAGTTCTGAAATGACCATTAGGCCACCTCCTTTGGGACAACCACCAAATGGTGAACCACTCTGGCTCTGAATTCTAGTGGTGGGTATGAGATGGGGAGGTAGATTTAGAAGGGCTGAGGATCCCCTTTCTTCCTGTGTATGCTGGTTCCCCCCAGTCTGCTCTCAGAAGGGGTCTGAGCTGTCCCTTTCCAGGGGCTGTGGGCAGCTTCCTGAGAACTCAGTCCCAATGGGGAGGCTTGAAGGGAGGGCAGGGTTCTAGCCATCCCCCTCCTCTGTCCTCTGCCCTCCCCTCCCTCCTTGCTCACACCACCTGGGCCTTACTCACTTAAACTCCTTGTAGTTGGGAACCACCCGGGCAATGACCACCATGGGGCTGGGGTTGTTGCTTAGGGGCTCGTTGATTCCCCGAAGAAAGACCTTGGGAAGAGAGGAGGCAGGTGACCATCATGCGGCTTTGGGCCCTCTCGGGGACATGATCAGCTAGCCTGCCTGCCAGCTTTCTTCCCCAAACTGGGCTCGTTCCTGCCTCCATACCTCTACACCTACTCCTGCCTGCTCCTGCCTCACTAGGGTCTTTTTCTGCTCAAGTCTGCTGTCCTTCAGGCCCTGAGCCAGGCCGCAGGCCGGCCGGGAGAGAAGGCGCAGATCTGTTCCGCGTACCTCCACTGCCATCCCAGGCAGCTTCTGACTTGGCTCCGGCCCTCACCCCTTGTCCAACTATGGGCTCCCATTCTCCCCTCAATTCTTACCCAAAACCCCCCAGCTGAGATTCCTGTGGCTCCTTTTACTTCTCTGACCCCTCACTGGCCTCTGCTTCTATTCCTGTCCCTAATCCATCCCCTTTCCCAGGCAATATGATACACAGTGGCAAAAACTGCTTTCTTAAAAATAAACTGGGTTATGTCATTCCTTGCTTGAATGACCACCCCTTAGAATAAATGCCATAATTTTTGCCATGATAGTCAAAGCCTGCACACATTGGCCTGTCTGCTCCTTGGTCCACATCTACTAGCCCTCTAGCCACCCTCTTTTCCCTCCAGCCTCTTTTGTGTCACTTTCAACTGTCCCACTTATTTCTACCCCAGGGTCTTTGTATGCGCTGATCTCTCTGCCTAAACTCCCCACCCCACCCCCACTAACTCAGTGGCTTAGCTGCTTTTCTTCCTTTAGAGCTTAAGTGTCACCTCTCCTCTGTGACCACTCTTCCTCAGTAGCCCGCCCATTCTCTCAGCCCTGGATGGCACTCATCATAGCTTGTGTTTATTCTAATTTCTTTCTTGTTTATTTTTTGTCCATTTGACTATAACCCAGGCTCCACAGGGGCAAGGACAATGTCTACCTCATTGACGGCTGTATTTCTAGCTTTTAGCAAAAGCACCTGACTCAGAGCAGAAGCCCCATGTGTGTTTGTGGGATAAATGAGCGCCATTAATGAAGGAGAAAAGGGGAGGAAAGGGAAGAAGAGGCTACCTGTGTTTATGAGTGTGAGAGAAACAGAACCAGAAACCTGAGAGGGGAAGGAGGAGACTAGCAGTGGCCTCCAGGAGGGGCTGGGGCTGAGCTGGTCTTGGGGGCTGGGTGGGAATCCTTGCTACAGGTCTACTTCAGCTCAGCCACTCGTTAAGTCTGGGTCACTCTGTCACTGTGGCAGTCCCTGCCCCACTCTGGACCTCAGTGTCCTAACTTGTACATGGAGGGGTTGACCATCCTCTCTCCCTGATCTTTCTAGCTCTGGTCTTCAGTGGGAGGAGAATACGTCGAAGTAGGAGTAGGGACTAATTCTGGATCCCTCTCACTTTTCTCCTTTCCTCCACCCCCGGCATCCTCTCCTAAGCCCTTCGGTCAGGACCCATCTCAGCTGGCTGTCAGCAAACTGCACACAAGTGTGAGCTGATAAGGGTTTAAAATAGTGCTTAGGGCCTTTTGACTGTCACTGGGACCTCTGGAGACTGAACCTCTTAACCAAATACAAATTATGAAATCTCTGACGATGGCATTTCAAACTTTGGATAGGGGTGGGAGCCTGGGCCTGAGGGATTTTACTGAATCGCTGTCAGGTTCTATTGCTTACAGGGACTCCAACAAGTGTAAGGGCAAAGAGAGGGATCTGAAAGGGGGGAGACTAACTTACTAGTGTTCTGGGCTGAATGGTCAGATGTTGAATGAGATAGCTGCCCACGCACACCTGCTCATGACAGCCCTGTGAGTAATAGGAGCAACTTCTTCTCCGGCTGTGCTCTCTGGTCTGCCCTCAGGAGCCTACAGGGAGACATCTATGCTGCGGCAGGGGCGTGGGCAGGGTCCTGGGGAGCAGAGCGGCCCTGACTCTCCAGGGTGGGGCACGTATTGGCATCCAAGGGGTGGCTGTGGGGAAGCAGACGTGTGGGCCAGGAGATCTGTGCTCACATACCCTTGGGGCTCCATGTCCTGAGCTGTGAAATGGGACTGAAGAGCGCTTCTTGCCTGCCAGCGCAGTGTCATGAGGCAGGTCGGATGACCCACGTTGGGGCAGGAGAAGCTGAAAGCTTGGGCTCTCCTGGCTCTACCCTGAGCATACTCAGGCCATGGCTAGGTTAGAATCTGTCTCTCCTGGGCAATTTGAAGACTGGTGGAGGGGGAAGGAGAGGGGTTAAGTCTCTGGACTATAGCTTCCTGGAGCATTGCTAGTCAGTCCTCCTAAGGCTGTGAAAGGCTTAGGTGTAGAAAATAATGGTGGTGGGTGTGTGTGGAAGCAGGACCTGGCCTGGTCTGGCTAATGGAAGAGGCCCCATAAATAGTTGTTGAACAAACGAATGAATGGATGGATGGATGAGTACCTAATTAGAAGACTAGCCAAAGCTCTTCAGAAATAGGATTCAAGGAAATGTAGGGTGACCCTAAAACTTTCGCTTGGGGGATGTAGGCCCCCGGTCAAGGGTCACCACTCTGGGAGGGACAGACAGAACAGGAGAGAAACAATCAGAGGATGTGAGCCAAGGTGGGGGCTTTTTCTGTCCCCATGAAATTTAGACAGACATTGGGTTTTGGGGGCCTCTATCCTCCCTGCAGCACTCCCTGCATGGTGTGTGAGGAGCAGAATGAAGAAAGGCAAGGTTAGAGCAGGGCTGTATGCCTGAAATTGCTAAAAATGTTAGGCATCATTTATCTTCATTTCCATCCATCATCCCTGCCATCCCAGGGTTAGTCTTCACAAACCATTTGAGCTATTTTGAAAGGCCTGATTGCTTTTCTCTTCTTGATTTCTTCCCCAGACACCTCTGCCCCATGCTGTCAGGCTGACCAGAGGTGGCCAAGAACCGGGCCTGGAGCCTGTCAAAATTTGGCCCCTTTCCACCCTGCCCTGTCCCAAGGGCCCAGCCCAGCACCTCCAGAGCTGTCAGGTTACAGCCGGCTTGGCGGGGGATGAAGCTGCCCTTCCGGACAACTGTTGCATACAGTTGGGTCTTGGCAGTGACTTCGTCAGCTTTCCCAGTCTCTGTGGGCTGGGAACAGGGTCAGGGAAGAAGACACACAAAAAGAATCTTGACTGAGCAGACCTGGCCATAAATCCAGCTGTCCCCAGACAGGCACTGGCATTGCTCCACCGGGGCGCCGAGCTGATAATTAAAGGGTTCCTGTGAGGCCTTCCAAAGAGATCAATATAATAAATCTTCCTCTGCCTATTTGAATATTTCATCGCCCTCACAAGGACTATGCCTGCAAGCTCTCTTGGTAAAGATGTGATAACTAGGCCCTGGCCGGTTTGGCTCGGCGGTTGGAGCGTCGGCCTGCGGTCCTGAGCAGACCCGGGTTTGGTTCCCAGTTGCAGTTTGTCCCCAGCCCTGGTCGGTTGTGCGGGTGGCAGCCACTCGATGTGTCTCTTTCACATCGATGTTTTTCTCTCTCTCTGTTCCTCTCTCTCCCTCCCGCTCTACCTGAACAAAAGGTGGAAAAATGTCCTTGGGTGAGGATAAAAAAAAAAAAAAAAAAAAAAGATGTGATAACTAGGCTTGGACAGAGAGCCAGGAGGCCTGGGTGATACTCCCAGCACTACAATTGAAGTGCTGAGTCTTCCAGGTGAGTCAATAATCTCTCTGGGTTTCATTTCCTTGCCTCATCCTGAGGCCCTCAGTGTGGGGTTCTCCTTGGGGCCAAGGGATCGTGCAGGCTCCTGAGCTCATGGTTGAGAAGTCGCTTGAGGAGGTCAGTACCAGAGCCTGGGGAAGGGAGTGAGGAAGGGAACTAGCCTGAACTGAGCACCTATTATGTGCTGAGCACCTTGCTAGGTGCTTTATGCTAATCATTGTACTTGATCCTCCAAAAAGCCATGTTAGGAGGTATACTGTCTAAATTTTGTTGATGAGGAATGGAGGCCTGGGGGTTAAGCAGCTTCCTATGGATATACAGCTGGCAGGCAGAAGACCTGAGAGAGGAACCCAAGCAATCCAGCTTCGCACTGTTCTTTACTCTGAACCTCTGTAGGGGTCTGGGTGCACAGTGGAGGATAGGGAATGATGCCTCTGCAGTCCTCTGGCCCAGTGCCTGGCACACGGTAGGTGCTTAATCAGTACTTGAGCAATGAGAGATTAAATTCTCCTTTCCACCAATCAGCACTGGGGAGAGGGGACAGTCATGGGAGCTGGCCTGGGAGGTTCAGGCCATAAAATGAGGAGCCTAAGGCTCACTAGACGGGTGTATTCCAGAGAACACCTCATCTTCCATATCCCCACTCTCCTCGGGCTTCCTCCTGCCAAGGTCACATGTGGCGGAAGCACAGGGTGAACCGGTTTAGGAGATGGCATGACCTGGACTCACCCTTGACTCTGCTTCTCACTTGCTCTGTGACCCAGGATGAGAGGATTCCTCTCTCCTGCGTCTCAGTCCTATGTATGCAAAGTATAATTCATCTTGAGGATTAGAGATGGTGTGTGTACTGTCCAGCCCAGAACCTGGAACATAGCAGGTACTTTGTAAATACTGTATTGCTTTCATTTTTAGATATACTCCCACTCTTTCAACATATATGAAATCAGAATATATCTTCAGTTGGTGTATTCATTTAGTGTGGTAGTTGTTTTATGCCAATTTATGAAGATAAATTTGGAGAATTCCAAATTTTGTGGATATCATTCCTGTCTATTTGCCAGGAGATGTGTTTCCTGAGCCCTACAGGGTCCTAGATTGGTTAGACTGCAGGGTGGGCATGGATGCCCAGGATCACTCTGAGGGAATAGCTGGGGGTTCTCCCTCTGCCTGTCCTAAGCCCATGTGGGCCAGAGCCCAGGGCTCTGACTCACCTTCACCAGCTCAAAGTGGTAGGGGTGAAAGACATGCAGGTACTTGATGGGGATTTGATAAAACAATAGCTCCTCTTTTTTCCTGTTGTCCACCACCTTAATGATCACATCTGGAGAGAGAAAAAGTGAGCACAGGGTTAGGAACAGGCTTAACTGAACACTATCCCTCCCACGGCGGTGAGAGACATTGCTGAGAGTGGGGAGCAGGGGCCACGCTGAGGAGTCCATGTGCACGCACACATGTGGGACACACACAGGCACACTGCACACGCACTGTCTAAGTCCCTGTGCAAGACGAGGCTTTATGTTAGGTACTGCTAGAACCCAAAGACACAATTCTCGCCTGTGGTCTAGAAAGTCCCAGCCCAGGGATGAACATGTGCAGAGCTGAGCCCAGCCCCCATGGCAACAGACACACGTGAGCACAGAGACACACAGGCAGGAGTAGCGCCCCTTTCCAGAAATAAGGCTCCTTCCCTTGGTCACAAACACTCTCATCTCTTCCTCAGGCAGGGATTATCTCTCACATTTTGAACATGGGGAAGAGAGATCTGCCCAAGAAATTGTCAGTACAAATATCAATAAAAGTCTTCTCCAAGTAAATGAGAACTAAACACTAAGAATGATGCACCACTTAGAAAACTTTCTCTGAAGAAAAGAAAAACCCTGCCCCTCTCCTAATTTTGTTGTAGGGAGGGGAATATGTTTTTCAAGCTATAAAATTCTAAGTAAGTACTCCTCATAGCTGTCACTATGTTCCTCCTCATTACCCATCTGTAGCACTCTATACATTCACCCAGCCCCGAGCAGCCTGAAAAGTCTCAGTCGGGGATTCCAGTGTTCCAGCTAAAGCTACAAGGGTAGATGGGCCCCTGAGGCCCCAAATTCGGTTAGAATTTGCTGCAGTTAAACAAGGGCTGAGTGCCCTGCCTTTCTCCCCTACCCCAGTCTTTGGCGTGGGCAGCCAGCAGATGAGCTGATCCCAGGCCAGGTTCACAGCCATCCCTTCCTGTTCCTGTCTCTATGCTACAAACATGCTTCATTAGCTGCTTCTCTGGGCACCATGCCCCCCGACCTCCCACCTGTCCTTTGCGTGGCCAGCAAGTCATTTTTTTTCCCCTGCCTGCTTTTGCCCTGGTACAGGGTCTGCAACTCCCCTTTGCTTTTCATTAACACATCACTGAGCTACCTCCTGCCCTTCCCCCACCTCTTGGCCATCCCCCCTCCCCCCCTCACTGCAGACATCACCACAGCAACCATTTCCAACAAGCATCCAGCTACTTCAATCTGCAAAGAGGTGTCTGACAACATTCCCTGCCTTCCCAGGAAGGTCCCCACCTCCTGTCCCTCCTACAGTGAGTCCTGCTTCCCTCTCTGCTGCACAGACAGGCCCAAGGCCACTCATCACATCCTTTCTTGTGTTACCCCAGATGTGTGGAGCCCAGGGCAGGATCCCAGTCCAGGTTCACTCACCACAACCCCAAACTTTCTATCAGCCACATAGATGCATGGATACACACACACACACACACACACACACACACACACACACACACACAAGCATGCCTACAGGCAGTCACAAGCACATTTTTGCACATATACAATGTTCACATACACACACACACACACGAGCCAGCATGCAGATATTTAAAAAGACACATACACACAGATGCACACCTGCGTTTGCATGAAGTCCTAGGTCAATTTTTTCCTCCTCTTTCACATTTTTTCCCAACAGCCCCATCTATATCCCTTTATAGTGGAAAAAAACCCTCTGGCTTGATCCAGAACAAGCCTCTTTCCCTTTTATATGTGTCCCTCTTCCATCTTTTCCTCTCTCCCCTTTCACTGGCTTTCAGAGCAGCCAGCTTTCTGCCCCTTGTGAGGTTTGGTGAGGTTTCAAGGAGAGATGTAAAGCCTCCACTCTGAGAGGACACCTATGGGATGGGAGCCTCAGGAGGCGAGAGACACCGACGGCACCGGTGGGTGCGTGCTGACCGTGCCCGAGGCCGGCGCCCACGGCTGTCCTGGCATCAGCCAGTCACTGCTCCTGAAGCCCAGCCTGAGCTCTTGCCTGCTCAGGCCCCAGTGGAGAAAGCAAAAGTGTGCACACACATGCATGCACCCTAAATTGCCTGCAGCGTTAGAGTTTGTCAAGACAAATTTGTCAAGTGTTAGAATTTGTAGCGACTGGAAAGGCTTCTGGGGGTGGAGGAGTGAGGGTTATCGGGTGGTTTCCGTGAGGGTAGACCCCAACCCTTGGAAGCACAGGAACACTACTATGTGACTGTGGACAGTGCCCGGGGAGGACAAGGCAGCAGAAGGAACCATTCTAGGAAAACAGCTAGACCACGGGACCTATGGTGAGAGCATGCAATGCTGAGTCCTCCGTCCTCCATTACTGAGTACTTGAGCTTGAGCCCGTTACTTAAGGTCCTTGAACCTCAGTGTTCCCATCTAAGCAATGGGAGCAGCATTGTTCTTCCTGGCAGTGTGACCCCTCTGAGCGATCCCTGGGGGTCTGCCAGGAAGCTGTAATGTGCCATGCCAGTGGGAAATGCAGTAATAACAACTGTGGAAATAACAATGGTCATAAAGAAGATAAACTTTTATTGTCTGGAAAATTCATTTATGTAGGACAACTCATTTTTCCAGCAGGCTGGGTAGATGAGGCATGACAGTATTATGATTTTTTTCTTTAGAGTGCTTTAACTGAGCCCAAGGTAGGTGGCTTCCAGCTGAGTTGAGACGGAGCCCGCTCCTGCTCCCTCCCCCGCACCCCAGGCCCACCCAGCCCCCTGCCTCACCTTCTTGCCCCACATCCTCAGCTTGGACCTCCAGTGTGACTGTGTCCCCCCAGGTGGGGGCTTTGCTAGGCTCCGAGGTCACAGATGTGACTGCCTTGGAGTTCTGGTTCTTTGCTTCCTCAGACGTGGTTTTCCTGGGGAGAGCAGGGACAGGCTGAGTCAGAGGGGGTTGTCCTCCTGCCCCTTACCCCTCCCAGCTCCACAGTCCATAAATCTAGGCAAAGAGTGGACAGAGCAGAGAGAGATCCTTCCCAGGCAGACACCCGTGTCATCCCAGGCCCAGAGGGAGCCGCGTCTCTCTTCCACTGTCTCGCTGGCCACCTCTGAGGCCTTCACATGGCCTCAGGCACCAGAGCTCAGGGTGGGGTGAGAGCGGGAGACGCCTTGCCTGTCTGACCTCCTGCCCCTGCCAGTGCAGAGCCCCCAGCACCGTGCTGTATACACAGACCCCCCACCATTGTCTTGACCATCTTCTCTAGGTTCTGTTTGGTGGGAGAAGGCTCTGGGCAGGGTGGCTGTATAATGCTACCTGGCTGGCCTCACCTTTGCCCTTCACTCCCCTAAGCTTCTGGCCCAGATTCCCAAGGCCTAGCCCAGCTCCCCCAGCTCTGAACCCTTTGGATGGAGCCCACACATGCTACTGCCTTCTGCAGACCCACTGTGTGCTGGGCCCTTGGCTGGGCACCTGGAGCTGGGCACTGGGTGGGGTGAAGGGGTTCTGGCCCTCAAGCACTCACAGATGGTGCAGTGCCAAGCTGTCTAAGGTGAGGCTGGAGCTTGGGCCCTCTGCATCCCAGTGCATCCCACAGGTCTGCGGGCTAAGTGTCCCTGAGATCCAGAGCCACCGAACAGCTCCTTGAGAGAGTTGATACCTGTTCTGTTGAGGAAGTTTTTATATCAGGGCCGTAAATGGTGCAGCAGTCACAGAAAGGGGTCATTCGGAGAGCCTGCAGCGGGGAGAGCCTAACCAAACACTCAGGGCGGGAAGCAGAGGTGGTGTCCTCACCAGCCTTGGTCCCACTCCCAGAAGTCCCCAAAGGGAGTGTGGGGCACGGGAGTCAATCTGCCCCACGTTAGCAACACCCGCCTGTGGCCCTTCCCGGGCCCGACGGTTCCTCTCCGAGAAGCCCTCTGGACCCCCGGCGCTCACTGCTCCCTCGGTCCTGGGGGCCAGCCTGACACAGTGGCCTGGCTCCTGCTCCCTCCTTGTCCCGGCCTTACTCCTGTGGATATCCAATCTTGTAGGAGCCCTGTCTCCAAGCTCCAGGGGTCACCTGAGCACTCCCCTTCTGCCCTGAGGGGTAGTGTGGCATAGCGGTGACAGCAGGCTCCTTGAGTCAGACCTCTGGGTTCCAAGTCCCAGCTCTGTACCTTACCAGCTGTGTGCCTTCGGGCAAAGTACGTAACCTTGCCGTGTCTTCCTTTTCTGTGTGAAATGGGGATGATAAATGCAGGGTTACTCTGGGCATGAAGTGAAATATGTGTGAAGTGCCTGCCACATTGTTAAATATCATAAAGTGTTAATAATGATAATAATTTTAATTTTAATTATCCCTGGTCTGGTGTCTCCCCATTGTGTCCCCAACTCTGGGTTTATAAGTGGGGGGCTCTGGCTGCGGTGACCAGAGTGTGAAGTCCTAGAAGAGCACAGGTTTGAGCCCCGCAGAGCTGGGTTCGGAGCCCACAGCTGTCTTCCAGCTGTCCCCACACTCTCGGAGCCACAGCCGCCTCCTCTCCGAATAGTGCTGCCCTCTAGGGTTCTTGTAAGGGCGGGTGTGTGTGTGTGTGTGTGTGTGTGTGAGTGTGTGAAGTTCTTATGCACTGGAGTCCCAGGCCTGAGAGCCCCTCATTTGTGTTATGAAACAACCTGGGTGTTTCTCCAAGGGACTTGACTGAGGGCCCCATGAAGGGGGAGAAGGGAAGTGCTGAGGGGGGCTGAGATGAGCAGGCTGGAGTCCCCCTCAGACTCCGGGCCCACCCTGCCAGGGGCTGCCAGGCTCGAGAGGAAAGGTCACCATTGCTGGAGGGCCTCGGAGCTCAGCCTGCCGCACCTCGGGCCCTCCCTGGGCTCTGCGACCTCTGCTGCCTGACCGGGCCTTCTGCACCCCTCCGCCTACTGCTTTGCACCCTGGTTCTGTCTCCTGACAGCTGCCCTCAGAGTCAGAGGCCTTGGGACTCTCGGCAGCCTCTCACCGCTCTGCCCGCCTGCTCGGTGCATCCCCACAGGATGTTCAGCTCCACTCGTCTGCGGAAGCACTAAGTGTAGGTGGGGTGTTCCAGGAAGGTGTGTAAGGAGGAAGTCAGTCCTTCTACATCCCAAACATCAAGCTCGCTCCTGCACCATGCACAGTTATTTGGAAACCCCTGGAGGCTTCCCAGTGCACCGAGAAGACAATCAAGGGCGAGTGAGGGACTTGTCACAAGCAGTGCAGTCACAAAATTCAGGTTGGAACCCATGACCATGGTTTTAGCCTGTCTTTCATCCTCCTAATATCTCTGACTCTTGTCCCCTCCCCTTCTCTACACAAGCTCCTGGTGTCTGGCAAGAGGAAAGCCAGGTAGAAAGACAGAAAGGACCATGAGCAAGGCCAAGGAAACCTACTACGAGTGCTGACTTCACTGAGGCATATAAAGAGTTAAGCAAGCATCTCTCCTCCCTTCCCTCAGACAAACACCAGAGAGGTGGGTCAGGGCTAGGTGAGTGGAGATGAAATAACTCGAAGGGTGAGGCCCCAGGGGAAAGAGGGAGCTTTTAGCAGGTGGAGGGAGGCTGTCAGGGTAATGGCTTTTCCTGGAGCAGCTGACTCCTCCGGGTCTTGATGCTGTTCTAGAAACTGCAGAGCTAGAGGGGGCCTCTGATTCCACACAGAAGTGGAGAGGGTCCCAGCTCACATCCTGCTCCCAGTCCTTGTTCTGTGCCCACAGCTGGGCACATGAGTTCTAGAACCCTCAGGGTCCTGAGGGGACTCGGTCTCCCAGGCCAGTCTCAGAGCCCAGGGGCTCTCCAGGACCTGCTTCCACACAGCCATCTGCAAGATTGATGCCTTCTCCCTGTTCCCAGAGCCCTGGCCTGGCCTCTAGCAGGGCCTGGGGGGCTGCTGTCAGCCCCCTGCCCTGGGGCTCAGACTTAATCCAGCCATGGTGGGGAGGGTTCAGAGACACAGTGCAGCAGTCCTGGGTCCAAAGCTGATGGGAAACGTACCGCCCCCCACACCCCAGCCTGGCTGGGTGCTGGAGGGTTGTGTGTGTGTCTGACAAACTCCAGCCCGGTGGCCCTGTGGGGTCCAGCCCAAGCACAGCTGTCAGTGAGAGAAAAGATGAAGGACTTTGTTGTCCTTCTGTGAGGTCATAACTAAGGCAATATGTGGTCTGGTTCCCAGGGGCTGCTCCTGTGAGCAGAGGTCAGCGGTGGAAAAGTACATTACATTGATGGAGGGCTCACAAGCTCCCGAGCCACCCCCACCCTCCACTGTCCTCTGAACACTCTCCAGGGCACATACCTCAGGGGTGGAACCTGTGTGCCACTGTCCCTGCCTACACACACACACACATGCACGCACGCACACACACACGCACACACACACACACGCACGCACACACGCACACACGCACGCACACATGCACAGGCTGCCCCACAGAGGTTTGTGTGCCATGCTGTAGCCGACCTCTGATCCCACCCCATCTGCCAGGCATCAAGCTGCCTCCCAGGTCTCCAAAGGCCACCTCCAGCACCTGCTCAGCCTGTCCTCTTGGTCTTCCACACTCCTCAAAGCCTCAGAGCATAAACAACAGTCAAGGTCTGCCCTCCTCTTGGGCAGGTCTTTGGAAGCCCAGGACACAGGCCACCTGGCTTGTTCTGAGTGCCAATCCCAGGCAGCCCTCAGAATAAAGGGGACAGGAGCAGGCCCAAGTTTGGGTCTGTTCTGGTTGCTGGGGTCCTGGCTGGGCAGACCCCGGAATCTTGAAAGACCAGAAGGATGCTCCCAGAAGCTTATAGGGAAAAAGATAATTGGGCAGACTGAGAAGGATGTATACCAGGCAGAACTTCTGGATGGATGGTTTTAAAATGAGAGGTCCCGTGGCCTTTTGACCTAGTCCACCATAGCCCTGTTCGCTCACTCACCTGGGAAACTTGGAGGTGGGGGAACAGGTTCACATTAATATTGTCCCAGCCCTGGCTGCTGTGGCTCAGTTAGTTGAGCATCTCCTTGTGCACCAAAAGGTCACTGGTTTGATTCTTGGTCAGGGCACATGCCCAGGTTGTGGGTTTGATCCCTGTTCAGGGTGTGTATGGGAGGCAACCGATTGACATTTCTCTCTCACATTGATGTTTCTCTCCCCCTCTCCCTTCCCCTTTCTCTAAAAATATAATTTTTTTTTTTTTTTTTTAATCCTCACCCGAGGACATTTTTCCATTTTTTGTACAGACAGAGTGGGAGGGAGAGAGAGGAAGAGAGAGAGGGGGAAACATCGATGTGAAAGGGACACATCAAGTGGCTGCCACCCGCATGACCAACCAGGGCCGGGGACAAACTGCAACCAAGGTACATGCCCTTAGCGGGAACCGAACCCGGGCCTCTCCAGACCGCAGGCAGATGCTCTAACCGCTGAGCCAAACCGGCCAGGGCTCTCTAAAAATATAATTTAAAAAACCATATATATATATACTTAAAGATTTCTCCAAGCCAGATGCCAGGTGTGTCATGACTGGGCTTCATTTTGCCCTAAGAAGGCCAGGCAGTTCCCCTCTACCTGAACCCTCCATACTGGCCTCTGAGTCAGAAAAGCCAGCCTCCCCCACCCTCCAGGAGGTCAAGGGGCAGCCAGACTCCCAGGCCACAGGCCTATCTCCATCCCTGGAAAGCACGGAAAAAAAATCAATCCCTACTCCTCAAACCAGGAGCCCAAGCTTATGCATTAGGGACAGGATGGGAGAGTTGTCCTGGGCAGGAACAGTCATCTGAGCAGGGTGGCCTAAGGCTGGATTCTTGTGTTTCTGACCCTTCTGGACTTGAATAGATGGAGAGGAAGGGGAATGAGCTGGCTTGTGGGCAGGTCTGGGGAGGCTCTGGCTGCCTGATTCAGGTCTGTGGGTTGGAGCATGGGGTAGTCAGAGAAGAAAGCAAGGCTTGTGGTCCTCTCTGACCTTGTTCTCCCTCCAGCCCCCTTCTCTCTATGCCCATGGTCAGTGTCCTCTGGCCTTGGCCAAGTTCCCCCGGGACTGCTGGGCAAGAAGACGTGGCCGGGAGCTCCTCAAAGAAGGGGCTGAGATAGAGGCACGGAGTGTGTGGTCTCCTTCACTAGACAACAGCCCATCAACAACATCCCACACCTTGCCCGTCCCTCTCCCCAGCCCCCAGTGCTGGTTGGTTTGTGTGGGTTTTGAGCTATTGGGGGCCTGCCACTTAAGACATGAGCAGGGCTGTTATTCTCCACAAAGTGAAGGGCTCTCATTCTGGGTTTCATTTATTAATTGGACTCCAGTGAACCATCACTGATTGCTGATGGTGCTACACCACTACAGGTGGGCCTTGGTTTAAAGAATAACTGACCCTGGAGCAGGAAGCCCACTGACTCCCCACGCACAAAGGCGTGGCTTTCCATGCATGTTCCTGCAGGGAGTGGGGATTGCTCTGTAAATCGGAAATGCACCCTGGCCAGGTGGCTCAGTTGGTTGGAGCATCATCCCGACATACCAGGGTTGTGGGTTTGATCTCTGGTTGGGGTGCATACAAGAGGCAACCAATGAATGCATAAATGGGTGGAACCGCACATCAATGTTTCTCTTTTTGTCTCTCAGTAAAAAAAAAAAGACAAAGAAATAGCACATCCCAAGGACCTCTGAGATGAATACTCTGGCAAAGGGAAACATCTTAACATAAAATAAGAATGCCGCTCCCTACCCCCACCCCCACTCTATCTGAAATGACCCTGCTGTCCTCAGTGAGCCCCTCATCGGCAGCGGGCACCCTCCCCATGGAGTTTCTGAAGGCACAGGCAGGGACATTCTCTCCGTGTGGCCCAGGGGAAACAGCCCACAGCTGTGAGCAGTGCGGTCAGACCAAGCCCAGGTGTGTGGGGCATTGTCGCATCCTCTCTCCTCTCTTGGGGGACTTCCATGTTCAGAGAAACCTTTTTTCTCAGTTGGGGCAAGAGGTGGTGCAGGTCAAAGAAGCTCTGTGACTGCATCATCTGCCAGCCTTTGGAGTGTCTGGCAGTGCTCTGCCCTGTGGCCGAGCTGGGTGAGGGCCCTGGGAGCCATCTTCATAGGCAGAGGGGGAAGGCCAGCTGTCAGTCAACACCACGACCCCAGGGAACAGAATGACAGCCCTGGAAGATCTTGCCATGACTTGGGATCCTTCTCAATGGGTCACTCTGAACATCCACTGTTCTGAGTATCCCCTCTTTCTTGAATGCAGCCTCCTTAGAGTAGGAGGAACGTGGGCAGACACAGAGGTGAACTTCCCAACCTCACAAGAATCACCTGAACCACTCTGATCCTGGTTCCTGGCCTAATATGCATAGTGTTCAGTTCAACTCTGAGATCTGAGGCATCTCAGACACAGACCTCTTCTTCCTGCCCCTTTCCCCGAACACCAGCCTCCCTGAGGGGTCCTGTTACCCACGTGCAGGAGCCTGGAGCCTGCTAGTCACCTTCTGCCTTGGGAGATTGTGGGCAAAAGATGAGTGAGTGAAATATATTTGTTTACTCTCCACCCCCGCCCCCCAAACTAGACTGTGAGCTCCTGAGGACAGGGACCTGCCTTGACACTACTGGAACTGTTCCCAGCTCCCAGTCTGGGCACAGTGGGACCCAGCAAGTGTTTGTGAATGAAGGAAGGGGCCCTTGGAAAATCCCGTGGAGACAGAGGCAGTCCCTCCTCTCCAGCTCTGCCAGGCCAGTCCCGGCCCGGGGGCTGGACCCTGCTCTATACAGCGCAGCTCCTCTTTATTGCCCTAGAAGAAGCTCCTAGGCTGGGAGGAGGGTTCAGATCCCTTCAAAAGAAAAAAAAGGGGTACCTCTCAGACACATATAGAGGACATGTAGCTATGGGGAAGCTACTGGCCCCTAGAAGAGGACAGTCAGCGTAGCTGACTGAGTCCGAGTGGGTTGAGGGTTCAAAAGGAGGAGGTGATGAGGAGAGGCCCAGAGAGCCTAACTGAGCAGAGGCAATTGGTCTACATGTAAAAACTGGCCCATTTTACACAGCAATCTGCATTTCTGATTTCACTTGAAAATTTGAGAGAGTTGCCTGCATTCCCTCGAGACAGAAATCAGCAGGGGTGGCTCGGGCTGCTCCTCGAAATGACCCACGTGCTCTCCAGTTTGCCACAGTCGCCTCCACTCTCTATTGCATCATGCTCCTGGCTGACTTTAGAATTTATGCAACTGGCTGGAGTCTTAAAGGTGCTGATTTTGTTATCCCTGGTACCATTCCTTCTGACAGAAGTTCACTGTGTGTGTAGAGACCACAGATGACAGAAATGGGGACAGCACAAGCAGGAGGCGGAAGATTGGAACCCAAACCCCAGCTTCCTGCCCAGTGGCCTCCCTCACTATTCAATAGATGCTGGACCATGTAGCATCTGACCTTGAAGCCCATGGGGGCCAGGCAAGGGCAAAGGGAAGCCAGACAAAGCCTTCTGGCTACTCATGGTGTCCCTGCCAGCAGCTATGCCCATGCTCAGAAACAAGCAGACAGCCTGGGCAGAATGCCACGAGGACACCAGGAGGCCCCACCGGCCCACCTCACTGCCTGAGATCTCCCCGGGAGGACTTACTTCTCTTGGCGAGCACTGCCCTCTTGGACCGCTCCTCCAGAATCCCAGTGCCCCTTGGGGAGAGCTCATGCCTTTTGGCCTGAATAAGTGTTGAATGCATGAGAAGATCTCAGGGACCTAGGCAGTGGTGATAGGGGAACACCTGGAAAGAATTCTATGGCTTCAGTCTGGCTGGGGGTCGCAGGCCAACCCTTCCTTAACCACTGACACTAGCTGTGTTTATAGCTCTGGGATATAGAAATGTTCTCATTGAACAAAAATTCTGAAGCTCTGAGCCCAGAAGGACCAACACCATGGGAAAGTCAGGTCACACTGTAAGCTAGGGAACCTGTAGGGGAACAAGATCCTGGATTTTCAGGCCCTTGCTGGGTCTTTTCCTTCACCATGTGCCTTTTCTAACAGGCATCCTGCCGGGAGAGGAAAAGAGCCTTGGTTTCTGCCAGATCAAGTGCTCAGTGGCTAGATGAGGGTGGTCATCTTCATGGGCTCCACTCCCACTGGCCAGCATGAGACCTCAAATCCCTTCATGACCTGGGGCCTTGACCTCTTTGGCTATCACATGGAGCCAAGGCCCTGCCTCCCAGGGCTACCACATTAGAACTACCGTGTGGAGAACCAAGCTCTGTGTGGAGAACCAGGCTCTGAGAGAGCACAGCATGGGCCACTTTGTTCCTGTGTGGCCCATTATCACTGTCATTGTCACGGTGAATAATGGTTAATTTAAAATGTGTGTGTGTGTGTGTGTGTGTGTGTATAATTGATTCAGAGAGAGAGGGGGGAAGGAAGAGGAAGAGAGAAAGAGAAACATTGACTGTCTGCCCTCTTCCGCCCCCTGAAGATGGAGCCTGCAACCCAGGCATATGCCCCAACTGGGTATCAAACCAGCCACTTCTCGGTGCACAGGACGAAGCTCATTCAACTGGCTCAGCCCAATCCTCTGGCTGTTGAGATAAGCCTACAGGTCACCTGCAAGTCATGCCAGGCCTCCACCTACTCCACCCAAATCCCTGCCCTCTGAGGCCCTGGGCTAAGGCCCATAGCCAGATAGGGGAAGGTGTGAGCAGTCCAGATCCTAGGAGGTATCCTCAGACTGGTCACTGGACCTTCGCTGCTTAGGGTACTGATGCCACAATCCCCTTCCCAAGGGCAACTGCTACATGAGGATCAAGGCAGGGATGAAGTGGAAAGAACTTTTAGATTTTGGAATCCTGGATCCTGGCTTGGGTACTTACTAGTTCTGTGACTTTGGACAAGTTACATAAATGCTCTGAGCCTTAGTAACCTCATCTGTAAAATCGGAATAATATTTCACTTAATTTACAAGACCAAGCAATAAATGATGCAAAACACACACAGATACATGAGCTGAGCACATTTGCCAGGTATATAATAGGCACCAGATAAATATAACCTTCTTTAACCTTCCTCCTTCTTCTCTTACCAAGACAATTGTCCTATGCTCAATACCTTCTTCAATTAGTCACCAGGGTCAGGGCTCAGTCTGTGGTCAGAATTAGGGCTCAGTAGATGACTAGAGCTCAGTTTATGACCAGAGTCAGGACTGAGTCTGTAACTAGGGCTTGGTCTATGACTAGAGTCAGGGCTCAGGGGATGACCAAGGTCAGTCTCAGTCTGAGGCCAGGGTAAGGTCTCTCAGGCTTATTCAAGAAAACCAAAGATCCTTTGAGTATGATGAACTCACTCTGATCTATGTCCTGCCCCTCCCATCCGGGCCTGGGCCAAGCATTCCCCACGTACATAGTGGGAACAGCCATTCCCTTCTCAGTACACTCTCTGTCCCTGCTCATTAGCTCTGGGTAGCATATAGTCAGAGAAATACCTACCAATTGGCAACTCAGCCATCTAGCCTTTGGCCAATGGTCAGAACCTCACAGGCTGTCTCCTGGCTGGCTCCTTCCCCACACTCTGACCACTGGGGCATCCCCACCTGTTGGGGCCACTGCCTTTCTGGTCCCTGCTGTGCTCTGACTGGCAGATCTCTCTGTGCCAAGATGGGAAGCAGGTGCTGGGCACTGCTCAGGGACCAGGACCTTGAGCCAGGCCCAGACCAGTTAGGGAAGACTCCAGGCCTGAGCACTGGCCTAACAGATTTGGGTGTGGAATCTGTCTTGGGTGGTACAGCTTGGACTCCTGTTGCCTCTAAAGAACTGAGACTGTTTCCCAGGCCAGAGCACAAACCAGGTTGGCAAGCCTGGAGCAGCATGGAGGCCAGACCTTATGTCCTGATCATGAGAAGATCAAAACTCAGAGAGGGGCAGGGACTGGCCTGAGGTCACACAGGGAGTCAGGGGCAGCAGACCAGACTCTGGGTTTCCCTGGTCCCATGCTGGATTCTCTCCATTGCTCTGAGGCTTTCTTCTGGTAGGTCTCATGTGCCCACTGTGAGTGCTGCGAAGGGTACCCCTCGCTTCTGTGTCCCGTCTCTGTCAGCATCTCTACAGCCCTTTGAGGCAGGTTCCCAGGTGAGGTACTCAGGCACTGAGAGGTGAAGTAACTTTCCCAAAGTCACAGAGAAAGCTAGAAATGGGGCCAGATTTATTCATTCATCATTCAGTTTACTTATTCATTCAATATTTGTTGACAGCTTCCTATGTTCCAGATACTGTGTTGAATAGTAGGGATGGGATGGTGAGCAAAACAGACCTGGTGGTTGCTTATGGAACTAGCGGGGCACAATGCGGGGAAGCACTGAGGAAGAGGAAGCTAGCAATCACACACAAGCACACAGAACATGTGAAACTGCAACACTGGTGGCAGTTGGGGGGGGGATTTAGCATGGTCTGGGAAGTTTGGGAGGGCTTTCTTGAGGATGCGATGACTGAGCTGAGATCCAATGAAGGGAGGGGAAGTAGCGTGTAAAGGCCTAGGGTGGGAGGGAACAGGGTCTGTTCAGAGGACAGAGAGATGTCTGGAGTGGATAGAGCAAAGACAGGGAGGTGTGTGTGGGGTCATGTTGAGGGACCAGCTAAGACCTACCCATGCTGGACCTGGAATCCTCTTTACTGTGGGAGCAATAAGAAGCCATTGGAGGGTTCAAAGAATGGGTTCCTTTGGTAGTACGGTACCACGGTATCAAATAGTAACCTGCCTTTGAAGGGGGTTTGAAGAGGGGCAAGTACCAAGAGCAGAGGAATAATGTAGTAGCCTCAGGTGGTGGAGCTGATGGAGAGAAGCAGCCAGATCAAGATAGGAGAGAAATGACACAACTTGCTGCTGGATTGGATAGGGTGAGAGAATGTGATTACAGATGCTGGGGTGGGGATGAGATCATGTGGAGAGTATAGAGAAAGAAGAGCAACTGAGGGTTGAAACCTGGGGTAGGTCAACCTTTAATGTCAGATGGAAGAGATACCGGGGTGCACAGAGAGGAAAGTAAGAGAGGGGGCATATTGGAAGCCCGGAAAAGAAAGGGCTTCAAGTAGAATGAGTGGTCATGAGGGGCTAATGCCACAGAGAAATCAAGAAAGGTGAGCTGACTGTTGGATGTAGGGCCAAGCATGATGGTCACTGGGGACTTTAGAAAAAGCTGTTTTAGTGGAGAAGTGGGGTCAGATTGGAAGCAGGCCAGTGGCTCAGATGGAAAGAGGCAGAATCTCAAGATGAGCCAAGTGGACCTGCTGGCCTGGGGTAATCTCCACCGGAGGATACACCTTATTACCAGATTGGCTCAAGGCTGGAGCCTGCATAGGGGGGAAGTGGCCACATCCCAAACTAGAGAGGCCCCATTTTTGGTCCTGACCCCTAGCGGCTTCCCACTAATGGGCTGAATGAATAAATAGTTCTGGTCCTTGTGCTTCAACCCCAACTCCACCCTCTACCACCATGGGCCTTCCTGCTGGGGATGCAACAAACCAAAAGGGGAGGGCAGAACTGGCAGACACAGGAATCCCCAGTGCCCCGCCTGAGCTGAGAAAATGCAGGACGACAGAGATCAGGAAACTAAGCCAGGAGACCAAGCTGAAGGCAGCAGAAAACACAGGCAACAGAAAGGTGAGGAAAAATATTTTGAAAAAATATGAAATTATATATATTTAATGTACTATTTATTATTATTTAATAGATATATGTAATATACATTTTAAGCATCAAAATATTCATCGTGAGAAAAATAAAAATTTAGGAGTAAGCGATGCTCGCTATATGCCTTGTTACTGCGCGTCTGGAATCAGACAGAGGGACATCACGTTCTTTCCAGGGCTCAGGGATTCGGAGGGCCTTGGTCCGACCTCTGGGGTTGCTGCCTGGGGCTGGGGGCTCTCACTGAAAGCTCCTTTCGGGTCCCACCAGCTGGGCCTTCCATCTCAGAAACCCCTCTGCTTCATTTGCATCTCATTAGCACCTAGGGCTGGTGGTCGCTCAGCCGCCGGGAGGCCTGGAACGAAGCTCCCTGCCCCCTCCCTGGGGGGAGATGGGTACGGCAAGGCGCCCCCCGCCCCCCCACTCTACACCCCTCCGTTCCCACACCCCCGCCCATACCCCCTACACCTCCCCACCCCTTACACCCCCTGCCCCCACCCCCTACACCCCCGTCCCCACCCCTTACACCTCCCTGCCCCCACACCCTACATCCCCACACCCCGCCCCCACACCCTACACCCCCACACTCACACCCCCACACCCGCCCCCACACCCTACACGCCCACACCCTACACCCCCACACCCGCCCCCACACCCTACACGCCCACACCCTACACCCCAGCTCCAGCCCGCACAGCTCCAACTGAGCGTTCCCATGGCAACCGGGTGCCGGCGCGGGTCGTGACGCCTGCGGAGGAGCAGCGCGGCAGCCCAGCTCCACGCCCGCCGCCAGGCTGGGTTGGTGATAGGCAGGGCCTCCATCTCCCGAGATGATGGGCGATAATTGGTTTATGGAAATAGCTGAGCGGAGAAGGCGAGCTCCCCGCCAAGCCCGCGCTCTGCCACCTGTCCTTCCTCACCGCGGAAATGGAGCTGGGGAGGGGAGGGGAGTGGGAGGGTCGGGGAGCTGGGCGGGTGGAGAGGGAGCTTTTGAGACAAGCAAATGTTTCACCTGTTGGTCTATGGGGGTGGGGGGTTGTGGGGGTGCAGTAGTTGTTATAGTAACCGGGTGTTCACCTCAGTTGCTCCTTGGCTTCTAAGTCTGTGCTCAGGCCTATGTTGGGTGCAGTGTTGGAGGAGACCTGGGGCCTGTCCTGGGGAGCCCTAGTTTGGGGAATACAGGAGTAGCTCATAACTTTATTTATATAAAGTGCATGTGACCAGTGTTGACACTGCTGTGGGGCTCCAGAGAAGGGAGAGTCAACTCTGGTGGCTGCCTGAAGGAGGAGGCATCATAAGCAAGGCTTTGACGGTAGGATTTCAGCAGGTGTTGGGAAGAGGGCTGGGGCAGGCATTCTCCAAAAGAGAAGGTGGGGGAAAGCCAGTAGGCAGGCACAGAATGATGCTGTTATTGGTGGAAAAGGGGAGGTGTAGTGTCTACAGAAGGGGCAAGGGATGAAAAACTTGTGGGTCAGAGTACTGCACAGTGCTTTATAATCAAGATTGAGCGGATGTCCAACATCCATAGGGAATGCTGGCTGGTTGGAGACTCTAGCCCTTTGATGCCCTTCTGAGAGAAGTGAGGTCCATGAGGCGGGCAGCAGGTATGGCATGGCAGGCCTCACTTGGATACCAGGCTGTGAGTAGTGTGTATCCTGACTGCAGCTAGCTGGAGGGGGGTGGGGTGGGGGGTGCACTAAAGGACAAGAACTAAGAAAGTCCCCATGATTGAAATGACTAGAGAGAAATGACCAGAGAGATGGTCATGAGTACCTTACCCCAGGATTGGTAGGTTGGGGCACCCAGAGTCTGGGAGAGGCAAGCCCCAGGTTTTCTCCTCCCTTTGACCACCCCCATTCCCCGCAGAGCCTAGCCCAGGCCTCTGCATCCAGGAATCCTGCCCGCTGAGGTCAAGTTGTGGCCAAGCCCTGAGCAGCGAGCTGTGGGATCAAGGAGTGGCCCTTCCTTCCTTCCTTCCTTCCTTCCTTCCTTCCTTCCTTCCTTCCGTCCGTCCTTCCTTCCTTCCTTCCTTCCTTCCTTCCCTAGCCCTGGTGAGCAGCTTCCATGTAGCCAGAAGATGCCAGGCCTCACATGTGCAGAGCCCCCAGCCCAGGTGTGATGAACTCTTGGCATTCTCTCTGGGCATCACAGTCCCAGTCCCGAACATTTGGGTGCTCATATTCCAAATATCCATACCCTGGTTTCTGCTCCAGTGGACACCAGGCCCCGACCCATTCTCAGAAGCTACTTACACTACCACGTAGGGCCATGGCTCAGAGCCACCTTTGCAGGCAGGGAGGTTGGTGGCCCCATGGAGAGTGACTGTGATGATCTCTTTATTGGAAGGAGACAGGTGGCTGATGACAGATTCCACAGTCTGGGTGGTGTCCAGGGGGTCCTCTGGGCCCTCGGCAACCTGTGGAGAGAACCAGGGCTGAGTTGCCTCTTCTGGTGTGGTTACCTCCCCTCCCCTCCCTCTAACTCTAGTTTTCTCATGGTCCTCTCCAACTAACTGTGTCTTGCTGTCACTCCCTTACCCAGTCTAGAACGACAGGTCCCAAAGGGGCAGTTGTTTTTGACCCCATTTTCTCCCTACCTCTGCTCCACAACCCACCTCTCTCCCAGTTTCCCTCCTGCCTCTCCCCCAGTCCTGGATCCTTCGCTTCCTGCAGAGTGAAATAGGCCACCTCACCTTTCAAGTCCAAGTCCAGTCCCACCGCTAAGCTGTTCCTTTTGCAGGTATCCTTGCCTGTAATTCCCAAATCCCTTCTACTTTTGAGGTCCTAGCAATTGGCCTTCTCTGTCTTTCCTGTAACCTTACCCCAGTTCACCTCAGATGTCCCCTGTACAGCGCTTTACAGTTTACAAAGGTTATCTATGGAGTCACCCAATGCATTAATGGAGATGAATGAATGTGTCTGTCCCAGATGCCTCATCCATCTTCAACCCAGAGAACCCTGTGGACCAGGAAGGAGGAGAGAGGTGCCTGCCCACACATGGCCTCCTAGGCTGGTTGCCTCAAGCAGACTTATATTCAGGGGTTCAACAACTCAATAGTTTGTGGATTCATGGCCCAAAGGACCATGGTGATGAGAGCAGCTGAGAGGAGACAGAAGCTGCAGCTTGGGGCAGTCAGGGAAGACAGCTGGGAAGAGGAGGCCTTAAAGGGTTGGGAGAACATGCATGGGTGAAGCAGGGAAGACAAGCCAGAAAGCAGAACACTGGAGCTGAGGCAGCAGAGTGGGAAGGGGAGAGAGCATCCTGAGACCCAGGACAGGCTCAGAGTGTCTCTGGAGACTTCAGGGAGTCAGGGGATGTGGCGAAACTGGGTGTTTTTTGGTGAGTAACAAGAAGGCAATTAAGAATCAAGTAAAACTCTGGGGTAGGGAGGGTGTGGACATGGGGCTGCGGTGACTTGGGGTATCCTGGTCCCCCCTCTGCCCTGAACCACTCACTCTCTCCCAGTGCCTGGACTTGACATTGACACAGTTGACCCAGATTAACCTGGCAGGAGGCCACCCCCACCTTTCCTTTGTCTTGCTGATTGATTGGCCAAGGAGGGGCCCTCCTGGCTCTGAGAGAGGACCAGTGAACCTCTTCAGATTGGAAATGGGGCCCCAGGGAGGGGGACACTGCAAGCTGACCCTCTTATCTGGAAAGTTCAGTTTATCAAAGCCTGCATTTCAGGGCAGACCCTGGTAAGGTGGGGGAGTCCTCAGGATGGGAAGGATCTGTGGAGACCACTGAGAACAATGGCCTATTACATAGAGGGGAGACCCAGGATGGGGTGACAGCCCTGGCAGGGTGGGTCCTGATGCGTGTAAGGAGAGCTGGGTTTAAACCCCAAATCAGTCATGCTCCGAGAGTCTTTCCCCAGCTGGACCATGAGGGCTTGGACCAGCTAGGCGTCCTAGGGACATTGGCTTCTGGCTCCTGGAAGCCTCCAGGCAGAGGAACAGGAAGAGCTGTTACTTCATTCAGTTCTCACAACAGAGGTATGGGGTGACCACAAATGAGCCCCATGCTACTCCAGTTTTATCAGCTGTCCCGCCAGCCCCTCCTTCACACCATGTCTGGAATCTATCTTCACTGTCTTCACTTCGAGCACTCAGGTCCAAAACAATGGATTTCTGCACTTGATTCTTTTTTTTTTAAATTCTCACCCGAGGCCCTGGCCGGTTTGGCTCAGCGGTTAGAGCATTGGTCTGCGGTACAGAGAGACCCGGGTTCGGTTCCCGCTAAGGGCACGTACCTCGGTTGCGGTTTGTCCCCGGCCCTGGTTGGTCGCGCGGGTGGCAACCACTCGATGTGTCCCTTCACATCGATGTTTCTCTCTCTCTCTCTTCCTCTCTCTCCCTCTCGCTCTGTCTGAACAAAAAATGCAAAAATGTCCTCGGGTGAGGATAAAAAAAAAAAAAAATTCTCACCCGAGGACATTTTTCCATTTTTGTTCAGATAGAGCGGGAGGGAGAAAAACATCAAGGATGCACGACAGGGCCGAGGACAAACTGTAACCGAGGTACACACCCTTAGCGGGAACCGAACCTGGTCTCTCTGGACTGCAGGCCGACGCTCTAACTACTGAGCCAAACCAGTCAGGGCTATGCATTTGATTCTTAATCACTTTCTTGTTTCCCTCTGTCTCCCTTCTGCCCTGCCACACCTCACAGAGCAGCCAAAATAAACCTTTACACATTCTCTGCTCAACCCTGTCGTAGCTTCTTTTTTCATGCTGTTTCACAATACTGCAAGGACCTGGGAGCTCTGGCCCAGGAAACTGACCTCACCCTGGGCCCCTCGCCCACTCCCTCAAGGCATACTAGCCTCCTAGTGGTTTCTTGAACACACCAAGCTGCCTCCTGCCTCACAGCCTTTCCCTGGCTGTCCCCTTTGCCTGGCCTGCTCTTCCCTACCGGGTCATCCCTGTGGCTTGCTCCTTTACTTCCTGCAGGTCTAACTCATGGTCGGAAAGGCCTTCCTGGTACAGGCTGGTGCTCTTGCCTAAAAGCATTACTGCCTAGGAGGTGAGAATCCCATCCCCAGCCCCAGAAGTGCCAGCCCTACAAAGAGATCCTTCCCCTCCTTCTGGCTGAGGTGGGGGGTGTCACCCCTACTTCAGCACCCAGCAGGCCCTATCACCACCTGCAGGGGTCTTGTTACCCCTTCTCCCCCCTATTCCTCTTCCAGGCCAGGGTGGGAGGAAGGGGAGGGAGGTCTACAGAAGGAACCCCTGCCAAATGGAGGGGGGAGGGGAGGAAACAGCCACAGAGCCACCTCCTCCCCTCATGGTCGGAGATGTTGCCTTTTCAAGGTTCCACCCTCACTGCTCCCCGCCGCCCCCCACTCCCCAGCAGGTTGCTCTCCTGGTTTGGTGGTATAGGAGCAAGCCTAGCAGACTGGGGGTCCAGAGACCTAGGTTTTAGCCCAGCTCTGCCTCCAACTCTCTGCACAACATCTCTGAGCCTCAATTTTTCCACCTGGTCAATGGGTAAATCTGGAATGGTTTGTAATGCAGTCTTCCTGGTGATAGCCTAAGGTTCCTGCAACGAGGTCAGGAGAAGCAACTAAAATCCTTCCCACCCCCAGATTCCCAGGAGGAGGCTCCATTGGTGGCCCCAGCACCCTCCTTGCTGTGAGGACACAGGGCCTGTCACAAGCTCCTTATGGACCCAGAAATGAGGGCCCAGCTGAATGACAGTTGCCTAAGAGCTCTCACTGACTACCTGGGCAGCCCCAGAGCCCAACCACGCATTTTGCAGACCAGACCATGAGTTGTGTTCCCTCTCCATCCTCTACATTCTCTACCTCCTCCATGCCTCCCCATGTGGACAGCCTTCTGGGAAACACAGCTTGCAGGGGGTTGGAAAGGAACTGCTTGTGCTTCACTTCTGGGCATGAGACCAGCTGCCAGGCTGGTGCCTCCTGGTGAGGCCTGCAGGCACATGCCCACTGGGCAGTCTGAGCCCAGGGCCAGAGAGGCCTGGGACAGGGGGGAGGCCACGAGCGGGTTTGGTGGGCCAACTTTTCTGCCTTTCCCTGCATCAGGACCAGTGTCCTCTCCCCACACTCACCCTCCTGGGCCTGCATTGGAGAAATGATCAGGGAATAGAAAATGCATGTGCTGAGTTACATGTAGGGGAGCAAAATAAGCTGTGGGTAATGGTGACCCCCCCCCCATCCCAGTCTCAGTCCCCACAGACCCATCTGTGGGGTGAGATGAATTAACCCTGGAGGAGTTTTCACTTTTCTGAATATGCTTCCTGAAGGCTGACAGCAGAGCTGGGTACTTGCTCTCCATTGGTTAGTCCACCCAACAATGCTGGGGTGCAGACATCGGTGCACAACGTTTGCAGGTGAAGTTTAGTTCGTGTACAGAGCAGCCCTCTCAGCTCCTCCACCAGGGCCTGGCACACAGCAGGCTCAGAAGTTGCTAATTCTAATACCTTACCCTCCAGACAGTTTGCTTTGCCTTCAATAAGCCAGGATTAGCCAGTAAATGTCCCAAGGGACCTGGACAGCCTATTTTGGGGTGTGTGAGCTGGTGGGAGGAGACATGGGTGAGAGTAGGAAGATTGGACCCAACAGTGAAGAAGTTAATGGCCCATTGATTCAGCTTCCAGGGCTGGGGCTTAATTTGGTCCTGGTGGGGAGACAGACCCCTCTCTCTCTCCAGATCCTGTCCACTGCCACCCCTTTGCCCCAGCAACCTGGGAGGCAAGGAAGCTCAATTCTACCTCCAGAAGGGCCCTGCATCTGAAAGCTGGGGCCAGAGGAGGGGGTGCTGGCTTGGAGGCATGGGTTCTGACTGCCTCTGATCAGTAATATGGACAAGTTATTAGACTCCAGGGGCCTCAGTTTTCCCAGTTGTATCACAAGGGCTTTGGGATAAAAATGATCCCTCATGTTTCTTCTAGTTTCAGCCTCTAAACTTGCCTGGGAGTCATGGTGGCCACGATGGCTCTTTCATAGCTGAGGAAACAGGCCCAAAGATGGGACAGAAGGCACTTGCACGTACACCCAGGTGCAGGGCGGAGCTGGAAGTGGGGCCTGGGCTGGTCGCCCTCGCTCTCCGTCCCTGCACTGTTCCCACCAGCCTTTTTTGGCTGTAACTGGCTTTCTCCGGGCCACAGTGCATCCGCACACCCTCAGGCTCACAGCCGAGTAGCCAGCACTCATTGGTACCACCTAGACGTCGTGGAGCTTGGAGCAGGAGAGGCTTTTTAAATGACAAAAAAGTCAGAAATAAAGAGAAGGATTGGTAGATTTGGAATGAACAAAACCTATACCAACTTCTACAATGGTCCAAAATCCACCACAATACAAAGAAAAGACAAACAGGAAAAAATATGTGCAATTTATATAAATGTATGAATGTCCCTAATAAACCAAGAGCTCTGAAATCCATAAGCATTGCCACAATAAAGAGACATGAATGGAGGATTCATCAAAGAAGAAATATGAACATGTAATACTATATATACATTATGAACATCCTTATGGGAGATTCTGTTTCTCAAAGCTATGAACCAGCTTCTCCTTGTTCCTCCCACGCACATTCCCGGATCCCCCACCCAGCTTGGTGGGCAGCTGGCAATGAGCTTCAAGAACCAGTGGGCAGCTCAGGGTTCCCAGGTTGGGCCAGCCAATGCCTGGTGCCCAGTGTGTGACTTACCAGAAGGAGGCTGCAGGAGGGAGGGTAGAGTCAGAGGAGCCAGCTGTGGGTGGAGCACACCGGGAACCGCAGACACCAACGCCAAGCGTAATGTGCATAAACCACACTGGGGCCTGCATACCCCTAGCTTTTTGGTTTATTGACCTAAGAGTGTAACTGCAAAGAGGATGCTCCCAAGTTAGCAAGTACCTATGTGTCCTTGGTCTTAGCTCTTTCTGTCATCCCTGTTTGTAAGTGACAGAGCCGAGGGCATGGGCTTAGCCTTGCCAGTTAGCAGTAGGTAGGGGAGCCCTGACATGGGACAATTTGCCTTTCTTTGCACTGAGATTCTAGTCTAGGCAGGGTCATGCTGCTCTCTCACAGCTGTTTATGAAGCACCTACTATGTGCCAAGCACTATTCTGAGTACTGGGGATACAGCAGTGACAGAAATAGACAAAAATTCCTTCTTCCCAGGCATTGGAGCCCCTGTGACCTAGGGCTGGGGGCTGGGCCAGGGCTGGGAGGGTGTGGCATAGTGTGGTGTGGCATTGCCAGGGTAGCAGCCTGGGAAAGTCCTGGAAGATCTCGGAGGGTGATGGTGAGCCATCTCCTTGGGCTCTCTGAGCCTCTGTGACCCCAGCAACAAGAAAGCAGAAACTCCTTTTCAGGTTGTGGAGGGTGAGACATCTACAGTTGAAGCTACATCTCACTCTGGGGGAGTCAGGCAGAAATCACCAGGTGACGGTAGTGGGATCTGAGAACACTGAGCATGCCACCTTTCAGATCCCACGTGGCCCAAGAGCACAGGACACCTGAGCTGGAAGAGCCCGAGAGATTGCCTCAGTCCTCATTTCACAGCTGCGAAAACTGAGTCTGAGAAGGAAGGTTTCTGTTATGATTTAGGAACAAACAAGGGACTTGGAGATGAATTCATGTGGTGCATGGCCCATGGCCCCAGGCCTCACCTTTTGCTTTGTCTGGTCCATCTTCTTGGAGGCAACAGTTTGGCCTTGTTTAACAATCTCGGAGACCAGGACCCGGTGTTTGTGGGGGATCAGATATAAGTCCTGACCAGACAGCTGGCCCGGGCACCTTCGAGTTTCTGAGGTGGTGAACAATGTGGAGCATCAGTGTGGTCTCAGGGGTGCCATACACTGGCCCTGTGCCTTAATGGGGAAAGAAAGTGGGAAACAGGGTGGTGGGAGCAGAAGTATGGAGTTTCTCAGCAGCCAGACATGCTGTGAGTAGAGATGCTGTGGGGAACCTGGGCCATGGCCTGCTGGCCAGAGGTCGAGCTGGGTAATTGGCTCCTGGCACCCCCCGGAAGGTAAAGCCAGGGACGGCCCTCTCTCTGCTCAGACCCTACTGGGTCACCTGGGCAACACTGTGTGATGTCATAGAACAGGCAGAAGCCACACAGACACCTATCCAGGTGAATCAAGAACCCTTCTTCTTATTCCTGGAGCTGTGTCCTGCTTGTTCTCTGAAAGTCAGTCCTCATCCTTCCTGGTCTGATGCCCCAAGCAGACCACCAGTCAAAGCTCAGCAACCACCCTGTGTGCCCAGTCCCCTGCTGGTCACACTGAAGGAGAGGAGGAGAAGCTGCCCCGAAGGAAGTTGCAATTTGGTTGGTAAAACAGCTATTTCTTTTAAGGAATCTGTGGCCATCCTGCCTCTTTGGGTGTCTACAGACTTCCATTTGTTTAATAATAAGAAATACAAAGTTCAAGAGAATGGTTTCCTCTTGGAGTGTGGGTGGGAAGGTAGGGGAGAGTATTGGGAATATGTGGATCTGTTATTATGATGTTGTCTCTTAGATTGGGTGATCAGTTAATGGATGTTAATTATATTATTGAAAATAAATTATAACTAACTAAAGAGGATCATGTAAGGGTCAACAGTGGTTCTAGGGTGTGGACCAAGGATTATGACTAATACAATTCTGAGCTCCACAAGAAGCTATTACAAAGATGACCCTTCTTATCTTTGGCACTACCACATGCCAGGTATGGTTCTAAGTGCTTTTACATGTGGTGAGATGGCAGAATGCTGGTGACTGGCCCTTGGCCGGGAGTGGGGTCTGTTCCATGGGGTGAGGTATGAATTGGACCTCAAAGGAAGATCAGGAATCCTGGGCAAGCAAAGGTGAGATTTGGGGCACTGGGTGGGGTTGAGAGGTATCTGGGAGATCCCTGTAGCCTGCCTCATTCTTCTGCCAGCTGTTTTAGACCCCATGTTGAGGGTTCTTCCCATTTTCTTTGGTTTGGGGACCATGAGCAGGCCCACCCAGGCAGCAGGAGGGAGGAGCCTTCCAGCTTCTCCGTCCACCCCTCTACTCCAGACAGAGAAGCAGGGAAGAAGTGGTTCTCCCCAATTTAGAGACAGAAAAACTGAGGTCTCACCTTTGTTAGAAGGACCTGCTGAAGTCGCCTGATATTGGGTATGGAAGCTGGGAGGCCCACTCCCAGTTTTCCTGCCTCCCGGGCTTGCTAAGGGTGGGCCCACCTGTAACCGGTCAGCATGCACAGAGAGGGTCTCAGTGGATCCTTCCTTAGTCGCCCTCAAGTGCTCCCCCTTCCTCTCAGTCATGAAGGCTACAGCAGCAGGTTGGGGGTGGGGGAGCAGTGCTGTGCCTGCAGGAGCCATTCATGGCCCAGTTCAGGGTGGGTGCAGCAGGGCTGGGACAGGCCATCGGGCACTTTGGGAGCAAACTTTAAGAAGGCGCTGGCCCTCAGGGCTCTGTCAGCCCTCCTGCCACCACAGCTCCTTAAATTCTGTGCCCTAGCTTTCTTGCTTGCCTCACAGTAGCTCCTGCCCTTCCCTGCAGCTCCTCCCAGCACCTGAGCCACCTCCCTAGGGCCACCCCTGTGCTCCGGGCTCCCACCCAGCTGCCCTACCTGGCATCTGCGCTTTCTGCTATTGCAGTCCCCAGCCGGCTGGCCTTCCTGCCTGGGAGGAAGATAAGCGGGGCCTTGGTTCCAGGCGGGCTGGCTCCAGAGTGCTAGTGAGCCCTGCTCACTCAGCAGTCACTGCGAGGGGGCCTTCCCATCACCTCACTCACCGGCTGCCCAGCTTTCTGGACACACTCTCCTGTGCCTCACTGACCTTCCCTGACTGCTTCCTCCTCCCCAGTGAGGGGCTGAGAGCCTGGGGGCTGTGTGGCTTTCCTACTTTAACACCGTGGACCACAGCTACTATACCTGCCTCCTCCTTTTCCAGGAGTGGGGCTCTGCCTCCCCCAACCAAGGGAAGTGAACCTGCTCCCCAAATGTCCAGAGGAAATTCCTGCTCCCCTGCCCAGGGGCTGGCCCCAAGCTCTGATGGCTCAGGGAGTTTCCAGTGTTGAGGGGAAGCAGGTAATGATCGATCTCACAGCTAATAGGTAACCCTGTCCCTCCCCCCAACTCCCTTCCCCAGGAGAAACCACTGGGAGTGGCACCATTTGGTGGGGCCAGGAGTTAAACAACCCACAGCAGAGAGGAGGGGGGCAAGCTGCCTGAATCTGAGGCTGGCTCTTGGGAAGGAGGGGTGCTGCTTCCTCCCTGGCTTTGCGCTGGGCTGGGCAGACCTGTGTGGCCCGGCTCCTGGGGAAGCAGCCCTTTGGCCTAACTCCATGCAGCAAGTTCCGGGGCAATGTGTCTCCCAGAGCCCACAACTCAGCCTTCCTTCCTCCTTAGTCCAGTCCCACGCCTTATAACAATGACACCCCTCCCCACGACCCACTCTTCTACACACACACACACACACACACACACACACACACACACCCTTCCCCTCACTTTCTTTTAGGCAGCAGAATTGGGAAAGGGAAGGGATGAATGAGGTAGGAAACTTAGTGTGATTTTGTACTAAAAGGCAGCTCACAGCTATGTGATCTTGGTTCAAAAACCTAACCCTTTCTGAACTTTAGTTGCCTTACGCAGTGGGGAACGCAGTGCTGCTCTGAGGACTGAAGGAGGAAAGGCAGGGGGAGCACTAAGCTCTGGTATTCAGTTAAGTGTTCCCCAAATGCTTGCTTTTTCCTGCTAAGCAGCCTTGGACTTGGCAGCTTCTCTGCAGCATAAATGGGCCAAAGCAGCAAAGAACATCTGCAGAGTCAGTGCACATCTCCACCCAGCTCAAACCATACCAGACACCCCACTCCTCTCTCCCTCTTCCCCAGACCCACGCTGTCCCCCGCTTCCAGGCTCGTTTCCCCAGCCACACCTTTCTCCAGGCAGTTGCCTCACCAGAAATATCTCCTTTTGTATCTAAATTCAATCTGTCCTTAGGATCCAGCTTAAGACACTTCATCTAGAAGCCTTCCTGACCCTTTTTGTGTCCTGCACTGATTAATCTTTTTTTGTTGTCCACAGTGACACCTGTCTGTGTCTGTGCCACTGAATTCTCTCTGAATAGGTAACCAATCTGATGCAGTGGGTGGGACCTGGCCATGTCCCTGCCCCTCCCCTGATTTTTGATAGTTGTCAACTGAGGCAGTTGTCTTAGGCGGTCTCTGTGCTCCCAATGCCATTTGCCTGCAGCCCCAGTGGTATATACAACAGGTGCTTGCTTGGTGGCTGAAGGATGGCAGATTCTGGGAAGGTCCCCAACTCCAGTGACAGCGATGAGGGCACAGCCGCCTGACCAGGACCTTTGGAGCGGCTCTGACCTCACAACAGCTATGAGACTCCACCTGGAAGTTTCTAGAGAGATCTGGAGAGTTGGCTCTGCCTTGTGCTTCAAGTATGGTTCCCCCTGGGCCCCCCAGTTCACACCCCACTCCTTAAGGCTGGGCTGAGTTTGGGCTGTGGCCAGAGCTCTGCTTGGGGCTGTGGGGGGCACTCTAAACCCCTATCTCTGTGGTTCTGCCCCTCCCACCTGTTCTTCCTGTCCTGAGGCCTTCCCATGCCTAAGCAGCAGCCAAGGACTGACTGCTTCCCCAAGAGAGTTCAGATTGGTGAGCAGAGTGTGGCTGGAGGTGCAGCTGTCTCTTCCCCTCTCGCCCATGGTGCTGAGTGTCTCCCATTTGTACTGCGGATCCTTCTCTATCTTCTCTACCCTGCTCTGGTCCCCTGGAGTCTGATCACAGCTGACATCAGTGGGTTCTGGTTCGGCTGGGTTTATGGGAGGGCCAGCAATAATCTAGGAGGCTCTGTCCTAGCCGATTCTCAGAGTGGGCTGGTCCCTCTCCACACAGCTGCCTCCGGGCTTGTGGCCATCATTCCTCCTCATGCCTGTCCAGGCCTAGGGGTGGTGAAGGTTCCTTTTACTAGCCCCCCCGGGTACTGCACTCTTTCTCTTGTTTTTCTTAAAACTCACCCTCAGCTTTGCAAAGAGTCCCTCTATTAAACTCCCTTCAAATGACCAAGTTTAAATGCCTTCTTTTCCCCACCAGGCCCCTGGCTGATGCAGCCGCTGTAGGAGCCCCTGTCTGTGGGCCTGAGAGCTCACTTGATATACTGGTAGCCCCCATCACATTGCCACCAGCACCTTCACACCCCACTAGCATTTAGTGAGCACTTACTATGTGCCAGGCACTGCAGTCTCGTTTAATCCTCACATTCCTGCTCCCCAGGAATTATTGTTGTTTCTCCCTTAAGATCAAGAAAAAACAGATGTTCTGAGCAATGAAGGGACTTGTCCAAGCTTTGAAGCAGCAGAGTTGGGATTTGAATCCAGGTCTGTAGCTCCAAAGCCTGTGATCACAACCACCAAAGCATACTGTCTTTTTTTTTTTTTATCCTTACCTTAGGACATTTTGCATTCCTCCTCCGATAGAGCAGAGGAAGAGAGGGAGGAAGAGAAAGAGAGACATCCACGTGAAAGAGATACATCAAGTGGTTGCCACCCACACGACCCCAATTGGGGCCGGGGACAAACTGCAACGGAGGTACGTGCACTTAGCGGGAACTAAACCCAGGACTCTCCAGTCTGCGGGCCGACGCTCCAGCCCCTGACCAAACTGGCCAGGGCTACTGCCTTTTTCTTTAATTCCAGGCTAGAAGTGAGACAGGCTAGAAAGCGGGAAAAGAGGTATTGGGAAACTGAGACAGTTAAACAGCAGTTTGCTGCCATCTAGTAAATCCTATCTTCTCTAAACCAAGGATACTTAAAAGTAAATGGTTTGCACTTCTTCCCAATCAGAGTGTAAATAGCTTAAATCACCCTTCTCAGGGAGACAGATAGCAGAAATCCAATTAGTGCCATTTACCAACCACAGCCAAGGACAGATGAAGTTAAGGGAATAAACCTCATTTTGGTACATCAGCATAAAACTGATGAATATTCTAGTGAGATCCTCCCCTAAGACCTCCCCTAAATGCCCAGCCTTTAAAAGCCCTCAAAACAAAGGTCCAGCCCAGCCAGTGTGGCTCAGTGGTTGAGCATTGATACATGCACCAAGAGGTCACCAGTTCGATTCCCAGTCAGGGCACATGCCCAGGTTGTGGGCCTGGTCCCCAGTGCGGGGCATGCAGGAGGTGGCCAGTTGATGTTCTCTCTCATCGATGTTTCTATGTCTCTCTTCCTCTCCCTTCCTCTCTTTCTAAAATCAATAAAGAAAAAATTAAAACAACAACAACAACAACAAATGAAGGTCTAGTGCACGCTCTTCCTCCCGGAAGCACCCCCATGCCTCCTCCTCTTCCCTTCTTCCTCCACAGGCACGCATCTCCTAAACTCTAAGAGACCCCTTGAGGTTTGCAACCAGGGGAGCAATGGGCAGCAGCAGTTTGTCCCAGACAACCCCCCCTGAACCTGTCCCAAGTCTCTCTTTTCTTTGACTTTGTGGTGAGCCAAAGCAGACCAGCCTAGGCTCATGTCCCCAGACCTTTCTTGTTTCACTGTCCCCAGCTTTAATAAATGTCCTTTAAAATTCACCTGGACTTGTACTGTGAAATCTTTCCTGCATGAAGTCAAGAACCCACACACTACCAACCTGGCCCTACAAAGACCCGCTCAGGGCCAGGTCCCCTTTCCAGTAACAACACTTCTCTTTTTTCACTCTTGAAACTGGGGCAACATGGAAAAGGTCAAGGGCAAAGATGAAGACCCCTGGCCTTTTGACTCTGTGATAGTGCAGCCCACAGACCCTAGTGTCAGTGGAGAGGGAAGTGGAGCACCCTGAAGGTGCATTTGGCACTGTTGGGCCGGACTCTTTTAAGCCAGGGCAGAAGCCAGGGTGTTTAGAGGAGGCCATTCTGTTCTGCACAAATGGGTGGTGAGTTGTTTGGTGGGCATCACAGTGCCCTGGAGCTGTGACTGAGATCACAAATGAGAACTTGCCTCCAGTTCCACTAAGCTCCTTGGATGCAGGCTGCCTGCAGGCTGAGTGGGCCAAGGTGAGATCCTGAAGGTGCTGGGGTGTGGAGTGGGAGCGGCCCCTCTGACCTTCCTTTGGTCCCTTATTGTGCAAAGGTGATCTGATCAGATCCTGCATGTGCCTCTATGTGTTGTCATTTGTACTTGATAGTCCCGACCCTGTTCCTGCACCTAGACTAGGAATGATCAGTCTGGCACAACACTGTCATGTGGGGTAGCAAAAAGATATGACCTTTTGAAATCCTCCAGGCTCAGCTTTAACCCTGGCTCTGCCAGGCCTCTCAGAGAGCATCTGGGCAAATTCCTTGATCCCATGGGCCTCAATTCCTCATCTGCAAAGCGGCAAGGATAATCGTACCCGGCACGGGCACGGAGACCAGGTGAGAAAACAGGTACCTGGCACATGGCAGGCAGCACTGAAGTGAGCTCCTCACTTTTATGCCAGTTTGTGCCAATCTGGAGGCCCTGTGGCCCAGCTTTGCTACAGGAGACTTGGGGTGACACTGTTCTCCTTCTTGGCTGGTAGCATGTCCATTTATTTGCTCAGCAGGGACATTCATTGATCGCCATGTTGAAGGAGCCTTCTCAGCATTTGGTAACCAGAGCTCTTGTTTGCAGCGGCCCAGGTCCCATAGTCATGTCATGAATCATTTTGCTAAAGATGCAAAGTGGCTTTTGGGAGTTTTTCTTTTGCAAAATTGATAACATTAACAAGGGATAAGTAATGAAAGCCACCTGCCCTTTCTTGCATGGGGGGCGGTGGTGATGGTAGAAGCAGCACCCTGCCAAGGTGGAGTGGGGAGGTCCACTCGGCAGAAAGTTCTGGGTGGACAGTAGGCTCAACTGCTTCCCGCACCTCTGCTCTTCCAACCCACAAATCTAACTGTCACTCCTCTGCTTCATTAAACACGGCAATAGGCCTCACTGCCTTCAGGAGACTCCTGCAGGCCTCTCGATCTGCTCACACAGTCCCTCCTGCCTTTTTGCAGCCAATCCCTGCCTCACACCCGCTCTCCGGCCATGCTCCATGCCTGTGGTGCCTGCATGGCTCTGGTCTTTCTAGCCTCTGACCTTCACATATGCTGTTCCATCTGCCTGGTCTGTCCTTTCTCTGCCAGGCTAAATAATCTGTGGTGCTTCTTCAAGACACAAATGGAGCAACCAGCAAATCTTCCCTGAAAGCTTCTCCCACTGCCCCCACCCCACGCATGGGTGCTGGATCCACAGCCCCTGGGCTTCCCCGTGCCCTGGCTCATGACCAATCACTGACTTTTCTGGGAGAGAAAAGTTTGCCTGTCTCCTCCAGGCAGGGCTGTTGCTTGGCACAGAGTCTGCCAGGCGGCTGCTCATTTGAGTGAATGAGATATGACACATCAGATGCCTTTCTCCTTACTAGTTCCCCAGATGCCCCCACTTCAGCCTGGGACAAGTGATACCTGCTCCCCAAATAGCCTTCCCTTCTCCACAGTCCAAGCCATTAGGGGCCTTCCCCCCACTTTTAAAGCATGAATAGTTGCTGTGTTGCACTTCATGGAAGCAACTAACAGTGATCAAGCACTTGCTATGCGCCAGGTACTATTGTATGTATTTCACACGTTAACACAGGTCTCACAACCACGCAGAGGTAGGTACTCCTGTCGTCCCCACTTTACAAATGAGAAAAAACAGGCACAACCAGGAGCAGAAGAGCCAAACTTTGGACCCAGGCCATCCCACTGCAGAGCCTGCCTTTGTAATCTTAGCCCTCTCCTTTACTGAGGTTTCTTGTGGGGAGTTCTGGGGTGGGGGAGATGGCCCAGAGCACCCCATCCCCAGGACAGAGCCTCAGGCCTCAGGGCTGGTTCTGCAGCTGGAAGGAGCCAGCAGGTCCTTGAAGCTCCAGTTGCAGGAAACTGCTCATTCAGGCCTGGATCCCTGACCCCTCCCTCAGATTCCTTGCTCAGCTAGACCCCTTGCCCACTCTATCCGCCCTCATCTCTACCAGAGAGCAGAGCCCCTGGCCCTAATCTCATTTGAGGTCATGAAATCGCATTTGCAGCATATTAATGCAACACTGAGCTGGCCTGGTCCTGCCTGTCTCCTAGAGGAGTGGAGCCTGGGAAGCGATCTCGTGGGGAGGCGTCTCCAGAACACCCGCTGACAAAAAGCAATTATGCTTTAAGAGGAAGATTAAAATAATATCCATCCCCCCCCCCCCCCCCCCCCCCCGTACCCACCCTGAGGACCTCAGCTTTACTGAGCCTCCACTATCCCCCAACCGTGATTCCAGGACCAGGCTTCCTGCTGGGCTGTGTGTTGGGGGCAGGCTCAGCCCTCTCTCCCAGGTTTGCCCCCATGGCCTGGCTCCTCCTCTGTCCCCATACTCACCGCCCTTTACCTCCCCCAAGTACCACACTCTCAAGTCTCTGGGTGTTTGCCTAAGCTGTTACCTCTGCCTAGAATTTAGGCTTCCAAGACTCTTCCATCTGGCAAGCTGCCATCCACCCTGCATAATGATCATAGCTAATATTTTGTGAGTATATGTATTATTTAAATTTACTACACATTTAATTCAACAATCGTGTCAGGGGAGTTCTGTCATCACCTCCATTTTATAGATGAAGAAAGGAGGCACAGGGAGGTTAACCTCCGCAGCCAGGAGGTGGCAGGGCAGGGGTGTCACCCTGTCACCCAGGGCAGGCCCAGCTACTTCCCCTCCTACATCCAATGACTGCAATGGTCTCACTGTGCTCTGTCTTCCTGAGAGCTCTGAGAGGCAGGCCTGGAAGAGTCTGGGCGTAGCAAATACTTCTTGTGCAGAAGAATCAATACACCCCCTGCAGGGCTAAGTATGAGTGTGGATGTATGTCCCACTGCCACCTCCAGCATGGCTCTATTCTGGAAGTCTTTGGAATCCCCTCTCCTCCAGGAAGGGCTCCTGGACTATAGTCAGGCTAGCATATTATTTAATCCTCACAACAACGCTACAAAGTAGGCATCATTATTCCCATTTTATAAAGGAGAAGACAAAAGGTCAGAGAAGTGAAGTGACTTGCTCAAGAACACCTGGCATGAGGCAGAGCAAGGATCTGAATTCAAGCCATAGTCCATGTTTATTCACTGCAACTTTTTGGCTGTAACTCACTCTTACTCCTCAGGGTGGGCAAGGGCTTCATTCTGGGGTTATTTATGCAACTTTTTTTTTCTCAGTGTCATCAGCCAACTCTGGTGGGCCAGAGGGTTTGCCTGGGGACTCTGACACATTGACAGCCCCAACCCCATCCTCAGTCCTGTTCCCAAACCAGCCAGGACACTGAGCACTCTTTGTTAGTGTTGGCTTAACATCGAGCAATCTTTCTTGACTGGACTTGGCACGATATGCGACCACCAGACAGAAGTCCATTCCCCTAAACTGCTTCCCCATGATCCTCTCACAATGCCTAGAAAGCCCATTAAAATATGAGTCTCCCTGGGAAAGACTGCCACAAGTCACTCCCACCTCTGAGTTGACTACCTTATCAGAAAAACCAAAATATATGACGGAGACTTCGATTCCAGCCTGGCTTTGCTCTTGACTCAAGAGGAAGCTGTTCACCTCCTCCAGAGGCTTATTTCCTGCTTCAGAAAATGGACATCATCAAGGCTTCCCTGACCACCTCCCTCCCAAGACCCATATGAAGGCCAATGGGCTCTGTAGGCTTTCCTTTTGCCAGCCTGGCTCAGAGCAGTCTGGGATAATAGGGAATGGCAGCGGACTCAGAGCTGGAGTTGGCACCTACCCTCCACCCCCTTGGCATCCCTGCAACTCCCCACCCCACAAAGGTCTCTCTACACATCATTCTTTCTCCCAGCAGCTGTCCCCTCACATACCTCTCCATTCTTGCTTCCATACCACTGCCTTCTCCCCTGAAATCTCTCTCCTCAGTCTCTACTAGAACCCTACCTGTTCCTTGAGGCAGGGCTCAGATGTCCCCTGACATTCGTGAGGTGGGTTTTAATGAACTGAGCAATGTCTCGGCCTCTTGCTTAGCTGAGCCTCTCACCTCCCTGTCAGTAGTCACTGCTCTGTCCATTGTACAGATGAGGAACTTGAAGCCCAGGGAGGTAAATGATTTGCTTCAAGTCATATAGCTTGCATGCAACCATGAATTGGTATCCCAAACCAGGGTCTTTTGAACCGGTTTTTCTACAGCCGCCTAGCTCATGCCTATCATGCTTCCCTAGCCCTCAGAGCCAGCTTGGAGACTCATTGTCTTCCAACTCCTCCTACTTCCTCTCCCTACCCAGCTTGGCAGTTCCCCAAACGCTGGGGTGTACAGCTACCTGGCTTAGTGCTGAGGATGTGGATGTATGTATGTATGGATGTATGGATGTATGGATGGATGATGGATGGATGATGGATGGATGGATGATGGATGACCACCCTGAGCTGATGGAGGTTGGGCCATGGGACCCCAGGGCAGGCTGTTCGATCCAGATGGAGGGGTATCCTCCACTTATTCTCATCTATCCCGAGCCCAGGTACTCTTCAGAACCAGTTCAGGGCCCAGGTTTGGGTGTTTCAGCTGACTCTTGACAGGCCAACCACCTCAACAGGACCAGGGCGGGCTGACTGGTGCTGTCAGCCTTCCTTCCCCGCTGCCTATCCTGATCTGCTCTTAGACTGTTATTAAAGATTGATTATTAAAGATTGGTTTTGCGTGGTGTTTTAATTTCACCTTATACATCACACATACCAAGTTCCCAAAGCCTCTTTTGGTAGAGGTTGCACTTAGGGGTTTGTACGGGAATGAAGCCAGGAGGCCAGGAGGGACCCAAGCAGGTGAGGGTCTGTGTGTGGGATGGTGTGTGCTCCATATGTGTCCACCAGTGAGTCACTGTGAAGCTATCTTTGTGACTGAGTGTCTCTGTCCAGGATGTGGTAGGTATGAGCATAAACGCATTATGTGTCCTGTGTATTTGTGCATCTGTGAGGGTGGCTGTGTTCTGTAGTGTCTCTTGGGGCACATCCATCATCCAGGGGTGTAAATGAGGAAGAAAAGAGGGAGATGACCCAAAAGGTGATGAAAATTGGACCCTCCCACCCCATCCCCTTCCTTCTTTCATTATGAAGGTAATTTCAAGAGATGAGAAGGTCGCAATAGTTCCCTCCCCTGGAGTCCATCAGGCGCTCATTGGTGCTGGGCCTGAGCCGGCTAGAAGGACTGCAAATACAGGCATCCCCTCTCTCCCCATCTCCTCACCACACACACCGCATATTCACACACAGGGCCTCCAGGAAATGTGAGTGGGGTGGGGAAGGCAGCCTGGGAGGGGCCGCAGGGCCATCTGGTATGCTCAGTTACAGCAATCTGCTAACAGAGCCTCTTCCCAGACTAGCATCCAGGCTGGGCCAGACTTCCCCACCCACAACCTGGCCCTTGAGCCCCAGAGACAATTGGACTCACAAGTTCTCAACAGCTCTCCCCTGGGAGGCTGGCTAAGCAAAAAGAAACAACATATTTTCTAAATGCAGAAACTGAAGCCCAGACCCATCTGCTTTGCCCAATATAGACATTTCAACTCATTACTAGAGTGGCAAGCATTAATAAACACTTCTTGCAGGGCAGGACTACTCTAAGCTGGCTTATTTTCAAACCAGACAATAAATGGGTCCAGGCTGCCTGTCCCTACTTGAGCCAATTAAGCAGAGACAAGATTGAATCGTTTATGAGCGTTTATTTCAATGCTGCCAGCAGTGTGGGAGAGCAGCGGGTCATCCCGTAAAGTCTGCTCTGCCCTCCTTGCTAGCCAGCCATTTATAAAGGCTAGAAAGACAAAGACTATGAAAGAAAAGGGCAGGTAGGCAAAAAGAAAAAAATGGGTAAAGTGGTTACAGGCGATCACAATCACGGGGAAGGGATGTGGGCTGGGGATTGCAAAAGGTGGTTGCCAGTGTGTCACCTCTGGGGTTCCAATGCTCCAATAACCGGGTCATTAACCTTTCCATGATGTCAGCAGTTGCCCCTTGTTCTCAGATATGGAGAATGGACAGAATTTCTGAGGTAATCTCCCAAAGTGTACAACTCTCAGCCTGGTCACAATGGGTTTTCTTTAATCAGAACAAAGCAATCACGATTAATAGAGCAAGGATGTTTAACATTTCTTATAACAAGGCTGGTGCCCCACTATGATTCATTCTCTATTCTTTTATTCTCTCCCGCCCCTTTCAATTTCACCCTCCTGGCAATAGAGGATACAGGGATTGCTTTCCCCCACAGTGTAGATGGGGAGACGGAGGCTGAAGGACGTTACCTAACCTGCACAAAGTCACACAGCTACTAAGTGCCAGAGACTGATCTGAACCCAGGTCTACCTGACCCCAGTGCACCTGCTTCTCACTGTAAGCTGGCTGAACCCCAAAGCTCTCCTACCCCCCACCTGCTGAGTTCCAGGCACTGCCCTGAAAGGACTCCAAAGACGTATGTAGACAACTTGGAAATCAGGCAGGGTAGGGGTGAAAGAATAGGCTTGGACAAGGAGAGAAATATGGGACTCCCACAATTTATGTAATTTCAGGTCTATCCACTGTGCCCAAGGCCTTCTGAAGTCTCCTTCAGAGACCCGTGGGGCAGAATGTCTTTCAATGCCACTGAGGAGGAAGAGGGGACAGCAGGAGGACTGCAGGGTAGTTGTGGTACATTTAGGGATGGCTTTTCTTTTCCTGAGAGGACTGGTCATACTCCCCACCAGCCTGCCCTGCCTCTCCTGCCAGCTTCAGCCCTCCTCCATGATGACAGGTCTGCACCCCTCCCTGAGTGGGTGACAGTGCCTTTGTTCCCCTGAAATAAAAGAAAATCGAGCTTCAAAGAGAAACCTCAGGTAGCTTTTAACAGGGCTCAGCTGCCTGGGGCAGAGTGTGTTTAAGCTGGAGGCAGTTGTCACAGGAGCACAAGGGGGAGCCACCCACAGTCTCCCTCCTGCCCTTCTTTGCCCCCATGATTGAGTTTACTCAAAGAAAAGACTCTTGCAGATAGCAGCAAAGAAAAAAAAATCAATAAAAATTGATAGAAAAATGTAAAGCAGCTGTCCATTGTGTGTGTGTGTGTGTGTGTGTGTGTGTGTGTGTGTGTGTTGTTAGGCACAGCAAAAGCCTGCTGCCTGGACCCAGGCTGACCTGCTCTGGGCTGGAGGCCAGGAGGGGGGAGGAGGACAGGCTGGGAGCAGCTCCCCGGCACGTGCTAGTGGAGGGAGGTTGGTGTCTGGGGGAGGGGTGGCAGCCGATATTTTCACTCAGTTAGGAGAGAGATTAATATATTCAATCCACTGGGTAATTGAGGGAACAATTGGAGTGTTTTTCTAAAGCCCATAAAACTGCCTCATTGGCAAGGAGGAACTGACCCGTTCATATCCTCTGCATTTGATGAAGCATAGGAAAGGAGGAGGGGCAAAAACTGGAGTCTCAAAGCAGAGGGACCAGGGCATCAGCGGGGGAGGGGGGAGCAGTCCTGACCCAACCAATTCTCACCGTCTCTCACCACCTGATGGTAGCAGTCCAAGCACCGCCTTCCACAGCCTCAGGTACCCTGCCTGTGAAATGGGCGGAGGCATTCCCCTCCACCACCAGAGGGCGGGGAGCTGCAGAAGAGGAGGCGGTACAGGACTGGAAGCAGACACCCACAAAGAAGGTCAGGCACTGAGGTAAAGGGGCCTGACCAAAAAAGTGCCCAGCTCCCCAGCCAGGCCAGCTCCCCACCACCACCCTGAGGTGAATCGGGAGGTAAAGCTGTATGCTCTTCCCTGCTCGCACCAGTCCAGTCTCCAGGGCAATAGTAATCATGTGTGCAATAGGAAACAATAAAAGGCATAATGAATTTAAAAGCTGAGGAAAGAGGGGAGGGGAGGGAGGACCTGGAGTGGGTTGGCCCAAGGAAGAAGCGTGTCTGGGGCTGGGAGAGTGCAGACTCCGAGCTCCAGCCAGACTTAGGACCAGAGAGAATCAGCGAGCAGAGTGGAAGAGGGAGTGGGGAAGTGAGGGAGGGAACAAAGGGAGAGAGACTCAGAAATGGAGGTTTAGGGACAGGGCTGAGGGGCGCTAGGCAAGTCACTGACTGCTCCGTTCTCCGCTTCTCCTTAATGAAAGCCCCCAGCCTGTTGGAACCAAAGCCACAATTAGAATCCACAGGCTTAGAGCCCAGTGCTCAGCATTTGGGTGATTGCTTTATAAGCTTTTTCTTTTTTTCCCCTCCAGGGTAAAAAAAAAAAAAAAGGTGTTTTAAATGGAAAGAATAAAAGAGACCCTTGAAAGCACCGTTTAAAAGGCTCCTGGGAAACATAATGGTTTCAGTGAAACAAAAGTGTGATTATTTGGAAGAGGTGAATGCCAGGGGGAGTGGGGGAGGAGCCCACCACTCTCTCCTCCTCCTCTGCTCCTCTGTGTGGGAGGGAGCTCCAGGGCCAAGGTGAACCCTCACGATGACTGCCAGAGCTACAAGCAAGGGAATTTTAACTTCATGTTTCCAGAAATTTCATCACTGCGAATTTCTGAAACTGGACAACAAATGGGTCCTGGCTGCCTGTCACTACTGGAGCCAATTAAGCAGAGACAAGGTTGAATCATATATGAGTGTTTATTCCAATATTACTGGCAGTATGGGAGGGAAGCCAGGTCATCCTGCAAAAATCTGCTCTGTATTCCCTCCATAGCTGATGGCTTACATTGGGTATTACATGGGGACGTAGGCAAAGGGAATGCCAGTGGGTAAAATGGTTGGGGAAGTAGGCAAAGGGAAAAACACTGGGCAAAAACGGTTACCGTTTACAAGCATGGGGAAGTAGTGCTGGCGGGGGGATGTGGGCTGTCTCCAGTGCACGGCCTCCATGACTCCAGGGTTGTTAGTCTGTCCATGATGAGGGCGGGCAACTCTCAGGTAGGGAGAATGGACAGCATTCCCAAGGTAAGCTCCCAGGATGTGCAGCTCCCAGCCAGGCCAGAAAGTGCTTTCTTTAATCAGAACAAAGTAATCACCATTAGCAGAGCAAGGATGTTCAACATTTCTTATAACTATGGCTGGTACTTCACTATGATTAGTTCTCCACTGTTCTCTCCTACCCCTTTCATTTCCAGACCAAAGATTCCCTCTGAAAGGGCTCTGCTTGTGGGAGATTGAGCTTAACCCTTCAGGACGTCTTAGAGAGGTGAGGGAGGTGCCAGGAGGAATGTGACCCCTGAGGCCCTGCAGCTCCAGGCCCAGGGCTGTTGTGGCCTCCCCCTGCCCGCCCCCCAATTTCCCAGGCCATCTCATTCTCTCTTAAAAGAATTGAGTGGGATTCACCCCAGCTGGCCAGCAGCCAGACTTTGGCCAGCATCTTCCTGCTTTTTACATCCTTAGGGACCCCTCTGCCCAGCACGGGACAGGCCACCCTCATTCTGGTCAGATAAACTCCTCTTACCCCAGGAAGAAGCGCCTCTAGGATGCTGGGATGGGGCAGCAATGTGGTCTTTTTTTTTATTCCTCACCTGAGGAAATTTTTCCACTTATTATCAGTTAGAGTGGAACAGAGAGAGGGAGGGAGGCGGGGGGGGGGGGGGAGAGAGACATTGATGTGATAGAGCCACATCAATTGGTTGCCTCCTGTAGGACCCAACCAGGGCCGGAAGGAGCCCTCAACTGAGGTACATGCTCTTGACCAGAATCGAACCCGTGACTCATTGGTCCGTGGTTCGACACTTCAACTGCTGAGCCAAACCAGCCAGGGCAGCCATGTGGTCTTAAACCTGCCAAGAGGGGAAGGAGGCAACATCAGGGAACACAACTAATTTGGAAGAAGCTCTGCCCCAAAGGAAGCCACTGAGCACCCTGTGCAATTGGCAGAGAACCTGGAGTTACTTCCCTCCTGTGCAGAATAAGCTTTTCCTGCAGCTCCTGCCTGCATGCCCCAGTATCCCCATTTCTGGGTCTGGGGCTGAGGGAGTGATCTTATCCTGGAGTCTGGAGTGTACATGCTGGGATATTTATGGGGAGAATGCCCTTCACCACCCCCTCGACTTCCCAACACACACACACACACACACACACACACACACACACACACACAAAGGAGGAAACTTGGGGACCAGAGATGAGTGGTTGTTCACTGTCCATATCATGTTAGCTCAGAATTGATTGTACCAGTGGAGTCTCCAGGATTTAGGAAGTCTGTGGGCAGCACTGGCATGGCCATTCAGGGCTATTTAACCTGTGGGCCATGGCTATGACGCAAAGTAAGTGATTCAGATTCTAAGTTAGTCACCGAAACTCACACTGATCTGCTCCCTACTCCCTCTGGATCATTGCATTCCTAATCCCCAGGTCTGGAGCCCCTGCCCCACCCTTACCTCATCCCTCATCACATGACCACTGGCAGTTCTGGTTTTAAAAAATGACACCAGTTGAACTTGTGAGCTTACAATAAAGTTCTAAACCAAATAGATTCACTAGTTGAAATACCTGATACAGACAGGACGGGATAGTTTGGAAGGGACAAAAATCAGTGCAGAGAAGTATTCCTGGAGGAGGTGGCCTTGAGCCTACTCATTTGCATCTGGAACCCAGAAGTCTTTTCCTGGCCTTACTCGGCTCAAGTTTGCTCCTCTCTCCAGCCTTCCTGCCATTGTCTTTTCTTCTCAACACCTCCCCTCTTCAGCTCCCTTTTTCCTTTTCTTTATTTTTAAAAACTTATTGATTTTTGGAGAGAGAGAGAGATTTGTTGTTCCACTTATTTATGCATTACTTGGTTGATTCTTGTATGTGACCTGACCAAGGATTGAGCCTGCAACCTTAGTGTATCCGGATGAAGCTCTAACCAGCTGAGCTACCCGGCCAGGGCCTCTGTCCTACTCTTCAGTTGAGAACTAAAAAGGTCTGACTTAAGTCCTTTCCTCCTGAGCTTCATTTTCCATCTATGAAGAGGGGAGGGAGGGTGGTTTCAAGGGTCCCCGTGGTTCTAGGCCATGTTGACTTTCCCAGAGAGCTGGTCACATGCCAGAAGGACAACTTGTGGCCTCGCCCCTCACCGACAGCCCTGTCTTGGTCTTGCTGCTGTCCTTCCAGCTGTGTCCGTGAGTCTCCAAATCAAGACCCTAGGCAGGTGCCTGCGTTCTTCAGGCGGAACAGCTGGATGAGTCCACCTGAGCTGGAAGCAGCAGCTCTGTTCTCCTTCAAGGACCCTGCCATTGTCTCTCCTGCCCAGCTGCTGGCCTGTATCTCTCTCTCTCTCTCTCTCTCTCTCTCTCTCTCACTCACACTCTCTCACACACACACACACACACACACACACACGAGAGAAGCAATTTTCCTCTCCCTTACAGCCATTTTCTTGTCTTGCTAGAAGCAGACATATGACACTTTAAGAGGGAGAATGGCAGGGAGATGATGGCATTAAATAACAGAAATTAGAGCTGCCAGCATGGCTCAGCCATGTCTCAGCCCCCTTTCCTAAAGCAGTCCCGCCCCTTCCTCACTTGCATTCAGAACTGCAACCTGCAAAGCTGGGGCCTCTGGCTTGGGGTGCCAGGCATGCTGGGACCTGGAGAGCAGAGGATCGCTTCTCCCTGAGCCCTGAGCCTTTTGCATATCTAGCCCTGTGACAAACTCTTGGACAGGCCCTGAAGTCAGGGAGCGTGAGTCTGAGGAAACACATGGCATATAGGAATAGGATGGCATATAGGAACAGAGAAACTGGTCTCTGGGTCTCAGGTCTGTCCTTCCAGTTTTCTTAGCACATACTGCCAGACACCTGTCTAAACCACAGCTCAGATCCCATCTTTCTCCTACACAAACCTCTCTGGAGGTCCCCAACTGCCTCTTGAACTGGATATCCACCTCACTCTTTTTTCACTGTACCCTGATTCCTTCCACTGTCTCCCACCCAACCTCTCTCTCCCAGCCTGACTCAGCTCACCACTCCGGGCTCCACTTCATCCCCTGTCAATGTGTTGCTGGGAGACAGGAAGGAGAGCCAGACACTTTTTATTGTAAACTTTTGGTTTCAACATTGGCTCTTTCTCCTGCTGCCAGCCAAAACCTTTCCTTCCCCTCAGCCAACTTATTCTGGTTCCTCCTCTTGGAATGCCCAGAACTGTCATCCTTAAGTGAGGTCTGACAAAGTCGGCACTTAAAAATTATTCGATGGGACGAATGGATGGATAAGTGAGGAATGAACGAATGAATGAAAATTTCATCTTAAATAAAATCTCTTCTGATAATTCTTTCCTAGGCTCCAAAACTGGACATTTCTTCTAGGACCACACAATGCCCACACTGTGTCTGACTGTCTTCAAGCCAGGTGGCACCTCAGCCCAGAGACTTACCTAGCTTTGGATTCCATGCACTGTGTGTACTAAGATCCCCAGGATATATTGTTGGCATTAAATGGGATCAAGCATCCTTGGGGATGAGCCTGTTTCTCTACCTCTGAAAGGGCTGCTACTTGCTCTACTAGCTCCCACCTATACTGGCTGTAAGGCCCATCAGACACATGCCTGGTTGCAGGATGCAGCCATACCGGGGACTCTCCTACAACTTGGACAAGAGCAAGACTCCCTCACCTGGGCCTGAAGCTGCCAGGGTCCTGGTTCAGAGCTGAGTCCCTACTGGCTGTGGTGGGAAGTGAATGGGTTTGAGTGTAGGTGCACAGAGATGCTTGCCTAGGGGCCACAATAAGGTTTTCATGGCGTCCTTCAAAACCTGGTGAGAATGTATGAGATTGAGTTAGGAACTGAAGGGTCTACAGGGACACTCACCTTCTGGGCAAAAGAAATACCTGCTAGCAGTGTCTTTGCTTTGAGTGGCCTTTGCACTATTTCTGTCTCTCCCTTTAAACTAGGACTCCCTGTCTCCATCCTTAGAAGGCATGTTCTCCAGAACTGAATATATGAGGCAGGCAGCCTCGGGATGCTCTGCTGCTCTGTTCAGTGAGGGAGGGGACAGTCAGGCCTATCAGAGAAGTTGGGTCTTCTTACTGGGGAGTCATTTATGCCAGAACCTGAGCTTGGACCCAGGAGACACCTACCTGCAGCCTGGGCAGCTGGGCTTGGTGACATCAGTTCTGTCTCCAGAGGACAGTCAGCCTCCGAAGGCTGAAAAGGCCCGTGCACATAGAAGGCCACACTGTAGGCCAGGCCCCCTACAGTGGCAGCCAGTGGGGTTCTCGCTGGCCTGGAGCAGAGCCAGGTTGCTGCAGTAGCGCTACAGGTCCTGGTGCCCCTGAGCAGAAAGGTTCATGCAGGAATGGTCTAGGCACTGGTAGGTGGGGAAGATGGCCTCCCTCACCAGGTCGGGCCACCTGGCCAGAGACCCCACCCAGCCTCGGGGCCTCTACCCACAGCTGCCTGTCATTCTTGCAGAAACTTGGAACTCAGAGATGCCTCTGGGGTCTCCCTGCCTCCCCCGGGGGATGAAGAAGACAGGCAGGGGCCTCAGGAAACTTGGGTAAGATTTCCCTGCATGTGACCCCCTCTCAGGCCCTTCTCATGGCTCCTCCCTTTACTGTTGGCCTGTCCAAGCCCATGATGAGGTAGGGAGGGGAGTGCTCCTAGCCCATGAGATGGTCCTGGGTTCTACCACCATCCTGAAGGAAGAGTTCAGCATCTCTCTAATTTCTGGTCACCTAAAGGCTTGGGATGTGGTTTTTCCATTTCCTCACATCCCTCTTCCTCCAGGAAGCCTGCCTAGATTGACTCACAGTCTAGGCATGGATCTTCTGCTCCTTCCAGATTACTAAATTATTCTACAGGATCTAGAAACTTCCTGAAGGCAGGGTCTGGTCTCAACCTCTCTGTCCACCCCCCATACCTATAGTCCAGTGTTGCTCAGGGCTTAGCTCTCAGCGTGCGGTTCTTGTGTTACTCAGGGTGTCATCCACTGTCAGGACAAGCCTCAAACCTGCTGTGTGCTCAGCTTATGTAAATTCACAAAGCCGTTTCTCATTAATCCTTTCATATCTTCCTCACCTGACCCTATGTGACCACCATTAGCATCCCCATGTCACACTGAAGGAGGCAGGGGTTCACAGAGGGCTAGCATTTGCCTCAGGTCACACAGGCAGAACTTCAGAATTCCATTTAGACTCTGACCCTACCCCTCTCAGTCCTCCTGAGGCTCCCTGGGGTTCTTGCCAGGGGCTGGGGCAGAAGTTTCAGGGTCCTTCTCTCCCTCAACCCCGACCCTTACTTTGTACCTTTGGGCAAAGTAAAGACAAGCTTATTCCTGGTGAGGGTGATGCTCTGGTCAGGATGCTGCTGCTCAATGACATCGGTGACAGCAGAGCAGGCAGGGAGGGGGTCCCCATCATTTACCTGCATCTGAACCCCTGCCCCAGAGCTGGCCTGCAGGGGGTTCTCAGCTGACAGTATCAGGGCATAACTGCCCTCTTCATTAAACCCCACACTCAAGACCTTCAATTCCAAGTCCAGGGTCTTCTCCTCTACCTTCAGCCTCCTTGTTCAGCAGGTATGCAGGGACCCAGGGTTGAGGTCCTCTGAAGGCCATAGCCATTTCAGGGACTGACCCCTGGGCTGGGCACTGCCACCTCCCGTCCACAGTCCCAGCTAGGAAAGCCTACATGCTGAGCTCTCAAGGGCTACACCCCACCCTTCTCTGTTTTTGTTTGAGGAGAAATCAAGTCATAAGCTAGGAAGCTGGGCCTGTCCTGGGGAACAAAAGCAGCCATTGATTTTTCCCTTTTAGAAAATATTTATTGAGCATCGGCTGTGTGTTGGCACTATTTTAGGCATTTGGAATACAGCACTGAACCAAAGATTCTTGTCCTCTTAAAACTTATCTTCTAGCCCTGCCCAGTCTGGTTCAGCGGTTGGAGCATTGGCATGCGGACCAGAGAAGCCCGGGTTTGGTTCCTGCGAGGGGCACGTACCTTGGTTGCAGTGTGTCCCCGGCCCTGGTTGGGGTCATATGGGTGGCAGCCACTCAATGTGCTTCTCTCACATTGATGTTTCCCCCTCTCTCCCTCCCGCTCTATCTCAAGATAATTGCAAAAATGTCCTCCGGTGAGGATAAAAAACAACAACAACTTATCTTCTAGTGAAGACATACAAAAATAAGCATAGAAAATAGTAAATAATAATGTCTGCTAGAGATAGTAAGTTGTCTGGAAAAAACAGAGCAGGCTCAGGGACGAGGAGCGCTGGTGCGGGGAGCACTTAGGGATGGGGCACTCAGGACTTCCTGTCTCCAAGATCGTCCATCTCCACGTGCCTCTTCATTCCCGAGTGCTTGACTCCCAGGGAAAGGGGATGTATCTCAAGGGAAGACAGACGGTGTTTGTACCCTGGGAGCATGCCCTTAGCACCTGCTTCCGGAACCAGCTTACCTTCCTGATCAAAACTCACAATATGGAGCAAAGCTTCATTTTACAGAATGCCCAGCACCTCTCACACCAGACTTGTCAAGTTGGAACCAGTCCTCCCTGATCCTGGGAGATACCCAATGAGAGGGAGATTCTGGACACCTCAGTAAGAATTATCTCTACCATCACCATCTTACCATTACCACCACCACCATCACCATTATCACCATTGTCATCACCATCACCACTACCACCACCAGCATCACCATCATTCTTATCATTAACTAATACATCAGCATCATCATTTATAATGCTCTGCATTGAGCAACTATTGAGTACCAGCCACTCTACATTGACTCTGTGAGGGCGATATCATTATCCCCATTTCACAGATGAAAAATCTGAGGCTGAGAGAATCTCAGAAGCAGAGCTGAGATCTGAACTTAGAGATTCTACCTACACTTTCCCCTACTAAACCTGTCCTGGAACTGGCTCAGAGGTTTAAGTTTATTCTACTAGAGACTGCTATACTCTAAAATTGTAGAAGTACAGTTCTAAAGAGCACAGCATAGATTTCATTCAAAAGATTTATTTGAAGTCACCTTTACTGGAATGCATCATTTTCATAAAGTAAAAGATAACCAATCTAAAAATGGTATTGGCCAGCCCAGCTAAGAGCCCTAGTGTATGTGGTAAGCTTCATCTACAATGATTAAAATTCAGTTTAAGGCTCCCAAGGACAAGCCAAGGCAAAGAGAGTTGAGAAGATCAGAGTTCTAGTAACTTGACTTGCAAGTGAAGAGCCCTTCCTCCCTTTGGATGTCAGTTCTCCCATCTGCGTGAGGGCGGGAGTTGGGTAGATGTTTTCCCACAGCTCTGACAGTCTGAAACTCTGTAAGCCATATTGGGGAATGCCACAGTCTGGCCACTGGGGGAAAGGGTGGGTGGCAGAGGCTACCTAGAAACCTTTACCTCTACAGCTGGGCCTGGCCAACCAGCCTGGAGCCAGAGGCTGTGGATGGCCTCTGCTAGGTCTAAGTTCTTACAGATTCAATGATTATAGTAGAAGCAACTTTCTCCCTTGCATGTTTGAAGTAACCCTCAGAGATGTGTGTGTGTGTGTGTGTGTGTGTGTGTGTATTTAATCCTCACCCGAGGATATTTTTCCATTTATCTTCAGAGAGAGAGAGAGAGAGAGAGAGAGAGAGAGAGAGAGAGAGAGAGAGGTGAGAGAGACACATCAACTGGCTGCCTCCCGCATGACCCTGACCAGGGCCAGGGACTGAACTGCATCTGAAGTACATGCCCTTGATCAGAATTGAACCCATGACTCATTGGTCCACGGACTGACGCTCTAATGGCTGAGCCAAACTGGCCAGGACCAGATATGTGGTTTTTTTATCCTCACCTGAGGATATTTTTCCATTGACTTTTAGATGGAGTGGAAGGGAGGGAGGGAGAGAGAAAAACATCAATCCAAGAGAGACACATTTGTTGGTTGCCTCCGGCATAAGCCCGACCAGGGCCAGGGATCGAACCTGCAACCCAGGTATCAAACCCGAGACCCTTCAGTCCTCAGGCTGACACTCTAAGCCAGTGGTTCTCAACCTTCCTAATACTGCGACCCTTTAATACAGTTCCTCATGTTGTGGTGACCCCCAACCATAAAATTATTTTTGTTGCTACTTCATAGCTGTAATTTTACTACTCTTATGAATCGTAATGTAAATATCTGATATGCAGGATATATTTTCATTGTTACAAATTGAACAGAATATGTAATTATATAGTGTGAAATATTTATGTCTAATTACAAATAAGTGAAATTTTGTCTTGAAGCATGGTGTAGCATGGGTAACAGTCTTAATATAACAACAACAAACTACATTGCTACATTTTGTGACAGTATGCGTAAAAAAACAATGTCAGTGCGAAGGTTGAGATTGCCTCTTTCTCACCAGATCAGAAATTCCCGGGGCAGTCTTTGCAAGAGCACAATGAAGATCATCTTCCACAACAAGTCTACTTCTGTATTTAGACTTGATAACCAACAAGCTGGAAAACCCTGTTTCACAAAGACATGTTGTTGGAAATGGAAGAAGAAGGCGCAACATGGTCTCAGACAGAACAGGATATGACTGCAAACATTTGATCCAGAATTTTGTAACTGGCATTGTAGAGAAATCAGTTCTCACTGCATCGCTGTTAATAAGTTCAATGAACTCCTCTTGTGCTGTCTCAGGAACATTTTCAACTTTGACTGTGAATGGGCTTCTGGCAAGTGCAAATGGGGTGTCAGGTAGATTTGGAAAGTACAATGAAATTTCATCTGCAAACATGTGCAAGTGTTCTTTCACAGAAATTATCATCATAATCCTTTTGTCTGGTTCAATGTCATGTTCCTCAAAGAAAGCAGATAAGGTAGGCAACATGTAAATTTTATTTTCATCCAATTGTTTTTGCCAAAGCTGAAGTTTCATTTGGAATGATCAGATCTTTTCAGACAAATTGAGGCATGTTACATTTGGTCCATGCAGTGATAAGTTTAACTTATTCAAGATGGCAAAGATGTCAACCAAGTAAGCTATTTTCTGCAGTTCACTTTTATTGCTGAAAAGTGCTTCAATTTGCAGTCTTGCTTTCTGATTAAAAAACACTTTGAGTTCATCATGAAGCTAAAAAACACGTTTTAAAACTTTTCCTGTCGACAACCATCTCACTTCAGTGTGAAATAGCAGAGCATTGTTCAGTGCATCCAACTCGTTGCACAGTTGCAAAGACAGTCGACTAAAGTGCTCGCCTTTACAAAATTGACAGAACTTATGACGCTTTTCATTACTTCTTGTAACTCTTGTGGCAGCATCTTTGTTGCTAATAGTTGCCAATGAATCATACAATGAGTTCTGACGACTTTTGGTGACTCATTCAGTACCAAACGTTGAAATCCAGATTGACATCATTGCATAGCTGGAGCACCATCTGCGCCAACACTACAAACCTTTTCCCAAGAGATCTTATGCTCTTTCAGAAATGAACCAACTGTGTCAAATACATCACATGCAGTAGTTGTCTTTTCAAGAGGTTTGCAAAAAAGAAACTCATCTTTAAAGTCGCCATCATTAATATACCTCACATAAACCAGTGACTGTGAACAGTTTGCAACATCTGTAGATTCATCAAGCTGGATGCTAAATATTGGAAGTGGAGCAGATTTAATTTCCTGGATTACCTGATCAAGAATATCAGCAGACATGTCATCTATTCTTCTGCGTACATTGTCATTAGATAAGGAAATTGCACTCAATTTCATAACAAATTTGTCTCCAATCCTAACTCGAACAATGTCTTTGGCTGCTGGCAACAGTAAACCCTCAGCAATGGTGTGAGGTTTTATAGCTCTGGCAATTCTGAGTGCCACCAAATACGAAGCTTCAATGGCTGCTATTTTTTTTTTGGTGGTACTTGCCATCAGTGTCAAGTCTGGCTTTCTTGAGTCCATGAGCTTTGCTTCTAAAATACTGGGTATCCTTGCCAGCAAAGCTCGAATGCTTGCTATCAAAATGGCATTTTAGTTTGTTCGGCTTCATAGATTCGGCTGATAGAACTTCACAACAAATAACACATTGTGGTTTCTCAATTCCTGCTATAATTATTGAGGTAAAACCATACTGTAAAAAATCCCCACTATATTTTCTTTTCTTAACGTTCTTCTGTACACAATCCATTGTCATGAGTTGGTTTGCTAATGAAAATAATATATAACAATAGCTTTAATAATACAAAAGATGATACATGGCATAGTTAAGTCAATACAGTTCATTAAAGTTTCCTATGATTTACCATTCTCTGTGTTGTTTTCTTCACATACTTGTTACTATCACAAGGGGGCAACATTCACATCAACCACAGCTGAATATAAAAAGACCATTCAGCATCCAGATTAAGTTCCCATGGTACAGATATATATTTTTTTTTGCAGTACTTGATGATTTTACAGTACATGATTTTACATTTACCCAGTAATTAATTCATGAAGTGTCGTTTTACCTCCAATACTGTTGCTTTCAACACAGTGGTTGCTTTTAACAGAGTAGCTGCTTTCTACACAGTAGCTGCTCTCTACACATGTGTGACTGATCCGCATAAGTACCAACCCTATCACATACACCTGTATTTGTACAGGGTGTATGTAATGGGGTTGGCACAATGATGTCATCATGCCGGGTACTCATATGTGGGCGTATCTGCATGTGGGCAGACCCGCCTGGAGACTGATAGAGGAGTGCTGTCTGGGTTCCTAAGACCATCAGAAATATGTGTTTTCCCATGGTCTTAGGCGACCCCTGTGAAAGGGTCGTTTGACCCCCAAAAGGGTCACGACCCACAGGTTGAGAACTGCTGCTCTGATCACTGAGCCAAACTGGCTAGGGCCAGAGATGTGTTTTAAAAAAAAATTTTTTTTTTTTAAATTTATTGATTTGAGAGAGAGAGAGAGAGAGAGAGAGAGAGAAATATCAATTTGTTGTCCCACTTATTTTTGCCTTCACTGGTTGATTCTTGAGTTTGTTTGGGGGTTCTATCAGGGGAGCGCAGCTACTCTTTCACCCTTGACTGAAGACTGGTCCTCTCCTCTGGGGAGAAGGTTGTCCTCTTCCACCAACCACGCAGCTTCAGGAGGGACACACATGGATAGGTGAGGGAGGAGGGGGACACCTGCCTAGTCAACCAGATCAGCCAGGTCAATCCTGGCGACCAGTGAGGTAACAGATGTTGCAGCAGATCACCCTCACATCCCACTGGTTGGTTCTTGTATGTGCCCTGACTGGGGATTGAATCCAAAACTTTGGTATATCCAGAGGACGCTCTAACCAACTGAGCTATCCAGCCAGGGCCCTCAGAGATGTTATAAGGTGGGAGTAGGCCCTTCTGCCCTATGTCCAGTCTCTGTGCACTACATCTAGCCCATGTCCCTGCAAGCAGACCCTGTGCACACACCGTTCTTACCTCAACACTCCCCTCTTCCCCTTTTCTTGCTTTATTCTCTCCCTCTAACCTTTTACAACAGCTCTGAGGGTCTGAGGTGACTGGGTTAGCCTTCGCTTTGATTGAGAGCCCTCCACTTCTGACCCTTCCCCTCCCATTTCTGGCCCCCTTCCTGCACTCAGCCTCTGACACAGGCTCATTTTGGGGGAAGAGTGTATGATTACTTTGTTAAAAATTGTGGTAAAATACGTATAACATAATACATATACATTTTTGTCTAACCAAGTTCTAGAACTCTTTTCATCTTGTACAATAAAACTCTACACTCATTAAACAACGATCCCCATGTCCCCTCCCCTAGCCCCTGGCAACCAGTATTCTGTTGTCCCTATCTACAAATGTCAGTACTCTAGACATCTCATATAAATGGAATCCCACAGTATTTGTCCCTTTGTGACTGGCTTACTTCATTCAGCATCATGTTCTGGGGATGGCTCATTTTTACCTCAAGCCAGTCTGCCCTGTCTTCCCCCTTTGTGAATGCTTTGTCTTCAGACCCACCTGATATACCCTACTCATCCTCCAGGCAGCCAAAAGCTTAGTTCCTGGAACCTGGTTAGTGATTCTCTCCTCCGCCACACTCTGCACCTTCTTATCCTGTTTCAAATGATGAAACTTGCCCACACTTGACATGACCATCATGGTCATGTCTGTGTGCCTAGGACAGGGAAAGGCACAAAGTAGGTGCCTGGGGGACCATTAAAGCATTATACAATGAATGAATAAACAAAGGAGAAATGAATGCTAGGATAAATGAATTAACGGATAAACTTGACCCAGCATCTGCTTGTACAGAAAAGAATAAGAAATGGTTCTTTCGACTGTTTTCATCTGGATTCCATTCGTGAGAAATGAAAACCATTTTGGGCTTTTGACCCATATTTGGACTCAGAGATGCATCCTGGTGCCTAGGAGGGAGGGCAGCATCATGGAGGGAGGGGGTAAATGACAGGCTAAAGTCAGTAGTTCCTAATGCTCAGGCTTCTCCTGGTTTGGCCTCAGTCCCACATAGAAAGTCTGGAAACCTCAATGAATTTTAGCAGTTAAGGGCTGGATAGCACTCCCATTTCACAGATGGAAAAACTGAGCTCAGGATAGCAGAGCAGGACCAGGTCCCTACTCCCTTCCCATGTTTCCTTTCACTCCCAGCTGCCTCCCTGATTCAGCCTTCTGTGGTTTTCAAAAGGTTTAAACTCCAGGCAGAGGCCTGGCTCCCACAGAAGGAGTCAAAATGGGGTGTGGTGTGGGGTGAGCGAAGGAGGCAACTGTGTTGATTTTCAAGCCGCCCTCCTTCCGCAGCCCAGCATGAAAGGCCTTAAGGGGCCCTCCAGTCCTCTTTTTTCCCCAGGAAGATTGGCTGCCTAGAAGACCCTGGGCCTATACTGAGCGTCTTACAATGGCTCCTTTCAGCCTCCACTCCACTGACAGCCCCATGGCTCTGGTTGGCCCTCAGATTCCCATCCCAAGGACCCACCTTTTAAAAAAAATATTTTTAGTTTATTGATTTTAGAGAGAGAGGAAGGGAGAGGGAGAGACAGAAACATCAATGAGAGAGAACAGCAACTGGCTGCCTCCTGCATGTGCCCCACTGGGGACTAGGCCCACAACCTGGGCATGTGCCCTGACTGGGAATCGAACCGGCTACTTCTTGGTGCATGGGTCAATGCTCAACTGCTGAGCCACACCAGCCAAGGACCCACCTTTAACTCCCCCAACTCTACCCGACTCCCAGCCTCTGCTCAGAGCTGAATCTTGGATTTTGAGTTCACTGGACCCTCCTAAGGGGCGTGTGGATGAGGCTGGGATTGTCATCCCTCTACAGATGGGAAAACAGAGGCACAGAGAAATCAGTGTGAGTTAGGGGATGGGTCTGCACCTCAGGCCTCCGGTTCCCAGGACAGTGTGATCATGCATCATCACTACCCACACTGGGGCTTCAGCACCCAACCCTCCCCAGTAGCCGCCCCTCCCTCAGAGTAAAATTGTCTCAGACCCCACACCTTCAAAGTCCATAGTGCCAGAGGCTCATTGAAGGATAGAATCACAGACTCAGGCTGGCAAAGTGGAGCATGGCAGCCAGTCTCTCTCCATTTCACAGATGTGAAAACTGAGGGCCAGAGCAGAATAAAGGCCTTGTTTGTGGTCACTCAGCTGGTAAGTGGTAGAGGAAAAATTAGAAGCCTAGTCTCTTGCCTCCACTGACTGCGGTGGTTAGGGCCAGGCCTAGGAAATTCTCCCCTCTGGGTGGTGACTCTGAGCCAGTCCCCATGCTTCCAGCCCCATAGGGTGCATACCCTACCCTCCTAGCCCCCCTGTTCCAGGCCCCAGCACAGAGCCCTGACAAGAGAGTCTTAGGTCATTCTTGAAGCTTTGGCCTTCAGCTGACCCGTAGCTGGGCTGCACCCACAATCCCTGGGCTCACCGTGACAGCCTCCTCTGCCAGCTTTGGCTGGGAAGGGAGAAAGTTCCTGGGGTGGCAGGAGGAAGGGAGTGCTGGCCTCTCTGGCAGCATTGACAGCACTGACCTTTGCCTTGGATGTGCCCAGGTACCCTGCTGCTCCACTGGCTCCAAGGACCCCACCCCCTGCTGGGGGCCCTGCGGAGTCTGGAGGTTTTGTCCTACAGCATGGGAAATATAAAGAGCGGGTAAGGGGGGTGGGGCAGGACCTGGCAGGGTCAGCCCCAAGTCATCACATAGCACATTGTAAGAAAAGACACTGCTTAAAACCTTTAGGAGGAAAGACCAACTTCACAGCCAGGCTCAGAGAGGGGGAGACACAGAGAGAAACAAAACAAAGAGCAGGAGAAAGGGGAACAGAAAGAGAGAGAGAGAGAGAGAGAGCCAGAGAGAGAGAGAGAGAGAGAGAGAGAGACAGAGAGAGAGAGACAGAGAGAGAGAGACAGAGATCAACCAAGAGAAAGGCAGAGACAGAGAGTTAGAAGGAGAAACAGAAAGACATGGGACAGGCAGACTGAGTTGGAGAAAGGGTGGAAGAGAGAGACAATAATAGGGATGGAAAGAGAGACTGATGGACTGGGACAGACAGGCAGACAGGACCGAGAAAGAGAGAAAGTAGCTAAATAGGAGATACAGCGAGCACCAATGGGCAGAACTGCTGTATTCTCATCAAACAGCCTGCCACTTAATTAACTATGGAGGCTTTTGCCCACCCCCATGGACTGGGTTCCCAGCCACATAAGGGAGCAGCTCTGGAAAGGAAGATTTCTAGAGACAGAGCCCCGTGAGTGGGGCAGTGATAGTGGGGGGATCTTGGACAAAACATCTAATTCAGTTACTATCCCTGGCATATCATGTGGCCTGTCTGGGCCTTGGTTTCCTCTGGATGTTATGATGAGTATGGGTACAGCAGGGGTCTCTGAGATCCCTCCTGGCCCTAAGATCTGGCCTTAGCTCTGGCTCTGTCTTTGTAGTTTACATAACTGCTCTATCCTATTTAACTCCCAACCTCCACCTCATTGCCCAAGATGCCTGCTTGAGATTCAGCCATCACAACTGCATTTCAACTAACTGGAAGGCGGAAAAGGGTATAGAAAATACCTCTCTTTTAAAGAACACCTCTCTTTGGACATTATTTTCAACATTTTTCTCCATCTCATTGGCCAGTACTCAGACTCAGGGCTGCATCTAGCTTTGAGGGAGTCTGGGGAAGGTACAACACTAAGTTATGGAAGAAAGCCGTTTCCCACAACTCAGTGTTGCCTTCACAACAGGTTTCAACACAGTCTTATGAGGTTTTCTTTTGTTTATTACATAGATCGATTTTACTTTATTTTTATTGTTGAAAGTATTACAGATGTCTCTCCTTTTTCCCCCATAGACCTCCTTCTCTCCACTCCCCACCCCCCGCCTTCCCCACCATAGATGGATTTTAAACATACATTTCAAACAAGTGAAATCCTCCTTCATTTTCCCAAACTTACTTCTTCCCCAAGTGTGACCACTCTGAACAATTTGCTGTGTGCCAGATTCATTTTTTATGTATTTATTTACTCCCTCCACCACACACACTCATATACCTAGCTTACAGGAACATAAAATGGGATCACAATTTACGTATTGTTCAGCAACTTGCATTCTTGGTTATTGAATGTAATATGGTACTATGTCTCAGAGGTTCTACCACGTCAATACACGAGGAGGTGGTACCTCCTCCTTTGTGACAGATGAGTAGCACCTACCGTATTGACACAGCAAAGCTTACTGATGGATATTGGACTTGGTTACAAACAATCTTGGGCATCTTCTCTACATGTACAAGCAGGTGTCCCTAGAGAATAGATTCCTAAAAATGGGCCAAAGTTTAATTCTCTCTTTGTATTGTGGGCTTAACCCTTTTTGTGTATAATCCCACTCCCTGGGGAAGACAGCTGGTCAGGTCAGAGCCAAGAGAAAGATCTTCTTTAGTGTAGCTTCAGTTGCCCCATCCCCTGCTGAGCAGGCACAGCCCTGTGCACCTTTCTCACTGCTGAGCCCACTCTTCTGGGGTCTTCGTCATTGGACGCCAATCTCACATCCTAAGCCTTGGACTTCTTGGGCTGCCCCACCCTTTCTCCTTCCAGGAGGAAGAAGATGCCTTCTCAGGTGACCTGCTCCTGGGAATTTAGGACCCCACGTTTATTCCTTGCTGTCTCTTCTACCTGCCCCAGCACGATGGCTTAGCACCTTATGAGCCCCTTTCCCTCCCCAGACTTGTTTATACCCCTCTAGGAAGGGAAGAGGAGAGCACTGGGTGCCTAAGCCCATGCTGGGGACTGTCCCTGCAGCCTTGCAGGAGTGTGGTTGGGAGCACAGCTGCTGCAGAGCCCCCGCCTCAGGGGACAGACAGGACCATGAGTGGACCTTTAGGTTCTCCTCCTGAAATGGATTATACCTAAAATTTGAGCCCCAAAGTCCCATGAAAGTATGACAGACTCACCTCTCCCCCTGTTCAGGGCCTTCAGCCCAGTAGGGCAGCTATGGGTAAACTGGGTTATTAAAAGCTTAGCTGGTGGAGTGGAACAGAACAGAGAACCCAGAAATGGACTCAAGACATTATGCTCAATTAATATTGACAAAGGAGGCAAGAGCATACAGTGGAGCAAAGACAGCCCCTTTAATAAATGGTGTTGGGAAAACTGGACTGCTACGTGTAAAAGAATGAAATTAGACCATCAACTTACACTATACACAAGAATAAACTCAAAATGGATAAAAGACTTAAATGTGACCTGTGAATTCATAAAAATTCTAGAAGAAAATGTAGGCAACAATTTTGGATATCACATGCAGCAGAATTTTCATTGATGCATCACTTAAGGCAACAGAAACAAAGAAAAAAAAAATGAACACATGGGACTACATCAAACTCAAAAGCTTCTGCACAGCAAAGGAAACAACCATCAAAATGGAAAGGCAACCCACTGTATGGGAGAGAATAATTGCCAATGAGACATCAGATAAGGGGTTAATTTCCAAAATATATAGAGTGCTCATACAGCTCAACAAAAGGAAGACAAAGAACCCAATTAAAAAATGGGCAGAGGAGCTGAATAGACACCTCTCCAAACAGGACATACAAATAGCCAAGAGACATATGAAGAAATGCTCAACATCACAAATCATCATCAGAGAGATGCAAATTAAAACAACAATGAGGTATCACCTCATCAGAATGGCCGCCATCAACAAATCATCCAACAAGTGTTGGCAAGGGTATGAAGAAAAGGGGACTCTAGTGCACTGCTGGTGGGAATGCAGACTGGTGCAGCCACTATGGAAAACAATATGGTGTTACCTCAAAAAATTAAAAATTGAATTGCCATTTCACCCAGTGATCCCACTTCTAGGAATGTATCCTAAGAAGCCTGAAACATCAATCAGAAAGAATATATGTACCCCCATGTTCATAGCAGCACTATTTACACTTGCTAAGATCTGGAAACAGCCCAGGTATTCATCAATAGATGAATGGATAAAAAAGCAGTGGTACATATACACAGTGGAGTACTATGCAGCTGTAAGAAAGAAAGATGTCTTATCCTTTGAGACAACATGGAGGAACCTGGAGAGTATTATCCTAAGTGAAACAAGCCAAGCAGAGAAAGACAAATATCACATGATCTCACTTATTCGTGGAATATAATGAACATATCAGTCTGAGGAACAGGGTAGACCCAGAGAAGTGGAAATAGGGTACAGACTAACAATCCTCAGAAGGGGGATGGTGGGGGGAGGGAAGAGATAAACCACAGAACTTATATGCATGTATACATAAACGATGGACACGGACAACAAAGCTGGGGACAGGGTGGGAGGATGGGGAGGAGGGTGTCAATTGGGAAAAAAAGGAGAAAGATCTGTAACATAAATAAATAAATTTTTTTAAAAAAGCTTAGCCAGTGGTTCACCTCTGGCTTTACGCAATTATTCAGGCAATGCCCCTCCCCCACTACCCTCAGTGATGTATGATAACAAATGAGGGTAGGTAGGGGGTTCCTGAGCCCATCCAGGGCCACAGCTGGGGAATTCAGCCATCAAAGCCCAGTGCAGGCTTCTCCGCGGAGGTGACTATGAGGGCCAAAGAGATCAAGTTTCTGGCAAATGGTTTGGGGGTGGAGAGGCTCCGCCAGAGACAAGCTGTCCTGTGTGTAGTGTGAGGCCCCAGACCTGCTGTGAGCCTGAGTTGGGAGTTGGGGGAGGGGTGGGCTTCTCTGATTCTGGAATTCCAGGCGGGGCGGGGCGGGGGCTTGGGCCAGAGCTGGTGGGCTGAAGGGGCCTGCCTTTCTGGGTGGAGGAGATCAAACACCTTTGAAAGCAGGTGCTGGGGCACTGCTCAGGACCAAGTGCTGAGACTGCACAACCAGTCATTCCTCTGGGATCCCAGCCAGAGCTGGTGCTGGCACTCAGGTGAGACTCCAGTTGTTGGGGAGCACACTGTCTGCCTGGAGGGACAGGACTCCCCAGGGTGACCAATAAGGAGAGGAAGAGGCACAGAAGGGAGAGGTCAAGAGCAAGAGAGCACCTGGTGGAGGTGGGTCAGGTAGGACGGCAGAAGGTGGGGGAGCAGGGAGAAGGCACACTGGAGGAGCAGAGCACCAACAAAGGCTTGGAGGTGGGGGGGGGTAGGCAGAAATGCTAAGGCTGAGCAATTTTGAGGGATGAGATTGAAGACCTGGAGATGGATGTACTTGGGGGGCACTGGGAAGCTAGTGTGAGCTTCAAAAGGCAGGGAGACCTCAGAAGAGTCATGTCTGAGTAGGGTCTGCTGGTGGGCAAGAGATTGCTGGAGAGCCCTGTCCTATAGGAACAAGGAGAGCACTCAGGGGGTCTGCCCAGCAGTCAGTGTTGTCAATGTAAGAAACATCCAAACCTGTAAGACTTTTTATGAGTTTATTTGAGCCAAACTGACGACAGTTGCTGGGAAGCAAAATCTCAACAGATTGAGAAAATGCTCTGGAAAATGGCAGTTTTACCGCTTATTTTATACATCGGAATCAAAGGGGAAGACTTAAGGGGGCTACATGGAATCCATTGGTGATAGATTAGGGAGGCAGAGAACAAAGCAGGGTTGGGGTGGTGGGGGGAATCTCTGGGACTGGTTAAAAAGAAAAAGGAATAGACATATCCTTCTTTTACACAGGTGGTTATAAGGTAGTTAACAGTCAACAATGAACATGGTAATAATAATGAGGGGATTTGTTGTCTCTGTTCTGGTGCAGTGGTTGTATTTTGAGGGGTTGGTGCGGGGAAGGAAATTACTTTGATATTCCAAAGGTATGTTATCATTGTAGATGCAAAAAGACAGCAGATAGGCTCAATTAAGGTAAAGGTTGACCTTTGTTAGGGAAAATTACTGGCCTAGGACAGGACTGCCTGCCATGACCTGCTTTTAGTTAGAAAGTTTTAATTTCAGACCATTTTATGTGGTTACTTTTGATCTTTGAGTTTGCAGGGCCAACATGCAGTCCTCCCCTAAGCTTTCTGGTTAGCATGTGGCCTCTTTCTGTCCACACATCCCTGTTTTGGTCATAAGTCAATCCAAAGGAGGCAGTGATGACCAGCCTTTGGTTGGATAACGTGGTCCCATGGTTCTAGGAAGGCTCATTCCTAGTAAGTCTCAGAGTCAGTTTTTATCTTGCTGAATGATGGACCATGGGGATGGGGCAAGACTGTAACCTTGGATGGAAACCAAGGATGAATTTTTCTCCAAAGTGAAAAGCAGGTACATGGGAGGCAGTCAGGTTCTACGGGCCCTCATTAAGAAAAACACTCTGGCCCTGGCCAGTTTGGCTCAGCGGTTAGAGCGTCGGCCTGCGGTCCCGAGAGACCCGGGTTCGGTTCCCGCTAAGGGCACGTACTTCGGTTGCAGTTTGTCCCCGGCCCTGGTTGGTCGTGCGGGTGGCAGCCACTCGATGTGTCCCTTCACGTCGATGTTTCTCTCTCTCTCTCCCTTCCTCTCTCTCTCTCCCACTCTATCTGTACAAAAAATGGAAAAATATCCTCGGGCGAGGACAAAAATAATAATAATAAGAAAAACACTCTGCACCATTTTTAACCTATAAACTATCACGATCCAAGTTTTGTTGTCTGTCTCACTTTTCTATATTTTACGTCTAGCATGACAACATTTACTTATAGTTTAAGAGCACACCACACACCTCTTCAGTTTTCATCATCTGACCACTTACTATGGCCCATCCGTTTCCCACTGGAAGTGTGCTAGTGCTGCTCATTGGTCACCTGAGTCCTGTTAATTGTGCAGTTAAACCTTAAGGTGTAATCAGGGCCAAGGCTGTAAAAACACAATGCTGTAAATTACAATTATCATCTAAAAGTCCAGAGGTCAGGAGAGCAGTAAAAGTTTCATAAGTGACTGTCCTGTGCCTCAGCAGCAGCTGCAGAGGGCCATGTTTCGCAGCCATTTCAGCTTCCATCTAAATTAATACAGTCAGTAGTCCTTGTTGAGTTAGGGGGTGAGCCCATTCTCATAATTAGGTTCTGGCATTTACACATTAAGATTCCCTTCTCGATATGCCTTTTTCCACTATCTTTCTACAACTTCCCTTTTTCTTCTTAGTTTGTCTCTTTCTACTTATTCAGAAATAACCAACTTATTAGGACAAACTACTTCCTTTTAACTTCTCTTTAAAAAAATACACAACCTTTCTTTCTTTTTGCAATAACATTTCTTCTAAATTTCAACAGAAACTATAAAAATAGTATTATCGATAATACAAAAGTTATCTTAAGCACCTTCAGCAATGATTAACAGTTGGGCTATATACAAATGCCTAAAGAAAAAGTGTAATTATTATTATGATTAGTATTAGCAGACACGTAAAGACAATCAAACTAATAAAGTTTAACATCAGTTTGTAGTTATACAGGCTTTGTTGATGTCTTTGGATAGCTTTGATGTCGATGATTCTCATCCTTGAGAAGTATTTAATCTTCACTGTGGGTGGAGGCTAGTGCCAGAGACAGGGGTAGATGTCCATTTGCAGTTAGGCACCTGATGAGTTTCCTTCCGGCACTGTTGGAGAGAATCTTACATTAATGTCTTTTCCAATGTACAAATATCTCCTAGTTGTATGTCGTGGTCTTTGAAGTCTTTGTCTCCTGTGAGTGCACTTGTGAAATGAATGTCACTAATTTATCAGTCCCTATAAGCTGGTTAATGAGTCCTTCATAATAATGCAGAATGTCTCCTTATAGTAAAGTTGATTTATATGTTCCTCCATCTAGATTCATAGGGCAGCTGGTGACTGTTTCATAAGAAGAAAGGCTGTGTTTATCAAAAGAAGTAGATTTCAGGTTGAGGAGCAGTATAGGGAGAGCTTTTGGCCAATGGAAATTAAAAACTTTTGAAAATTAACCTAGTTGAGTTTTAATTGTATCATTTATATGTTCCACCAACCCAGAGAACTGGAGGTGATAGGCACAATGAAAATACTGTAGAATAGGCCAAATATTGCAAATGGATTGCATTATTTGCCCAGTAAAATGAGTCCCTCAGTCACTAACTCAGAGGGAATTCTCTCAATTGGGAATTAATTTCTTCCTAAAATAACTTGCCTACCATTAAGACTCTGACTCTCCTGCAAGGGAATGCCTCAACCCACGCAAATTATAACTAACATATTTATATCTTTGCAATGGTGACATTTGGATAAAATTCAATTACTACACCTCAAATGGATATAAAGGAAGTGGGAAATGTCCTTGGGACCTGTGGGATGATTTTCCAGTGTTATATTTGGACAGATAGAACATCTGCTACACACTTCATGAGCTACAGTAGCAGCAATATTGTTTACTTTATGAAATCATCTTTTTAGGAGCCCAATGTGTTAGCTCATGTGCATGTTTAAAGTATAGGTAATTAGGACCCTATCGGTGAGATTGGTTTCTGATTGGGTCCATGTCATAACTGTTTGCCTGGGACAAAGTTTCCCCCTTTTCGTTGCCATATCCTCTTTCTTTTCTACAGTTGTCCATTGGAACTATAAAAGAGAGTCTTTTATTGATTTAATAGAAAGCAATAAACATTCCTGGGTCTGGATAATTTGGCTGTTTATCGTTGCCTATTTAGCTGCAGCACCAGCTAAATAATTTCCTTTTGCTTCCATGGTGGCAGCTTTAGAATATCCTGGAATTTTGACAATTGCCAATTGTTTCAATTTCTATATGACATCTCATAATTCTGCAACCTATGTTCCATTCTTTATGGGCTGCCCCGAGAAAATTAAGAAGCCTTGCTGCTTCAACAATCTTCTAAAATTGTGAGCTACATCAAAGGCATAGCTACTATCAATGTGAATACTGGCTATTTGATCTTTGGTCAATTGACAAACTCAGAACAATTAATTCAGCTTGCTGGGCAGATCTTTTTTGGTAGGTGGATAAGAACTTTCAATTATGTCTACCACTGAAGTTATTGCATATCTAGTTAGGTAGCATCTCTGTTTATGTTTCAAAGATCCATTTTAAACCAAATTAAGCCAGCATTATCAATAGGCGTTTTCTGTACCTTATTCCTACGAACATGAAGGTGGTCAGTAAGCAAAACATAGTTGGGGATGTCTTCATCCTGCAAAGACAGTAGCAAAATTGCTAGGTTAAGACTGTTACATTGAGTTCAAGTAATACCAGGTGCAGAAGGCAAAGCCAGTTAGTTGACTGACAGAAGTGTTGAATGTGATAATAATTCAGTGGAGATTCAACACAATGAGGAACATAAAAAAGGAGAGCCCAGAACTAACTTCTCCTATTTGTTTGCCTAAAATGTCTATAGTAGAGATGGCTGTCATGCAGGGAGGGAGCCCTTTGGCTACTGAGTCTAGTTGCTGATTATAATAGTCTATAGGTCTATGATGATCTCTATGTTTTTAGTTAAAACTTCTAAAAATATATTCTTAATTTTCATTTTTAAAAAGTTAAGAAGTTTATTATTAAGGTATCTCAGAATGGAGGCTTTAGGTAATTCTTTAAAGATTTAAAAGTTTGTTTCCCTTCTAGGTCCCACTGATTTGAATCAGGTCAATTTGACTTTATTTTTATTTATTTATTTGTTATTATTATTCTTATTTTTAAGATGTTCTGTATTATCTTTATTAAAATCCCTTTCCCAATTATCCTAGTTTTTAAAATTATTTTCATGTGGTATTTGTCTTTTTCTGCTTGGCTTGTTTCACTTAGGATAATACTTTCCAGGTCCCTCCATGTATCTCAAAGGATAAGAGATCTTTCTTTCTTACAGCTGCATAGTACTCCATTGTGTATATGTACCACTGCTTTTTTATCCATTCATCTACTGCTGGACACTTGGGCTGTTTCTAGATCTTAGCGATTGTAAATAGTGCTTCTACGAACATGGGGGTACATATATTCTTTCTGATTGGTGTTTCAGGCTTCCTAGGGTATATTCCTAGAAGTGGGATCACTGGGTCAAATGGAAGTTCAATTTTTAATTTTTTGAGGTAACACCATATTGTTTTCCATAGTGGCTGCACCAGTCTGCATTCCCACCAGCAGTGCACTAGAGTCCACTTTTCTTCATACCCTCGCCAACACTTGTTGTTTGATGATTTATTGATGGTGACCATTCTGACAGGTGTGAGGTGATACCTCATTGTTGTTTTAATTTGCATCTCTCTGATGATTATTTGTGATGTTGAGCATTTCTTCATATGTCTCTTGGCCATTTGTATGTCCTGTTTGGAGAGGTGTCTATTCAGCTCCTCTGCCCATTTTTTAATTGGGTTCTTTGTCTTCCTTTTGTTGAGTTGTATGAGTTCTCTATATATTTTGGAAATTAACCCCTTATCCGATGTATCATTGGCAATGATGTTCTCCCATACAATGGGTTGCCTTTCCATTTTGATGGTTGTTTCTTTTGCTGTGCAGAAGCTTTTGAGTTTGATGTAGTCCCATGTATTCATTTTTCCCCTTATTTCTGTTGCCTTAGTTGATGTATCAGTGAAAATTCTGCTGCATATGATGTCCGAAATTTTGTTGCCCACATTTTCTTCTAGAATTTTTATGAATTCACAGGTCACATTTAAGTCTTTTATCATTTATGAATTTATGTTTATGTATGGTGTAAGTTGATGGTCTAGTTTCATTTTTTTGCATGTAGCTGTCCAATTTTCCCAACACCATTTAGTAAAGAGGCTGTCCTTACTCCACTGTATGCTCTTGCCACCTTTGTCAAATATTAATTGAGCATATTGCCTTGGGTCCATTTCTGGGCTCTCTATTCTGTTCCACTAGTCTATATGCCTGTTTTTGTGCCAGTACCAAGCTGTTTTGATTAAAGTTGCTTTGTAGTATAACCTGATATCTGGTATTGTGATCCCACCTACTTTGTCCTTCTTTTGCAAGATTGCTGTGGCTATTCGGGGTCTTTTTTGGTTCCATATGAACTTTTGAATTATTTGTTCTAGTTCTATGAAGTATGTCGTTGTTATTTTGATGGGGATTGCATTGAATCTATAGATTGCTTTGGGTAATATGGACATTTTAATGATGTTAATTCTTCCAATCCATGAACAAGGTATGTGCTTCCACTTTTTAATATCTTCCTCTATTTCTTTTTTCAATGTCCTGTAGTTTTCTGCAAATAGGTCCTTTACTTCTTTGGTTAAGTTTATTCCTAGGTATCTTAATTTTTTTCCCATGATGGTAAATGGGATTGTTTTTTCAGTTTCTCTTTCTGTGAGTTCATCATTGGTGTATACAAATGCCGTTGATTTCTTGACGTTAATTTTGTATCCTGCTACTTTGCCAAATGCATTTATTAAGTCTAGTAGATTTTTGATGGAGTCTTTAGGGTTTTCTATGTATAATATCATGTCATCTGCAAATAATGACAGTTTTACTACCTTTTTTCCAATTTGGATCCCTTTTATTTTTTCTTCCTGTCTGATTGCTGTGGCTAAGACTTCCAGTTCTATATTAAACAAGTGTGGCAAAAGTGAGCATCCCTGTCTTGTTCCTGTTCTTCAGGGAAATGCTTTTAGTTTCTGCCCACTGAGTATGATGTTGGCTGTAGGTCTTTCATATATGGTCTTTATTATGTCGAGATATGATTCCTCTATTCCCACATTACTGAGTGTTTTTATCAGAAATGGATGCTGGATTTTGTTGAATGCTTTTTCAGCATCTATTTATATGATCATGTTGTTTTTATTCTTCATTTTGTTTATGTGGTGTGTCACATTTATTGATTTGTGAATATTGTACCAGCCTTGCATCTCTGGAATGAATCCCACTTGGTCATGGTGAATAATTTTTTTGGTGTATTGTTGGATTCAATTTGCTAGTATTTTGTTCAGGATTTTGGTGTCTATGTTCATCAGGGATATTGGACTGTAGTTTTCTTTCTTTGTAGTGTCTTTTTCTGGTTTTGGAATTTGAATTATGCTGGCCTCATAAAACGAGTTTAGAAGTCTTCCTTCTTCTTGAATTTTTTGAAATAGTTTGAGGAGAATAGGTATTAATTCTTTTTTGAATGTTCAGTAAAACTCCCCTGTGAGGCCATCTGGGCCCGGGCTTTTGTTCGCTGGGAGAGTCTTGATTTCATCTTCAATTTCCATAGTTGCTATTGGTCTGTTCAAGTTTTCTATTCCTTCCCGGTCCAGTTTTGGGAGACTGTGTGTTTCTAGAAATTTGTCCGTTTCGCTTAGATTGTCAAATTTGTTGCCATATAATTGTTCATAGTAGCTGTTAATGATCTTTTGTATTTCTGTGGTGTCAGTTCTTACTTCTCTTTCATTTCTGATTTTGTGTATTTGGGTTCGCTCTCTTTGTTTCTTGGTGCGTCTAGCTAAGGGTCCATCAGTCTTGTTTATCTTTTCAAAAACAGCTCTTTGTTTCATTGATCCTTTGAATTGTTTTTTTTTTTTTTTTTTTTTGGTCTCTATGTCATTTATTTCTGCTCTGATCTTTACTATTTCCTTCCTTCTACTTGTTCTGGGGTTTTATTTTTGTTTGCTTTCTAATTCTGTAAGTTGTGAGGTTAGAAAGTCAATTAGAAATTTTTCTTGTTTCTTGAGGTAGGCCTGTAGTGCTATGAACTCCCCTCTCAGAACTGCTTTTGCTGCACCCCATAGATTTTGTGTTGTTGTGTGTTCATTTTCATTGGTTTCAATGAAGTTTTAAATTTTTTCCTTGATCTCCATGGTAACCCATCCATTGTTTAATAACATGCTATTTAGCCTCCATGTGTACCAATGTCTTTGCATGTTTTTGTTGCAATTGATTTCTAGTTTCATGCCATTGTGATCTGAGAAGATGCTTGATATGATTTCAGTCTTCTTGAATTTGTAGAGATTTAGTTTGTGTCCTATCATGTGGTCTATCTTTGAGAATGTCTCATGTGCACTTGAGAAGAATGTGAATTCTGTAGTTTTGGTGTAATTCTCTGTAGGTATCTATTAAATCCATTTGGTCTAGTGCTTCATTTAGAGTCTCTGTTTTCTTGCTAATTTTTTCTCTAGAGGATCTATCCAGTGGTGTCAATGGGGTGTTGAAGTCCCTGCTATGATTGTATTGCTGTCGATTTCTCCTTTGAAGTCCACCAGAAGAGTTTTAATATATTTTGGTGCTCCTATATTGGGTGCATATATGTTTACCAAGGTTATATCTTCCTGTTGGATGGATCCTTTCAATATTACGTAGTGGCCTTCTTTGTCTCTAGTTATGGCCTTCATTTTGAAATCTATTTTATCAGATATGAGTATTCCAATTCCAGCTTTTTTTTCCTTTCCGTTTGCTTGGAAGATTTTTTTTTTCCTTTCCGTTTGCTTGGAAGATTTTTTTTTTCCATCCCTTTACATTCAACCTATGTGAGTCTTTTGTTTTAAGGTGGATCTCTTGTAAACAACATTTAGATGAGTCATGCTTTCTTATCCAATCAGCTACTCTGTGTCTTTTTATCAGGGCATTCAGTCCATTTACATTTAAGGTAATTATTGATATGTACTTTTTTATTGCCATTTTTGTTTAGTGTGGTTATATTTTTCTTCCCATTTCTTCTACTAATTACAGCAGTCCTTTAACATTTCTTGTAGTGCTGGTTTGGTGCTAATGTATTCCCTTAGCCTTTTTTTTTTTTGGTCTGGGAAGCTCTGAATTTGACTTTCTATTTTGAATGACAGCCTTGCTGGGTAGAGTAGTCTTGGATTCAGATTCTTGTTTTTCATGACCTTGATTACTTCATGCCATTCCCTTCTGGCCTGTAGTGTTTCTTTTGAGAAGTCAGCTGAGAGCCTTATGGGGTTTCCTTTGTAGGTAACCTCTTGCTGCCTTTAGGATTCTCTCTTTGTCTTTATTTTTTGGCATTTTAATTACTATGTGTCTTGGTGTGGGCCTGTTTTGTTTCTTCTTACTTGGGGCTCTATGTGCTTCTTGAACTTGAATGCCTTCTTCCTTCACCAAATTAGGGAAGTTTTCTGTCACTATTTCTTTGAATATATTCTGTAAACCTTGCTCATTTTCTTCTTCTTCAGGGACTCCTATGATGTGAATATTATTACGTTTTCAGTTGTCCCACATTTCTCTTAAGCTGTCTTCCTGTTTTTTAATTGTTTTTTTCCTTTTGGTTTTCTGATTGATTGATTTTTTCTACCCTGTCTTCTAATTCACTGATCCAGTCCTCAGCTTCCTCTACTCTGTTGTTTAGACCTTCCAATGTGTTCTTTATTTCTGATATATCATTCTTTATATCTTCTTGGTGGTTTTTAATTTCCATTTGGTTGATTTTCAACATATTTATGTCCTTACTCATGCTGTTGAGCTTCCTCAAGATCATGGCTCTGGATTCTAGCTGTTAACTTGTCTAACTGCTCCATATTTATCTCATTGTCAGTAGAGGTCTCTTGTTCTTTCATTTGGCTTTTGTTTCTGTGTTTCACCATTTTGGCTTCACAGTGGGCGTTGGAGCCTGCCAAATTTTTCCTATGTGTGTTGGTGTTCTGCTGTTTGTGGCTCCCTCTCCTGGGTTTGGATGAGTGAGGGAGGACCCACGTTAAACACCACTGTCAAGTCTTACTTTCTGGTTAGAGTTGCTAGCCCAGGAATGGTACAGTTATCCTCTAGAGTTTTGCTTAGAGGCTATCAGTAATGGTTACTTGAAGAGTTTAGGGTTGGGGATTTCCCGAGGGTGGGGCAGATGCTGGTTGTTAGTGAGCCTCAATTTGTATTTCAATGGACCACCTGGGTGGGGTTGAATCTGTGAGGGAGGGGCCTCCACCTCTCCTTAGAGCCCTGGGAATGAGTAAGATGGTCACTGTCCTATGTGGCTACAACTCAGCAAAAGCTCTGAGTGCCCTCCAAATCCCGAGTGTCCCCATACAGTTCCAGTTCAGCCCACCCTCCCTCTGCCGGAGCCCAAGGTAAGTGGCTGTGGCTATTTTAGCATCTGTCCTGGCTCTGCACTATGGAGCCACTTGGGAGTTTAACCTGAGGGCACTGCTCACAGCTAAGACCCCTGCTGTCTGTGGGCTCTCAGCCCCCCTCTTGTGCCTCCACAATCCTACCAGGATCGAGTCAGTGTCCCTAGTTATATGATCCTCACAATCTGCTATGCTGGTGCTTTTTCCCACCGATTTGTCTGTGTTTTAGTTGTAATTCTGGTTTGGTCCTGGGAGACCGTCTGTGTAGCTTCCATTCACTCTGCCACCATTTTGGAATCTCTCAATTGACTTTAATAGGACTTATAGACACTGGGTCATTAATGAATAATTTGGAACCCATTTATGGCAATATCCAGTCATACCCAGGAATCCTCCAACCTGCATTCTTGTTTTTGGAAGAGGAAAACATAGTATTCTTCTGACTCTTTCAGGGTTAATTGGTAGCCCAATTTTAGATATGAGATAGCCAAGGTATTTACTTCAAGTAAGCAAAATAGAAGCTTATATTTTGAGACCTTATGTCCTTTTATAGCTAGCTATTGTAATAGGTAAATGATGTTCTTTTGGGAGTCTAGTAATATCCTAGAGGATAAAAGTATATCATCTATATATTAAATTAGAGTGGAATCTCTGGAAAATTTAACACCATTTAAATTAGCTTTTCATATCTAAGACAATAGGTTGGACTCTCTGTATATCCCTGGGGCATTAATGTCCAAGTAAACTTGTGACATTCCCAGATGAAAGTAAAGAGGTATTACTCACTCTCTCTTTCTCTTATAGAAATGCTGAAAAAGGTGCTATGTAAATCTATCACTGAAAAATATGGGCAGTCCATAGGAATAGCTGATAATAGGTTATGTGGATTTTGGAGAACAGGGCGTCTGGGAATAGCTATTTTATATATTTATTTCATTATTATTATTTTTAATCCTCACCCAAGGATATGTGTTTCACTGATTCTCGAGGAAAGGAGAGGGAAGGAGACAGAGAGGAAGAGAGAGAGAGAGAGAGAGAGGGAGAGGGAGAGGGAGAGGGAACATCAATGTTAGAGAGAAATATCGATTGGTTGCTTCCCATACACACTCGGACTGGGAATCGAACCTGCAACCTAGGTATTTGCTCTAACTGGGAATCAAAACCAAGACCCTTTGGTGCATAGGACAATGCTTTAACCAACTGAGGCACACTTGCCAGGGCTAGCTATTTTATTTATAACTATGAGATTGTGTAGAAATCTCCATCCTTTCCTACTGAGTTTCTCTACTGGATGCATAGGAGAATTACAGGGGCTTGTACATGGAATTATAAGCCACCAGCCCCATTTAAAAAAGTTTCTACAGTTCTGTTTTTTTTTTTTTAATATGTTGTGTTGATATTTTTAGAAAGGAAGGGACAGAGAGATAGAAACATCAATGTGAGAGAGAAACATCAATCAGCTGTCTCCTGCCTGACCTCTACTGGGGATTGAGCATGCAACCTGGGACCTCTCAGTACATGGGACCATGCTCAATCCACTGAGCTATACAAGTTAAGCTGTAAGCCCCCTTTTCAAAGTCATCTTGTACAGTGGGCTCAATCCCGGCTTGTGCATAATGGATATTGGTGACTAAAAAAGGCCTGAAGTTGCATTGGAACAATCTGTAACAAATATACATTCAGTTTCAAGATTAGTTTTCTCTTGTGGAAGTTCCTTTATTATTTTCCAAATTGGTTCAGTATATGATTTACTTACTTCTAAATACATTTCACTCTTCTGGAACAGGGACATGTGGGCATCATTAATTTCAAGAAAATCTCACCTTTTTAGCTGAATTGGGACTGATTTATTAGCAAAAATATATATTTTGTCACTTAACATTCCCTAGTTGTAAGGGAACAGATTCTGATTTAAAACCAGTCATTTGGCACCTTGGCTGGTATGGCTCAGTTTGTTGAGCATTGTCCCATGCACCAAAAGGTTGCTGGTCAGATTCCTAATCAGGGCACATACCTGGATTGTGGGCTTGATCCCCAGTAGGGGGTGTGCAATAGGCAGTGATCAATGTCTCACTTTCACATCAATGTTTCTCTCTCTCTCCTTCTCCTTTCCTCTCTCTCTAAAAAACATAAAATATCCCTGGTTGGTTTCACTCAGTGGTTAGAACTGGCCTGCAGACCAAGAAGTCCTGGGTTTGATTCCGGCCAATGGCATGTACCTCGGTTGTGGTTCATCCCTGCCCTTGACTGGGGTCATGCGGGAGGCAACCAGTTGGTGTGTCTCTCTCACATCAATGTTTCCCTCTCTCTCCTTCCATCCCACTCTATCTGAAGATAAATAGAAAAATATCCTCAGGTGAGGAATAAAAATCAATCAATCAATCAACCAATAAATAAATAAATAACAAAATAAATCAATAAAAACAGTCATTGGAGGCAATGCTGTCCATGGGGAGGCAGGTGGAGGGAAGGCACTGCTGCTGCCACTGCCTCTGCCACTGCTTCCACCTCACCTGCAATGACACAGACACCAGGAGCAGCCAAGGTGAGTGAATTCTTCTGACTTGAGCCTTCAAGTGCTTTGAGAGATCTACTGACAGAAAGATGGTGGTAGAGTAGGTGGATCCTTCCTGTACCTCATCCCAGAACCAAACTGAAAATAAAACTAAATTGGGGAACTTTAACCCTGAGTTACCAATGCAAGACTAGATGAAGAGGAGACTTTTAGCATGGAAGGGCAGAAACCATCTCAAGATGGCACCTGCACAACAGCTCGCATGACATGGTCAGGGTTGAGCCTCACAGCCAGCCAGCCTGACAGGAGATCTCACCTATGAATGAAACAATGACAATCAAAACCCAATTACAACAAGAGAGCCCAAACACTAGGGACATTCCTAGAGCATCCAGCTCAGGGGATGAAAGAGACTGCACCACAGGGTCCTATAGGACACTTAACTATATAAGGCCACTTCATGAAGACTGGGAGGCATAGCAGTTCTATCTAATGCATAAAAACAAAAAGACAGCTAAAATGGGGAGACAAAGAAACAACCCCAAATGAAATAAAAGGAGGAATCTCTAGAAAAATCTAAATAAAATGGAGGCAAGCAATTTATCAGATATAGATTTCAAAGTATGCTTATAAGGATGCTCAAGGAATTTAGTGAGAATTACAAGGAACTCAGTGGGAACTACAACAACATGTAAAAGGAAATAGAAACCATGAACAAGAACCAGTTGGAAATGTAGAATACCATATCTGACATCAAGAAGACACAGGAAGGAATTAAAAGTAGATTGAAGGAAGCTGAGGATTGAGTCAGTGATTTGGAAGACAGGGTAGAAAAGATACCCAATTAGAGCAGAAAAGAGAAAAAAAGAATTAAAAGCAGGAGGATAGTTTAAGGGAATTTTGGGCAGTATGAAATGTAACAACATCACATCATAGGGGTACCAGAAGGAGAAGAAAAAGAATGAGGAATAAAGAACCTGTTTAAAAGAATAATGACAGAAATCTTTCCTAACCTGGTGGTGGAAAAAAACCACACAAGTTCAGGAAGCACAGAGAGTCACAATCAAGATGAAATCAAAGAGACTGATACCAAAACATAAAAATTAAAATGACAAATGTTAAAAACAAAG